>NC_092336.1:446157500-447573333 GCF_046630445.1 Rutidosis leptorrhynchoides
TTTGACTCCAAAATTAGAGATCAATAGGATGATTTGGGTTTTGAAACTTTGCAAAAAGTTTAAACGACATATTTCTAACATTACTGCATTAACACATTTTGAGGTTTGTTTCATAATCGAGGTTTTAGAAAATTAGATCAAGAACAGGGCAGTAAGCATGTGTTCTTCATCTTTTTTTTTATTCGAAATTTATAAATTTTTAAGGGTGTTTGGGATTGAACACTGATAATGTGAAATTGATTGACATCTTTTACTACTAGAATCGATCAATTTTATAGTAATGTATATCGTGATTCAAGTACAGACGGGAACAAAAATAATAATTGAATAAAAGTTTAATTGTGATGGCTAACAGAATTTGGTTTTATTCCAGTGATTGAACGCGTGATTGGTACGAATTTGAGGACATAAAAACAACTCACATAAGCTTGAAAATGATATGCATCATAATACGGATTTTGCTGTATTTATATACGGAGTATGTCTAACGTTATTTACTCATATCTATATATATATCTGTATAAATATGTATATTTATATCTGTATATGTTATTATGTATAAAATTCTGTATTTTATATAAGTATATGTATTTATATGTAACTATATTTATATATCTTATTTATTTTTATGTATATATATATATATATATATATATATATATATCTAATTCTTACATTTTGATTTTTAGCAACTATAAATATACCAATGTTATTAATAATACTAATAATAATGACATTTAATAATAATAAGAATGATAACAATTAATGATAATAATCATAATGCTATATTAATTATAATAATTATTTATATTATTAATGATGATAATTTTATTAGTAATAATACTGTAACAATATATATATATATATATATATATATATATATATATATATATATATATATATATATATATATATATATATATATATATATATCAAGTTTCATATTTATATGTTATATTGATAATAATTTTGATATTAATATTGAAAATAATAATAATATTACTATAATATTTATTTCTAACTTGTAATTACATTTAATATGTTATTATTACAATTTACTAATTTTATCATATTTACTAGTTATCTAATGTATAGAATATTTAATATTTAGATATTTTATGTATTTTATAATATACATGTAATATTAATTGTATATAGAAGTCATATATATATTTATTTCAATAACCACTTAATTATTTTATATATTATTTTTGTATTTTAATTCAAATGATTAAAGTATACTTTATTAATTTTTCAAAATATTATATACATACTTATATTTATATATGTATATATGTATATATATATATATATATATATATACACCCAATTGTTCGTGAATCGTTGGGAATAGTCACAGGTTAAATGAATCCATCTAAACAGTTCAAAAATTTTAAGACTCAACATTACAGACTTTGCTTATCGTGTCGAGATCATATGAAATTAAGTTTAAATTTGGTCGAAAATTTCCAGGTCGTCACAGTACCTACCCGTTAAAGAAATTCCGCCCCGAAATTTGAGTGAGGTGGTCATGGCTAACAATAAAAATGTTTTCATGACGAATATGAGTTGATAAATAGAGTTTTATCATCATTGAATACTATGGATAAAACAATTTGATTATTCGAAGAGTACGAATGAAGCTATCACAAAAGAGTGAGATCGAGATTTAACTTTTGACGTAGTCACGGTGGATTTTCGGAAATCGAGGAATTTAGAGGAAATCTACGTATTAAGATTTAGTTCTTCGGTAATTAAGGAAATTAGAATCCGCTTTAAATGCGATCATCTGTCTCGATTGTGACGTCTGATTTTTCCTTTATAAATTAAACTCTTCCGTTCCATTATTCTCACCATTCCTATACTTTTTTTCTTAGTTCATACATCCAAAAGATTGTGAAAATGCTTAATCCCGTTCTAATCTTTGATATTTTTCTAATTATCATTTTTGTCATCCTTCTTTTCAATCTTCCACCAGAAAAATCTGTTTACTTCTACTATTACCTTGGGGTGATACTATTCTTAATTATACCATGTCTTTATATTGCTATTCGTATTAATATCCACGGTTTGTAACCTCCGTGTGGTTATTGGGCTTTATATTTTCTCTTATATTTTGGAGCTCTTTGCCTTTTTATTCTCTTCTCGACATGTAGTAAGGCGAGTAATGGTCCAGAATTCGTAAGTATGGAGTTTCGAATGAACTTAATGTTCTAAACAAGAAAGAACGTATTATCATGATTTAATTTGTTAAATTACAAGAATCACTGAGAATAGAACTATCAAGAATGTACTTTCTTGATATGTTCAGAAGTTAAGCAGAATGAAAGAGTTATGTAATATGGCACATGATGACGTTATAGTCTGTGAATCATCACGTTCCATTAGAAACTCAGCATGACTTACTGTAATATAATCATGTTGATCAAGTGTCATTATATTATACTAACTCATGCTTCAGTTCCCAACATTACTTCAAAACATTCATAATTCAAACTCTAAGTTTTCAAAGATTTAAAAACTAAAACATTTTTATTTTATGATATAACACAGATAGCGCGTAGAGATAATTAATATCAAGCAAGATTATTTATGAAGATATCTTCAGAAATATAGAGGATATTTATAATGAAAGATACGATAGTATCTTAGAATTTTAGAATCAAATTGTGATGAAGAAATTCATTCACGATGATTTAGAGTGATTAAGGAGCAAGGTATTCGCTAAAGATTTCATCAGAAACAGAATCATCAAGATTCTTTATGTACGAGTTTAGTCCTTGTGATTTGTTAGAGTATCCTTCATGGTTTGCTCAATCCGTTTTCCAGTACAAATTTTCCATTGAGTGCTTTCATCACTCCATTCTTTATCATTAAACTTTTGACTGTTAAGGCAGTCTTCAGTTTTCACTGCTTCATCACCTTTTTCAAAACTCAGAAAACTGATTCATAGGCTAAAGCGCTTTTCAAAAATTCAGAATTGAAGTTCGTAAATCTAGGAGATAGAATTTATATATATATATATATATATATATATATATATATATATATATATATATATATATATATATATATATATATATGATTATTGTCGTAGAATCGCTGAGATATTTGAGATTATCGATCGATGCCTCCCGGTATTTGGAATGGTAATTATCGTTACAAGATGCCGATGAGTTCATGATAAGACTTCAATAGACAAATATAGTGATTTGTCAGAGAGATTTAAGCCAAGGAGCAACGAGGTTGCTGGTACGTCTGCTGGTAATATGGTGGAATATAAACGGTTCTCCGGTAACGATGATGAAGGGGTAATCTTTATAATAAGGTTTATTCGAATGAAAAATTGAAGCTGAATTGTTGGAGCTGTGACAAAATTGGCTAATTTGAAAAGGAATTTCAATGTTATTTTTGGTAATAGCAATGCCAAAGGAGCTAGCACAGATACGTTTACTCAGGTTCCGAGTGTTTCCACATGCATAACTATATGAATCAATCTTTTCTTCCGTAGATGAAGTGCGGTTGGTTCATCCTCTCTATTGAGATGTTTTCAAGAATCATGAAAGGTTTGAACGCAGATTGGAATCATCAAGATACAAATGAGGTTTAAGATGAAATCAAGTGGCAAACTTGAAGAATTGTTTAGTTTCATATGTTATAATCAGTATTTTAATTCATTTTAATTGTCCAATATTGGTAGTCCACAGTTAGTAGTCCACAATTAGTATTTCAACAATTAATATATAATATATTTGAATTAATTATTACATGTCGTGACCTATTGTATACATGTCTCAGACTCGATCACAACTCAAAGTATATATATTATTTGAGAATCAACCTCAACCCTGTATAGCTAACTCGAGCATTACTGCATATAGAGTGTCTATGGTTATTCCAAATAATATATATAGATGCGTCGATATGATATGTCAAAACATTGTATACGTGTCCCGATATTTAAAATGCGTAAATAACAGTATTTAAATGGCGATAAATAAAGTGCGTAAAATAAATAACAGAAATTAAATGACGATAAATAAAATTGCGAGAATTAAAATTGCGATAAATAAATTGCGATAAATAAAATGTAATAATGAATTAATAGTTAGCTAGAAACAGTTAGCTAGGATTTTGTTAGCGTGGATTCTTAACAAAATTTCTCATAATTAATTTGTTTGTTTCTAACAATTTTTATTTTTGTCTAATCTTTTCTTCATTATGCCACTTGTTGGATTCTGATAGGTCAAAATCCAAATATGAAATTGAATGGAAATGGTTATTCTGCGGTGAACGGATACGTATATCTGTAGATGTAGGTAGGATAGTAAATGACTGTTGAATCACATTCGAAGAATGTACAGTGTAACTTATTAATGTGAAATCTAAATATTCCTCGGGTATTACCTACCCGTTAAAATATTTTCACCATTAACAGTTTGTACAAAAGAATTTTTAATTACAATCTTTATGAAAATATACTTACATGTATATTTTTCTTCAGATGTAATCATGGATTTAATGAGTTAATATAATATTAATCTCATCTGATTTACCGTTAGAACTAGGATACATAATCTCTAAAACATTAGAGATTACATAATTGCCATGAAGAACGAAAATAATTGATGTAGAACGATACGTAGAACGATGATTATACTCGAGGTATAGAATGAGATGTTGAGGCATGGATTGTTGATGGTACTGGTGCTGTTATTGATGGTACTGTTGGTGCCGATGATGTTGCTGAAGCTGGTAAATTTTGCACCATATTCTCCAAATTGATTACTCGAGCGTGAAGTTCGGTGACTTCTTCTATTATTTCGGGATGATTGTCGGTTCGGACGAGTGGATGAATAAGATCTAGAATCTGAGATAGTATATAATCGTGACGGGATACTCTGGAAATGAGAGAGAAAATGGTATTACGAACAGGTTCGCCGGTAAGTGCTTCAGGTTCTTCGCCAAGAGGACAATTTGGTTTATGGAAAGGATCACCTTCTTCTCGACTCCATTGGTTAAGTCGGCTACGAACCCATCCCCAAATCATCCAGAATTGATAATGGCTGATTAGTGGATCTATTCTTATTACACTGCTTTCGGAGCTCATGTGAATATCTATATCGGAATAGCTGTCGAAATAACTATCGGAATAGCTATCGGAATTCGAGGGACTCGAACTGGTTGAAGGATTCATCTCGTACGATCAGATGAAGGATTTTCGATAAGAAATAGATTATAGGATGTAGATTAGTACCCTGCAATACATAATTTACATATGTATATATAATACTAAAATCCCATAAGTTACGGAAGAATCTACGGAAGTTGTCAGGCAAAGGTAACAATAACATATACGCTAAGATATGAATTTATCTATACACTGTCTATGTAATAGAGGTAGTAAGACATGTCTAGACTTTAAGGATGGTAAGCAAGTAATTTTCGACACGAAGTGATAAGCAAAACCTTTGACATGCATACACAGTCGAAGTCCAGACCCACTAATGCATCTAAACAACTATCAGTTAGACACACTAATGCAAGACCTGATTCGCTAAGACCACCGCTCTGGTACTAATTGAAACGACCCGTCCTAATCCATCTGGATGAATACATTACATTTGGTTACATTTTCTAACCTTTATATGATACACTTTACAAACATTGCATTCGTTTTTAAAAGATAAACTTTCATCACATCAAAAGTTGACGGCATGAATACCATTTCATAATATATCCTACTATAATTAACTTAATAATAATCTTGATGAACTCAATGACTCGAATGCAACGTCTTTTGAAATATGTCATGAATGACTCCAAGTAATATCTCTAAAATGAGCAAATGCACAGAGGAAGATTTCTTTCATACCTGAGAATAAACATGCTTTAAAGTGTCAACCAAAAGGTTGGTGAGTTCATTAGTTTATCATAATCAATCATTTCCAATTATATAATAGACCACAAGATACTCATATTTAGAAAACAATCTGTGCAGGTCTACTCCTGCTATAAAATCATTCATATGAAGAACACCGGAACCTTTCAAAAAACTTTACAACGGTAGCAAATGCGTAGTGCAATGCAAAATCATCTCACCGAGGGTAGCTAAAACGATAGCTAGTGCGTAGTGCAATGCAAAATCAACTCACCGTTACTAACTACTAAATCAAACCAATTCGGTAGCTAATGCGTAGTGCAATGACAAAATCATCTCACTGATGGTCGATAATACAATCTTTATAGAAATCGAACAATAATTTTACAACGGTAGCTAATGCGTAGTGCAATACAAAATCATCTCACCGAGGGTAGCTAAAACGGTAGCTAGTGCATAGTGCAATGCAAAATCATCTCACCGTTACTAACTACTAAATCGAACCAATTCGGTAGCTAATGCGTAGTGCAATGACAAAATCATCTCACTGATGGTCGATAATACAATCTTATAGAAATCGAACCTCTTAATCCAAATAATTCTATCATAGAATGTAGTTTTGAATACTTATGTCTATTTCGTCAAACATTTATAAAAGCAGTTCATGTATTCTCAGTTCAAAAATATATCTCAAAAGCATTTAATAAAACAGTTATAAAAACAGCGCATGTATTCTCAGTCCCAAAAATGTAAAGAGTAAAAGGGGATCAAATGAACTCACAATACGATATTTTGTAGTAAAAATATGCATACGACGGATGATAATGCTAAAAACGAACGTATATTTCATAGCATTATCCCTCAAGAAAGACAAGCTTTGAGTTGCAATTGTTCTATTTACAAGTGATATTCGTTTAAATAATAAAAGGTGAAGACAAAAGACAGATTCGACGAATTGAAGACGCAAACGACCAAAAAGCTCAAAAGTACAAAGTACAATCCAAGAGGTTCAAATTATTGATGAGAAACATCTAAAAATTACAAGAGTACGAGCCGCAAAATGCAAAGTACAAGATATTAAATAGTACGAAAGGACGTTCAAAAATCCAGAATCGGGACCAGAGTCAACTCTCAAAGCGCGACGCAACGGACTAAAAATTACAAGTCAACTATGCACATGAATATAATATAATATATAATTAATTCTTAAAATTATATATATATATTATATTATATATTAAAAACCGTCGACAAACTAGGAGACAAATGATTGTGAGCTGGATCCTTGCTCCATGCGATCGCATGGCCTGGAGGCCTAATTCCCATGCGATCGCATGGCCTACTTTTTCTGGCCACATTCCTATAAAAGGCAGTCTGGTGCTCGAGCTCAAAACACACCTAATTCAATCTCTCTCTCTCTCTCACGATATATATATATATATATATATATATATATATATATATATATATATATATATATATATTATAATTTTAATTTTAATTTTAATTTTAGATTAATAATAATAATGGTATGTTAGTGAATGTTGTAAGTGTGTAAGTCGAAATAATGTCCGTGTAACGCTACACTATTATTAATCATTGTAAGTTATGTTCAACCTTTTTAAATTAATGTCTCGTAGCTAAGTTATTATTATTCTTATTTAATTCTAAGTAATCGTGATGTTGGGCTAAATATTAAAGACGGGGTAATTGGGCTTTGTACCATAATTGGGATTTGAACAAAAGAACGACACTTGTGGAAATTAGACTATGGGCTATTAATGGGCTTTATATTAACTAAACGTTACCTCGTTAATTTAATATAAAGATTACAATTTGACGTATCTATATATAACCACATACGCTTAATCGGGTACGGTGGACGGGATATCTATAAATACGAATTATCATTCATTTTACCGGACACGGGGATGGATTAATAGTTAATGGACTCATTAAAACAGGGGTGGATTACATTCAAGGGTAATTGGTGTAATTGTTAACAAAGTAGTAAAACCTTGGACTACACGTGTAACGACCCGGAATTTTCCGATCGTTCTATACTTATGAGATTAATATTTACATAAATTAAACCTTACCAACATAATAAGCAATCCAAACTGTTGAGACTTATATTTTTGACAAGAGTTTTACACAACGTTTGACCGTCCAATTTGACCGATGATATCATGAACTATATAACACACGATAATTATACGATTATGTATATGTACATATCTATACATATTTAACATGATTTAAGGATGGTTTAACATTTCATTGTGAACTAACAACAATGAGTTATAAGTATACTTTGAGACCACTAATTTAAGTTTTCAAAACGATAACTATATGTAACGTACTTTGACATATATACTTACAATCTATAATGTGTTGTGATTTATGTCACCAATATGATTTAAGTGTAATGGGATTAATTTGTAACCAAAATAATATTGATAAATATCGAACAAGTTTGGGGAAGTGTGGAGTGCACACTTGTTTGAACTTATCTTGATTATGACGGGGGTTCGGGGGCAGCGCCCCCGATAAGCGGGGTCCAAGGGGTGGCAACCCCTGGTGGGGTCCAAGGGGCAGAGCCCCTGTCTTAAAATTTTATTTTTGGCCCGGTTGGACCCAAAATAAAAGCCCGATTTTGAGCTTCTTTTACCGTATCATACCCATCATCTATACGTATTTACTATTGGTAAATACACATCAAATCAATATCCTTATCAGCCTTAGATCTGCCCTAGATAAGAGGGAATCTTATTTGTAAGCTAGCGTACATTATTACTCAAAAATTCAACACAATAATTTGTCCTTGTTCCCTCAACAACCAGACTGTCCTATAAGTATCACCATCACCTTGGGTTTTCATTTCATTCTTACAACCATCTTTCTCTAACCAAAAACACACTCTTAGGAACTCTAAGTGTTCTTCACAATCTCAGCAAATACTCATGAAGAACTAGCTTCATGAACAACCTATAATCATCATAAGAAAGTTTGATCAAGATTATTTTCTATCTTTTCCAGTAGCTTTATCCAAGTAACTTGAGGTAGTAACCTTATTCATAATCTTATTCGATTCATATTTATATAGCTATCTTATTTTGTGTTATAAAATTTTTAACAACAAGAACATAGTTTGAATGATTTCAAACCTGTTCGTAAACTAAATAGATCCTTCTAATTTGATTTTTAAAACACTTCAAAACCTGTAATATATCATATTATGAAAAAATCGGATTAATCATATCTTGGCTAATTAACATAATATTTAATATATATTTACTTACGATTTGATTTTATATATTTCAGGACCACCCGTAAACAACACGAGAAGATTAATCATAAGACCTTATGATTGTACGCAACACGTCATCTGACAACACGGTACTTTATGTACGCAACACGTCATTTGACAACATGGTACCATGGGTCGAGATTAATTATGATCAATACGAATACGATGGGGTCTTTATTTATTTTATTGAGCAACTAATTGTGGACCATTAACAACAGACTGCTAACTACGGACTAAGAAAATATTAAAAGTATTATAAGTATATATATATGTAACGATTACTTGAAAAGAAAATATGTTGATATATTATATATATGGTTAGGTTCGTGATATCTATCGGAGACCAAGTCGAGTTAAATACTTCAAGGAAAAGGTGAATATATAGTCCCACTTTTAAACTCTAAATATTTCGGGATGAGAATACATGCATTTTATGATTTACGTTATAGACACAAGTACTTAAAAATATATTCTACGTTGAGTTGTACCACTGGCATATCTCCCTGTAACTTGGTAACTACTATTTACATGCGGTATTGTAAACACGAATCCTGTTGATAGATCTATCGGGCCTGACAACCCCAACCGGACTGGATGACCAGTATTCAATGGTTGCACAGTACTTCATTTCGGTGACTACACTTGGTACGGTGTAGTAAGATTTCATAATAAAGGGAATATGTGACGTTGATTAAATGTTAAGTATGGTTATCAAGTGCTCAACAACTTAGAATATTTTTATTAAAACGTTTATATATGAAATCTTGTGGTCTATATTCATAACGCTGCCGGCATTAAACCTATATCTCACCAACTTTATGTTGACGTTTTAAGCATGTTTATTCTCAGGTGATAACTAAAAGCTTCCGCTGCAACATGTTGAATTTAAGCAAGATCTTGAGTATGCATATTTGTGTCAAAAATAAAACTGCATATCGGAGGATTTGTAATGTAAAATATGTTGGAAGTCGTATTGTTATTATCACATGTAAAGTTTGTAAGTCTAAGATTATCGCTAAACGATAATCATTATTATCTTGTTTAAACCTTGTATTTGTAATGAAAGTTATGGTTTGTATTGTAAAAACGAATGCAGTTTTTGAAAAACGTCGCATATAGAGGTCAATACCTCGCGATGAAATCATATGTTATTGTATTCGTCCTTATGGTTAAGGTCGGGTTTTGACAACACGCGGTCGATAACCTGGTGTATTCATTAAACAAAGTATTAAGACCTTGTTACAGTTCGAATCCCCAATTAGTTGGATTATTTGACTTCGGGTATAAGGATAATTTGACGAAGACTCTCGCACTTTATATTTATGACTGATGGACTATTATGGACAAAACCGTATGGACATATCGAATAATCCAGGACAAAGGAAAATTAACCCATGGTAATAAACTAAAACCAACACGTCGAACATCATGATTACGGAAGTTTAAATAAGCATAATTCCTTTATTTCATATTTTATCGCACTTTTATTTACTGTCATTTTATTTATTGCACTTTTAATCATCATACTTTTTAATTATCGCAATTTTATTTATCGTACTTTAATTATTGTCATTTACTTTACGCTCCAAATTAAGTTATATTTATTTTTAATATTTTACATTAGGTTTTAACTGCGACTTAAGACATAAAATTGACAAACCGGTCAATAAACGGTAAAAATCCCCTTTTATAATAATAATATTACTTATATATATATATATATATATATATATATATATATATATATATATATATATATATATATATATATATATATATATATATATATTCATATTTATACAAATATAGTTTTAAAAATATAGCGTTAAACTTGGCTAGTTCTCTGTGGACGAACCGGACTTACTAAAAACTACACTACTGTACGATTAGGTACACTGCCTATAAGTGTTGTAGTAAGGTTTAGGTATATCCACTCTATAAATAAATAAATAACTTGTGTAAAATTGTATCGTATTTAATAGTATTTCATAATAAATATATAACTATTTCGTATACACCTCTGCACACATCAAGTATTTTTGGCGCCGCTGCCGGGGACTTCTTAAACGCCGGAAGCAAAACGCTATATATATAAAAAAAGATTTTTATTAAGTTTTAATTTCTTTTTGTAAAAAAATACGTTTTAAATATTAAAAAAATATAAAAAGAAAAAAAGATATATATATATTTTTAAAAAAGTATGTTTAAAATATATAAAATTATAAAGTTTTTCTATTTCTATTTTAGTTTTTTTTTAAATTGCGTTTTTATTTATTTTATATAAATAAATTAAAAACAGAAAAATAAAAAAAAATAATAATAATCGGGCCACTACACTGTAGCAGCCCAACATCTGAACTGGATTCGAGGGTCATGCGACTGCATGGATTTACAACACTCAGCTCATGCGATCGCATGAGCTGATTTGACAGGCCTGGTACATCAGCTAAATCGAATTAGGGTTTGATTAATATATAATTATTATTAATTAATTTAGATTAGGGTTTTGTTTTAATATTAATTAGTTTTAGTTTTATTTAATTTGTATTTTTAAGTTATAATTAGTTTTATTAAATATAATAAACTAATACTTTTATAAAATAAATAAAATAAAAATAATACTTTTATAAAAATTACATTTTTATAACTTTAAGCTTATTTTTATTTTTGTATCTTTTTAATCGTTTATTCGTAATAATTGTATTTTTTTCGTTGGTAATTAGTTTTAAGATTAGTATTTTGCCGTAGTTATTTTTATTTCTAGATTTTTAGGCTTTGCCGTAAAATCCCTTAAGTGCTTTTTCTTTAGATTAAGACTTAGGCGCTTTAGAATTATGCGACGCCGCTTTAAGATTTTAGTACTTTTTAAGTTATTGCCATTTTGGATATAGAATTCTTTTTAAGCTTTAATACCTTTAGACGTAAGTTTTAATTCTTAGTTTTTAGACTTTTAAGTTTCGACGATTTACTTTCTTTTTATTATTTTTCGACGCTTATTTTTCTACCTTTTATTTTTCGACATTTTTTGACGCGCTCTTTTTCTTTCTTATTTCTCGACGCTCTAGTTTTTAGGACATAGAATTTTCTATTTCTTCTCTAAAATTTCTTTAAACTTCAACGAAAAATTATTTTAAACGGTTAAATTGATAGACATCCAAAATTTTCTGGTTCGTAGTAATAGTTGGATTTGTTAATGGCGAGTTGTGGGCTTCCGATTTAAAGGGTCCTGGCTACCTGCTGCATCTATTGGCTATTCGAAACGTGGGAAAAATCAGAAAAGTCTATTAATTTGATAACTTATATAATTTTTATCTTTTATAACTAATAGGATATTCAGTGAATGCACCGAGCAAAACGTTCACCACCTTTCATACGTTCACCACCTGTAACTCGATCAAGACATCTAGCCAATATTGTCGCCATTGATTTTTCTTTAGAATCGTCATCTAGTCGACCAAGTACTTCAATTCAAATTTTCTATAATCCATTTTTTGAACCCGACCTCACAATTGAGAATCCGGAGGATATTCAGGGACAATTCAGAGATCCTGAACCACTAATCAATCCTCCTGAACCACAAATCACTCATCCAGAAATTGTCGAGGAAGAAACCATTAAGTCAGAATCCTCTAGTGATTCAGATTCAACCAATTCAATAATGGAAAATCTGGAACCTCTAAGTATGGAAGACCGAATGAGAGCTAAACGCACTAGCCAAGGTCACGCAATTACTCAACCAGACATTAATGCGCCAGATTATGAAATCAAAGGACAATTCCTACACATGGTAACTAATCAATGCCAATTTAGTGGTGCGCCGAAGGAAGAACCAAACGAACATCTTCGAACTTTTAATAGGATTTGTACTCTATTTAAAATTAGAGAAGTGGAGGATGAACAGATATATCTCATGTTATTTCCCTGGACTTTAAAGGGAGAAGCCAAAGATTGGTTAGAATCATTACCTGAAGGGGCGATTGATACATGGGATATTTTAGTTGAAAATTTTCTTAAACAATTCTTTCCGGCATCTAAAGCCGTGAGACTTCAAGGAGAAATTGTTACATTCACGCAAAAGCAAAATGAAACTCTATATGAGGTGTGGACAAGATTTGGAAAGTTATTAAGAGGATGTCTGCAACATGGTTTAGACACTTATCAAATAGTACAAATATTCTATCAAGGATGCGACATCACTACACGAAAAGACATCGATATAGCAGCTGGTGGTTCCATTATGAAGAAAATCTCAACTGAAGCTTACAAAATTATTGATAACACTGCTTCCCACTCACATGAGTGGCATCAAGAAAAAGATATCGTTAGATCATCTAAAGCGGCTAGAGCCGATTCTAGCCATGACTTTGATTCCATTTCTGCAAAGATAGATGTTGTCGAGAGACTAATGGAAAAGATGACTAAAGATATTCACTTAATAAGAATTAGTTGTGAGCAGTGTGGAGGACCACATTTGACAAAAGATTGTCTCAGTATTGAACAAACAATGGAACAAAGAGAGAATGTTTCATACATGAACCAAAGGCCTGGAAATAATTATCAGAATAATTATCAACCGCCAAGACCAATCTACAATCAAAATCAGAATTATAACCGAAATGTTCCATACAACAACCAACAAGGTCCTAGCAATCAGCAAGTATCCAACAATACTTACAATCAGCAAAGACCTATTTTTCAAAACAAACCACCACAAACCGATGATAAAAAGCTAAATTTAGAAGATATGATGTCGAAGCTAGTTGAATCTCAAACTCAATTTTTCACATCTCAGAAACAAACAAATGAACAAAATGCTCAAACATTTAGAAATCAACAAGCTTCTATTCAAAATCTGGAACAAGAAGTGAGTAACCTAGCAAGGTTGATAGGTGAAAGAAAACCGGGAAGTCTACCTAGTGATACAAATGCTAACCCCCGGAATGAAACAACTAAAGCCATTACCACAAGAAGTGGTATTACACTTAAACCACCTGAAATCCCTGTAATTTCTGATGACTCTATTCCTACTCCACAAGAACCACAACCTGAGCAAGATAAGGAAACAGAACCGATAGTTGAAAAGGTTAATGAAGATAACACAGTTAAGGCTAAACTTTATGTTAAACCATATCAACCACCACTTCCTTACCCAAGTAAAATGAGAAAAGAAAGACTTGAAGCCGAGCAACCTAAATTCTTGGATATGTTTAAACAAATAAATGTAAATCTTCCTTTCATTGATGTGATATCAGGAATGCCATGATATGCTAAATTCTTGAAAGATCTAATCACAAATAGAAAGAAAATGGAAGAACTCTCGGCTGTTACAATGAATGCTAATTGTTCTGCAGTGTTGTTGAATAAGATACCAGAAAAATTATCAGATCCAGGAAGTTTCACAATTCCATGTTTTCTGGGTAGTCTTAGTTCAATAGAAGCATTGGCAGACTTAGGTGCTAGTATAAATTTAATGCCGTATTCACTATACGCTAAACTAGATCTTGGAGAATTGAAACCAACACGAATAAGTATACAACTAGCCGATCGATCAGTAAAATATCCTAGAGGGATAATGGAAAACATGCTAGTTAAAGTTGGTACTTTAGTATTTCCAGTAGATTTTGTTATTCTGGACATGGAAGAAGATTCTCGAGTTTCTCTCATATTAGGAAGACCATTCTTAAACACGGCTAAAGCAATAATAGACGTGTTCGGTAAGAAATTGACCCTAAGTATAGAGGACGAGAGTGTTACTTTTTCTGTTGATAGAGCCATGCAACAACCACAATCTGCAGATGATACATGTTATTACATTACAACTATAGATTCACATGCAGAATTGTTAGAAGAATTTCTAGAATTACAAGGAACAGGAGAATGTTCTTTAGGAGAAGGAACTGAACCAATTGATGAAGCTGAAATGATAGCTGCACTTATGGCTAATGGATATGAACCAACAATAGAAGAAATTCAAATACTAAAAGAGGAAGACAGATGTCGATATAAATCATCGATAGAAGAACCACCGACATTAGAGTTAAAGCCACTTCCAAACCATTTGGAATATGCTTATTTACATGGTGAATCTGAATTACCTGTAATAATATCGTCTTCTCTTACGGAAAATGAAAAATCTCAACTCATTTCCGTGCTAAAAGCTCATAAACCAGCTATTGCATGGAAGATTCATGATATTAAAGGCATAAGTCCTTCGTATTGCACATATAAAATCCTTATGGAAGAAGGTCATAAAACGTATGTGCAACACCAACGAAGACTAAATCCGAATTTTCAAGATGTTGTTAAGAAAGAAATTATTAAACTGCTAGATGCAGGTTTAATTTATCCAATTTCTGATAGTCCATGGGTAAGCCCAGTTCAATGCGTACCTAAGAAGGGTGGCATGACTGTCATCACAAATGAAAAAAATGAGCTTATTCCTACTAGGACTGTAACAGGATGGCGTGTTTGTATTGATTATAGAAAATTAAATAACGCTACCAGAAAAGATCACTTTCCCTTACCTTTCATTGATCAAATGTTGGAAAGATTAGCCGGAAATAGTTAATATTGTTTTTTTGACGGTTTTTCCGGATATTTTCAAATCCCAATAGCACCCGAGGACTAAGAGAAAACCACATTCACGTGCCCTTATGGTACTTTTGCGTACAAACGTATGCCATTTGGACTTTGCAACGCCCCTGCTGTTGTGACCCGAACTTTTCCGAACCTTTCTATGATTATATGTTTAATGAAAACTATATTTACATGATTAAATGTTTCCAACATGTTAAGTAATCAAACTTGTTAAGACTTGGTTAATTGAAACGAAAATTTTGTAAACGTCTGATTACCCAGTTTGACCAATGATTCACGAACGCTATAAGTTGTATATGACATGATGATACATAAATGAATAAATATATATGTTTAACATGATATAATGATCATCAAGTATCTCATTAAAAATAGTAACAATAAGTTATATACTTAAAAAGGAGACTATTGACGTATGAAACTCGAAACGATACATATAACGATTATCGTTATAACCACGTCTTACTAAATATATATGAAGCATATTAATACATTGTTATATTATATATAACATGATAATATGATAATTAAATATATCATTAATTGTATTAACAATGAACTACATAAGTAAAAACAAGACTACTAACTTAAGGATTTCGAAACGAGACATATATGTAACGATTATCGTTGTAACGACATTTAAATGTATATATCATATTAAGATATATTAATATATCATAATATCATGATAATATAATAATTTAAAATCTCATTTTATATTATAAACTTTGGGTTAACAACATTTAACAAGATCGTTAACCTAAAGGTCTCAAAACAACACTTACATGTAACGACTAACGATGACTTAACGACTCAGTTAAAATGTATATACATGTAGTGTTTTAATATGTATTCATACACTTTTGAAAGACATCAATACACTTATCAAAATACTTCTAATTAACAAAAATACTTACAATTACATCCTCGTTCAGTTTCATCAACAATTCTACTCGTATGCTCCCGTATTCGTACTCGTACAATACACAGCTTTTAGATGTATGTACTATTGGTATATACACTCCAATGATCAGCTCTTAGCAGCCCATGTGAGTCACTTAACATATATGGGAACCATCATTTGGCAACTAGCATGAAATATCTCATAAAATTACAAAAATATGAGTAATCATTCATGACTTATTTACATGAAAACAAAATTACATATCCTTTATATCTAATCCATACACCAACGACCAAAAACACCTACAAACACTTTCATTCTTCAATTTTATTCATCTAATTGATCTCTCTCAAGTTCTATCTTCAAGTTCTAAGTGTTCTTCATAAATTCCAAAAGTTCTAGTTTCATAAAATCAAGAATACTTCCAAGATTGCAAGTTTACTTCCAAGTTTTCTAAATCCATTCCAAGTAATCATCCAAGATCAAGAAACCTTTGTTACTTACAGTAGGTTATCTTTATAATACAAGGTAATAATCATATTCAAACTTTAATTCAATTTCTATAACTATAACAATCTTATTTCGAGTGGAAATCTTACTTGGAATTGTTTTCGTGTCATGATTCTGCTTCAAGAACTTTCAAGCCATCCAAGGATCCTTTGAAGCTAGATCCATTTTTCTCATTTCCAGTAGGTTTATCCAAGGAACTTGAGGTAGTAATGATGTTCATAACATCATTCGATTCATACATAAAAAGCTATCTTATTCAACGTTATAAACTTGTAATCACTAGAACATAGTTTAGTTAATTCTAAACTTGTTCGCAAATAAAGTTAATCCTTCTAATTAGACTTTTAAAATCAACTAAAACATGTTCTATATCTATATGATATGCTAACTTAATGATTTAAAACCCGGAAACACGATAAACACCATAAAACTGGATATACGCCGTCGTAGTAAAACCGGGGGCTGTTTTGGTTGGGATAATTAAAAGCTAAGAAGAACTTTGATTTAAAAGCTATACTTCTGGAAAAATGATTTTTATTGTGAACATGAAACTATATCCAAAAATTATGGTTAAACTCAAAGTGGAAGTATGTTTTCTAAAATGGTCATCTAGACGTCATTCTTTCGACTGAAATGACTACCTTTACAAAAATGACTTGTAACTTATTTTTCCGACTACAAACCTATACTTTTTCTGTTTCGATTCATAAAATAGAGTTCAATATGAAACCATAGCAATTTGATTCACTCAAAACGGATTTAAAATGAAGAAGTTATGGGTAAAACAAGATTGGATAATTTTTCTCATTTTAGCTACGTGAAAATTGGTAACAAATCTATTCCAACCATAACTTAATCAACTTGTATTGTATATTATGTAATCTTAAGATACCATAGACACGTATACAATGTTTCGACCTATCATGTCGACACATCTATATATATTTCGGAACAACCATAGACACTCTATATGTGAATGTTGGAGTTAGCTATACAGGGTTGAGGTTGATTCCAAAATATATATAGTTTGAGTTGTGATCAATACTGAGATACGTATACACTAGGTCATGGATTGATTCAAGATAATATTTATCTATTTATTTCTGTACATCTAACTGTGGACAACTAGTTGTAAGTTACTAACGAGGACAGCTGACTTAATAAACTTAAAACATCAAAATATATTAAAAGTGTTGTAAATATATTTTGAACATACTTTGATATATATATATGTATATGTATATATTGTTATAGGTTCGTGAATCAACCAGTGGCCAAGTCTTACTTCCCGACGAAGTAAAAATCTGTGAAAGTGAGTTATAGTCCCACTTTTAAAATCTAATATTTTTGGGATGAGAATACATGCAGGTTTTATAAATGATTTACAAAATAGACACAAGTACGTGAAACTACATTCTATGGTTGAATTATCGAAATCAAATATACCCCTTTTTATTAAGTCTGGTAATCTAAGAATTAGGGAACAGACACCCTAATTGACGCGAATCCTAAAGATAGATCTATTGGGCCTAACAAACCCCATCCAAAGTACCGGATGCTTTAGTACTTCGAAATTTATATCATATCCGAAGGGTGTCCCGGAATGATGGGGATATTCTTATATATGCATCTTGTTAATGTCGGTTACCAGGTGTTCACCATATGAATGATTTTTATCTCTATGTATGGGATGTGTATTGAAATATGAAATCTTGTGGTCTATTGTTACGATTTGATATATGTAGGTTAAACCTATAACTCACCAACATTTTTGTTGACGTTTAAAGCATGTTTATTCTCAGGTGAATACTAAGAGCTTCCGCTGTTGCATACTAAAATAAGGACAAGATTTGGAGTCCATGTTTGTATGATATTGTGTAAAAACTGCATTCAAGAAACTGATTTCGATGTAACATATTTGTATTGTAAACCATTATGTAATGGTCATGTGTAAACAGGATATTTTAGATTATCATTATTTGATAATCTACGTAAAGCTTTTTAAACCTTTATTTATGAAATAAAGGTTATGGTTTGTTTTAAAAATGAATGCAGTCTTTGAAAAACGTCTCATATAGAGGTCAAAACCTCGCAACGAAATCAATTAATATGGAACGTTTTTAATCAATAAGAACGGGACATTTCAGTTGGTATCCGAGCGTTGGTCTTAGAGAACCAGAATTTTACATTAGTGTGTCTTATCGAGTTTGTTAGGATGCATTAGTGAGTCTGGACTTCGACCGTGTTTACTTGAAAAATGATTGCTTAACAAATTTTGTTGGAAACTATATATTTTTAACATGTGAATATTATGTGATATATTAATCTCTTAACGTGTTTGATATTATGTGATAGATGTCTACCTCTAGAACAAGTCCCATTGACTCACCTAATAATAATGAAGAGTCAAATGTAAATTGGAATGATTCGTGGACTGATTCACGAGTTCCCGAAGAGGAACCAGAAGAAGAGTCAGAACCGGAAGAAGAATCGGAACCGGAAGAAGAAATAGAACCAGTGGGGGAAATAATAAAACGGTTAAGTAGAAGAAAATCCTCAACCAACCGACCAAAGTTAATTATGGTCAATGGTGTTTCCGCCAAGGAAGGAAAATATTGGGAGGATTACCAATTCTCCGATGAATCGGATTCCGACGAGAATTCCGATGATGTTATAGAAATTACCCCAACTGAATTTAAAAAGGCAAAAGAAAATAATAAGGGAAAGGGCATAAAAATAGAGAAATCTAATTCCAACCCCGATGAACTTTATATGTATCGTCAACCCCCGAAGCCCTTAAGTTGTAACAATGACCCGGGAACCTCTAAACCACCAGGTTTTTCTAAACTGTTGTGGAAAACGACAGCTCGTATTAGGGGAACATCATATATCCCTAGAAACTTGGCAAAACGAACCAAAGCCGAAAAAGAAGAAACGAGCGAGTCGGAATAAGATAGTTGTATTCGTGTGGTGTAATATATGTAATATAGTGTGCTTATGCTTTATGATATATGTAAAAATTGCTTGTATTAATAAGTATTTTTTTTTATGAATCTAACTCTTGTCTATTTTACAGTATAAAAACACAAAATGGATAGACAACCCAATATTTTAAGAGACCTACCCGGAGACATGATTGATGAAATCTTGTCTAGAGTCGGTCAGAATTTTTCGGCACAACTATTTACGGCGAAATCAGTTTGTAAGACATTCGAAGAACGTTCCAAGAATGTCTTGGTTTATAAGAGACTTTCGTTTGAAAGATGGGGGATATCACATTGGGAAACCCATAAGTTACGATGTGTTTACTTTGACGCATATATTGCGGGGAACCCAAATGCTATTTTACGCAACGGGTTAAGAAATTATTTTGACTCAATGTATCCGAATATAGGACTTCATGATTTAGAAAAAACGGCTAACATGCAACATAAAGAAGCATGCTATGCTTACGGGTTAGTAATGTTCGCTTCTCACCAAAGTGAGAAAAAGAACATCGGGCTACAACTATTAAACAAAACGTTCCCACATGTGACGGAGTCGGTAATTGGGGTAAGAAATGAGGTTTTTAGGTTATTACGAGACTGTTGGTCATTACGTAACCCTCGTCCCTTTGACGACGTTACAACACGCTGTCTTATCAACGGCCATAACGGTTATGTTCCACAAGACCAAGGATGTAAAGTAGTCCTAGTAAAACCAGAATGCATGACTTGTTTCTGGACGTATGAATTACGTGTCTTTATTGCCTTTGCTGAACGACTTGTGTACTAGCTAGAATTATCTTCACAACTATCTTGTATCAAAGTTATTGTGTGCTATATTTCATGCTTTAAGTAAAATAAGCGGTATTGTAAGTTTGTAAAATATTGTATAAAAGTTTGAACGCGAAATATTATTATAATCAGTTTTTCATATAGAATTGTAGTAGTTGAATTGTATATTAGCTACTAAGTATGAACTTAACGGGTAGGTACTACCCGAATTTAAACTTATAAAACACTAATATGAAGAAAAAGCTTTTATAAATGAGTTCATATTATGCTACGAAATACTATTAACTACTCTTAATATTCGGTATGATTAACTTGTTCCATTTGACTATTTTGAAGGAAATGGCACCGACTACTCGACACACCGTGAATATGAATGAAGAGGAATTCCGTACTTTTCTAGCTTCAAACATAGCCGCAGTACAGGCCGCGCTACATACCAACAATAACCTTAGATCTAGCAGTACAGGAAATCGTGTAGGATGCACCTACAAAGAATTCACTGCTTGCAAACCTTTGGAATTTGATGGAACCGAAGGACCGATCGGATTGAAACGGTGCACCGAGAAGGTCGAATCGGTGTTTGCCATACGTAAGTGTACTGAAGAGGACAAAGTGAAGTACGCTACGCATACCTTCACAGGTTCTGCGTTAACATGGTGGAATACCTATCTAGAGCAAGTGGGACAAGATGATGCGTACGCACTACCGTGGTCAGCATTCAAGCACTTGATGAACGAGAAGTACCGTCCCAGAAATGAGGTCAATAAGCTAAAGATAGAACTTAGAGGGTTACGAACCTAAGGATTTGATATTACCACGTACGAAAGACGATTCACAGAATTGTGCCTATTGTGTCCGGGAGCATTCGAAGATGAGGAAGAGAAGATCGACGCGTTTGTGAAAGGATTACCGGAAAGAATCCAAGAAGATATAAGTTCACATGAGCCCGCCTCCATACAACAGGCATGTAGAATGGCTCACAAACTAGTGAACCAGATTGAGGAAAGAATTAAAGAACAGACGGCTGAAGAGGCCAATGTGAAGCAAGTCAAAAGAAAGTGGGAGGAAAACGGTGATAAGAATCACCAATACAACAACAACAGCAATTACAATAATAATCGCAACAATTATCCCAACAATCGCAACATCAATCGCAACTACAACAAACGGCCCAACAACAACAAAAACAACAACAACAACAGCAACTACAACAATCATCCCAACAACAATAACACCACAACAATAACAACAATCAGAAGCAGCTATGCCAAAGGTGTGAAAAGTATCACTCGGGGTTCTGCACCAAATTTTTCAACAAGTGTAAAAGAAATGGTCATAGCGCGGCGAAGTGTGAGGTCTACGGACCAGGGGTTAACAGAACGAAAGGAACAAATGGTGTCAGAACGAGTAATGGCGGAGCAAGTAGTGTCGGAGCAAGTTATGCCAATGTAGTTTGTTATAAATGTGGAAAACCGGGCCACATTATTAGAAATTGCCCGAACCAGGAGAACACGAATGGACAAGGCCGCGGAAGAGTTTTCAATATTAATGCGGTAGAGGCACAGGAAGACCCGGAGCTTGTTACGGGTACGTTTCTTATTGACAATAAATCTGCTTACGTTTTATTTGATTCGGGTGCGGATAGAAGCTATATGAGTAGAGATTTTTGTGCTAAATTAAGTTGTCCATTGACACCGTTGGATAGTAAATTTTTACTCGAATTAGCAAACGGTAAATTAATTTCAGCAGATAATATATGCCGGAACCGAGAAATTAAACTGGGTAGCGAAATATTTAAGATTGATTTGACACCAGTAGAGTTAGAGAGTTTTGATGTAATAGTTAGCATGGACTGGCTGAAGAAGGTGAAAGCAGAGATCGTATGTTATAAAAATGCAATTCGCATTGTACGAGAAGAAGGAGAACCCTTAATGGTGTACGGAGAAAAGGGAAACACGAAGCTACATCTTATTAGTAATTTGAAGGCACAAAAACTAATAAGAAAAGGTTGCTATGCTATTCTAGCACACGTCGAGAAAGTACAAACTGAAGAAAAGAGCATCAATGATGTTCCCGTCACAAAAGAATTTCCCAATGTATTTCCGAAAGAATTACCGGGATTACCCCCACATCGATCCGTTGAATTTCAAGTAGATCTTGTACCAGGAGCTGCACCAATAGCTCGTGCTCCTTACAGACTCACACCCAGCGAGATGAAAGAACTGCAAAGCCAATTACAAGAAATTTTAGAGCGTGGTTTCATTCGACCAAGCACATCACCATGGGGAGCTCCTGTTTTGTTTGTCAAGAAGAAAGATGGTACATTTAGGTTGTGTATTGACTACAGAGAGTTGAACAAACTTACCATCAAAAACCGTTATCCACTGCCGAGAATTGACGACTTATTTGATCAACTACAAGGCTTGTCGGTTTATTCGAAGATCGATTTATGTTCTGGATATCATCAAATGCGAGTAAAGGAGGATGATATTCCAAAAACTGCTTTTAGGACGCGTTATGGTCATTACGAGTTTATGGTTATGCCGTTTGGATTGACTAACGCACCAGCTGTGTTCATGGACCTTATGAACCTAGTGTGTGGGCCATATCTTGACAATTTTGTCATTGTTTTCATCGATGACATACTTATTTACTCAAAGAATGATCAGGAGCACGAAGAACATTTGAGAAAAGTGCTAGAAGTATTGAGGAAAGAAAAATTGTATGCTAAGTTTTCAAAGTGTGCATTTTGGTTGGAAGAAGTTCAATTCCTCGGTCACATAGTGAACAAAGAAGGTATCCAGGTGGACCCAGCAAAGATCGAAACCGTTGAAAAGTGGGAAACCCCAAAAACTCCGAAGCATATACGTCAATTTTTAGGATTGGCTGGTTACTACAGAAGATTCATCCAAGGTTTCTCCAAAATAGCAAAACCCTTGACTGCATTAACGCATAAAGGGAAGAAATTTGAATGGAAGGATGAACAAGAGAAGGCATTTCAGTTATTGAAGAAAAAGCTAACTACGGCACCTATATTGTCATTGCCTGAAGGGAATGATGATTTTGTGATATATTGTGACGCCTCAAAGCAAGGTCTCGGTTGTGTATTAATGCAACGAATGAAGGTAATTGCTTATGCGTCTAGACAATTGAAGATTAATGAGCAAAATTATACGACGCATGATTTGAAATTAGGCGCGGTTGTTTTTGCATTAAAGACTTGGAGGCACTACTTATATGGGGTCAAAAGTATTATATATACCGACCACAAAAGTCTTCAACACATATTTAATTAGAAACAACTGAACATGAGGCAGCGTAGGTGGATTGAATTATTGAATAATTACGACTTTGAGATTCGTTACCAACCGGGGAAGGCAAATGTGGTAGCCGACGCCTTGAGTAGAAAGGACAGAGAACCCATTCGAGTAAAATCTATGAATATAATGATTCACAATAACGTTACTACTCAAATAAAGGAGGCGCAACAAGGAGTTTTAAAAAAGGGAAATTTAAAGGATGAAATACCCAAAGGATCGGAGAAGCATCTTAATATTCGGGAAGACGGAACCCGGTATAGGGATGAAAGGATTTGGGTACCAAAATTTGGAGATATGAGAGAAATGGTACTTAGAGAAGCTCATAAAACCAGATACTCAATACATCCTGGAACGGGGAAGATGTACAAGGATCTCAAGAAAAATTTTTGGTGGCCGGGTATGAAAGCCGATGTTGCTAAATACGTAGGAGAATGTTTGACGTGTTCTAAGGTCAAAGCTGAGCATCAGAAACCATTAGGTCTACTTCAACAACCCGAAATCCCGGAATGGAAATGGGAAAACATTACCATGGATTTCATCACTAAATTGTCAAGGACTGCAAGTGATTTTGATACTATTTGGGTAATAGTTGATCGTCTCACCAAATCAGCACACTTCCTGCCAATAAGAGAAGATGACAAGATGGAGAAGTTAGCACGCCTGTATTTGAAGGAAGTCGTCTCCAGACATGGAATACCAATCTCTATTATCTCTGATAGGGATGGCAGATTTATTTCAAGATTCTGGCAGACATTACAGCAAGCATTAGGAACTCGTCTAGACATGAGTACTGCCTATCATCCACAAACTGATGGGCAGAGTGAAAGGACGATACAAACGCTTGAAGACATGCTACGAGCATGTGTTATTGATTTCGAAAACAGTTGGGATCGACATCTACCGTTAGCAGAATTTTCCTACAACAATAGCTACCATTCAAGCATTGAGATGGCTCCGTTTGAAGCACTTTATGGTAGAAAGTGCAGGTCTCCGATTTGTTGGAGTGAAGTGGGGGATAGACAGATTACGGGTCCGGAGATAATACAAGAAACTACTGAGAAGATCATCCAAATTCAACAACGGTTGAAAACCGCACAAAGTCGACAAAAGAGCTACGCCGACATTAAAAGAAAAGATATTGTAGTGACCCGAACTTTTCCATGTTTATATATATATATATATATTAAATGAAATTGTTATTTACATGATTAAGTGTTTCCAACATGTTAAGCAATCAAACTTGTTAAGACTTGATTAATTGAAATAGGTTTCATATAGACAATTGACCACCCAAGTTGACCGGTGATTCACGAACGTTAAAACTTGTAAAAACTATATGATGGCATATATATGGATATATATATATATATATAGTTAACATGATATTATGATAAGTAAACATATCATTAAGTATATTAACAATGAACTACATATGTAAAAACAAGACTACTAACTTAATGATTTTGAAATGAGGCATATATGTAACGATTATCGTTGTAACGACATTTAATGTATATATATCATATTAAGAGATATTTATAAATCATAATATCATGATAATATAATAATTTAAAATCTCATTTGATATTATAAACATTGGGTTAACAACACTTAACAAGATCGTTAACCTAAAGGTTTCAAAACAACACTTACATGTAACGACTAACGATGACTTAACGACTCAGTTAAAAAGTATATACATGTAGTGTTTTAATATGTATTCATACACTTTTGAAAGACTTCAAGTCACTTATCAAAATACTTCTACTTAACAAAAATGCTTACAATTACATCCTCGTTCAGTTTCATCAACAATTCTACTCGTATGCACCCGTATTCGTACTCGTACAATACACAGCTTTTATATGTATGTACTATTGGTATATACACTCCAATGATTAGCTCTTAGCAGCCCATGTGAGTCACCTAACACATGTGGGAACCATCATTTGGCAACTAGCATGAAATATCTCATAAAATTACAAAAATATGAGTAATCATTCATGACTTATTTACATGAAAACAAAATTACATATCCTTTATATCTAATCCATACACCAACGACCAAAAACACCTACAAACACTTTCATTCTTCAATTTTCTTCATCTAATTGATCTCTCTCAAGTTCTATCTTCAAGTTCTAAGTGTTCTTCATAAATTCCAAAAGTTCTAGTTTCATAAAATCAAGAATACTTCCAAGATTGCAAGTTTACTTCCAAGTTTTCTAAATCCATTCCAAGTAATCATACTAGATCAAGAAACCTTTGTTACTTACAGTAGGTTATATTTCTAATACAAGGTAATAATCATATTCAAACTTTAATTCAATTTCTATAACTATAACAATCTTATTTCGAGTGGAAATCTTACTTGGAATTGTTTTCGTGTCATGATTCTGCTTCAAGAACTTTCAAGCCATCCAAGGATCCTTTGAAGCTAGATCCATTTTTCTCATTTCCAGTAGGTTTATCCAAGGAACTTGAGGTAGTAATGATGTTCATAATATCATTCGATTCATACATAAAAAGCTGTCTTATTCAACGTTATAAACTTGTAATCACTAGAACATAGTTTAGTTAATTCTAAACTTGTTCGCAAATAAAGTTAATCCTTCTAACTAGACTTTTAAAATCAACTAAAACATGTTCTATATCTATATGATATGCTAACTTAATGATTTAAAACCCGGAAACACGATAAACACCATAAAACTGGATATACGCCGTCGTAGTAAAACCGGGGGCTGTTTTGGATTAGTTAATTAAAAACTATGATAAACTTTGATTTAAAAGTTGTTATTCTTTTAAAATGATTTTTATTATGAACATGAAACTATATCCCAAAATTATGGTTAAACTCAAAGTGGAAGTATGTTTTCTAAAATGGTCATCTAGACGTCGTTCTTTCGACTGAAATGACTACCTTTAAAAAAATGACTTGTAACTTATTTTTCCGACTATAAACCTATACTTTTTATGTTTAGATTCATAAAATAGAGTTCAATATGAAACCATAGCAATTTGATTCACTTAAAACGGATTTAAAATGAAGAAGTTATGGGTAAAACAAGATTGGATAATTTTTCTCATTTTAGCTACGTGAAAATTGGTAACAAATCTATTCCAACCATAACTTAATCAACTTGTATTGTATATTATGTAATCTTGAGATACCATAGACACTATACAATGTTTCGACCTATCATGTCGACACATCTATATATATTTCGGAACAACCATAGACACTCTATATGTGAATGTTGGAGTTAGCTATACAGGGTTGAGGTTGATTCCAAAATATATATAGTTTGAGTTGTGATCAATACTGAGATACGTATACACTGGGTCGTGGATTGATTCAAGATAATATATATCGATTTATTTCTGTACATCTAACTGTGGACAACTAGTTGTAGGTTACTAACGAGGACAGCTGACTTAATAAACTTAAAACATCAAAATGTATTAAAAGTGTTGTAAATATATTTTGAACATACTTTGATATATATGTACATATTTGTTATAGGTTCGTGAATTGACCAGTGACCAAGTCTTACTTCCCCACGAAGTAAAAATCTGTGAAAGTGAGTTATAGTCCCACTTTTAAAATCTAATATTTTTGGGATGAGAATACATGCAGGTTTTATAAATGATTTACAAAATAGACACAAGTATGTGAAACTACATTCTATGGTTGAATTATTGAAATCGAATATGCCCCTTTTTATTAAGTCTGGTAATCTAAGAATTAGGGAACAGACACCCTAATTGACGCGAATCCTAAAGATAGATCTATTGGGCCTAACAAACCCCATCCAAAGTACCGGATGCTTTAGTACTTCGAAATTTATATCATATCCGAAGGGTGTCCCAGAATGATGGAGATATTCTTATATATGCATCTTGTTAATGTCGGTTACCAGGTGTTCACCATATGAATGATTTTTATCTCTATGTATGGGATGTGTATTGAAATATGAAATCTTGTGGTCTATTATTACGATTTGATATATATAGGTTAAACCTATAACTCACCAACATTTTTGTTGACGTTTAAAGCATGTTTATTCTCAGGTGAATACTAAGAGCTTCCGCTGTTTCATACTAAAATAAGGACAAGATTTGGAGTCCATGTTTGTATGATATTGTGTAAAAACTGCATTCAAGAAACTGATTTCGATGTAACATATTTGTATTGTAAACCATTATGTAATGGTCGTGTGTAAACGGGATATTTTAGATTATCATTATTTGATAATCTACGTAAAGCTTTTTAAACCTTTATTTATGAAATAAAGGTTATGGTTTGTTTTAAAAATGAATGCAGTCTTTGAAAAACGTCTCATATAGAGGTCAAAACCTCGCAACGAAATCAATTAATATGGAACATTTTTAATCAATAAGAACGGGACATTTCAGATATAGAATTTGAAATTGGAGAGATGGTCATGCTTAAGGTTGCACCTTGGAAAGGTGTTGTTCGATTTGGTAAACGAGGGAAATTAAATCCAAGGTATATTGGACCATTCAAGATTATTGATCGTGTCGGACCAGTAGCTTACCGACTTGAGTTACCTCAACAACTCGCGGCTGTACATAACACTTTCCACATTTCGAATTTGAAGAAATGTTTTGCTAAAGAAGATCTCACTATTCCGTTGGACGAAATCCAAATCAATGAAAAACTTCAATTCATTGAAGAACCCGTTGAAATAATGGATCGTGAGGTTAAGAGACTTAAACAAAACAAGATACCGATTGTTAAGGTTCGATGGAATGCTCGTAGAGGACCCGAGTCCACCTGGGAACGAGAAGATCAGATGAAGAAGAAGTACCCGCACTTATTTCCAGAAGATGAGCCAACACCTCCAATCGCTTAAAATTTCGGGACGAAATTTATTTAACGGGTAGGTACTGTAGTGACCCGAACTTTTTCGAACCTTTCTATGATTATATGTTTAATAAAAACTATATTTATATGATTAAATGTTTCCAACATGTTAAGCAATCAAACTTGTTAAGACTTGGTTAATTGAAACGGAAATTTTGTAAACGTCTGATTACCCAGTTTGACCAATGATTCACGAACGCTATAAGTTGTATATGACATGATGATACATAAATGAATAAATATATATGTTTAACATGATATAATGATCATCAAGTATCTCATTAAAAATAGTAACAATAAGTTATATGCTTAAAAAGGAGACTATTGACGTATGAAGCTCGAAACGATACATATAACGATTATCGTTATAACCACGTCTTACTAAATATATATGAAGCATATTAATACATTGTTATATTATATATAACATGATAATATGATAATTAAATATATCATTAAGTGTATTAACAATTAACTACATAAGTAAAAACAAGACTACTAACTTAAGGATTTCGAAACGAGACATATATGTAACGATTATCGTTGTAACGACATTTAAATGTATATATCATATTAAGATATATTAATATATCATAATATCATGATAATATAACAATTTAAAATCTCATTTGATATTATAAACTTTGGGTTAACAACATTTAACAAGATCGTTAACCTAAAGGTCTCAAAACAACACTTACATGTAACGACTAACGATGACTTAACGACTCAGTTAAAATGTATATACATGTAGTGTTTTAATATGTATTCATACACTTTTGAAAGACTTAAATACACTTATCAAAATACTTCTACTTACCAAAAATACTTACAATTACATCCTCGTTCAGTTTCATCAACAATTCTACTCGTATGCTCCCGTATTCGTACTCGTACAATACACAGCTTTTAGATGTATGTACTATTGGTATATACACTCCAATGATCAGCTCTTAGCAGCCCATATGAGTCACCTAACACATGTGGGAACCATCATTTGGCAACTAGCATGAAATATCTCATAAAATTACAAAAATATGAGTAATCATTCATGACTTATTTACATGAAAACAAAATTACATATCCTTTACATCTAATCCATACACCAATGACCAAAAACACCTACAAACACTTTCATTCTTCAATTTTCTTCATCTAATTGATCTCTCTCAAGTTTTATCTTCAAGTTCTAAGTGTTCTTCATAAATTCCAAAAGTTCTAGTTTCATAAAATCAAGAATACTTCCAAGATTGCAAGTTTACTTCCAAGTTTTCTAAATCCATTCCAAGTAATCATCCAAGATCAAGAAACCTTTGTTACTTATAGTAGGTTATCTTTATAATACAAGGTAATAATCATATTCAAACTTTAATTCAATTTCTATAACTATAACAATCTTATTTCGAGTGGAAATCTTACTTGGAATTGTTTTCGTGTCATGATTCTGCTTCAAGAACTTTCAAGCCATCCAAGGATCCTTTGAAGCTAGATCCATTTTTCTCATTTCCAGTAGGTTTATCCAAGGAACTTGAGGTAGTAATGATGTTCATAATATCATTCGATTCATACATAAAAAGCTGTCTTATTCAACGTTATAAACTTGTAATCACTAGAACATAGTTTAGTTAATTCTAAACTTGTTCGCAAATAAAGTTAATCCTTCTAACTAGACTTTTAAAATCAACTAAAACATGTTCTATATCTATATGATATGCTAACTTAATGATTTAAAACCCGGAAACACGATAAACACCATAAAACTGGATATACGCCGTCGTAGTAAAACCGGGGGCTGTTTTGGTTGGGATAATTAAAAGCTAAGAAGAACTTTGATTTAAAAGCTATACTTCTGGAAAAATGATTTTTATTATGAACATGAAACTATATCCAAAAATTATGGTTAAACTCAAAGTGGAAGTATGTTTTCTAAAATGGTCATCTAGACGTCGTTCTTTCGACTGAAATGACTACCTTTACAAAAACGACTTGTAACTTATTTTTCCAACTACAAACCTATACTTTTTCTGTTTCTATTCATAAAATAGAGTTCAATATGAAACCATAGCAATTTGATTCACTCAAAACGGATTTAAATTGAAGAAGTTATGGGTAAAACAAGAGTGGATAATTTTTCTCATTTTAGCTACGTGAAAATTGGTAACAAATCTATTCCAACCATAACTTAATCAACTTGTATTGTATATTATGTAATCTTGAGATACCATAGACACGTATACAATGTTTTGACCTATCATGTCGACACATCTATATATATTTCGGAACAACCATAGACACTCTATATGTGAATGTTGGAGTTAGCTATACAGGGTTGAGGTTGATTCCAAAATATATATAGTTTGAGTTGTGATCAATACTGAGATACGTATACACTGGGTCGTGGATTGATTCAAGATAATATTTATCGATTTATTTCTGTACATCTAACTGTGGACAACTAGTTGTAGGTTACTAACGAGGACAGCTGACTTAATAAACTTAAAACATCAAAATATATTAAAAGTGTTGTAAATATATTTTGAACATACTTTGATATATATGTATATATTGTTATAGGTTCGTGAATCAACCAGTGGCCAAGTCTTACTTCCCGACGAAGTAAAAATTTGTGAAAGTGAGTTATAGTCCCACTTTTAAAATCTAATATTTTTGGGATGAGAATACATGCAGGTTTTATAAATGATTTACAAAATAGACACAAGTACGTGAAAATACATTCTATGGTTGAATTATCGAAATCGAATATGCCCCTTTTTATTAAGTCTGGTAATCTAAGAAATAGGGAACAGACACCCTAATTGACGCGAATCCTAAAGATAGATCTATTGGGCCTAACAAACCCCATCCAAAGTACCGGATGCTTTAGTACTTCGAAATTTATATCATATCCGAAGGGTGTCCCGGAATGATGGGGATATTCTTATATATGCATCTTGTTAATGTCGGTTACCAGGTGTTCACCATATGAATGATTTTTATCTCTATGTATGGGATGTGTATTAAAATATGAAATCTTGTGGTCTATTGTTACGATTTGATATATATAGGTTAAACCTATAACTCACCAACATTTTTGTTGACGTTTAAAGCATGTTTATTCTCAGGTGAATACTAAGAGCTTCCGCTATTGCATACTAAAATAAGGACAAGATTTGGAGTCCATGTCTGTATGATATTGTGTAAAAACTGCATTCAAGAAACTGATTTCGATGTAACATATTTGTATTGTAAACCATTATGTAATGGTCGTGTGTAAACAGGATATTTTAGATTATCATTATTTGATAATCTACGTAAAGCTTTTTAAACCTTTATTTATGAAATAAAGGTTATGGTTTGTTTTAAAAATGAATGCAGTCTTTGAAAAATGTCTCATATAGAGGTCAAAACCTCGCAACGAAATCAATTAATATGGAACGTTTTTAATCAATAAGAACGGGACATTTCACCTGCAACCTTTCAAAGGTGCATGATGGCGATTTTTCACGACATGATAGAAAAATGTATGGAAGTTTCCATGGATGACTTTTCAGTCTTCGGTGATACTTTTGAAACATGTCTAGTTAATCTTGATAGAATGCTTATTAGATGCGAACAATCAAATCTAGTAGTTAATTTTGAGAAATGCCATTTCATGGTTAGAGAAGGCATCGTTCTTGGTCACAAAATTTCAAAGGAAGGAATTGAAGTGGAGAGAGCTAAAGTAGATGTAATTGCTAAACTTCCACATCCCACTAATGTTAGAGGAGTTAGGAGTTTTCTAGGGCATGCCGGTTTTTACCGACGTTTCATAAAAGATTTTTCTAAAATTCCCACTCCTATGAATAAACTCCTAGAAAAGGATGCTCCATTCATCTTTTCGGATGAATGCATCAAATATTTTAATATTCTTAAAGAAAAACTCACTAATGCGCCGATCATGATAACTCCAAATTGGAATCTACCATTTGAACTTATGTGCGATGCAAGTGATATTGCAATGGGAGCTGTTTTAGGTCAAAGGATTAAAAAACGATTTCAACCTATTTATTATGCTAGTAAGACATTACAAGGAGCACAAATGAATTACACAACTACTGAAAAAGAACTTCTTGCTATTGTCTTTGCTTTTGACAAATTTCGTTCATATCTCGTTCTAGCTAAAACGGTGGTCTATACCGACCATTCTGCTCTTAGATACCTATTTTCGAAACAAGATACCAAACCACGATTAATCTGTTGGATCTTACTCTTACAAGAGTTCGATATTGAAATCCGAGACAAAAAGGGAGCAGAAAATCTCGTCGCTGATCATCTTTCTCGTCTTGAAAATCCTGAATTAGAAGTTCTAAATGAATCGGCCATACAAGATAACTTTCCTGATGAATATCTATTGAAGATAGATTATAATGAAATTCCATGGTTTGCAGACTATGCAAACTACTTAGTATGTGGATTCCTTGAAAAAGGGTTGTCGTACCAAAAACGAAAGAAATTCTTTAGTGATATAAAACACTATTTCTGGGAAGATCCACATTTGTTTAAAAGTTGTCCCGATGGAATAATACGCCGATGTGTATTCGGAGATGAAGCTAGTCAAATCTTAAATCATTGTCACACATGACCAACAGGAGGGCATTATGGGCCTCAACTCACAGCAAGAAAAGTTTACGATGCTGGATTCTATTGGCCTACAATTTTCAAAGACGCGCACCTTCTTTGTAAATCCTGTGATGCATGTCAAAGGGCCGGAAAAATAAATCAACGTGATGAAATGCCACAAAATGTCATTCAAGTATGTGAAGTATTTCACATTTGGGGTATTGACTTTATGGGTCCATTTCCAAAATCTCATAATAATCTCTACATTCTCTTTGCCATTGATTATGTATCTAAATGGGCGGAACCACAAGCTCTCCCGACTAACGATGTACGAGTTGTAGTTAACTTCTTAAAATGTCTTTTTGCAAGGTTCGGAACACCGAAAGCTTTAATAAGTGATCGGGGTACTCATTTCTGTAATAATCAACTTGAGAAAGTTCTCAAAAGATATGGAATAACTCATAAAATCGCAACCGCTTATCATCCACAAACAAGTGGACAAGTTGAAAATACCAACCGAGCTTTAAAACGTATTCTAGAGAAAACCGTAGGATGAAATCCGAAGGAATGGTCCATGAAATTGGAGGATGCACTCTGGACTTTTAGAACAGCCTACAAAACTCCAATTGGAACCACCCCTTTTAAACTCGTTTACGAAAAAGCATGTCACCTTCCAGTAGAAATTGAGCAAAAAGCATTTTGGACTTTGAAGACATGTAATCTTGATTTACATGAAGGTGGACGTCTACGGTTAGGCCAACTAAACGAATTAGAAGAATTAAGACATGAAGCATACAAAAATTCGTTAATCTATAAAGAAAGAATGAAGAAATGGCATGATAAAAGAATCAGAAGTTCAAAAGAATTTAAAGAAGGGAGTCAAAAGAGTTTTCTTATACGGAACAATAGAGTTGATAAATTCAAATGGGATTGAATTTAAAGTTAATGGTCATAGAGTTAAACATTACATACATGGTCCGATGGAAGTTGAAAATGAAGTCAATCATAATTTCACCACCCAAGAAAACCCTCAGAATGAAAACATAAATATGTTATCAACAACATATGAAAAACAAAAATTGGAAGATGGGGAAGCTTCAAATTGGAGTGATGAAGAAGAATTCCTATACAAACCTCCCATTCCAAGAAACGAAGAAAAATGTGAACAAGAAGTTCAAGTAGAAGTGAAAGAAACAAGAAAAGATCACTTGAAAAAGGTTAACAAACCAACTCTACTTACTAAAGTAGGAGACCCAGGTGAATTTATCATTTCTTGCTTGCTTAACAATGGTGCTATGTATAATGGACTCGCAGATTTAGGAGCAAGTGCAAATGTTATGCCTCTTTCCTTATACAAAAGATTAGGTGTGGGTAAATTAAGACCAACCAGAATAGGTGTTCAATTATTTGATCAAACCATTAAACACCCGGTTGGAATAGCAAACAATTTACTTGTTAAAGTGGGAAGTTTGACCTTTGTTGCAAACTTCATAGTAATTAATATGGAGGAAGACCTTAATATTCCTCTAATTTTAGGTCACCCAATTTTAGCACCCACCGAAGCGTTCATTGATGTAAGAGAAGGTAGAATGACACTAAGGGATGGCGACAAATCGGTCATCTTTGTGAACCGAAAGTTTAGATCTCCACCAACCAAAACTGTTGAACCAATAAAAACGCCTAAGTGTGGGGAAGATGAAACAACAACCAATGATGACCTGATAACAAAGAACCCCGTTGTTAATACAAAATTAGATGAACCCGTTTTTAACAGTTTAACGAAGAAACTTTATAAACGGATTCAAGATGCTAGGATTAAGGGGAACTTTAAGTTATGTAACCGATTAGTATCCAATTTGTCGCCTAAAGAAAAGGCAATATTAGTTGAATTTGTGAAAGTTACAGAGGAAATCAACAATTGGCTTGAAGCAAAAGTCAGAGATATACAAGTTGTTGATAGTCCAATTGAAAACGAAGTTAATCACAATTTCGACACCACAGCTAACTAAGTGTGGGGAGATTCGAATCTTTTAAGGATAATATATATTTCTGTTAGAGTTAGATATTCTGTTTTCGTGTAGTTCTCGAGAATGGAATCTGAATGGTCTTTCCCTAGCAGACCCTAAAGAACTAGTCTTCTCCCTCCATTCTGAATTTTTATTTTTTTTATTTTTTTAGGTTTTACGAGATGAAGAATTCCTTTGAACTAAATCATGGTCTAATGCTACATGCTATGATTACTAAACGTAATAATGACACCCTTCCGAGTGAATTGGTATCATTCATAAGAGGCAAAATGGACGGAGTAAGAAAAGAACTCAGGAAAGATCATCATAAGATACATTTTGGTAAAGGCAAATCAAAGTCCGCAACAAAAAGAAGAGCACGACACCTTGAAAGATGTCATAAATGCGGAAAATAGTCACATGAAGGTAAATGTTCAAACAATCAAACATATTCAAATACCGAATTTGTTACTCTATGCAGAGAAGGACCGTTCATATGTTTAGAAGAAAAGATATTGAAGAATCGAGGTTACGCTTATGTAGCTATGGAGAACCAAATCACACGACTCTCCTATGAGTCGACTAAAGCAGGTCTCTGAGAATTCTTTCTCATAGGTAAGTATGTACAGGTTTTATTTTATTTTATTGCTTTTAACCTTTTGATAATAAACGCTAAATCGTTCGCTATAAAGTATTAAATTGGTATTCAATAAAATTAGGTATGCGAAACCGAAATTATTGATATCATACAAAAATTTATTACATCACTGCGAAATTTACCGTTTATTCTTAAGGTATAAATATCTTTAATCAATCAACCCAAAATATTTCAAAAATTCGTCAGGAGTAAAACTAGGTTATGGAACCGAAATTATTTTACCGAAAAGAGGGGGGTATATTTTTGATAATATTTGATTGATTAAAGTGGGATAAAAGACCAAAAAGATTTTTAATTTTTGCCTTGTTTTTAAAATTAATATATATTTTTAAAATCAATATATTTAAGTTTTTAAATATTTTAAAAAATAATATTTTTAATATAAGTTTGTAAAATTAATGTATAAAAATATTAATAATATTAATATGAATTTTTAATTTTATGCATTTTAAATTTAAGTTTGGTGTGAATTTAAAAACAAAAATTTACTTTATTTCATTAATTTAAAATTTTGATATTTAAAATTCGTCGTGAGTTGAAGACTAGGTCATTGAACCGAAATTGCTTTACCCGAGGGCGGGACGAGAAATTTTATTATCATTATTTTTAATTTTATTGATCTAAAGTATACCAAAAAAAAACCCCAAAAATCTTTGCTTTTAAAACAATCGCTTTAACGACAAATTTTAAATTTTGTCAAGGGACGGACTAGGTAAACATACCGAAACTACCTAAAGTAAAAGGAAACAAAATTTTAAAAAAATTATTCATTTAAATTGTATTAATAAATAAAGATTTTATAAAAAAATAATAATAAAAATAATAATAAAAATATTATGTATGCTTGTAGTTTATCTTATGTACAAAACAGGATAAAACAGCGCACTTTCAAAGACTGACATTAAGCTCAGCAAAAGCTACTAATTTTGACGACAAAACGAAAAACAAATGTGATGTAACAACAAGACGGAATGAACAAATGATGTGCACCATTTATCATTCAACAAAAAAACGCCAATATGTTTGGAAACTTTGGTAAAATTTAATCATTTTTCTACGCTACTCACCCTCAATAATTTAAATTGCTACTGATTTCTTGCAAATGAGGGCATTGCAAGATCTTAAGTGTGGGAAGGGGTTAAATTCTTTCGGATTTTTAAAATTTTAATTTATACACGTGGTTACCATTAAAAATACCAGTAACGCAGTAGTTGTATTAGAATCTAGTGCTCTCTGATAATAAAGAACAACACTAGTCTTATATACTGACTACCCAATTCTAGTAAAAAATTTCAAAATTTTCAACTAAATGAACTCAAAATCATTTTATACATATTTATGAACGATAAAACTAGGTTTTAACACCGAAATTATTGTTACCTCGGAAAGGACATAAATTGAGAAACAACCCAAAATGTTAGAATTCATTTAAAATGGAATAAAGGAAAATAAAAAGGCAAAGAAAAGAAAATAAAAGTCAAGTGTGGGAAAAATTTACCAAGTTATTTAAAACATAAATTACATATTTTTGTACAAATAATTAAAGATACTTTTGTTTTGGACGATATTAATCAGTTTTACCCAGTTTATTATAATATAAATGGAATCTAAAAGGAAGTAAAGTCTTCCGAGAAAAAGACACGCGCTTCTTGATTTAGGTCAGGAAATTGTCGTCCAGACCAGTTGTAGAGTCTACGAAAAAACTTGAAAAGTTTTCTCGAAAATCAGATGGAAATCCACGGACCTCAGCATCAAACAGGGTCGCCAAGTGGTCAGACTTATCCTAACCATGAGAGGATCTGTCTCGTACAATGGGGGGCACCGTGCAAATTAGCTTATAAGACTAATGAATCAGATCCCCAGAAAGGATAATCTCCTTAAAAGATCAAAAAACAGCTTTTAAGCCTGATATTACTCAATCCTTGAGATTGACCTTAAAGATTGAGAATTACAAACTCATGGAATTCGATGATATCTAAACTCGAGCTTGAATGAGAAAATATTTTGATCAAAATTACAAACCGATTTGTTTTCTGAAAACCCTATTTTCAATACGTTCATTACCATTGAACGTAAAATCCTAGGAATTCACCTGGAATTCATTAGGTCACCTGAATCAAATCGGGTGTCAACCGTAAGAACGGTCGTTGCATAGCATGGTCGAAGACAGGACCTTATGCCAGACCGAAAAACTATAGGGTGATCTTTACTATTGCTCCTACAAAGGATAGTAATTGCATCCGGCACGATATAGACCATAATCAAAAGCATGTCACAGGACATTGCCTTAACAGTTGCTTGTTCAACGCTTTCCTTTACAACCGGACGGTAGTTTACCGAAAGGTAATATACGGAGCAAGTATACTGGACGTGTTGCTTTCCTAATACAAGGTTAGCAAGTGGGTGACACAAAACCACAAGTTTTAAGCTAAAATTTTCAAATCTGAAACCCACAAAACCCACAAAAACAATTTCGCAAACACCGGTGAAGGGTTATTCCGGAAAACTTATCTAGGGTAAAAGCTAGATTGAAGTTTCAAAAGATCAAATGTTTTCATAAAGATCCAATTTCCTAAAGGATCTAAATTTTTATAGTCATGTGGGACTGTAAACCACAACGTTACTATCATTGTTCATACCACCAAATCGAAATCACTGATGTACAAAGTGTGAAGAATAAAGAAGTGATTCTAGTATTTTTATTACAAGACTATATTGCTTGAGGACAAGTAACGCTCAAGTGTGGGAATATTTGATAATGCTAAAAATGAACATATATTTCATAGCATTATCCCTCAAGAAAGACAAGTTTTGAGTTGCAATTGTTCTATTTACAAGTGATATTCGTTTAAATAATAAAAGGTGAAGACAAAAGACAGATTCGACGAATTGAAGACGCAAATGACCAAAAAGCTCAAAAGTACAAAGTACAATCCAAGAGGTTCAAATTATTGATGAGAAACGTCTAAAAATTACAAGAGTACGAGTCGCAAAACGCAAAGTACAAGATATTAAATAGTACGAATGGACGTTCGAAAATCCGGAACCGGGACCAGAGGCAACTCTCAACGCGCGACGCAACGGACTAAAAATTACAAGTCAACTATGCACATGAATATAATATAATATATAATTAATTCTTAAAATTATATATATTATATTATATATTAAAAAATTATATATATTATATTATATATTAAAAACTGTCGGTAAACTAGGAGACAAATGATTGTGAGCTGGATCCTTACTCCATGCGATCGCATAGCCTGGAGGCCTAATTCCCATGCGATCGCATGGCCTACTTTTTCTGGCCACATTCCTATAAAAGGCAGTCTGGTGCTCGAGCTCAAAACACACCTAATTCAATCTCTCTCTCTCTCTCTCACGATATATATATATATATATATATATATTATAATTTTAATTTTAATTTTAATTAAGATTAATAATAATAAGGGTATGTTAGCGAATGTTGTAAGTGTGTAAGTCGAAATTCTGTCCGTGTAACGCTACGCTATTATTATTCATTGTAAGTTATGTTCAACCTTTTTAAATTAATGTCTCGTAGCTAAGTTATTATTATGCTTATTTAAATCAAAGTAATCATGATGTTGGGCTAAATATTAAAGACGGGGTAATTGGGCTTTGTACCATAATTGGGGTTTGGACAAAAGAACGACACTTGTGGAAATTAGACTATGGGCTATTAATGAGCTTTAAATTAACTAAACGTTACCTCGTTAATTTAATATAAAGATTACAATTTGACGTATCTATATATAACCACATACACTTAATCGGGTACGGTGGGCGGGATATCTATAAATACGAATTATCGTTCATTTTACCGGACACGGCGATGGATTAATAGTTAATGGACTCATTAAAACAGGGGTGGATTACATTCAAGGGTAATTAGTGTAATTGTTAACAAAGTAGTAAAACCTTGGACTATACGCAGTCGATAACCTGGTGTATTCATTAAACAAAGTATTAAGACCTTATTACAGTTCAAATCCCCAATTAGTTGGAATATTTGACTTCGGGTATAAGGATAATTTGACGAAGACTCTCGCACTTTATATTTATGACTGATGGACTATTATGGACAAAACCGTATGGACATATCGAATAATCCAGGACAAAGGACAATTAACTCATGGTAATAAACTAAAACCAACACGTCGAACATCATGATTACGGAAGTTTAAATAAGCATAATTCCTTTATTTCATATTTTATCGCACTTTTATTTACTGTCATTTTATTTATTGCACTTTTAATCATCATACTTTTTAATTATCGCAATTTTATTTATCGTACTTTTATTTATCACACTTTAATTATTGTCACTTACTTTACGCTCCAAATTAAGTTATATTTATTTTTAATATTTTACATTAGGTTTTAACTGCGACTTAAGACATAAAATCGACAAACCGGTCATTAAATGGTAAAAACCCCCTTTTATAATAATAATATTACTTATATATATATATATATATATATATATATATATATATATATATATATATATATATATATATATATATATATATATATATATATATATATATATATATATATATATATATTCATATTTATACAAATATAGTTTTAAAAATATAGCGTTAAACTTGGCTAGTTCCCTGTGGATGAACCGGACTTACTAAAAACTACACTAATGTACGATTAGGTACACTGTCTATAAGTGTTGTAGCATGGTTTAGGTATATCCACTCTATAAATAAATAAATAATTTGTGTAAAATTGTATCGTATTTAATAGTATTTCATAATAAATATATAACTATTTCGTATACACCTCTGCACACATCAAGTATTTTTGGCACCGCTGCCGGGGACTTCTTAAACGCTGGAAGCAAAACGCTATATATATAAAAACAAAAGATTTTTATTAAGTTTTAATTTCTTTTTGTAAAAAAAAATACGTTTTAAATATTAAAAAAATATATAAAAAGAAAAAAAGATATACATATATATTTTTAAAAAGTTTGTTTAAAATATATAAAATTATAAAGTTTTTCTATTTCTATTTTAGTTTTTTTTTTAAATTAAGTTTTTATTTATTTTATATAAATAAATTAAAAACAAAAAAATAAAAAATAATAATAATAATCGGGCCACTAGACTGTAGCAGCCCAACATCTGAACTGGATTCGAGGGTCATGCGACTGCATGGATTTACAACACTCAGCTCATGCGATCGCATGAGCTGATTTGACAGGCCTGGTACATCAGCTAACTCGAATTAGGGTTTGATTAATATATAATTATTATTAATTAATTTAGATTAGGGTTTTGTTTTAATATTAATTAGTTTTAGTTTTATTTAATTTAATTTGTATTTTTAAGTTATAATTTGTTTTATTAAATATAATAAACTAATACTTTTATAAAAGAAATAAAATAAAAATAATACTTTTATAAAAATTATATTTTTATAAATTTAAGCTTATTTTTATTTTTGTATCTTTTTAATCGTTTATTCGTAATAATTGTATTTTTTTTCGTTCGTAATTAGTTTTAAGATTAGTATTTTGCCGTAGTTATTTTTATTTCTAGATTTTTAGGCTTTGCCGTAAAATCCCTTAAGTGCTTTTTCTTTAGATTAAGACTTAGGCGCTTTAGAATTATTCGACGCCGCTTTAAGATTTTAGTACTTTTTAAGTTATTGCCGTTTTGTATATAGAATTCTTTTTAAGCTTTAATACCTTTAGACGTAAGTTTTAATTCTTATTTTTAGACTTTTAAGTTTCGACGATTTACTTTCTTTTTATTATTTTTCGACGCTTATTTTTCGACCTTTTATTTTTCGACGTTTTTCGACTCGCTCTTTTTCTTTCTTATTTCTCGACGCTCTAGTTTTTAGGACATAGAATTTTCTATTTCTTCTCTAAAATTTCTTTAAACTTCAACGAAAAATTATTTTAAGCGGTTAAATTGATAGACATCCAAAATTTTCTGGTTCGTAGTAATAGTTGAATTTGTTAGTGGCGAGTTGTGGGCTTCCGATTTAAAGGGTCCTGGCTACCTGCTGCATCTATTGGCTATTCGAAACGTGGACAAAATCAGAAAAGTTTATTAATTTGATAGCTTATATAATTTTTATCTTTTATAACTAATAGGATATTCAGTGAATGCACCGAGCAAAACGTTCACCACCTTTCATACGTTCACCACCTGTAACTCGACCAAGACATCTAGCCAATATTGTCGTCGTTGATTTTTCTTTAGAATCTTCATCTAGTCGACCAGTACTCCAATTCAAATTTTCGATAATCCATTTTTTGAATCCGACCTCACAATTGAGAATCCGGAGGATATTCAGGGACAATTCGGAGATCCTGAACCACTAATCAAACCTCCTGAACTACAAATCACTCATCCAAAAATTGTCGAGGAAGAAACCATTAAGTCGGAATCCTCTAGTGATTCAGATACAACCAATTCAATTATGGAAAATCTGGAACCTCTAAGTATGGAAGACCGAATGAGAGCTAAACGCACTGGCCAAGGTCACGCAATTACTCAACCAGACATTAATGCGCAAGATTATGAAATCAAAGGACAAATCTTACACATGGTAACTAATCAATGCCAATTTAGTGGTGCGCCGAAGGAAGATCCAAACGAACATCTTCGAACTTTTAATAGGATTTGTACTCTATTTAAAATTAGAGAAGTGGAGGATGAACAGATATATCTCATGTTATTTCCCTGGACTTTAAAGGGAGAAGCCAAAGATTGGTTAGAATCATTACCTGAAGGGGCAATTGATACATGGGATGTTTTAGTTGAAAATTTTCTTAAACAATTCTTTCCGGCATCTAAAGCCGTGAGACTTCAAGGAGAAATTGTTACGTTCACGCAAAAGCCAAATGAAACTCTATATGAGGCGTGGACAAGATTTGGAAAGTTATTAAGAGGATGTCCACAACATGGTTTAGACACTTATCAAATAGTACAAATATTCTATCAAGGATGCGACATCACTACACGAAAAGACATCGATATAGCAGCTGGTGGTTCCATTATGAAGAAAACCGCAACTGAAGCTTACAAAATTATTGATAACACTGCTTCCCACTCACATGAGTGGCATCAAGAAAAAGATATCGTTAGATCATCTAAAGCGGCTAGAGCCGATTCTAGCCATGACTTTGATTCCATTTTCGCAAAGATATATGTTGTCGAGAGACGAATGGAAAAGATGACTAAAGATATTCACTTAATAAGAATTAGTTGTGAGCAGTGTGGATGACCACATTTGACAAAAGAGTGTCTCAGTATTGAACAAACAATGGAACAAAGAGAGAATGTTTCATACATGAACCAAAGGCCTGGAAATAATTATCAGAATAATTATCAACCGCCAAGACCAATCTACAATCAAAATCAGAATTATAATCAAAATGTTCCATACAACAACCAACAAGGTCCTAGTAATCAGCAAGTATCCAACAATACTTACAATCAGCAAAGACCTATTTTTCAAAACAAACCACCACAAACCGATGATAAAAAGCCAAATTTAGAAGATATGATGTCGAAGCTAGTTGAATCTCAAACTCAATTTTTCACATCTCAGAAACAAACAAATGAACAAAATGCTCAATCATTTTGAAATCAACAAGCTTCTATTCAAAATCTGGAACAAGTAGTGAGTAACCTAGCAAGGTTGATAGGTGAAAGAAAACCGGGAAGTCTACCTAGCAATACAAATGCTAACCCCCGGAATGAAACAACTAAAGCCATTACCACAAGAAGTGGTATTACACTTAAACCACCTGAAATGCCTGTAATTTCTGATGACTCTATTCCTACTCCACAAGAACCACAACCTGAGCAAGATAAGAAAACAGAACCGGTAGTTGAAAAGGTTAATGAAGATAACACAGTTAAGGCTAAACCTTATGTTAAACCATATCAACCACCACTTCCTTACCCAAGTAAAATGAGAAAAGAAAGACTTGAAGCCGAGCAATCTAAATTCTTGAATATGTTTAAACAAATAAATGTAAATCTTTCTTTCATTGATGTGATATCAGGAATGCCAAGATATGCTAAATTCTTGAAAGATCTAATCACAAATAGAAAGAAAATGGAAGAACTCTCGGCTGTTACAATGAATGCTAATTGTTCTACAGTGTTGTTGAATAAGATACCAGAAAAATTATCAGATCCAGGAAGTTTCACAATTCCATGTTTTCTGGGTAGTCTTAGTTTAATAGAAGCATTGGCAGACTTAGGTGCTAGTATAAATTTAATGCCGTATTCACTATACGCTAAACTAGATCTTGGAGAATTGAAACCAACACGAATAAGCATACAACTAGCCGATCGATCAGTAAAATATCCTAGAGGGATAATGAAAAACATGCTAGTTAAAGTTGGTACTTTAGTATTTCCAGTAGATTAGGTTATTCTGGACATGGAAGAAGATTCTCGAGTTCCTCTCATATTAGGAAGACCATTCTTAAACACGGCTAAAGCAATAATAGACGTGTTCGATAAGAAATTGACCCTAAGTATAGAGGACAATAGTGTTATTTTTTCTGTTGATAGAGCCATGCAACAATCACAATCTGCAGATGATACATGTTATTACATTCAAACTATAGATTCACATGCAGAATTGTTAGAAGAATTTCTAGAATTACAAGGAACGGGAGAATGTTCTTTAGGAGAAGGAACTGAACCAATTGATGAAGCTGAAATGATAGCTGCACTTATGGCTAATGGATATGAACCAACAACAGAAGAAATTCAAATGCTAAAAGAGGAAGACAGATATCGATACAAATCATCGATAGAAGAACCACCGACATTAGAGTTAAAGCCACTTCCAAACCATTTGGAATATGCTTATTTACATGGTGAATCTGAATTACCTGTAATAATATCGTCTTCTCTTACGGAAAATGAAAAATCTCAACTCATTTCTGTGCTAAAAGCTCATAAACCAGCTATTGCATGGAAGATTCATGATATTAAAGGCATAAGTCCTTCATATTGCACACATAAAATCCTTATGGAAGAAGGTCATAAAACGTATGTGCAACGCCAACGAAGACTAAATCCGAATATGCAAGATGTTGTTAAGAAAGAAAATATTAAACTGCTAGATACAGTTTTAATTTATCCAATTTCTGATAGTCCATGGGTAAGCCCAGTTCAATGCGTACCTAAGAAGAGTGGCATGACTGTCATCACAAATGAAAAAAATGAGCTTATTCCTACTAGGACTGTAACAGGATGGCGTGTTTGTATTGAATATAGAAAATTAAATGACGCTACCAGAAAAGATCGCTTTCCCTTACCTTTCATTGATCAAATGTTGGAAAGATTAGCCGGAAATAGTTAATATTGTTTTCTTGACGGTTTTTCCGGATATTTTCAATTCCCAATAGCACCCGAGGACCAAGAGAAAACCACATTCACGTGCCCTTATGGTACTTTTACGTACAAACGTATGCCATTTCGACTTTGCAACGCCCCTGCAACCTTTCAAATGTGCATGATGGCGATTTTTCACGACATAATAGAAGAATGTATGGAAGTTTTCATGGATGACTTTTCAGTCTTCGGTGATACTTTTGAAACATGTCTAGTTAATCTTGAACGAATGCTTATTAGATGTGAACAATCAAATCTAGTACTTAATTGGGAGAAATACCATTTCATGGTTAGAGAAGGCATCGTTCTTGGTCATAAAATTTCAAAGGAAGGAACTGAAGTGGATAGAGCTAAAGTAGATGTAATTGCTAAACTTCCACATCCCACCAATGTTAGAGGAGTTAGGAGTTTTCTAGGGCATGCCGGTTTTTACCGACGTTTCATAAAAGATTTTTCTAAAATTGCCACTCCTATGAGTAAACTCCTAGAAAAGGATGCTCCATTCATCTTTTCGAATGAATGCATCAAATCTTTTAATATTCTTAAAGAAAAACTCACTAATGCGTCGATCATGATAACTCCAAATTGGAATCTACCATTTGAACTTATGTGCGATGCAAGTGATTTTGCAATGGGAGCCGTTTTTGGTCAAAGGATTGAAAAACGATTTCAACCTATTTATTATGCTAGTAAGACATTACAAGGAGCACAAACGAATTACACAACTACTGAAAAAGAACTCCTTGCTATTGTCTTTGCTTTTGACAAATTTCGTTCATATCTCGTTCTAGCTAAAACGGTGGTCTATACCGACCATTCTGCTCTTAGATACCTATTTTCGAAACAAGATGCCAAACCACGATTAATCCGTTGGATCTTACTCTTACAAGAGTTCGATATTGAAATCCGAGACAAAAAGGGAGCAGAAAATCTCGCCGCTGATCATCTTTCTCGTCTTGAAAATCCTGAATTAGAAGTTCTAAATGAATCGGCCATACAAGATAACTTTCCTGATGAATATCTATTGAAGACAGATTATAATGAAATTCCATGGTTTGCAGACTATGCAAACTACTTAGTATGTGTATTCCTTGAAAAAGGGTTGTCGTACCAAAAACGAAAGAAATTCTTTAGTGATATAAAACACTATTTCTGGGAAGATCCACATTTGTTTAAAAGTTGTCCCGATGGAATAATACGCCGATGTGTATTCGGAGATGAAGCTAGTCAAATCTTAAACCATTATCACACAGGACCAACAGGAGGGCATTATGGGCCTCAACTCACAGCAAGAAAAGTTTACGATGCTGGATTCTATTGGCCTATAATTTTCAAAGATGCGCACCTTCTTTGTGAATCCTGTGATGCATGTCAAAGGGCCGGAAAAATAAATCAACGTGATGAAATGCCACAAAATGTCATTCAAGTATGTGAAGTATTTGACATTTGGGGTATTGAATTTATGGGTCCATTTCCAAAATCTCATAATAATCTCTACATTCTCGTTGCCATTGATTATGTATCTAAATGGGCGGAAGCACAAGCTCTCCCGACTAACGATGCACGAGTTGTAGTTATCTTCTTAAAATGTCTTTTTGCAAGGTTCGGAACACCGAAAGCTTTAATAAGTGATCGGGGTACTCATTTCTATAATAATCAACTTGAGAAAGTTCTCAAAAGATATGGAGTAACTCATAAAATCTCAACCGCTTATCATCTACAAACAAGTGGACAAGTTGAAAATACCAACCGAGCTTTAAAACGTATTCTAGAGAAAACCGTCGGATCAAATCCGAAAGAATGGTCCATGAAATTGGAGGATGCACTCTGGGCTTTTAGAACAGCCTACAAAACTCCAATTGGAACCACCCCTTTTAAACTCGTTTACGGAAAAGCATGTCACCTTCCAGTAGAAATTGAGCACAAAGCATTTTGGGCTTTGAAGACATGTAATCTTGATTTACATGAAGTTGGACGTCTACGATTAAGCCAACTAAACGAATTAGAAGAATTAAGACATGAAGCATACGAAAATTCGTTAATCTATAAAGAAAGAATGAATAAATGGCATGATAAAAGAATCAAAAGTTCAAAAGAATTTAAAGAAGGAGACAGAGTTCTTCTTTTCAATTCACGATTTAAGCTATTTCCTGGAAAATTGAAATCAATATGGTCTGGACTATTCATAGTCAAAAGAGTTTTCCCATACGGAACAATAGAGTTGATAAATTCAAATGGGATTGAATTTAAAGTTAATGGTCATAGAGTTAAACATTACATACATGGTCTGATGGAAGTTGACAATGAAGTCAATCATAATTTCACCACCCAAGAAAACCCTCAGAATGAAAACATAAATATGTTATCAACAACATATGAAAAACAAAAATTGGAAGATGGGGAAGCTTCAAATTGGAGTGATGAAGAAGAATTCCTATACAAACCTCCCATTCCAAGAAACGAAGAAAAATGTGAACAAGAAGTTCAAGTAGAAGTGAAAGAAACAAGAAAAATCACTTGGAAAAGGTTAACAAACCAACTCTACTTACTAAAGTAGGAGACCCAGGTGAATTTATCATTTCTTACTTGCTTAACGATGGTGCTATGTATAATGGACTCGCAGATTTAGGAGCAAGTGCAAATGTTATGCCTCTTTCCTTATACATTAGATTAGGTGTGGGTAAATTAAGACCAACCAGAATAGGTGTTCAATTATTTGATCAAACCATTAAACACCCGGTTGGAATAGCAAACAATTTACTTGTTAAAGTGGGAAGTTTGACCTTTGTTGCAAACTTCATAGTAATTAATATGAAGGATGTAGTGACCCGAACTTTTCCATGTTTATATATATTAATTGAGAATTATATTTACATGATTAAATGTTTCCAACATGTTAAGTAATCAAACTTGTTAAGACTTGATTAATTGAAATAGGTTTCATATAGACAATTGACCACACAAGTTGACCGGTGATTCACGAACGTTAAAACTTGTAAAAACTATATGATGACATATATATGGTTATATATATAGTTAACATGATATTATGATAAGTAAACATATCATTAATTATATTAACAATGAACTACATATGTAAAAACAAGACTACTAACTTAATGATTTTGAAACGAGACATATATGTAACGATTATCGTTGTAACGACATTTAATGTATATATATCATATTAAGAGGTATTCATACATCATAATATCATGATAATATAATAATTTAAAATCTCTTTTGATATTATAAACATTGGGTTAACAACATTTAACAAGATCGTTAACCTAAAGGTTTCAAAACAACATTTACATGTAACGACTAACGATGACTTAACGACTCAGTTAAAATGTATATACATGTAGTGTTTTAATATGTATTTATACACTTTTGAAAGACTTCAAGACACTTATCAAAATACTTCTACTTAACAAAAATGCTTACAATTACATCCTCGTTCAGTTTCATCAACAATTCTACTCGTATGCACCCGTATTCGTACTCGTACAATACACAGCTTTTAGATGTATGTACTATTGGTATATACACTCCAATTATCAGCTCTTAGCAGCCCATGTGAGTCACCTAACACATGTGGGAACCATCATTTGGCAACTAGCATGAAATATCTCATAAAATTACAAAAATATGAGTAATCATTCATGACTTATTTACATGAAAACAAAATTACATATCCTTTATATCTAATCCATACACCAACGACCAAAAACACCTACAAACACTTTCATTCTTCAATTTTTTTCATCTAATTGATCTCTCTCAAGTTCTATCTTCAAGTTCTAAGTGTTCTTCATAAATTCCAAAAGTTCTAGTTTCATAAAATCAAGAATACTTTCAAGTTTGCTAGCTCACTTCCAATCTTGTAAGGTGATCATCCAACCTCAAGAAATCTTTGTTTCTTACAGTAGGTTATCATTCTAATACAAGGTAATAATCATATTCAAACTTTGGTTCAATTTCTATAACTATAACAATCTTATTTCAAGTGATGATCTTACTTGAACTTGTTTTCGTGTCATGATTCTGCTTCAAGAACTTCGAGCCATCCAAGGATCCATTGAAGCTAGATCCATTTTTCTCTTTTCCAGTAGGTTTATCCAAGGAACTTAAGGTATTAATGATGTTCATAACATCATTCGATTCATACATATAAAGCTATCTTATTCGAAGGTTTAAACTTGTAATCACTAGAACATAGTTTAGTTAATTCTAAACTTGTTCGCAAACAAAAGTTAATCCTTCTAACTTGACTTTTAAAATCAACTAAACACATGTTCTATATCTATATGATATGCTAACTTAATGATTTAAAACCTGGAAACACGAAAAACACCGTAAAACCGGATTTACGCCGTCGTAGTAACACCGCGGGCTGTTTTGGGTTAGTTAATTAAAAACTATGATAAACTTTGATTTAAAAGTTGTTATTCTGAGAAAATGATTTTTATTATGAACATGAAACTATATCCAAAAATTATGGTTAAACTCAAAGTGGAAGTATGTTTTCTAAAATGGTCATCTAGACGTCGTTCTTTCGACTGAAATGACTACCTTTACAAAAACGACTTATAACTTATTTTTCCGACTATAAACCTATACTTTTTCTGTTTAGATTCATAAAATAGGGTTCAATATGAAACCATAGCAATTTGATTCACTCAAAACGGATTTAAAATGAAGAAGTTATGGGTAAAACAAGATTGGATAATTTTTCTCATTTTAGCTACGTGAAAATTGGTAACAAATCTATTCCAACCATAACTTAATCAACTTGTATTGTATATTATGTAATCTTGAAATACCATAGACACGTATACAATGTTTCGACCTATCATGTCGACACATCTATATATATTTCGGAACAACCATAGACACTCTATATGTGAATGTTGGAGTTAGCTATACAGGGTTGAGGTTGATTCCAAAATATATATAGTTTGAGTTGTGATCAATACTGAGATACGTATACACTGGGTCGTGGATTGATTCAAGATAATATTTATCGATTTATTTCTGTACATCTAACTGTGGACAACTAGTTGTAGGTTACTAACGAGGACAGCTGACTTAATAAACTTAAAACATCAAAATATATTAAAAGTGTTGTAAATATATTTTGAACATACTTTGATATATATGTATATATTGTTATAGGTTCGTGAATCAACCAGTGGCCAAGTCTTACTTCCCGACGAAGTAAAAATCTGTGAAAGTGAGTTATAGTCCCACTTTTAAAATCTAATATTTTTGGGATGAGAATACATGCAGGTTTTATAAATGATTTACAAAATAGACACAAGTACGTGAAACTACATTCTATGGTTGAATTATCGAAATCGAATATGCCCCTTTTTATTAAGTCTGGTAATCTAAGAATTAGGGAACAGACACCCTAATTGACGCGAATCCTAAAGATAGATCTATTGGGCCTAACAAGCCCCATCCAAAGTACCGGATGCTTTAGTACTTCGAAATTTATATCATATCCGAAGGGTGTCCCGGAATGATGGGGATATTCTTATATATGCATCTTGTTAATGTCGGTTACCAGGTGTTCACCATATGAATGATTTTTATCTCTATGTATGGGATGTGTATTGAAATATGAAATCTTGTGGTCTATTGTTACGATTTGATATATATAGGTTAAACCTATAACTCACCAACATTTTTGTTGACGTTTTAAGCATGTTTATTCTCAGGTGATTATTAAGAGCTTCCGCTGTCGCATACTTAAATAAGGACAAGATTTGGAGTCCATGCTTGTATGATATTGTGTAAAAACTGCATTCAAGAAACTTATTTTGTTGTAACATATTTGTATTGTAAATCATTATGTAATGGTCGTGTGTAAACAGGATATTTTAGATTATCATTATTTGATAATCTACGTAAAGCTTTTTAAACCTTTATTGATGAAATAAAGGTTATGGTTTGTTTAAAAATGAATGCAGTCTTTGAAAAACGTCTCATATAGAGGTCAAAACCTCGCAACGAAATCAATTAATATGGAACGTTTTTAATCAATAAGAACGGGACATTTCAGTTGGTATCCGAGCGTTGGTATTAGAGAACCAGAATTTTGCATTAGTGTGTCTTATCGAGTTTGTTAGGATGCATTAGTGAGTCTGGACTTCGACCGTGTTTACTTGAAAAATGATTGCTTAACAAATTTTGTTGGAAACTATATATTTTTAACATGTGAATATTATGTGATATATTAATCTCTTAACGCGTTTGATATTATGTGATAGATGTCTACCTCTAGAACAAGTCCCATTGACTCACCTAATAATAATGAAGAGTCAAATGTAAATTGGAATGATTCGTGGACTGATTCACAAGTTCCCGAAGAGGAACCGGAAGAAGAGTCGGAACCGGAAGAAGAATCGGAACCGGAAGAAGAATCGGAACCGGATGAAGAAATAGAACCGGTGGGGGAAATAATAAAACGGTTAAGTAAAAGAAAATCCTCAACCAACCGACCAAGGTTAATTATGGTCAATGGTGTTTCCGCCAAGGAAGCAAAATATTGGGAGGATTACCAATTCTCCGATGAATCGGATTCCGACGAGAATTCCAATGATGTTATAGAAATTACCCCAACTGAATTTAAAAAGGCAAAAGAAAATAATAAGGGAAAGGGCATAAAAATAGAGAAATCTAATTCCAACCCCGATGAACTTTATATGTATCGTCAACCCCCGAAGTCCTTAAGTTGTAACAATGACCCGGGAACCTCTAAACCACCAGGTTTTTCTAAACCAATGTGGATAACGACGGCTCGTATTAGGGGAAAATCATATATCCCTAGAAACTTGGCAAAACGAACCAAAACCGAAGAAGAAGAAACAAGCGAGTCGGAATAAGATAGTTGTATTCATGTGGTGTAATATATGTAATATAGTGTGCTTATGCTTTATGATATATGTAAAAATTGCTTGTATTAATAAGTATTTTTTTTTTATGAATCTAACTCTTGTCTATTTTACAGTATAAAAACACAAAATGGATAGACAACCCAATATTTTAAGAGACCTACCCGGAGACATGATTGATGAAATCTTGTCTAGAGTCGGCCAGAATTCCTCGGCACAACTATTTAAGGCGAGATCAGTTTGTAAGACATTCGAAGAACGTTCCAAGAATGTCTTGGTTTATAAGAGACTTTCGTTTGAAAGATGGGGGATATCACATTGGGAAACCCATAAGTTACGATGTGTTTACTTTGACGCATATATTGCGGGGAACCCAAATGCTATTTTACGCAACGGGTTAAGAAATTATTTTGACTCAATATATCCGAATATTGGACTTCGTGATTTAGAAAAAGCGGCTAACATGCAACATAAAGAAGCATGTTATGCTTACGGATTAGTAACGTTCGCTTCTCACCAAAGTGAGAACAAGAACATCGGGCTACAACTATTAAACAAAACGTTTCCACAAGTGACGGAGTCGGTAATTGGGGTAAGAAATGAGGTTTTTAGATTGTTACGGGACTGTTGGACATTACGTAACCCTCGTCCCTTTGACGACGTTACAACACGCTGTCTTATCAACGGCCATAACGGTTATGTTGCACAAGACCAAGGATGGGAAGTAGTCCTAGTAAAACCAGAATGCATGACTTGTTTCTGGACGTATGAATTACGTGTCTTTATTGCCTTTGCTGAACGACTTGTGTACTAGCTAGAATTATCTTCACAACTATCTTGTATCAAAGTTATTATGTGCTATATTTCATGCTTTATGTAAAATAAGCGGTATTGTAAGTTTGTAAAATATTGTATAAAAGTTTGAACGCGAAATATTATTATAATCAGTTTTTCATATAGAATTGTAGTAGTTGAATTGTATATTAGCTACTAAGTATGAACTTAACGGGTAGGTACTACCCGAATTTAAACTTATAAAACGCTAATATGAAGAAAAAGCTTTTATAAATGAGTTCATATTATGCTACGAAATACTATTAACTACTCTTAATATTCTGTATGAATAACTTGTTTCATTTGACTATTTTGAAGGAAATGGCACCGACTACTCGACACACAGTGAATATGAATGAAGAGGAATTCCGTACTTTTCTAGCTTCAAACATAGCCGCAGTACAGGCTGCGCTACATACCAACAATAACCTTGGATCTAGCAGTACAGGAAATCGTGTAGGATGCACCTACAAAGAATTCACTGCCTGCAAACCTTTGGAATTTGATGGAACCGAAGGACCGATCGGATTGAAACGGTGGACCGAGAAGGTCGAATCGGTGTTTGCCATAAGTAAGTGTACTGAAGAGGACAAAGTGAAGTACGCTACGCATACCTTCACAGGTTCTGCGTTAACATGGTGGAATACCTATCTAGAGCAAGTGGGACAAGACGATGCGTACGCACTACCGTGGTCAGCATTCAAGCACTTGATGAAAGAGAAGTACCGTCCCAGAACCGAGGTCAATAAGCTCAAGACAGAACTTAGAGGGTTACGAACCCAAGGATTTGATATTACCACGTATGAAAGACGATTTACAGAATTGTGCCTATTGTGTCCGGGAGCATTCGAAGATGAGGAAGAGAAGATCGACGCGTTTGTGAAAGGATTACCGGAAAGAATCCAAGAAGATATAAGTTCACACGAGCCCGCCTCCATACAACAGGCATGTAGAATGGCTCACAAACTAGTGAACCAGATTGAAGAAAGAATTAAAGAACAGACTGCTGAAGAGGCCAATGTGAAGCAAGTCAAAAGAAAGTGGGAGGAAAATGGTGATAAGAATCACCAATACAACAACAACAGCAATCGCAACAATTATCCCAACAATCGCAACATCAATCGCAACTACAACAAACGGCCCAACAACAACAACAACAACAACAACAACAACAACAACAACAGCAACTACAACAATCATCGCAACAACAATAATAACCGCAACAACAACAACAATCAGAAGCAGCTATGCCAAAGGTGTGAAAAGTATCACTCGGGGTTCTGCACCAAATTTTGCAACAAGTGTAAAAGAAATGGTCATAGCGCGGTGAAGTGTGAGGTCTACGGACCAGGGGTTAATAGAACGAAAGGAACAAATGGTGTCGGAACGAGTAATGGCGGAGCAAGTAGTGTCGGAGCAAGCTATGCCAATGTAGTTTGTTATAAATGTGGAAAACCGGGCCACATTGTTAGAAATTGCCCGAACCAGGAGAACACGAATGGACAAGGCCGCGGAAGAGTTTTCAATATTAATGCGGCAGAGGCACAGGAAGACCCGGAGCTTGTTACGGGTACGTTTCTTATTGACAATAAATCTGCTTACGTTTTATTTGATTCGGGTGCGGATAGAAGCTATATGAGTAGAGATTTTTGTGCTAAATTAAGTTGCCCATTGACGCCTTTGGATAGTAAATTTTTACTCGAATTAGCAAATGGTAAATTAATTTCAGCAGATAATATATGTCGGAATCGAGAAATTAAACTGGTTAGCGAAACATTTAAGATTGATTTGATACCAGTAGAGTTAGGGAGTTTTGATGTGATAATCGGTATGGACTGGTTGAAAGAAGTGAAAGCGGAGATCGTTTGTTACAAAAATGCAATTCGCATTATACGAGAAAAAGGAAAACCCTTAATGGTGTACGGAGAAAAGGGCAACACGAAGCTACATCTTATTAGTAATTTGAAGGCACAAAAACTAATAAGAAAAGGTTGCTATGCTGTTCTAGCACACGTCGAGAAAGTACAAACTGAAGAAAAGAGCATCAATGATGTTCCCATTGCAAAAGAATTTCCCGATGTATTTCCGAAAGAATTACCGGGATTACCCCCACATCGATCCGTTGAATTTCAAATAGATCTTGTACCAGGAGCTGCACCAATAGCTCGTGCTCCTTACAGACTCGCACCCAGCGAGATGAAAGAACTAAAAAAAAAAAATTACAAAAACTTTTAGAGCGTGGTTTCATTCGACCAAGCACATCACCGTGGGGAGCTCCTGTTTTGTTTGTCAAGAAGAAAGATGGTACATTCAGGTTGTGTATCGACTACCGAGAGTTGAACAAACTTACCATCAAGAACCGCTACCCACTACCGAGAATCGATGACTTATTTGATCAACTACAAGGCTCGTCTGTTTATTCAAAGATTGACTTACGTTCCGGGTATCATCAAATGCGGGTGAAAGAAGATGATATTCCAAAGACTGCTTTCAGAACACATTACGGTCATTACGAGTTTATGGTCATGCCGTTTGGTTTAACTAATGCACCAGCTGTGTTCATGGACCTTATGAACCGAGTGTGTGGACCATACCTTGACAAGTTTGTCATTGTTTTCATTGATGACATACTTATTTACTCAAAGAATGACCAAGAACACGGTGAACATTTGAGAAAGGTGTTAGAAGTATTGAGGAAGGAAGAATTGTACGCTAAGTTTTCAAAGTGTGCATTTTGGTTGGAAGAAGTTCAATTCCTCGGTCACATAGTGAACAAAGAAGGTATTAAGGTGGATCCGGCAAAGATAGAAACTGTTGAAAAGTGGGAAACCCCGAAAACTCCGAAACACATACGCCAGTTTTTCGGACTAGCTGGTTACTACAGAAGGTTCATCCAAGACTTTTCCAGAATAGTAAAACCCTTGACTGCATTAACGCATAAAGGGAAGAAATTTGAATGGAATGATGAACAAGAGAAAGCGTTTCAGTTATTGAAGAAAAAGCTAACTACGGCACCTATATTGTCATTGCCTGAAGGGAATGATGATTTTGTGATTTATTGTGATGCATCAAAGCAAGGTCTCGGTTGTGTATTAATGCAACGAACGAAGGTGATTGCTTATGCGTCTAGACAATTGAAGATTCACGAACAAAATTATACGACGCATGATTTGGAATTAGGCGCGGTTGTTTTTGCATTAAAGACTTGGAGGCACTACTTATATGGGGTCAAAAGTATTATATATACCGACCACAAAAGTCTTCAACACATATTTAATCAGAAACAACTGAATATGAGGCAGCGTAGGTGGATTGAATTATTGAATGATTACGACTTTGAGATTCGTTACCACCCTGGGAAGGCAAATGTGGTAGCCGATGCCTTGAGCAGGAAGGACAGAGAACCCATTCGAGTAAAATCTATGAATATAATGATTCATAATAACCTTACTACTCAAATAAAGGAGGCGCAACAAGGAGTTTTAAAAGAGGGAAATTTAAAGGATGAAATACCCAAAGGATCGGAGAAGCATCTTAATATTCGGGAAGACGGAATCCGGTATAGGGCTGAAAGGATTTGGGTACCAAAATTTGGAGATATGAGAGAAATGGTACTTAGAGAAGCTCATAAAACCAGATACTCAATACATCCTGGAACGGGGAAGATGTACAAGGATCTCAAGAAACATTTTTGGTGGCCGGGTATGAAAGCCGATGTTGCTAAATACGTAGGAGAATGTTTGACGTGTTCTAAGGTCAAAGCTGAGCATCAGAAACCATCATGTCTACTTCAACAACCCGAAATCCCGGAATGGAAATGGGAAAACATTACCATGGATTTCATCACTAAATTGCCAAGGACTGCAAGTGGTTTTGATACTATTTAGGTAATAGTTGATCGTCTCACCAAATCCGCACACTTCCTGCCAATAAGAGAAGATGACAAGATGGAGAAGTTAGCACGAATGTATTTGAAGGAAGTCATATCCAGACATGGAATACCAATCTCTATTATCTCTGATAGGGATGGCAGATTTATTTCAAGATTCTGGCAGACATTACAGCAAGCATTAGGAACTCGTCTAGACATGAGTACTGCCTATCATCCACAAACTGATGGGCAGAGCGAAAGGACGATACAAACGCTTGAAGACATGCTACGAGCATGTGTTATTGATTTCGAAAACAGTTGGGATCGACATCTACCGTTAGTAGAATTTTCCTACAACAACAGCTACCATTCAAGCATTGAGATGGCGCCGTTTGAAGCACTTTATGGTAGAAAGTGCAGGTCTCCGATTTGTTGGAGTGAAGTGGGGGATAGACAGATTACGGGTCCGGAGATTATACAAGAAACTACTGAGAAGATCATCCAAATTCAACAACGGTTGAAAACCGCCCAAAGTCGACAAAAGAGCTACGCTGACATTAAAAGAAAAGATATAGAATTTGAATATGGAGAGATGGTCATGCTTAAAGTTGCACCTTGGAAAGGCGTTGTTCGATTTGGTAAACGAGGGAAATTAAATCCAAGGTATATTGGACCATTCAAGATTATTGATCGTGTCGGACCAGTAGCTTACCGACTTGAGTTACCTCAACAACTCGCGGCTGTACATAACACTTTCCACGTCTCGAATTTGAAGAAATGTTTTGCTAAAGAAGATCTCACTATTCCGTTAGATGAAATCCAAATCAACGAAAAACTTCAATTCATCGAAGAACCCGTCGAAATAATAGATCGTGAGGTTAAAAGACTTAAGCAAAACAAGATACCAATTGTTAAGGTTCGATGGAATGCTCGTAGAGGACCCGAGTTCACCTGGGAGCGTGAAGATCAGATGAAGAAGAAATACCCGCATCTATTTCCAGAAGATTCGTCAACACCTTCAACAGCTTAAAATTTCGGGACGAAATTTATTTAACGGGTAGGTACTGTAGTGACCCGAACTTTTCCATGTTTATATATATTAATTGAGAATGATATTTACATGATTAAATGTTTCCAACATGTTAAGTAATCAAACTTGTTAAGACTTGATTAATTGAAATAGGTTTCATATAGACAATTGACCACCCAAGTTGACCGGTGATTCACGAACGTTAAAACTTGTAAAAACTATATGATGACATATATATGGTTATATATATAGTTAACATGATATTATGATAAGTAAACATATCATTAATTATATTAACAATGAACTACATATGTAAAAACAAGACTACTAACTTAATGATTTTGAAACGAGACATATATGTAACGATTATCGTTGTAACGACATTTAATGTATATATATCATATTAAGAGATATTCATACATCATAATATCATGATAATATAATAATTTAAAATCTCGTTTGATATTATAAACATTGGGTTAACAACATTTAACAAGATCGTTAACCTAAAGGTTTCAAAACAACATTTACATGTAACGACTAACGATGACTTAACGACTCAGTTAAAATGTATATACATGTAGTGTTTTAATATGTATTTATACACTTTTGAAAGACTTCAAGACACTTATCAAAATACTTCTACTTAACAAAAATGCTTACAATTACATCCTCGTTCAGTTTCATCAACAATTCTACTCGTATGCACCCGTATTCGTACTCGTACAATACACAGCTTTTAGATGTATGTACTATTGGTATATACACTCCAATGATCAGCTCTTAGCAGCCCATGTGAGTCACCTAACACATGTGGGAACCATCATTTGGCAACTAGCATGAAATATCTCATAAAATTACAAAAATATGAGTAATCATTCATGACTTATTTACATGAAAACAAAATTACATATCCTTTATATCTAATCCATACACCAACGACCAAAAACACCTACAAACACTTTCATTCTTCAATTTTCTTCATCTAATTGATCTCTCTCAAGTTCTATCTTCAAGTTCTAAGTGTTCTTCATAAATTCCAAAAGTTCTAGTTTCATAAAATCAAGAATACTTTCAAGTTTGCTAGCTCACTTCCAATCTTGTAAGGTGATCATCCAACCTAAAGAAATCTTTGTTTCTTACAGTAGGTTATCATTCTAATACAAGGTAATAATCATATTCAAACTTTGGTTCAATTTCTATAACTATAACAATCTTATTTCAAGTGATGATCTTACTTGAACTTGTTTTCGTGTCATGATTCTGCTTCAAGAACTTCGAGCCATCCAAGGATCCATTGAAGCTAGATCCATTTTTCTCTTTTCTAGTAGGTTTATCAAAGGAACTTAAGGTAGTAATGATGTTCATAACATCATTCGATTCATACATATAAAGCTATCTTATTCGAAGGTTTAAACTTGTAATCACTAGAACATAGTTTAGTTAATTCTAAACTTGTTCGCAAACAAAAGTTAATCCTTCTAACTTGACTTTTAAAATTAACTAAACACATGTTCTATATCTATATGATATGCTAACTTAATGATTTAAAACCTGGAAACACGAAAAACACCGTAAAACCGGATTTACGCCGTCGTAGTAACACCGCGGGCTGTTTTGGGTTAGTTAATTAAAAACTATGATAAACTTTGATTTAAAAGTTGTTATTCTGAGAAAATGATTTTTATTATGAACATGAAACTATATCCAAAAATTATGGTTAAACTCAAAGTGGAAGTATGTTTTCTAAAATGGTCATCTAGACGTCGTTCTTTCGACTGAAATGACTACCTTTACAAAAACGACTTGTAACTTATTTTTCCGACTATAAACCTATATTTTTTCTGTTTAGATTCATAAAATAGGGTTCAATATGAAACCATAGCAATTTGATTCACTCAAAACGGATTTAAAATGAAGAAGTTATGGGTAAAACAAGATTGGATAATTTTTCTCATTTTAGCTACGTGAAAATTGGTAACAAATCTATTCCAACCATAACTTAATCAACTTGTATTGTATATTATGTAATCTTGAAATACCATAGACACGTATACAATGTTTCGACCTATCATGTCGACACATCTATATATATTTCGGAACAACCATAGACACTCTATATGTGAATGTTGGAGTTAGCTATACAGGGTTGAGGTTGATTCCAAAATATATATAGTTTGAGTTGTGATCAATACTGAGATACGTATACACTGGGTCGTGGATTGATTCAAGATAATATTTATCGATTTATTTCTGTACATCTAACTGTGGACAACTAGTTGTAGGTTACTAACGAGGACAGCTGACTTAATAAACTTAAAACATCAAAATATATTAAAAGTGTTGTAAATATATTTTGAACATACTTTGATATATATGTATATATTGTTATAGGTTCGTGAATCAACCAGTGGTCAAGTCTTACTTCCCGACGAAGTAAAAATCTGTGAAAGTGAGTTATAGTCCCACTTTTAAAATCTAATATTTTTGGGATGAGAATACATGCAGGTTTTATAAATGATTTACAAAATAGACACAAGTACGTGAAACTACATTCTATGGTTGAATTATCGAAATCGAATATGCCCCTTTTTATTAAGTCTGGTAATCTAAGAATTAGGGAACAGACACCCTAATTGACGCGAATCCTAAAGATAGATCTATTGGGCCTAACAAGCCCCATCCAAAGTACCGGATGCTTTAGTACTTCGAAATTTATATCATATCCGAAGGGTGTCCCGGAATGATGGGGATATTCTTATATATGCATCTTGTTAATGTCGGTTACCAGGTGTTCACCATATGAATGATTTTTATCTCTATGTATGGGATGTGTATTGAAATATGAAATCTTGTGGTCTATTGTTACGATTTGATATATATAGGTTAAACCTATAACTCACCAACATTTTTGTTGACGTTTTAAGCATGTTTATTCTCAGGTGATTATTAAGAGCTTCCGCTGTCGCATACTTAAATAAGGACAAGATTTGGAGTCCATGCTTGTATGATATTGTGTAAAAACTGCATTCAAGAAACTTATTTTGTTGTAACATATTTGTATTGTAAATCATTATGTAATGGTCGTGTGTAAACAGGATATTTTAGATTATCATTATTTGATAATCTACGTAAAGCTTTTTAAACCTTTATTGATGAAATAAAGGTTATGGTTTGTTTAAAAATGAATGCAGTCTTTGAAAAACGTCTCATATAGAGGTCAAAACCTCGCAACGAAATCAATTAATATGGAACGTTTTTAATCAATAAGAACGGGACATTTCAGAGGAAGACCTTAATATTCCTCTAATTTTAGGTCGCCCATTTTTAGCAACCACCGAAGCATTCATTGATGTAAGAGAAGGTAGAATGACACTAAGGGATGGTGACAAATCGGTCACCTTTGTGAACCGAAAGTTTAGATCTCCACCAACCAAAACTGTTGAACCAATAAAAACGCCTAAGTGTGGGGAAGATGAAGCAACAACCAATGATGACCTGATAACAAAGAACCCCGTTGTTAATACAAAATTAGATGAACCCGTTTTTAACAGTTCAACGAAGAAACTTTATAAACGGATTCAAGATGCTAGGATTAATGGGAACTTTAAGTTATGTAACCGATTAGTATCCAATTCGTCGCCTAAAGAAAAGGCAATGTTAGTTGAATTTGTGAAAGTTACAGAGGAAATCAACAATTGGCTTGAAGCAAAAGTCAGAGATATATAAGTTGTTGATAGTCCAATTGAAAATGAAGTTAATCACAATTTCGACACCACAGCTAACTAAGTGTGGGGAGATTCGAATCTTTTAAGGATAATATATATTTCTGTTAGAGTTAGATATTCTGTTTTCGTGTAGTTCTCGAGAATGGAATCTGAATGGTCTTTCCCTAGTAGACCCTAAAGAACTAGTCTTCTCCCTCCATTCTGAATTTTTATTTATTTTTTTTTTTAAGTTTTACGAGATGAAGAATTCCTTTGAACTAAACCATGGTCTAATGCTACATGCTATGATTACTAAACATAACAATGACACCCTTCCGAGTGAATTGGTATCATTCATAAGAGGCAAAATGTAGTAACCCGAACTTTTCCATGTTTATATATATTAATTGAGATTGATATTTACATGATTAAATGTTTCCAACATGTTAAGCAATCAAACTTGTTAAGACTTGATTAATTGAAATATGTTTCATATAGACAATTGACCACCCAAGTTGATCGGTGATTCACGAACGTTAAAACTTGTAAAAACTATATGATAACATATATATGGATATATATATATATATAGTTAACATGATACTATGATAAGAAAACATATCATAAAGTATATTAACAATGAACTACATATGTAAAAACAAGACTACTAACTTAATGATTTTTAAACGAGACATATATGTAACGATTATCGTTGTAAAGACATTTAATGTATATATATCATATTAAGAGATATTCATACATGATAATATCATGATAATATAATAATTTAAAATCTCATTTGATATTATAAACATTGGGTTAACAACATTTAACAAGATCGTTAACCTAAAGGTTTCAAAACAACACTTACATGTAACGACTAACGATGACTTAACGACTCAATTAAAATGTATATACATGTAGTGTTTTAATATGTATTTATACACTTTTTAGAGACTTCAATACACTTATCAAAATACTTCTACTTAACAAAAATGCTTAAAATTACATCCTCGTTCAGTTTCATCAACAATTCTACTCGTATGCACCCGTATTCGTACTCGTACAATACACAGCTTTTAGATGTATGTACTATTGGTATATACACTCCAATGATCAGCTCTTAGCAGCCCATGTGAGTCACCTAACACATGTGGGAACCATCATTTGGCAACTAGCATGAAATATCTCATAAAATTACAAAAATATGAGTAATCATTCATGACTTATTTACATGAAAACAAAATTACATATCCTTTATATCTAATCCATACACCAACGACCAAAAACACCTACAAACACTTTCATTCTTCAATTTTCTTCATCTAATTGATCTCTCTCAAGTTCTATCTTCAAGTTCTAAGTGTTCTTCATATATTCTACAAGTTCTAGTTACATAAAATCAAGAATACTTTCAAGTTTGCTAGCTCACTTCCAATCTTGTAAGGTGATCATCCAACCTCAAGAAATCTTTGTTTCTTACAGTAGGTTATCATTCTAATACAAGGTAATAATCATATTCAAACTTTTGTTCAATTTCTATAACTATAACAATCTTATTTCAAGTGATGATCTTACTTGAACTTGTTTTCGTGTCATGATTCTGCTTCAAGAACTTCGAGCCATCCAAGGATCCATTGAAGCTAGATCCATTTTTCTATTTTCCAGTAGGTTTAACCAAGGAATTTAAGGTAGTAATGATGTTCATAACATCAATCGATTCATACATATAAAGCTATCTTATTCGAAGGTTTAAACTTGTAATCACTAGAACATAGTTTAGTTAATTCTAAACTTGTTCGCAAACAAAAGTTAATCCTTCTAACTTGACTTTTAAAATCAACTAAACACATGTTCTATATCTATATGATATGCTAACTTAATGATTTAAAACCTGGAAACACGAAAAACACCGTAAAACCGGATTTACGCCGTCGTAGTAACACCGCGGGCTGTTTTGGGTTAGTTAATTAAAAACTATGATAAACTTTGATTTAAAAGTTGTTATTCTGAGAAAATGATTTTTATTATGAACATGAAACTATATCCAAAAATTATGGTTAAACTCAAAGTGGAAGTATGTTTTCTAAAATGGTCATCTAGACGTCGTTCTTTCGACTGAAATGACTACCTTTACAAAAACGACTTGTAACTTATTTTTCCGACTATAAACCTATACTTTTTCTGTTTAGATTCATAAAATAGAGTTCAATATGAAACCATAGCAATTTGATTCACTCAAAACGGATTTAAAATGAAGAAGTTATGGGTAAAACAAGATTGGATAATTTTTCTCATTTTAGCTACGTGAAAATTGATAACAAATCTATTCCAACCATAACTTAATCAACTTGTATTGTATATTATGTAATCTTGAGATACCATAGACACGTATACAATGTTTCGACCTATCATGTCGACACATCTATATATATTTCGGAACAACCATAGACACTCTATATGTGAATGTTGGAGTTAGCTATACAGGGTTGAGGTTGATTCCAAAATATATATAGTTTGAGTTGTAATCAATACTGAGATACGTATACACTGGGTCGTGGATTGATTCAAGATAATATTTATCGATTTATTTCTGTACATCTAACTGTGGACAACTAGTTATAGGTTACTAACGAGGACAGCTGACTTAATAAACTTAAAACATCAAAATATATTAAAAGTGTTGTAAATATATTTTGAACATACTTTAATATATATGTATATATTGTTATAGGTTCGTGAATCAACAGTGGCCAAGTCTTACTTCCCGACGAAGTAAAAATCTGTGAAAGTGAGTTATAGTCCCACTTTTAAAATCTAATATTTTTGGGATGAGAATACATGCAGGTTTTATAAATGATTTACAAAATAGACACAAGTACGTGAAACTACATTCTACGGTTGAATTATCAAAATCGAATATGCCCCTTTTTATTAAGTCTGGTAATCTAAGAATTAGGGAACAGACACCCTAATTGACGCGAATCCTAAAGATAGATCTATTGGGCCTAACAAACCCCATCCAAAGTACCGGATGCTTTAGTACTTCGAAATTTATATCATATCCGAAGGGTGTCCCGGAATGATGGGGATATTCTTATATATGCATCTTGTTATTGTCGGTTACCAGGTGTTCACCATATGAATGATTTTTATCTCTATGTATGGGATGTGTATTGAAATATGAAATCTTGTGGTCTATTGTTACGATTTGATATATATAGGTTAAACCTATAACTCACCAACATTTTTGTTGACGTTTAAAGCATGTTTATTCTCAGGTGAATATTAAGAGCTTCCGCTGTTGCATACTAAAATAAGGACAAGATTTGGAGTCCATGGTTGTATGATATTGTGTAAAAACTGCATTCAAGAAACTGATTTCGATGTAACATATTTGTATTGTAAACCATTATGTAATGGTCGTGTGTAAACAGGATATTTTAGATTATCATTATTTGATAATCTACGTAAAGCTTTTTAAACCTTTATTTATGAAATAAAGGTTATGGTTTGTTTTAAAAATGAATGCAGTCTTTGAAAAACGTCTCATATAGAGGTCAAAACCTCGCAACGAAATCAATTAATATGGAACGTTTTTAATCAATAAGAACGGGACATTTCAGTTGGTATCCGAGCGTTGGTCTTAGAGAACCAGAAAATTTGCATTAGTGTGTCTTATCGAGTTTGTTAGGATGCATTAGTGAGTCTGGACTTCGACCGTGTTTTCTTTAAAAATGATTGCTTAACATTTTTGTTGGAAACTATATATTTTTAACATATGAATATTATGTGATATATTAATCTCTTAACGTGTTTGATATTATGTGATAGATGTCTACCTCTAGAACAAGTCCCATTGACTCACCTAATAATAATGAAGAGTCAAATGTAAATTGGAATGATTTGTGGACTGATTCACAAGTTCCCGAAGAGGAACCGGAAGAAGAGTCGGAACCGAAAGAAGAATCGGAACCGGAAGAAGAATCGGAACCGGATGAAGAAATAGAACCGGTGGGGGAAATAATAAAACGGTTAAGTAAAAGAAAATCCTCAACCAACCGACCAAAGTTAATTATGGTCAATGGTGTTTCCGCCAAGGAAGCAAAATATTGGGAGGATTACCAATTCTCCGATGAATCGGATTCCGACGCGAATTCCGATGATGTTATAGAAATTACCCCAACTGAATTTAAAAAGGCAAAAGAAAATAATAAGGGAAAGGGCATAAAAATAGAGAAATCTAATTCCAACCCCGATGAACTTTATATGTATCGTCAACCCCCGAAGTCCTTAAGTTGTAACAATGACCCGGGAACCTCTAAACCACCAGGTTTTTCTAAACCAATGTGGACAACGACGGCTCGTATTAGGGGAACATCATATATCCCTAGAAACTTGGCAAAACGAACCAAAACCGAAGAAGAAGAAACGAGCGAGTCGGAATAAGATAGTTGTATTCGTGTGGTGTAATATATGTAATATAGTGTTCTTATGCTTTATGATATATGTAAAAATTGCTTGTATTAATAAGTATTTTTTTATGAATCTAACTCTTGTCTATTTTACAGTTTAAAAACACAAAATGGATAGACAACCCAATATTTTAAGAGACCTACCCGGAGACATGATTGATGAAATCTTGTCTAGAGTCGGCCAGAATTCTCCGGCACAACTATTTAAGGCGAGATCAGTTTGTAAGACATTCGAAGAACGTTCCAAGAATGTCTTGGTTTATAAGAGACTTTCGTTTGAAAGATGGGGGATATCACATTGGGAAACCCATAAGTTACGATGTGTTTACTTTGACGCATATATTGCGGGGAACCCAAATGCTATTTTACGCAACGGGTTAAGAAATTATTTTGACTCAATATATCCGAATATTGGACTTCGTGATTTAGAAAAAGCGGCTAACATGCAACATAAAGAAGCATGTTATGCTTACGGATTAGTAATGTTCGCTTCTCACCAAAGTGAGAACAAGAACATCGGGCTACAACTATTAAACAAAACGTTTCCACAAGTGACGGAGTCGGTAATTGGGGTAAGAAATGAGGTTTTTAGATTATTACGGGACTGTTGGACATTACGTAACCCTCGTCCCTTTGATGACGTTACAACACGCTGTCTTATCAACGGCCATAATGTAGTGACCCGAACTTTTCCATGTTTATATATATTAATTGAGATTGATATTTACATGATTAAATGTTTCCAACATGTTAAGCAATCAAACTTGTTAAGACTTGATTAATTGAAATAGGTTTCATATAGACAATTGACCACCCAAGTTGACCGGTGATTCACGAACGTTAAAACTTGTAAAAAAACTATATGATGACATATATATGGTTATATATATAGTTAACATGATATTATGATAAGTAAACATATCATTAATTATATTAACAATGAACTACATATGTAAAAACAAGACTACTAACTTAATGATTTTGAAACGAGACATATATGTAACGTTTATCGTTGTAACGACATTTAATGTATATATATCATATTAAGAGATATTCGTACATCATAATATCATGATAATATAATAATTTAAAATCTCTTTTGATATTATAAACATTGGGTTAACAACATTTAACAAGATCGTTAACCTAAAGGTTTCAAAACAACACTTACATGTAACGACTAACGATGACTTAACGACTCAGTTAAAATGTATATACATGTAGTGTTTTAATATGTATTTATACACTTTTGAAAGACTTCAATACACTTATCAAAATACTTCTACTTAACAAAAATGCTTACAATTACATTCTCGTTCAGTTTCATCAACAATTCTACTCGTATGCACCCGTATTCGTACTCGTACAATACACAGCTTTTAGATGTATGTACTATTGGTATATACACTCCAATGATCAGCTCTTAGCAGCCCATGTGAGTCACCTAACACATGTGGGAACCATCATTTGGCAACTAGCATGAAATATCTCATAAGATTACAAAAATATGAGTAATCATTCATGACTTATTTACATGAAAACAAAATTACATATCCTTTATATCTAATCCATACACCAACGACCAAAAACACCTACAAACACTTTCATTCTTCAATTTTCTTCATCTAATTGAACTCTCTCAAGTTCTATCTTCAAGTTCTAAGTGTTCTTCATAAATTCCAAAAGTTCTAGTTTCATAAAATCAAGAATACTTTCAAGTTTGCTAGCTCACTTCCAATCTTGTAAGGTGATCATCCAACTTCAAGAAATCTTTGTTTCTTACAGTAGGTTATCATTCTAATACAAGGTAATAATCATATTCAAACTTTGGTTCAATTTCTATAACTATAACAATCTTATTTCAAGTGATGATCTTACTTGAACTTGTTTTCGTGTCATGATTTTGCTTCAAGAACTTTGAGCCATCCAAGGATCCATTGAAGCTAGATCCATTTTTCTCTTTTCCAGTAGGTTCATCCAAGGAACTTAAGGTAGTAATGATGTTCATAACATCATTCGATTCATACATATAAAGCTATCTTATTCGAAGGTTTAAACTTGTAATCACTAGAACATAGTTTAGTTAATTCTAAACTTGTTCGCAAACAAAAGTTAATCCTTCTAACTTGACTTTTAAAATCAACTAAACACATGTTCTATATCTATATGATATGCTAACTTAATGATTTAAAACCTGGAAACACGAAAAACACCGTAAAACCAGATTTACGCCGTCATAACACCGCGGGCTGTTTTGGGTTAGTTAATTAAAAACTATGATAAACTTTGATTTAAAAGTTGTTATTCTGAGAAAATGATTTTTATTATGAACATGAAACTATATCCAAAAATTATGGTTAAACTCAAAGTGGAAGTATGTTTTCTAAAATGGTCATCTAGACGTCGTTCTTTCGACTGAAATGACTACCTTTACAAAAATGACTTGTAACTTATTTTTCCGACTAGAAACCTATACTTTTTTTGTTTAGATTCATAAAATAGAGTTCAATATGAAACCATAGCAATTTTATTCACTCAAAACGGATTTAAAATGAAGAAGTTATGGGTAAAACAAGATTGGATAATTTTTCTCATTTTAGCTACGTGAAAATTGGTAACAAATCTATTCCAACCATAACTTAATCAACTTGTATTATATATTATGTAATCTTGAGATACCATAGACACGTATACAATGTTTCGACCTATCATGTCGACACATCTATATATATTTCGGAACAACCATAGACACTCTATATGTGAATGTTGGAGTTAGCTATACAGGGTTGAGGTTGATTCCAAAATATATATAGTTTGAGTTGTGATCAATACTGAGATACGTATACACTGGGTCGTGGATTGATTCAAGATAATATTTATCGATTTATTTCTGTACATCTAACTGTGGACAACTAGTTGTAGGTTACTAACGAGGACAGCTGACTTAATAAACTTAAAACATCAAAATATATTAAAAGTGTTGTAAATATATTTTGAACATACTTTGATATATATGTATATATTGTTATAGGTTCGTGAATCAACCAGTGGCCAAGTCTTACTTCCCGACGAAGTAAATATCTGTGAAAGTGAGTTATAGTCCCACTTTTAAAATCTAATATTTTTGGGATGAGAATACATGCAGGTTTTATAAATGATTTACAAAATAGACACAAGTACGTGAAACTACATTCTATGGTTGAATTATCGAAATCGAATATGCCCTTTTTTATTAAGTCTGGTAATCTAAGAATTAGGGAACAGACACCCTAATTGACGCGAATCCTAAAGATAGATCTATTGGGCCTAACAAACCCCATCCAAAGTACCGGATGCTTTAGTACTTCGAAATTTATATCATATCCGAAGGGTGTCCCGGAATGATGGGGATATTCTTATATATGCATTTGTTAATGTCGGTTACCAGGTGTTCACCATATGAATGATTTTTATCTCTATGTATGGGATGTGTATTGAAATATGAAATCTTGTGGTCTATTATTATGATTTGATATATATAGGTTAAACCTATAACTCACCAACATTTTTGTTGACGTTTAAAGCATGTTTATTCACAGGTGAATATTAAGAGCTTCCGCTGTTGCATACTAAAATAAGGACAAGATTTGGAGTCCATGTTTGTATGATATTGTGTAAAAACTGCATTCAAGAAACTGATTTCGATGTAACATATTTGTATTGTAAACCATTATGTAATGGTCGTGTGTAAACAGGATATTTTAGATTATCATTATTTGATAATCTACGTAAAGCTTTTTGAACCTTTATTTATGAAATAAAGGTTATGGTTTGTTTTAAAAATGAATGCAGTCTTTGAAAAATGTCTCATATAGAGGTCAAAACCTCGCAACGAAATCAATTAATATGGAACGTTTTTAATCAATAAGAACGGGACATTTCAGTTGGTATCAGAGCGTTGGTCTTAGAGAACCAGAAAATTTGCATTAGTGTGTCTTATCGAGTTTGTTAGGATGCATTAGTGAGTCTGGACTTCGACCGTGTTTTCTTTAAAAATGATTGCTTAACATTTTTGTTGGAAACTATATATTTTTAACATATGAATATTATGTGATATATTAATCTCTTAACGTGTTTGATATTATGTGATAGATGTCTACCTCTAGAACAAGTCCCATTGACTCACCTAATAATAATGAAGAGTCAAATGTAAATTGGAATGATTTGTGGACTGATTCACAAGTTCCCGAAGAGGAACCGGAAGAAGAGTCGGAACCGGAAGAAGAATCGGAACCGGAAGAAGAATCGGAACCGGATGAAGAAATAGAACCGGTGGGGGAAATAATAAAACGGTTAAGTAAAATAAAATCCTCAACCAACCGACCAAAGTTAATTATGGTCAATGGTGTTTCCGCCAAGGAAGCAAAATATTGGGAGGATTACCAATTCTCCGATGAATCGGATTCCGACGAGAATTCCGATGATGTTATAGAAATTACCCCAACTGAATTTAAAAAGGCAAAAGAAAATAATAAGGGAAAGGGCATAAAAATAGAGAAATCTAATTCCAACCCCGATGAACTTTATATGTATCGTCAACCCCCGAAGTCCTTAAGTTGTAACAATGACCCGGGAACCTCTAAACCACCAGGTTTTTCTAAACCAATGTGGACAACGACGGCTCGTATTAGGGTAACATCATATATCCCTAGAAACTTGGCAAAACGAACCAAAACCGAAGAAGGAGAAACGAGCGAGTCGGAATAAGATAGTTGTATTCGTGTGGTGTAATATATGGAATATAGTGTTCTTATGCTTTATGATATATGTAAAAATTGCTTGTATTAATAAGTATTTTTTTATGAATCTAACTCTTGTCTATTTTACAGTTTAAAAACACAAAATGGATAGACAACCCAATATTTTAAGAGACCTACCCGGAGACATGATTGATGAAATCTTGTCTAGAGTCGGCCAGAATTCTTCGGCACAACTATTTAAGGCGAGATCAGTTTGTAAGATATTCGAAGAACGTTCCAAGAATGTCTTGGTTTATAAGAGACTTTCGTTTGAAAGATGGGGGATATCACATTGGGAAACCCATAAGTTACGATGTGTTTACTTTGACGCATATATTGCGGGGAACCCAAATGCTATTTTACGCAACGGGTTAAGAAATTATTTTGACTCAATATATCCGAATATTGGACTTCGTGATTTAGAAAAAGCGGCTAACATGCAACATAAAGAAGCATGTTATGCTTACGGATTAGTAATGTTCGCTTCTCACCAAAGTGAGAACAAGAACATCGGGCTACAACTATTAAACAAAACGTTTCCACAAGTGACGGAGTCGGTAATTGGAGTAAGAAATGAGGTTTTTAGATTATTACGGGACTGTTGGACATTACGTAACCCTCGTCCCTTTGACGACGTTACAACACGCTGTCTTATCAACGGCCATAACGGTTATGTTGCACAAGACCAAGGATGGGAAGTGGTCCTAGTAAAACCAGAATGCATGACTTGTTTCTGGACGTATGAATTACGTGTCTTTATTGCCTTTGCTGAACGACTTGTGTACTAGCTAGAATTATCTTCACAACTATCTTGTATCAAAGTTATTGTGTGCTATATTTCATGCTTTATGTAAAATAAGCGGTATTGTAAGTTTGTAAAATATTGTGTAAAAGTTTGAACGCGAAATATTATTATAATCAGTTTTTCATATAGAATTGAAGTAGTTGAATTGTATATTAGCTACTAAGTATGAACTTAACGGGTAAGTACTACCCGAATTTAAACTTATAAAATGCTAATATGAAGAAAAAGCTTTTATAAATGAGTTCATATTATGCTACGAAATACTATTAACTACTCTTAATATTCTGTATGATTAACTTGTTCCATTTGACTATTTTGAAGGAAATGGCACCGACTACTCGACATACCGTGAATATGAATGAAGAGGAATTCCGTACTTTTCTAGCTTCAAACATAGCCGCAGTACAGGCTGCGCTACATACCAACAATAACCTTGGATCTAGCAGTACAGGAAATCGTGTAGGATGCACCTACAAAGAATTCACTGCCTGCAAACCTTTGGAATTTGATGGAACCGAAGGACCGATCGGATTGAAACGGTGGACCGAGAAGGTTGAATCGGTGTTTGCCATAAGTAAGTGTACTGAAGAGGACAAAGTGAAGTACGCTACGCATACCTTCACAGGTTCTGCGTTAACATGGTGGAATACCTATCTAGAGCAAGTGGGACAAGATGATGCGTACGCACTACCGTGGTCAGCATTCAAGCACTTGATGAACGAGAAGTACCGTCCCAGAACCGAGGTCAATAAGCTCAAGACAGAACTTAGAGGGTTACGAACCCAAGGATTTGATATTACCACGTACGAAAGACGATTCACAGAATTGTGCCTATTGTGTCCGGGAGCATTCGAAGATGAGGAAGAGAAGATCGACGCGTTTGTGAAAGGATTACCGGAAAGAATCCAAGAAGATATAAGTTCACACGAGCCCGCCTCCATACAACAGGCATGTAGAATGGCTCACAAACTAGTGAACCAGATTGAAGAAAGAATTAAAGAACAGACTGCTGAAGAGGCCAATGTGAAGCAAGTCAAAAGAAAGTGGGAGGAAAACGGTGATAAGAATCACCAATACAACAACAACAACAACAACAACAGCAATTACAACAATAATCGCAACAATTATCCCAACAATCGCAACATCAATCGCAACTACAACAAACGGCCCAACAACAACAACAACAACAATAATAACAACAGCAACTACAACAATCATCCCAACAACAATAATAACCGCAACAACAACAACAATCAGAAGCAGCTATGCCAAAGGTGTGAAAAGAATCACTCGGGGTTCTGCACCAAATTTTGCAACAAGTGTAAAAGAAATGGTCATAGCGCGACGAAGTGTGAGGTCTACGGACCAGGGGTTAATAGAACGAAAGGAACAAATGGTGTCGGAACGAGTAATGGCGGAGCAAGTAGTGTCGGAGCAAGTTATGCCAATGTAGTTTGTTATAAATGTGGAAAACCAGGCCACATTATTAGAAATTGCCCGAACCAGGAGAACACGAATGGACAAGGCCGTGGAAGAGTTTTCAATATTAATGCGGTAGAGGCACAGGAAGACCCGGAGCTTGTTACGGGTACGTTTCTTATTGACAATAAATCTGCTTACGTTTTATTTGATTCGGGTGCGGATAGAAGCTATATGAGTAGAGATTTTTGTGCTAAATTAAGTTGTCCATTGACGCCTTTGAATAGTAAATTTTTACTCGAATTAGCAAATGGTAAATTAATTTCAGCAGATAATATATGTCGGAATCGAGAAATTAAACTGGTTAGCGAAACATTTAAGATTGATTTGATACCAGTAGAGTTAGGGAGTTTTGATGTGATAATCGGTATGGACTGGTTGAAAGAAGTGAAAGCGGAGATCGTTTGTTACAAAAATGCAATTCGCATTATACGAGAAAAAGGAAAACCCTTAATGGTGTACGGAGAAAAGGGCAACACGAAGCTACATCTTATTAGTAATTTGAAGGCACAAAAACTAATAAGAAAAGGTTGCTATGCTGTTCTAGCACACGTCGAGAAAGTACAAACTGAAGAAAAGAGCATCAATGATGTTCCCATTGCAAAAGAATTTCCCGATGTATTTCCGAAAGAATTACCGGGATTACCCCCACATCGATCCGTTGAATTTCAAATAGATCTTGTACCAGGAGCTGCACCAATAGCTCGTGCTCCTTACAGACTCGCACCCAGCGAGATGAAAGAACTGCAAAGCCAATTACAAGAACTTTTAGAGCGTGGTTTCATTCGACCAAGCACATCACCGTGGGGAGCTCCTGTTTTGTTTGTCAAGAAGAAAGATGGTACATTCAGGTTGTGTATCGACTACCGAGAGTTGAACAAACTTACCATCAAGAACCGCTACCCACTACCGAGAATCGACGACTTATTTGATCAACTACAAGGCTCGTCTGTTTATTCAAAGATTGACTTACGTTCCGGGTATCATCAAATGCGGGTGAAAGAAGATGATATTCCAAAGACTGCTTTCAGAACACGTTACGGTCATTACGAGTTTATGGTCATGCCGTTTGGTTTAACTAATGCACCAGCTGTGTTCATGGACCTTATGAACCGAGTGTGTGGACCATACCTTGACAAGTTTGTCATTGTTTTCATTGATGACATACTTATTTACTCAAAGAATGACCAAGAACACGGTGAACATTTGAGAAAGGTGTTAGAAGTATTGAGGAAGGAAGAATTGTACGCTAAGTTTTCAAAGTGTGCATTTTGGTTGGAAGAAGTTCAATTCCTCGGTCACATAGTGAACAAAGAAGGTATTAAGGTGGATCCGGCAAAGATAGAAACTGTTGAAAAGTGGGAAACCCCGAAAACTCCGAAACACATACGCCAGTTTTTAGGACTAGCTGGTTACTACAGAAGGTTCATCCAAGACTTTTCCAGAATAGCAAAACCCTTGACTGCATTAACGCATAAAGGGAAGAAATTTGAATGGAATGATGAACAAGAGAAAGCGTTTCAGTTATTGAAGAAAAAGCTAACTACGGCACCTATATTGTCATTACCTGAAGGGAATGATGATTTTGTGATTTATTGTGACGCATCAAAGCAAGGTCTCGGTTGTATATTAATGCAACGAACGAAGGTGATTGCTTATGCGTCTAGACAATTGAAGATTCACGAACAAAATTATACGACGCATGATTTGGAATTAGGCGCGGTTGTTTTTGCATTAAAGACTTGGAGGCACTACTTATATGGGGTCAAAAGTATTATATATACCGACCACAAAAGTCTTCAACACATATTTAATCAGAAACAACTGAATATGAGGCAGCGTAGGTGGATTGAATTATTGAATGATTACGATTTTGAGATTCGTTACCACCCGGGGAAGGCAAATGTGGTAGCCGATGCCTTGAGCAGGAAGGATAGAGAACCCATTCGAGTAAAATCTATGAATATAATGATTCATAATAACATTACTACTCAAATAAAGGAGGCGCAACAAGGAGTTTTAAAAGAGGGAAATTTAAAGGATGAAATACCCAAAGGATCGGAGAAGCATCTTAATATTCGGGAAGACGGAACCCGGTATAGGGCTGAAAGGAGTTGGGTACCAAAATTTGGAGATATGAGAGAAATGGTACTTAGAGAAGCTCATAAAACCAGATACTCAATACATCCTGGAACGGGGAAGATGTACAAGGATCTCAAGAAACATTTTTGGTGGCCGGGTATGAAAGCCGATGTTGCTAAATACGTAGGAGAATGTTTGACGTGTTCTAAGGTCAAAGCTGAGCATCAGAAACCATCAGGTCTACTTCAACAACCCGAAATCCCGGAATGGAAATGGGAAAACATTACCATGGATTTCATCACTAAATTGCCAAGGACTGCAAGTGGTTTTGATACTATTTGGGTAATAGTTGATCGTCTCACCAAATCAGCACACTTCCTGCCAATAAGAGAAGATGACAAGATGGAGAAGTTAGCACGACTGTATTTGAAGGAAGTCGTCTCCAGACATGGAATACCAATCTCTATTATCTCTAATAGGGATGGTAGATTTATTTCAAGATTCTGGCAGACATTACAGCAAGCATTAGGAACTCGTCTAGACATGAGTACTGCCTATCATCCACAAACTGATGGGCAGAGCGAAAGGACGATACAAACGCTTGAAGACATGCTACGAGCATGTGTTATTGATTTCGGAAACAGTTGGGATCGACATCTACCGTTAGCAGAATTTTCCTACAACAACAGCTACCATTCAAGCATTGAGATGGCTCCGTTTGAAGCACTTTATGGTAGAAAGTGCAGGTCTCCAATTTGTTGGAGTGAGGTGGGGGATAGACAGATTACGGGTCCGGAGATTTTACAAGAAACTACCGAGAAGATCATCCAAATTCAACAACGGTTGAAAACCGCCCAAAGTCGACAAAAGAGCTACGCTGACATTAAAAGAAAAGATATAGAATTTGAAATTGGAGAGATGGTCATGCTTAAAGTTGCACCTTGGAAAGGCGTTGTTCGATTTGGTAAACGAGGGAAATTAAATCCAAGGTATATTGGACCATTCAAGATTATTGATCGTGTCGGACCAGTAGCTTACCGACTAGAGTTACCTCAACAACTCGCGGCTGTACATAACACTTTCCACGTCTCGAATTTGAAGAAATGTTTTGCTAAAGAAGATCTCACTATTCCGTTAGATGAAATCCAAATCAACGAAAAACTTCAATTCATCGAAGAACCCGTCGAAATAATGGATCGTGAGGTTAAAAGACTTAAGCAAAACAAGATACCAATTGTTAAGGTTCGATGGAATGCTCGTAGAGGACCCGAGTTCACCTGGGAGCGTGAAGATCAGATGAAGAAGAAATACCCGCATCTATTTCCAGAAGATTCGTCAACACCTTCAACAGCTTAAAATTTCAGGACGAAATTTATTTAACGGGTAGGTACTGTAGTGACCCGAACTTTTCCATGTTTATATATATTAATTGAGATTGATATTTACATGATTAAATGTTTCCAACATGTTAAGCAATCAAACTTGTTAAGACTTGATTAATTGAAATAGGTTTCATATAGACAATTGACCACCCAAGTTGACCGGTGATTCACGAACGTTAAAACTTGTAAAAAAACTATATGATGACATATATATGGTTATATATATAGTTAACATGATATTATGATAAGTAAACATATCATTAATTATATTAACAATGAACTACATATGTAAAAACAAGACTACTAACTTAATGATTTTGAAACGAGACATATATGTAACGTTTATCGTTGTAACGACATTTAATGTATATATATCATATTAAGAGATATTCGTACATCATAATATCATGATAATATAATAATTTAAAATCTCTTTTGATATTATAAACATTGGGTTAACAACATTTAACAAGATCGTTAACCTAAAGGTTTCAAAACAACACTTACATGTAACGACTAACGATGACTTAACGACTCAGTTAAAATGTATATACATGTAGTGTTTTAATATGTATTTATACACTTTTGAAAGACTTCAATACACTTATCAAAATACTTCTACTTAACAAAAATGCTTACAATTACATTCTCGTTCAGTTTCATCAACAATTCTACTCGTATGCACCCGTATTCGTACTCGTACAATACACAGCTTTTAGATGTATGTACTATTGGTATATACACTCCAATGATCAGCTCTTAGCAGCCCATGTGAGTCACCTAACACATGTGGGAACCATCATTTGGCAACTAGCATGAAATATCTCATAAGATTACAAAAATATGAGTAATCATTCATGACTTATTTACATGAAAACAAAATTACATATCCTTTATATCTAATCCATACACCAACGACCAAAAACACCTACAAACACTTTCATTCTTCAATTTTCTTCATCTAATTGAACTCTCTCAAGTTCTATCTTCAAGTTCTAAGTGTTCTTCATAAATTCCAAAAGTTCTAGTTTCATAAAATCAAGAATACTTTCAAGTTTGCTAGCTCACTTCCAATCTTGTAAGGTGATCATCCAACCTCAAGAAATCTTTGTTTCTTATAGTAGGTTATCATTCTAATACAAGGTAATAATCATATTCAAACTTTGGTTCAATTTCTATAACTATAACAATCTTATTTCAAGTGATGATCTTACTTGAACTTGTTTTCGTGTCATGATTTTGCTTCAAGAACTTTGAGCCATCCAAGGATCCATTGAAGCTAGATCCATTTTTCTCTTTTCCAGTAGGTTCATCCAAGGAACTTAAGGTAGTAATGATGTTCATAACATCATTCGATTCATACATATAAAGCTATCTTATTCGAAGGTTTAAACTTGTAATCACTAGAACATAGTTTAGTTAATTCTAAACTTGTTCGCAAACAAAAGTTAATCCTTCTAACTTGACTTTTAAAATCAACTAAACACATGTTCTATATCTATATGATATGCTAACTTAATGATTTAAAACCTGGAAACACGAAAAACACCGTAAAACCAGATTTACGCCGTCATAACACCGCGGGCTGTTTTGGGTTAGTTAATTAAAAACTATGATAAACTTTGATTTAAAAGTTGTTATTCTGAGAAAATGATTTTTATTATGAACATGAAACTATATCCAAAAATTATGGTTAAACTCAAAGTGGAAGTATGTTTTCTAAAATGGTCATCTAGACGTCGTTCTTTCGACTGAAATGACTACCTTTACAAAAATGACTTGTAACTTATTTTTCCGACTAGAAACCTATACTTTTTTTGTTTAGATTCATAAAATAGAGTTCAATATGAAACCATAGCAATTTGATTCACTCAAAACGGATTTAAAATGAAGAAGTTATGGGTAAAACAAGATTGGATAATTTTTCTCATTTTAGCTACGTGAAAATTGGTAACAAATCTATTCCAACCATAACTTAATCAACTTGTATTATATATTATGTAATCTTGAGATACCATAGACACGTATACAATGTTTCGACCTATCATGTCGACACATCTATATATATTTCGGAACAACCATAGACACTCTATATGTGAATGTTGGAGTTAGCTATACAGGGTTGAGGTTGATTCCAAAATATATATAGTTTGAGTTGTGATCAATACTGAGATACGTATACACTAGGTCGTGGATTGATTCAAGATAATATTTATCGATTTATTTCTGTACATCTAACTGTGGACAACTAGTTGTAGGTTACTAACGAGGACAGCTGACTTAATAAACTTAAAACATCAAAATATATTAAAAGTGTTGTAAATATATTTTGAAGATACTTTGATATATATGTATATATTGTTATAGGTTCGTGAATCAACCAGTGGCCAAGTCTTACTTCCCGACGAAGTAAATATCTGTGAAAGTGAGTTATAGTCCCACTTTTAAAATCTAATATTTTTGGGATGAGAATACATGCAGGTTTTATAAATGATTTATAAAATAGACACAAGTACGTGAAACTACATTCTATGGTTGAATTATCGAAATCGAATATGCCCTTTTTTATTAAGTCTGGTAATCTAAGAATTAGGGAACAGACACCCTAATTGACGCGAATCCTAAAGATAGATCTATTGGGCCTAACAAACCCCATCCAAAGTACCGGATGCTTTAGTACTTCGAAATTTATATCATATCCGAAGGGTGTCCCGGAATGATGGGGATATTCTTATATATGCATTTGTTAATGTCGGTTACCAGGTGTTCACCATATGAATGATTTTTATCTCTATGTATGGGATGTGTATTGAAATATGAAATCTTGTGGTCTATTATTATGATTTGATATATATAGGTTAAACCTATAACTCACCAACATTTTTGTTGACGTTTAAAGCATGTTTATTCTCAGGTGAATATTAAGAGCTTCCGCTGTTGCATACTAAAATAAGGACAAGATTTGGAGTCCATGTTTGTATGATATTGTGTAAAAACTGCATTCAAGAAACTGATTTCGATGTAACATATTTGTATTGTAAACCATTATGTAATGGTCGTGTGTAAACAGGATATTTTAGATTATCATTATTTGATAATCTACGTAAAGCTTTTTGAACCTTTATTTATGAAATAAAGGTTATGGTTTGTTTTAAAAATGAATGCAGTCTTTGAAAAACGTCTCATATAGAGGTCAAAACCTCGCAACGAAATCAATTAATATGGAACGTTTTTAATCAATAAGAACGGGACATTTCACATAACGGTTATGTTGCACAAGACCAAGGATGGGAAGTAGTCCTAGTAAAACCAGAATGCATGACTTGTTTCTGGACGTATGAATTACGTGTCTTTATTGCCTTTGTTGAACGACTTGTGTACTAGCTAGAATTATCTTCACAACTATCTTGTATCAAAGTTATTGTGTGCTATATTTCATGCTTTATGTAAAATAAGCGGTATTGTAAGTTTGTAAAATATTGTATAAAAGTTTGAACGCGAAATATTATTATAATCAGTTTTTCATATAGAATTGTAGTAGTTGAATTGTATATTAGCTACTAAGTATGAACTTAACGGGTAGGTACTACCCGAATTTAAACTTATAAAACGCTAATATGAAGAAAAAGCTTTTATAAATGAGTTCATATTATGCTACGAAATACTATTAACTACTCTTAATATTCTGTATGATTAACTTGTTCCATTTAACTATTTTGAAGGAAATGGCACCGACTACTCGACACACCGTGAATATGAATGAAGAGGAATTCCGTACTTTTCTAGCTTCAAACATAGCTGCAGTACAGGCTGCGCTACATACCAACAATAACCTTGGATCTAGCAGTACAGGAAATCGTGTAGGATGCACCTACAAAGAATTCACTGCCTGCAAACCTTTGGAATTTGATGGAACCGAAGGACCGATCGGATTGAAACGGTGGACCGAGAAGGTCGAATCGGTGTTTGCCATAAGTAAGTGTACTGAAGAGGACAAAGTAAAGTACGCTACGCATACCTTCACAGGTTCTGCGTTAACATGGTGGAATACCTATCTAGAGCAAGTGGGACAAGACGATGCGTACGCACTACCGTGGTCAGCATTCAAGCACTTGATGAACGAGAAGTACCGTCCCAGAACCGAGGTCAATAAGCTCAAGACAGAACTTAGAGGGTTACGAACCCAAGGATTTGATATTACCACGTACGAAAGACGATTCACAGAATTGTGCCTATTGTGTCCGGGAGCATTCGAAGATGAGGAAGAGAAGATCGACGCGTTTGTGAAAGGATTACCGGAAAGAATCCAAGAAGATATAAGTTCACACGAGCCCGCCTCCATACAACAGGCATGTAGAATGGCTCACAAACTCGTGAACCAAATTGAAGAAAGAATTAAAGAACAGACTGCTGAAGAGGCCAATGTGAAGCAAGTCAAAAGAAAGTGGGAGGAAAACGGTGATAAGAATCACCAATACAACAACAACAGCAATTACAACAATAATCGCAACAATTATCCCAACAATCGCAACATCAATCGCAACTACAACAAACGGCCCAACAACAACAACAACAACAACAACAACAACAACAGTAACTACAACAATCATCCCAACAACAATAATAACCGCAACAACAACAACAATCAGAAGCAGCTATGCCAAAGGTGTGAAAAGAATCACTCGGGATTCTGCACCAAATTTTGCAACAAGTGTAAAAGAAATGGTCATAGCGCGGCGAAGTGTGAGGTCTACGGACCATGGGTTAATAGAACGAAAGGAACAAATGGTGTCGGAACGAGTAATGGCGGAGCAAGTAGTGTCGGAGCAAGTTATGCCAATGTAGTTTGTTATAAATGTGGAAAACCAGGCCACATTATTAGAAATTGCCCGAACCAGGAGAACACGAATAGACAAGGCCGTGGAAGAGTTTTCAATATTAATGCGGTAGAGGCACAGGAAGACCCGGAGCTTGTTACGGGTACGTTTCTTATTGACAATAAATCTGCTTACGTTTTATTTGATTCGGGTGCGGATAGAAGCTATATGAGTAGAGATTTTTGTGCTAAATTAAGTTGTCCATTGACGCCTTTGGATAGTAAATTTTTACTCGAATTAGCAAATGGTAAATTAATTTCAGCAGATAATATATGTCGGAATCGAGAAATTAAACTGGTTAGCGAAACATTTAAGATTGATTTGATACCAGTAGAGTTAGGGAGTTTTGATGTGATAATCGGTATGGACTGGTTGAAAGAAGTGAAAGCGGAGATCGTTTGTTACAAAAATGCAATTCGCATTATACGAGAAAAAGGAAAACCCTTAATGGTGTACGGAGAAAAGGGCAACACGAAGCTACATCTTATTAGTAATTTGAAGGCACAAAAACTAATAAGAAAAGGTTGCTATGCTGTTCTAGCACACGTCGAGAAAGTACAAACTGAAGAAAAGAGCATCAATGATGTTCCCGTCGCAAAAGAATTTCCTGATGTATTTCCGAAAGAATTACCGGGATTACCCCCACATCGATCCGTTGAATTTCAAATAGATCTTGTACCAGGAGCTGCACCAATAGCTCGTGCTCCTTACAGACTCGCACCCAGCGAGATGAAAGAACTGCAAAGCCAATTACAAGAACTTTTAGAGCGTAGTTTCATTCGACCAAGCACATCACCGTGGGGAGCTCCTGTTTTGTTTGTCAAGAAGAAAGATGGTACATTCAGGTCGTGTATCGACTACCGAGAGTTGAACAAACTTACCATCAAGAACCGCTACCCACTACCGAGAATCGATGACTTATTTGATCAACTACAAGGCTCGTCTGTTTATTCAAAGATTGACTTACGTTCCGGGTATCATCAAATGCGGGTGAAAGAAGATGATATTCCAAAGACTGCTTTCAGAACACGTTACGGTCATTACGAGTTTATGGTCATGCCGTTTGGTTTAAATAATGCACCAGCTGTGTTCATGGACCTTATGAACCGAGTGTGTGGACCATACCTTGACAAGTTTGTCATTGTTTTCATTGATGACATACTTATTTACTCAAAGAATGACCAAGAACACGGTGAACATTTGAGAAAGGTGTTAGAAGTATTGAGGAAGGAAGAATTGTACGCTAAGTTTTCAAAGTGTGCATTTTGGTTGGAAGAAGTTCAATTCCTCGGTCACATAGTGAACAAAGAAGGTATTAAGGTGGATCCGGCAAAGATAGAAACTGTTGAAAAGTGGGAAACCCCGAAAACTCCGAAACACATACGCCAGTTTTTAGGACTAGCTGGTTACTACAGAAGTTCATCCAAGACTTTTCCAGAATAGCAAAACCCTTGACTGCATTAACGCATAAAGGGAAGAAATTTGAATGGAATGATGAACAAGAGAAAGCGTTTCAGTTATTGAAGAAAAAGCTAACTACGGCACCTATATTGTCATTGCCTGAAGGGAATGATGATTTTGTGATTTATTGTGATGCATCAAAGCAAGGTCTCGGTTGTGTATTAATGCAACGAACGAAGGTGATTGCTTATGCGTCTAGACAATTGAAGATTCACGAACAAAATTATACGACGCATGATTTGGAATTAGGCGCGGTTGTTTTTGCATTAAAGACTTGGAGGCACTACTTATATGGGGTCAAAAGTATTATATATACCGACCACAAAAGTCTTCAACACATATTTAATCAGAAACAACTGAATATGAGGCAGCGTAGGTGGATTGAATTATTGAATGATTACGACTTTGAGATTCGTTACCACCCGGGGAAGGCAAATGTGGTAGCCGATGCCTTGAGCAGAAGGACAGAGAACCCATTCGAGTAAAATCTATGAATATAATGATTCATAATAACATTACTACTCAAATAAAGGAGGCGCAACAAGGAGTTTTAAAAGAGGGAAATTTAAAGGATGAAATACCCAAAGGATCGGAGAAGCATCTTAATATTCGGGAAGACGGAACCCGGTATAGGGCTGAAAGGATTTGGGTACCAAAATTTAGAGATATGAGAGAAATGGTACTTAGAGAAGCTCATAAAACCAGATACTCAATACATCCTGGAACGGGGAAGATGTACAAGGATCTCAAGAAACATTTTTGGTGGCCGGGTATGAAAGCCGATGTTGCTAAATACGTAGGAGAATGTTTGACGTGTTCTAAGGTCAAAGCTGAGCATCAGAAACCATCAGGTCTACTTCAACAACCCGAAATCCCGGAATGGAAATGGGAAAACATTACCGTGGATTTCATCACTAAATTGCCAAGGACTGCAAGTGGTTTTGATACTATTTGGGTAATAGTTGATCGTCTCACCAAATCAGCACACTTCCTACCAATAAGAGAAGATGACAAGATGGAGAAGTTAGCACGACTGTATTTGAAGGAAGTCGTCTCCAGACATGGAATACCAATCTCTATTATCTCTGATAGGGATGGCAGATTTATTTCAAGATTCTGGCAGACATTACAGCAAGCATTAGGAACTCGTCTAGACATGAGTACTGCCTATCATCCACAAACTGATGGGCAGAGCGAAAGGACGATACAAACGCTTGAAGACATGCTACGAGCATGTGTTATTGATTTCGGAAACAGTTGGGATCGACATCTACCGTTAGCAGAATTTTCCTACAACAACAGCTACCATTCAAGCATTGAGATGGCGCCGTTTGAAGCACTTTATGGTAGAAAGTGCAGGTCTCCGATTTGTTGGAGTGAAGTGGGGGATAGACAGATTACGGGTCCGGAGATTATACAAGAAACTACCGAGAAGATCATCCAAATTCAACAACGGTTGAAAACCGCCCAAAGTCGACAAAAGAGCTACGCTGACATTAAAAGAAAAGATATAGAATTTGAAATTGGAGAGATGGTCATGCTTAAAGTTACACCTTGGAAAGGCGTTGTTCGATTTGGTAAACGAGGGAAATTAAATCCAAGGTATATTGGACCATTCAAGATTATTGATCGTGTCGGACCAGTAGCTTACCGACTAGAGTTACCTCAACAACTCGCGGCTGTACATAACACTTTCCACGTCTCGAATTTAAAGAAATGTTTTGCTAAAGAAGATCTCACTATTCCATTAGATGAAATCCAAATCAACGAAAAACTTCAATTCATCGAAGAACCCGTCGAAATAATGGATCGTGAGGTTAAAAGACTTAAGAGCAAAACAAGATACCAAATGTTAAGGTTCGATGGAATGCTCGTAGAGGACCCGAGTTCACCTGGGAGCGTGAAGATCAGATGAAGAAGAAATACCCGCATCTATTTCCAGAAGATTCATCAACACCTTCAACAGCTTAAAATTTCGGGACGAAATTTATTTAACGGGTAGGTACTGTAGTGACCCGAACTTTTCCATGTTTATATATATTAATTGAGATTGATATTTACATGATTAAATGTTTCCAACATGTTAAGCAATCAAACTTGTTAAGACTTGATTAATTGAAATATGTTTCATATAGACAATTGACCACCCAAGTTGATCGGTGATTCACGAACGTTAAAACTTGTAAAAACTATATGATAACATATATATGGATATATATATATATATATAGTTAACATGATACTATGATAAGAAAACATATCATAAAGTATATTAACAATGAACTACATATGTAAAAACAAGACTACTAACTTAATGATTTTTAAACGAGACATATATGTAACGATTATCGTTGTAAAGACATTTAATGTATATATATCATATTAAGAGATATTCATACATGATAATATCATGATAATATAATAATTTAAAATCTCATTTGATATTATAAACATTGGGTTAACAACATTTAACAAGATCGTTAACCTAAAGGTTTCAAAACAACACTTACATGTAACGACTAACGATGACTTAACGACTCAATTAAAATGTATATACATGTAGTGTTTTAATATGTATTTATACACTTTTGAGAGACTTCAATACACTTATCAAAATACTTCTACTTAACAAAAATGCTTAAAATTACATCCTCGTTCAGTTTCATCAACAATTCTACTCGTATGCACCCGTATTCGTACTCGTACAATACACAGCTTTTAGATGTATGTACTATTGGTATATACACTCCAATGATCAGCTCTTAGCAGCCCATGTGAGTCACCTAACACATGTGGGAACCATCATTTGGCAACTAGCATGAAATATCTCATAAAATTACAAAAATATGAGTAATCATTCATGACTTATTTACATGAAAACAAAATTACATATCCTTTATATCTAATCCATACACCAACGACCAAAAACACCTACAAACACTTTCATTCTTCAATTTTCTTCATCTAATTGATCTCTCTCAAGTTCTATCTTCAAGTTCTAAGTGTTCTTCATATATTCTACAAGTTCTAGTTACATAAAATCAAGAATACTTTCAAGTTTGCTAGCTCACTTCCAATCTTGTAAGGTGATCATCCAACCTCAAGAAATCTTTATTTCTTACAGTAGGTTATCATTCTAATACAAGGTAATAATCATATTCAAACTTTTGTTCAATTTCTATGACTATAACAATCTTATTTCAAGTGATGATCTTACTTGAACTTGTTTTCGTGTCATGATTCTGCTTCAAGAACTTCGAGCCATCCAAGGATCCATTGAAGCTAGATCCATTTTTCTATTTTCCAGTAGGTTTATCCAAGGAATTTAAGGTAGTAATGATGTTCATAACATCATTCGATTCATACATATAAAGCTATCTTATTCGAAGGTTTAAACTTGTAATCACTAGAACATAGTTTAGTTAATTCTAAACTTGTTCGCAAACAAAAGTTAATCCTTCTAACTTGACTTTTAAAATCAACTAAACACATGTTCTATATCTATATGATATGCTAACTTAATGATTTAAAACCTGGAAACACGAAAAACACCGTAAAACCGGATTTACGCCGTCGTAGTAACACCGCGGGCTGTTTTGGGTTAGTTAATTAAAAACTATGATAAACTTTGATTTAAAAGTTGTTATTCTGAGAAAATGATTTTTATTATGAACATGAAACTATATCCAAAAATTATGGTTAAACTCAAAGTGGAAGTATGTTTTCTAAAATGGTCATCTAGACGTCGTTCTTTCGACTGAAATGACTACCTTTACAAAAACGACTTGTAACTTATTTTTCCGACTATAAACCTATACTTTTTCTGTTTAGATTCATAAAATAGAGTTCAATATGAAACCATAGCAATTTGATTCACTCAAAACGGATTTAAAATGAAGAAGTTATGGGTAAAACAAGATTGGATAATTTTTCTCATTTTAGCTACGTGAAAATTGATAACAAATCTATTCCAACCATAACTTAATCAACTTGTATTGTATATTATGTAATCTTGAGATACCATAGACACGTATACAATGTTTCGACCTATCATGTCGACACATCTATATATATTTCGGAACAACCATAGACACTCTATATGTGAATGTTGGAGTTAGCTATACAGGGTTGAGGTTGATTCCAAAATATATATAGTTTGATTTGTGATCAATACTGAGATACGTATACACTGGGTCGTGGATTGATTCAAGATAATATTTATCGATTTATTTCTGTACATCTAACTGTGGACAACTAGTTATAGGTTACTAACGAGGACAGCTGACTTAATAAACTTAAAACATCAAAATATATTAAAAGTGTTGTAAATATATTTTGAACATACTTTAATATATATGTATATATTGTTATAGGTTCGTGAATCAACAGTGGCCAAGTCTTACTTCCCGACGAAGTAAAAATCTGTGAAAGTGAGTTATAGTCCCACTTTTAAAATCTAATATTTTTGGGATGAGAATACATGCAGGTTTTATAAATGATTTACAAAATAGACACAAGTACGTGAAACTACATTCTATGGTTGAATTATCAAAATCGAATATGCCCCTTTTTATTAAGTCTGGTAATCTAAGAATTAGGGAACAGACACCCTAATTGACGCGAATCCCAAAGATAGATCTATTGGGCCTAACAAACCCCATCCAAAGTACCGGATGCTTTAGTACTTCGAAATTTATATCATATCCGAAGGGTGTCCCGGAATGATGGGGATATTCTTATATATGCATCTTGTTATTGTCGGTTACCAGGTGTTCACCATATGAATGATTTTTATCTCTATGTATGGGATGTGTATTGAAATATGAAATCTTGTGGTCTATTGTTACGATTTGATATATATAGGTTAAACCTATAACTCACCAACATTTTTGTTGACGTTTAAAGCATGTTTATTCTCAGGTGAATATTAAGAGCTTCCGCTGTTGCATACTAAAATAAGGACAAGATTTGGAGTCCATGGTTGTATGATATTGTGTAAAAACTGCATTCAAGAAACTGATTTCGATGTAACATATTTGTATTGTAAACCATTATGTAATGGTCGTGTGTAAACAGGATATTTTAGATTATCATTATTTGATAATCTACGTAAAGCTTTTTAAACCTTTATTTATGAAATAAAGGTTATGGTTTGTTTTAAAAATGAATGCAGTCTTTGAAAAACGTCTCATATAGAGGTCAAAACCTCGCAACGAAATCAATTAATATGGAACGTTTTTAATCAATAAGAACGGGACATTTCACAAAATGGACAGAGTAAGAAAAGAACTCAGGAAAGATCATCATAAGATACATTTTGGTAAGTCAAATCAAAGTCCGCAACAAAAAGAAGAGCACGACACCTTGAAAGATGTCATAAATGCGGAAAATGGTCACATGAAGGTAAATGTTCAAACAATCAAACATATTCAAATACCGAATTTGTTACTCTATGCAGAGAAGGACCGTTCATATGTTTAGAAGAAAAGATATTGAAGAATCGAGGTTACGCTTATGTAGCTATGGAGAACTAAATCACACGACTCTCCTATGAGTCGACTAAAGCAGGTCTCTGAGAATTCTTTCTCATAGGTAAGTATGTACAATTATTATTTTATTTTATTGCTTTTAACCTTTTGATAATAAACGCTGAATCGTTCGCTATAAAGTATTAAATTGGTATTCAATAAAATTAGGTATGCGAAACCGAAATTATTGATATCATACAAAAATTTATTACATCACTGCGAAATTTACCGTTTATTCTTAAGGTATAAATATCTTTAATCAATCAACCCAAAATATTTCAAAAATTCGTCAGGAGTAAAACTAGGTTATGGAACCGAAATTATTTTACCGAAAAGAGGGGAGTATATTTTTGATAATATTTGATTGATTAAAGTGGGATAAAAGACCAAAAAGATTTTTAATTTTTACCTTGTTTTTAAAATTAATATATATTTTTAAAATCAATATATTTAAGTTTTTAAATATTTTAAAAATTAATATTTTTAATATAAGTTTGTAAAATTAATTGTGACGACCCGGAAATTTTCGACTAAATTTAAACTTTATCTTTATATTATTCTGACACGATAAGCAATGTTTGATAAGTTAAATCTCAAGGATTTTAAACTATGTTTATACATTCATTTAAACCTCGACCAAATTCCAATGATTCACGAACCATTAAATGAACATATATGAATATGTATGTATATGTGTATATGTTATAAATTGCAAATGTCAACAAAGTATTTAAACGTATAATGCTTTATATGAACGTATTTGTTTCAATATGATTATCGACGAAATTAAAAAATATATATATTAAATGATTGAATTATCAGAAACTTTGAATTATGATTACAAGTCTCTGTTGAGAGGTCCACTATGATTTGAGAAAATCTATTCCTCTTAACGATATTCGGAATAATTTGTAAAGCTATTTATAAATAAAAATAAAAAGTGTCATTTACGAAAGTTAGACAAAAGCTAGTGGAGAATTGGTTTCCATAATATTCTATTAATCTATTTTCAAACGTACAAAAACGTTTTCAGTTTAAAAAGAACTTTATTATTAAAACGTATATAACTTTTATAAATATGTAGAATCACTTTTGACAACACATTACTTAATCAGTATAATAAATATAACGATATTTATATTTTATTTCATTAAATATATATAACGATTTAAATTAATATTATATATATTTATACGCGTATTATACGTACATAGTTTTATACTTTTACTATACTTTAACTTTACCTTTACTTTACTTTTACTTTACTTTAACTTTAATAATTCACTTTAATAATTCATACTTTAATAATTCACTTTAATAATTCATACTTTAATAATTCACTTTAATAATTCATACTTTAATAATTCACTTTAATAATTCATACTTTAATAATTCACTTTAATAATTCAAAAATCTATTATAAATAGAATTCAATAGGTTTCATTGTTTCATAGAAACTTGTAAATATATTTCTCTAAACTCTCTCAATCGAATTACATATATATATTTACTTAGTATTATTTCAAGATATTATTAGTATACATAAAATATTACGACGGAGTGATGTCCGAGTGATTTCAAAATAGTTTTTTTTGAATGAGTCGAAGCTAAGGAAATTATGGGTTATAGCTATGGAGGTGATGGGTATGGTTCATGGGTATGCTCGTGAGGTCAATCTAGTGTTTATCATCTCCGTTGCATCTACGTACTTTTCTGCAATATTGAATCTCAATATTGATACGTGAGCACTCATAACTTAACTTTTATATATCAATAGTGTATCCCTGACTAGTGCTCGAGTATATAGGATTATGCATGCTTGTACATTCGATATTGTCCTTAGATAGGTTTATTGAATCCTGAATTAGATACATATGCTACTGAGATAGGGTATATGATATGCATGTCATTGGAAAGCTAGCGAAAAATTAAGAACTTTTTATTTAGATATCGAATGGTTTTGATGAACGGATTAGAAGTTATAGTCAACTGAATTTTAGTATTATTGTTAAATTGATTATTATTACTATCGTCGTTATTATTTTAATAGAAATATCATTGTTATTATAAAATATCATTATTACTATTATGTTTGTATTATCATTTTATTATAATAACATTTTTAGTAAATATAAATATTGTTATTTTTTTATAGAATAATAATAATTATTATTACAAAATAATACAACTTTTACTTATTATTATTATGATCAATATTATTTTATCAAATAAATAGGGGATGCAAAGATATTTTTCACCACGCGTAATATAATTACATTAATAATACTTACCACTATAGTTTTACGATATTAAGTGAACTTTATAAATTTTACTGCTTAAGATATATAAAAGTATATTTTATCATATATAAACGTTAATATAAATTTTTATTAATAAATAACTTTTATTATTTTAAAATCTAATAAATATATTTAAATATATAAAACGACCATAGTTAAGTTATATAATAAACACGTATAAATTTTAGAAGTCATTTTAGGTCAAGTTGACTTTTGTTGACTTTTGCATATTAGTCTCGAGCATTAGGATTGTGGTACACTATGACTTGACCAAAAATTGTTAGACAAATATTGACCAACATATAAATATATATAATTAATATAGGTTCGTGAATCCGAGGCCAACCTTGCACTTGTTAAATGACGTTATATGTATTTTTACTACGAAATACAGTATGGTGAGTTTCATTACTCCCTTTTTATATATATTTTTGGGCTGAGAATACATGCGCTGTTTTATAAATGTTTTACGAAATAGGCACAAGTACTAAAACTAATTCTATGTGGGTTTAAACCAGAAATATACCCTTAGCTTGGTAACATTAAACTACTTGTCTATGTACGATAGGCGCGAATCCTAAAGATAGATCTATTGGGCCTGACAAACCCCATCCTGACTATGGGATGCTTTAGTACTTCGAGGTTATTTTAAACACACCTGATCTGGTGTACTTCAGAGGGTAAAACATGAACGTTAAGGCTTGTTACCGGGTGCCTACAGCTTATAGAATACTTTTATACACTTGCGAGTGTACATATATTTATAAACGGAAATCTTGTGGTCTATTAATATATTGAAATGATTGTTATGATAAACCTATGAACTCACCAACCTTTTGGTTGACACTTTAAAGCATGTTTATTCTCAGGTATTAAAGAAATCTTCCGCTGTGCATTAGCTCATTTTAAGGATATTACTTGGAGTCATTCATGGCATATTTTGAAAGACGTTGCATTCGAGTCATTGAGTTCATCAAGATTATTATTATGTCAATTATAGTTGGATGTATTATGAAATGGTGTGCATGCCGTCAACTTTCGTTGTAAAGAAAGTTTGTCTTTTAAAAACGAATGCAATGTTTGTAAAATGTATCATATAGAGGTCAAATACCTCGCGACGTAATCAACTATTGTGAATCGTTTGTAATGTATATGAATGGGTCCTTTCAGTTGGTATCAGAGCGGTGGTCTTAGAGAACCAGGTCTTGCATTAGTGTGTCTAATTGATAGTTGTTAAGATGCATTAGTGAGTCTGGACTTCGACCGTGTCTGCATGTCAAAAAGTTTGCTTATCAATTCTAGTCGGAAATCATCTACTTATCATCCTTAGGAAATTACCTACTTATCATCTTAAGTCTAGACGCGTTTTCCTGCATTTATTGCATAATAGTGTATAGATGGATTCTTATCTTAGCACATCTATTACTGTGAACTTTGACTGTCATCTTTTCAAAGATTCTCCGTAATTTATGGAATTTTGGTATTATATATACATTTGCAAATTATGTAATTGAAGAATACCAAATCTAAATTCTACAATCTATTTCATACCAAAAATTCTTTCCCTGATCCTACGAGATGGATCCCTCAACCAGTTCGAATTCCTCAGATTCTGACAGCTATTCCGATATGGATATCTACCTGAGCTCCGAAAGTAGCATCACCGGAATGGATCAACCAATTTCCCATCATCTATTTTGGATGAATTGGGGATGGGTCCGTAGTCAACTCAACCATTGGAGACAAGAAGAATGTGATCCCTTCCATTCACCACATTGCCCTCTTGGCGATGAACCTGAAGCACTTACTGGCGAACCTGTTCGAGTCACCATTTTCTCACTCATTGCTAGAGTATCTCGTCATGATTATATACTATTCCATATTGCAAATCTTATTCATCCGCTCTTTCCAACCGCCAATCATCCCGGGGTACTAGCAGAAATTAACGAACTTCGCGCCCGAGTAGTGGCTTTAGAACACATGATGCACGGATTACAAACACTATCAGCAGCACCAGCAGCATAACCAATACCGCCAGTAACATCCACATCGCAAGCCTCAATACCACAAGCTTCAGCAGCATCACCAGTAGTTACCGGCAGTATCATCAGCATCAACAATATCGTCAGCACCACCATTACCGTCGGTACTGTCAGCATCATCAGCACTAGCAGCACCTATAACATCACAAGTTTCGTCTGTTCAAGAGTCGCCGTGGACGTCATCATTGATCAACAACGAGTATTTTATATCAACGAGTTATGAAGTATTAACTCATTCTTCTAAAGAAATTATATATATATTTTATATATATGAATGCTGAAACTATAAAAATCTTTCGTACTAAGCTATTGAATATGAATTGAAAAAGGGTAGATACTACCCAGTTAAATTCATATTACTAATATGCTATGATGTACATCCTTCTTTAACAACCTAACCATCGTAACTACAATCTTTGATTCATTTAAATGAATTCAGTTTCATAATAAACCAAGTGTATCATTCAATAACATGTTTGATTTTACACTTTCATCTTCAATGTACTCGAAACTTACTGGAAAACAACATTCGTATCTTGTGAAGTTAGCAAGAGTTCTATGAGCATCAGCATAATTCACTAAGGAAATATCTATAAGAATAAATATTGAAGTATTGATTACATTAGCGAAATACTCCTCGAAGATTATGTAATCTCTAATGTTTTAGAGATTATTCTTTACTAATCCAAGCCGAAAATCAAATGAGCTTAACATGATATTAACTCATTAAATCTGTATTACATCTGAAGAAAATATACATACATATATTTTCATAAAGACTGTAATGAAAAATTCTTGTTCAAAATATTATTTGTGACATTTTTTTAACGGGTAGGTAATACCCGAGAGATATATAAATGCACAATTAATATATTACATTCTTCGATTCTAATTCAGTAAATCATCAACTATACTCCCTATTTTCACAACAGTATACCTTCTTTTATAAGAAATCAAAACAACCATACTCATTCAAATTCAATCACCTATTCTGATTTTTGAAATCTCAGAATGCAACTCGAGATATAAGCAAAACCATCACTCTTAGATCCTTACATTTTTTCAAAGCTATACTTTGACTTCAAAACTGTGATAGAACATCACTTTTAATTGTAACACTCAAAAGGATACGAGAATCAATCGAGATTTATGACGAATTTATCCTTTGGATATTGACAATGACAAGCTGCATTTAAAACGCTTCGAAATTTTGGAAGACACTTCAAATAAGGAACAATCGAGATGATGATCCAATCACACATTACCCGAAGTCTTGTACCTGAAAAACTCTCGAACCCAAAGTCATAGTTTAACACGTATCCGCGTTGAATTCTTTAGCACTTATTAGCAAAAACAACCTTACGATTCTTTTCAAAGTAGCCAGTTTTGTCACAGCTCCAACAAGTCAACTTCGACTTTTCAGTAAAACTAATTTTATTATAACTTCGATAGATACGCTTCCCTTTAACCGTCGTTACTGTGGAACCTTTCATATCTCACCACATTAGCAGTAAACTTATCAACAACTTCATTAACCTTCGACTTAAACCTCTCCGAAAAGTCACTATACTTATTCATTGAAACTCCATCTCTTACTCATCCGCATCTTGCAACAAGAATTACCATACCAATTACTGAAAATCAGCAATCAGTATTTTGAAATCTCGCAGCGTTTCTACTTCAATAGTTATATATACATATAACGTCTATCTCCTAAACTTACACACTTCGAATGTGAAGTTTCTGAAAAACATCTCAAACTGTGAATTAGTTCTCGAAATGCTAATGAAGCCGCAGAAACTGTAAACGACTTTAACAGTCAAAAGTTTGATGACAAAGAATAATGTGTTGGTAAAGCCCAAAAAAAAAGAGAAGAGTTGGTACTGAACAATGGATTGAGCAGACCGTGAAGGAGACCAAGGACAAATACAAGGACCAAAGTCTGTATTTAAAGAATCTTGATGATTCTGTTTCTGACGAAGTCATTAACGAATACCTTGCTCCTGACTCTAAACCTTTGCGAACCTTATTCTTCATCATCATCTTATCTTAAATATTATAAGATATCTTCGTATCTCTCATTATACATATTCTCCATATTTCTGGAGATATTTTCACAACTATTCTTATCTGAGATCATTTATCTCTCCATAATATCTGCAACAAAAAAGAAACTGTGTTGGTTTCTAAATTCTGGAAAAAAAAATTCAAATATGAATGTTTTGAAGTAGTGTTGGGAACTGAAGCATGAGTTAGTATAATATAATGACACTTGATCAACATGATTATATTACAGTAATTCATGCTGAGTTTCTAATGGAACGTGATGATTAACAGAACATACCGTCATCATGTGCCATTTACACGACTCTTACATTCTACCAAATCTCCAAACATATTAAGAACATATCTTCTTGATAGTTCTATCTTTCCGGATATTCTGGTAATTTGCCAAATCAAGATCGTACCATTACGATTTCCTTCTTAGAACATTAACCATGTTTCATTCTGAAATTCATATCTGCGAATACTGGACCATTACAAAGGTTGCTTAATCGCAAGAAGAAGAAACGAAAGGACAAAACTCCAAAATAGAAATTGGAGTATAAATCGCAGCAAATAGAAGGGAGCATTAAATGTGGATGTCAATGATTATAAAAGACAAAAGCAGGGGCTTTGAAATATAAGGGAAGATATAAAACCCAACAACCACCCAAAAATTATAAACCGTGTATATCGATGCATATAGCAATATAAAGACACGGAAAAACTAAAAACACTATAAAACTGAGAGTATAGTAGAAGTAAATAGATTCTTCCGGAGGCAGATGAAAAAGAAGAACGACAGATATGAAAGTGAGGAGTATATCGAGAATCAGTACTGGATGAAGCATATTGACAAATACTTTAAAATATGAGTTGAGGGAGAAAGAATAGAAGGTGTGAGTTGTAAGGAAACGAAGTATGTGGATTTATAGTGAAATACCCGACAGAGAAATCAAGATGGATTATCGTATTAATTCGAAGAGAATCATAATCTCCTTAATCACCGAAGCATCAAATCCAACATAGATTACAAAGATTTTCTTTAAATTCGAAGATCAATTGTGATGATGTCAAAAGATATGACGAATCACTATAATCTTATTTCCTTCATTTACGATAACTTCCCTCATACGCTTCGAGTAATCGAATTATTTTATCCATACTTCTTAGACATGATAAAACTTCATAATCGTCATAATAACATTCTCATTGTTAGCCATAACGACCTCTATCAAATTTCGGGGACGAAATTTCTTTAACGGGTAGGTACTGTGACGACCCGGAAATTTTCGACTAAATTTAAACTTTATCTTTATATTATTCTGACACGATAAGCAATGTTTGATAAGTTAAATCTCAAGGATTTTAAACTATGTTTATACATTCATTTAAACCTCGACCAAATTCCAATGATTCACGAACCATTAAATGAACATATATGAATATGTATGTATATGTGTATATGTTATAAATTGCAAATGTCAACAAAGTATTTAAACGTATAATGCTTTATATGAACGTATTTGTTTCAATATGATTATCGACGAAATTAAAAAATATATATATTAAATGATTGAATTATCAGAAACTTTGAATTATGATTACAAGTCTCTGTTGAGAGGTCCACTATGATTTGAGAAAATGTATTCCTCTTAACGATATTCGGAATAATTTGTAAAGCTATTTATAAATAAAAATAAAAAGTGTCATTTACGAAAGTTAGACAAAATCTAGTGGAGAATTGGTTTCCATAATATTCTATTAATCTATTTTCAAACGTACAAAAACGTTTTCAGTTTAAAAAGAACTTTATTATTAAAACGTATATAACTTTTATAAATATCTAGAATCACTTTTGACAACTCATTACTTAACCAGTATAATAAATATAACGATATTTATATTTTATTTCATTAAATATATATAACGATTTAAATTAATATTATATATATTTATACGCGTATTATACGTACATAGTTTTATACTTTTACTATACTTTAACTTTACCTTTACTTTACTTTTACTTTACTTTAACTTTAATAATTCACTTTAATAATTCATACTTTAATAATTCACTTTAATAATTCATACTTTAATAATTCACTTTAATAATTCATACTTTAATAATTCACTTTAATAATTCATACTTTAATAATTCACTTTAATAATTCATACTTTAATAATTCACTTTAATAATTCATACTTTAATAATTCACTTTAATAATTTAAAAATCTATTATAAATAGAATTCAATAGGTTTCATTATTTCATAGAAACTTGTAAATATTATTTCTCTAAACTCTCTCAATCGAATTACATATATATATTTACTTAGTATTATTTCAAGATATTATTAGTATACATAAAATATTACGATGGAGTGATGTCCGAGTAATTTCAAAATAGTTTTTTTTGAATGAGTCGAAGCTAAGGAAATTATGGGTTATAGCTATGGAGGTGATGGGTATGGTTCATGGGTATGCTCGTGAGGTCAATCTAGTGTTTATCATCTCCGTTGCGTCTACGTACTTTTCTGCAATATTGAATCTCAATATTGATACGTGAGCACTCATAACTTAACTTTTATATATCAATAGTGTATCCCTGACTAGTGCTCGAGTATATAGGATTATGCATGCTTGTACATTCGATATTGTCCTTAGATAGGTTTGTTGAATCCTGAATTAGATACATATGCTACTGAGATAGGGTATATGATATGCATGTCATTGGAAAGCTAGCGAAAAATTAAGAACTTTTTATTTAGATATCGAATGGTTTTGATGAACGGATTAGAAGTTATAGTCAACTGAATTTTAGTATTATTGTTAAATTGATTATTATTACTATCGTCGTTATTATTTTAATAGAAATATCATTGTTATTATAAAATATCATTATTACTATTATGTTTGTATTATCATTTTATCATAATAACATTTTTAGTAAATATAAATATTGTTATTTTTTTTATAGAATAATAATAATTATTATTACAAAATAATACAACTTTTACTTATTATTATTATGATCAATATTATTTTATCAAATAAATAGGGGATGCAAAGATATTTTTCACCACGCGTAATATAATTACATTAATAATACTTACCACTATAGTTTTACGATATTAAGTGAACTTTATAAATTTTACTGCTTAAGATATATAAAAGTATATTTTATCATATATAAACGTTAATATAAATTTTTATTAATAAATGACTTTTATTATTATAAAATCTAATAAATATATTTAAATATATAAAATGACTATAGTTAAGTTATATAATAAACACGTATAAATTTTAGAAGTCATTTTAGGTCAAGTTGACTTTTGTTGACTTTTGCATATTAGTCTCGAGCATTAGGATTGTGGTACACTATGACTTGACCAAAAATTGTTAGACAAATATTGACCAACATATAAATATATATAATTAATATAGGTTCGTGAATCCGAGGCCAACCTTGCACTTGTTAAATGATGTTATATGTATTTTTACTACGAAATACAGTATGGTGAGTTTCGTTACTCCCTTTTTATATATATTTTTGGGCTGAGAATACATGCGCTGTTTTATAAATGTTTTACGAAATAAGCACAAGTACTAAAACTAATTCTATGTGGGTTTAAACCAGAAATATACCCTTAGCTTGGTAACATTAAACTACTTGTCTATGTACGGTAGGCGCGAATCCTAAAGATAGATCTATTGGGCCTGACAAACCCCATCCTGACTATGGGATGCTTTAGTACTTCGAGGTTATTTTAAACACACCTGATCTGGTGTACTTCAGAGGGTAAAACATGAACGTTAAGGCTTGTAACCGGGTGCCTACAGCTTATAGAATACTTTTATACACTTGCGAGTGTACATATATTTATAAACGGAAATCTTGTGGTCTATTAATATATTGAAATGATTGTTATGATAAACCTATGAACTCACCAACCTTTTGGTTGACACTTTAAAGCATGTTTATTCTCAGGTATTAAAGAAATCTTCCGCTGTGCATTAGCTCATTTTAAGGATATTACTTGGAGTCATTCATGGCATATTTTGAAAGACGTTGCATTCGAGTCATTGAGTTCATCAAGATTATTATTATGTCAATTATAGTTGGATGTATTATGAAATGGTGTGCATGCCGTCAACTTTCGTTGTAAAGAAAGTTTGTCTTTTAAAAACGAATGCAATGTTTGTAAAATGTATCATATAGAGGTCAAATACCTCGCGACGTAATCAACTATTGTGAATCGTTTGTAATGTATATGAACGGGTCCTTTCATTAATGTATAAAAATATTAATAATATTAATATGAATTTTTAATTTTATGCATTTTAAATTTAAGTTTGGTGTGAATTTAAAAACAAAAATTTCCTTTATTTCATTAAGTTAAAATTTTGATATTTAAAATTCGTCGTGAGTTGAAGACTAGGTCATTGAACCGAAATTACTTTACTCGAGGGCGGGACGAGAAATTTTATTATCATTATTTTTAATGTTATTGATCTAATGTATACCAAAAAAAACCAAAAATATTTGCTTTTAAAACAATCGCTTTAACGACAAATTTTAAATTTTGTCGAGGGACGGACTAGGTAAACATACCGAAACTACCTAAAGTAAAAGGAAATAAAATTTTAAAAAAAATTATTCATTTAAATTGTTTTAATAAATAAAGATTTTATAAAAAATAATAATAATAATAATAATAATAATAATAATAATAAAAATATTATATATGTTTATAGTTTATCTTATGTACAAAAAAGGGTAAAACATCGCACTTTCAAAGACTGGCATTAAGTTCAGCAAAAGCTACTAATTTTGACGACAAAACGAAAAACAAATGTGATGTAACAACAAGACGGAATGAACAAATGTGACATTAAGTTCCCCAGAAAGGATAATCTCCTTAAAAGATCAAAAATCAGCTTTTAAGCCTGATATTACTCAATCCTTGAGATTGACCTTAAAGATTGAGAATTACAAACTCATGGAATTCGATGATATCTAAACTCGAGCTTGAATGAGAAAATATTTTGATCAAAATTACAAACCGATTTGTTTTCTGAAAACCCTATTTTCAATGCGTTCATTACCATTGAACGTAAAATCCTATGAATTCACCTAAAATTCATTAGGTCACCTGAATCAAATCGGGTGTCAACCGTAAGAACGGTGGTTGTATAGCATGGTCGAAGACAGGACCTTGTGCCAGACCGAAAAACTATAGGGTGATATTTACTATTGGTCCTACAAAGGATAGTAATTGCATCCGACACGATATAGACCATAATCAAAAGCATGTCACGGGACATTGCCTTAACAGTTGTTTGTTCAACGCTTTCCTTTACAACCGGACGGTAGTTTACCAAAAGGTAATATACGGAGAAAGTATATTGGACGTGTTGCTTTCCTAATACAAGGTTAGCAAGTGGGTGACACAAAACCACAAGTTTTAAGCTAAAATTTTCAAATCTGAAACCCACAAAACCCACAAAAACAATTTCGCAAACACCGGTGAAGGGTTATTCCGGAAAACTTATCTAGGATAAAAGCTAGATTGAATTTTCAAAAGATCAAATGTTTTCATAAAGATCCAATTTCCTAAAGGATCTAAATTTTTATAGTCATGTGGGACTGTAAACCACAACGTTACTATCATTGTTCATACCGCCAAATCAAAATCACTGATGTACAAAGTGTGAAGAATAAAGAAGTGATTCTAGTATTTTTATTACAAGACTATATTGCTTGAGGACAAGTAACGCTCAAGTGTGGAAATATTTGATAATGCTAAAAATGAACATATATTTCATAGCATTATCCCTCAAGAAAGACAAGCTTTGAGTTGCAATTGTTCTATTTACAAGTGATATTCGTTTAAATAATAAAAGGTGAAGACAAAAGACAGATTCGATGAATTGAAGACGCAAACGACCAAAAAGCTCAAAAGTACAAAGTACAATCCAAGAGGTTCAAATTATTGATGAGAAACGTCTAAAAATTACAAGAGTACGAGCCCCAAAACGCAAAGTACAAGATATTAAATAGTACGAAAGGACGTTCGAAAATCCGGAACCATGACCAGAGTCAACTCTCAACGCGCGACGCAACGGACTAAAAATTACAAGTCAACTATGCACATGAATATAATATAATATAATATATAATTAATTCTTAAAATTATATATATATATATTATATTATATATTAAAAACCGTCGGCAAACTAGGTGACAAATGATTGTGAGCTGGATCCTTACTCCTTGCGATCGCATGGCCTGGAGGCCTAATTCCCATGCGATCGCATGGCCTACTTTTTCTGGCCACATTCCTATAAAAGGCAGTCTGGTGCTCGAGCTCAAAACACACCTAATTCAATCTCTCTCTCTCTCTCACGATATATATATATATATATATATATATATATATATATATTAATTTTAATTTTAATTTTAATTTAAGATTAATAATAATAAGGGTATGTTAGCGAATGTTGTAAGTGTGTAAGTCGAAATTCTGTCCGTGTAACGCTACGCTATTATTAATCATTGTAAGTTATGTTCAACCTTTTTAAATTAATGTCTCGTAGCTAAGTTATTATTATGCTTATTTAAATCAAAGTAATCGTGATGTTGGGCTAAATATTAAAGACGGGGTAATTGGGCTTTGTACCATAATGGAGGTTTTGACAAAAGAACGACACTTGTGGAAATTAGACTATGGGCTATTAATGGGCTTTATATTAACTAAACGTTACCTCGTTAATTTAATATAAAGATTACAATTTGACGTATCTATATACAACCACATGCGCTTAATCGGGTACGGTGGGCGGAATATCTATAAATACGAATTATCGTTCATTTTACCGGACACGGGGATGGATTAATAGTTAAGGGACTCATTAAAACAGGGGTGGATTACATTCAAGGATAATTGGTGTAACTGTTAACAAAGTAGTAAAACCTTGGACTACACGCAGTCGATAACCTAGTGTATTCATTAAACAAAGTATTAAGACCTTGTTACAGTTCGAATCCCCAATTAGTTGGAATATTTGACTTCGGGTATAAGGATAATTTGACGAAGACTCTCGCACTTTATATTTATGACTGATGGACTATTATGGACAAAACCGTATGGACATATCGAATAATCCAGGACAAAGGACAATTAACTCATGGTAATAAACTAAAACCAACACGTCGAACATCATGATTACGGAAGTTTAAATAAGCATAATTCCTTTATTTCATATTTTATCGCACTTTTATTTACTGTCATTTTATTTATTGCACTTTTAATCATCATACTTTTTAATTATCTCAATTATATTTATCGTACTTTTATTTATCGCACTTTAATTATTGTCATTTACTTTACGCTCCAAATTAAGTTATATTTATTTTTAATATTTTACATTAGCTTTTAACTGCGACTTAAGACATAAAATCTACAAACCGGTCATTAAACGGTAAAAACCCCCTTTTATAATAATAACATTACTTTTATATATATATATATATATATATATATATATATATATATATATATATATATATATATATATATATATATATATATATATATATTCATATTTATACAAATATAGTTTTAAAAATATAGCGTTAAACTTGGCTAGTTCCTTGTGGACGAACCGGATTTACTAAAAACTACACTACTGTACAATTAGGTACACTGTCTATAAGTGTTGTAGCAAGGTTTAGGTATATCCACTCTATAAATAAATAAATAAATAACTTGTGTAAAATTGTATCGTATTTAATAGTATTTCATAATAAATATATAACTATTTCGTATACACCTCTGCACACATCAACGGAACTGAATAATGCAAGGTTGGCCTCGGATTCACGAACCTATATCATTTATCATTTATATATATTAAAACGTATAATTGTAATCGAGCAATTATATATATATATATATATATATATATATATATATATACATACATATATATATATATATATATATATATATATATATATATATATATATATATATATATATACATACATATATATATTAATAATATACTTGTTATTTTATATGTTATTTAGATATATTTAATATATTTAATTTATATGTTTTATATAACTATAATTCATTATCAATAATGAAACTGTATATTAAGATTTATATATGGTAAAAATATATATTTATATATAAATTGATATCTTTTATATATAGCTTAGTTAATATCTTTTTATTAATAAAAATATAGTGTAATGTATTTTTTTTTATTAAAAAAATATCTATTTGTAATAATATTGATAGTTTTAGTGATAACAAAATAATAATCTTAGTAAGAATGAAAATAACGATAATAAGTTTAATAATAACAATACTAATAATCATATTAATAATAATAATGATGATATCAATAATAATACTTATACATATGATAATAATAATAACAATTATAACATTAGTAATAACAATAGTAATAATAATAATAATAATAATCCTAATTGTAATTATAATACTTATACTAATAATAACGATAATGATAATACTCTTAATTTGATTAATGATACTTCTAAAAATTAAGAGTAATAGCAATTATAATAATAATAATAATAATAATAATAATAATAATAATAATAATAATAATAATAATAATAATAATAATAATAATAATAACTAATAATAATATTAATAATAATAATAATAATAATAATAATAATAATAATAATAATAATAATAATAACAATAATGATAGTAATAATTTTAGTTATGTTAATGATAATAATACTCATAATATTAATATTAGTGATAATAATAATTAACACAATAATAATAGCATAATTAATAATAATAATAACAATAATAATAATAATAATAATAATAATAATAATAATAATAATAATAATAATAATAATAATAATAATAATAATAATAATAATAATAATAATAATAATAATAATAATAGAAATTATACCTCAAAAGAAAAATAGGTTTTTTAAAAAAAATTGGCAGCAGCCTGGATTGAACCCGCGACCTTCTGATAACCCATCAACACTCAACACCACTCCTCCATGCTTGTTTATCTGATCTTATATACCCAGGAATATTTATAACCCGTATTATTTATTTTCTGTTTTTCTTCTTCACCCTTTTCAAAACTAATCGACTAAAATCTCACCAAAACAAAACAGCAACTTATTGTTTGGGTTTAAGTAGTTTATTTGACACATATACGACCGGTTGATGATTAATTGAATCAACAGCACAAAAATAATAAATAGCACAGCAGCTCGTTTGGATATATAAACTTGAAACTTGATTTTGAAATTGGGACATGTTTAGATTGTAATCACAACATGAAATAGCTCTTAAATCATTCACAGAAACTTTTGAAATCATTAATTTAACTTGAATCATAATAGATAACTCGAATTTGATCATAGAACGATGTTTGACTTTTTATTTCAAAAGCTTTAACTCCAAAATTAGAGATCGATAGGATGATTTGGGTTTTGAAACTTTGTAGAAAGTTTAAACGACATATTTCTAGCATTACTGCATTAACACATTTTGAGGTTTGTTTCATAATCGAGGTTTTAGAAAATCGGATCAAGAACAGGGCATTAAGCCCGTGTTCTTCGTCTCTTTTTTTTTATTCGAAATTTATAAATTGTTAAGGGTGTTTGGGATTGAACACTGATAATGTGAAATTGATTGACATCTTTTACTACTAGAATCGATCAATTTTATAGTAATGTATATCGTGATTCAAGTGCAGACAGGAACAAAAATAATAATTGAATAAAAGTTAAATTGTGATGGCTAACAGAATTTGGTTTTATTCCAGTGATTGAATGCTTGATTGGTACGAATTTGAGGACATAAAAACAACTCACATCAGCTTGAAAACGATCAACAGAATACGGATTTTGCTGTATTTATATACGGAGTATGTCTAATCGTATTTACTCATATCCATATATATATCTGTATAAATATGTATATTTATATCTGTATATGTTATTATGTATAAAATTCTGTATTTTATATAAGTATATGTATTTATATGTAACTATATTTATATATCTTATTTATTTTTATGTATATATATATATATATATATATATATATATATATCTAATTCTTACATTTTGATTTTTAGCAAGTATAAATATACCAATGTTATTAATAATACTAATAATAATGACATTTAATAATAATAAGAATGATAACAATTAATGATAATAATCATAATACTATATTAATTATAATAATTATTTATATTATTAATGATGATAATTTTATTAGTAATAATACTGTAACAATATATATATATATATATATATATATATATATATATATATATATATCAAGTTTCATATTTATATGTTATATTGATAATAATTTTGATATTAATATTGAAAATAATAATAATAATATTACTATAATATTTATTTCTAACTTGTAATTACATTTAATATGTTATTATTACAATTTACTAATTTTATCATATTTACTAGTTATCTAATGTATAGAATATTTAATATTTATATATTTTATGTATTTTACAATATACATGTAATATTAATTGTATATAGAAGTCATATATATATTTATTTCAATAACCACTTAATTATTTTATATATTATTTTTGTATTTTAATTCAAATGATTAAAGTATACATTATTAATTTTTCAAAATATTATATACATACTTATATTTATATATATATATATATATATATATATATATATATATATATATACACACACATATATATAGTGGTAGGATCAAGAGGGAAGTAACCAATCGGGGGGAAGCGGTGGGAAGCAAAAAAAAAAATTTCGTTCTTTGAAAAAACTTTTTCACGAACATTATAGATTAGATGAAAATAAGAATATTTAGAAAAGACACTTCGTGATGAAAGTTATTATTTTGGCGGGAAAACGCTCGAAGAAGTAATATATAACAATTATCGTGTTTTTCGAGCGTATATTGAGGTTTTACACATTAGGGTTTAGATATTAGAGTTTAGATATTAGGGTTTATAGGGCTTAGATATTAGGGTTTAGAAATTTAGGGTTTAGGGTTTAGATTTAGGGTTTAGATTTAGAATTTAGATTGAGGTTTTAACACGAACGGTTTAGAGTTTAGGGTTTAGGGTTTGGTGTTTTGGGTTTATGGAATAAACCCAAAACACCAAACCCTAAACTCTAAACTCTAAATCGGGCTAAATTTTACTTCACAAAACATGAAGGAAAAAAAAACGTTAACATTCTTAACGAACAATATTATCTTGAATGTTATTTTTGTAGAGCGTTTTCCCTCCAAAATAATAACATTCATCACGAAGTGTCTTTTCTAAATGTTCTTATTTTCATCCAATCTATAATGTTCGTGAACAAAGTTTTTTCAAAAAACGAAAAAAAATTAAAATTTTGCTTCCCCCCGATTGGTTACTTCCCCATCGATCCTGCCCCTATATATATATATATATATATATATATATATATATATATATATATATATATATATATATATATATATATATATATATATATATATATATATATATATATATATATATATATATACTCCCAATTGTTCGTGAATCGTCGGGAATAGTCACAGGTTAAATGAATCTATCTAAACAGTTCAAAAATTTTAAGACTCAACATCACAGACTTAGCTTATCGTGTCGAGATCATATGAAATTAAGTTTAAATTTGGTCAAAAATTTTCGGGTCATCACAATCGGACCGATGGTCTTCTCCATCGACCGATGGTCGTTCAGTCGGACCGATGGTGCAGTTTTATGTTTGATTTGCATGAATTTTAGGTTTCTGGTAATTTCTGTTATGCATATATAATGTTAGTGCTTATAGTTTGTATAAGAATGTCAGGTGGTTCTTTTGTTGGACAATGGATGTTTGATATTGAACGTAGGAGAATTCTAGCTAGTAATCGATGCACTCTAGTGGAACAAAAGGTCATTATGACTCGACAGACCTATGCTTCTTGGGAACAAATTGAATGTCAGGCATTCCTAGACATTGGGGGTTATTTTTGTCCGGTATTGGTGCTTGAATTCTATGCCAATGTGGCCTTAGAAGACAGTAAGAGGAGGTTTGTTCACTCCACCCTATTTGATCAACAGTACAATGGACCATGGAGGAATTTTCAAATTTGTTGAATGTTCCTCACACTGGTGTTAAGATACTGTATCCTAGCAAAAATATAAGGAAGATTCCCAACAAGTTCAACTTGTATGATCTAATTGCAAAGATATGCAAGCCAGGGAAAGAAGTTAGTACTGGTAGGACTGAGATTAGTGACGACGATGTGTTACCACATCTTGAGTTTCATCTAACGATAATCAAGCAAAATGTCACTTTTAGGAATTATGAAGACAATCTGTTGAGTGGCACTGAAGCCTTATTATTGTATTGTTTAATTGAGGGCATTAAGGTTAACATGGGCCACTTTCTGATCAATGTGATGAAAGATTTTCTCGAGTTTGAGGAACCATTTCCTTATGCAGCACTATTGCATAACATGTTTGAAAAACTTGGCGTGGTTCAATATGTCACGAGGCTGGTGCCAGAGAATCCCATTGTGGGATAAGTGATTTTGAGTTTCTGTTTATGTGTTTGTTCTTGTCTTAATGTATTTTCAGCTTGGTTTGTAATTTGATGATGCTAGCCTATTAGCATTGATACATTACTCTAAGTCTGTAATAATTTTATTTCGGATATGTAATCAAGTAATCGTGACCTTGATCTACCAGGATAAGTAATGTAATATATTATGTGATGATTACACTGTGTTATCTAATAGGTCATGAATATACAATGCTGATTTGAATTGTGTTTGCAGTTATTTTCATAATGTCAGGTGCTCAAGCTGATCAGGAGAATGTTGCACATGGATCCGACACTGAATCTTCAAGAGGTCCATTATCTGTTGATCTTCCAGGGCTGAAAGCTAACAGTGGTTCCAATCTCACTGCGTGTTTAAATGAGAAAGGCCCTGATGCTAGTAAATACAAGGGCGTGATTAAGTTTCTAAAACGTTCAAGAGTGTTTGCAGCTATTTCTATGCCGTGTACAGCATATTACTCACATCAGAGAGAGTTCTGGGAACATGCAAGGATTGAGACTGTGAATGACAGGAAGGTGATTGTAAGCACTGTTTGTGGTCAGGAGATAAAGATATCTGAAGATACAATTCGAAACACATTCTTGTTTGAGGATGATGAGAACATGCCCAAGAAGTTGTCAAAGACAAAGATTACTGGATGTGTGTTAAGGTTCAAATATGCTGGTGATATTACAAGAGCTACTATCAAAAGAAGTGGATTCACTCCTCCATAAAGATACTTGTCTTTGGTTGTGGTTAAATGTTTAAGTCCGTTACAAGGAAGGTTTGATGAATTGAGTGAGATTTATCAAGGAATGTTCGCCGCTTTGGTATTGAAGGCTGACTTCAACTTCTCAGGAGTTATTTTTGATTTACTAATGGAGAATGTGACCAGCAAGTTGTTTCTGATTTATCCGAGATTCTTGCAGATAATGATTAACCGCCAAACTGTCGATTTGCCTAGATTGAAGAAGGATATCATTGAACTAAAACATATGATAGATCTTACCTTCAATAGATTGAACCAAAAGAGGAGTGCTAATGATGGCAAGCTTGTGTGTCATCTTATGAGAGAGAACTATCAGTGTCCTCCAGGGAAGAAATGGAGAAATGAGACGAGTGTATCTGATAGAGAGCCTGATTTTGAATTGGCAAATAGTGATGAGGAAGTGGATCAACCGATAAATACTCAGGCTACTGGTGGATCTGGTACGGGTGCGTTAGTTGATGAGACAGGAGATGTTCGTCCTGATGTTGGTATTGATGATGCCTCTAGGGGCTCAAAAAGAAGAATGGTTGAAGATGAGAGTTCACAGGTATCAACAAAGCTTAAATTGAGAAGGAGGTTTAAACTGGTGTATAAACATGCTGGTGGATCATCTGCTGGGACTCAACCAGTGACACCACCACCGCAGACTCAAGGGCAACAACCATCACAACAGCAACGTCAATCAACACAACAATCACCTCATGTGGTTCAACAAGTCTCTCAAGAGATTGTGTCTACTCCTACTCCGGAAGTTCCTTCGCATACTGGAACTGAGGGAGGTGTTGGATCATCAGCTCTTCCCACGATAAATGATTTATATGTGCAAGCTATGGCTGATAATTTGAGGATGGGAAAGGAGATGGATGAGAAGTATGAGAAGCTTCAAGAAGATAACCGGGTTAAGTCCGAAGATGTTGAATGGTTGACCATGCAGGTTGACTTGTTACAGAAAAAGGTGAGTGATCAATAGTTGTTGTTGACCGATGCGAAGAGAGAAGCAGTTGAAGCTAAGGAGTTGGCTGCATCAGCTATTAAAAGATTGAATGCTTGGGATGAGAAGTTTGAGCTTATCGAGATGACAGAGGATGAGACTGATAACAGAATGATGGAGGCTCCTGGTTCTTCACATGCTACAGCACTGTCAGTAATTCCTCTCAATATTGATTACAGTTTTAGTGAATTCTTTTCTAAACAGGATGAGCTCAAGCATTCTGTTGTTTATGATGATTTAGAAGAGGGAGAGATCCCTCACAACCTCTCTAGAGAAGAGCTGAATGAACTGGTGTGTCTAGAGCAAGAGGAAGCTAAAGCAGCTGACGCACAGTTCGATGATTCTTTGTCTGAGGATGAATCTTTTGGTCCAGAGATTATCGAAGATCTTAGTGATAGAGATGTGGAGGATTTAGTTGAGGATGTGACTCATGAAGATTTTTCTACATATCAGAATGATCAGAATGAAGATCTTCCTGGCTTTGATGAATTGTTTAAAACTAATGATGAGCTTTTGGATCGTAAGTGTAGAGAGAAAGAACGAACTGAAGTTTTGCCTGAAGGTTTCTTGCCAGTCAAATATAATAAGGAAAGAGCTGAAAAGTTGGAAGCCGATTGGAGGGATATTTTGAGAATTAGGCAGTATTGTGAGAAACCAAAGCTCGAGCCAAAATATTTGAAGATGATAAACTTGAGAAAGAATGCGAAAGGATTCTAGCATGGGCATATATTGAAGAATTCAACATGTTTGCAGTGAAGCGAGAATTTGGAGTTGATTATTTTAAACATGGTCACGAATTCAAGTCACTACCGTATTTTGAGCTGATGCAGATTGCAAGGTTGAGAATGTTGTATTGTGGAATGAACGATCTATCTTCATTGTTGGTAAAGAAGATTCGAATTGCGTTCAAGTCAAAGAAGTGGCATGGTTTTCGACCACAGTTTCCAAGGGTTAGCTACAGAGTTGATCAAAGAACCGGTGAATCTAAACGAATTGTGAAGTACAAGTGGGCAAAGACTATGAAAAAAGTACCTTTAAGAAAATTACCGCAGAATTGGAGTCAGAGATTCAGATGATGGTATTATGATGACCGTGCAGAGGAAGCTGTGATCGTGCTTGATAAAGTGAATGAGAATGATATTGTTTGCATTCGTGTGTTGGATCCGATATGGCTGCTAAACTGTACCGAGGCTGATATTTTCACGTTGTATTATAATCGTATGCTTTATAGGCGAGAGAACAATGTGCAGGCTGAACAGTATGTGAAGGTGGCTAAACTGTGCTACTTGAACAACATGGTGATTGATCCGTACGAAAGAATTGGATGACGACTGAAGACTGTTGATATTGAACTAGGTCTTAGGGGGAGTTTGTTGATGCATAATCCCGAGTTCTATATTGTCATATGTTCTATTTGTGTTAACGTTTACATTTCAGTCTTGTATGAACTTTATCATTGAGATTTGTGTTTGATATTTAGTGTTTGATGATGCGAAATGGTTTAGAGTTGATTGGTTGGCAGCTCAGACCATCGACCGATGGTAGGGACCATCGGTTGAGGGACAAACACCACCGGCCGAAGGTCAGAGACCACCGACCGATGGTCACTGTAATTATATATATAGGGAAGTCGGGTTACATTGTTAGGTTACACACCCTACACCCTATTGCCGTAAGTTTATTGCTTTACAGGCGTCCTAGACCATACCCCAACCGAATACACTCTCTAAGGCGTCGATTACATCAACATATTCTTGGTTAGATTGATCCCAATGTGGTTTCGTATTCGATTCATCCTAGATTAGTGTTTTCCGCCTCAAATCTAGTCATAACGTTTGATCTAAGATCCTTAGAACGTATACAAAGATATTAACGAAAGAGAATATAAATCTTACTGAATATGTTATTAAGAAGGCGCCCATCACCTTCTTCTTTTATATGTTACTCCATCTGATCTCCGCATTCGGTCATAAAGAAGCTGTAATGATTCCGTATAGGAATTTGGTCAGGTTTGGGTCAAACCCAAATCTGTCAGCTTTTCTAAACGGGTCGAACCCAATTGGGCCGGGCATCATATCCATGTGATAGCAGTAGTGATTCCGTATAGTAAGTCACCATAAACGAACCAATTCTTCCATCATTCACAAGATTGTTGATGCTTTTTTTGTGGGGTTCATAAGCTACAAGGTCACGAGAACCGCAATTATCCGTTTCCAATATAAATTGACCGTTCTTATTAAATCCGCATAGTTGTATCACCGATAAATCTGGTATGTTGATGTTGAATAGCTTGGTGAACGATCTTGTTACACCGTTCTCCATCTTCCACACTTCAAAAACTTCTTGCGGGGTCTTCATACTTTGTAGAACCACAACAAGATACTCCCTTAACTTGAATATTCGGGTATCCATATGATCGCTCCATTTCAATGATAACTCTAATTCATCCGGGAGTCGTGTCTTCGTAAATTCTTCATTCGTCAAATCAAATGAAACAATCATATAAACTCTCTCACGTATTTCAAACACAAACCAATAAATAAACCCATCTATAACTACGTTATTGTAAGGGTACGTGAAATCAACGTGAAGTAAAATATTACTTGATGGACTCCTCGACACCTTTGAATTAAATGTAAAAACCTCAACGTTCACGTTGCATTTATGTTTACATGTACAAATTTTGACTATCTTCGGGTCAAGAGTGTTTGGACAAACCCCGAAACCAACAAAAGAATATTGATGATGTGAACAACTTTTTTTCACATTAAGCAAACAAATTGAAACAAATTTTTTTATTGAAGGATTCCAAATAACAACGTCATTCGGTGTATTCTTCTCATAATTACCAGGTACACCGACAAAACATAACAGGCCGTGCGAGCTACCAACTACTTGCAACTCCTTAAGCTCAAGGGACTCGGGAATTGTCACATTAAGCTTGTGTTCAGGGAAAGTATGATCATCAACAATCGAAACCAAAAATCCTTGTGAAGGACGAGTGTACCCTAAAAGAAGATGTTGCCGCTGAGCATGGTGAGTGGTGTAATCACAATTAAACTTTAAGCTACTGATTAGAAGCTTCCATGGTTTTGAAACCGATCTGAATCGAATCAATGATTCAGCAGGAAGCCATTTCATGATCTCGATTTGTATTTCAAAAGGTAGCTGGTAGTCTAACATTTTTCTTTCTTTGTCGGATACCTCCATCAATATATGAGTTTAGAGTTAAGTTTTGTTTTGCAGCTCTTCGTGATCGTAATATTTATATGAATACGAATGTTGATTTGTGTATAGAAAGTTTGATATTTGTTTCCTAGAATATACTGATTTTACGTGTAATGATATATAAATCAAATTCCGATTATTTCCTTTAAAATTTTTAAAATTGGGATTGGTTACGTATGCTTCCTCAACAAGTAACGTGGACGTTACTCATGACTCTTTCTACTTGGTCAAAGACTATTTATCTACTCGTACTTGAGTATTACTATATTTATATTTTGTACCGTATTTAATTTAATATTTATTACTATTGTAGTTTATATCCAAAAGACGAAAATGCTCCTTCAAGACCAAAGCCAACGCGAGTGGCGGATTTAAGAATGGTAGTCACTGGTATCACTGTGAAAAATTCAAAAAAAAAATTTATTAGATAAAATTATTTTAATGGTGTCACTCAAGAAAAGTAACACTATCCAGTAGTGTCACTAATTAAAAGTCCAAAAAAATTTGCGTTATATCGCGTATTTCAGTAGTGTCCCGTGCAACTACTCATACCATATTAGATCCGCCCCTTGCCAACGCTATAGTCATTGTCAGTCATTTTTTCAATAATAAAAAGACACGGTAAGGAGTAGCATGTCCTTGCAGTCTTTTTGAAGCAATTTGCTCGAAATCGTCTTATTGAAGAATTTGAAAGACGTACAAGGATGGGTCCCAACATAAAACAGTTAATTAAATATTTCTTTCTTTATTTAACTTGTGGTGAAATATACTAACACGTCTATTTTTTTCTTTTTATTTTAATTTTACTTTAAGATTATTCTAAAAAGTTAGTCTATTTTAATAATGAGTGGGTCGAGTCTGTTTAAAATTGTAGGTTATGGTTGGTAGCAATTTGTTTTTTTTAATCTTTTTACAGAATTGTTGATGTGGCGATTAGTCTTTATAAAAAAATATGTCATGATTGAAAGTAGTCTAAGAAAAATAAAATATCAAGGCTGATGTCACAAGATCTATAGTAAATGACCCATCTCTATTGCTATATAAATTAATAATTAATAATAATAATAATAATAATAATAATTTCTACATTTTACAAAGCGTACAATTACATCCAATGTGTCAGTCTGACAAACACCCACTGACTTTTTTTCCACGTGTAAGTTTGTTTACACTACATTGTTTTCTTTATTCACTGAAAAACTTGCCACCTGGACAACTACTCACCATTATACCCAAAAAAACACACACTATAACCGAAAATACACGCACAATTACTCTTTCACGCCTTTCTCTCTCATTCTAAACTGTTCTTCTCCACCATATTCTCATTATTCGGCGATTTTTCTCTCCGTTGGCTACAAATCATCTCGCCGCACACACCTATTAATCCGCTTCATTTTTTCGAACTGAAAGGTATAATTTTTTTGACTTATCTCAGAAATCGAATCTTATGCTTGCTTCTAATCAAGGTAAAATCTACATTTTGGTGGTAGATTTTGGATCAAGCTTATCACCGGCCATTCAAACAAGTTTCTGTCACAGACGCACGTTCAAATCGATCCGTCCATTTAGCGATTATGACGGAAAATTGAAGACCAGTTGATTTCTAATCGATCCGTTCAAACAGAAGCAGGTGCGTATGTGTTTGTTTATTTTAGGCTTCATTTTGATGTATAAATGGACTGTTGATTTGGAAGATCGATTAGACTTATGATTTTGGTTTTTATTGATAAGATCGATTTGTTGGGATAAGTAAATGGGTTTGATTTCCACCGGCAATGGTGACGGAAATTTACAGAGAAACGGGTATGTTATGATTTTGATTCAATTATAATACCAGATACCATTGTTGATGATGAAATCTGTATTTCGTTTTATGAATTAAATTTTAAGAAGTCTCACTATCAAGAAATCTGTTTGACAGCGATGATGTATACAACCTTTAAGGCAACCAATTTGTTTACAGCGATGACGGATACAACCTTTATGGCCACGATAAATCAACAATTAATCTAAATTCCGAAACGAATTCAACCTTCGTTCACTTATCGAATCACTGTGTAAGTATTCAGTATTATTTTTTGTAATTTTATCGTTATAACAAGAACTAAATGATTGTTTTAAAATTATTATAGATTATATAATTTTAGACTTCGTAAATAGTTCATTCTTATATTTGTGAAAATCGTTATTTGTCAATCCTTATTATTTATAACATGCTCTATTCAGATTTTACATAACTTCATACTTATATAAGGCACATTATTGTTGGGTATTTTTAATAGTCAAAATGGGTAAACTTGAAACGGGTTGGGCTTACCACCATTTTTTTCTGAACAGCCAAATACAACCATCAGTTAATCAAAGATCTTTAGAAATTCAGATACAAACTAATTTAAAAATAGCAATCATAATTAAGCACACCTCTAGGAGTTGTCATTCCCTTGCAGGTTTTTTTTTTTTTTTTTTTTTTTTAATCAATTGTACATGTTAAACAACTATGATTATTCCTATGTTATTAGCTTTTACTGGTGTCGTTTTAGGCGAAACCAACCAGACCGTGTTCAATTATTGAATTGATTGTTCCATTTATAAATACCAAGGTATGTGATTTTTTTATTTCATTTTAATTATGACAATACATGAGATCAATTCATTTTGATTACAATTAAATAGGAGGAATTTAATCAGGTTAATATAATCGAACTGTTTTATTCTTCTGCGCTAACTTCAGTTGCTGCTACAGGTTATTTATTTATTTTTTTCATTTTGATATGGAATCTGAGTTGAACAATCTTAATCGGGTTAACATAATCGAATTCTTGGAAGATTTTAATCCAAATACCCGACATTTAAAATTACCAACACGTCTAAAATATGTTTTTGGAACTGTTGAGTGATTTTTGGACACTCGTGTGCATTGGATAATGATTTGAGGCATCAATCAATTTTTATGTCATACACAGTAAAAAGTGTCAAAATGACTCTCGGGCTTACTTTGCGGGCACATAAGTTGAATATTGTTAGGTTATGACTTATATTACATTTTGATTAAGAGTCGCCGTGCAACGTACGGGCTCTTAAAGGCTAGTAATAATAATACTCCGTAATAATAATTGATATTCTTTCAATAATTAAATTAATATTAAACCACTCAGGCTTGCTTGAGTGGCCACCGAGTTGCCAAATGGAGCACACCACCCGAGTTCAATCATTGGCTATGCCAAATTGTTCAAAAAGGGAGTGTGACTAGAGGGTGCGCATAATGCGCAATTCACCTGGTACCAGGTCTCGCGCTCGGGGGGCTTGATTACCCGAGGTTTTACCTTCTATGAGGAGCCAATGTGCTCGTTTATAGGAGGGTTTCGTCGCTTACAAAAAAAATAATTAATATTATATATTATTACTAATAATAATAGTAGTAGTAGCAGCAGCAGCAGCAGCAATATTTTGTTTAATTATTATGTGGTCTGGCATTATTTTTTTGGTGCTGCTCAAATATGAGTTTATAGGATTTTTGCAAGTCACGTATCAAAACTATATGAATTGATTTATGGGCAAATCGCCCAAATGCTATCTTTTAAATCGAGATATGCTTTTTCGCCCAAAAGAATTACGAGAACACTATCGAATCGCAAGTGATATTTTGAGATTTGCATCTGGTTTGCGACCCGTATTAGCTTCTCATTTGTAGGCTAGACGCACATCAAAATGACCATTTGGCGATTTGCGATTTACGATTAGCTGAATGGCCATTTTGGGTGATGTTGTGGTGTTACGATTTATTGATTGTTAATTTAATAATATATATATATATATATATATATATATATATATATATATATATATATATATATATATATATATATATATATATATATATATAGAGAGAGAGAGAGAGAGGTGGGTTCAATTGAGAATCAAGAAAAAAGGAAGAACTGGAAGAACCAGTTTAAGTCATTAATTTTATTAGATTGATTGATTGATGGATGAGATTAAATCTAATATATATTATTTTAAAAATATTAAATCAACACTAATAAGGGTAGTTTTGGAAACTAAAAAAAAGTCGGAGCATGTTATTAGTGTATAACTTAAACATAACCGTAGGAGGAGTTGAGAAAAATTAGGGTTGCGGTTTCCAGTTCAAATTAATCATGATACAATTTAGTTTTTTGAATGGATTAAAAATTAAATCCCGAATTTCTTGCCTAAATATGGATCCTGAGTTGATGGATTTTAAAATAAGCCTCTTTAAATTCGAAAACAACATTTTAATTTCGCACATCTGCATTGTAAGCATTCAAAGATTGTTCATTTCAAAGGGAAAAAAGTGTTACAATCGCTAAATCATCAAGGTACAATTTGTTCAATTGATAACTTTTAATTATCATTCTATTAATTTCAATTGTTTTTTTTTTTTTTTTTTTTTTTTTTTTGACATTGAGTATTTCATGGATGCTGCAGAGGAAAACTCCAAAATTAAACATACTGAATCAGGTATGAAAATTCGCTGACAATAGTAATTTATTCCATGAGTTATATCTAAAAGTGGTGAGTATGAATATTAAGCTGTTTTCATTTTATTTTTTTTGATCGAATCTCAGAATTTGTGTAGTTTGAAGTTATTTTGTTCTATAATTATACTTTTTAGTCTTGTTGTGTGCGTATGATAACTTGTGTATGTTGAACATGTTTTGATGTTTAGTTGAGTTTTAGAGTTTAGTTGTTAAGATTTGAATAGTGTTCTAAACAGTATAACATTAAGATTTTGACCTTTTATCTTATGATGTAAACACTGTGTTAATATGTTAACTTGTGTAGTCTAAATATGATCAGTTATTTAGTTATGTACACATGTTTATTGACCAACCATCAGTGGCGATTCTATGATCAAAACTCAATGGGGTCCCAAAATTTATTTGATAACTTTCTTGCACAAAATATTGAATGTGTCGGGTCAAGTCGGGTCGGGTCGCACCCAAAACACAAACATAAAATTGAATAATACTTGCAAAATATAAGGTTGTTAATATGCAGTAGCAATTAATGGCACATACGGTAGCAATTTCACAGTAGGAATTTTAAAGTAGCAATGGCCTATACAGCAGCAATTTTAAAATTTTATTTTAGCTAATGACATATACTGTAACAATTTTACAATAGCAATTTTAATTTGCAATTTATAACCTATTATCAATATGAATCGCATAACATTAACATTAGCTGTAAAATTGCAATTTTCCCCGACTTTAAAAAAAGAATAAGTTAGATAGTTATGAGTGATGAGATTAGGGATTCGTATACAATAACTATTACAAATATATTTACCATTACACATACATTTTACTTGCAACCATATAATGAATTTACTATAAGTATTCACAATAAAACATGTATATCTCAACATAAAATAAAAATTACACATAATTTGTCATAATATATGATAGTATTTAACAAATTATATTCATTCTTAGATAAATATTACACATTCTGATGGAAGAATTGTAAATTATATCATGTTATATTACATTTTTATTTTCTTTATATATTTGAAAATATTGTAAGATATCTTAAATATCCAATGGATATCCATAAACCCTCTTAACCTATTGAAAATGGATATAGATTGATGAACTAAATTTAAATGGATCTGAATATGAATATGGATGAACAAAAATTAAATGGATATGGATATGGCTTCACGCCCTGACCCGATTCATATCTGATCCATTGACATCCCTAGGATGAAGGATTAAAGATAAACCGTAAGAAATTGTGATGTAGAAGGAAGTAAAAAAAATTAGAATTGGAATTGGATAAGGGTTTATTTATTTTTATATCTAATATATTTAATGACTCATAGTATAAAATGATAACATAAGTGGGTTAATTTCAAACACTTTAGTAGTCCAAACCATTAAACTATAATCTCTAAAAATTTATGGAGTTCCATTATTATATTTAGTGGTGTACTATACATAAAAAATAAAAAATTTGTGATAAATTTCGAAAAACTAGTGGTGTCACGGGACCCCGCGGGTCTTAACCTAAAGTCGCCACTGCCAACCATGTTAACATGTATATGATTATAAATGCTAACTGTTATAATTCAGTAGGCTTATAACTACCTTTAGTGGTTTGATTCTTGATGTTATAATTCAGTAGGCTTATAACTACCTTTAGTGGTTTGATTCTTGATGTTATAATTCAGTAGGCTTATAACTACCTTTAGTGATTTGATTCTTGATTTAGAATACTAATAATGAAGTGTAAGAACAAAGATGATAATGGAGAGAAAGAAAGAAACACTTTGTAAGTGTGAGAAATGGTGCAAGTTTAATGCTTGCATTCATGAGTATTTATAGCCTAAAATCTCAATATAAAAATACATACTTTGTGTACCAAAATTGACTATATGTATACACCAAAATTGACTATCCATATCTATATTATTATTATTATTATAACACTCCCCCTTGGATAGCAATTTTATTTTGTTGAAGATCAACTATAAATTACTGCCTCGTTAAAAACCTTGCTAAAGAAAACCCAGTGGGAAAAACCTTTAGCTAAGGGAAAAAGAGTGCAGCATGGAGTTGACTCCCCCTCAAGTAGACATCGCTTCAGCTGTTACATCTTTTGAACATGTCTCATGCCAATGTTATGAACGTGTGTTCTGAAAATAGCAGTTGGAAGTGCTTTCGTGAAAAGATCAGCAGAGTTTTTGCTAGATTGCACATATCTCATTTCAATCTGGTTGTCCTTAATGAGATTTTGAGTGTATGAGAAGAATCTAGGTGGTATGTGTTTTGTTCGGTCACTTTTGATATACCCTTCTTTCATCTGTGCTATGCAAGCTGCATTATCTTCATAGATAGTTGTTGGACTTTTATCGCGTTCTAGTCCACAAGAATCAGTAATGAGTTGTGTCATTGATCTCAACCAAAAACATTCTCGAGTAGCTTCATGTAATGCAATCACTTCGGCATGATTTGACGATGTAGCAACAAGTGTTTGTTTTTGAGAACGCCATGATATTGCAGTACCTCCATTTAGGAATACATATCCAGTTTGAGATTTAGCTTTATGTGGATCAGATAAATAACCTGCATCTGCATAACCAACCAAATCTTGTTTTGATTCGTTAGAATAAAATAATCCTAAATCAGTAGTTCCTCGAAGGTATCGAAATATGTGTTTGATCCCATTCCAGTGTCTTTTGGTAGGAGCAGAGCTGAACCTTGCCAACAAATTAACTGCAAAAGAAATGTCAGGTCTTGTACAATTTGTAAGATACATAAGAGCTCCAATTGCACTAAGATATGGTACTTCTGGTCCAAGAATGTCTTCTTGATCTTCACATGGACGAAATGGATCAGCTTCAACATTGAGTGATCTAACAACCATAGGAGTACTTAATGGTTTTGCCTTGTCCATATTGAAACGTTTCAAAATCTTTTCAGTATATGTTGTTTGATGTACAAGTAAACCATTAGGCATATGCTCAATTTGTAAACCAAGGCAATACTTGGTTTTTCCGAGATCTTTCATTTCAAATTCTTTCTTTAGAAGTTGAATGGCTTCATGGATCTCTTTATTTGTACCTATGATGTTAAGATCATCAACATAAACAGCTATGATCACATATCCGGATGTTGTTTTCTTAATGAAAACACAAGGGCAAGTAAGATTATTTGTATACCCTTTGCTTATCAAGTAATCACTTAATCGGTTATACCACATACGTCCCGATTGTTTTAACCCATATAAAGATCTTTGTAATTTAATCGAATACATTTCTTTGGGTTTTGCATTTGATGCTTCTGGTACCTTAAATCCTTCAGGTATCTTCATATATATATCACTATCAAGTGATCCATATAGATAAGCAGTCACAACATCCATGAGATGCATTTCTAAATTTTTAGAAACTGCCAGACTGATTAAGTACCTAAAAGTAATTGCATCCATAACAGGAGAATAAGTTTCTTCATAATCAATTCCCGGTCTTTGAGAAAAACCTTGAGCTACAAGTCTAGCTTTATACCTTGTAACTTCATTTTTCTCATTTCTTTTTCGGACAAAAATCCATCTGTATCCTACAGGTTTCACATCTTTAGGAGTGAGAATGATGGATCCGAAAACTTTTCTTTTATTGAGTGATTCTAATTCAGCTCGTATTGCTTCTTTCCATTGAGCCCAATCATGTCTATTTTGACATTCAACCATAGATGTTGGTTCTGGATCATCATCATTATTCATGATGTCATATGCAACATTAAATGAAAATTTCTCATCAAGATTTTTCATTTCATTTCGGTTCCATAATATTTTTGAATATGCATAATTGATTGCAATTTCTGTATTGACATCATCAATCTCCCCTGCAGTAGGAGTACTGATTTGTGGTTCTTCTTGAACACTTTCTTTTACTTCATTATCAGCTGATTTTCTTTTTCGAGGATTTTTATCCTTTGAACCGATTGGTCTTCCACGTTTCTGACGTGGCAAAGATTCATGAGTGACGTTATTGCCAGCTTTTGGAATTTCAATTCGAGCTGGAGTATTTACTGCTGGTATATATGATTTTGTCACCGTTTTTGTATCTGTAAATGCATCAGGCAATTGATTTGCAAGTTCTTGTATATGCATTATCTTTTGAACTTCTGTCTCGCATTCTTTTGTGCGAGGATCAAGATACTTTAATTGAGGTTCACACCATGAAACATCATTTTCTTTATTTTTCATTTCTCCCCCTAATCTAGGGAACAATGTTTCATTAAAATGACAATCAGCAAAACGTGCTGTAAAAACGTCACCTGTCATAGGTTCAATATACCTTAATATTGAAGATGTTTCATATCCAACATATATTCCCAACCTCCTTTGAGGACCCATTTTTGTACGTTGTGGTGTCGCAATTGGAACATACACTGCACAACCAAATGTTCTAAGATGGGAAATATTTGGCTCTTGACCAAAAGCAAGTTGTAGGGGGGAATATTTATGACTTGCACTTGGTCTGATGCGAATCAATGCAGCAGCATGTAAAATTGCATGACCCCATATAGATACAGGGAGTTTTGTTCTCATTATCAATGGTCTAGCGATTAACTGTAAACGTTTAATCAATGACTCGGCTAAACCATTTTGTGTATGCACATGAGCAACATAATGTTCAACAACAATTCCTATAGACATGCAATAGTCATTAAATGCTTGAGATGTAAATTCACCAGCATTATCAAGTCTCACCCTTTTAATGGTGTAATCAGGAAAATGAGCTCTCAATTTAATAATTTGGGCAAGAAATTTTGCAAATGCCACATTACGGCTTGATAACAGACAAACATGAGACCATCTGCTAGATGCGTCTATTAGAACCATGAAATATCTAAATGGTCCACATGGTGGATGAATTGGTCCACATATATCACCTTGAATTCTTTCAAGAAACATTGGTGATTCTTTCTCAACCTTAAGTGGTGAGGGTCTAGTTATCAATTTTCCAAGAGAGCAAGATGTACATGGAACCATTGTATCATGATGGATTTTTCTATCCTTTAGTGGATGTCCATGAGTACATTCAATAATCCTTTTCATCATTGTTGATCCTGGATGGCCTAATCTGTTATGCCATAAACTGAATACACCAGGATCAATATATTTTTCGTTAACTACCATATGTATTTCTGGTACATTTATATGTGTATAATGTAATCCAGAACTAAGTCTTGGCAGTTTTTCAACCACATGACTCTTGTCAGTGATACTTAAATATTTCTCATTTTCTGTTGTCACTGACTGATAATCATACCCGTTAAGGTATATGTCGGAGAAACTCAATAAATTTCTGCTTGACTTGGGAGAAAATAAGGCATCATTTATTAAAAATTTTGTACCATTTGGTAGTATGAAATTTGCCTTTCCTATCCCTTTTATCAAGTTAGCAGGTCCTGATATTGTATGTATAGTTCCTTCCGTTGGTTTTAGATCAATAAAATATTTCTCGGATTTAAGTATAGTGTGTGTAGTTCCACTGTCTGCTATACAGAGATCTCCACCACTTGATTGATGTTGTATTCCAGCAAAATTCATATTGAACTTCATATATAAGAAATAAATAGTGAGTACATTAATATTACACAATATTTTAAACGCAAATAGATAGTACTGAAACATTTAGCAAACATAATGACAAAGACAGACGATATTAAATCGTTTATTTTTCAAAAGACACACAACTTAAACATTCAAGAAATCTTCATATAAATCAGATGGTTTCTCAGTGACTGTTGGATCAATATTATCCACAAAATTTACTTCCTTTTCTTTACCTTTCAGCGAATCCTGATACATCTTAACAAGATGTTTAGATGTTCGGCAAGTATTAGCCCAGTGGCCCATTCTACCACATCTGTAGCAAGATTCTTCAGAATTTTTAGAAGAATTTTCTTCAACATCTTGTTTAATGGGCTTGTTTTGTGGTTGATATTTATATTTTCGTGGATTACTATTTCTTTGACCACCACGGCCACGACCACGACCACGTCCACGCCCATTACCATTACCATAAGGATGGTTTCTACCATAGTTATGGCTTTTGGCATGATGATGGTGATGGTTATTATAACCACGACCTTGCCCGCGTCCTTGTCCCTGTTTATAATTATTTGCAGTATTTGCTTCAGGGATTGCAAGTGTACCAGTAGGACGGGATTGCTGATTTTTCATTAATAGCTCATCATTTTGCTCTGCAACTAAGAGATATGAATTAAGTTCAGGATATGTTTTGAACTTTAGCATTCTCAAATTTCTTTGCACTGTGATGTTTGCAGCATTCATTGTGGAGAAAGTTTTCTCCATCATGTCTGCATCACTAATTTCATGTCCACAGAATTTAAGTTGTGAACATGTATTATACAGAGCTGAGCTGTATTCATTTACTTTCTTAAAGTCTTGGAACCTTAATGTTCTCCATTGTTCCATTGCAGCTGGAAGTAAAATTTCTCTTTGATTATTGAATCTGCTTTTGAGACCTTCCCATAAAACATGGGGATCTTCTACAGTCACATAATTATTTTGTAAGCATTCATCAATATGTTGATGAATAAAGCAACATGCCGTAGCTTGTTCTTTTTCAGAACAAGTGTTGTTTTCATTTATGGTTTCAAGAATGCCCATTGATTTAAGATGCATTTTTACTTTTATAACCCATGGCATGTAGTTGTTTCCAGTTGATTCTAAAGGAGTAAATTTAAGCTTTTCCAGATTCGACATTTTCTATTATCAAAAATTAAAACAAACATCATGATAAATTAGAGTCAATTTATATTCATAAGTATATAAACATTAAACATAAATTTAATATAACATAAATGATAAGTAGGTGACAGTGTCGACCATGTGTAAGCAATCATAAATAAATGTTATATAACAAAAATATAAATATTAGTAAACATAAATGAAAATTTGGCGACAGTGTCGACCATATATTTTTTCAGGTGGTATAACCGACCTATATCATTCTGGTGGTATAACCGACCATATATCATTTTGGTGGTATAACCGACCATATATCATTTTGGTGGTATAACCGACCATATATCATTTTGGTGGCAGAGCCAACCATATTTAGTATTAAGATTATCGTGCTGATAACGTGTTATAATTCAGTAGGCTTATAACTACCTTTAGTGGTTTGATTCTTGATGTTATAATTCAGTAGGCTTATAACTACCTTTAGTGGTTTGATTCTTGATGTTATAATTCAGTAGGCTTATAACTACCTTTAGTGATTTGATTCTTGATTTAGAATACTAATAATGAAGTGTAAGAACAAAGATGATAATGGAGAGAAAGAAAGAAACACTTTGTAAGTGTGAGAAATGGTGCAAGTTTAATGCTTGCATTCATGAGTATTTATAGCCTAAAATCTCAATATAAAAATACATACTTTGTGTACCAAAATTGACTATATGTATACACCAAAATTGACTATCCATATCTATATTATTATTATTATTATAACACTAACATGATACTACTGTATTATGCTTATGTTTATGTTAACATGTTATTTTGTTATTTTACATTTTAACATGTTATTATATGTTATTTTACATTTTAACATGTTATTATACATGTTAACATGTTATTTTGTTTATGATTATACATGTAAACACTGTGTGAACATGTTAACTAGTATAGTCTGAACGTGTTAAGTTGTTGAATTATGAACTTTAGTTTAGTTCTTAAGAATTGTAGTATATTCATAAAAAGTAAAAGGTATATGACATTATCATTTAAATTGTGATGCTCAGTAGTGTATGGTGAACATGTTGAGTTGTTTAAGAAAGTACATGTGGTTATAGATGTGCACAATTGAACATTTGGTGGTGTTGTTGTTAACGTTTTGATTATTTACGTTGTTCACATGTATGATATTTGTTAACATTGTGCGAATGAGTTTATATGTGTTGTTTGTTGATATTAAAACACTTGTGACGGTAACGTTTATATGTGCACAATTGAACATTTGATGGTGTTGTTAACATTTGTGTTATATGTGAATGTAATTATGTTATTGAGTTCAACAAGTTACTTATGTTATGGAGTTTAGATGTTAAGAATAAGATTCTGTTGGGAAGCTAAAACTTTAAGGATTTAACATGTTTGTTTATTATGTTAACAAGCACATCCAAAAAATTTATAGTTTTATTAGTACTTTTGTAATGCAATAAAGGTTATTTGTTAACATTGAGTCAACTTGTGAACTTGTGAACTTGTGAAATAGTGTGTGCTGTTAATGTTAGTACTTTTGTTAAGATGTGTGGTTGTTGTCTACGGTTGGATGTATTAAACAACCGAAATATTGTTTGGTCTTATTTTCTTTTTTGGTAACATGATGACATTCTTATTTTCACTTCAGGTAAGTTGTGTTGTTTGTGAACACTAATACAGTTTTGAGATTAACATGTGTAGGTAGTTAACATATTGTTACACATTGTGACATATGTTCACAATTGTACATCTGATGGTTACCCATTATGTGCGATGGTTGTTAACTTATGTGGATGACTATATTGTAGGTATGGAGTTGAACACATGAAATGAAAAAAGCAACGGAGAACGTTCAGCATGTCTTGAAGATGACGATGTTGTTATTACTGTAGCTAGAATGAAGGAAAGTGAAATTAAGTGTAGAAGTAAAAAAGAAATAAATTAATGACAAGCTTGAGTGTAGGGCAGTAGATGGTGTTACAAAGATAGAGCTTGATTCAGAGACTATGGATGAAGATGTTTCAACAATGCCATCTATTTCTACTTGATCAACACCAAAAGCTTTGTATAGCTTGAAGATGTTACTATTGTATCATATGTTATTCATTTATTTTACTTATACACCGTATATCATTCCGATAGATTATGAAGCATAATGAATAATTTGGTTTTTCATGTGAACAAGCTAATGCGTATCTGTATATTCTAGTGTAAACATTGAAAAAAATTTGAAGTAAAAATATACAATAATCATAATCAATAAATGTAGTTACATCAGTTAAAAACTTGATATTTGCATAGAAACAAATTAAAAGTAAACAATAATCTTATACATTATACAAAAGTGGACAATCGAACCCAAACAAATCGGTCATTTCAGACACAAATTACAATTCAAATCCAAACAAGATAAAAGTGAACAATTTAACCCATTCATAAAACTTAATATAATAAACTTGTGTCATCCATTTCAATACATCAGCAAATCTAGATATAATGTGACCAATTTGACCCAAACAAATTATTTCATTTTAGCGACACAAATAACTCAAACTCAAAATCAAACAAGATAATAAGTGGACAATTTGACCCATTGTTAGAACTGAATTATAAACTGGTTTTAGAAGTTCACTACATCAGCAACATCAAGCAACTCCACAAAGGATGTAATAGTAATGTAGAAAATACTGAGGCATGTAATTGCGTAAAATAACCATGTCAGCAAAACAATGAATATACTGACCCATAACTTATATTGTAGTCCCAAATATTAAATGCTTTATATACTCTGACCCATAGAGATACAAAACTACATAAGTGACTCGTTACATCATGTCAAAAGGATATCTGTGGAAAGTAATGATATTAATAGAAGTTCACATTATTTATACATGTAGAACATAGTAATTTGAACAACAATCTAATCATGCACCTAAACAAAAAACAAATCATTAATAATCTAAAAAAGCATACAGTCAAAATGTATCAATCAAAGATGTTGGTTACATAAAAACATCGTCATTTGGATACTGAAAAAATAATGACTGATGTATTCACAAGATAATATAAATACTAATAAGAACTATCATGTAGCCCTAAGATGTCACTTACTCCACTTCATTTTTAATTTATTCAACACACTTTTATTATGAAAATCACCCACGTTAGAGATTTGGAATTAATACACAACAATAATAATAATCATCAATGAAGAATTTACTTGTTGGTTGTGAAGATGTTCCTGAAGAAAATTGGTGAATTGTGAAATGGGTGAACATGGTGGCGATCTTAATGATAAATAACTGCATTCCTAAAATTTGGGTTTGTAACCGCTAGTTCTAATTTGAATTTTACAGAAACGAAAATCAGTATATATATATATATATATAATTTACATGTTTACCCTCATATATTTTGGTTCTTCCAGTTCTTTCTTTTTTCTTGGTTCTCATTTAAACTTTTATCTATATATATATATATATATATATATATATATATATATATATATATATATATATATATAAAGATTGAGACTTGTAGGGTTACTGGTCCGGCCAAGCTAGCAATAGAATGATACAAATTATTCTATGGGTAATGTCAAACTAAGATTGGGAGTTAGTTGAAAAAAATGGTAAAAAGTGATAATAAAATAATCACGAAGCTCATGATGGAGAGGGTGAAAACCTTAATCACGCTCTAAAATTGTGAAGCCATCACACCTCACTACAGGGTTAATGAGACCAAAAAAAAGGGTGATCACCCTGTGTAAGCAATGGTTAGGCCACTCCCTATCGTAACTAAACTATTCATCCTCTTAACATTCCATATCAGCGCCACGTCAATACCAATATCCTATAACTAACTCATAACTAAACACTCCCTATCATGGCTTAAACAATACTCCTCTTAATATACAACGTACAAGAAATAAAATATCAAGTCCAACAATAAAAAGCAACTGGACCCACAATTCCTATAACTAAACTTAAAACTTCCGTTAAATTGATGGTAGATGCGGGTAACTAAAGCGGGTAACTAGCTCGTGCCTATGGTTAGTTACGGATAATGACGGGTAATGAACGGGTAATGAGCAGGTAATGAACTATAGGGAGTGGTTTTACTACACAACTGTCTAAGGCCACTCCCTATCGTAACTAAACTATTCATCCTCTTAACCTTCCACATCAGTGCCACATCAACAACAATATCCTATAACTAACTCATAACTAAACACTCCCTATCATGGCTAAAACAATACTCCTCTTAATATACAACGTACAAGCAATAAAGCATCAAGTCCAACTATAAAAAGCCACTGGACCCACAATTCCTATAACTAAACTTAAAACTTCCGTTAAATTGATGGTAGATGCGGGTAACTAAAGCGGGTAACTATCTCGTGCCTATGGTTAGTTACGGGTAATGACGGGTAATGAACGGGTAATGAACTATAGTGAGGCCACTCCCTATCGTAACTAAACTATTCATCCTCTTAACCTTCCACATCAGCGCCACATCAACACCAATATCCTATAACTAACTCATAACTAAACACTCCCTATCATGGCTAAAACAATACTCCTCTTAATATACAACGTACAAGCAATAAAGCATCAAGTCCAACAATAAAAAGCACTGGGACCCGCAATTCCTATAACTCTTCCGTTAAATCTATGGTGAAAGCGGGTAACTAACGCGGGTAATTAAGTGGTGCCTATGGTTAGTTACGGGTAATGAGCGGGTAATGGGCGGGTAACTAAGCATAAGGGGTGGTCTAACTGAACCACGCTTCTTTATGCCTTAATATGAGAGTGATTGTCACACTTCACAAACCTGTCGTGTTTGTTAGTTACCTTTGAACTAAATAGAAAAAACTAGGTAAAAAAAGAGGTGCTGATTAGATTAAAGTACACACTCCTTCCATCAATTCCTTTCACATCATGAACAAACATGAGTAGATTCCAATCTCAACATTTTGTTATACCCAAACACTTATGTATAAAGCATGTGTCTTCCTAGATTTTCATCATATAAGAGCCAGATCCAGACCGATAAGTGTCAATAACTGAAATTAACTAACTACCATGTTCAAAAAAATAAAATACCCGTTCAACATCACAAAACGGACCGCCATTGATACAAAAGCTTATTACCTTGATAATATCTTAACAGAAAATCTTAAATCTGAAACATATGATTAAAAATTAGCAACGAGTTGCTCATTATTATTCGTTGCTTCAGCATCTTCACTCCCATCTTCGATTTGTTTGACTTTTGAAGACCAACCATACACGTGTCTTCTAGCATCCCTACGAGCAACACGTTGCTCGATTCTCATTTCTTTAAATTCCTCTGCAAGTTTGGTTTCTTCCTCTTGTGGGAAGAAAAGGACGTCCATGTTTCCTAGCTCTTGATACATTTTCTCGATTTTGGATTTCCATAAAAGCCCCATTTCTGTGTCCATTTTCTTGTACGGTGTCTTAAGAAGATACTCATCGATTCCACCTGCTTTGTCTATACAACGAAGTGCGTGTGTTGTTACTTTGACTCGAATGTGTCGGTCGAGTATATAACTGAATAGCCTCTTTTCCTGTACGTTAGGCTTCCAGTTCCTCCGAGTCCTGTTACATCAATATAATAACTCGATTTATATAGGTTAATGTTCATATCATGGTTTACATTACAAAACTAAAGATTTAAATCCAAACACTAAAGATTTAAATCCAAACAGAGAAGTGTTCTTTTCGTATTTTTATATATAAAATAGTTAGACCAGTACCAACACAGCGTCAGATTCATGGCGTTAGCCATGCTGGCAATTTTGACAGAAGGTGAAGACGGTTAACCCGGCGTGAGATTCTGACGCCGGTAGGCGTTAGTCACGGTTGTCATGAAAACAAATTTGGGAGTGAGGTTTTTTCAGCCAATTATAACTCAGCACACATTTATATATAATATTTAATTTATTTTTTCCCACCCAACTTCCAATCATATTTTAACACATCACCCAATACCTTTTCACTCACTCAAATTTAACACTCACCTTTATTTAACTTCACTTCATCACATTACCACGTCACAGTCAAAAACTAACTTTTTCACCAAAAAGTGCAAATCTGACTACACCTCAGCGTCATGGTTAAAAATAGGTCTTAGTGTACAAGAAATAGTGTATCATAAACAAGCATCTAGCATCTGGTTAATCAAGATCATTATATAGATGATAATTTAAGTACCACGCACAGAAATCTAACCACATGGACAAAGTAATTGTGTTATATTCTAACGAATGCAGAAAATATTATTTAATTTGAATGTATCTTTTAATTACTTACAAAACTATGTGTGTGTATCTTACTGATAGTGAGAACAAAACCTAATGATTATCATACATAGAAATTACGTATCCTAATGTAGTCAATATATTTACATGATTTTATAGAGCATCTTTAGCTAGTACTCCGTACTTTAGAAGTTTACATGATAGACATATCAAAAACGATCATAAGCAGTCACTAATAAACATAATATTTCACTGTTCACTTCACTTTAAATCAAAACATAATAAATTTCTTTTTTATCCTCATCTAACCTACATGACATTCTTATGCAATAGTAGAGGTGAAAATATGGGCATTTCAGGCAGTTTGGCTAACGAATCAAAAGGGTAACATTTTGTATGGGACCGGGCAGGTTATCAGAACACTTTTGACTTTCCCCATCTAATTTCAAACTAAACAAGTACGGAGTATTTATTTGAAAAAATGAGTTACATATGAAATAATAAACAAAAATAGGATTCCATTCATCCAACACTTACGTGGCATTCATTACCCAAATCATCTGATGAAAGCTAGTGACACCATCAAATTAGACTTGGACGGGAACAAGGTTGTCAGTTTCATCAAGGTTACTGTTGACAATTTCATCATGTTGACTGGTGGCCTAAACACGGGTCGTGTTGGAGTCCTAAAAAACAGATAAAAGCACAACAGCATCTTCGAGACAGTTTACATTCAGAATGTTACTGGCCACACGTTTGCTAGTCGTTTGGGAATGTGCACACAATTAGAAAAGGATCAAAATCGTGTGTATCACTTCAAAAGGGCAAAGGAAACAAGTTGACCAGCATAAGCAGCTTATGTCTCTGGTTGAGAATGCTCATGTTGAACGAGTTTCTTTAATAAAGATAATGTAATATTCTCTAGCAGCCGATTTATGTTTCCCCTCACCTATAACTCTATAAGGCAGTGGTTTAATAGAAATAACAATTTGTACTGGTGGACGCTAAGTTTTGTACCATTCAAGATTACTATTCGACTAATGATTATCAAATTTTAAAGAATCAGATAACTATTTAACAATGATTACCATGTACCCATTATATCTTGTTCAGCTACAAAAATAAAACTCAAGTCATTTTAGATTAAATTACTTTCAAATAACTAGCATACTTTATGTGTATCCTGTTGTTAACCCCCTGCTTCCTTTGTAATCAAGATTATCAGTCTCCTACAAGTATTACCCTATCTTCAATAAACATATTAAAAAGATTTAATTTAGAGCTCAAAGTTGTGACTTTAATTCGCAGGTCGAACGCTTTTAATCATCTAAGATGTAACATGTCTCTTGGTTAAGCATACTGCAAAATAACTTATCACCTAATTCAACCAAAGTTGATCACTTTACGCGCGATATTCAAATACCAAACTAGAAAAAAAGCACTTAAGCACATCACACAAACTAAGATTCAAACTTCCATAAATTACCTTATAACATACACTGACCATATAATGATACATCTTGAAAAAGGATTCATAAAAACATCAAAGTATTATAAACTACTCCGTATATTGATAATATGATGCTACCTTAATGCCCACATATCAATCTATCTAATTCTAATCATTCAATTATAAAAGAATCAAGAATCAGTTAAAATAAAAATTGGGAGATTGTGTGTACTTACTTGTTTCCACCTTTCTCACTGACTGAATTTCCAAACTGAATATGCCGGCCGGCGAAGATTCCACGGTGAGCTCTACCCATCACCACCTTACTTTCCGGCAAACATTTTTTCAACGATTCTTTCACTCCTGGATTCAAATTCTTTTCGCCGCCGATATTTTTCATTATCTTCTTCACCATTTCCTTCGATCTGAACGCCATTTTGATCGAACGTATGTGTATATTTAAATTAATTAATTGATTGGAAATGATAATACAAGATTTACCTGTTTGTTTGGATTAATTTGTTCGATAAGCTTTTGGGGTTTAGGGTTTTTTTATGTCATAAATTCCTGTATTTCAGATGTTGGATAAAATTACATAAATAGTCCTTTAAAAAAAGCGTTTATGTTATATTTACTCCTTTTAGTTTTTTAAATAGGGATGAGGGCGAAAAACCCGTAACTCGCGTATTCATATTTGTGATAGGTAGATAAAACAAAAACTTTTACCCGCGGGTATAAGACAGATAAACTTTTGTACCTGTTGAGGGTACGGGCGGGTCGTGGATATATAACACCCCTGACGGGTAATATCCATGATGTGTCAGCGGAGGTGTACGAAATACTATTATAGTTTAATGCGAAATACGACGATATATTATACGATTTACACAAGTTTTGTTTATTTATATAGAATGTGATATACCTAAACCTTGCTACAACACTATAGGCAGTGTACCTAATCGTAGAGTAGTGTAGTTTTTAGTAAGTCCGGTTCGTTCCACAGGGAGCTAGTGATTACGTACCATATTTTTAACAACTATATATATATATATATATATATATATATATATATATATATATATATATATATATATATATATATAGTCATAATCAAGAGGGAAGCACTTTTTAGGGAGAAGGGGGAAGCAAATGATTTTTTTTTATTTTTTCGTTTTTTGAAAAATCTTTGTTCACGAACATTATAGATTAAATGAAAATATGAACATTTAAAAAAGACACTTTGTGATGAATGTCATTATTTTGGCGGGCAAATGCTCGAATAAAAAAATTAAAACATTCAATGCATTGAATGTTTTGCTGCTGAGTTTACTTGCATCGTTTTGTTTTCATCTTGTGTGAAGTGTTTTTTTTTTTCGAATTTAGCCCGATTTAGAGTTTAGGGATTAGGGTTTTGGGTTGAGGGTTTACGGAGTAAACCCTCAACCCAAAACCCCAAACCCTAAACCCTAAACTCTAAACCGTTCGTGTTAAAATATTCAATCTAAATCCTAATTTCTAAACCCTAAACCCTAATTTTAATCCCAAAACCCTAATTTCTAAACCCTAATAGCTAAACCCTAATTTATAACCCCTTAATTTCTAAACCCTAATTTCTAACCCCTTAAAAAAACTCAGCAGCAAAACATTCAATGCATTGAATGTTTTTATTTTTTTCTTTGAGCGTTTTCCCGACAAAATAATGACATTCATCTTTTAAATGTTCATATTTTCATCTAATCTATAATGTTCGTGAACAAAGTTTTTTCAAAAAACGAAAAAAAAATTACTTCCCCCCCCACCCAAAAGTGCTTCACTCTTGATTATATACACACACACACACACACACACACACACATAAGTGTTATTATTATATAAGGGGGTTTTACAGTTTAATGCCCGGTTTGTCGATTTTATATTTTAAGCGTAAAGGTAAATGACAATAATTAAAGTGCGTAAAATAAATAACAATATTTAAATGACGATATATAACATTGCGAATAATAAAATGACAGTAAATAAAAGTACGTTGAGAAATACAATAAAAGAATTATGCTTATTTAAACTTCCGTAACCATGATGTTTGACGTTTTTATTTTAATTTTTTACTCTGGGTCAATTGTCCTTTGTCCTGGCTTATTTGATACCTATCTGGGTTTTGCCCATAATAGTCCATCGGTCATAATTATAAAATGCTCGTCAAATTAACCTTATTCCCGAAGTCAAATATTCCAACTAATTAGAGATTCGAACTGTAACAAGGTTTTAATACTTTGTTAATAATTACACCAAGTTATCGACTTCGTATAATCAAGGTCTTAATACTTTGTTAACAATTACACCAATTATCCTTGTATGTAATCCACCCCCGTTTTACTTAGTCCATGATACATTAATTTATTCACTTGGCCATAATGAATAATAAATTACCCAATCCAATTGATTAATTAAATGATTGTAAACGATATCGTATAAACGTCACTAAATAGGACATTCGTAATCATTTTAATAATTATTAGATTAACTAATTTGAAGATAGGTTCGACAGTTTCCAATGAGTTGTCATTTAATTAGACAATACCCCCACCTATTAATAGTCAATAGTCCAATGTTCACAAGTATCGGTATTTTGTCCAAACCCTAATTATGGTACAAAATCCAATAACTCCGTCTTGATATTTAGTCCAACATCACTATTACTTCGACTTAAATAAGCATAATAATAACTTAGTTACGAGATATTAATTTAAAAAGGAAGAACATAGCTTACAGTGGTTATTAATCGCGTAGCGTTACACAGACAGAGTTTCGACTTAAAACCCGTAAAACATTCTTACAATAACTTTATTATTATTAACTTAAATTAAAATTTAAATTATAATATAAATATAAATATAAATATATAGATTGAGAATTAGAGAAAGAGAAAAGAAAAAGATGTGTGTTCATTCGTCTGAATTCGATGGCCTTTTATAGATGTGACCTGAGTTTGGGAGCCATGCGATCGCATGGGCTCCCTTTGTTATTTCCATGCGATCGCATGGACAGGCTGTCCAGCATACATCTTTCAATTAAATCGTGGGCGGCTTGTTTTAAAATAATATATAATATAATATATATAATTTTATATAATTATATATATATTATATTATATTCTTGTGCATAGTAGACTTGTAATTTTAGATCCGTTGACTCGCGCGTTGATGCTCGGTTTATGTCTCGGTTCCGGATTTTCGAGCGTCCTTTCGTACGCGTAGATATCTTGTACTTTGCGTTCCGCGACTTGTAATTTGCACAAAAAATTATTTTCCTTAAGTTCCAAAATCCGCGCAAGTCTTTAACTCACTTTTAGTGGCACTTTTGAGTGCAATATGGCTTTAGTGGCACTTTTCCAGCTTTAGTGGCACTTTTTCTTCAATTCTTTAATCTTCGTGCTTCGTCTTCATATTTATTTATTTAAACGATTACAACTTAAAAATAGAATAATTACAACTAAAAACTTTACATATTGGGATGATATTGCGACTAAATATATGTTCATTTGGAGCACTATCAATCCAACCCATTAATCCGTAATACCGTTTAAGAAACCCTTGGTTATACCTGCTAAACCACATAAATATATTTCATTATAAATTAATATACTTTATTTTTCCAATGTAAATACATAAATATTTACGGGTTTACTCGCGGGTCGTTGGTATCCGTGGGCACAACTTAATACTCCGTATGTATACTTATTTAAACCCACAAGTTTGCCCGCGGGTCGCAAATATCTGCGAGTCACGGGCGCGGGCGAAAATCTTACCCGTTGACGGGTAGACAGGGCCCGATCGATAGAAAATAAATTTTACGGGCGAGTCATGGGTATTAAGGATATATACTCGTTACTTGTGGGCGTCAGCCTATTTTTAATAAATAATACAGAGTAATAATAATCGTCCTCAATTTATTCACTTTAGAAAACTAAACAATTAAATAAACTAGTTAGATATGAAAATAACTAACTATATTAAATATAACTAATAATCTTGTAACGAGTATGCTTTGCAAAACTAGCTAGTACCAAGTAGTTTTTTGTTGTTAGCTGATAGCTGTTAACTAATAGGTATTTAACAGAGTAGCTGATACTGTTTAAAAAAAGTAAGAGAGCAAAAAACTAGAACTTTTTCCTCAAACGCTAATTCTATTACGGAGTAACTTTCAGCTTTTAACTTTTTCCGTCCGTCTAAAAACTTAAACTGTTTTAACCAAATGAAGCTAAAAGCTCAAAAAATTTCAACCAAACATGCTTATGACAAACCACAGATTTGGGGATATAAAGCACCGGGCACACGTAGTGTTGCTTATGACAAACCACAGATTTAGTTGCTTTATCTTTTTAACATCTTCGATAGGTGATAGCACAACGACAGACTGTGGTGGCAAGATGCATAGAGGCTAAATAAAAAGAAATCAAAAATTAATATATCTGGTTGTCTTTAGAGCACAAAGTGTTCATGTCTATTTTTCAGTGTCGATTTCGGTGTCCATTTTCACCGACGACGAAAAAACACTGTGGACACTGTGTGCTCTTAGCATTTTTCATAATCCAATGTGATATATCTGGTGTCATTTTAGTGTGCATTGGTTTATGGTATTATTGGTGGATTAAAAATGGTCAAATTGGTCTTTGATCTTTTCGGTGTAATATGGATGTACAGTCATTTGGAAATAGTATAAAGTTTTTCTGGATTCGTTTAGATCAATGTGGTGGATGTAAAGGGAACAAATTGGAGTCTATCAATTTTGGCAGGTGCAAAATATATAAAGGGAAAAGAATGTTAAAATACAATGTAAATTTAGAATAATATGGAATTAGTAAATGTATATGGGTAAAATATCTAGATATTAATATGTATAAGAAAATATCTAGATATTAGAATATGAGAGAAAAATCTAGAAATTAAAATGTATAGAAAAATCTAGATATTTATATGTGTAAGAAATATCTAGATATTTATATGTATAAAAATATCTAGATATTTATATATCCATGGAAATATCTAGTTTCTAGAAACTTCCATGGAGTAGTATAAATATAGGTGGTGGGTTCATTTGTGTAAGGTGTGAGTAAGTTGTGAGAGTGAAATAAGAAGTGAGTAGTGAAGAAGAGAAGAAGAGTGTGCGTTAGCGAAAGTAGAGAAGATAAAGCTTGTAAGTAATATTGTAATTGTAATTTAATATAAGTGTTTTTGTTAAGTTTCCCGATCAAGCTTTAGTTTGTGTTTAAGTTCTTAGTGCACTTTTGTTGTTCTTATTATATGGTCGGCTCTGCCACCTAAGTAATACATGGTCGGTTATACCGCCTAAAGATATATGGTCGACACTGTCGCCTAAGTACATTGTGCACTAAGGATTTATAAAATTAAAGGCTAACCAACGTCAAAGTGTTGGTGTAGTGAGTCTAGTATAGTCTAGATCCTCTATAGTGGTGTGTTGGGCTCGTCGAAGCTTCCAACAATTGGTATCAGAGCGGGTCGTTCGGGACCATTGCTAGTGGAGGTACTCATCGGTAAACGTTGGACGTTTACATCGACTTGTTTTCACCAAGGCTCTAAGGGAGATTCTGTCGGAGCACAGTTAGGAACTGTGAAAGCTCATCGGTCAGGGACCAAGCTTATTGGACGTTGGACGTCATGATGGCAGATCTTGCAAGTACGAGCAGTGGAATCAAGAGTCTCAATAACCACAACTATGGTTATTGGCGGACTTGTATAGAATCCTACCTACAAGGACATGATTTATGGGAAATAGTTGCTGGCAGTGACACAACGCCTCCACCGAAAGAAAATGCTGAAGCCTTGAGAAAATGGAACATCAAGGCCGGGAAGGCTTTATTTATATTGAAGACTACAATCGAGGAGGATCTATTGGAGCACATCTGTGACGAGAAAACACCAAAGGCAGCTTGGGAAACTTTTGAAAAATTATTTTCAAAGAAGAATGAAGCACGCCTCCAGCTCTTGGAAAATGAGCTCGCAGGTATTTCACAAGGAAGTCTATCTATTTCTCAGTATTTCACCAAGGTGAAATCTATTTGTCATGAGATATCTCAACTAGCTCCTGAAGAGAAAGTGAGTGATGCAAGGATGAAGAGAATTATCATCCACGGCTTAAGATCCGAGTATAATGAATTTATATCCGCTGTGAGAGGATGGCCTACTCAACCATCATTAATAGAGCTGGAGAATTTATTGGCTAATCAAGAGGCATTAGCCAAGCATATGAATGAAGTAACCATAAAAGACGGAGAAGATGCACTCTTCACAAATAAGAAGAAAGCAACATCTCGAAAACAAGAGGCGATGAAAGAAAGTAAGATATATGGGTGGAAGGGTCGCCCAAAATCAAAAGGCAACGCTTCAGGGGGAGCTCAACAAGGAAGAAGAGATCATCGCCAACAATACGGGGAAAATGATAAGAGAAAGAATGGTGAATGCTTCAATTGTGGCAAGAAGGGTCATTTTGCTCGAGATTGTAGATTCCCCAGAAGGCGAACTTTTGAAGGAAATGTGGCCGCCGCAAGAGATGAGAAGAAAGAGGTCACATTCGAAGCAACCATTAATGAGGAAACATGAGATGCAGAAGCAGGACTCTCCGTTGAAGCTGACATGGATGATCAAGCTCTTGCAGCAACCTTAAAGTCAAAAATAAACTAAAAAGATGATTGGATCATCGATTCTGGGTCCTCAAATCATATGACCAACGATGGGACGAAGCTGCAAGAAATGGAGGATTACAAAGGAAAGAGAGTCGTGTTGACAGCCAACAATTCAAGGTTGTCTATTTCTCACATTGGAAAGACAATAATTCCAAATGAAGGCGGCTCTCATAAGCTCCAACTCGAGAGGGTGTATCTTGTCCCTGGCCTAAAGAAGAATTTACTATCAGTACCACAATTGACAGCAGAAGGGAATTATGTGCTCTTTGGACCAGAAGATGTGTCCGTATTCAAGAGAGTGAAGGTGGTTGGCAATCAAATTATGCAAGGAAGAAGAATAGAGTCGGTCTATGTACTATCTGCTGAAACAGCATATGTGGATAAGACTCGAAAGAATGAGACGACTGATCTTTGGCATGAACGTCTTGGGCATGTTGGCTACAACAAGTTGAAGGGGATGATGGTGAAACACATAGTAAATGGGCTTCATCAAATTGATATCTGAACAGATACAATATGTGCTGGATGTCAATTTGGAAAAGCTCACCAATTGCCATTCAAGGAGTCCGCGCATCAGTCCAAGACACCACTAGAGCTCATACACTCAGATGTCTTCGGCCCAGTGAAACAAACATCACTTAGAGGTATGAAGTATATGGTGACATTCATTGATGACTTCTCAAGGTATGTGTGGGTTTACTTCATGAAGGAGAAGTCAGAGACTTTTCTGAAGTTTAAAGAATTCAAGAAGAAGATAGAAAGTGAGCTCAATTATAAGATTCGGTGCTTACGCACAGATAATGGAAGAGAATATTTATCGACTGAGTTCAATATCTATCTTGAGAAGCACAAGATCAGAAGACAATTAACTTGCCCCAATACTCCACAACAGAATGGAGTGGCAGAACGCAAGAATCGTCACCTTGCTGAAACTTGTCGAAGTATGCTTCATGGTAAGAATGTGCCAGGAAGATTTTGGGCTGAATGTATGAGAACGGCTTCATACGTGATTAACAGACTCCCACAAACAAAGTTGGGATATATTTCACCATATGAAAGATTATGGAAGATCAAGCCAACCGTCAACCATCTCAAGGTTTTTGGATGTGTATGCTATGTCTTCGTGCCAGATCATCTTCGGAGCAAATTTGATAAGAAGGCAATTCGGTGCATTTTTGTCGGTTATGATGAATCAAGAATAGGATGGAGATGTTGTGATCCAAATACTGGAAAGTGTCATACTTCAAGAAATGTGGTATTTGATGAAGCTTCTTCATGGTGGTCACCTCAAAAGATAGAGCTTCCAGAATCTCATGGATTAGAAGAAGTTCCAGAAGAAAAAGAAGAAAGTAAAGAGCACATATCGGATCCAATTAAAGAAGGAGAAGGGTCGTACTCTAAGGAAAAGAGTCCATGGAAAACTGGTGTGCATCAATCTGTATCCGAGGAGGTTCGTCCAAGCCAAATGGATGTCGAGGAGCATGTACAAGAATTACGGAGATCAACAAGACCGAGGCAACCTAATCCAAGGTATGCCAATGCTGCTCATGTGGATGAATCAATACCTATTGAGCCTTCTACTTATGAAGAAGCAGCACAAAGTCGAGAGTGGCAGAAAGCAATAGAAGAAGAAATTAATGCACTAAAAGAAAACCAGACATGGAGTTTAGTTCCAAAGCCAAAAGATGTAAAACCAATATCTTGTAAATGGGTTTACAAGGTGAAGACTGGATCAGATGGCTCCATTGAAAGGTATAAAGCTCGACTTGTTGCTAGAGGTTTTTCTCAACAATATGGACTGGATTATGAAGAAACGTTTAGTCCAGTGGCGAAGATCACAACAATTCGAGTTCTACTAGCTTTAGCCGCTAGCAAATCTTGGAAGCTGTGGCAAATGGATGTCAAGAACGCTTTCTTACATGGAGAACTTGACAAAGAAATTTATATGGAGCAACCAAGAGGCTTTGAGAACAAGATCTATCCTGAGCATGTCTGCAAATTAAAGAAAGCACTATACGGCTTGAAGCAGGCTCCAAGAGCTTGGTACGGGAAAATTGGCGAGTTCTTAGTACAAAGTGGTTTCACAATTGCTCCTTCAGACTCTAGTTTATTTGTGAAACAAGATCAAGGAAAACTAGCCATAGTGCTAGTATATGTGGATGACTTAATCATCACGGGAGATCACTATGAGGAGATTCAAAGAACAAGAGAGAATCTGTCTATCAGATTTCATATGAAGGAGCTTGGAGAACTCAAACATTTTCTTGGACTCGAAATAGAGCGAAAAAGAGAAGGATTATTTCTTGGACAACAAAAATATGCGCGAGATATTTTACAGAAGTACGGAATGCTTAATTGCAAACCTATCTCAACTCCGATGGATCCGAATACAAAACTACGAGCAGATGAAGGAAAAAGTCTTCAAGATGTTACCATGTATCGAAAGATGGTCGGAAGTCTTATTTATCTCACACTAAGCCGGCCAGACATATCTTATGCAGTTGGAGTGGTAAGTCGATACATGAGCAATCCGAAGAAGCCTCACCTTGATGCTGTACGACGCATCTTAAGGTATGTTAAAGGCACTATTAACTTTGGTATTTTATATAAGAGAACAAAAGAATGTCGGGTGACTGGATATTGTGACGCTGATTACGCTGGAGACTATGATACACGACGGTCAACAACTGGATACATGTTTAGTCTTGGATCGGGAGTAATATCATGGTGCAGCAAGAGACAACCAACTGTATCCTTATCAAGCACTGAAGCAGAATATCGATCGGCATCATCAGCAACACAAGAAATTACATGGTTGAAACAACTAATGGAAGATCTTCATCAATCAACAGATTATCAAGTAAATCTTCTTTGCGATAACCTATCAGCTATACGACTAGCAGAAAATCCAGTCTTCCATGCAAGAACAAAACATATAGAAGTGCACTATCACTATGTTCGTGAGAAGGTCCTTGAAGGAAAAATCAAGATGGTACCAACAAAGACAGATGAACAGGTTGCAGATATATTCACCAAGAGCCTAAGTAAATCAAAGTTTGAAAAATTCAGAGAAGCACTTGGAATGGTCTGCAAGACATCGTTGAAAGAAAATTTGCATTGAGGGGGAGTGTTAAAATACAATGCAAATTTAGAATAATATGGAATTAGTAAATGTATATGGGTAAAATATCTAGATATTAATATGTATAAGAAAATATCTAGATATTAGAATATGAGAGAAAAATCTAGAAATTAAAATGTATAGAAAAATCTAGATATTTATATGTGTAAGAAATATCTAGATATTTATATGTATAAAAATATCTAGATATTTATATATCCATGGAAATATCTAGTTTCTAGAAACTTCCATGGAGTAGTATAAATATAGGTGGTGGGTTCATTTGTGTAAGGTGTGAGTAAGTTGTGAGAGTGAAATAAGAAGTGAGTAGTGAAGAAGAGAAGAAGAGTGTGCGTTAGCGAAAGTAGAGAAGATAAAGCTTGTAAGTAATATTGTAATTGTAATTTAATATAAGTGTTTTTGTTAAGTTTCCCGATCAAGCCTTAGTTTGTGTTTAAGTTCTTAGTGCACTTTTGTTGTTCTTATTATATAGTCGGCTCTGCCGCCTAAGTAATACATGGTCGGTTATACCGCCTAAAGATATATGGTCGACACTGTCGCCTAAGTACATTTTGCACTAAGGATTTATAAAATTAAAGACTAACCAACGTCAAAGTGTTGGTGTAGTGAGTCTAGTATAGTCTAGATCCTCTATAGTGGTGTGTTGGGCTCGTCGAAGCTTCCAACAAAGAATTCTGGTATACGTACTTTTATTGCAGGATAAACAGAGAAAATTTCTTATGCTTGTTACCTTTTTGAGTCAACAATGTTGTTTGCATTCCTAGATTTGTGGTATGTTTGAAGTGAATCTGGGTGGTGAACTATGGTCAAGACATTTGAATTGTAAGTATATGTTCCTAGTATCGAATTCTTGATTCTAGATTTGGTTATGAAGGAACTTTATAATAATGCAAAGTCTGGTACGTGCATTGTGAGTATTTGTTTGTTAAATTGACCAAAAAAGACTACTGTGTAACCAGGTTTCAAGCAATGCATTGATAGGAATCTAAAACCTGAAGATTAAAATTTCTTAAAAACTCAAACCCCGCTAACTGGCAGCTAGGGATGAATTCCGGTTTAAAGACAATGGGAGAAGTAATGATAAAATATTGCAAAAAAAAAAAAAAAAAAAAAGTGGGGCTTGCCTGCAAACAGTAAGCGTCGATTTATTGGCGACTTGATTGACTCTTAGAGCCTAAAGTAAATTTCAGGCAGGATTTAAAACCCATGAAAATTTGATTTTACCATTTTCATGGCGTCTCATTTTTATTTTTATTTTATTTTTTTAAAAAAAATTCCTACTTATTGGCCGGAGGTCCACTCGGAAGCAATCTCTCTATCTGTCGAATAGAGAAAGGGATGTCTTTCTCTACTTTTGAGAGTGTTTTCACTTTGGAAGGAGAAATGACTTGTCATTATTCTCGGATAGAGAAAGGATTGTCTACATCTCACCTCCCATACACCACTTATGTGGTATTGAGTTTTGTTGTTGTAGTAGAAAAAAAGGCCATGATTTGAAGTTATTATAATTTGACTATTCAAGTTCGGCCTACTGTATGGAATGTTTTTTTGGAACATCAAACACACACACACACACTGTTTTTTATCAACAACGAGATTCGAACTCATAACTTCAAGATTGATGAGTGCATTGATACCGCTAGGACAGAAATCCATTGGTGCTACTATATGGAATGTAAGTTGCACAGAATACTGTCATATGTTTCGGAATGAGAACAGAAGAATATGTTGGCTAACCTTTTTGAAAAATAGTTTGACAGCCAAAAGTCATGAAGCTGCAATTTTTTTATTTTTTTTTGTTTAAAGAAATATACGATCAGATTTGTGTAAACGCTTAGTTCGTTTGCACAGCAAACACTAAATGCCTTGTATGCAATTACATTTTTGGCCTAGGCTATGGTTTGCCTCTTGTGATCTTCCCCTGCCTTTGTTCAATATTTCCTTTTCCTTATTCGGGTTGCACGTTGTGTTCATAATATTAATTAATTTATTCCTTAACAAAAAAGCCCGAAAGAAACAGACCCCAGATACGGGTACACATACATTGTCACGGTTTAATGTATCTACTAACTAAAATGGGTCACTGGAGCCGCATACAATAATCAATTTTGCTGACTTCTCAAGCAAAATAAGTGTCTCATTATCAGTAACACCTAGTGGACCAATATCATGTTGCGTGTCACTAGATCCATAATCTATTTGTACGAATTAATTAAACCTGATCCGGGGACCGATGATGATACGAGTTTCATCACGACTAAAAAGGTATGCAAGTGTGGGCAGGGCCCTAAATTTTAGGTAGGTGATATTTCTAAACTCATTTTTGATATATCCATGATCAAATAATGCAATTTTTAAAAAATATTCTTAATGTTATAATTCAGTAGGCTTATAACTACCTTTAGTGGCCTAGTTCTTGACTGTAGACTACTAATAAGTATATAGAGAGAATATGAGAGAATATGAGAGAATATATTTAGTGTATGTTTTATAAACTCATAACACACATATTTATACTCAAAAAATCTACTATACAATATCTATAATAATAATAAAATTAACATCCAATTTAACTTTTTATAACACTCCCCCTTGGATGACAATTTTAATAGAGAATAACTAGTACTGCCTCGTTAAAAACCTTGCTAAAGAAAATCCATTGGGATAAAACTTTAGCTAAGGGGAAAAGAGTGCAGCATAGAGTTGACTCCCCCTCAAGTAGGCAACGCCTGAATTGTTACATCTTCTGAACATGCCTCATGCCAATATTATGAATGTGTGTTCTGAAAATAGCAGTTGGAAGTGCTTTGGTGAAAAGGTCAGCAGAGTTTTTACTTGACTGAACATATCTCATTTCAATCTGGTTGTCCTTAATGAGATTTTGAGTGTATGAGAAGAATCTAGGAGGTATGTGTTTTGTTCGGTCACTTTTGATATACCCTTTTTCATCTGTGTTATGCAAGCTACATTATCTTCATAGATAGTTGTTGGACTTTTATCGCGTTCTAGTCCACAAGAATCAGTAATGAGTTGTGTCATTGATCTCAACCAAAAACATTCCCGAGTAGCTTCATGTAATGCAATCACTTCGGCATGATTTGATGATGTTGCAACAAGTGTTTGTTTTTGAGAACGCCATGATATTGCGGTACCTCCATTTAGGAATACATATCTATTTTGCGATTTAGCTTTATGTGGATCAGATAAATAACCTGCATCTGCATAACCAACCAAATCTTGTTTCGATTCGTTAGAATAAAATAATCCTAAATCAGTAGTTCCTCGAAGGTATCGAAATATGTGTTTGATCCCATTCCAGTGTCTTTTGGTAGGAGCTGAGCTGAACCTTGCCAACAAATTAACTGCAAAAGAAATGTCAGATCTTGTACAATTTGTAAGATACATAAGAGCTCCAATTGCATTAAGATATGGTACTTCTGGTCCTAGGATATCTTCATGATCTTCACAGGGAAGAAATGGATCAGTGTCAACATTAAGTGATCTAACAACCATAGGAGTACTTAATGGTTTTGCCTTGTCCATATTAAAACGTTTTAAAATCTTTTCAGTATATGTTGTTTGATGTACAAGTAAACCATTAGGCATATGTTCAATTTGTAAACCAAGGCAATACTTGGTTTTTTCGAGATCTTTCATTTCAAATTCTTTCTTTAGAAGTTGAATGGCTTCATGGATCTCTTTTTTTTGTACCTATGATATTAAGACCATTGACATAAATAACTACGATATATATCTGGTCATTGTTTTCATAATTAAAACACATGTGCAAATAAGTTTATATGTATACACTTTTCTTATCAAGTAATCACTTAATCCGTTATACTATTGTATCAACCCATATAAAAATCTTTGTGATTCAATGGAATACATTTCTTTAGGTTTTGCGTTAGATGTTTCTGATACCTTAAACCCTTCAGGTATATTCATATATATCACTATCAAGTGATCCATATAGATAAGTAGTAACAACATCCATGAGATGCATTTAAGTAACTACCAGGTTGATTAAGTATCTAATAAGTAATTGTATCCATTACATAAGGATAAGTTTTCCTCATAATTCATTTCTGGTCTTTGTGGGAAACCTTGAGTTACAAGTCTAGTTTTGCCTTGTATCTTCATTTGCACATTTCTTTTTCGGATAAAAATTCATTTATATCCCATACGTTTCACATCTTTAAAAGTGATAACGATTGATCCGAAAACTTTTCTTTTATTGAGTGATTCTAATTCAGCTCGTATTGCTCCTTTCTGTTGAGCTCAATCATGTCTATTTTGATATTCAATGACAGATTTTGGTTCCAGATCATCATCTTTATTCATGATGTCATTGTAACATTATATGAAAATATCTCATCAAGATTTTTCATTTCATTTCAGTTTCATAATATTGCATAATTTATTGCAATTTATGTATTTACATTTATCAATATCCTCTGCAGAAGGAGTATTGATTTGTGGTTCTTGTTGAACACTTTCTTTTACCTCATTATCAGCTGATTTTCTTTTTCGAGGATTTTTATCTTTGGAACCAATTGGTCTCCCACGTTTCTGCCGTAGCAAAGACTCATGAGTGACATTATTGCCAGCTTTTGTAATTTCAATTCTAGCTGAAGCATTTACTGCTGGTATATATGATTTAGTCACTCATTTTTTTGTATCTTTAAATGCATAAAGTAATTAATTTGCAAGTTCTTGCATATGCATTATATTTGAACTTTCTTTTCGCATTCTTTTGTGCGATGATCAATATTCCTTAATTGATGTTCACACCATGAAACATCATTTTATTTATATTTCATTTCTCCCCCTAATATAGGGAACAATGTTTCATTAAAGTGACAATCGACAAAACTTGCTGTAAAAACATCACCCATCATGGGTGATGTTATGCGAGGTGTATACGAAATAGTTTATATTTTACTAGGAAAAACTATTAAATACGATACAATTTTACACAAGATATTTATTTATTTATAGAATGGATATACTTAAACCTTGCTACAACACTTATAGGCAGTGTACCTAATCGTACAGTAGTGTAGTTTTTAGTAAGTCCGGTTCGTTCCACAGGGAAATCTTTAAACAAAGCTCAACGCTATATTAGTTTACTTTTATAAAAATACAAATATATATATAAGTAATATTATTATTATAAAGGGGGGTTTTTACCGTTTAATGACCGGTTTGTCGATTTTAAGACTTTAGTCGCAGTTAAAACCTAATGTAAAATATAAAATAAATACAAGACTTAAATTAAAGCGTAAAGTAAATAACGATAATGAAATTGTGAATAATAAAAGTGCGATAAAATAAACTTACGATAATTAAAAAGTACGATAATTAAAAGTGCGATTAAATAACAATAAATAAAAGTGCGATAATTAGAAGTGCAATTAAATATAAAATAAAGGAAATTAAATATGAAATAAAAGAATTATGCTTATTTAAACTTCCGTAATCATGATGTTTGACGTGTTGATTTTAGTTTTATGCCCATGGGTTAATTGTCCTTTGTCCTGGATTATTTAATATGTCCGTCTGGTTTTTGTCCATAACAGTCCATCAGTCATAAATATAAAGTGCGAGTGTCCTCGTCAAATTATTATTATACCCGAAGTTAAATATTCCAACTAATTGGGGATTCGAATTGTAACAAGGTTTTAATACTTTGTTTAATGAATACACCAGGTTATCGACTGCGTGTAAACCAAGGTTTTACTACTTTGTTAACAATTACACCAATTACCCTTGAATGTAATTTCACCCCTGTTTTAATTATTCTAGTGGCTATTATTCCATTCCCGTGTCCGGTTAAATGAACGATTATTCGTACATATAAATACCCCGCCCATCGTGTCCGATTGAGTGTATATGGTAATTTATAGGGACGCCCAATTGTAAATCTTTATATTAACATTAACAAACTATCATTTAGTTAAACAAATATAAAGCCCATTAATAGCCCATAGTCTAATTTCCACAAGTGTCGTTCTTTTGTCCAAACCCCAATTATGGTACAAAGCCCAATTACCCAATTTTAGTAATTAGCCCAACATCATGATTACTTCGTTTTAAATAAGCATAATAATAACTTAGCTACGAGACATTAATATAAAAAGGTTGAACATAACTTACAATGATTAAAAATAGCGTAGCGTTACACGGACAGAATTTCGACTTACACCCTTACAATATTCGCTAACATACCCTTATTATTAGAATTATAATTAAAATTAAAATTAAAATTAAAATATAAATATAAATATATACGATATAGATAGAGAGATGGATATATTTGGTGGTTTTTTCGATCAGAATTCGTTTGCTTTTATAGGAAGTTTCTGAAATTGGGGCTCCGCGACTCGCGGCCCTTTTGGCCTTCAAACTCCGCGAGTCGCGGAGATTGAAATTACAGCTCACATCTTTTGGAGTCTTTCTTGCCGACGGATTTTATATATAAATATAAAATATAAATAATTAATATAATTATTTATATATTATATTATATTCTTGTGCATAGTAGACTTGTAATTTTTAGTCCGTTGCGTCGAGCGTTGAGAGTTGACTCTGATCCCGGTTCCGGATTTTCGAACGTCCTTGCGTACAATTTAATATCTTGTACTTTGCGTTTTGAATCTTGTACTCTTGTAATTTCGAGACGTTTCTTATCAATAATTGGAACCTTTTTGATTGTCTTTTGCACTTTTGAGCTTTTTGGTCGTTTGCGTCTTCAATTCGTCGAATCTGTCTTTTGTCTTCACCTTTTATTATTTAAACGAATATCACTTGTAAATAGAACAATTGCAACTAAAAGCTTGTCTTTCTTGAGGAATAATGCTATGAAATATATGTTCGTTTTTAGCATTATCAAATATTTCCACACTTGAGCGTTGCTTGTCCTCAAGCAATATCGTCTTGAAATACTAGAATCACTTCTTTATTCTTCACACTTTGTACATCAGTGATTTCTATACGGCGGTATAAACAATGGTAGTAACGATATGGTTTACAGTCCCACATGACTATAAAAATTTAGATCCATTAAGGAAATTGGATCTTTATGAAAACATTTGATCTTTTGAAAATTAAATCTAGTTTTTACCCTAGATAAGTTTTCCGGGATAACCCTTTACCGGTGTTTGAAAAATATTTTTGTGGGTTTGGTGGGTTTCAGATTTGAAAATTTTAGCTCAAAACTTGCGGTTTTGTGTCACCCACTTGCTAACCTTGTATTTGGAAAGCAACACGTCCAGTTTACTTGTCCCGTATATTACCTTTCGGTAAACTACCGTCCGGTTGTAAAGGAAAGCGTTGAACAAGCAACTGTTAAGGCAATGTCCCCTGACATGCTTTTAATTATGGTCTATAACGTGTCGGACGCAATTACTATCCTTTATAGGAGCAATAGTAAAGCTCACCCTAGGAATTTTTCGGTCTGGCACAAGGTCCTGACTTTGACCATGCTATGCAACCACCGTTCTTACGGTTGACACCCGATTTAGTTCAGGTGACCTAATGAATTTCAGGTGAATTCCTAGGATTTTACGTTCAATGGTAATGAACGCATTGAAAATAGGGTTTTCAGAAAACAAATCGGTTTGTAATTTTGATCAAAATATTTTCTCGTTCAAGCTCGAGTTTAGATATCATTGAATTCCATGAGTTTGAATTCTCAATCTTTAAGGTCAATCTCTAGGATTGAGTAATATCAGTCTTAAAAGCTGATTTTTAATCTTTAAGGAGATTATCCTTTCTGGGGATCTGATTCATTAGTCTTATCCTAGCTAATTTGCATGGTGCCCCCCCCCATTTTACAAGATAAATCCTTCTCATGGTTAGGATAAATCTGACCACTTGGCGACCCTGTTTAATGCTGAGGTCCGTGGATTTCCTGCTGATTTTAGTGATGACTTTTCTAGATTTTTCGTCAACCTACAGCTGGTCTGGACGACAACTTCATGACCTAAATCAAGAAGCGCGTGTCTTTTTCGGAAGACTTTACTTCCTTTTAATGATGGAATTGATTCATCGTGTAGATCCATCTCTTCTTTTCTTTCATCGGGTAAAAACAGTTTAGTTTAGTCCAAAGCAAAAGTATTTTCAGTTATTTGTTACAGATATATGTGACATATGTTTAAGATAACTTGGTAAATTTTCCCACACTTGGCTTTTATTTTCCTTTTTATCGTCCTCTATTCCAGTTTAAATGAATTTTAACATTTTAGTTTGTTTCTTAATTTATGTCCTTTCCGAGGTAACAATAATTTCGGTGTTAAAACCTAGTTTTATCGTTCATAAATATGTATAAACATGATTTTGAGTTCATTTAATTGAAAATTTTGAAAAATTTTACTAGAATTGGGTAGTCAGTATATAAGACTAGGGCTGTTCTTTTTTTATCAGAGAGCACTAGATTCTAATACAACTACTGCTTTACTAGTATTTTTAATGGTAACCAAGTGTTTAAGATAAAAATTTTAAAATCCGAAAGAATTTAACCCCTTCCCACACTTAAGATCTTGCAATGCCCTCATTTGCAAGAAATCAGTAACAATTTAAATTATTGAGGGTGATTAGTGTGAAAATGATTAAATTTTACCAAAGTTTCCAAATATATTGGCGTTTGTTTGTTGAATGATAAATGGTGCACATCATTTGTTCATTCCGTCTTGTTGTTATTTCACATATATTTTGCATCTTGTCGTCAAAATTAGTTGCTTTTCCTGAACTTAATGCCAGTCTTTGAAAATGCGTTGTTTTACCCTGTTGTGTACATAAGATAAACTGCAAACATATATACATATTTTTGAAGTTTGGTATATTACCCCACATTCAAAAATTATTAAAATCTAAGAATAAAAGTTAGATAATTATAAAAATGATTACAATATTAACAAAAGTATTAAACGTATCAATAATTACAAATTACAAAATAAAAAATAAAAAAAAAATAATAATAAGTAAACTAAGGATGATATTGGTACCAATAGGGGTTCCAGGCATAACCATAAGTGCTATAGAATGCTTCGGCAGGGTCATACGTAGGATATGGTGGCTGCATCTCTATAGACCAAGGAGGGAAGATGGGTTTCGGTGTAGGAATATAGTTTCTACCTATATGTTGGCAATGAGCTATGATTTGGTTCTGATGAACTTGCCAATCTTCAAATGCTCTCTGTCTAGCATTTTCGTATTCCTGAGAAGCTATAAACCTATGCATTTCTTGCATCTCATTCCCCCCTCCTACATTACCTTGCTGCTGGTTTCTCTCCACCTGTGGATGTCTACCATGGTATCGTACTGCGGCGTTATTTCGCCTCTTCAAAACTTTCGCACCATGGTATACATTTAAACCTATAGTATCGCGGGGTTCCGGTTCTTCTACTAATAATCCCCCCGACTTATATCCACACCGAGATATTCACCAATCAAAGTAATAAAAATACCACCTCCTATTATGCTATGTGGTCGCATCCCCCGAACCATAGCTGATAAATAATAACCCACACAATATGGTATACTTACAGCGCTTTGTGGGTCTCGAATACACATATGGTAAAACAAATCTTGTTCATTTACTTTTTCCTTGTTCTTACCCCTTTGTGTAATCGAATTAGCTAAAAACCTATGTATCACTCTTAATTCGGCTCTATCTATATCCAAATAAGAGTAATTTCCCCCTTTGAAACGGTGATGGCTTGTCATTTGACTCCACACACCGTGTGTATCAAAATTTTCATCTATCTTTCTACCGTTTAGTATCAATCCTCTACAATCGGCAGACGCTAACTCCTCAGGCGTATATATACGTAAAGCCTGAGCCATGTCCAGTAAAGACATGTGGCGCATCGAACCGCCTAACAAAAATCTAATAAAAGAACGATCGGTTAAACTAGCTACCCGATCATTCAACTCTATACTACATAACAATTCTTCACACCATACTTTATATACAGGTCTACGTATGGTGAATAAATGTACCCAGTCATTAAAAGAAGAATTACCATACCTCTGTACAAGTAATTCCCTAATTGGCCCGGCCAATTCTACAGCTTCTAAGGGTCCCCATTCTATGACCCTCGGTACCTCAACAACCTTAGAATGAAGAGTATGCAAACCCCGTTGATATTTTGGATAATCTATCCAAAGTCTGTCAAATCTCAGGTTCGGGTGCAACTCTTCCAAGTGCATATCGGAAAAGGTCATGAATGGATGAGGTATATCCTGCTTGTAGTAGTTATCCACCTCCTGTTGTTCCAAATTCTCAGCAGGAGCATTGCGGGCTTGGGATGAAGATTCACCCCTTTCATTCTGCAAAACACATCAAACACAATTTTTGTGCATTCAAATATGCATTAGTGTCAGCAAAATCATCAATCAAAATAATTACAATGACATTATCAATTTATATCAAACTTAAGCTTATTTTCACATTTTTATCAAATCTACACTTATTCAAATAAGCATATACGAAAATTTTCGCCAAGTTCATAAGCATTCAACTCAAATAACATGTCAAAATAATCATTACTAGCAATTAAACAAGTCTCAAATGGCATTATCTTTCAAAAATCAAGTTCATGAATTTTAGACTTGAAAAAGTCCACTTTAATTCTCAAAATCATGTTTAGGCTCAAAGTTTGGATCATTTAACTACCTAGACATATTACACTACTCAATTTAGCAACAATTCATGACAAAAATCGGCCATAACCTGTTTATATCAAAAAGCCCCAAATTTGCTCAAGAACACAAACCCTAGATTATTCAAAATTTGAAGTTTAAGGCTTCTAATCATATTAAACAGCATCAATCTAGGTTATACAAGCATAATACATAAACAATTTAAGCCTAATTACACTAAAAAGCGTCAAAATCAAATTGGGGAAAAAATAGCTCAAGAACACCAAATTTCAGATTAAATGGTGTTTAGGTGTAGAAATTTACCGTTTTTCTTGAGTAATTCTTAGATAGCATCCTTCTCAACATGATTTTAGCAAAAAATTTGGTGATTAACGGTTAAAAATTGGGATTTTGGGGTGTATTTTTCGGGTTTTTGGGGTTTTTGTTCGCTGTTCTTCGCAGTGTTTTTGGGTGGGGGAGTGAACTGCTCTGTTTTTACGTTTTATTTTTTTTCTGGGTTTTGGTCCCTCCGCGAGTCGCGGGGATTTACCCTCCAAACTCCGCGAGTCGCGGAGTTTGGTATATTTTTTTTATTTTTTATTATTATTTTTTTTTATAATCATTAACTTATTAAAACAATTAAGTAATTAATTTTAAAATTTTGTTTCCCTTGTTATTTAGGACGAGGTCGTTTCGGATCGATGTCCTAGTCCGTCCTTCGACAAAATTTTAAAATTTGTCTTTTTGTAGCGATTGTTTTAAAAGCTAAGATTTTTGGGTTTTTTTTTCCAATGTTTTTGGCATACTTTAATTCAATAAGATTAAAAATAATGATAATAAAAGTTCTCGTCCCTCCCTCGGGTAAAGCAATTTCGGTTCAAAGACCTAGTCTTCAACTTACGACGAATTTTAAAAATCATATTTTTAACTTAATGAGATAAAGTAAATTTTTGTTTTTAAATTCACACAACTTAAATATTAAATTCAAAATTAATATTAAAAAATCACACCAAACTTAAAATTTGAAATGCATAAAATTAAAAATTCATATTTTAAAAATAAAAAATTCACACCAAACTTAATTTTAAAAATTCATATTATAAATTCATACCAAACTTATATTAATTTTTCAAATATTTACAATTTTAAATATATTGTTTTTACAAAGTTTACAATATTAATTTAAGATTTAATTATTAATTTTAAAAACATGGTAAAAATAAATTTAAAAATCTTTTTGTCTTTTTATCCCACTTTAATCAATCAAATATTATCAAAAATATGCGCCCCTCTTTTCGGTAAAGTTATTTCGGTTCCAAGACCTAATTTAACTCATGACGAATTTTTGAAATATTTTGGTTTGATTGATTAAAGATATTTATACCTTAAGAATAAACGTTAAATTTCGCAGTGATGTAATAAATTTTTGAATGATATCAATAATTTCGGTCGCCAAACCTAATTTTATTCAATACCAATTTAATACTTTTTAGCGAACAAATTAGCGTTTATTATCAAAAGGTTAAAAATAAAAATAAAAATAAAAACTGTACAGACATACCTGTGAAATAGATTTCTTAGTTATATGATCTATCCCATTCATAAGATAGTCGGTTTAATTGGTTTTCCATGGCTACATAGGCGTAACCTCGAGCATTCAGTATCTTTTCTTCTAAACATATGAACGGTCCGTCTCTGCATAAAGTAACAAATTCGGTATTTGAATAGGTTTGATTATTGGAACATTTACCTCCATGTGACCATTTTCCGCATTTGTGACATCGTTCTAGGTGTCGTGCTCTTCTTTTCGCTGCGGATTTTGATTTTCCTTTACCAAATTGTAACTTATTATCTTCGCATCTGGATTCTTTTCTAACTCCGTCCATTCTTTCTCTGATTACTGATACTATTTCACTCGGTAGTATGTCATTATTACGTTTAGTGATCAAAGCGTGTAGCATTAGACCATGGTTTAGTTCACAGGCAGTCTTCATTTCGTAAAAACCTAAAAAAAAATAAAAATTCAGAATGGGGGGAGAAGACTAGTTCTTTAGGGTCTGCTAGGGAAAGACCATTCGGGTTCCATTTTCGAGAACTACATGAAAACAGACAATCTAACTCAAACAGAAATACATATTATCCTTTAAAGACTTGATTCTCCCCACACTTAGTTAGCTGTGGTGTCGAAATTGTGATTAACTTCGTTGTCGACTTCCATCGGACCATGTATGTAATGTTTAACTCTGTGACCATTAACTTTAAATTCAATCCCATTTGAATTTATTAATTCTATCGTTCCGTATGGGAAAACTCTTTTGACTATGAATGGTCCAGACCATCTTGATTTCAATTTTCCAGGAAATAGCTTGAATCGTGAATTGAAAAGAAGAACTCTGTCTCCTTCTTTAAATTCTTTTGAACTTCTGATTCTTTTATCATGCCATTTCTTCGTTCTTTCTTTATAGATTAACGAATTTTCGTATGCTTCATGTCTTAATTCTTCTAATTCGTTTAGTTGACTTAATCGTAGACGTCCAGCTTCATGTAAATCAAGATTACATGTCTTCAAAGCCCAAAATGCTTTGTGTTCAATTTCTACTGGAAGATGACATGCTTTTCCATAAACAAGTCTAAAAGGTGTGGTTCCAATTGGAGTTTTGTAGGCTGTTCTAAAAGCCCAGAGTGCATCCTCCAATTTAATGGACCATTCCTTCGGATTTGATCCTACGGTTTTCTCTAGAATACGTTTTAAAGCTCGGTTGGTATTTTCAACTTGTCCACTTGTTTGTGGATGATATGCGGTGGAGATTTTATGAGTTACTCCATATCTTTTAAGAACTTTCTCAAGTTGATTATTACAGAAATGAGTACCCCGATCACTTATTAAAGCTTTCGGTGTTCCAAACCTTGCAAAAAGACGTTTTAAAAAGTTGACTACTACTCGTGCATCGTTAGTTGGGAGAGCTTGTGCTTCCGCCCATTTAGATACATAATCAATGGCTACGAGTATATATAGATTATTATTAGATTTTGGAAATGGACCCATAAAGTCAATACCCCAAATGTCAAATACTTCACATACTTGGATGACATTTTGTGGCATTTCATCACGTTGACTTATTTTTCCGACCCTTTGACAAGCATCACAGGATTTGCAAAGAAGGTGTGCGTCTTTGTAAATTGTAGGCCAATAGAATCCAGCTTCATAAACTTTTCTTGCTGTTAGTTGAGGCCCATAATGCCCTCCTGTTGGTCCTGTGTGACAATGGTTTAAAATTTTACTAGCTTCATCTCCAAATACACATCGGCGTATTATTCCATCGGGACAACTTTTAAACAGATGTGGATCTTCCCAGAAATAGTGTTTTATATCACTGAAGAATTTCTTTCGTCTTTGGTACGATAATCCTTTTTCAAGGAATCCACAAACTAAGTAGTTTGCATAGTCTGCAAACCATGGGATTTCTTTATAATCTATCTTCAATAGATATTCATCAGGAAAGTTGTCTTGTATGGCCGATTCATTTAGAACTTCTAATTCGGGATTTTCAAGACGAGAAAGATGATCAGCGGCGAGATTTTCTGCTCCTCTTTTATCTCGGATTTCAATATCAAACTCTTGTAAGAGTAAGATCCAACGGATTAATCTTGGTTTAGCATCTTGTTTTGAAAATAGGCATCTAAGAGCAGAATGGTCGGTATAGACCACCGTTTTTGCTAGAACGAGATATGATCGAAATTTATCAAAAGCAAAGACAATAGCAAGGAGTTCTTTTTCAGTAGTTGTATAGTTCGTTTGTGCTCCTTGTAATGTCTTACTAGCATAATATATAGGTTGAAATCGTTTTTCAATCCTTTGTCCTAAAACGGCTCCCATTGCAAAATCACTTGCATCGCACATTAGTTCAAATGGTAGATTCCAATTTGGTGTTATCATGATCGGTGCATTAGTGAGTTTTTCTTTAAGAATATTAAAAGATTTGATACACTCATCTGAAAAGATGAATGGCGCATCCTTTTCTAGGAGTTTATTCATAGGAGTGGCAATTTTAGAAAAATCTTTTATGAAACGTCGGTAAAAACCGGCATGCCCTAGAAAACTCCTAACTCCTCTAACATTGGTGGGATGTGGAAGTTTAGCAATTACATCTACTTTAGCTCTATCCACTTCAATTCCTTCTTTTGAAATTTTATGTCCAAGAACGATGCCTTCTTTAACCATGAAATGGCATTTCTCCCAATTAAGTACTAGATTTGATTTTTCGCATCTAATTAGCATTCGTTCCAGATTAACTAGACATGATTTAAATGTATCACCGAAGACTGAAAAGTCATCCATGAATACTTCCATGCATTCTTCTATCATGTCGTGAAAAATCGCCATCATACACCTTTGAAAGGTTGCAGGGGCGTTACAAAGTCCAAATGGCATGCGTTTGTAAGCAAAAGTACCATAAGGGCACGTGAATGTGGTTTTCTCTTGGTCCTCGGGTGCTATTGGAATTTGAAAATATCCGGAAAATCCATCTAGAAAACAATAGTAACTATTTCCGGCTAATCTTTCCAACATTTGATCTATGAAAGGTAAGGGAAAGTGATCTTTTCTGGTGGCGTCATTTAATTTTCTATAATCAATACATACACGCCATCCTGTTACAGTCCTAGTAGGAATAAGCTCATTTTTCTCATTTGTAATGACAGTCATGCCACCCTTCTTAGGTACGCATTGAACTGGGCTTACCCATGGACTATCAGAGATTGGATAAATTAAACCAGCATCTAGCAGTTTAATAATCTCTTTCTTAACTACATCTTGCATATTAGGATTTAGTCTTCGTTGGCGTTGCACATACGTTTTATGAACTTCTTCCATAAGGATTTTATGTGTGCAATACGAAGGACTTATTCCTTTAATATCATGAATCTTCCATGCAATGGCTGGTTTATGAGCTTTTAACACAGAAATGAGTTGTGATTTTTCATTTTCAGTAAGAGAAGACGATATTATTACAGGTAATTCAGATTCACCATGTAAATAAGCGTATTCCAAATGGTTTGGAAGTGGCTTTAACTCTAATTTCGGAGGTTCTTCTATCGATGATTTATATCGATATCTGTCTTCTTCTTTTAGCATTTGAATTTCTTCTGTTGTTGGTTCATATCCATTAGCTATAAGTGTAGCTAACATTTCAGCTTCATCAATTGGTTCATTACCTTCTCCTAAAGAACATTCTCCTGTTCCTTGTAATTCTGGAAATTCTTCTAATAATTCTGCATGTGCATCTATAGTTTGAATATAATAACATGTATCATCTGCAGATTGTGGTTGTTGCATTGCTCTATCAACTGAAAAGGTAACACTCTCATCCTCTATACTTAGGGTCAGTTTCTTACCGAACACGTCTATCATTGCTTTAGCCGTGTTTAAGAATGGTCTTCCTAATATGAGAGGAACTTGAGAATCTTCTTCCATGTCCAAAACAACAAAATCTACTGGAAATACTAAAGTACCAACTTTAACTAGCATGTTCTCCATTATCCCTCTAGGATATTTTATTGATCTATCGGCTAGTTGTATGAATATTCTGGTTGGTTTCAATTCTCCAAGGTCTAGTTTAGCGTATAGTAAATACGGCATTAGATTTATACTAGCACCTAAGTCTGCCAATGCTTCTATTGAACTAAGACTACCCAGAAAACATGGAATTGTGAAACTTCCTGGATCAGATAATTTTTCTGGTATCTTATTCAACAGCACTGCTGAACAATTAGCATTCATAGTAACAGCCGAGAGTTCTTCCATTTTCTTTCTATTTGAGATTAGATCTTTCAAGAATTTAGCATATCTTGGCATTTCTGAAATCACATCAATGAAAGGAAGATTTACATTTATCTGTTTAAACATATCCAAGAATTTGGATTGCTCGGCTTCAAGTTTTTCTTTCTTCATTTTACTCGGGTAAGGAAGTGGTGGTTGGTATGGTTTAACATAAGGTTTATCCTTAACTGTGTTATCTTCATTAACCTTCTCAACTACCGGTTCTTTTTCCTTATCTTGATCAGGTTGTGGTTCTTGTGGAGTAGGAATAGTTTCATCAGAAGTTACAGGTATTTCAGGTGGTTTAAGTGTTGTACCACTTCTTGTGGTAATAGCTTTAGCTGTTTCATTCCTGGGGTTAGCATTTGTATCACTAGGTAGACTTCCCGGTTTTCTTTCACCTATTAACCTTGCTAGGTTACTTACTTCTTGTTCCAGATTTTGAATAGAAGCTTGTTGATTTCTAAATGCTTGAGCATTTTGTTCATTGGTTTGTTTCTGAGATGTGAAAAACTGCGTTTGAGTTTCAACTAGCTTCGTCATCATATCTTCTAAATTCGGCTTTTTATCATCGGTTTGTTGTGGTGGTTTGTTTTGAAAATTAGGTCTTTGCTGATTATAAGTATTATTGGATACTTGTTGATTGCTAGGACCTTGTTGGTTGTTGTATGGAATATTTCGGTTATAATTCTGGTTTTGATTGTAAATCGGTCTTGGCGGTTGATAATTATTCTGATAATTATTTCCAGGCCTTTGGTTTATGTATGAAATATTCTCTCTTTGTTCCATTGTTAATTCAATACTGAGACAATCTTTTGTCAAATGTGGTCCTCCACACTGCTCACAACTAATTCGTATTGAGTGAATATCTTTAGTCATCTTTTCCATTCGTCTCTCCACAGCATCTATCTTTGCGGAAATGGAATCTAAGTCATGGCTAGAATCGGCTCTAGCTGCTTTAGATGATCTAATGATATCTTTTTCTTGGTGCCACTCATGCGAGTGGGAAGCAGTGTTATCAATAATTTTGAAAGCATCAGTTTCGGTTTTCTTCATAATAGAACCACCAGCTGCTATATCTATGTCTTTTCTTGTAGTGATGTCGCATCCTTGGTAGAATATTTGTACTATTTGACAGGTGTCTAAACCATGTTGCGGACATCCTCTTAACAACTTTCCATATCTTGTCCATGCCTCATATAGAGTTTCATTTGGCTTTTGTGTGAACGTAACAATTTCTGCTTGAAGTCTTACGGCTTTAGATGCAGGAAAGAATTGTTTAAGAAATTTGTCAACTAAAACATCCCATGTATCGATCGCCCCTTCAGGTAATGATTCCAACCAATCTTTGGCTTCTCCCTTTAAAGTCCAGGGAAATAACATGAGATATATCTGTTCATCCTCCACTTCTCGTATTTTAAATAGTGTGCAGATCCTATTAAAGGTACGTAGATGTTCATTTGGATCTTCCTTCGGCGCACCACTAAATTGGCATTGATTAGTCACCATGTGTAGAATTTGTCCTTTGATTTCATAATCTGGCGCATTAATGTCTGGATGAGTAATTGCGTGACCTTGGCCAGTGCGTTTAGCTCTCATTCGGTCTTCCATACTTAAAGGTTCCAGATTCTCCATAATTGAATTTGTTGAATCGGTATCACTAGATGATTCTGATTTAATGGTTCGTTCCTCAACAATCTCTGTTTGAATGATTGGTGGCTCCGGAGGAAAGTTTAGTGGTTCAGGATCTACGAACCGTTCCTGAATATTCTCCGGATTCTCAATTGTGATGTTGGGTTCAAAAAATGGATTATCGGAAATTTGAACTGAAGTACTTGGTCGACTGGATGACGATTCTAAAGAAAAATCAACGGCGGTTATATTTGCTAAATGTCTTGATCTAGTTACAGGTGGTGAACGTACAAAAGGTGATGAACGTCTTGCTCGGTGCATTCACTGAATATCCTATTAGTTTTTAAAAGGAAAGAAAAATTATAATAAGTTATCTAATTAATAGACTTTTCTGATTTTGCCCACGTTTCGAATAGCCAAAAGATGCAGCAGAGGGGCAGGATTCGTTTGGTCTCAATATAATTGAGGACTGTTTGGCTCCAATAACCCGGTCCACGTACAAATCCAACTATTACTACGAACCAGAAAATTTTGATGTCTATTAATTTAACCACTTAAAATAAATTTTCGTAATTTTAAGAAATTTAGATAAGAAGTAGAAAAAATTCTAAGTCCTAAAAACTAGAATGGCGAGAAATAAGAGAGAAAAAGAGTTCGTCGCAAAAGGTAGAAAAAGAAAAAATGGTTGAAAAAAAGTGACGAAAAAAAAATAAAAGAAACTTATCAAAACTTAAAAATACTTAACTAACCTAACCTTATTACTACAACTAACTTAAAATTATAATCGCAAATTGAAATTACTAATTGGAATGATAATTGATACATAGTAAAAGGTGTCTAAAATTATTAAAGCTTACAAGAAAAACTAAATCCCAAATGGAAATAACTTAAAAAAAAAACTAAAACTTAAAAAGGCGTCGCAAAATTCTAAAGCACCTAAATCTTAGTCTAAAGAAAAAGCACTTAAGGAATTCTACGGCAAAGCCTAAAAATCTAGGAGTAAAAATAACTATAGCAAAAACTAAGTTTAAAATTAAATATGAGCGAAAAATACAAATATTATGCTACAACGATTAAAAAGGTACAAAATATAAAAATATACAAAAAGTTGTAAAAAGTACAATTTTTATAAAAATATTATTTTTATATTATTTATTTAATAAAACTACTAATTTTACAATTTAATTAAAACTAATTAATACTAAATACATAAATTAAATAAAAAGTAAATCTTAAAATAAAACTAATAATAATAATAATAATAATAATTAGGTTTAAATAATAATAATAATTAATTAAAACCCGTAATTAATGCTGAATTAGGGCTTCCTGTTCGCGTGTCAGGTACCCTCCGCGAGTCGCGGTAATTAATGCTTCAAACCCCGCGAGTCGCGGGGTTCCAGAATTCAGATGACAGCTTTAAATTCGACGTGTTTTTTCTTTATTTATTTATTTTTTTTTATTTTCTGTTTTCTGTTTTTTCTATATATAAAAGATATTTAATAAAACTTATATTTTTATAAATTAAAATAAGAATAAAGAAACTTATAAAACTTAAATATTTTAAAAAAAATACTTATATTTTTGTTTTTCTTTTTATATTTTTGAATAATTAAAACGTATTTTTACAAAAAAGAATTTTAATAAAAGTTAACTAAAAATCTTTTTTTTTTTTTTTTATATTAGCGTTGCGCTTCCGGCGTTTAAGAGTGTCCCCGGCAGCGGCGCCAAAAAATACTTGATGTTATGCGAGGTGTATACGAAATAGTTTATATTTTACTAGGAAAAACTATTAAATACGATACAATTTTACACAAGATATTTATTTATTTATAGAATGGATATACTTAAACCTTGCTACAACACTTATAGGCAGTGTACCTAATCGTACAGTAGTGTAGTTTTTAGTAAGTCCGGTTCGTTCCACAGGGAAATCTTTAAACAAAGCTCAACGCTATATTAGTTTACTTTTATAAAAATACAAATATATATATATAAGTAATATTATTATTATAAAGGGGGGTTTTTACCGTTTAATGACCGGTTTGTCGATTTTAAGACTTTAGTCGCAGTTAAAACCTAATGTAAAATATAAAATAAATACAAGACTTAAATTAAAGCGTAAAGTAAATAACGATAATGAAATTGCGAATAATAAAAGTGCGATAAAATAAACTTACGATAATTAAAAAGTACGATAATTAAAAGTGCGATTAAATAACAATAAATAAAAGTGCGATAATTAGAAGTGCAATTAAATATAAAATAAAGGAAATTAAATATGAAATAAAAGAATTATGCTTATTTAAACTTTCGTAATCATGATGTTTGACGTGTTGATTTTAGTTTTATGCCCATGGGTTAATTGTCCTTTGTCCTGGATTATTTAATATGTCCGTCTGGTTTTTGTCCATAACAGTCCATCAGTCATAAATATAAAGTGCGAGTGTCCTCGTCAAATTATTATTATACCCGAAGTTAAATATTCCAACTAATTGGGGATTCGAATTGTAACAAGGTTTTAATACTTTGTTTAATGAATACACCAGGTTATCGACTGCGTGTAAACCAAGGTTTTACTACTTTGTTAACAATTACACCAATTACCCTTGAATGTAATTTCACCCCTGTTTTAATTATTCTAGTGGCTATTATTCCATTCCCGTGTCCGGTTAAATGAACGATTATTCGTACATATAAATACCCCGCCCATCGTGTCCGATTGAGTGTATATGGTAATTTATAGGGACGCCCAATTGTAAATCTTTATATTAACATTAACAAACTATCATTTAGTTAAACAAATATAAAGCCCATTAATAGCCCATAGTCTAATTTCCACAAGTGTCGTTCTTTTGTCCAAACCCCAATTATGGTACAAAGCCCAATTACCCAATTTTAGTAATTAGCCCAACATCATGATTACTTCGTTTTAAATAAGCATAATAATAACTTAGCTACGAGACATTAATATAAAAAGGTTGAACATAACTTACAATGATTAAAAATAGCGTAGCGTTACACGGACAGAATTTCGACTTACACCCTTACAATATTCGCTAACATACCCTTATTATTAGAATTATAATTAAAATTAAAATTAAAATTAAAATATAAATATAAATATATACGATATAGATAGATAGATGGATATATTTGGTGGTTTTTTCGATCAGAATTCGTTTGCTTTTATAGGAAGTTTCTGAAATTGGGGCTCCGCGACTCGTGGCCCTTTTGGCCTTCAAACTCCGCGAGTCGCGGAGATTGAAATTACAGCTCACATCTTTTGGAGTCTTTCTTGCCGACGGATTTTATATATAAATATAAAATATAAATAATTAATATAATTATTTATATATTATATTATATTCTTGTGCATAGTAGACTTGTAATTTTTAGTCCGTTGCGTCGAGCGTTGAGAGTTGACTCTGATCCCGGTTTCGGATTTTCAAACGTCCTTGCGTACAATTTAATATCTTGTACTTTGCGTTTTGAATCTTGTACTCTTGTAATTTCGAGACGTTTCTTATCAATAATTGGAACCTTTTTTATTGTCTTTTGTACTTTTGAGCTTTTTGGTCGTTTGCGCCTTCAATTCGTCGAATCTGTCTTTTGTCTTCACCTTTTATTATTTAAACGAATATCACTTGTAAATAGAACAATTGCAACTAAAAGCTTGTCTTTCTTGAGGAATAATGCTATGAAATATATGTTCGTTTTTAGCATTATCAATGGGTTCAATATATCTTATGATTGAAGATGTTTCATATCTAACATATATTTCAATCCTTCTTTGAGGAACCATTTGTTGTGGTTGTTCAATTAAAAATACACTGCACAACTAAATGTTCTAAGATGGAAAATATTTGGTCTCCACCAAAATTAAGTTGGTAATGGAGAATATTTATAACTTGCACTTGATTTAATGCGAATTAATGTCACATCATGTAAATTTACATGTCCCCATATAAATATTGAGAGTTTTGTACTCATTTCTAATTGTCTAGTTATTAGCTGTAAGCGTTTATCTATTGATTCAGCTAAACCAATTTTGTGTATGCACATGAGCAACTGGATGTTCAACAACAATTCTTGTAGACATATAATAATCATTAAAAGCTTGAGATGTTAACTCACCAGCATTATCAAGTCTCATCCTTTTAATGGTGTAATCAGAATAATGTGTTCTTAATTTAATAATTTGTGCAAGAAACTTTGCAAATGCCATATTATGGCTTGATAACACACAAACATGAGATCATGCGTTAGATGCGTCTATTAGAAAAATGGTCCACATGATGGATGAATTGGTCCATATATATACCCTTGAATTCTTTCAAGAAACATTGGTGATTATTTCTCAATGTGCTTTTCATTAATCGCCATATGTGATTTTCATTAATCACCATATGTGTTTTTCGTTAATCACTATATGTGCTTTTCATTAATCACCATATGTGATTTTCATTAATCACCATATGTGCTTTTCATCATATATCATTTTCACCATATGCGCTTTTAATCATATGTGCTGCGCTTTTCGTCATATGCACTTTTCATTATATGCGCTTTTAATTATATGTGATGCGCTTTTCATCATATGCGCTTTTTATCATATGCGCTTTTAATCATATGCGCTGCGCTTTTCATCATATGCGCTTTTTATCATATGCGCTTTTAATCCTATGCGCTTTTCGGTGCTACATAGATATTTCTCATTTTCGATTATCATTGACTGATAATCATATCTATTATGATATATATCAGAGAAACTTAACAAATTTCTCTTGGATTTGGGAGAAAACAAGACATTGTTTACCAAAAAATTCGTACCATTTGGTAATATGAAATTTTGCCTTTTTCGTTTCTTATATCAAGTTTGCAAGAGCTGATATAGTATTTATAATTCCTTCATTTGATTTAAATCAATGAAATATTTCTTAGATTTGATCATAGTGTGTATGTTACTACTATCTGCAATACATAGGTCTTTACCATTTAATTGATGTTGTATTTCTGCAAGATTCATACTAAAACTTCAAATAAGATATGCAAATAATGAGTTATATTTCAGCAAGATAATCAAATTATATTACCTGCAAACAAGTTATAATCTGAAGTACATAAAAGATAACACTTAATAAAACATATGCGTTATGGTCTAAAACCATTTATTTATGAGTGATACATAAAAAAACTAGGCATCTTAGAAAATTCAAACTATTCAAGTCTCAAGGTAGCTCAGGGTTAATTTAATCAAGATTTGTCAACAGATTCACTCTCGTTTTCTTTTCTTTTGGGACTTATTTGTAGAGCTAAACAAGATGTTCATGTATTCAAGAAATACTAGACTGATGATCCATGTTACCAGATCATTAATAAGAATCTCCGAAATTCTTATAAGAGCGTCTACTAATATCTTTAATTTTATTCTTTCATGGATCACTGTTATTATTTTTTATTTTTTATTTTATTTTTTTTTTTTTATTTTTTTATTTTATTTTTTGATAATTAATATCGTATCTATCTTTGAGTATTTTCCATAATACACTTGGATTTTCGATCATATAATATGTAGATTCTAAGGACTCGTCAATATGTTTGCTAAGAAAAATACTTACTATTGCTTTCTCTTGTTCGGAATAATTGTTATTTTCATTCAGGGTTTCTAAAATACAGTTTGATTCGAGATGTTTTTCTACATTCATAACCCATGTTAAGTAGTTGTTCCCACTTGTTCTAAATGAGCAAATTTAAGCCTTTTCAAATTCGACATTTTCTATTATCATAAAGATGAATAACATAAATCATAATCATAATCAACTTCTATTCATAGACAAATAATAAAATGAAATTAGAATCATTTTAAATTCATAAGCAGCAAACAACAGAATAATGGTATGATTACAAATAATAAAACCACAAGGGCAGGATAGAATATAGGTTCACCCGGTGGTATATTAGCAACAATGATGATAGTTAATATGACCAATACAATAGGAAAAATCATCCTTGTGTGAATCATTTTTACAAAAACTTTTTGAGAGTAGTAATCTGAAAAATGAAGATTGATTTGTGAAAATGTGAAAACGGAGATGTTTATTTTATATTTGAAAAATATAGTTGTTGTAACGTCGTCAGTTGACGTTAACAACCGTTATGTATATATGACCGTTGTAACGTCGTTAGTTGACGTTAACGAATAAAGTCACTATATCAAAACGCGTATGAGTAATATAAAGGACAAGATTTTTTTTCTTATTTTAACTTTTAAGATTTACTTTTAATAAAAATACAAACTACTTTTTCTTATTTTAACTTTTAAGATTTACTTTTAATAAAAAAACAAACTACTTTTTCTTATTTTAACTTTTAAGATTTACTTTTAATAAAAATACAAACTACTTTTCTTATTTTAACTTTTAAGATTTACTTTTAATAAAAATATAAATTACTTTTCTTATTTTAACTTTTAAGATTTACTTTTAATAAAAATACAAACTACTTTTTCTTATTTTAACTTTTAAGATTTACTTTTAATAAAAATACAAACTATTTTTTCTTATTTTAACTTTTAAGATTTACTTTTAATAAAAATACAAACTATTTTTTCTTATTTTAACTTTTAAGATTTACTTTTAAGAATAAACATTAGTATGCATGAAATAAATAATGATTAATTGCATAAGTAATCATAAATGTTAGATAACATATAAAGACCCCATCGTATTCGTATTGATCGGAATTAATCTCGACCCATGGTACCGTGTTGTCAAATGACGTGTTGCGTACATAAAGTACCGTGTTGTCAAATGACGTGTTGCGTACAATCATGAGGTCTTATTAACATAAATATAAATGTTAGTGAAGTTAATAAGAGTCAGATTACAGAAAATATAATTCAGGCGGTATAACCGACCATATATAACTTAAATAACATAAATATAAATGTTAGTGAAGTTAATGAAAGTTAGATTACAGAAATATAATTCAGGCGGTATAACCGACCATATATAACTTAAATAACATAAATATAAATGTTAGTGAAGTTAATAAAAGTTAGATTACAGAAATATAATTCAGGCGGTATAACCGACCATATATAACTTAAATAACATAAATATAAATGTTAGTGAAGTTAATAAAAGTTAGATTACAGAAATATAATTCAGGCGGTATAACCGACCATATATAACTTAAATAACATAAATATAAATGTTAGTGAAGTTAATAAAAGTTAGATTACAGAAATATAATTCAGGTGGTATAACCGACCATATATAACTTAAATAACATAAATATAAATGTTAGTGAAGTTAATAAAAGTTAGATTACAGAAATATAATTCAGGCGGTATAACCGACCATATATAACTTAAATAACATAAATATAAATGTTAGTGAAGTTAATAAAAGTTAGATAATTTCTTACCTTGATTAGTGACGTGTGCTTGCTTAGATAAACCTTGATTATACGGAGCACTTCGTGCTGATAACGTGTTATAATTCAGTAGGCTTATAACTACCTTTAGTGGCCTAGTTCTTGACTGTAGACTACTAATAAGTATATAGAGAGAATATGAGAGAATATGAGAGAATATATTTAGTGTATGTTTTATAAACTCATAACACACATATTTATACTCAAAAAATCTACTATACAATATCTATAATAATAATAAAATTAACATCCAATTTAACTTTTTATAACACTTAAATAAATAAACATCAACTATGTATAAGACATCAAGGGTATATTAGACAATTGTGGGTGGATTTATCAAAATCTTGTTGGATATATTAATTCTCATAAATTTTTGAAGGGCCCATATATTATTATAATATTGTTCTTTAAATGATGGTACGAAAAAATATATTAATTCTATAACAGTTTTGTGCAATAAAAAAAAAAAGCTGGAGTTAGGAGATCAACTCAGAGATTATGAAGACACAAATTAATGCAAATCCCGTTAACTAAAGATGCATTAAGTTTTAAATCATGTACACGCATTTAATTATCATTTAATAATTTAACTAGTTGAGTTGTAACAGATTGAAATTGATACATATTGATAATGATATATCGGATTGTATTGGTCGACTAGAAAGAGTTAACAACTTTGCTTAAAAAAATATTAGAAATATCGTTTTGTTTAATGAATAGTTTAAGTATAATCAGATGACAATTGCTCGAGTATAAAGCACTATGATGAGGTTTTTTTTATGAGAACTTTTTGTTTGTTGATTATCTTCAGTAATATTACATTTTAATGTGTAAAGAAAAAGTTTATATTTTATGAAAGACAATTTTATATCTCGAACAGTGCCTTCAAAATTAATAAGACGCCCTGCTAATAATAATAAGATGAACTAAAAAAAAAAAAAAAAAAAACTTAAAACTCACTTCTAAATTTTTAATTTTATATATTCAGTTCTAAAACCCAAGTCTACTTTAAATTAGCTTTCATTGTATTTGTATGAGATGCAGATGCAGTTCACCAAGATATGAAAAACAGGTTTGTTTTAGGCTTATATTTTCTAATGCTCATAAACCAATTTATTTCTTACTACATACACAAATAAGCCAAAGTTGCAATACCTTAACAAATAGTACTATAGTAGTCTATTACTCAACTTCATAGATTCATGATGAAACACACATACAACACACTCACACCGGGTATATATAATTTATGTGTTTATCTAACAAGTACTTTTTTTTAATATGGAACCCAAACAACATGATCTTCAGGTAAGAAATGGCAAATTGGAACAGTTCCTGGTTTCACTTTAAGCACCTGAAACGCCAAATGTTTCGGGTTCCATTTTGCAGTGTCTGTATGACAAACCGCAACCGCTTTCACTTTACTACCATCCTCACCCACCATCGAAACCGCATATGCTCGAGTACTAGCAGTTTTATGACAATAAAACACGGCGTACGCGTAGTTTTGCTTGTGGCAAACCACTGCCTTATCTGCAGCTAGCTTTTTAGCAACCTCGATTTTGTACTTTTGTAACGGACTACTTACTTTTGAGTTCACCTCTGTCGAAATCGCTTTCACATTTTTACCTAATTTTTTAGTACTAAAATCCACCATGGATTCTAACGAAGTCGCGCAGTATTTTTCTTCACCTTCGATACCTTTGTCCTCACATTCTTCGATCGTTTGTTTCATGATTTCAGCTTCCATCGAATCCGGTTTAACAGACAACTCATTGTAAATTTGGGGAAGTTCGTTTGACGAAAAGGGAATCGAATCAGCTACTTTTCGTGGTAAAAACGTCGCCTTTTGGTCGTTTTTCGTGAAATGTAGATTCATTTCTTCGCCTTGATGCAACTCGTTTTCCAAGAAAAACAACGCTACGTTTGGGTTATCTTTTAGCTGATCCTCGGACGCAGCATAATTGTAAATAAACGGGGCTACATTGACTTTCGCCTGCTTACCATAGCGTCCGGTGTGGACCGCCACACCACCTTTTCCAACACCGACATCTGTCCGTTTTCCGGGTTTTCCGGTATGGACCCCGACCCCACCTTTTCCAACACCCACATGTGTTCCTCCTATTCCCGGTTTACCGGTGTTAACTGCCACACCGCCTTTTCGAACACCCACGTATGTTCGCTTTCCTGGTTTTCCGGTAATCACACCTACACCACCTTTGCCTACTCCCACCGCGGTGTACTTCTTATCGTCAAATTCTGTATATCAACAAATCTAGTTAAAATTTTGTAAGCTTTACAGAATTATTCGAAACAATTGATCGAGTCTACAAAAGTATATAATTATTAGTTAACCTGTAGTAGTGTATAGAAGATCTGTGACTGCTTTTGGCATAGGGCTGTTTGGTAACACAGACTTCCAGTAAACTTCAGGAGTCACAGCATGAGTTCCTGCTAGTGCTACCTGATAATTAACCAAACCACAAATAAAAACACAAAGAATATGAATGATTAATTAATAGCATATATTTAATTAAATTTGTAGATTACAGTTAGTATGCATTCACGTCTCAGGTTCGAATCCTGCCTAGGACGAATATTTGTGGTAGCCAGAGAAATACTCGTGCTGGGCTGCATACATTATAGTATGAGGTTGGATTATTCGCCCTCCGGATAGTCCGAACAAGCAAAACCCTCTCCCTTTTTCCCTTTTTTATGCATTCAAGGCGGTCAGAGATCCTTCTGAAAGGAGTCTTCACATCTTCTAGGATGACATTCTACATCTTATCTCGCTATATCAACCGGATTTGGATTTGGATTTGGATTCGGGTGATGTTATTGTTGCAGATTACTATTATAAAAAATCGTACGTTTTTAGCGTTCTTAAACTTTGAGTGTTTTTGCTTGGTATTTTCCATACATTAAGTAATTATATACTAACAACTAAATGCATATATGGCATACGTACATATATATCACAAGAATCTGGTTATAATAGTGTACTCCTACAATTTGTGGTCGTTAAAATCTATAGACATGTAATCATCACAAGATGGCGTATTGGTTGAACAACATTTTTATATGAATCTTAGTTAACAAGAGGTATCAGGTTCAAACTCCTCGGCGGCTAGGGAAATGAATAGGAATGGTCACACGATAACCCAGTTATGCTGCGTAAATCTGAGTAAAAAACACCCTCCCTGAATAAATAACCTTGAACAGGAAAACCCATCTGTTTACACGTAAAATGTACCGTTTGCTTAATGAAGATGAAAGATATAGGTATAATATACTTACAGAAACAAGTGCAAAAACATGAATGAGATTGAACTTCATTGGAGAGGAACTGAAAAGTGAATCTTGAAATTAGATTCTGATATATGATGTTTGGAAATGATGAATGGGTTGATGAAGAATTTATAAAGTAGGAGATGGTGTTCATTAATTAATACATAATGTAACACTCACCAATAAGGTCGACTAGTTTTAATTATACCCAACTACCACATGCACCTTTCAAGTATGACAAGCCCACATATATATGTTGAAAATAACTGGTTTGGTGTGGAAAAAACGGTTAAGTAACTGTTCAGTACGAGTTTGGTTTGGGTTTAATTATTTGGTGGTGAGTTTTTGAATTTATAATAATAATAATAATTTAAGTAAACTGACGGCAATTAAGTAGCTAGTGCTGTGTTATTTAAGACGTGTATAGAGTTTAATCTAGTTATTCTTCTCGATCATTTTTGGCCGATGTCAAAATGTTTACCTTTGGAATGTCATAACTAGTCAAGTAATGTACTACTACAAAGTAATACGGAAAACATGACCATGTTTGGCAACTAACTGGTCGTCTCATTGTTTCAAAGACCTTATCCAAGACATAAAAAGGAATGTTATAATTGTTCATTATGTTTAGGTTAATTTGGGTAAATGATTTACTTTGTAAACTGATTACTTCTAGGGCAACCACCCGTTTCAAACAGATAGTTTTCATCCCGTTATTAGTAAAATTAATTTTCAAATGAAACTACCCACCTTTAGAGATGGCAATGGCCACCCGATCCGGTGGATATCCACCCGATCCGCCCGCTACGTAATGGATATGGACGAACCTAAATGGATATGGATACGGATATGGATGAACTTAAATGGATATGGATGAAAAGTTTCATCCATGGATATATCATTACCACCCGAAATACATATACAAATACATAAATATAGATATATGTTTACATATTTATTCGGCTCTATTTTTGAGTCAACAGCAAGCGTCGATTTATTAACGTCTTGACTGTCGTTTAGAGCCTAAATTGAATTCTAGGCAGGATTTAAAACCCATGGAAATTTGATTCTACCATTTTAATGGCGCCTCAATTTTATTTTTAATTTTATTTTACTTTTAAAAAAAAAAATTTCCTACTTATTGGCCGGAGGTCCACTCGGAAGCAATCTCTTTATCCGTCGAATAGAGAGAGGGATGACTTTCTCTACTTTTGAGAGTGTTTCACTCTGGGTGGAGAAATGACTTGTTTTTATTCTAGGATAGGGGAATGATTGTCTACATCTCACCTCCCCCATACACCACTCATGTGGTATTGGGTTTTGTTGTTGTTGTTGTTGTTGTTGTTGTTGTTTACATATTTACTATTACAAGTTCATTTACCGTTAGATTTATATTTTGCTTTCAACCTTATAATCAAATAACTATAATATATTACAATAAAATACGCATATCTAATAAAATAAACTTATAAATTTCATATTTAATTTTTCATAATCCATGTGTTATAGTAAAATTTAACAAATTTTGTTATATCTTCGACAAAGATTACACATTCTTATGGGTAGATTTTAAATATGTCATGTTATATTTATTTCTGCTATACTACATTTTTATTTTAATCGCATATTAGAAAATATCATAACATTTTTTTAATATCCATTGGATATCCATTAACCCGGTTAATCCACTGGATATGGATATGGATGGATGACTTGAAACTAAACGGATATGGATATGGATATGGATGAACAAAAACTAAATGAATATGGATGTGAATACGGCATCACCCGCTCCGTATCTGATCCATTGCCATCCCTACCCACCTTGCATTTTTTTATTTGAGGTATTTGTTCATTAGTTTTATTAGGTCTTGAAAATCGCCGTAAATAAAATATAATATTGAACTTCAAATGGACATAACTAATGTAATGTGATGAAATCATTAAGGTTAGAAATTATTAATGGGCATAAGTAATTATTAATGGACATAAGTAATGTATTATGATGAAATATACGGAGTAATTTTTAATAAAAGAATTTTGTGATTTTATTTATGAAAACATTTATTATAACGACTCTCACTTTTCCTCTTCTAAATTTACTAAATTACCTTTAGAGTTTGTGTGCTCGTAAACTTTACTTAACAAAACGTTGACCAAATAGTAAACTGTTAGTCAACGCTCACTGTTAATTAAAGTATATATTTTTTTCTGTGATATTATAAATATTAAACTTTAGGTAATTAATAAAATGTGACATTTCCCTAAACTAATAAACTTTTGGAGAACAATTTAAATTAAATAAAGTTGTAGGTCTAATTAAATAAAAGTAATAATACTTATTATATATAAAAAAAATATAATATATATATATATATATATATATATATATATATATATATATATATATATATATATATATATATATATATATATATATAAATGTGAGCCGGGAAAAAATATTAATATAAATAAAAAAATGTAGGCTAGCTTTTAAAAATAAAAAAATAAAATAAACAAAATACAAATTAAAAGATAAGCGACTAAAACTAATCATAATCTAAATGGAATGAAGAATCCTAACTTAATCACAACTTCTAATCCTAATCTTTCCATCATCTTTAAGCAAATTGATTTGGATTCAAACTTTATCTAGTGTCTTATAAAAAGACCCATCTAGCTCATAAAATTTGCATCACAAAATCACTCAGCAATTCCTCTTTCTCTTTTTTTTTTGTTCGACATTTACAAGGATTACCACCACCATCCTAGCCGACCACCACCACCTCCAAACACCATCTAGCTGTTGCGTTTCTGCAGGCTATCACCACCGCCACCCGCTGCTACCTTCTGCAGCCCATCGCCACCATTTGTTGTAAATTTAGTGTAATTTTGGGTTTTAATCTACACTTGTAAATGGGTTTGGAGGTACGGAGTGTACACCCATTAAGTGATAGATTACCCGAACCCAAAAGTGGTTTTCCATTATTTACTATCATGACTTGGTCTACCTAAAATTTGACTAAGTGTTTTCAGTACTAAGTTTTCGTAGTAAGCTGAAATTTGGCTAAGTGTTTTGTGCTGGTTGTTCTGCATTGCTGGTCCTTGTGCTGGGTGTTCTGCATTGCTGGTCCCTCTGCTGGTTGTTCTGCGCAGCTGGTCCCTGTGCTGGTTGTTTTGCGCAGCTGGTCCCTGTGCTGGTTGTTCTGCGCAGCTGGTCCCTGTGCTGGTTGTTCTGCGCAGCTGGTCCCTGTGCTGGTTGTTCTGCGCAGCTGGTCTCTGTGCTGGTTGTTCTGCACAGCTGGTCCTGTTTGCTGGTTCCTCTGCGCTGCTGGTCCTGTATGCTGACTTTTGCGCTGCTGGTCCTGTTTGCTGATTTTTGCGCTGCTGGTCCTTTTGCAGTGCTGGTTCTTAAGAGACAGCAGTAAGAAAACACTTAACACAATTTTGAGTGATTACGGAAGAATTATTCTTGCACCCACTTTTGCTTTAGTGGTTGAAGGAATAATACTTGTTTATTATAAAGTGATCACTCATGCTTTAATAGTTGTAAAATATAATATTTGTTTATTGTAAAAGTAACAACTTTTACTTTAATGATGGAAGTGATAATATTTGTTTATAGAAATATTCTTCCTGTAACCACTTTTGAATATTATAGAAGATACTTTTATTAATCAATCGGCCAATTGATTTTAATAAAAGACTCTTTCATGATTAAGGGTGTATATAAATATATTAACCAATATGCATGAGAAAAACACACAAGTTACGAACACCAAAATATTCTTCTGCAAAAGGAATTCTTGTTTCTGCCAAAACAAGAATTTAATCTCTGTCTTATCCCAAAGTGATATTCGTGTAACCCAGGCTATAAGGGTCGAATAATTACTTTCAGAAAGTGATACCACAATTCAGTGATTTATCCGGCTATCGATTATTTTACCCTACACGAAAGAATTTAATAAAACCTCCAACACCATTTACAGCAGGTTTTTGCTGATGTATTAGCCACCTCAAACAGCCCCAAACCCGCCACCATTACAGCAGATTTTGCTGCTGTAAAATGCCATCAAACACCACCCTTTTTGCTGTTTCTGCGCAACCAAAACAGGCCACAGCCCGCCCGTTTTGCACCCTGATGCTGCTTCTTTTTTTGTTTGTTGTCCGCCTCCCAAAAGCACCCAAAACCGCCATCCTTGATCACTGTTGTGCTCCTATGTATGCTATTGCTACTGTTCGGTTTTAGCACTATCAAAGTCGCCACCTTTTGCTTGCCTAGAACCTCTTTTAAGGTATCCTAAAAACCTAACTAGTAATACTTTTATTTGGTTAATTTCTTTAAGTTATATCTTAATGTTTATGAATAATGAATTAGCTTTAAACATGAACACATGAAGATGATTAAGAACATGATAATGAATATGATTATTAGTATAAGTATTAACACTTGAAAATAAGTCTTGAGTAATAATATAGTTAATAATATGGTTATAAATATTAGCATGAACGCTTGAATAATGAGAATGAATGTTTAAAGATTTTAATTTTGAATAGGTAAAAATAATAAGAAAACAAGCATGCATGCATGCATACATAAAGTATGTATATGTATATATGATATTGAAGTTAAAATTCTTATTATGATATATATATATTAGTAACATGAAAATATGATTAAAAGTTAAATGTATCATGTTATAATATGATTAAGATAATAGTTGTGATAATTATGATACAAGTACTATAATAAATATAAGAATGAAATAGCATAATTAAGGGGATAATTATAAAAATTTAAAAGGTAATGGTGATTAAAAATAATTAGAATGCTTAAAGATAATAATGAAGTAATAATGATAAGTAAACATGTGATAAGATAAAAGTTAGGCCTTATCTAGATTGATAAGATTTAAAAGGGTTAATACAACAACAACAACAACAACAACAACAACAACAACAACAATAACAACAACAACAAAACCCAATACCACCTAGGTGGTGTATGGGAGAGGTGAGATGTAGACAATCATTCCCCTATCCGAGAAAAAAGACAAGTCATTTCTCTACCCAGAGATAAAAGGGTTAATAAAGTGGTAATAATAATAAAACATATAAACTATTATTATACTATAACATTTTGATTCAACTAAATATTAATTAATATATTGTATTATACTAATTAATAAAACTATAAAGTATAATAATAGATAAATAATATTAAGTGTGTCGTATTCCAATACGCACATAAATCGTGGAAACTATAATCATACCGATAACGTATGGCTTATACGACCTTCACCGCTACTTACGGTCACGAGATGATGCCGCAGAGTGCTTATGGGACTAAGATTTTGAATTAAACGAAAGGAGTAGACTAAGTCTAGCTGAAAGTTCCTGACCCCCGCATTTGGTTATCTTTTGACTTACTTGATAGCACCGAGGGTTGGGTAAGTTGTGCAATATCTAAACTTGATTATAGTGGACACAGCTTGATTGAAAACTCAACAACTCATAACAATCTTATGAACACTTACTCGTTGGATTGAACATGTGACGCCCCGTACAAAACCATCGTGTACGAATCATCAACAACAGGATCATTACAAGGTCAAACACTATATGCGTTTTCAAAACAAGTTTGCATTCATGATAAAAGCTGACGTCATAACCAACGCCAAATGTTTTACAAAGTATGCTTCAATGAACAGAAGCAAATATAATAGTGCGTGACCCTTAGGTCGTTACAAATCATAGTATCAAAAGTAATTAAGTTTGAATTCAAGATAAAGTAGTTCATACAGTGACATCTCTAAAGCAGCGGGTGTCTACAGCAAGACTAGTATACAGCGGAAGCAACCTTAAGCACCTGAGAAAAACATGCTTAAAAACATCAACACAAAGGTTGGTGAGCTATAGTTTAAGTATAACAGTATGTAGGGTAGGCCACGAGATTTCAGTGCTACAAAGAGCGTTTCAAAACAGTATGATAAAGTATATGTTAACCGTGGGCACTTGGTAACTAACTTAACGTTTATACCCCCTGAAAGTACACTTGGCAAGTGCGTATGTATACGAAGTATTAAACACCCGTTAAATGCTAGCGCTACTAGCCTGAGTGGGGATGTCAAATCCTATGGATCCATATCTAAGATTCGCGTTCACCGGTTCAAAAACCAATGACTAAGCGTTACCGAGCTAAAGGGAATGTTTATGCCGTTGTATCACCCACACATATATAAGTTTAAGTACTCGTGCCTAGTATGTAAAACATAAAATGTGCATGTATTCTCAGTTCCCAAAATAGTTAAAGTAAAAAGGGATGCTATAACTCACAATGAATAAGTAGCGGTAAAGTCGAGTCGGGAAATAAGCAAGTACGTAGGTCCGAAAAGTCCTCAACCTAAGTCAAATAGTACTAAGTCAGTAAGTCGTATAAATAGGTTTAAAAGTATGTAAATAAGGTCTTAAGGGTCATCATCATTCATCATTAAACAAAAGGTGTAAAGTAAGTTTCGTTCTAGAAAAGAGTTCAAAACAAAGGCTGACTTGGATCAGTCACCACGGCCTCTATACCTACTGAAATAAGGTGAGACCAGTGGCCATGGCTCCGTATATGAGTCCTTTAGCTGTGGTAAAAATCCCAGAAGCAGACTCGTCTTTGTTTGACCGTGGTGACGGTCTAAGTGCGAGTAGGTCAGAATTTTTAGCACAACGTTAAAAGGACATAGTGACGATCGGAGGGCCATAAATCCTAAAACCGTAACTTGGATTAAGACGAGTCCTAAATGAAAAGTTATCTAATCAAACAGAGCTATCTGAAAATCATCTTTACAGTAGCCTAGGTCATACGGGTCATACACAGAAACAGTAAAACAGTAGGTCCGGTGGGTTCTTGGTGTTCGATGCTTATCACGGTTCTCATCCTTGATGCATATAGCTTCAAGTGTACAACTCATTGATGTGTTTGCATCATCTTAACCAAGGTTTCACCATCATAACACTTGTGTAAGTCCAAGACATGTAGCACAACTCATTTAAGTGTTGTATGTAGTTCGATGAACCAAAGTTACATCAAAGTCTTAGATCCGACACATACATGAACTATAAAAGTAATATTAACCAAGTTTTGACTATTATGACACAAGTGTAAGTCTAAGACATGTAGCACAACTCACTTAAGAGTTGTATGAAGTTTGATGAACCAAAGTTACATCAAGGTCTTAGATCTAACACATACATGAACTTTAAAACTAATAATAAGTTCCAAACTTGAAAGTAAACTTATGAAATCAAGATCTTAAGTTGTAGAACATGGTTCTTAGTTAGATCTTGAAGATCCTAGACCCAAAAGTCTAGATCTAACATAAGTGTACAAAGTCATAATTAAAGAAAGCTTACTTACATGTTCTTGAACTTTCAAGTTAACTTTTAGTTCAAGATTAATGAGATCAAAGTTAACTAGTAACACTTGACCATTTAAACCAACAATCATGAATTTAAAGTGCATAATATGAGAAAATAAACTAAGTAAATAAATAATAAGTTCATGGGTTTCATACTTTTAAAGATTCAAGCCTAAGTCTTGATCTTTAGAAAGTAAACTTTAAGTTTACTTCATGAACTTCAAGTATGCTTTTAACTCATGAACTTTAATCCTTTAAAACAATAAATGTAGAACATAACTAGAAAGTTTATGTTCTTATTTGTTCTTGTTAATACAAGATGATATGAAGAATCTAACTATAAAGTTTGATTCTTAGTAACATGTAAGTAAATAACTAACAACAAGTAACAATAATCAAAGACAAGTATTCAAACAAGCAAAGATGATGATGAAGATGTATATGAATCGGTTCTTACAAAGAAAAGAAGAGAGAAAAGTTTTCAAGTTACTTACAATATTTAGAAAGAATGAGAGAAAGAAATGAGAGAAAATTGAGTGTGTAAGTATGTGTGTGTAAGAGTGAAATGATACTAGTGAAAGCAAGTGACTAAGTAATACAAAAAAAGAATTTTGAACTCCCTCTCACCCATTGGAGTCGACGGTCAGCAGAAAAAAAGGGAAGGGGGAGAAGTCCACAAGGTTATTGCATGTAAAAGTCTTAAAAGGTGGTTAATAGGGTGCATGGTGTTGGAAGATGGTGCAAGTAAATGGTAACTAGATTCCATAAGTGACTAAATCCATCTAGTTCCATCTTAATAGTAATACTTGCATGTGTTGGGCTAAATAAGTCCATATAAGATGTAGGGTGGGCTTATAAGTCCTCATTCAAGAGTCCATTAACATTAATCAAGCCCAAGTTTCATGTAAGTAACAATTTAATCCAATAAGAGCCCAAGTAATTAACTAGTAACTTTAGTTAATTAAAATGATTAATAAAATCAATCATGAATGTAAATAATATTCCAAAAATATTATTCGTGAAAGTTTCGTGTGTCACAAAGATGTTTCGGGCATTTAAAGTCAAGTACGGGCAATCATGGCAACATGTAAATGTAATAACATACATTCGTTTAATCACACGTATTAATAATAACAATTATTAATAAATAAACGTTGGAAAATCCAGGGTCGTTACATTACCCACATGCTAAAGAAAATTTCGTCCCGAAATTTTAAGCTGAGGTAGATGGAGGAGTCGGGAAAAGGTGAGGATACTTCTGCATCATTTGATCCTCTCGCTCCCAAGTAAACTCAGGTCCTCGTTTAGCATTCCATCGTACTCGGACGATCAGAATCTTGTTGCATTTCAAAGTCTTGACCTCACGGTCCATAGTCTCAACTGGTTCTTCCACAAAGTGGAGTTTGTCGTCAATCGTAAGTTCCTCCAGTGGTATGATAAGTTCGGGTGCAGCAAGACACTTCTTCAAGTTTGACACGTGGAAGGTAGGATGAACTGAGCTCAATTGTGCTGGTAGATCCAAACGGTAAGCAACGGGTCCAACACGTTCCAAGATTTCAAAAGGACCAATGTATCGTGGGTTTAACTTTCCACATTTTCCAAAACGGATCACACCTTTCCAAGGTGCAACCTTTAACATTACACGGTCGCCCACGTTGAATTCAAAGTCCTTACGTTTAAGATCGGCATAACTCTTTTGACGATCGCGGGCAGTCTTAAGTCTAGCTTGAATCTGAGCAATCTTCTCCGTCGTTTCGTGGACTACCTCGGGTCTGATGATTTGCTTTTCGCCTACTTCGGCCCAACAAATAGGAGATCAGCACTTGCGGCCATACAACGCTTCAAAAGGTGCGGCATTAATGCTCAAGTGATAACTGTTGTTGTACGAGAATTCGGCTAGCGCCAAATGCCTTTCCCAGGCCTTTCCGAAATCAATGACACATGCACGCAACATGTCCTCCAAAGTCTGAATAGTTCGTTCACTTTGCCCGTCTGTCTGTGGGTGATAAGCAGTACTCATGTCGAGACTAGTTCCCATGGCTTCTTGTAAAGAACGCCAGAATCTAGAAGCAAAACGGGGATCACGATCTGAGATGATCGATAAAGGTACACCATGACGAGATACAACCTCTTTGATGTATAATTGAGCAAGTCTCTCCATCGTATCCGTCTCCTTCATCGCTAAGAAGTGTGCAGATTTAGTAAGGCGGTCAACAATAACCCAAATGGTATCGTACCCGCCCACCGTCTTTGGTAGCTTGGTGATGAAATCCATTATTATCCATTCCCACTTCCATTGTGGGATTTCTGGTTATTGAAGTAATCCAGAAGGTCTCTGATGTTCAGCCTTAACTTTCGAACAAGTCAAACACTTACCAACATAAGTAGCAACGTCCTTCTTAAGATTCGGCCACCAATACTGTTCCTTAAGATCGTGGTACATCTTGCCCGCACCAGGGTGAATCGAATATCTCGATTTGTGTGCTTCATCAAGTATAAGGTTCCGTAGGTCTCCATAAAGAGGTACCCAAATTCTTCAGGCATAACATCGGAGTCCAGACTCCCTAACCTCGAATCGAGAGACAAGTATGTTCAAATGTTCATGAGATATATTCTCCTCCTTGAGAGCCTCATCTTGGGCTACTCTGATCTGGCTGTTGAGGTTCGAATGGATGGTGATGTTCAGAGCCCTAACACAAAGAGGTGCCGTCCTCTCCTTTCGGCTTAAAGCGTCAGCTACAACATTGGCCTTGCCAGGATGATAACGAAGATCACAATCGTAGTCGTTCAGCGTCTCGATCCATCGATGCTGTCTCATATTCAGTTGCTTCTGATCGAAGATGTGCTGGAGGCTCTTGTGGTCGGTGAAGATAGTGCTCTTAGTTCCATACAAATAGTGTCTCCACAATTTGAGCGCAAAGACAACGGCTCCAAGTTCAAGATCGTGAGTAGTGTAGTTCCGTTCGTGAATCTTCAATTGACGAGAAGCATAGGCAATAACCTTTGATCGTTGCATCAATACATAACCAAAATCACTTTTCGATGCATCACAATAAACGACGAAATCGTCACTGCCTTCAGGAAGTGATAAGATAGGTGCGGTGGTCAACTTCTTTTTCAAGGTCTGAAATGCTGATTCGTGTGCGGTCAAAGGATGCGCAATTAGAGAGAAACCTTCAATAAACCTTCGGTAGTAACCGGCGAGACCTAGGAATTGGCGGATGTGAGTTGGAGTAGTGGGGGTCTCCCACTTGCTGATAGCTTCAATCTTGGCGGGATCAACTTTGATACCCTGGTCGCTCACAACATGACCCAAAAATTGAACTTCCTTCAACCAAAATTCACACTTGGAGAATTTGGCGTAAAGTTGCTCTTGCCTCAAGAGTTCAAGTACTAGTCGAAGGTGTTGCTCATGCTCTTCTTCGCTCTTAGAGTAGATGAGGATATCATCTATGAAGACGATAACAAACTTATCCAAGTACGGCTTGCAGACATGATTCATGAGGTCCATGAACACGGCAGGTGCATTTGTCAAAACGAATGGCATCACGAGAATCTCATAATGACCATAACTGGCCCTGAATGCAGTTTTTATCACGTCACTTTCCTTCACCCTCAACTGGTGATAACCAGATCGCAAATCGATCTTTGAGTAAACGCTCGATCCTTGTAGTTGATCAAAAAGATTGTCAACTCGTGGAAGAGGATACCGATTCTTGATTGTCAATTTGTTGAGTTCACGGTAGTCGATACACATACGGAAGGATCCATCCTTCTTCTTCACAAACAACACAGGTGCACCCCAAGGCGAGAAACTTGGTTGGATAAATCCACGGTCTAACAGCTCTTGTAGTTGACTCTGTAATTCTTGCATCTCGGAAGGTGCGAGTCTATAAGGTGCGCGAGCTACAGGTGTAGCTCCTGGCACTAAGTCGATCTGAAACTCTACTACTCTTGGCGGTGGTAATCCAGGAAATTCTTCAGGGAAGACATCGGAAAATTCGTTCACAATTCGAACATCGTTCACGCTCTTCACCTCAGCTTCTACCGTTTTCACAAGCGCTAGGACAGCAAGACGTCCCTTCTTCATAATCATTTGCGCTTTCACACAACTAATGAGGTTCAGCTTCGAGGTACATCTCTCTCCGTAAATGATCAGTGGCTCACTGTCTCCGTAGGGTATACGAAGAGCTTTATCTCCACAGATAATATCGGCCCTTATCTTGCTCAACCAATCCATACCGACGATCACGTCAAAACTTCCCAATTTGATTGGTATCAAATCAATTTCGAAATCTGCACCAGCTATGTTGATAATAGCTCCTCGACTAATATGGTCAACTTTCTCAAGTTTTCCATTGGCGACCTCGACAAGCGTACTCAATTTTAACGGGACTAACGACCAATTAATCTTATCGCAAAAGTGTCTACATACATAACTTCTATCAGCACCAGTATCAAATAAGACAGAAGCTAATAGATTGTTGATAGTGAATATATCTGTCGCTAAGTTGGGGTTTTCTCGGGCGTCCCTTGCATTAACGTTGAAAGCTCTACCACGGGGTGGTCCGCCATCTTTTCTTTTGTTGGGGTACGCATTTCTGAAATGGCCCGTTTGTCCGCATTCGTAGCACTTTTTCGGTCAATTGGTGTTTGGCTTCCCATTCAAAGTGGTGACCTTGCAGTCCTTCCCGATATGCCTAGTCCGTTGGCACTTTTCACAAACAACGTTACAATATCCAGTATGGTGCTTGTAGCACCGCTTGCATTGTGGTAAGGTTCCTTTGTAGTTCGGGTTTGAGTTGGTGTTCGGATTGGGGTTTCCACCGTTGTTGTTTCCTCTGAAACCCTCATGTCGTTTCGCCGGGTTTTGATCATAGGTCCTTCCCCTGTTGTTATCCCATTTGCGCTTCTCGCTACTACCCGCTTCAGAATTAGTTTTCTCCGGTTCATCGATGGTGATTTGATTCATTAAAGTTTTCGCCATGCGCATCGCTTCCGGTACATTTGGTGGCTTGGACGAGGTGACGTTTCCCTTAATTCTCTTAGGAAGTCCCCAAAAGTATCTTTCCATACGCTTAAATTCCGGGGTGACCATTGTCGGACACATCAGGGCTAGTTCCAAAAATCTCCGGTTGTAGCTATCAAGGTCGTTCCCAACGGCCTTTAACTGCATAAATTCCATTTCCATCTTCTGGATCTCGGTCTGATGTTCTGCGAGGTGTATATAAAATAGCTTAAATTTTACAAGGAAATACTATTAAATACGATACAATTTTACACAAGATATTTATTTATTTAGAGAATGGATATACTTAAACCTTGCTACAACACTTATAGGCAGTGTACCTAATCGTACAGTAGTGTAGTTTTTAGTAAGTCCGGTTCGTTCCACAGGGAAAATCTTTTAATCAAAGCTTAACGCTATATTAGTTTAAATTTATAAAAATACAAATATATATATAAGTAATATTATTATTATAAAGGGGGGTTTTTACCGTTTAATGACCGGTTTGTCGATTTTAAAACTTTAGTCGCAGTTAAAACCAAATGTAAAATATTAAATAAATAAAAGACTTTATTTAAAGCGTAAAGTAAATAACGATAATGAAATTGCGAATAATAAAAGTGCGATAAAATAAACTTGCGATAATTAAAAAGTACGATAATTAAAAGTGCAATTAAATACAATAACAATAAATAAAAATGCGATAATTAGAAGTGCAATTAAATATAAAATAAAGGAAATTAAATATGAAATAAAAGAATTATGCTTATTTAAACTTCCGTAATCATGATGTTTGACGTGTTGATTTTAGTTTTATGCCCATGGGTTAATTGTCCTTTGTCCTGGATTATTTAATATGTCCGTCTGGTTTTTGTCCATAACAGTCCATCAGTCATAAATATAAAGTGCGAGTGTCCTCGTCAAATTATCCTTATACCCGAAGTCAAATATTCCAACTAATTGGGGACTTAAACTGTAACAAGATTTTAATACTTTGTTTAATAATTACACCAGGATGTCGACTGAGTGTAACCCAAGGTTTTAATACTTTGTTAACAATTATGCCAAGTGTCCTTGTACATAATTTCACCCCTGTTTTAATAATTCTAGTGGCTATTAATCCATTCCCGTATCCGGTTAATTGAACGATTATTCGTACATATAAATACCCCGTCCATCATGTCCTATTGAGTGTATATGGTTATTTATAGGGATGTCCAATTGTAAATCTTTATATTAAAATTAACAAACTATCATTTAGTTAAACAAATATAAAGCCCATTAATAGCCCATAGTCTAATTTTCACAAGTGTCGTTCTTTTTTTCCAAACCCCAATTATGGTACAAAGCCCAATTACCCAATTTTAATATTTTTAGCCTAACATCATGATTACTTCGAATTAAATAAGCATAATAATAACTTAGCTACGAGACATTAATGTAAAAAGGTTGAACATAACTTACAATGATTAAAAATAGCGTAGCGTTACACGGACAGAATTTCGACTTACACCCTTACAACATTCGCTAACATACCCTTATTATTAGAATTAAAATTAAAATTAAAATATAAATATATATATATATTACGTATAGATAGATGGATGGATATATATTGATATTTTTACTCGTCGAACTGCGTTGCTTTTATAGGCTGTTTCAAAATTGGGGGCTCCGCGAGTCGCGGCCCATTTGGTCTTCGAACTCCGCAAGTCGCGGAGTTCCATTTTACAGCTCACTCAACTTTGGCTCTTTGTTTGCCGACGATTATATAAATAAATATAATATATAAATAATTTTAGTAATTATTTAAATATTATATTATATTTATGTGCATAGTTGACTTGTAATTTTTAGTCCGTTGCGTCGAGCGTTGAGAGTTGACTCTGGTCCCGGTTCCGGATTTTCGAACGTCCTTGCGAATAATTTAATATCTTGTACTTTGCGTTTTGAATCTTGTACTCTTGTAATTTTGAGACGTTTCTTATCAATAATTGGAACCTCTTTGATTTTATTTTGTACTTTTGAGCTTTTTGGACCTTTGCGTCTTCAATTCGTCGAATCTGTCTTTTGTCTTCACCTTTTATTATTTAAACGAATATCACTTGTAAATAGAACAATTGCAACTAAAAGCTTGTCTTTCTTGAGGAATAATGCTATGAAATATATGTTCGTTTTTAGCATTATCAAATATTCCCACACTTGAGCGTTGCTTGTCCTCAAGCAATATAGTCTTGATATACTAGAATCACTTCTTTATTCTTCACACTTTGTACATCAGTGATTTCTATACGGCGGTATAAACAATGGTAGTAACGATATGGTTTACAGTCCCACATGACTATAAAATTTAGATCCATTAAAGAAATTGGATCTTTATGAAAATATTTGATCTTTTGAAAATTTTAATCTAGCTTTTACCCTAGATAAGTTTTCCGGAATAACCCTTCACCGGTGTTTGCAAAATATTTTTGTGGGTTTGGTGGGTTTCAGATTTGAAAATTTTAGCTCAAAACTTGCGGTTTTGTGTCACCCACTTGATAACCTTGTATTGGGAAAGCAACACGTCCAGTATACTTGCTCCAAATATTACCTTTCGATAAACTACCGTCCGGTTGTAAAGGAAAGCGTTGAACAAGCAACTGTTTAAGGCAATGTCCCCTGACATGCTTTTAATTATGGTCTATAACGTGTCGGACGTAATTACTATCCTTGGTAGGAGCAATAGTAAAGCTCACCCTTATAATTTTCCGGTCTGGCACAAGGTCCTGTCTTCGACCATGCTATGCAACCACCGTTCTTACGGTTGACACCCGATTTGGTTCAGATGACCTAATGAATTCCAGGTGAATTCCAAGGATTTTACGTTCAATGGTAATGAACGCATTGAAAATGGGTTTTCCGAAAACAAATCGATTTGTAATTTGATCAAAATATTTTCTCGTTCAAGCTCGAGTTTAGATATCATTGAATTCCATGAGTTTGAATTCTCAATCTTTAAGGTCAATCTCAAGGATTGAGTAATATCAGTCTTAAAAACTGATTTTTGATCTTTAAGGAGATTATCCTTTCTGGGGATCTGATTTATTAGTCTTATCCAACTAATTTGCACGGTGCCCCCCATTGTACGAGATAAATCCTTCTCATGGTTAGGATAAATCTGACCACTTGGCGACCCTGTTTTATGCTGAGGTCCGTGGATTTCCTGCTGATTTTAGTGATGACTTTTCTAGATTTTTTGTCAACCTACAGCTGGTCTGGACGACATCTTCCTGACCTAAATCAAGAAGCGCGTTTCTTTTTCGGAAGACTTTACTTCCTTTTAATGATGGAATTGATTCATCGTGTAGATCCATCTCTTCTTTTCTTTCATCGGGTAAAACATTTTAGTTTAGTCCAAAGCAAAAGTATTTTCAGTTATTTGTTACAGAAATATGTGACATATGTTTAAAATATCTTGGTAAATTTTCCCACACTTGGCTTTTATTTTCCTTTTTATTGTCCTCTATTCCATTTTAAATGAATTTTAACATTTTGGTTTGTTTATCAATTTATGTCCTTTCCGAGGTAACAATAATTTCGGTGTTAAAACCTAGTTTTATCGTTCATAAATATGTATAAACATGATTTTGAGTTCATTTAATTGAAAATTTTGAAAATTTTTACTAGAATTGGGTAGTCAGTATATAAGACTAGGGCTGTTCTTTATTATCAGAGAGCACTAGATTCTAATACAACTACTACTTTACTAGTATTTCTAATGGTAACCAAGTGTATAAAGTAAAAATTTTAAAATCCGAAAGAATTTAACCACTTCCCACACTTAAGATCTTGCAATGCCCTTATTTGCAAGAAATCAGTAACAATTTAAATTATTGAGGGTGATTTGTGTGAAAATGATTAAATTTTACCAAAGTTTCCAAACATATTGGCGTTTGTTTGCTGAATGATAAATGGTGCATATCATTTGTTCATTCCGTCTTGTTGTTATATCACATTTATTTTGCATCTTGTCGTCAAAATTAGTTGCTTTTGCTGAACTTAATGCCAGTCTTTGAAAATGCGTTGTTTTACCCTGTTGTGTACATAAGATAAACTGCAAACATATATACATATTTTTGAAGTTTGGTATATTACCCCACATTCAAACATTATTAAAATCTAAAAATAAAAATTTGTAAATTATAAAAACTAATACAATTCCAACATAAGTATTAAATGTATCAACATTACAAATTATAAAATAAATAAAACTAAGTAGACTAGGGATGATACTGATACCAGTAGGGGTTCCATGCATAACCATATGTGTTATAAAATGCTTCGGCTGGATTATACGTAGGATACGATGGTTGGATCTCTATAGACCAGGGAGGAAATACGGGCGATGGAGTAGGAATATAGTTTCTACCTACATGTTGGCAATGAGCTATGATTTGGTTTTGATGAACTTGCCAATCTTCAAATGCTCGATGTCTAGCATTTTCATACTCTTGTGAAGTTATAAACCTTTGCATTTCTGTCATTTCATTTCCCCCTCCCACATTACCTGGCTGTTGGTTTCTCTCAACCCGTGGATGTCTACCATGGTATTATACTGCGACGTTATTTCGCCTCTTCAAAACCTTCGCACCATGGTATACATTTAAACCTATTGTATCGCGGCGTTCTGGTTCTTCGACTAATAATCCCCCCCGACTTATATCCACACCGAGATATTCAGCAATCAAAGTAATAAATATACCACCTCCTATTATGCTATGCGGTCTCATCCCCCTAACCATAGCTGATAAATAATAACCCACACAATAAGGTATACTTACAACGCTTTGTGGGTTTCGAATACACATGTGGTAAAACAAATCCTGTTCATTTACCTTTTCCTTATTCTTACCTCTTTGTGTAATCGAATTAGCTAAAAACCTTTGAATTACTCTTAATTCAGCTCTATCTATATCCAAATAAGAGTAATTTCCCCCTTTGAATCGGTGATGGCTAGTCGTTTGACTCCATACACCATGCGTGTCAAAATTTTCGTCTATCTTCCTACCGTTCAATATCAACCCTCTACAATCGGCAGATGCTAGCTCCTCAGGCGTATATATACGTAAGGCCTGAGCCATGTCTAGTAAAGACATGTGGCGCATCGAACCTCCTAACAAAAATCTAATAATAGATCGATCGGTTAAACTAGCTACCCGATCATTTATTTCTATACTACACAACAATTCTTCACACCATACTTTATATATAGGTCTACGCATGTTGAATAAACGTACTCAATCGTTAAAAGTAGAATTACCATACCTCTGTGTAAGTAATTCCCTAATTGGCTCGGCCAATTCTACAGCTTCTAACGGTCCCCATTCTATGACCCTAAGTACTTCAACAGCTTTAGAATGAAGAGTATGCAAGCCCCTTTGGTATTTTGGATAATCTATCCAACGTCTGTCAAATCTCAAGTTCGGGTGCAAATCTTCCAAGTGCATATCAGAAAATGTCATAACTGGATGAGGTATATCTTGTTTGTAGTAGTTATCTACCTCCTGTTGTTCCGCATTCTCAGCAGGAGCATTGCGAGCTTGGGATGAAGATTCACCCCTTTCAGTCTGCAAAACACATCAAACACAATTTTTGTGCATCCAAATATGCATTAGTGTCAGCAAAATCATCAATCAAAATAATTACAATGACATGATCAATTTATATCAAACTTATGCTCATTTTCATATTTTTATCAAATCTACACTTTTTCAAATAAGCATATACGAAAATGTTCGCCAAGTTCATAAGCATTCAACTCAAATAACATGTCAAAATAATCATCACTAGCAATTAAACAAGTTTCAAATGGCATTATCTCTTAAAAATCAAGTTCATGAATTTTAGACTTGAAAAAGTCCACTTTAATTCTCAAAATCATGTTTAGGCTCAAAGTTTGGATCATTTAACTACCTAAATATGTTACACTACTTAATTTATCAACAATTCATGACAAAAATCGGCCATAACCTGTTTATATCAAAAAGCCCCAAATTGCCCAAGAACACAAACCCTAGATTACTCAAAATTTGAAGTTTAAGGCTTCTAATCATGTTAAATAGCATCAATCTAGGTTATACAAGCATAATACATAAACAATTTAAGCATAATTACACTAAAAAACATCAAAATCGAATTGGGTATAAAATTGCTCAAGAACACTAATTTTCAGATTAAATGGTGTTTAGGTGTAGAAATTTACCGTTTTCCTTGAGTAATTCCTTGATAGCATCCTTCTCAACATGATTTTAGTAAAAGATTTGATGAAAAATGGTGAAAAATTGTGAATTTCGGAGGTTTTTGTGTGTGTTTTTAGTGTGTATTTTCGCAGTAATTTTGGGTTGGGTGTGTTGACTGATCTGTTCTGGCCGTTTTTATTTTTTTTCTGTAATTTGGTCTCTCCGCGAGTCGCGGCATTTGGCCAATGCAAACTTCGCGAGTCGCGGTGTTTATTTGTTTTTTTTTTTTGTTTTTTAATAATAAACCTTAACTTATAAAACAAATATAAAATAAATTTAAAATTTTGTTTTCCTTTGTTTTAGGATGAGGTCGTTTCGGATCGATGTCCTAGTCCGTCCCTCGACAAAATTTTAAAATTTGTCTTTTTCAAGCGATTGTTTTAAAAGCTTAGATTTTTGGGTTTTTTTTTATATTTTTGGCATACTTTAATTCAATAAGATTAAAAATAATGATAATAAAAGTTCTCGTCCCTCCATCGGGTAAAGCAATTTCGGTTCAAAGACCTAGTCTTCAACTTACGACGAATTTTAAAAATCATATTTTTAACTTAGCGACATAAAGTAAATTTTTATTTTTAAATTCACACAACTGAAATTTAAAAATGCATAAAATTAAAAATTTACACCAAACTTAATTAAAAATGAATAATATTAAAAATTCACACCAAACTTATATTGTATTTTTGTTTTTATACATACAAACTTATATTAAAAATATTAATTTTTCAAATATTGACAAACTTAAATATATTGATTTTACAGAGTTCACAATATTAATTTAAGATTTATATATTAATTTTAAAAACATGGTAAAAATAAAATTAAAAATCTTTTTGGTCTTTTATCCTACTTTAATCAATCAAATATTATCAAAAATATGCGCCCCTCTTTTCGGTAAAGTAATTTCGGTTCCATGACCTAATTTAACTCATGACGAATTTTTGAAATATTTTGGGTTGATTGATGAAAGATATTTATACCTTAAGAATAAACGTTAAATTTCGCAGTGATGTAATAAATTTTTGAATGATATCAATAATTTCGGTTGCCAAACCTAATTTCATCGAATACCAATTTAATACTTTATAGCGAACAAATTAGCGTTTATTATCAAAAGGTTAAAAATGAAAATAAAAAAATAAAAACTGTACAGACTTACCTGTGAGATAGTATTCTTAGTGATATGATCTATCCCATTCATAAGATAGTCGGTTTAATTGGTTTTCCATAGCTACATAGGTGTAACCTCGAGCATTCAGTGTTTTTTCTTCTAAACATATGAACGGTCCGTCTCTGCATAAAGTAACAAATTCGGTATTTGAATAGGTTTGATTATTTGAACATTTACCTCCATGTGACCATTTTCCGCATTTGTGACATCTTTCTAGGTGTCGTGCTCTTCTTTTCGCTGCGGATTTTGATTTTCCTTTACCAAATTGTAACTTATTATCTTCGCATCTGGATTCTTTTCTTACTCCGTCCAATCTTTCTCTGATTACTGAAACTATTTCACTCGGAAGTGTGTCATTATTACGTTTAGTGATCAAAGCGTGTAGCATTAGACCATGGTTTAGTTCACAGGCAGTATTCATTTCCTAAAAAAAATAAAAATTCAGAATGGGGGGAGAAGACTAGTTCTTTAGGGTCTGCTAGGAAAAGACCATTCGGGTTCCATTTTCGAGAACTACACGAAAACAGACAATCTAACTCTAACAGAAATACATATTATCCTTTAAAGACTTGATTCTCCCCACACTTAGTTAGCTGTGGTATCGAAATTGTGATTAACTTCGTTGTCGACTTCCATCGGACTATCTATGTAATGTTTAACTCTGTGACCATTAACTTTAAATTCAATTCCATTTGAATTTATTAATTCTATCGTTCCGTATGGGAAAACTCTTTTGATTATGAATGGTCCAGACCATCTTGATTTCAATTTTCCAGGAAATAGCTTGAATCGTGAATTGAAAAGAAGAACTCTGTCTCCTTCTTTAAATTCTTTTAAACTTCTGATTCTTTTATCATGCCATTTCTTCGTTCTTTCTTTATAGATTAACGAATTTTCGTATGCTTCATGTCTTAATTCTTCTAATTCATTTAGTTGACTTAATCGTAGACGTCCGGCTTCATGTAAATCAAGATTACATGTCTTCAAAGCACAAAATGCATTGTGTTCAATTTCTACTGGAAGATGACATGCTTTTCCGTAGACGAGTTTAAAAGGTGTGGTTCCAATTGGAGTTTTGTAGGCTGTTCTAAAAGCCCAGAGTGCATCCTCCAATTTAATGGACCATTCCTTCGGATTTGATCCTACGGTTTTTTCTAGAATACGTTTTAAAGCTCGGTTGGTATTTTCAACTTGTCCACTTGTTTGTGGATGATATGCGGTGGAGATTTTATGAGTTACTCCATATCTTTTAAGAACTTTCTCAAGTTTATTATTACAGAAATGAGTTCCCCGATCACTTATTAAAGCTTTCGGTGTTCCAAACCTTGCAAAAAGACGTTTTAAAAAGTTGACTACAACTCGTGCATCGTTAGTTGGGAGAGCTTGTGCTTCCACCCATTTAGATACATAATCAATGGCTACGAGAATGTAGAGATTATTATGAGATTTTGGAAATGGACCCATAAAGTCAATACCCCAAATGTCAAATACTTCACATACTTGAATGACATTTTGTGGCATTTCATCACGTTGACTTATTTTTCCGGCCCTTTGACAAGCATCACAGGATTTGCAAAGAAGATGTGCATCTTTGTAAATTGTAGGCCAATAGAATCCAGCATCATAAACTTTTCTTGCTGTTAGTTGAGGCCCATAATGCCCTCCTGTTGGTCCTGTGTGACAATGGTTTAAAATTTTACTAGCTTCATCTCCGAATACACATCGGCGTATTATTCCATCTGGACAACTTTTAAATAGATGTGGATCTTCCCAGAAATAGTGTTTTATATCACTGAAGAATTTCTTTTGTTTTTGGTACGATAATCCTTTTTCAAGGAATCCACATACTAAATAGTTTGCATAGTCTGCAAACCATGGAATTTCATTATAATCTATCTTCAATAGATATTCATCAGGAAACTTGTCTTGTATGGCCGATTCATTTAGAACTTCTAATTCGGGATTTTCAAGACGAGAAAGATGATCAGCGGCGAGATTTTCTGCTCCTCTTTTATCTCGGATTTCAATATCAAACTCTTGTAAGAGTAAGATCCAACGGATTAATCTTGGTTTGGCATCTTGTTTCGAAAATAGGTATCTAAGAGCAGAATGGTCGGTATAGACCACCGTTTTTGCTAGAACGAGATATTTACGAAATTTGTCAAAAGCAAAGACAATAGCAAGGAGTTCTCTTTCAGTAGTTGTATAGTTTGTTTGTGCTCCTTGTAATGTCTTACTAGCATAATATATAGGTTGAAATCGTTTTTCAATCCTTTGTCCTAAAACGGCTCCCATTGCAAAATCACTTGCATCGCACATAAGTTCAAACGATAGATTCCAATTTGGTGTTATCATGATTGGCGCATTAGTAAGTTTCTCTTTAAGATTATTAAAAGATTTGATGCATTCATTTGAAAAGATGAATGGAGCATCCTTTTCTAGGAGTTTATTCATAGGAGTGGCAATTTTAGAAAAATCTTTTATGAAACGTCGGTTAAAACCGGCATGCCCTAGAAAACTCCTAACTCCTCTAACATTGGTGGGATGTGGAAGTTTAGCAATTACATCTACTTTAGCTCTATCCACTTCAATTCTTTCTTTTGAAATTTTATGTCCAAGAACGATGCCTTCTTTAACCATGAAATGGCATTTCTCCCAATTAAGTACTAGATTTGATTGTTCGCATCTAATCAGCATTCGTTTAAGATTAGCTAGAGATGTTTCAAAAGTATCACCGAAGACTGAAAAGTCATCCATGAAAACTTCCATGCATTCTTCTATCATGTCGTGAAAAATCGCCATCATGCACCTTTGAAAGGTTGCAGGGGCGTTGCAAAGTCCAAATGGCATGCGTTTGTAAGCAAAAGTACCATAAGGGCACGTGAACGTGGTTTTCTCTTGATCTTCGGGTGCTATTGGAATATGAAAATATCCGGAAAATCCATCAAGAAAACAATAGTAACTATTTCCGGCTAATCTTTCCAACATTTGATCAATAAAAGGTAAGGGAAAGTGATCTTTTCTGGTGGCGTCATTTAATTTTCTATAATCAATACATACACGCCATCCTGTTACAGTCCTAGTAGGAATAAGCTCATTTTTCTCATTTGTAATGACAGTTATGCCACCCTTCTTAGGCACGCATTGAACTGGGCTTACCCATGGACTATCAGAGATTGGATAAATTAGACCTGTGTCTAGCAGTTTAATAATTTCTTTTTTAACTACATCTTGCATATTCGGATTTAGTCTTCGTTGGCGTTGCACATACGTTTTATGACCTTCTTCCATAAGGATTTTATGTGTGCAATACGAAGGACTTATTCCTTTAATATCATGAATCTTCCATGCAATGGCTGGTTTATGAGCTTTCAACACAGAAATGAGTTGTGATTTCTCATTTTCAGTAAGAGAAGATGATATTATTACAGGTAATTCAGATTCACCATGTAAATAAGCGTATTCCAAATGGTTTGAAAGTGGCTTTAACTCTAATGTCGGTGGTTCTTCTATCGATGATTTATATCGATATCTGTCTTCTTCTTTTAGCATTTGAATTTCTTCTGTTGTTGGTTCATATCCATTAGCTATTAGTGTAGCTAACATTTCAGCTTCATCAATTGGTTCATTACCTTCTCCTAAAGAACATTCTCCTGTTCCTTGTAATTCTGGAAATTCTTCTAATAATTCTGCATGTGAATCTATAGTTTGAATATAATAACATGTATCATCTGCAGATTGCGGTTGTTGCATTGCTCTATCAACTGAAAAGGTAACACTCTCGTCCTCTATACTTAGGGTCAATTTCTTACCGAACACGTCTATCATTGCTTTAGCAGTGTTTAAGAATGGTCTTCCTAATATGAGAGGAACTTGAGAATCTTCTTCCATGTCCAGAACAACAAAATCTACTGGAAATACTAAAGTACCAACTTTAACTAGCATGTTCTCCATTATCCCTCTAGGATATTTTATTAATCGATCGGCTAGTTGTATGCTTATTCTTGTTGGTTTCAATTCTCCGAGGTCTAGTTTAGTGTATAGTGAATACGGCATTAAATTTATACTAGCATCTAAGTCTGCCAATGCTTCTATTGAACTAAGACTACCCAGAAAACATGGAATTGTGAAACTTCCTGGATCAGATAGTTTTTCTGGTATCTTATTCAACAGCACTGCTGAACAATTAGCATTCATAGTAACGGCCGAGAGTTCTTCCATTTTCTTTCTATTTGTGATTAGATCTTTCAAGAATTTAGCATATCTAGGCATTCCTGAAATCACATCAATGAAAGGAAGATTTACATTTATCTGTTTAAACATATCAAAGAATTTAGATTGCTCGGCTTCAAGTCTTTCTTTTTTCATTTTACTCGGGTAAGGAAGTGGTGGTTGGTATGGTTTAACATAAGGTTTAGCCTTAACTGTGTTATCTTCATTAACCTTTTCAACTACTGGTTCTTTTTCCTTATCTTGTTCAGATTGTGGTTCTTGTGGAGTAGGAATAGCTTCATCTGAAGTTACAGGTATTTCAGGTGGTTTAAGTGTTGTACCACTTCTTGTGATAATGGCTTTAGCTGTTTCATTCCGGGGGTTAGCATTTGTATCACTAGGTAAACTTCCCGATTTTCTTTCACCTATTAACCTTGCTAGGTTACTTACTTCTTGTTCCAAGTTTTGAATAGAAGCTTGTTGATTTCTAAATGCTTGAGCATTTTGTTCATTGGTTTGTTTTTGAGATGTGAAAAACTGTGTTTGAGTTTCAACTAGCTTCATCATCATATCTTCTAAATTCGGCTTTTTATCATCGGTTTGTGGTGGTTTGTTTTGAAAATTAGGTCTTTGCTGATTGTAAGTATTATTAGATACTTGTTGATTGCTAGGACCTTGTTGGTTGTTGTATGGAATATTTCGGTTATAATTCTAATTTTGATTGTAAATCGGTCTTTGCGGTTGATAATTATTCTGATAATTATTTCCAGGCCTTTGGTTTATGTATGAAATATTCTCTCTTTGTTCCATTGTTAATTCAATACTGAGACAATCTTTTGTCAAATGTGGTCCTCCACACTGCTCACAACTAATTCGTATTGAGTGAATATCCTTAGTCATCTTTTCCATTCGTCTCTCGACAGCATCTATCTTTGCGGAAATGGAATCTAAGTCATGGCTAGAATCGGCTCTAGCTGCTTTAGATGATCTAACGATATCTTTTTCTTGGTGCCACTCATGTGAGTGGGAAGCAGTGTTATCAATAATTTTATAAGCATCAGTTTCGGTTTTCTTCATAATGGAACCACCAGCTGCTATATCGATGTCTTTTCTTGTAGTGATGTCGCATCCTTGGTATAATATTTGTACTATTTGACAGGTGTCTAAACCATGTTGCGGACATCCTCTTAATAACTTTCCAAATCTTGTCCACGCCTCATATAGAGTTTCATTCGGTTTCTATGTGAACGTAACAATTTCTCCTTGAAGTCTTACGGCTTTAGATGCCGGAAAGAATTGTTTAAGAAAATTTTCAACTAAAACGTCCCATGTATCAATCGCCCCTTCAGGTAATGATTCCAACCAATCTTTGGCTTCTCCCTTTAAAGTCCAGGGAAATAACATGAGATATATCTGTTCATCCTGAACTTCTCTTATTTTAAATAGAGTGCAGATCCTATTAAAGGTACGAAGATGTTCATTTGGATCTTCCTTCGGCGCACCACTAAATTGGCATTGATTAGTCACCATGTGTAGAATTTGTCCTTTGATTTCATAATCTGGCGCATTAATGTCTGGATGAGTAATTGCGTGACCTTGGCCAGTGCGTTTAGCTCTCATTCGGTCTTCCATACTTAAAGGTTCTAGATTCTCCATAATTGAATTTGTTGAATCGGAATCACTAGAGGATTCTGATTTAATGGTTGGTTCCTCAACAATCTCTGTTTGAATGATTGGTGGTTCCGGAGGAAAAATTAATGGTTCAGGATCTATGAATCGTCCTTAATTATTCTCCGAATTCTCAATTGTGAGGTCGATTTCAAAAAATGGATTATCAACGGCGACAATATTAGCTAGATGTCTTGATCGAGTTACAGGTGGTGAACGTACAAAAGGTGGTGAACGTCTTGCTCGGTGCATTCACTGAATATCCTATTAGTTTTTAAAAGGAAAGAAAAATTATATAAGTTATCCAATTAATAGACTTTTCTAATTTTGCCCACGTTTCGAATAGCCAAAAGATGCAGCAGAGGGGCATGATTCGTTTGGTCTCAATATAATTGAGGACTGTTTGGCTCCAATAACCCGGTCCACGTACAAATCCAACTATTACTACGAACCAGAAAATTTTGATGTCTATCAATTTAACCACTTAAAATAAATTTTCGTAATTTTAAGAAATTTAGATAAGAAGTAGAATAAAAATCTATGTCCTAAAACTAGAATAGCGAGAAATAAGAAAGAAAAAGAGCGCGTCGAAAAAGAAAAGGGTTGAAAAATAAAAGGCGTCGAAAAATAAGAAAATAATAAAAAAAATGACTTATAGAACTTAAAAACACTCGACTAACCCAACCTTATTACTATCACTAACTTAAAATTATAATCGCAAATTGAGATTACTAATTGGAGTGATAATTGATACATAGGTAAAAGGCGTCTAAAAATATTAAAGCTTACAAGTAAAACTATATCCCAAATGGTAATATCTTAAAAAGGTACTAAAACTTAAAAAGGCGTCGCAAAATTCTAAAGCACCTAAATCTTAGTCTAAAGAAAAAGCACTTAAGGGATTTTACGGCAAGGCCTAAAAATCTAGAAATAAAAATAACTATGGCAAAAACTAAGTTTAAAACTAAATACGAGCGAAAAATACAAATATTACGCTAAAACAATTAAAAAGGGACAAAATATAAAAATATACTAAAAGTTGTAAAAAGTACAATTTTTATAAAAATATTATTTTTAAATTATTTATTTTATAAAACTATTAATTTTGTAATTTAAATAATCTAAATAAACTAAAATACAAATTAAATAAAAAGTAAAACTAAATAACATTAAAATCTAAACCTAATTAGGGTTTAAAATTAATTATAATTAATAATTATCCATAATTAATGCGAATTAGGGCTTCTGTGTGGCCCGTGTCAGACGGCTCCGCGAGTCGCGGTGCCTCGTGGCTACAAACGCCGCAAGTCACGGGGTTTGGAATTTCAGTTGACAGACTGATTTAAATTCGACGTTTTACTTTTTTTTTTTTATATTTTCTGTTTAAATATTTAAATAAAATATTTATAAAAACTAAATAAAACTTATGTTTTAAAAACTAAAATAAAAATAGAAATACTTTATAATAAAAATCTTAAAACTAGATTTATATATTTATTTATTTATTTATTTTTTTTTTGATTTTTAATTTTATGTTCTAAATAATCACAAAATATTTAAATAAAACTTATATTTTTATAAAATAAAAATAAAGAAACTTTATAAAACTTAAATATTTAACAAACTCTTAAAAATATTTATATTTTTGTTTTTCTTTTTATATTTTTGAATATTTAAAACGTATTTTTACAAAAGCGTATTTTTTTATATTAGTAAAAAATAATATTTTTTTTATATTAGCTTGCGCTTCCGGCTTTTAAGCTAGATGTTCCCCGGCAGCGGCGCCAAAAATACTTGATGTTCTGCGAGGTGTATATAAAATAGCTTAAATTTTACAAGAAAATACTATTAAATACGATACAATATTACACAAGATATTTATTTATTTAGAGAATGGATATACTTAAACCTTGCTACAACACTTATAGGCGGTGTACCTAATCGTACAGTAGTGTAGTTTTTAGTAAGTCCGGTTCGTTCCACAGGGAAAATCTTTTAATCAAAGCTTAACGCTATATTAGTTTAAATTTATAAAAATATAAATATATATATAAGTAATATTATTATTATAAAGGGGTTTTTTACCGTTTAATGACCGGTTTGTCGATTTTAAAACTTTAGTCGCAGTTAAAACCAAATATAAAATATTAAATAAATAAAAGACTTTATTTAAAGCGTAAAGTAAATAACGATAATGAAATTGCGAATAATAAAAGTGCGATAAAATAAACTTGCGATAATTAAAAAGTATGATAATTAAAAGTGCAATTAAATACAATAACAATAAATAAAAATGCGATAATTAGAAGTGCAATTAAATATAAAATAAAGGAAATTAAATATGAAATAAAAGAATTATGCTTATTTAAACTTCCGTAATCATGATGTTTGACGTGTTGATTTTAGTTTTATGCCCATGGGTTAATTGTCCTTTGTCCTGGATTATTTAATATGTCCGTCTGGTTTTTGTCCATAACAGTCCATCAGTCATAAATATAAAGTGCGAGTGTCCTCGTCAAATTATCCTTATACCCGAAGTCAAATATTCCAACTAATTGGGGACTTAAACTGTAACAAGATTTTAATACTTTGTTTAATAATTACACCAGGATGTCGACTGAGTGTAACCCAAGGTTTTAATACTTTGTTAACAATTATGCCAAGTGTCCTTGTACATAATTTCACCCCTGTTTTAATAATTCTAGTGGCTATTAATCCACTCCCGTGTTCGGTTAAATGAACGATTATTCGTACATATAAATACCCCGCCCATTGAAATGTCTCGTTCTTATTAATTAAAAACGTTCCATATTAATTGATTTCGTTGCGAGGTTTTGACCTCTATATGAGACGTTTTTCAAAGACTGCATTCATTTTTAAAACAAACCATAACCTTTATTTCATAAATAAAGGTTTAAAAGCTTTACGTAGATTATCAAATAATGATAATCTAAAATATCCTGTTTACACACGACCATTACATAATGGTTTACAATACAAATATGTTACATCAAAATCAGTTTCTTAAATGCAGTTTTTACACAATATCATACAAACATGGACTCCAAATCTTGTCCTTATTTTAGTATGCAACAGCGGAAGCTCTTAGTATTCACCTGAGAATAAACATGCTTTAAACGTCAACAAAAATGTTGGTGAGTTATAGGTTTAACTTATATGTATCAAATCGTAACAATAGACCACAAGATTTCATATTTCAATACACATCCCATACATAGAGATAAAAATTATTCATATGGTGAACACCTGGTAACCGACATTAACAAGATGCATATATATAAGAATATCCCCATCATTCCGGGACACCCTTCGGATATGATATAAATTTCGAAGTACTAAAGCATCCGGTACTTTGGATGGGGTTTGTTAGGCCCAATAGATCTATCTTTAGGATTCGCGTCAATTAGGGTGTCTGTTCCCTAATTCTTAGATTACCAGACTTAATAAAAAGGGGCATATTCGATTTCGATAATTCAACCATAGAATGTAGTTTCACGTACTTGTGTCTATTTTGTAAATCATTTATAAAACCTGCATGTATTCTCATCCCAAAAATATTAGATTTTAAAAGTGGGACTATAACTCACTTTCACAGATTTTTACTTCGTCGGGAAGTAAGACTTGGCCACTGGTTGATTCACGAACCTATAACAATATATACATATATATCAAAGTATGTTTAAAATATATTTACAACACTTTTAGTATATTTTGATGTTTTAAGTTTATTAAGTCAGCTGTCCTCGTTAGTAACCTACAACTAGTTGTCCACAGTTAGATGTACAGAAATAAATCGATAAATATTATCTTGAATCAATCCACGACTCAGTGTATACGTATCTCAGTATTGATCACAACTCAAACTATATATATTTTGGAATCAACCTCAACCCTGTATAGCTAACTCCAACATTCACATATAGAGTGTCTATGGTTGTTCCGAAATATATATAGATGTGTCGACATGATAGGTCGAAACATTGTATACGTGTCTATGGTATCTCAAGATTACATAATATACAATACAAGTTGATTAAGTTATGGTTGGAATAGATTTGTTACCAATTTTCACGTAGCTAAAATGAGAAAAATTATCCAATCTTGTTTTACCCATAACTTCTTCATTTTAAATCCGTTTTGAGTGAATAAAATTGCTATGGTTTCATATTGAACTCTATTTTATGAATCTAAACAGAAAAAGTATAGGTTTATAGTCGGAAAAATAAGTTACAAGTCGTTTTTGTAAAGGTAGTCATTTCAGTCGAAAGAACGACGTCTAGATGACCATTTTAGAAAACATACTTCCACTTTGAGTTTAACCATAATTTTTGGATATAGTTTCATGTTCATAATAAAAATCATTTTCTCAGAATAACAACTTTTAAATCAAAGTTTATCATAGTTTTTAATTAACTAACCCAAAACAGCCCGTGGTGTTACTACGACGGCGTAAATCCGGTTTTACGGTGTTTTTCGTGTTTTCAGATTTTAAATCATTAAGTTAGCATATCATATAGATATAGAACATGTGTGTAGTTAATTTTAAAAGTCAAGTTAGAAGGATTAACTTTTGTTTGCGAACAAGTTTAGAATTAACTAAACTATGTTCTAGTGATTACGAGTTTAAACCTTCGAATAAGATAGTTTTATATATATGAATCGAATGATGTTATGAACATCATTACTACCTCAAGTTTAGTAGATAAACCTACTGGAAGTGACAAGAAATGATCTAGCTTCAAAGGATCTTGGATGGCTTGAAAGTTCTTGAAGTAGGATCATGACACAAAAACAAGTTCAAGTAAGATTTTTACTCGAATTAACATAGTTTATAGTTATAGAAATTGAATCAAAGTTTGAATATGAATATTACCTTGAATAAGAAAGATAACCTACTGTATATAACAAAGGTTTCTTGATCTTAGATGATTACTTGGAATGGATTAGAAAGCTTGGAAGTAAATTAGTAAACTTGAAGGGATTTTTGAAGTGTTCTTGAAGTGTTCTTCCTATGATGCTTATAGCTTGATTCTTGAAGTGATTTTTGATGAAGATGATGGTTAAATACTGGAAAAATACGTTCATAATAGTGTATGTGTGTTGAGAGAGAATTAGAAAGAGAATTGGAAGTGAAATGGAGTGAATGATGAGTGGTAATTGGTGAGTGGTGAGTGGGGTTAAAAGGAGTTCTAGTTAGTTGACTAGCTCATGGTAGAAGTTAAAATTGATTAGTCATACATGACATAATCAAGAGTGGAATCCCATGCTAGTTCCTGTTGGTATATACTCATAATAAGTACGTTTTGAAGCTGTGTATAATACGGGTAAGAATACGACTAGAATTCTTGATGAAAGAAAAGAATGGAAAAGTAACTGTAACCATTTTCGTTAAGTATGAGTGTTTTGATATATGTCTTGAAGTCTTCCAAAAGTATTTTAATACATCTAAATACACTACTTGTATATACATTTTAACTGAGTCGTTAAGTCATCGTTAGTCGTTACATGTAAGTGTTGTTTTGAAACCTTTAAGTTAACGATCTCAATTAATGTTGTTAACCCATTGTTTATTATATCTAATGAGATGTTAAATTATTATATTATCATGATATTATGATATATTAATATATCTTAATATGATATATATACATTTAAATGTCGTTACAACGATAATCGTTACATATATGTCTCGTTTCGAAATCCTTAAGTTAGTAGTCTTGTTTATATGTATATAACTCATTGTTAATATACTTATGGAGATACTTACTTACCATAATCTCATGTTAACCATATGTATATCCATATATATATCATCAAGTCGTTTTTACAAGTTTTAACGTTCGTGAATCGCCGGTCAACTTGGGTGGTCAATTGTCTATATGAAACATATTTCAATTAATCAAGTCTTAACAAGTTTGATTGCTTAACATGTTGGAAACATTTAATCATGTAAATATCAATCTCAATTAATATATATAAACATGGAAAAGTTCGGGTCACTACAGTACCTACCCGTTAAATAAATTTCGTCCCAAAATTTTAAGCTGTTGAAGGTGTTGACGAATCTTCTGGAAATAGATGCGGGTATTTCTTCTTCATCTGATCTTCACGCTCCCAGGTGAACTCGGGTCCTCTACGAGCATTCCATCGAACCTTAACAATTGATATCTTGTTTTGCTTAAGTCTTTTAACCTCACGATCCATTATTTCGACGGGTTCTTCGATGAATTGGAGTTTTTCGTTGATTTGGATTTCATCTAACGGAATAGTGAGATCTTCTTTAGCAAAACATTTCTTCAAATTCGAGACGTGGAAAGTGTTATGTACAGCCGCGAGTTGTTGAGGTAACTCAAGTCGGTAAGCTACTGGTCCGACACGATCAATAATCTTGAATGGTCCAATATACCTTGGATTTAATTTCCCTCGTTTACCAAATCGAACAACGCCTTTCCAAGGTGCAACTTTAAGCATGACCATCTCTCCAATTTCAAATTCTATATCTTTTCTTTTAATGTCAGCGTAGCTCTTTTGTCGACTTTGGGCGGTTTTCAACCGTTGTTGAATTTGGATGATCTTCTCGGTAGTTTCTTGTATAATCTCCGGACCCGTAATCTGTCTATCCCCCACTTCACTCCAACAAATCGGAGACCTGCACTTTCTACCATAAAGTGCTTCAAACGGCGCCATCTCAATGCTTGAATGGTAGCTGTTATTGTAGGAAAATTCTGCTAATGGTAGATGTCGATCCCAACTGTTTCCGAAATCAATAACACATGCTCGTAGCATGTCTTCAAGCGTTTGTATCGTCCTTTCGCTCTGCCCATCAGTTTGTGGATGATAGGCAGTACTCATGTCTAGACGAGTTCCTAATGCTTGCTGTAATGTCTGCCAGAATCTTGAAATAAATCTGCCATCCCTATCAGAGATAATAGAGATTGGTATTCCATGTCTGGAGACGACTTCCTTCAAATACAGTCGTGCTAATTTCTCCATCTTGTCATCTTCTCTTATTGGCAGGAAATGTGCTGATTTGGTGAGACGATCAACTATTACCCAAATAGTATCAAAACCACTTGCAGTCCTTGGCAATTTAGTGATGAAATCCATGGTAATGTTTTTCCATTTCCATTCCGGGATTTCGGGTTGTTGAAGTAGACCTGATGGTTTCTGATGCTCAGCTTTGACCTTAGAACACGTCAAACATTCTCCTACGTATTTAGCAACATCGGCTTTCATACCCGGCCACCAAAAATGTTTCTTGAGATCCTTGTACATCTTCCCCGTTCCAGGATGTATTGAGTATCTGGTTTTATGAGCTTCTCTAATTACCATTTCTCTCATATCTCCAAATTTTGGTACCCAAATCCTTTCAGCCCTAAACCGGGTTCCGTCTTCCCGAATATTAAGATGCTTCTCCGATCCTTTGGGTATTTCATCCTTTAAATTTCCCTCTTTTAAAACTCCTTGTTGCGCCTCCTTTATTTGAGTAGTAAGGTTATTATGAATCATTATATTCATAGATTTTACTCGAATGGGTTCTCTGTCCTTCCTGCTCAAGGCATCGGCTACCACATTTGCCTTCCCCGGGTGGTAACGAATCTCAAAGTCGTAATCATTCAATAATTCAATCCACCTACGCTGCCTCATATTCAGTTGTTTCTGATTAAATATGTGTTGAAGACTTTTGTGGTCGGTATATATAATACTTTTGACCCCATATAAGTAGTGCCTCCAAGTCTTTAATGCAAAAACAACCGCGCCTAATTCCAAATCATGCGTCGTATAATTTTGTTCGTGAATCTTCAATTGTCTAGACGCATAAGCAATCACCTTCGTTCGTTGCATTAATACACAACCGAGACCTTGCTTTGATGCGTCACAATAAATCACAAAATCATCATTCCCTTCAGGCAATGACAATATAGGTGCCGTAGTTAGCTTTTTCTTCAATAACTGAAACGCTTTCTCTTGTTCATCATTCCATTCAAATTTCTTCCCTTTATGCGTTAAAGCAGTCAAGGGTTTTGCTATTCTGGAAAAGTCTTGGATGAACCTTCTGTAGTAACCAGCTAGTCCTAAAAACTGGCGTATGTGTTTCGGTGTTTTCGGGGTTTCCCACTTTTCAACAGTTTCTATCTTTGCCGGATCCACCTTAATACCTTCTTTGTTCACTATGTGACCGAGGAATTGAACTTCTTCCAACCAAAATGCACACTTTGAAAACTTAGCGTACAATTCTTCCTTCCTCAATACTTCTAACACCTTTCTCAAATGTTCACCGTGTTCTTGGTCATTCTTTGAGTAAATAAGTATGTCATCAATGAAAACAATGACAAACTTGTCAAGGTATGGTCCACACACTCGGTTCATAAGGTCCATGAACACAGCTGGTGCATTAGTTAAACCAAATGGCATGACCATAAACTCGTAATGACCGTAACGTGTTCTGAAAGCAGTCTTTGGAATATCATCTTCTTTCACCCACATTTGATGATACCCGGAACGTAAGTCAATCTTTGAATAAACAGACGAGCCTTGTAGTTGATCAAATAAGTCGTCGATTCTCGGTAGTGGGTAGCGGTTCTTGATGGTAAGTTTGTTCAACTCTCGGTAGTCGATACACAACCTGAATGTACCATCTTTCTTCTTGACAAACAAAACAGGAGCTCCCCACGGTGATGTGCTTGGTCGAATGAAACCACGCTCTAAAAGTTCTTGTAATTGGCTTTGCAGTTCTTTCATCTCGCTGGGTGCGAGTGTGTAAGGAGCACGAGCTATTGGTGCAGCTCCTGGTACAAGATCTATTTGAAATTCAACGGATCGCTGTGGGGGTAATCCCGGTAATTCTTTCGGAAATACATCGGGAAATTCTTTTGCAATGGGAACATCATTGATGCTCTTTTCTTCAGTTTGTACTTTCTCGACGTGTGCTAGAACAGCATAGCAACCTTTTCTTATTAGTTTTTGTGCCTTCAAATTACTAATAAGATGTAGCTTCGTGTTGCCCTTTTTTCCGTACACCATTAAGGGTTTTCCTTTTTCTCGTATAATGCGAATTGCATTTTTGTAACAAACGATCTCTGCTTTCACTTCTTTCAACTAGTCCATACCGATTATCACATCAAAACTCCCTAACTCTACTGGTATCAAATCAATCTTAAATGTTTCGCTAACCAGTTTAATTTCTCGATTCCGACATATATTATCTGCTGAAATTAATTTACCATTTGCTAATTCGAGTAAAAATTTACTATCCAAAGGCGTCAATGGACAACTTAATTTAGCACAAAAATCTCTACTCATATAGCTTCTATCCGCACCCGAATCAAATAAAACGTAAGCAGATTTATTGTCAATAAGAAACGTACCCGTAACAAGCTCCGGGTCTTCCTGTGCCTCTGACGCATTAATATTGAAAACTCTTCCGCGACCTTGTCCATTCGTGTTCTCCTGGTTCGGGCAATTTCTAATAATGTGGCCCGGTTTTCCACATTTATAACAAACTACATTGGCATAACTTGCTCCGACACTACTTGCTCCGCCATTACTCGTTCCGACACCATTTGTTCCTTTTGTTCTATTAACCCCTGGTCTGTAGACCTCACACTTCGCCGCGCTATGACCATTTCTTTTACACTTGTTGCAAAATTTGGTGCAGAACCCCGAGTGATACTTTTCACACCTTTGGCATAGCTGCTTCTGATTGTTATTGTTGTTGCGGTTATTATTGTTGTTGGGATGATTGATGTAGTAGTTGTTGTTGTTGTTGTTGTTGTTGTTGGGCCGTTTGTTGTAGTTACGATTGATGTTGCGATTGTTGGGATAATTGTTGCGATTATTGTTGTAATTGCTGTTGTTGTTGTATTGGTGATTCTTATCACCGTTTTCCTCCCACTTTCTTTTGACTTGCTTCACATTGGCCTCTTCAGTAGTCTGTTCTTTAATTCTTTCTTCAATCTGGTTCACTAGTTTGTGAGCCATTCTACATGCCTGTTGTATGGAGGCAGGCTCGTGTGAACTTATATCTTCTTGGATTCTTTCCGGTAATCCTTTCACAAACGCGTCGATCTTCTCTTCCTCATCTTCGAATGCTCCCGGACACAATAGGCACAATTCTGTGAATCGTCTTTCGTACGTGGTAATATCAAATCCTTGGGTTCGTAACCCTCTAAGTTCTGTCTTGAGCTTATTGACCTCTGTTCTGGGATGATACTTCTCGTTCATCAAGTGCTTGAATGCTGACCACGGTAGTGCGTACGCATCATCTTGTCCCACTTGCTCTAGATAGGTATTCCACCATGTTAACGCAGAACCTGTGAAGGTATGCGTAGCGTACTTCACTTTATCCTCTTCAGTACACTTACTTATGGCAAACACCAATTCGACCTTCTCGGTCCACCGTTTCAATCCGATCGGTCCTTCGGTTCCATCAAATTCCAAAGGTTTGCAGGCAGTGAATTCTTTGTAGGTGCATCCTACACGATTTCCTGTACTGCTAGATCCAAGGTTATTGTTGGTATATAGCGCAGCCTGTACAGCGGCTATGTTTGAAGCTAGAAAAGTACGGAATTCCTCTTCATTCATATTCACGGTGTGTCGAGTAGTCGGTGCCATTTCCTTCAAAATAGTCAAATGGAACAAGTTAATCATACAGAATATTAAGAGTAGTTAATAGTATTTCGTAGCATAATATGAACTCATTTATAAAAGCTTTTTCTTCATATTAGCATTTTATAAGTTTAAATTCGGGTAGTATCTACCCGTTAAGTTCATACTTAGTAGCTAATATACAATTCAACTACTACAATTCTATATGAAAAACTGATTGTAATAATATTTCACGTTCAAACTTTTATACAATATTTTACAAACTTACAATATCGCTTATTTTACATAAAGCATGAAATATAGCACACAATAACTTTGATACAAGATAGTTGTGAAGATAATTCTAGCTAGTACACAAGTCGTTCAGCAAAGGCAATAAAGACACGTAATTCATACGTCCAGAAACAAGTCATGCATTCTGGTTTTACTAGGACTACTTCCCATCCTTGGTCTTGTGGAACATAACTGTTATGGCCGTTGATAAGACAGCGTGTTGTAACGTCATCAAAGGGACGAGGGTTACGTAATGACCAACAGTCTCGTAATAACCTAAAAACCTCATTTCTTACCCCAATTACCGACTCCGTCACTTGTGGGAACGTTTTGTTTAATAGTTGTAGCCCGATGTTCTTGTTCTCACTTTGGTGAGAAGCGAACATTACTAACCCGTAAGCATAACATGCTTCTTTATGTTGCATGTTAGCCGCTTTTTCTAAATCACGAAGTCCTATATTTGGATATACTGAGTCAAAATAATTTCTTAACCCGTTGCGTAAAATAGCATTTGGGTTCCCCGCAATATATGCGTCAAAGTAAACACATCGTAACTTATGGATTTCCCAATGCGATATCCCCCATCTTCAGAACGAAAGCCTTTTATAAACCAAATCATTCTTGGAACGTTCTTCGAATGTCTTACAAACTGATCTCGCCTTAAATAGTTGTGCCGAGGAATTCTGACCGACTCTAGACAAGATTTCATCAATCATGTCTTCGGGTAGGTCTCTTAAAATATTGGGTTGTCTATCCATTTTGTCTTTTTATACTGTAAAATAGACAAGAGTTAGATTCATAAAAAAAATACTTATTAATACAAGCAATTTTTACATATATCATAAAGCATAAGCACACTATATTACATATATTACACCACACGAATATAATTATCTTATTCCGACTCGCTCGTTTCTTCTTGTTCGGTTTTGGTTCGTTTTGCCAAGTTTCTAGGGATATATGATGTTCCCCTAATATGAGCCGTCGTTGTCCACATTGGTTTAGAAAAACCTGGTGGTTTAGAGGTTCCCAGGTCATTGTTACAACTTAAGGACTTCGGGGGTTGACGATACATATAAAGTTCATCGGGGTTGGAATTAGATTTCTCTATTTTTATGCCCTTTCCCTTATTATTTTCTTTTGCCTTTTTAAATTCAGTTGGGGTAATTTCTATAACATCATCGGAATTCTCGTCGGAATCCGATTCATCGAAGAATTGGTAATCCTCCCAATATTTTGTTTCCTTGGCGGAAACACCATTGACCATAATTAACCTTGGTCGGTTGGTTGAGGATTCTCTTTTACTTAACCGTTTTATTATTTCCCCCACCGGTTCTATTTCTTCTTCCGGTTCCGATTCTTCTTCCGGTTCCGATTCTTCTTCCGGTTCCGACTCTTCTTCCGATTCCTCTTCGGGAACTTGTGAATCAGTCCACGAATCATTCCAATTTACATTTGACTCTTCATTATTATTAGGTGAGTCAATGGGACTTGTTCTAGAGGTAGACATCTATCACATAATATCAAACACGATAAGAGATTAATATATCACATAATATTCATATGTTGAAAATATATAGTTTCCAACAAAAATGTTAAGCAATCATTTTTAAAGAAAACACGGTCGAAGTCCAGACTCACTAATGCATCCTAACAAACTCGATAAGACACACTAATGCAAATTTTCTGGTTCTCTAAGACCAACGCTCTGATACCAACTGAAATGTCCCGTTCTTATTGATTAAAAACGTTCCATATTAATTGATTTCGTTGCGAGGTTTTGACCTCTATATGAGACGTTTTTCAAAGACTGCATTCATTTTTAAAACAAACCATAACCTTTATTTCATAAATAAAGGTTTAAAAGCTTTACGTAGATTATCAAATAATGATAATCTAAAATATCCTGTTTACACACGACCATTACATAATGGTTTACAATACAAATATGTTACATCAAAATCAGTTTCTTGAATGCAGTTTTTACACAATATCATACAAACATGGACTCCAAATCTTGTCCTTATTTTAGTATGCAACAGCGGAAGCTCTTAGTATTCACCTGAGAATAAACATGCTTTAAACGTCAACAAAAATGTTGGTGAGTTATAGGTTTAACTTATATGTATCAAATCGTAACAATAGACCACAAGATTTCATATTTCAATACACATCCCATACATAGAGATAAAAATCATTCATATGGTGAACACCTGGTAACCGACATTAACAAGATGCATATATATAAGAATATCCCCATCATTTCGGGACACCCTTCGGATATGATATAAATTTCGAAGTACTAAAGCATCCGGTACTTTGGATGGGGTTTGTTAGGCCCAATAGATCTATATTTAGGATTCGCGTCAATTAGGGTGTCTGTTCCCTAATTCTTAGATTACCAGACTTAATAAAAAGGGGCATATTCGATTTCGATAATTCAACCATAGAATGTAGTTTCACGTACTTGTGTCTATTTTGTAAATCATTTATAAAACCTGCATGTATTCTCATCCCAAAAATATTAGATTTTAAAAGTGGGACTATAACTCACTTTCACAGATTTTTACTTCGTCGGGAAGTAAGACTTAGCCACTGGTTGATTCACGAACCTATAACAATATATACATATATATCAAAGTATGTTTAAAATATATTTACAACACTTTTAATATATTTTGATGTTTTAAGTTTATTAAGTCAGCTGTCCTCGTTAGTAACCTACAACTAGTTGTCCACAGTTAGATGTACAGAAATAAATCGATAAATATTATCTTGAATCAATCCACGACTCAGTGTATACGTATCTCAGTATTGATCACAACTCAAACTATATATATTTTGGAATCAACCTCAACCCTGTATAGCTAACTCCAACATTCACATATAGAGTGTCTATGGTTGTTCCGAAATATATATAGATGTGTTGACATGATAGGTCGAATAATTGTATACGTGTCTATGGTATCTCAAGATTACATAATATACAATACAAGTTGATTAAGTTATGGTTGGAATCGATTTGTTACCAATTTTCACGTAGCTAAAATGAGAAAAATTATCCAATCTTGTTTTACCCATAACTTCTTCATTTTAAATCCGTTTTGAGTGAATCAAATTGCTATGGTTTCATATTGAACTCTATTTTATGAATCTAAACAGAAAAAGTATAGGTTTATAGTCGGAAAAATAAGTTACAAGTCGTTTTTGTAAAGGTAGTCATTTCAGTTGAAAGAACGACGTCTAGATGACCATTTTAGAAAACATACTTCCACTTTGAGTTGAACCATAATTTTTGGATATAGTTTCATGTTCATAATAAAAATCATTTTCTCAGAATAACAACTTTTAAATCAAAGTTTATCATAGTTTTTAATTAACTAACCCAAAACATCCCGTGGTGTTACTACGACGGCGTAAATCCGGTTTTACGGTGTTTTTCGTGTTTTCAGGTTTTAAATCATTAAGTTAGCATATCATATAGATATAGAACATGTGTGTAGTTAATTTTAAAAGTCAAGTTAGAAGGATTAACTTTTGTTTGCGAACAAGTTTAGAATTAACTAAACTATGTTCTAGTGATTACGAGTTTAAACCTTCGAATAAGATAGTTTTATATATATGAATCGAATGATGTTATGAACATCATTACTACCTCAAGTTTAGTAGATAAACCTACTGGAAGTGACAAGAAATGATCTAGCTTCAAAGAATCTTGGATGGCTTGAAAGTTCTTGAAGTAGGATCATGACACAAAAATAAGTTCAAGTAAGATTTTTACTCGAATTAACATAGTTTATAGTTATAGAAATTGAATCAAAGTTTGGATATGAATATTACCTTGAATAAGAAAGATAACCTACTGTATATAACAAAGGTTTCTTGATCTTAGATGATTACTTGGAATGGATTAGAAAGCTTGGAAGTAAATTAGTAAACTTGAAGGGATTTTTGAAGTGTTCTTGAAGTGTTCTTCCTATGATGCTTATAGCTTGATTCTTGAAGTGATTTTTGATGAAGATGATGGTTAAATACTGGAAAAATACGTTCATAATAGTGTATGTGTGTTGAGAGAGAATTAGAAAGAGAATTAGAAGTGAAATGGAGTGAATGATGAGTGGTAATTGATGAGTGGTGAGTGGGGTTAAAAGGAGTTCTCGTTAGTTGACTAGCTCATGGTAGAAGTTAAAATTGATTAGTCATACATGACATAATCAAGAGTGGAATCCCATGCTAGTTCCTATTGGTATATACTCATAGTAAGTACGTTTTGAAGCTGTGTATAATACGGGTAAGAATACGACTAGAATTCTTGATGAAAGAAAAGAATGGAAAAGTAACTGTAACCATTTTCGTTAAGTATGAGTGTTTTGATATATGTCTTGAAGTCTTCCAAAAGTATTTTAATACATCTAAATACACTACTTGTATATACATTTTAACTGAGTCGTTAAGTCATCGTTAGTCGTTACATGTAAGTGTTGTTTTGAAACCTTTAAGTTAACGATCTCAATTAATGTTGTTAACCCATTGTTTATTATATCTAATGAGATGTTAAATTATTATATTATCATGATATTATGATATATTAATATATCTTAATATGATATATATACATTTAAATGTCGTTACAACGATAATCGTTACATATATGTCTCGTTTCGAAATCCTTAAGTTAGTAGTCTTGTTTATATGTATATAACTCATTGTTAATATACTTATGGAGATACTTACTTACCATAATCTCATGTTAACCATATGTATATCCATATATATATCATCAAGTCGTTTTTACAAGTTTTAACGTTCGTGAATCGCCGGTCAACTTGGGTGGTCAATTGTCTATATGAAACATATTTCAATTAATCAAGTCTTAACAAGTTTGATTGCTTAACATGTTGGAAACATTTAATCATGTAAATATCAATCTCAATTAATATATATAAACATGGAAAAGTTCGGGTCACTACACCCATCGTGTTCGATTGAGTGTATATGGTTATTTATAGGGACGTCCAATTGTAAATCTTTATATTAAAATTAACAAACTATCATTTATTTAAACAAATATAAAGCCCATTAATAGCCCATAGTCTAATTTTCACAAGTGTCGTTCTTTTGTCCAAACCCCAATTATGGTACAAAGCCCAATTACCCAATTTTAATATTTTTAGCCCAACATCATGATTACTTCGGATTAAATAAGCATAATAATAACTTAGCTACGAGACATTAATGTAAAAAGGTTGAACATAACTTACAATGATTAAAAATAGCGTAGCGTTACACGGACAGAATTTCGACTTACACCCTTACAACATTCGCTAACATACCCTTATTATTAGAATTAAAATTAAAATTAAAATTAAAATACAAATATATATATATATATATTACGTATAGATAGATGGATGGATATATATTGATATTTTTACTCGTCGAACTGCGTTGCTTTTATAGGTTGTTTCAAAATTGGGGACTCCGCGAGTCGCGGCCCATTTGGTCTTCGAACTCCGCAAGTCGCGGAGTTCCATTTTACAGCTCACTCAACTTTGGCTCTTTGTTTACCGACGATTATATAAATAAATATAATATATAAATAATTTTAGTAATTATTTAAATATTATATTATATTTATGTGCATAGTTGACTTGTAATTTTTAGTCCGTTGCGTCGAGCGTTGAGAGTTGACTCTGGTCCCAGTTCCGGATTTTCGAACGTCCTTGCGAATAATTTAATATCTTGTACTTTGCGTTTTGAATCTTGTACTCTTGTAATTTTGAGACGTTTCTTATCAATAATTGGAACCTCTTTGATTTTATTTTGTACTTTTGAGCTTTTTGGACCTTTGCGTCTTCAATTCGTCGAATCTGTCTTTTGTCTTCACCTTTTATTATTTAAATGAATATCACTTGTAAATAGAACAATTGCAACTAAAAGCTTGTCTTTCTTGAGGAATAATGCTATGAAATATATGTTCGTTTTTAGCATTATCACGGTCCTAGGGCAATATTCCTCAATTAGGGCCCCTTTGAATTCCTCCCATGGGGTAGTAAACGCCTCATCGATACCTTTTGCTTGAGCCAACGTGTTCCACCACGTTAGTGCGCCATCAGACAGCGTGCATGAAGCAAACTTGGTTTTATTCTCCTCTGAACAGTTGCTGACTCGGAACACAGATTCAAGTTTTTCAAAAAATCTAGTGAGACCAACCGGTCCCTCTGTTCCACTGAAGTTGTGGGGTTTGCAGCTTTGGAACTCTTTGTACGTACACCCATTACGAATGGGCTGAATAACCGGTGGTGGTGGCGGTGGCTGTGGCGGTGGAGCTTGGGGTTGCATTTCCGCAATGGCTGTGGCTACCCTTTATGCAATCATCTCCTCGATTTGGGCGGTGGTAGGTGTTGATGTTGATCGTCCGTTGGCCATGGTGTTCTAAACAAAAATTTTGACTCAAGTCAAAATCCAGTATGCAAATAGTAATAATACAGTATATGGTAACCAACACGGAATCAACACATCACATGTTTATTAAGTAATGCAATCTAGGTACAAATACCACATAATCATCATACAGTAATGTAAATAGAACATCGTGCAAGAATTAAATAACGCAAAGTTCCATTCATTAATAATAAGTCGCATACATCTGTATAAGTTCATACAATACATAAGTGAAACATAAAACTACAACTAGATTACATAATGAAATCTAAATACAAAAGCCCTACGGTGAAGGTGGGTGTAGGATGTCCAATACATGGGACATCTGGTCCTCGAGCTCAGTAACTCGAGCTCGGAGGATCCCCACCTCCCTTGTCAATTCCTCGACAGTGGGAGATGGTGGGGCAGGCGGTGCAGGTGGTGCGGGTGGTGCCGGTGGTGCAGATGTAGACGGTCCGGCTCCAGAAATAGTCAGTACGTAACGGGGTGCCTTTTGCACGAGCGGGTCGGCAGGGTACGGCACAAGCCGCTTACGGGCAGTAACCCTACGACGCCGACCAAATGCGTCAGTGAATGCTCGTCCTCCATTGATCCCCGGAATGATGGTACCATCGAAGCGATATCGCTTCTTCGGTGGGGTGGAGGGTGGCTGTACAGGTGCATCAGGGCCCTCCTCGTCGGAGTCATCGTCACTCGAGTCGTCTGTGGATGAGTCATCGGATGAAGAATCAGCGGATGATGGGTCGTCCGAATCATGTGGTGGTGACGGCACGGGCGGCCCTCCTTGGGCAGCTATCATCTGTAGGTAACAGCCGGTCCGATTGGAATGAGACGTCCATCAGGGGCACGTCGGCACCAATGGCAATACCGGTTACAGAATGGACCTTCCCCGAATTCCGCGGGAATCACAATCTCACCGGAGCGGGGCTGTGACACCGAGGGTCCGGGGGCAGATGGAGCTGGAATCTCCGGAGGGTCCTGGGTTCCATCTACAGTAACCATTGGGGCAGGCGCATGGCTGCTAGCTCTGGAAGATGAAGCGCCGGGGTCACTAGTAGGCAACGGGATCGGTGTGTCGGCAGCAGCAGTAGGTGGGGTGGCTGACGAGTCTGAACTGCCCAAAATGATAGCAGGTGGAATATCCGACATCTGAATAAGGAAAAATAAATTTTCCATGTCAGTAAGTCATAAAGCAAGCACATATTAGGCCAACAGTCTAAATCATGTGTAACAGTAAGTAGCATGGCAATAACGATAAGTATCATGCAATTGGAAGCAGATAATAGCATGCAGTAGTGAAATCATGTAATAGCATACAACATATAGCAGTAAAAGTAAGCAGCAGCATGCAGTAAGTTCAGCGGAAACAAGTAAACTAGCAAGTTGTAGATTAGTCCTATTAGTGAATCCTACTCGGGTCGGTCTTAGACTCACTAATGCAACCTAATTCCCTACAACCAATGCTCTGATTCCAAATGTGACGCCCTGTACAAAACCATCGTGTACGAATCATCAACAACAGGATCATTACAAGGTCAAACACTATATGCGTTTTCAAAACAAGTTTGCATTCATGATAAAAGCTGACGTCATAACCAACGCCAAATGTTTTACAACCAAAGTATGCTTCAATGAACAGAAGAAAATATAATAGTGCGTGACCCTTAGGTCGTTACAAATCATAGTATCAAATGTAATTAAGTTTGAATGCAAGATAAAGTAGTTCATGCAGTGACATCTCTAAAGCAGCGGGTGTCTACAGCAAGACTAGTATACAGTGGAAGCAACCTTAAGCACCTGAGAAAAAAATGCTTAAAAATGTCAACACGAAGGTCGGTGAGCTATAGTTTAAGTATAACAGTATGTAGGGTAGGCCACGAGATTTCAGTGCTACAAAGAGCGTTTCAAAACAGTATGATAAAGTATATGTTAGCCGTGGGCACTTGGTAACTAACTTAACATTTATACCCCCTGAAAGTACACTTGGCAAGTTCGTATGTATATGAAGTATTAAACACCCATTAAATGCTAGCGCTACTAGCCCGAGTGGGGATGTCAAACCCTATGGATCCATATCTAAGATTCGCGTTCACCGGTTCAAAAACCAATGACTAAACGTTACCGAGCTAAAGGAAATGTTTATGCCGTTGTATAACCCACACATATATAAGTTTAAGTACTCGTGCCTAGTATGTAAAACATAAAATGCGCATGTATTCTCAGTTCCCAAAATAGTTAAAGTAAAAAGGGATGCTATAACTCACAATGAATAAGTAGCGGTAAAGTCGAGTCGGGAAATAAGCAAGTACGTAGGTCCGGAAAGTCCTCAACCTAAGTCAAATAGTACTAAGTCAGTAAGTCATCCGAATAGGTTTAAAAGTATGTAAATAAGGTCTTAAGGGTCATCATCATTCATCATTAAACAAAAGGTGTAAAGTAAGTTTCGTTCTAGAAAAGAGTTTAAAACAAAGGCTGACTTGGATCAGTCACCACGGCCTCTATACCTACTAAAATAAGGTGAGACTAGTGGCCATGGCTCCTTATATGAGTCCTTTAGCTGTGGTAAAAATCCCAGAAGCAGACTCGTCTTTGTTTGACCGTGGCGACGGTCTAAGTACGAGTAGGTCAGAATTTTTAGCACAACGTTAAAAGGACATAGTGACGATCGGAGGGCCATAAATCCTAAAACTGTAACTCGGATTAAGACGAGTCCTAAATGAAAAGTTATCTACTCAAACAGAGCTATCTGAAAATCATCTTTACAGTAGCCCAGGTTATACGGGTCAGACACAGAAATAGTAAAACTGTAGGTCCGGTGGGTTCTTGGTGTTCGATGCTTATCACGGTTCTCATCCTTGATTCATATAGCTTCAAGTGTACAACTCGTTGATGTGTTTGCATCATCTTAACCAAGGTTTCACCATCATAACACTTGTGTAAGTCCAAGACATGTAGCACAACTCATTTAAGTGTTGTATGTAGTTCGATGAACCAAAGTTACATCAAAGTCTTAGATCCGACACATACATGAACTATAAAAGTAATATTAACCAAGTTTTGACTATTATGACACAAGTGTAAGTCTAAGACATGTAGCACCACTCACTTAAGAGTTGTATGAAGTTTGATGAACTAAAGTTACATCAAGGTCTTAGATCTAACACATACATGAACTTTAAAACTAATAATAAGTTCCAAACTTGAAAGTAAACTTATGAAATCAAGATCTTAAGTTGTAGAACATGGTTCTTAGTTAGATCTTGAAGATCCTAGACCCAAAAGTCTAGATCTAACATAAGTGTACAAAGTCATAATTAAAGAAAGCTTACTTACATGTTCTTTGTAGTGACCCGAACTTTTCCATGTTTATATATATTAATTGAGATTGATATTTACATGATTAAATGTTTCCAACATGTTAAGCAATCAAACTTGTTAAGACTTGATTAATTGAAATATGTTTCATATAGACAATTGACCACCCAAGTTGACCGGTGATTCACGAACGTTAAAACTTGTAAAAACTATACGATGACATATATATGGTTATATATATAGTTAACATGTTTTTATTATAAGTATGTATCTCATTAGGTATTTTAACAATGAGTTATATACATAAAAATGAGACTATTAATTTAAGAAACTCGAAAATGATATATATAACGATTATCGTTATAACAACGTCTTACTAGGTACATATGAATCATATTAAGATATTGATACACTTGGTTAATTATGTTAAAAGATAAGTAAATATATTATTAAGTGTATTAACAATGAAATACATATGTAAAAATAAGACTACTAACTTAATGATTTCGAAACGAGACATATATGTAACGATTATCGTTGTAACGACATTTAACTGTATATACATCATACTGAGATATATTATATATCATAATATCATGATAATATAACAATTTAACATCTCATTTGTTATAATAAACAATGGGTTAACAACATTCAACAAGATCATTAACCTAAAGGTTTCAAAACAACATTTACATGTAACGACTAACGATGACTTAACGACTCAGTTAAAATGTATATACATGTAGTGTTTTAATATGTATTCATACACTTTTTAAAGACTTCAAGACACTTATCAAAATACTTCTACTTAACAAAAATGCTTACAATTACATCCTCGTTCAGTTTCATCAACAATTCTACTCGTATGCACCCGTATTCGTACTCGTACAATACACAGCTTTTAGATGTATGTACTATTGGTATATACACTCCAATGATCAGCTCTTAGCAGCCCATGTGAGTCACCTAACACATGTGGGAACCATCATTTGGCAACTAGCATGAAATATCTCATAAAATTACAAAAATATGAGTAATCATTCATGACTTATTTACATGAAAACAAAATTACATATCCTTTATATCTAATCCATACACCAACGACCAAAAACACCTACAAACACTTTCATTCTTCAATTTTCTTCATCTAATTGATCTCTCTCAAGTTCTATCTTCAAGTTCTAAGTGTTCTTCATATATTTTACAAGTTCTAGTTACATAAAATCAAGAATACTTTCAAGTTTGCTAGCTCACTTCCAACCTTGTAAGGTGATCATCCAACCTCAAGAAATCTTTGTTTCTTACAGTAGGTTATCATTCTAATACAAGGTAATAATCATATTCAAACTTTGGTTCAATTTCTATAACTATAACAATCTTATTTCAAGTGATGATCTTACTTGAACTTGTTTTCGTGTCATGATTCTGCTTCAAGAACTTCGAGCCATCCAAGGATCCGTTGAAGCTAGATCCATTTTTCTCTTTTCCAGTAGGTTTATCCAAGGAACTTAAGGTAGTAATGATGTTCATAACATCATTCGATTCATACATATAAAGCTATCTTATTCGAAGGTTTAAACTCGTAATCACTAGAACATAGTTTAGTTAATTCTAAACTTGTTCGCAAACAAAAGTTAATCCTTCTAACTTGACTTTTAAAATTAACTACACACATGTTCTATATCTATATGATATGCTAACTTAATGATTTAAAACCTGGAAACACGAAAAACACCGTAAAACCGGATTTACGCCGTCGTAGTAACACCGCGGGCTGTTTTGGGTTAGTTAATTAAAAACTATGATAAACTTTGATTTTAAAGTTGTTATTCTGAGAAAATGATTTTTATTATGAACATGAAACTATATCCAAAAATTATGATTAAACTCAAAGTGGAAGTATGTTTTCTAAAATGGTCATCTAGACGTCGTTCTTTCGACTGAAATGACTACCTTTACAAAAATGACTTGTAACTTATTTTTCCGACTATAAACCTATACTTTTCTGTTTAGATTCATAAAATAGAGTTCAATATGAAACCATAGCAATTTGATTCACTCAAAACGGATTTAAAATGAAGAAGTTATGGGTAAAACAAGATTGGATAATTTTTCTCATTTTAGCTACGTGAAAATTGGTAACAAATCTATTCCAACCATAACTTAATCAACTTGTATTGTATATTATGTAATCTTGAGATACCATAGACACGTATACAATGTTTCGACCTATCATGTCGACACATCTATATATATTTCGGAACAACCATAGACACTCTATATGTGAATGTTGGAGTTAGCTATACAGGGTTGAGGTTGATTCCAAAATATATATAGTTTGAGTTGTGATCAATACTGAGATACGTATACACTGGGTCGTGGATTGATTCAAGATAATATTTATCGATTTATTTCTGTACATCTAACTGTGGATAACTAGTTGTAGGTTACTAACGAGGACAGCTGACTTAATAAACTTAAAACATCAAAATATATTAAAAGTGTTGTAAATATATTTTGAACATACTTTGATATATATGTATATATTGTTATAGGTTCGTGAATCAACCAGTGGCCAAGTCTTACTTCCCGACGAAGTAAAAATCTGTGAAAGTGAGTTATAGTCCCACTTTTAAAATCTAATATTTTTGGGATGAGAATACATGCAGGTTTTATAAATGATTTACAAAGTAGACACAAGTACGTGAAACTACATTCTATGGTTGAATTATCTAAATCGAATATGCCCCTTTTTATTAAGTCTGGTAATCTAAGAATTAGGGAACAGACACCCTAATTGACGCGAATCCTAAAGATAGATCTATTGGGCCTAACAAACCCCATCCAAAGAACCGGATGCTTTAGTACTTCGAAATTTATATCATATCCGAAGGGTGTCCCGGAATGATGGGGATATTCTTATATATGCATCTTGTTAATGTCGGTTACCAGGTGTTCACCATATGAATGATTTTTATCTCTATGTATGGGATGTGTATTGAAATATGAAATCTTGTGGTCTATTGTTACGATTTGATATATATAGGTTAAACCTATAACTCACCAACATTTTTGTTGACGTTTAAAGCATGTTTATTCTCAGGTGAATATTAAGAGCTTCCGCTGTTGCATACTAAAATAAGGACAAGATTTGGAGTCCATGTTTGTATGATATTGTGTAAAAACTGCATTCAAGAAACTGATTTCGATGTAACATATTTGTATTGTAAACCATTATGTAATGGTCGTGTGTAAACAGGATATTTTAGATTATCATTATTTGATAATCTACGTAAAGCTTTTTAAACCTTTATTTATGAAATAAAGGTTATGGTTTGTTTTAAAAATGAATGCAGTCTTTGAAAAACGTCTCATATAGAGGTCAAAACCTCGCAACGAAATCAATTAATATGGAACGTTTTTAATCAATAAGAACGGGACATTTCAGTTGGTATCCGAGCGTTGGTCTTAGAGAACCAGAAAATTTGCATTAGTGTGTCTTATCGAGTTTGTTAGGATGCATTAGTGATTCTGGATTTCGACCGTGTTTTCTTTAAAAATGATTGCTTAACATTTTTGTTGGAAACTATATATTTTTAACATATGAATATTATGTGATATATTAATCTCTTATCGTGTTTGATATTATGTGATAGATGTCTACCTCTAGAACAAGTCCCATTGACTCACCTAATAATAATAAAGAGTCAAATGTAAATTGGAATGATTCGTGGACTGATTCACAAGTTCCCGAAGAGGAACCGGAAGAAGAGTCGGAACCGGAAGAAGAATCGGAACCGGAAGAAGAATCAGAACCGGAAGAAGAAATAGAACCGGTGGGGGAAATAATAAAACGGTTAAGTAAAAGAGAATCCTCAACCAACCGACCAAGGTTAATTATGGTCAATGGTGTTTCCGCCAAGGAAGCAAAATATTGGGAGGATTACCAATTCTCCGATGAATCAGATTCCGACGAGAATTCCAATGATGTTATAGAAATTACCCCAACTGAATTTAAAAAGGCAAAAGAAAATAATAAGGGAAAGGGCATAAAAATAGAGAAATCTAATTCCAACCCCGATGAACTTTATATGTATCGTCAACCCCCGAAGTCCTTAAGTTGTAACAATGACCCGGGAACCTCTAAACCACCAGGTTTTTCTAAACCAATGTGGACAACGACGGCTAGTATTAGGGGAACATCATATATCCCTAGAAACTTGGAAAAACGAACCAAAACCGAAGAAGAAGAAACGAGCGAGTCGGAATAAGATAGTTGTATTCGTGTGGTGTAATATATGTAATATAGTGTTCTTATGCTTTATGATATATGTAAAAAAAAAATTGCTTGTATTAATAAGTATTTTTTTTATGAATCTAACTCTTGTCTATTTTACAGTTTAAAAACACAAAATGGATAGACAACCCAATATTTTAAGAGACCTACCCGGAGACATGATTGATGAAATCTTGTCTAGAGTCGGCCAGAATTCCTCGGCACAACTATTTAAGGCGAGATCAGTTTGTAAGACATTCGAAGAACGTTCCAAGAATGTCTTGGTTTATAAGAGACTTTCGTTTGAAAGATGGGGGATATCACATTGGGAAACCCATAAGTTACGATGTGTTTACTTTGACGCATATATTGCGGGGAACCCAAATGCTATTTTACGCAACGGGTTAAGAAATTATTTTGACTCAATATATCCGAATATTGGACTTCGTGATTTAGAAAAAGCGGCTAACATGCAACATAAAGAAGCATGTTATGCTTACGGATTAGTAATGTTCGCTTCTCACCAAAGTGAGAACAAGAACATCGGGCTACAACTATTAAACAAAACGTTTCCACAAGTGACGGAGTCGGTAATTGGGGTAAGAAATGAGGTTTTTAGATTATTACGGGACTGTTGGAATTACGTAACCCTCGTCCCTTTGACGACGTTACAACACGCTGTCTTATCAACGGCCATAACGGTTATGTTCCACAAGACCAAGGATGGGAAGTAGTCCTAGTAAAACCAGAATGCATGACTTGTTTCTGGACGTATGAATTACATGTCTTTATTACCTTTGCTGAACGACTTGTGTACTAGCTAGAATTATCTTCACAACTATCTTGTATCAAAGTTATTGTGTGCTATATTTCATGCTTTATGTAAAATAAGCGGTATTGTAAGTTTGTAAAATATTGTATAAAAGTTTGAACGCGAAATATTATTATAATCAGTTTTTCATATAGAATTGTAGTAGTTGAATTGTATATTAGCTACTAAGTATGAACTTAACGGGTAGGTACTACCCGAATTTAAACTTATAAAACGCTAATATGAAGAAAAAGCTTTTATAAATGAGTTCATATTATGCTACGAAATACTATTAACTACTCTTAATATTCTGTATGATTAACTTGTTCCATTTGACTATTTTGAAGGAAATGGCACCGACTACTCGACACACCGTGAATATGAATGAAGAGGAATTCCGTACTTTTCTAGCTTCAAACATAGCCGCAGTATAGGCTGCGCTACATACCAACAATAACCTTGGATCTAGCAGTACAGGAAATCGTGTAGGATGCACCTACAAAGAATTCACTGCCTGCAAACCTTTGGAATTTGATGGAACCGAAGGACCGATCGGATTGAAACGGTGGACCGAGAAGGTCGAATCGGTGTTTGCCATAAGTAAGTGTACTGAAGAGGACAAAGTGAAGTACGCTACGCATACCTTCACAGGTTCTGCGTTAACATGGTGGAATACCTATCTAGAGCAAGTGGGACAAGACGATGCGTACGCACTACCGTGGTCAGCATTCAAGCACTTGATGAACGAAAAGTACCGTCCCAGAACCGAGGTCAATAAGCTCAAGACAGAACTTAGAGGGTTACGAACCCAAGGATTTGATATTACCACGTACGAAAGACGATTCACAGAATTGTGCCTATTGTGTCCGGGAGCATTCGAAGATGAGGAAGAGAAGATCAACGCATTTGTGAAAGGATTACCGGAAAGAATCCAAGAAGATATAAGTTCACACGAGCCCGCCTCTATACAACAGGCATGTAGAATGGCTCACAAACTAGTGAACCAGATTGAAGAAAGAATTAAAGAACAGACTGCTGAACAGGCCAATGTGAAGCAAGTCAAAAGAAAGTGGGAGGAAAACGGTGATAAGAATCACCAATACAACAACAACAGCAATTACAACAATAATCACAAAAATTATCCCAACAATCGCAACATCAATCGCAACTACAACAAACGGCCCAACAACAACAACAATAACAACAGCAACAGCAACTACAACAATCATCCCAACAACAATAATAACCGCAACAACAACAACAATTAGAAGCAGCTATGCCAAAGGTGTGAAAAGTATCACTCGGGGTTCTGCACCAAATTTTGCAACAAGTGTAAAAGAAATGGTCATAGCGCGGTGAAGTGTGAGGTCTACGGACCAGGGGTTAATAGAATGAAAGGAACAAATGGTGTCAGAACGAGTAATGGTGGAGCAAGTAGTGTCGGAGCAAGTTATGCCAATGTAGTTTGTTATAAATGTGGAAAACCGGGCCACATTATTAGAAATTACCCGAACCAGGAGAACACGAATGGACAAGGCCGCGGAAGAGTTTTCAATATTAATGCGGCAGAGGCACAGGAAGACCCGGAGCTTGTTACGGGTACGTTTCTTATTGACAATAAATCTGCTTACGTTTTATTTGATTCGGGTGCGGATAGAAGCTATATGAGTAGAGATTTTTGTGCTAAATTAAGTTGTCCATTGACGCCTTTGGATAGTAAATTTTTACTCGAATTAGCAAATGGTAAATTAATTTCAGCAGATAATATATGTCGGAATCGAGAAATTAAACTGGTTAGCGAAACATTTAAGATTGATTTGATACCAGTAGAGTTAGGGAGTTTTGATGTGATAATCGGTATGGACTGGTTGAAAGAAGTGAAAGCAGAGATCGTTTGTTACAAAAATGCAATTCGCATTATACGAGAAAAAGGAAAACCCTTAATGGTGTACGGAGAAAAGGGCAACACGAAGCTACATCTTATTAGTAATTTGAAGGCACAAAAACTAATAAGAAAAGGTTGCTATGCTGTTCTAGCACACGTCGAGAAAGTACAAACTGAAGAAAAGAGCATCAATGATGTTCCCATTGCAAAAGAATTTCCCGATGTATTTCCGAAAGAATTACCGGGATTACCCCCACATCGATCCGTTGAATTTCAAATAGATCTTGTACCAGGAGCTGCACCAATAGCTCGTGCTCCTTACAGACTCGCACCCAGCGAGATGAAAGAACTGCAAAGCCAATTACAAGAACTTTTAGAGCGTGGTTTCATTCGACCAAGCACATCACCGTGGGGAGCTCCTGTTTTGTTTGTCAAGAAGAAAGATGGTACATTCAGGTTGTGTATCGACTACCGAGAGTTGAACAAACTTACCATCAAGAACCGCTACCTACTACCGAGAATCGATGACTTATTTGATCAACTACAAGGCTTGTCTGTTTATTCAAAGATTGACTTACGTTCCGGTATCATCAAATGCGGGTGAAAGAAGATGATATTCCAAAGACTGCTTTCAGAACACGTTACGGTCATTACGAGTTTATGGTCATGCCGTTTGGTTTAACTAATGCACCAGCTGTGTTCATGGACCTTATGAACCGAGTGTGTGGACCATACCTTGACAAGTTTGTCATTGTTTTCATTGATGACAATCTTATTTACTCAAAGAATGACCAAGAACACGGTGAACATTTGAGAAAGGTGTTAGAAGTATTGAGGAAGGAAGAATTGTACGCTAAGTTTTCAAAGTGTGCATTTTGGTTGGAAGAAGTTCAATTCCTCGGTCACATAGTGAACAAAGAAGGTATTAAGGTGGATCCGGCAAAGATAGAAACTGTTGAAAAGTGGGAAACCCCGAAAACTCCGAAACACATACGCCAGTTTTTAGGACTAGCTGGTTACTACAGAAGGTTCATCCAAGACTTTTTCAGAATAGCAAAACCCTTGACTGCATTAACGCATAAAGGGAAGAAATTTGAATGGAAGGATGAACAAGAGAAAGCGTTTCAGTTATTGAAGAAAAAGCTAACTACGGCACCTATATTATCATTGCCTGAAGGGAATGATGATTTTGTGATTTATTGTGACGCATCAAAGCAAGGTCTCGGTTGTGTATTAATGCAACGAACGAAGGTGATTGCTTATGCGTCTAGACAATTGAAGATTCACGAGCAAAATTATACGACGCATGATTTGGAATTAGGCGCGGTTGTTTTTGCATTAAAGACTTGGAGGCACTACTTATATGGGGTCAAAAGTATTATATATACCGACCACAAAAGTCTTCAACACATATTTAATCAGAAACAACTGAATATGAGGCAGCGTAGGTGGATTGAATTATTGAATGATTACGACTTTGAGATTCGTTATCACCCGGGGAAGGCAAATGTGGTAGCCGATGCCTTGAGCAGGAAGGACAGAGAACCCATTCGAGTAAAATCTATGAATATAATGATTCATAATAACCTTACTACTCAAATAAAAGAGGCGCAACAAGGAGTTTTAAAAGAGGGAAATTTAAAGGATGAAATACCCAAAGGATCGGAGAAGCATCTTAATATTCGGGAAGACGGAACCCGGTATAGGGCTGAAAGGATTTGGGTACCAAAATTTGGAGATATGAGAGAAATGGTACTTAGAGAAGCTCATAAAACCAGATACTCAATACATCCTGGAACGGGGAAGATGTACAAGGATCTCAAGAAACATTTTTGGTGGCCGGGTATGAAAGCCGATGTTGCTAAATACGTGGGAGAATGTTTGACGTGTTCTAAGGTCAAAGCTGAGCATCAGAAACCATCAGGTCTACTTCAACAACCCGAAATCCCGGAATGGAAATGGGAAAACATTACCATGGATTTCATCACTAAATTGCCAAGGACTGCAAGTGGTTTTGATACTATTTGGGTAATAGTTGATCGTCTCACCAAATCAGCACACTTCCTGCCAATAAGAGAAGATGACAAGATGGAGAAGTTAGCACGACTGTATTTGAAGGAAGTCATCTCCAGACATGGAATACCAATCTCTATTATCTCTGATAGGGATGGCAGATTTATTTCAAGATTCTGGCAGACATTACAGCAAGCATTAGGAACTCGTCTAGACATGAGTACTGCCTATCATCCACAAACTGATGGGCAGAGTGAAAGGACGATACAAACGCTTGAAGACATGCTACGAGCATGTGTTATTGATTTCGGAAACAGTTGGGATCGACATCTACCATTAGCAGAATTTTCCTACAATAACAGCTACCATTCAAGCATTGAGATGGCACCGTTTGAAGCGCTTTATGGTAGAAAGTGCAGGTCTCCGATTTGTTGGAGTGAAGTGGGGGATAGACAGATTACGGGTCCGGAGATTATACAAGAAACTACCGAGAAGATCATCCAAATTCAACAACGGTTGAAAACCGCCCAAAGTCGACAAAAGAGCTACGCTGACATTAAAAGAAAAGATATAGAATTTGAAATTGGAGAGATGGTCATGCTTAAAGTTGCACCTTGGAAAGGCGTTGTTCGATTTGGTAAACGAGGGAAATTAAATCCAAGGTATATTGGACCATTCAAGATTATTGATCGTGTCGGACCAGTAGCTTACCGACTTGAGTTACCTCAACAACTCGCGGCTGTACATAACACTTTCCACGTCTCGAATTTGAAGAAATGTTTTGCTAAAGAAGATCTCACTATTCCGTTAGATGAAATCCAAATCAACGAAAAACTTCAATTCATCGAAGAACCCGTCGAAATAATGGATCGTGAGGTTAAAAGACTTAAGCAAAACAAGATACCAATTGTTAAGGTTCGATGGAATGCTCGTAGAGGACCCGAGTTCACCTGGGAGCGTGAAGATCAGATGAAGAAGAAATACCCGCATCTATTTCCAGAAGATTCGTCAACACCTTCAACAGCTTAAAATTTCGGGACGAAATTTATTTAACGGGTAGGTACTGTAGTGACCCGAACTTTTCCATGTTTATATATATTAATTGAGATTGATATTTACATGATTAAATGTTTCCAACATGTTAAGCAATCAAACTTGTTAAGACTTGATTAATTGAAATATGTTTCATATAGACAATTGACCACCCAAGTTGACCGGTGATTCACGAACGTTAAAACTTGTAAAAACTATACGATGACATATATATGGTTATATATATAGTTAACATGTTTTTATTATAAGTATGTATCTCATTAGGTATTTTAACAATGAGTTATATACATAAAAATGAGACTATTAATTTAAGAAACTCGAAAATGATATATATAACGATTATCGTTATAACAACGTCTTACTAGGTACATATGAATCATATTAAGATATTGATACACTTGGTTAATTATATTAAAAGATAAGTAAATATATTATTAAGTGTATTAACAATGAAATACATATGTAAAAATAAGACTACTAACTTAATGATTTCGAAACGAGACATATATGTAACGATTATCGTTGTAACGACATTTAACTGTATATACATCATACTGAGATATATTATATATCATAATATCATGATAATATAACAATTTAACATCTCATTTGTTATAATAAACAATGGGTTAACAACATTCAACAAGATCATTAACCTAAAGGTTTCAAAACAACATTTACATGTAACGACTAACGATGACTACCTTTACAAAAATGACTTGTAACTTATTTTTCCGACTATAAACCTATACTTTTCTGTTTAGATTCATAAAATAGAGTTCAATATGAAACCATAGCAATTTGATTCACTCAAAACGGATTTAAAATGAAGAAGTTATGGGTAAAACAAGATTGGATAATTTTTCTCATTTTAGCTACGTGAAAATTGGTAACAAATCTATTCCAACCATAACTTAATCAACTTGTATTGTATATTATGTAATCTTGAGATACCATAGACACGTATACAATGTTTCGACCTATCATGTCGACACATCTATATATATTTCGGAACAACCATAGACACTCTATATGTGAATGTTGGAGTTAGCTATACAGGGTTGAGGTTGATTCCAAAATATATATAGTTTGAGTTGTGATCAATACTGAGATACGTATACACTGGGTCGTGGATTGATTCAAGATAATATTTATCGATTTATTTCTGTACATCTAACTGTGGACAGCTAGTTGTAGGTTACTAACGAGGACAGCTGACTTAATAAACTTAAAACATCAAAATATATTAAAAGTGTTGTAAATATATTTTGAACATACTTTGATATATATGTATATATTGTTATAGGTTCGTGAATCAACCAGTGGCCAAGTCTTACTTCCCGACGAAGTAAAAATCTGTGAAAGTGAGTTATAGTCCCACTTTTAAAATCTAATATTTTTGGGATGAGAATACATGCAGGTTTTATAAATGATTTACAAAGTAGACACAAGTACGTGAAACTACATTCTATGGTTGAATTATCGAAATCGAATATGCCCCTTTTTATTAAGTCTGGTAATCTAAGAATTAGGGAACAGACACCCTAATTGACGCGAATCCTAAAGATAGATCTATTGGGCCTAACAAACCCCATCCAAAGTACCGGATGCTTTAGTAATTCGAAATTTATATCATATCCGAAGGGTGTCCCGAAATGATGGGGATATTCTTATATATATGCATCTTGTTAATGTCGGTTACCAGGTGTTCACCATATGAATGATTTTTATCTCTATGTATGGGATGTGTATTGAAATATGAAATCTTGTGGTCTATTGTTACGATTTGATACATATAAGTTAAACCTATAACTCACCAACATTTTTGTTGACGTTTAAAGCATGTTTATTCTCAGGTGAATACTAAGAGCTTCCGCTGTTGCATACTAAAATAAGGACAAGATTTGGAGTCCATGTTTGTATGATATTGTGTAAAAACTGCATTCAAGAAACTGATTTCGATGTAACTTATTTGTATTGTAAACCATTATGTAATGGTCGTGTGTAAACAGGATATTTTAGATTATCATTATTTGATAATCTACGTAAAGCTTTTTAAACCTTTATTTATGAAATAAAGGTTATGGTTTGTTTTAAAAATGAATGCAGTCTTTGAAAAACGTCTCATATAGAGGTCAAAACCTCGCAACGAAATCAATTAATATGGAACGTTTTTAATCAATAAGAACGGGACATTTCATTCTTGAACTTTCAAGTTAACTTTTAGTTCAAGATTAATGAGATCAAAGTTAACTAGTAACACTTGACCATTTAAACCAACAATCATGAATTTAAAGTGCATAATATGAGAAAATAAACTAAGTAAACAAATAATAAGTTCATGGGTTTCATACTTTTAAAGATTCAATCCTAAGTCATTATCTTTAGAAAGTAAACCTTAAGTTTACTTCATGAACTTCAAGTATGGTTTTAACTCATGAACTTTAATCCTTTAAAACAATAAATGTAGAACATAACTAGAAAGTTTATGTTCTTGTTTGTTCTTGTTAATACAAGATGATATGAAGAATCTAACTATAAAGTTTGATTCTTAGTAACATGTAAGTAAATAACTAACAACAAGTAACAATAATCAAAGACAAGTATTCAAACAAGCAAAGATGATGACGAAGATGTATATGAATCGGTTCTTACAAAGAAAAGAAGAGAGAAAAGTCTTCAAGTTACTTACAATATTTAGAAAGAATGAGAGAAAGAAATGAGAGAAAATTGAGTGTGTAAGTATGTGTGTGTAAGAGTGAAATGATACTAGTGAAAGCAAGTGACTAAGTGAAAGGACCCGTTCATATATATTATAAACGATTCACAATAGTTGATTACATCGAGAGGTATTTGACCTCTATATGATACATTTTACAAACATTGCATTCATTTTTAAAAGACAAACTTTCTTTACAACGAAAGTTGACGGCATGCACACCATTTGATAATACATCCAACTATAATTGACATAATAATAATTTTGATGAACTCAATGACTCGAATGCAACGTCTTTCAAAATATGCCATGAATGACTCCAAGTAATATCCTTAAAATGAGCTAATGCACAGCGGAAGATTTCTTTAATACCTGAGAATAAACATGCTTTAAAGTGTCAACCAAAAGGTTGGTGAGTTCATAGGTTTATCATAACAATCATTTCAATATATTAATAGACCACAAGATTTTCGTTTATAAATATATGTACACTCGCAAGTGTATAAAAGTATTCTATAAGTTGTAGGCACTCGGTAACAAGCCTTAACGTTCATGTTTTACCCTCTGAAAGTACACCGAATCAGGTGTGTTATATAAACCTCGAAGTACTAAAGCATCCCATAGTCAGGATGGGGTTTGTCAGGCCCAATAGATCTATCTTTAGGATTCGCGCCTACCAGTCATACACCAGTAGTTATAGTTACCAAGCTAAGGGGATATTTCTGGTTTAAACCCACGTAGAATTAGTTTTAGTACTTGTGCCTATTTCGTAAAACAATTATAAAATATGCATGTATTCTCAGCCCAAAAATATATAATGCAAAAGCATTTAAAAAGGGAGCTATGAAAACTCACCATACTGTATTTCGTAGTAAAAATACATATAACGTCATTTAACAAGTGCAAGGTTGGCCTCGGATTCACGAACCTATATTAATTATATATATTTATATGTTGGTCAATATTTGTCTAACAATTTTTGGTCAAGTCATAGTGTACCACAATCCTAATGCTCGAGACTAATATGCAAAAGTCAACAAAAGTCAACTTGACCCAAAATGACTTCTAAAATTTATACGTGTTTATTATATAACTTAACTATAGTCGTTTTATATATTTAAATATATTTATTAGATTTTATAATAATAAAAGTCATTTATTAATAAAAATTTATATTAACGTTTATATATAATATATACTTTTATATATCTTAAGTAGTAAAATTTATAAAGTTCACTTAATATCATAAAACTATAGTGGTAAGTATTATTAATGTAATTATATTACGCGTGGTGAAAAATATCTTTGTATCCCCTATTTATTTGATAAAATAATATTGATCATAATAATAATAAGTAAAAGTTGTATTATTTTGTAATAATAATTATTATTATTCTATAACAATATTTATATTTACTAAAAATGGTATTATGATAAAATGATAATACTAACATAATAGTAATAATGATATTTTATAATAACAATGATATTTCTATTAAAATAATAACGACGATAGTAATAATAATCATTTTAACAATAATACTAAAATTCAGTTGACTATAACTTCTAATCCGTTCATCGAAACCATTCGATATCTAAATGAAAAGTTCATAATTTTTCGCTAGCTTTCCAATGACATGCATATCATATACCCTATCTCAGTAGCATATGTATCTAATTCAGGATTCAACAAACCTATCTAAGGACAATATCGAATGTACAAGCATGCATAATCCTATATACTCGAGCACTAGTCAGGGATACACTATTGATATATAAAAGTTAAGTTATGAGTGCTCACGTATCAATATTGAGATTCAATATTGCAGGAAAGTACGTAGACGCAACGGAGATGATAAACACTAGATTGACCTCACGAGCATACCCATGAACCATACCCATCACCTCCATAGCTATAACCCATAAGTTCCTTAGCTTCGACTCATTCAAAAAACTATTTTGAAATCACTCGGACATCACTCCGTCGTAATATTTTATGTATACTAATAATATCTTGAAATAGTACAGAGCAAATATATATATATATATATATATATATATATATATATATATATATATATATATATATATATATATATATATATATATATATATATATATAAATCGATTGAGAGAGTTTAGAGAAATATATTTTCAAGTTTCTATGAAATAATGAAACCTATTGAATTCTATTTATAATAGATTTTTGAATTATTAAAGTGAATTATTAAAGTATGAATTATTAAAGTGAATTATTAAATTATGAATTATTAAAGTGAATTATTAAAGTATGAATTATTAATGTGAATTATTAAAGTATGAATTATTAAAGGGAATTATTAAAGTATGAATTATTAAAGTGAATTATTAAAGTATGAATTATTAAAGTGAATTATTAAAGTATAAATTATTAAAGTGAATTATTAAAGTATGAATTATTAAAGTGAATTATTAAAGTATGAATTATTAAAGTGAATTATTAAAGTTAAAGTAAAGTAAAGGTAAAGTTAAAGCATAATAAAAGTATAAAAACTATGTATGTATAATACGCGTATAAATATATATAATATTAATTTAAATCATTATATATATTTAATGAAATAAAATATAAATATCGTTATATTTATTATACTGGTTAAGTAATGAGTTGTCAAAAGTGATTCTAGATATTTATAAAAGTTATATACGTTTTAATAATAAAGTTCTTTTTAAACTGAAAATGTTTTTGTACGTTTGAAAATAGATTAATAGAATATTATGGAAACTAATTTTCCACTAGCTTTTGTCTAACTTTCGTAAATGACACTTTTTATTTTTATTTATAAATAGCTTTACAAATTATTTCGAATATCGTTAAGAGGAATAGATTTTCTCAAATCATAGTGGACCTCTCAACAGAGACTTGTAATCATAATTCAATGTTTCTGATAATTCAATCATTTAATATATATTTTTTTAATTTCGTCGATAATCATATTGAAACAAATACGTTCATATAAAGCATTATACGTTTAAATACTTTATTGACATTTTCAATTTATAACATATACACATATACATACATATTCATATATGTTCATTTAATGGTTCGTGAATCATTGGAATTTGGTCGAGGTTTAAATGAATGTATAAACATAGTTTAAAATCCTTGAGATTTAACTTAACAAACATTGCTTATTGTGTCAGAATAATATAAAGATAAAGTTTAAATTTAGTCGGAAATTTCCGGGTCGTCACACTAAGTAATACAAAAAAAGAATTTTGAACTCCCTCTCACCCATTGGAGTCGACGGTCAGCAGAAAAAAAGGGAAGGGGGAGAAGTCCACAAGGTTATTGCATGTAAAAGTCTTAAAAGGTGGTTACTAGGGTGCATGGTGTTGGAAGATGGTGCAAGTAAATGGTAACTAGATTCCATAAGTGACTAAATCCATCTAGTTCCATCTTAAGAGTAATACTTGCATGTGTTGGGCTAAATAAGTCCATATAAGATGTAGGGTGTGCTTATAAGTCCTCATTCAAGAGTCCATTAACATTAATCAAGCCCAAGTTTCATGTAAGTAACAATTTAATCCAATAAGAGCCCAAGTAATTAACTAGTAACTTTAGTTAATTAAAATGATTAATAAAATAAATCATGAATGTTAATAATATTCTAAAAATATTATTCGTGAAAGTTTCGTGTGTCACAAAGACGTTTCGGGCATTTAAAGTCAAGTACGGGCAATCATGGCAACATGTAAATGTAATAACATACATTCGTTTAATCACACGTATTAATAATAACAATTATTAATAAATAAACGTTGGAAAATCCAGAGTCGTTACAGAACAAACTAGTGATCAAGCTTATATCTCTAGGTTGAGATCCCGGTCGTTTACTCCCGTTCATTCTTCTCTTTCGTGGAATAACTCATCTACTGTTGAGGTGAACTTCATAACCCCGCTTTTTACTATTTCATAATTGTTTTAAAACTTTTGGGGTGAGACACATGCTTGCTTTTAAACTGTTTTACGCTTTAGACACAAGTGCTCAAACTATAACTGTACTGTCATGCTTTGTTTCATGCTAAATCCCTACCATGATATCGTTAGTTGCTATGCATAACGCAAACTTAGTTATTGTGAGTAGGCCTATTGAGAGTGACGCCTCTATCCAGGTAACCGTTGGTCAATGGATACATAATAATGATTTCAACGACACTGACAGTACAAGGTGTCATAGGGTAAATTTGTTTAGTTTCGATATCATATATCTCAGCACTACTTTTAACTGATATGGATATATCAACTGTTTTAACTAAATCTTGTGGTCTAAAAACATTGGTAGTTTACCAATATAAACCTATGAATTCACCAACCATTTTTGGTTGACACTTTAAGCATGTTTTGTATCAGGTGATGATTGCTAAAGATTACTTGCTACTTGGACTATGATGTTATGGAGTCCGCATTTATATTTATGTTATTGCATTTAAACAATTACAATTTATATTTTGGATTTTCAATTGTAACGACTATTTAATTCCGTTGCTTTAATACATATGGTTTTAATAAAACGTCTCGTTTAGAGTCGTTCTCGCTTTACACTTGTGTTTTGGTATTGGTTAGTCACAGTTATCCCCCGTCCCATCTAGGGGGTGTGACATTTATACATGTATATATATAGTAAATAGGTCTTACAAATTTTGGGGTGCTCAAAAACTTGGAGTAGCGTGCGGCTGCACACTCTGCATACCCTTAACGATGCCTTTGACAACTAGTTACAATTGGAACATAATCGTTTGACAAGTTTGATAGGTATAGCATTGCAAGCAAATAGAGGAGTGAGATTACCCTTTGGTTATACCATTTTAGGCTACGTTCTCAAAGAATTCGTTGGCTTATTTAATTTTCTCTGACGTTGTATATTGTGGTTGAGATTTTTTCCAAAGTTTCTTTGAAAAGCTATTATTTTAAGGGATTCTAGAAGAGTTTTATTCATTGATTCACATCTTTATCATGTTATAAAATAGAGCTTACAATATTAAAACTAGAATCTCAATCTTTCTATAAGACTCTATGGAGCCCGTTGTGAACATTGTGGGTTGTCATATAGGATGTCCCACGCCCTTTTTTCAAGTAAGGAAAGGTTTTGATTAACAAAATGTCGTTAAAAGTTTTATTACCATAAATTAATTGATCCAAGTACATTATTGACAACTACCTACCACAAATGATTATTTTTGTACTCGTGAACCTTAGGACGTACGTGTGTGGTAGAGGCAGCACGAGTTCAATTAATCTCATCTCATATCTCATTCTCATAGTAGTTAATGATAATAACTTAACTGATAAAAGAAGTATGGATCATGTATGTTTATCTTTATAATTAATTATAGACTACGTTATTATTTTATAAGACTAGTGGTCAATGCCCGTGCGTTGCACGGGGCATGTTTGAGGGTGGACATGTCAGTTGGCGTTAACGGGAGCATCAAACAATGGCTAATAGGTACGAGGGTCGATAGAGCTGATGAAATTTTTAGTTTCATTGGGTTTCTACATGAAAGTTGTACATACGAAACAACGACAGCTAAAATTTGTATTCCAACAATTACAAACGACTTTTATTGATAAGGTAAACTTATGAGGCATAACAATTACAAACGACTTTTATGATAAGATAAACTTATGAGGCATGGAAGAGACATGATTCAAGAGAGTCTAACAGTTTCATTCAATAGGTAGCTATTTATAAATATTGGGGGAATTGCAGTTATTTATATGCAGCATGGTCTACAGGACAAAGCAGATCACCTGCATTTAATTGTTTAGAAAGGCAAAGTTAGGGCTGTATAGACTGACTGGCAGTGGGAAATAGGCTAATTATGTGACAGCACACCCGATCTATCACGGATATGCAGCTGGAACAAAATTTTTGATTTGGACGAAGACGGACCGGAGACCTGCACTGATAAATAGTCAAATGTATGTTTCCCAAAGGTGTGTTAAAAGGCTGTAGAGTGACCATAAGCAGTCAGTGTATTTAACAGTTCAAGTACAACAAACAGGTTGGACAACACATTGAACGAATCATAAAGCATGAACGGAATATAAACACAGAAATTTAGCCGCAAATAAAAGTTAAATCAGCATAAAGAATAAGAAGAATTGTAGCTGGTACATATCACCTAGTTACCCGCCTACTATATAAGAGTCACAGGGCTGTTGACTTCAGTCAGTGTACCGGTATACACGAAACGTAACCTTGAGGACCAGCTACGGCATAAACATGTTACTACACTATTAAAAAAACACCAATATTTATACAACTGGCATATGACCAATTGTAAACTTGTAATTGTTAGTTTTTCCTAACAGAGGTAGTGTGGGGGAGCATGTATAGGAAATGGATACCATCAATTTAGGGAAAGATCATATACTCATTCTATAGCGACTTTAAAGGGCTAATATTTAGAAAACAGTGTGGCCAACCATTTATTGTCCGGTGTGAGGGGATTAGGGGCTAAATATAAACAAAATGAAGGAATACAGATTCGTTAGCCTAAAATGGGGCGGCTCTATAATCGGGACATAAGGGTACTCAAAGAAAAGAATTATTAAATATACAGGGTTGAGTAATTGGATACAAACAGTCAAGGAGTTAAATAAAGGCAATGGTATTACACAAAGTTGTACGGACTAAAAAGCTAACCAGTGAATTAGTAGGTAAATTTGTTGATAATGCCAGCCCTTGCAGATGTCCGTACACCATGTGGCCCGGATAACATTGCCACCTGAGAAATAGTATGTACGTTAGGGTAGGTGGGGAAAATGCCATTGGAATAAGTAGGTAATAGTAGCAGTAAATATAAATGGTAAAAGGCAGCCAGGAAATGAGGTCAGAGATGTCATCATTCTACATGGATTCTTTATATATATGTTTGTCTACTCATATGCATATATAAACATATACAAACACACAACATATTCATTATAATGTAAATATGAACAAATTCTTTATATATATGTAACCCTACCTCCATGAATATAGAAACATATACAAACAGAAACCCACAAATATAGATATAGGCAGAGAAGTTAAAACTATCTTTAAACATATTCATCCTAATATAAATATGACCAAATTGTTGTTAATAAACACAAAGACTAATACTAACAGAGAAGACATATATCTATATAAATGTTTGTAGGCACACAAATACATAAATATATATACACAAATAAATCTTTAAAACCACATCTGAAACTTACAGTGATTTATCCATCTTCTATATCAATATATATATATATATATATATATATATATATATATATATATATATATATATATATATATATATATATATATATATATTGAATTCTAAACAACATAAATGGATAGAATGAGGCATGTATATGAAGAATATGTACAGAAATAAACTTTACATCTGGAAACATGGTGAGTTTTTTGAAAAGAACAACTATTACATATATTACATATATAACTATCAAACCTGCTCATTAGAACCAATGAAGTCAGTGCTAAGGTATTTCCCATATTTAGTGTGTGTATCCCACGTTCGGCATATCATCATTCTGACCTCCGCATCCTTACCAACCTGTAGTTCATGAAGGTAAGAATAAGTTCTTTCGTTAGGTTGGACTGTGGGGTTTTGAGTAGGAAGTTCCATTGCAATATTTGTTTTTGGTAGTAATGCATAATAACATGGGTGGGAGTACCAATTTATAGCCTTCTACCATACATTTCCACTGGCAGCCTGAGGAAATATCAAAGGGGTGACTAATCGACTTTCCCATATTAATTATAATTAGTTTTATAGCATGCTATAATGTATATTATCTGTATTTATTGAGAAATAATTATGGCAATTAATAAAGAAATTCATGAAATAAATGTCTTACCTCAGACAATGGCCACCGGAATTGGAGTCAAGATCGCCGGTTAGGAACAAATTGGAGAATTGGCCGGCGAATTACCTATAATTGGAGAGACCTAGGGGGAAGACGATGCACCCCAACCCTTCTGGTGTGGATGAATGGAAGTTTCCTTCGATCTACCCTCCTTAATTAGACATGCAGACGAATTTGGGAGGTTTTGGTTTTGCTGTCGGTTATACAGGGGTGGAGGGGGAGGGATCCCTTTGTATTTTAGGCCCGTACAGATATATCCAATAAAATAATAATAATAAGTTTTATAATAAATTCTGTATTAAATTAAAATAGTAACTTTACATTACATTTTGTATTAAATTAAAATAGTAACTTTACATGTAATAATATTGACCTTAGGGTTAAAAGGGTGAATGCATAGAGTAATTAAGAGTAAAAAATTAGAGGTAAAGACCTCATTTATGGAAATGGGAGTCAAGATTTATATGTATATAGATTATTCTTTTTCTCTCTTAGAGTAAACTAATAAAAGATCAGTGATGCTATTTCTATCTGATATATTCAATAGTGTGAGTATATATTTTTAATGAGCTAATTTGTAACCATTTGTTGACTACTCAGTGTTTCTTTTTTTTTGTTGGCGAAAAACATATTATTATAAATAAATAAAAAAGAGATCCGATGATCTAGGGCGTTACATGAAGTGATACAAATACAGATGTCACATCTGTTTGAAAGTAAATCTAATGTTTCACATGAACTTAAGTGAAATAACCCTATTACATTGACAGAACAACAACCACACTCGGGGAAACAGTACCCCGATACCATCAACCTACCAATAACAAGAAGCTATTGCTTCCGTGAGGAGTAACCACCACCTAGACCACCGAATCCTAAAAAAGGTCCTCACCTGAACCAAAGACTGCAACTGCGAACCTCAATCCACAAGCCCCACACCCAACCACAGCATCACCAAACCCGTACATCTGTAACCAAACCACTTGTCGGACAACCCAAGAACACCCGCCTCGAGACCACAACCAGAAAACCAGAACAGAACTCGTTGGCCAGCAAATCCAAGAAAACCCCAAAACGTGAGCTACTCAGAACCTTAACCTGTCAAAACCTTACCTAACGGAAGGTAGGGAAACAACCGAGATACCACTCTAGATCTCCAATTTTTTGGCGCTTAACAACACTAAAGTCACTAAGGTGGCAACAACACCGGACCGTATCCGAACCGATACGGCGACGAGGAAGATGGAAAAACACCACAACCTATGTTGTTATCAATTGCAAGCCGGTGAATGCATTTTGATAAATTGTTTGATTTGTGTTGATGACGATGAGAGTTTCTATGTTTAAATGCTACAACAGTTTTAATTGTTGTTCGTTTAGAGTATAAATATCTAATATCTAATGTGATGAGGATTTAGGGTCTGTTTCACTGTTACACGTACTGTGTAACTCACTGGATCTTTCAATCTTATCAGAAAAACAACCCACGATATATTGTACATAAGTGGAAATTGTAATAACCCGCCTTTTTCCGTTAAATTTATTTTAACACCGTCTTTTTTTATAATATCTTTCGTTATCTAAATTCGTATCTTCCGTTGACTAGCGTTTTAATATTTCCTGTTATTTAATTATAACATCTCTCGTCGCCCTAGTGTCTTTAAAATATTTCGTTCGGTTAATTCACGCACCCGCTTTTAAACTCGAGAGACTAAAATTGCCAAGGGACCAAACTAGTTGACTAGGTCAACTAGTCAATCCCTCCTCCTCACCACTCATTTCACCTCCCCATTTTCTTTTTACTTCCATTTTTGCTCTCAACTCACACAATCAAAGATTCATCATCTAAATTCAACCTAGCAAGCTTACATCAACACAAATTGCATATTTGGAATCCTTGCATCTTCCTCTACAACATGATACCAATTTCATCTCTTTTGGATAACTTTTCTAAAACACTAGATTTCTTGTTCTTGATGTTCTTGACTAATAAATGTGTTAGTTAGTGTCTATGGCTCAAGTCTAACATGAAAATGTAATTTGTATGCTCGATCTTGTTATTTTGGTGTAACTAGCATGAACACTTGAAATGGGTTTGTTAAATTCTTGATTTGAGTAATTGAAATGTTGTTAGATGTTAATGACTTTGTGTTTAATGTGTTACTTGCATTATTAGCTTCGTTTTGGTATGTTGGATGACATGAGAACCTCACATTAACATGATTATTGATTTTGTGATTCTTGGTTAGGGTTTCATAGATTTGATATGAACATTTGAGGTCTTAAATGATAATTAGCGTTGTTAGTAAATGTTTAGTTGTGTTGTATGTATGATTACCTACGAAACGGCATATTATATGTATGGGTTAAGTTCCCGAATCACCATTTGCATTTATGAGCTTGAAACGTTAAATAATGATTATTCGACGAGGATTTATTTGTTGTAAATTTTAGTTTTGTTTGATGATATGTTCTTAGTTGTATTCCTTGTTAAATTACCTTTCCAACGATGTATGGTATGCGTTTTGAGTATTTACGGTTCATTAGTTGTGTTAAAATGAAGTTTGGTTCGAGACTTGTACACTTGAAACAGCTCATGTAGTAACCCGAACTTTTCCATGATTATTCCATGATTATATATTAAATGAAAACTATATTTGCATGATTAAATTTTTCAAACATATTAAGAAATCAAACTTGTTAAGACTTGATTATTTGAAATGAGTTTCATGTAGACAATTGACCACCCAAGTTGACCGGCGATTCACGAACGTTAAAACTTGTAAAAACGACATGATGATATATATATGGACATATATATGGTTAACATGAGATTATGATAAGTAAGTATCTCACTAAGTATATTAACAATGTGTGATATACATAAAAAATGAGAATATTGAATTATGAAGCTCGAAACGATATACATAACGATTATCGTTATAACAACGTCTTACTAAATACATATGTATTGTATTAAAATATTGATATAATATATTTAACATAATAAAATGATAATTATATATATCATTAAGTATGTTAACAATGAACTACATATGTAAAAGAAGACTACTAACTTAAGAATTTCGAAACGAGACATATATGTAACGATTATCGTTGTAACAACATTTTAATGTATATATATCATATTAGGATATATTCATACATTATAATATCATGATAATGTAATAATTTAACATCTCATTAGATATAATAAACAATGGGCTAACAACATTAAATGAGATCGTTAACTTAAAGGTTTCAAAACAACACTTACATGTAACGACTCAGTTAAGATGTATATACATGTAGTGTATTAAGATATATTAATATACTTTTGGAAGACTTCAAGACACATATCAAAATACTTGTACTTAACAAATTTGGTTACAATTGCATTCTCATACAGTTTCATCAAGAATTCTACTCGTATTCGTTCGGTACTCGTACTCGTACAATACCCAGCTTCTAATTGTATATACTATTGGTATATACATTCAATGATCAGCTCTTAGCAACCCTTAATGAGTCATCAAACATGTGGGAACCATCATTTGGCAACTAGCATGAAATATCTCACAAAATTACAAAAATATTATTAATCATTCATGACTTATTTACAAGAAAACAAACTTACACATCCTTTATATCTAATCCATATACCAACGATCAAAAACACATACAAACACTTTCATTCGTCAATTTTCTTCATCTACTTGATCTCTCTCAAGTTCTATCTTCAAGTTCTAAGTGTTCTTCATAAATTCTATAAGTTCTAGTTTCATAAAATCAAGAATACTTTCAAGTTTACAAGTCTACTTCCAAGCTTTCTAATCTATTCCAAGTAATCATCTAAGATTAAGAATCCTCTATTATTTACAGTAGGTTATCATTCTAATTCAAGGTAATATTCATATTCAAACTTTGATTCGATTTCTATAACTATAAACTATCTTAATTCGAGTAAAAATCTTACTTGAACTTGTTTATGTGTCATGATTCTACTTCAAGAACTTTCAAGCCATCCAAGATCCTTTGAAGCTAGATCAATTTTTGTTACTTCCATTAGGTTTACCTACTAAACTTAAGATAGAAATGATGTTCATAACATCATTCGATTCATATATATAACTATCTTATTCGAAGATTTAAACTTGTAATCACTAGAACATAGTTTAGTTAATTCTAAACTTGTTCGCAAATAAAGTTAATCCTTCTAACATAACTTTTAAAATCAATTAAACACATGTTCTATATCTATATGATATGCTAACTTAATGATTTAAAACCTGAAAACACGAAGAACACCGTAAAACCGGACATACGCCGTCGTAGTGAAACAGAGGGCTGTTTTGGGTTAGAAAAATAAAAACTATCTTAATCTTTGAATTGGAAGTTTATTTTCTGAAAAAATGATATTTCATATGAATATGATACTATATCCAAAAATCATGGTTAAACACAAAGTTGAAGTATGTTTTTCAAAATGGTCATCAAGATGTCGTTTTTTCGACGGAAATGACTACCTCTTTAAAAAATGACTTGTAATCTGTATTTACGACTATAAACTTATAATTTTTCTGTTTAGTTTCATAAATTTTAGTTCATTAAGAAACCATAGCAACTTGAATCACTCAAAACGGATTTGAAACGAAGAAATGACGGGTAAAACAAAATTGGATAAATTTGCTAGTATTAGCTACGAAAATTTTGTAACAAATCTAGACTAACCATAACTTAACTAACTTAAATTGTATTATACATGTATTTTAACATATATTATGTAATCTTGGAATACCATAGACATGTATACAATGTTTTGACATATCATATTGCATATATATATATATATATATATTAATTGGAACAACCATAGACACTCTATATGCAGTAATGCTGGAGTTAGCTATACAGGGTTGAGGTTGATTCCAAAATAATATATATACTTTGAGTTGTGATCTAGCCTGAGACTTGTATACACCGGGTCGTGGATTGATTCGAGATAATATATAGATAATATATATTGATTTATTTCTGTACATCTAACTGTGGACAACTAGTTGTAGATTACTAACGTTAGACTGCTGACTTAACAAACTTAAATCATTAAAACGCAATAAAAAAATGTTGTGAATATATTTCGATCATACCTTGATATATATGTATACATTTGTTATAGGTTCGTGAATCAACCCGTGGCCAAGTCTTACTTCCCGACGAAGTAAAAATTTGTGAAAGTGAGTTATAGTCCCACTTTTAAAATCTATTATTTTGGGATGAGAATACATGCAATTTTATAAATGTTTTACAAAATAAACACAAGTGATCGAAATTACATTCTATGTTAAATTATCGAACCGAATATGCCCCTTTTTAGCTTGGTAGCCTAAGAATTGGTGTTTATTATAATTGCCATCAATTGACGCGAATCCTAAAGATAGATCTATTTGGCCCAACAAGCCTCATCCGAGTTACGGATGCTTTAGTACTTCGATTTATCATGTCCGATGAGAGTCCCGGAATGATGGGGATATTCTATATGCATCCTGTTAAGGTCGGTTACCAGGTGTTCATCATATGAATAATTTTTATGCAGTTTGCATGTTATTGAGAAATGAAAATTGAAAATCTTGTGGTCTATTATTACAAATTGATAAATATATAGGTTAAACCTATAACTCACCAACATTTTTGTTGACATTTAAAGCATGTTTATTCTCAGGTGATTATTAAGAGCTTCCGCTGTTGCATACTAAATAAAGACAAGATTGGAGTCTGCATGCTTGTATAATATTGTTTAAAAACTGCATTCGAAGACTTATATTGTTGTGTAATATTATTGTAAACCATTATGTAATGGTCATGTGAAAATGCTATATTTTAGATTATCATTGTCTGATAAACGTCATAATATTTTAAACCTTTATCGATAAAATAAAGGTTATGGTTTGTTTTAAAAATCGAATGCAGTATTTGAAAAACGTCTCATATAGAGGTCAATACCTTGCAAGGAAATCAATTAATATGAAAAGTTTATAATCGATATGAATGGGACATTTCAGCTCAGGAATCAGACAAAGTGCTTTGCCGCGACGCGGCCAACTTTGGCGCGGCGCGGCATATGCCTAGAAAGTGGTCGTGTGAAAAATGTTATCTTTTAGATTATCATTACTGGATAATCTATGTTATGATTTTAAAACCTTTAACGATAAAATAAAGGTTATGGTTTATTTTAAAATCGAATGCAGTCTTTGAAAAACGTCTCATATCGAGTTCAATACCTCACAAGGAAATCTATTAATATGAAACGTTTATAATCGATATGAATGGGACATTTCAGTTGGTATCCGAGCGTTGGTCTTAGAGAACCAGAGATTTACATTAGTGTGTCTTATCCAGTTTGTAGGATGCATTAGTGAGTCTGGACTTCGACCGTATATTTTTCTTTAAAAACGATTGCTTAACACTTTTTGTTGAAAACTATATATTTTTAACATGTAAATATTATGTGATATATTAATCTCTTAATGTGTTTGATATTGTGTGATAGATGTCTACCTCTAGTACAAATTCCATTGACTCGCCTAATAATAATGAAGAGTCGAATATATATTGGGAAGACTCACAAATTCCTGAAGAGGAACCGGAAGAAGAGGAACCGGAAGAGGAGGAACCGGAAGAAGAGGAACCGGAAGAAGAAGAGGTTCCGGAGGAGGAAATATTAGAAACCACTGAAAAATAGATAAATAAAAGAAAACCCTCAACCAATCGACCAAAATTAATAATGGTCAATGGTGTTTCCGCCGAGGAAGCAAAATATTGGGAAGATTACCAATTTTCTGATGAATCGGATCCTGATGATGTTATAGAAATTACCCCGACCAAATTTGAAAAGGCAAAAGAAAATAATAAGGGAAAAGACATCAAAATAGAAAAACCTAATTCCTACCCCGATGACCTCTATATTAACATGAAATATCCCGATGGGAAATATCGTCAACACCCGTATTTCTTAAGTTTTAGCTATAACCCTGGAACATCTAAGCCACCAGGTTTTTCTAGACAATTTGTGAACAGAACGGCTCGTATTAGGGGAGCACATATATCCCTAGGAAATTTGAGAAACAAACCAAGTCCGATGAAGAAGAAACAGGTGAGTCGGAATAAAGAGTTGTAATCATGCGATGTAATATATGTAATATAGTGTGCTTGTGCTTTTATGATATATGTAAAAATTGCTTGTATTGTTTGTTAAGTATCTTTTATGAATCTAACCCTCGTCTATTTTTTACAAAATAAAAACACAAAATGGATGTTAAGGATAGACAAACAAAAATATTAGAAGACCTACCCGGGGACATGATTGATGAAATCTTGTCTAGAGTCGGTCAGAATTCGTAGGCACAATTATTTACGGCAAAATTAGTTTGTAGAACATTTGAAGAACGTTCCAGGCATGCCTTAGTTTATAAAAGGCTTTCTTTTGAAAGATGGGGTATATCACATTGGGGAGACCTTAAGTTACGCCGTATTTTCTTTAAAGCGTTAAATGCGGGGAACCCAAGTGCAATTTTACGCTACGTGTTAAGAACCTATTTTGACTCAACATATCCCAACATAGGACTTCGTGCTTTAGAAAGAGCTTCTAACATACAACATAAAGAATCATGTTATGTCTACGGGTTAGTAATGTTCGCTTCTCACGAAATTGAGAAAAAGAACATAGGATTGCAAATTTTAAATAAAACCTTCCCACAAGTGACGGATTCGGTAGTTGGGGTGAGAAACAAGGTTTTTAGATTGTTACGGGGCTGTTGGGCATTACGAAACCCTCGTCCTTTTGACGACGTTACATCATGCTACCTAGCTAACGGTCACAATGGTTATCTGCTACATAACCAAGGATGGGAAATAATATTAGTACAACCAGAATGCATGACTTGTTTCTGGACTTATGAATTACTTGTCATTATTGCCTTTGTTGAACGCCTTGCTTATTAACTAGGATTGTCTTCGAAACTACTTTGTATCAAAGTTATTGTGTGCTATATTTTATGATATATGTAAAATAGCGGTATTGTAAATTTGTAAAATATTGTATAAAAATTTGAACGTGAAATTTATTGTAATCAGTTTTTCATATAGAATTGTAGTAGTTGAATTGTATGTTAGATACTAAGTATGAACTTAACGGGTAGGTACTACCCGAATTAAAACTTATAAAACGTAATATGAAGAAAAAACTTTTATAAATAAGTTCATATTATGCTACGAAATACTATTGACTACTCTTAATATTCTATATGATTAACTCAATTCTTTTGGCGATTTTTGAAGGAAATGGCACCGATGACTCGACACACCATGAATATGAGCGAGGAAGACTTCCATGTTTTCCTTGCAGCAAACATAGCTGCAGTACAGACTGCAATGCAAAACAACAACAATAACTCTGAATCTAGCAATGCAAATAACGCCACAAGAAATCGTGTAGGATGCTCCTACAAAGAATTTACTACCTGCAAACCTTTGGAATTTGATGGAACCGAAGGACCAACCGGATTGAAACGGTGGACCGAGAAGGTCGAATCGGTGTTTGCCATAAGTAAATGTACTGAAGTAGATAGGGTGAAGTACGCCACGCATACCTTCACAGGTACTGCGTTAACATGGTGGAATACCTATCTAGAACAAGTGGGACAATATGCTGCTTACGCACTACTGTGGTCAGCATTCAAGCACTTGATGAACGAGCAGTACCGTCCCAGAAACGAGGTCAATAAGCTCAAGGTAGAGCTTAGAGGATTACGAACGCAAGGTTTCGACATTACCATGTACGAACGAAGATTCACAGAGTTGTGTTTATTATGTCCAAGAGCGTTCGAAGATGAAGAAGAAAAGATCGATGCATTTGTGAAAGGGTTACCAGAAAGAATTCAAGAAGATGTGAGTTCACACGAGCCCGCCTCCATACAAAAGGCAAGTCAAATGGCTCATAAACTCATAACTAAATTGAGGGAAGAATTAAAGAGAAAGCGGCCGAAGAAGCCAACATGAAACAAGTCAAGAGAAAGTGGGAAGAAACCAGTGACAAAGGTCACCAATACAACAACAACAACAATCACAACCACAATCGCAACAACTATCCCAACAACCGCAATATCAATCGCAACAACAACAATCGAAATCCCAACAATAATTACAATAAACGTCCCAACAACAATAACTACAACAATCGTCCCAACAACAATAACAACCACATCAATCCCAATAACAATCTCAATAACAACAATGACAATAACAATCAAAAAATTCCATGCTATAGGTGTGAAGGATATCATTCGGGTAAATTTTGTGAAGTAGTATGTACCAAATGTAATAGGAAGGGTCATGCTGCAACGAAGTGTGAAGCTTTCGGACCAGTGACTAAAAGAACAAATACTGCCCACATTATTTGTTTCGGATGCGGGAAGAAGGGCCACTACAAAACTACGTGCCCAAACCAGGGAAATAATAATGGGCAAAGCCGTGGGAGATTTTTTAACATTAATACGGAAGAATCGCAGGAAGACCCGGAGCTTGTTACGAGTACGTTTCTTATTGATGAAAAACCTGCTTATGTTTTATTTGATTCGGGTGCGGATAGAAGCTATATGAGTAGAGATTTTTGTGCTAAATTAAGTGGTCCATTGGCGCCTATGAATAATAAATTTTTACTCGAATTAGCAAACGGTAAATTAGTTTCGACAGATAAAATATGTCAGAATCGAGAAATTAAACTGGTTAGCGAAACGTTTAAGATTGATTTGATACCAGTAGAGTTAGGGAGTTTTGATGTGATAATTGGCATGGACTGGTTGAAAAAGAAGAGAGCAGAGATCGTATGTTACAAAAATGCAATTCGCATTGTACGAGAAGAAGGAAAACCCTTAACGGTATACGGAGAAAAGAGCAACGCGAAGCTAAATCTTAATAGTAACTTGAAGAAGCAAAAGCTAATAAGAAAAGGTTGCTATGCTGTTCTAGCACACGTCGAGAAAGTCAATTCCAAAGAAAAGAATATCAATGATGTTCCCATCGTAAAAGAATTTCCCGATGTATTTCCGAAAGAATTACCAGGACTACCTCCACACCGATCCGTTGAATTTCAAATAGACCTTGTACCAGGAGCTGCACCAATAGCTCGTGCTCCATATAGACTCGCACCCAGTGAAATGAAGGAACTCCAAAGCCAACTACAAGAACTTTTAGAACGTGGTTTCATACGACCAAGTACATCACCATGGGGAGCTCCTGTTTTATTTGTCAAAAAGAAGGATGGTACATTCAGATTGTGTATCAACTACCGAGAGTTGAACAAACTTACCATCAAGAACCGTTATCCACTACCGAGAATCGACGACTTATTTGATCAACTCCAAGGCTCGTCGGTTTATTCGAAAATCGATTTACGTTCCGGGTATCATCAAATGCGGGTGAAGGAGGATGATATTCCAAAGACTTCTTTCAGAACGCGTTACGGTCATTACGAGTTTATGGTTATACCGTTTGGATTGACTAACGCACCAGCTGTGTTCATGGACCTCATGAACCGAGTGTGTGGGCCATATCTTGACAATTTTGTCATTGTTTTCATTGATGACATACTCATTTACTCAAAGAATGATCAAGAGCACGAAGAATATTTGAGAAAAGTGCTAGAATTATTGAGGAAGAAAAAATTGTACGCAAAATTTTCAAAGTGTGCATTTTGGTTGGAAGAAGTTCAATTCATCGGTCACATAGTGAACAAAGAAGGTATTCAAGTAGATCCGGCAAAGATTGAAACCGTTGAAAAGTGGAAAACCCCGAAAACCTCGAAGCATATACGTCAATTTTTAGGACTGACTGGTTACTACAGAAGGTTCATCCAAGATTTTTCCAAAATAGCAAAACCCTTGACTGCATTAACGCATAAAGGGAAGAAATTTGAATGGAAGGATGAGCAGGAGAAAGCGTTTCAATTGTTGAAGAAAAAGTTAACTACGACACCTATATTGTCATTGCCTAAAAGGGAATGATGATTTTGTGATATATTGTGACGCCTCAAAGCAAGGCGTCGGTTGTGTATTAATGCAACGAACGAAGGTAATTGCCTATGCGTCCAGATAATTGAAGATTCACGAGCAAAATTATACGACTCACGATTTGGAATTAGGTGCTGTTGTTTTTGCATTAATAACTTGGAGGCACTACTTATATGGGGTCAAAAGTATTATATATACCGACCACAAAAGTCTTCAACATATATTTAATCAGAAACAACTGAACATGAGGCAGCGTAGGTGGATTTAATTGTTAAATGATTACGATTTTGAGATTCATTACCACCCGGGGAAGGCAAATGTGGTAGCCGACGCTTTGAGTAGAAAAGACAGAGAACCTATGCGGGTAAAAGCTATGAATATAATTATTCGTACTAACCTTAATACTCAAATAAAGGAGGCACAACAGGAAGTTTTAAAAGAAGGAAAGTTGAAGAATGAAATACCAAAAGGATCGGAAAAACATCTAAATATTCAGGAAGACGGAACCCGGTATAGGGCTGAAAGTATTTGGGTACCAAAGTTTGGAGATATGAGAGAAATGGTACTTAAGGAAGCACATAAAAGTAGATACTCAATACATCCCGGAGCGGGAAAGATGTACAAAGATCTCAAGAAACACTTTTGGTGGCCGGGTATGAAAGTCGATATTGCTAGATATGTAGGAGAATGTTTGACGTGTTCTAAGGTCAAAGCTGAACATCAGAAACCATCAGGTCTACTTCAACAACCCGAAATCCCAAAATGGAAATGGGAAAACATTACCATGGATTTCATTACTAAATTGCCAAGGACTGCAAGTGGTTATGATACTATTTGGGTAGTAGTTGATCGTATCACCAAGTCAGCATACTTTCCACCAATGAGAGAAGATGATAAAATGGAGAAGTTGGCACGATTATACTTGAAGGAAGTTGTCTCCAGACATGGAATACCAGTCTCTATTATCTCTGATAGGGATGGCATATTTGTTTCAAGATTCTGGCAGACGTTGCAACAAACATTGGGAACTCGTCTAGACATGAGTACTGCCTATCATCCACAAACCGATGGGCAAAGTGAGAGGACTATACTTACTTATCATAATCTCATGTTAACCAAATATATGTCCATATATATATATATATATATATATATATATATATATATATATATATATATATATATATATATATATATATATATATATATATATATATATATATATATATATATATATATATATATATATCTTCATGTTGTTTTTACAAGTTTTAACGTTCGTGAATCGCCGGTCAACTTGTGTGGTCAATTGTCTACATGAAACTCATTTCAAATAATCAAGTCTTAACAAGTTTGATTGCTTAACATGTTGGAAACATTTAATCATTCAAATATAGTTTTCATTTAATATATAATCATGGAATAATCAAGGAAAAGTTCGGGTCACTACAGTATCTACCCGTTAAATAAATTTCGTCCCGAAATTTTAAGCAGTTGGAGGTGTTGACACATCTTCTGGAAATAAGTGTGGGTATTTCTTCTTCATCTGATTTTCATGCTCCCAAGTGAACTCGGGTCCTCTACGAACATTCCATCGAACCTTAACGATTGGTATTTTGTTTTGCTTAAGTCCTTTAACCTCACGATCCATTATTTCGACTGGTTCTTCAATGAATTGAAGTTTTTCATTGATATGAATTTCGTCTAAAGGAATAGTGAGATCTTCTTTGGCTAAGCATTTCTTCAGATTCGATACGTGAAAAGTATCATGTACGCTGGCGAGTTGTTGAGGTAATTCAAGTCGGTAAGCTACTGGTCCGACACGATCTATAATTTTGAATGGTCCAATGTACCTTGGATTCAGTTTCCCCCGTTTACCAAATCGAACAACACCTTTCCAAGGTGATACCTTAAGCTTGACCATATCACCAATTTCAAATTCTATATCTTTTCTTTTACTGTCCGCGTAGCTCTTTTGTCGACTTTGGGCGGGTTTCAACCGTTGTTGAATTTGAATGATTTTCTCGGTAGTTTCTTGGATAATTTCTGGACCCGTAATTTGTCTATCCCCCACTTCACTCCAACAAATTGGAGACATGCACTTTCTGCCATAAAGTGCCTCAAACGGTGCCATCTCAATACTCGAGTGGTAACTGTTGTTGTAGGAAAATTCTGCTAACGGTAGATGTCGATCCCAACTGTTTTCAAAATTAATAACACATGCTCGTAGCATGTCTTCAAGGGTCTGTATCATCCTTTCACTTTGCCCATCAGTTTGTGGATGATAGGCAGTACTCATGTCTAGACGAGTCCCCAATGCTTGTTGTAACATTTGCCAAAACCTTGAGACAAATCTGCCATCCCTATCAGAGATAATAGAGATTGGTATTCCATGTCTGGAGATAACTCCCTTAAAGTATAGTCGTGCTAACTTCTCCATTTTATCATCTTCTTTCATTGGCAGAAAGTGTGCTGACTTGGTGATACGATCGACTATTACCCAAATAGTATCATAACCACTTGCAGTCCTTGGAAATTTAGTAATGAAATCCATGGTAATGTTTTCCCATTTCCATTCCGGGATTTCAGGTTGTTGAAGTAGACCTGATGGTTTCTGATGTTCAGCTTTGACCTTAGAACACGTCAAACATTCTCCTACGTATTTAGCAATATCGGCTTTCATACCCGGCCACCAAAAGTGTTTCTTGAGATCTTTGTACATCTTCCACGCTTCGAAATGTATTGAATATCTGGTCTTATGTGCTTCCTTAAGTACCATTTCTCTCACATCTCCAAACTTTGGTACAAAAATTCTTTCAGCCCTATATCGGGTTCCGTCTTCCCGAATATTAAGATGTTTCTCCGATCCTTTGGGTATTTCATTCTTCAAATTTCCTTCTTTTAAAACTCTCTGCTGCACCTCTTTTATTTGAGTAGTAAGATTAGTATGAATAATTATATTCATAGCTTTACCCGCATAGGTTCCCTATCCTTCCTACTCAAAGCGTCGGCTACCACATTCGCCTTCTCCGGGTAGTATCGAATCACAAAGTCATAATCGTTCAATAGTTCAATCCACCTACGTTGCCTCATGTTTAGCTGTTTCTGATCAAATATATGTTGGAGACTTTTATGGTCGGTATATATGATACTTTTGACCCCATATAAGTAATGTCTCTAAGTCTTTAATGAAAAAACAACCGCGCCTAATTCCAAATCACGTGTCGTATAATTCTGCTCGTGAATCTTCAATTATCTGGATGCATAAGCAATTACTTTCGTTCGTTGCATTAATACACAACCAAGGCCTTGCTTTGAGGTGTCACAATATATCACAAAATCATCATTCCCTTCAGGCAATGACAATATAGGTGCCGTAGTTAACTTTTTCTTCAACAATTGAAACGCTTTCTCCTGCTCATCCTTCCATTCAAATTTCTTCCCTTTATGTGTTAATGCAGTCAAGGGTTTTGCTATTTTGGAAAAATCTTGGATGAACCTTCTGTAGTAACCAGCCAATCCTATAAAATTGGCGTATCTGCGTCGGAGTTTTCGGGGTTTTCCATTTCTCAACGGTTTCAATCTTTGCCAGATCAACTTGAGTACCTTCTTTGCTCACTATGTGACCGAGGAATTGAACTTCTTTCAACCAAAATGCACACTTTGAAAATTTAGCATACAGTTTCTCATTCCTCAACAATTCTAGCACTTTTCTTAAATGTTCTTCGTGCTCTTGCTCATTCTTTGAGTATATAAGGATGTCATCGATGAAAACAATAACAAACTTGTCAAGATATGGCCCACACACTCGGTTCACGAGATCCATGAACACAGCTGGTGCGTTAGTCAATCCAAACGGCATAACCATAAACTCATAATGACCGTAACACATCCTAAAAGCAGTCTTTGGAATATCATCTTCCTTCACCCGCATTTGATGATACCCGAAACGTAAATCGATCTTCGAATAAACTGACGAGCCTTGTAGTTGATCAAATAAGTCGTCGATTCTCGGTAGTGGATAATGGTTTTTAATATTAAGTTTGTTCAACTCTCTGTAGTCGATACACAACCTGAATGTACCATCCTTCTTTTTGACAAACAAAACAGGAGCTCCCCACGGTGATGTACTTGGTCGAATGAAACCACGCTCTAAAAGTTCTTGTAATTGGCTCTGGAGTTCCTTCATTTTGCTGGGTACGAGTCTGTATGGCGCACGAGCTATCGGTGCAGCCCCGGGTACAAGATCTATTTGGAATTCAACGGATCGATGTGGAGGTAGTCCCGATAATTCTTTCGAAAATACATCGAGAAATTCTTTTGCAACGGGAACATCACTTATGTTCTTTTCTTCGGGTTTGACTTCCTCGATGTGTGCTAGAATGATATAGCAACCTTTTCTTATTAGTTTTTGCGCCTTCAAACTACTAATAAGATTTAACTTCGCGTTGCTCTTTTCTCCGTACACCATTAAAAGTTGTTCTTTTTCGCGTACAATGCGAATCGCATTTTTGTAACATACAACCTCTGCTCTCTCCTTTTTCAACCAGTCCATGCCAATTATCACATCAAAACTTTCTAACTCTACTGGTATCAAATTAATCTTAAATGTTTCGCCAACCAGTTTAATTTCTCGGTTTTGACATATTTTATCCACCGTAATAAACTTACCGTTTGCTAATTCAAGTAAAAACTTATTATCCAAAGGCGTTAATGGACAACTTAATTTGGCACAAAAATCTCTACTCATATAGCTTCTATTCGCACCCGAATCAAATAAAACATAAACAGGTTTATCGTCAATAAGAAACGTACCCGTAACAAGCTCTGGGTCTTCTTGCACTTCTATCGCATTAATGTTGAAGACTCTTCCTCGTCCTTGACCATTTTTATTTTCCTAATTTGGGCACTTAGTTTTGTAATGTCCCTTCTTTCCGCATCCGAAACAAATAATGTTGGCATTTTCTGTTCCTTTATTCCCTGGTCCGTAAACTTCACACTTTGCCGCACTATGCCCAATTCTATTACACTTGGTACATGTTACCGAACAATAAATATTCGGATGGTACCCTTCACACATTTTTCACGGAATTTTCTGTTTTTTGTTGCCATTGTTGTTATTGAGATGGTTGTTGTTGCGATTGTTATTATTGTTGGGACGGCGGTTGTAGTTGTTGTTGTTGGGATTATAGTTGTTGCGTTTGTTGTTGCAAAAATTGGTGCGATTGTAGTTCTGATTGTTGAAGCGATAGTTACTGTTGTTGTGTTGGTGACTTTTGTCACTGTTTTCTTCCCACTTCCTCTTGGCTTGTTTCGTGTTGGCTTCTACGGCCGCCTGCTCTTTAATTCTTCCCTCAATTTGATTTATGAGTTATGAGCTATTCGACTTGCCTTTTGTATGGAGGCGGGCTCGTGTGAACTCACATCTTCTTGAATTCTTTCTAGTAACCCTTTTACAAATGCGTCGATCTTCTCTTCTTCATCTTCGAAAACTCCCGAACACAATAGGCACAATTCTGTGAATCGTCGTTCGTATGTGGTAATATTAAACCCTTGTGTTCGTAACCCTCTAAGCTCTACCTTGAGCTTATTGTCCTCGTTTCTGGGACGGTACTGCTCGTTCATTAAGTGTTTGAATGTTGACCACGGTAGTGCGTAAGCAGCATCTTGTCCCACCTGCTCGAGATAGGTGTTCCACCATGTTAACGCAGTACCTGTGAAGGTATGCGTAGCTGTAACAACCCAAACCGTAACCGACCAAACACGACGAAATTTCAAACAAAAAAAAAATTTTCTGGTGCAGGCCATCTGCGCGGCGCGCCAGGTGGCCGCGCGGCGCGCCAAACCACCTGGACAGCCCGCTGTCCCCGGAAGTCAATTTAATGAAAATGTTTGACTAGTTCCCGACACATTTAGCTAAAACGCTTTTAACCATGACTTCATATATGAAAAACTAGCACGTTTAATTAATAAAATTGAGTTTACGAAGCGGGGCCCACATTGACCCAAATTACCCCTCAAGTACCAAAATACAATTTTCGACCATAAGACTTTTAATACAAAACAAAGCCGAGCATGGCGATTGGGGACACGCTACCCAATCCTAATAAATCCAAAAGCAAGCCTTCTACGCAAACTATGCAAGTCCTCTAATCCTCGCGCTTACCCGAGCCACCATCCGCATGCAATCTATAAAAAGAGTCAACAACGAGAGGGTAAGCTAATGCTTAGTGAATGATAATATACTACATACATATATATGTATAAAATGGACACGCCACAAAATAACAAATACCGCATACCGAGGCATCCATATAAGGCACTACACTAAGCATACCGTACGATCTCTAAGCAACGAGCTAAAGATACAATAACAATATAAGTTCACCAACGACGATGTGAACAACGCCAAATAGCTACACCCGGAGGGTTAGCTACAACACAACAATACATTAATATATAATAATATAAACGAACAAGGTTAACACCTTAACCCAATACCGAGAACCAAATACCACAATGAAGATTGGCCGAACTACACGAGCCTTAGTAATCCAAAACCACACGAGATTACTATCTTCACAACATTGAGGTTGGCCGAACTACACGAGCCTTAGTAATCCGAAACCACACGAGATTACTACCTCAATAAGATGACCGAACTACACGAGTCACCATGAATCCGAACTACACGAGATTCATTTGATAAGATGACCGAAACCACACGCGTCATCGTGAATCCGAAACCACACGCGATTCACATCTCCAACTCAAACCCACGGTCACGGGATTATAAAATCCACCACATCGGGGCTACAACATCCAAATCACAATCACGTGTGATAATGTACACACGAACGTGTACTTCGCCAAAGATGGTCAACCAAACGCACAACCGTGCCAATTGGACTTATACAAAAGTCCATCAAGTCCACCTACATGTGAAGTGAGCTCTATAGCCGAGAATCACTCCACCCGACCCGCACCCATCCTACACATACATATGTACATAGGATAATATCACTCACCTTGGAGTCTTGAAGAAAGCTTCCAAGTAATCCGCAACTCGCCAATGGAAAATACCTATTCCATTATCACAATTACAACAATACACTTAGAGTGGATTTACAAATCAACCCAATTCGTCACTTAATGCAATTTCGACCCAAATGCACTTCCAAGCACAAACCGTGCCCAAAACTAACCAATAATCACTAACACTAGTGAGAATGGTCCCAATACGCCAATTAAACCCGAACTCAAGTGTTAAACACGTGTCATACCCATTTTGACACTTAAACCCTAATTTTGACCCATAAAGGTCAAAATCTCATTCTCTACCAATTTTGACACCAAAACACATTTAACACGGTTTAATATTCCAACTTAATCCATTTTAAGTTCATAAACCTCATTAAGTCACCAAATGGGTCATAATCACCACCAAACCCTAATTTGACCCAAGTCACAATTAGTCAACCAAATACCCTAAATGGGTTTCAACACTTCCATAATCACTAACTTAAGTGATTAAACTCAAATTAAAGTTCTAAACATGGCCAATTAGTTCACCAAACCCAAAATCCACCAACAATTAACAACAAACCCGATTACTAGCTTCACTAAACCCATTTCATCACAAAAAAAGGGTTTTACAACTAATTAACTCAAAACCCTAACTTGAATATCAAATTAGATAATTGAAATTCGGAGTTTGAGCTTACCAATACTATCACCGTGTAGCCGAGAACGAAAGGAACAACTTTAAAACCCGAGACTTTGAACGATTCGAGCTTCTTCCTCACCAAAACCTCCAATCTCTCTCTAAACTCTTACTCTCTCTCTAAAAATGGATGAAGATGATGAGTGGATGTGAATGGGATCCAAAACTGATCCAAACTAGCTCATAAGCCTCACAAATCCGGCCTCAAGTGAAATTACCCATTTGCCCTTCATTTAAACCAATTAAAAACAAGGGATTCTGTCAGCAGCAAACGGCGCGGCGCGCCAAATCCCCGCGCGGCGCGCGACCTAACTGAAACAGATTCTTTTGCATTTTAAACTTTATATAAATAATCCGCGAAACCCAATCTCGAACGTCTTAATACACAAACAAGCAAGATAAATATTCGGGTCTTACAACTCTCCCCCACTTAAACTCGATCACGTCCTCGTGATCCTCATCACTTAACCAAGTGGACCTCACCCTACGGTCCTCGACATAAGTCCCAATCCGACTTTCCTAAGCAATTCCTTTCCAACTAATCGCCTTCCACAACTAAATCGTCACCCGCGATTTATCAAAACCACAATCCGAGCACTAAAACCATGCTCATTCCCTAACATCAGGAAAACTCAACCAATCTCGTACCGAGATATAAATCCCTTAGCGTACTATTACCGAGTACAACGCTAAAAGCAACCAAGTCTCAACCTAAGGTCAACAACCCGAAATGATGAAGACCGAACCAAACGAATCCTTACGGACAACACCAACCACTAACATCCCTTGTAGTGCGCAATACGACCAAAGCGCAACTACCGTAACATCATAACAAACGGCTAAAACCGATAGCGTCCAAAACGATGATGGCAACGCTAACCCAAGGTGTACAAAATCGACTTTCGTCACACCCGTAACAACATGTGAGCGAAACACGGCTATCGCATCACTAATCACACAACATGGTCCTCACGACCCCACCATCGGTGTATCAAACAACCGATAGATCAAACAATCACGGTCCTTACGACCCCACCATCGGTGTATCAAACAACCAATGGATCACACAACACACGAAGGCTGGCCGAAAACACACGCGCCTTAGTGAATCCGAACTACACGCGACTTACTACCTTCAACACAACAACAATCGGGAATGGCCGAACTACACGCGCCATAGTGAATCCGAACTACACGAGAGTCACTATCCCGGAGGAATGACCGAACTACACGAGTCAATTGTGAATCCGAACTACACGAGACTCACTCCTCAATACAATGACCGAAACCACACGAGTCATTTGTGAATCCGAAACCACACGCGATCCACTTCCACAATATGATGACCGAAACCACACGCGTCATCGTGAATCCGAAACCACACGCGATCCACTACTATGGCGAAGTCAGCGGACCCGAAGATCATGCTTCACCAAATCTCAACACCGGATAAAGTCAGCGGACCCGAAGATCATGCTTCACCGATCACGTACTCCCGTGATGAAGTCAGCGGACCCTAAAGATCATGCCCCATCACTCAACCGTACCATAATGAAGTCAGCGGACCCCGAAGGTCATGCTTCATAAATCATCAATACCACGATGAAGTCAGCGGACCCTAAAGATCATGCTTCATCGATCACATACGCACTTTCGGCCTCAAACAACGAGTAGTGCAACATCGCGCCCTGCTACACTATAGTGAATCCTAACGGATACCACTAACCATCCCCACAATCGAGCAAGAACCACCTATATCAAACATAGGTACCAAACAATGATTCCCCAAAAGAGAATCCGACACACACCTCCCTTAACCGAAGGATTTCACCTTGCTCACCAAACACGTCCATTATCTCTCAACGAGATTTACCACATTACCACCTCAGTGGTAATTCCAATCCAATATCATAAGTACAATTTAACCAAAATTGTACTCTACCACAAGTTGACCAAAACTAGGTCTCGACGAAATTTCCGGATCTACTAAAAACATCATCCGAAATATCACACTAAAACTTCCTCGTGCGGAAATGCGACTCCCCCCTCTTGGAACCACGTTCCTAAATCACACTCGTACAACCGTACAATGCTACCAAAGGTAGACTTTACCAACGATTGGGTACACACGACCCATCACTACACCTTGCTCCAACCTTGAGCATACGAAGGATTTCAAACAATCCTTAAACATTTCGAACGAAAAGTGTACCACGCATTACACAAACTACACCCTCGCAATCATCCAATTACTATAGTTGTCAATTTCACCGAGTCACTCGTGTACTTAAGGGTTCCTCCCGGTACCCTAAGTACAATGTAACTACAACACAATCGGAGTCGACACCACGCTAGTAGGTATAAAAGAGGCACCTAATGTCGCGTCATAAAGACTCCATTACCAACGCCCATCGAGATTTAAAACACTCGATCTCAAGGGTTCCAACCAACCGACGAACCTCATGATTCGTCAACTTCGACACGCAAGCGAACACGCGCTTAACAATCGAACACCAAAACCATTTCCGTGGCTTGGTAGAAACATACCCCAAATACTAAGGAACGCTTGGTTGCACCAAGTCTTACGCCCTTCGCCCGACAATCAAACATCACCTTAGGGTACTTCCATTAGGAACGTCACCCATAGCATAACATACACAACAAAGGCATGCAACTCAAACTCAAACGGCATTTAATAAATAATCAAAAGACATATTTATCAAAATTAAACGTACCTTAACGTCTCCTCGCCGCACCCGTCCCCGCTAACTTGGGACATTCCGACTTACGATGTCCTTCCTTTTGGCAATTGAAGCACACCATACTACCACCCTTTGGTACCGAACATTCCCAAGACTTGTGACCCCTTACGCCACAATTGTAACATCTAGCCGTACTAGAATCCGATATACCCGTTCGCGTACCACCCGTGCTCACACTCGGACCCTTAGTCCTCTTACTCGGAGCACCATAAGAAACAACTCTTCTCTCACTTGAAGATTCACCCCTCTTCGATCGTGAATACGACTCGAAACCTCTAGCCAAGTCGAATAATTCCGAAAACGATTTCGCTTGACCCCGACTAATCTTACTTTTCAAGTCATCATTCAAGGTCCGATAGAAATCCCCCATCAACAAACGATCATTTCCCAAATACTCCGGACAAAAACGAGCCTTTGCCATAAAGGTCGCCTTAAGAGTACTCAATTCCATAGATCCTTGGCGCAAATTTCGCAACTCATTACGCAATTCCCACAAATCGGCCGAAGTCCGGAACTCCTCAAAGAATTCCTCCTTAAACTCGTCCCACGATAAGGCCATAAACGTCTCGCCACCGACAAGATCAATCTTACCATCCAACCAATCCCTTGCCCTACCACGCAACAAACTCGTAGCGAGTCTCGTCTTCCTCTCGGGAGGGCAATCAATAGTACGAAAACACCCTTCGACATCCGAAATCCAAGTTGTGCTTACCAAAGGATCCGGTTTTCCGTCGTACATCGGGGGTTTAGTCCTCATGAAGCTTTTAAGATAGCGCTCCATTTCACTACTACTTTGAAGTTCGGAATACTTCCTTTCCATTCTTTCTTCCAACCCACGCATTTGCTCCGCAACGGCGGCCGCAACTCTAGCGTTAAACTCCGCGTCATTCGCCTCGGTCTCGTTTCGCGTCGTCATTCTAAAGAATGCAAAACGATTAGTCCACGAACGTGTAAAACCGTACGCACGACACAGCCCCATCTTGCTAAACACTCATCGTACATCACTTGTTAGACTCGATTTGCACCCGTAATAAGGTTTGCAAGTTCTTATTACGCACACATGCCGCATCGACTCGTTAGTACAACGACCGTCTCGCTCGATGATATACACAAACATAACCAAAATTCTACGCGGTACAAACACACGCGAGAATTATTATCACAACACAACAACATATTAATAATATCCGCATTACTAATATAAACGTTAGTCAACCTATAGCCAAGGCACTAACCAAACCCATTCCGACCCGTAATCCTACAAGTCCCGCAACAAATTAAGCACACACAAAAGTCTAAGTCTAGGCACCTATCTCAAGTCACCTAAATCCCTTAGACCATGCTCTGATACCACTTGTAACAACCCAAACCGTAACCGACCAAACACGACGAAATTTCAAACAAAAAAAAAATTTTCTGGTGCAGGCCATCTGCGCGGCGCGCCAGGTGGCCGCGCGGCGCGCCAAACCACCTGGACAGCCCGCTGTCCCCGGAAGTCAATTTAATGAAAATGTTTGACTAGTTCCCGACACATTTAGCTAAAACGCTTTTAACCATGACTTCATATATGAAAAACTAGCACGTTTAATTAATAAAATTGAGTTTACGAAGCGGGGCCCACATTGACCCAAATTACCCCTCAAGTACCAAAATACAATTTTCGACCATAAGACTTTTAATACAAAACAAAGCCGAGCATGGCGATTGGGGACACGCTACCCAATCCTAATAAATCCAAAAGCAAGCCTTCTACGCAAACTATGCAAGTCCTCTAATCCTCGCGCTTACCCGAGCCACCATCCGCATGCAATCTATAAAAAGAGTCAACAACGAGAGGGTAAGCTAATGCTTAGTGAATGATAATATACTACATACATATATATGTATAAAATGGACACGCCACAAAATAACAAATACCGCATACCGAGGCATCCATATAAGGCACTACACTAAGCATACCGTACGATCTCTAAGCAACGAGCTAAAGATACAATAACAATATAAGTTCACCAACGACGATGTGAACAACGCCAAATAGCTACACCCGGAGGGTTAGCTACAACACAACAATACATTAATATATAATAATATAAACGAACAAGGTTAACACCTTAACCCAATACCGAGAACCAAATACCACAATGAAGATTGGCCGAACTACACGAGCCTTAGTAATCCGAAACCACACGAGATTACTATCTTCACAACATTGAGGTTGGCCGAACTACACGAGCCTTAGTAATCCGAAACCACACGAGATTACTACCTCAATAAGATGACCGAACTACACGAGTCACCATGAATCCGAACTACACGAGATTCATTTGATAAGATGACCGAAACCACACGCGTCATCGTGAATCCGAAACCACACGCGATTCACATCTCCAACTCAAACCCACGGTCACGGGATTATAAAATCCACCACATCGGGGCTACAACATCCAAATCACAATCACGTGTGATAATGTACACACGAACGTGTACTTCGCCAAAGATGGTCAACCAAACGCACAACCGTGCCAATTGGACTTATACAAAAGTCCATCAAGTCCACCTACATGTGAAGTGAGCTCTATAGCCGAGAATCACTCCACCCGACCCGCACCCATCCTACACATACATATGTACATAGGATAATATCACTCACCTTGGAGTCTTGAAGAAAGCTTCCAAGTAATCCGCAACTCGCCAATGGAAAATACCTATTCCATTATCACAATTACAACAATACACTTAGAGTGGATTTACAAATCAACCCAATTCGTCACTTAATGCAATTTCGACCCAAATGCACTTCCAAGCACAAACCGTGCCCAAAACTAACCAATAATCACTAACACTAGTGAGAATGGTCCCAATACGCCAATTAAACCCGAACTCAAGTGTTAAACACGTGTCATACCCATTTTGACACTTAAACCCTAATTTTGACCCATAAAGGTCAAAATCTCATTCTCTACCAATTTTGACACCAAAACACATTTAACACGGTTTAATATTCCAACTTAATCCATTTTAAGTTCATAAACCTCATTAAGTCACCAAATGGGTCATAATCACCACCAAACCCTAATTTGACCCAAGTCACAATTAGTCAACCAAATACCCTAAATGGGTTTCAACACTTCCATAATCACTAACTTAAGTGATTAAACTCAAATTAAAGTTCTAAACATGGCCAATTAGTTCACCAAACCCAAAATCCACCAACAATTAACAACAAACCCGATTACTAGCTTCACTAAACCCATTTCATCACAAAAAAAGGGTTTTACAACTAATTAACTCAAAACCCTAACTTGAATATCAAATTAGATAATTGAAATTCGGAGTTTGAGCTTACCAATACTATCATCGTGTAGCCGAGAACGAAAGGAACAACTTTAAAACCCGAGACTTTGAACGATTCGAGCTTCTTCCTCACCAAAACCTCCAATCTCTCTCTAAACTCTTACTCTCTCTCTAAAAATGGATGAAGATGATGAGTGGATGTGAATGGGATCCAAAACTGATCCAAACTAGCTCATAAGCCTCACAAATCCGGCCTCAAGTGAAATTACCCATTTGCCCTTCATTTAAACCAATTAAAAACAAGGGATTCTGTCAGCAGCAAACGGCGCGGCGCGCCAAATCCCCGCGCGGCGCGCGACCTAACTGAAACAGATTCTTTTGCATTTTAAACTTTATATAAATAATCCGCGAAACCCAATCTCGAACGTCTTAATACACAAACAAGCAAGATAAATATTCGGGTCTTACAGTAGCGTACTTTACTTTGTATTCTTCAGTGCACTTACTTATGGCAAACATCGATTCGACCTTCTCGGTCCACCGTTTCAATCCGATTGGTCCTTCGGTTCCATAGAATTCTATAATATATATATATATATATATATATATATATATATATATATATATATATATATATATATATATATATATATATATATATATATATATATATATATATATATATATATATATATATATATATATATATATATACAGGCAGTGAATTCTTTGTAGGAGCATCCTACACGATTTCTTGTGGAATTAGTTCCACTGCTAGATCCAGAGTTATTGTTGTTATTTTGCATTACGGCCTGCACTGCGGCTATGTTTGCAGCAAGAAAGGTACGGAATTCTTCTTCACTCATATTCATGGTGTGTCGAGTAGTCGGTGCCATTTCCTTCAAAAATAGCCAAAAGAAAGGAGTTAATCATATAGAATATTTAGAGTAGTCAATAGTATTTTGTAGCATAATATGAACTTATTTATAAAAGCTTTTTCTTCATATTAGAGTTTTATAAGTTTTAATTCGGGTAGTACCTACCCGTTAAGTTCATACTTAATAGCTAAAATACAACTCAACTACTACAATTCTATATGAGAAACTGATTACAATAATATTTCACGTTCAAACTTTTATACAATAGTTTACAAACTTACAATACCGCTATTTTACATATTGCATGAAATATAGCACACAATAACATTGATACAAGGCAATTGCGAAGACAATTCTAGTTTAATGCAAGTCGTTCTGCTAAAGCAATAAAGACACATAATTCATAGGTCCAGAAGCAAGTCATGCATTCGGGTTTTACTAATACTATTTCCCATCCTTGATCTTGTGGAACATAACCGTTATGGCCGTTAGCTAGGCAACATGTTGTAACATCATCAAAAGGACGAGGGTTACGTAATGCCCAATAGCCCCGTAACAATCTAAAAACCTTATTTCTCACTTCAACTATTGAATCCGTCACTTGTGGGAATATTTTATTTAAAAGTTGCAACCCAATGTTCTTTTTCTCAATTTAGTGAGAAGCGAACATTATTAACCCGTAAGCATAACATGCTTCTTTATGTTGCATGTTAGAAGCTCTTTCTAAAGAACGGAGTCCTATGTTGGGATATGTTGATTCAAAATAGGTTCTTAACCCGTAGCGTAAAATTGCATCTGGGTTTCCCGCACTAAATGCCTTAAAGAAAACTTGGCGTAACTTAAAGTCTCCCCAATGTGATATACTCCATCTTTCAAAGGAAAGCCTTTTATAAACTAAGGCATGCCTGGAATGTCTTTCAAACGTTCGACAAAATAATTTCGCCGTAAATAATTGTGCTGATGAATTCTGCCCGACTCTAGACAAGATTTCATCAATCATATCCCCTGGTAGGTCTTCTAAAATTTTTGGTTGTCTATCCTTAACGTCCATTTTTGTTTTTATACTGTAAAATAAACAAGGATTAGATTCGTAAAAGATAATTAACAAATAATACAAGCAATTTTTACATATAACATAAAAATACAAACACACTACAATACATATATTATACAACATGATTACAACTCTTTATTCCGACTCACTCGTTTCTTCTTCTTCGGACTTGGTTCGTTTCGCTAATTTCCTAGGGATAGATGGTGCTCCTATAATACGAGCCATCCTTTTCACAAATGGTCTAGAAAAACCTGGTAGCTTAGATGTTCCCGGGTTATAGTGAAAGTTTAAGAAATACCGGTGTTTACGATATATCCCATCGGGATATTTCATGTTAACATAGAGTTCATCTGTTTTGGACTCGAGTTTTTCTATTTTGATAGCTTTTCCCTTATTATTTTCTTTTGCCTTATTAAATTGAGCAGGGGTAATTTGTATAACATCATCGGAATCCTCGTTGGGATCCGATTCATCAGAAAATTGGTAATTTTCCCAATATTTTGCTTCCTCGGCGGAAACACCATTGACCGTTTTTAATTTTGGTCCATTGGTTGAGAATTTTCTTTTATTTAACTGTTTTTCTGTAGTTATTAATATTTCTTCCTCCGGAACCTCTTCTTCTTTCGGTTCCTCCTCTTTCGGTTCCTCCTCTTCCGGTTCCTCTTCTTCCGGTTCCTCTTCGGGAATTTGTGAATCTTCCCAAAATACATTCGACTCTTCATTATTATTAGGTGAGTCGATGGGATTTGTACTAGAGGTAGACATCTATCACATAATATCAAACACGTTAAGAGATTAATATATCACATAATATTTACATGTTAATAATTTGTAGTTTCCAACAAAAAGTGTTAAGCAATCGTTTTTAAAGAAAACATGGTCGAAGTCCAGACTCACTAATGCATCCTAACAAACTCAATAAGACACACTAATGCAAATTTCTGGTTCTCTAAGACCAACGTTCTGATACAACTGAAATGTCCCGTTCATATCGATTATAAACGTTTCATATTATTTGATTTCCTTGCGAGGTATTGACCTCTATATGAGACGTTTTTCAAAGACTGCATTCGTTTTTAAAATAAACCATAACCTTTATTTTATCGTTAAAGGTTAAAATCATAACGTAGATTATCCAATAATGATAATCTAAAAGATAACATTTTTCGCACGACCATTACATAAAGGTTTACAATAATATTATACATCGATTTAAATCTCTGAATGCAGTTTTTAAATAATATATTACAAGCATGCTGACTCCAATTCTTGTCCTTAATTAGCATGCAACAGCGGAAACTCTTAATAATCACCTGAGAATAAACGTGCTTAAAAACATCAACAAAAATGTTGGTGATTTATAGGTTTAACCTATATATATCAAATTGTAATAATAGACCATAAGATTTCATTTTTCATAAGCATCCATCTCATATCAGGCATTTTGCATAAACTGCATAGAGATAAAAATTATTCATATGGTGAACTGAACACCTAGTAACCGACATTAACAGAACGCGTCTAGAATATCCTCATCATTCCAGGACTCTCATCGGACATGATAAAATCGAAGTACTAAAGCATCCGTAACCCGGATGGGGTTTGTTAGGCCTAATAGATCTATCTTTAGGATTCGCGTCAATTAGGGTTTCTGTTCCCTAATTCTTAGATTACCAGACTAAAAAGGGTGATATTCAGTAATAATAATTCAACCATAGAATGTAGTTTCGCATACTTGTGTCTATTTTGTAAAACATTTATAAAACTGCATGTATTCTCATCCCAAAATAATAGATTTTAAAAGTGGGACTATAACTCACTTTCACAGATTCTTAATTCGTCAAGAATTAGACTTGGCCACTGATCGATTCACGAACCTATAACAAATATATACATATATATCAAAGTATGATCGAAATATATTCACAATATGTTTTATTAAGTTTTAACGATTTAAGTTTGTTAAGTTAGCATTCTAACGTTAGTAATCTACAACTAGTTGTCCACAGTTAGATGTACAGAATTAAATCAATATATATTATCCCAAATCAATTCATGACCCAGTGTATACAAGTCTCAGGCTAGATCACAACTCAAAGTATATATATTATTTTGGAATCAACCTCAACCCTGTATAGCTAACTCGAACATTACTGCATATAGAGTGTCTATGGTTGTTCCCAAATAATATATATAGATGGGTCGATATGATATGTCAAAACATTGTATACGTGTCTATGGTATCCCAAGATTACATAATATATATTAGAATACATGTATAATACAATATAAATTAGTTAAGTTATGATTTGTATAGATTTGTTACAAATTTCACGTAGCTACAACAAGTAAAAATATCCAATTTTATTTTACCCATAACTTCTTCGTTTTAAATCCGTTTTGAGTGATTCAAGTTGTTATGGTTTCATATTGAACTGAAATTTAAGAATCTAAATAGAAAACATATAAGTTTATAGTCGGAAATATAAGTTACAAGTTGTTTTTGTAAGTGGTAGTCATTTCAGTCGAAAGAACGACGTCTTGATGACCATTTTGAAAAACATACTTCCACTTTGAGTTTAACCATGATTTTTGGATATAGTTTCAAGTTCATAAGAAAATTCATTTTCCCAGAAGAAAAACTTTTAAATCAAAGTTTATCATAGTTTTTAATTATCTAACCCAAAACATCCCCCGGTTTCACTACGACGCGTATGTCCGGTTTTACGGTGTTATTCGTGTTTCCAGGTTTTAAATCATTAAGTTAGCATATCATATAGATATAGAACATGTGTTTAGTTGATTTTAAAAGTCAAGTTAGAAGGATTAATTTTGTTTGCGAACAAGTTTAGAATTAACTAAACTATGTTCTAGTTATATCAAGTTTAAATCTTCGAATAAGATAGTTATATTTATGTGAATCGAATGATGTTAAGAGCATTATTACTACCTCAAGTTTAGTAGGTAAACCTACTGGAAGTGACAAGAAATGATTTAGCTTCAAAGGATCTTGGATGGCTTGAAAGTTCTTGAAGTAGAATCATGACACGAAAACAAATTCAAGTAAGATTCCTACCCGAATTAAGATTGTTATAGTTATAGAAATTGAATCAAAGTTTGAATATGAGAATTATCTTGAATTAGAATGATAACCTACTGTAAATAATAGAGGTTTCTTGATCTTATATGATTACTTGGAATGGATTAGAAAGCTTGGAAGTAGACTTGCAAACTTGAAAGTGTTCTTGAAGTTTACTTGAGTAGTTGTTTTGAAAGTTGATCTAGGTTAGGATTTATGAACTAGATTGAGCTAGATTTTGTTGAAGATGATGAAGAACACTTAGAACACCAAGAGAGAACTTGAGATAGATAAGTTTGATGCATGAAAGTTGAAAAATGAAAGTGTTATGGTTGGTGAAGAAAAACGTGATCCTACCCTTGAATATAAGGTTCCATTAGTTTGTATTTTTATTAGATATTACATGCTAGTTACCAAATGATGGTTCCCACATGCTTAGGTGACTCATTAAGGTTGCTAAGAGCTGATCATTGAAGTGTATATACCAATAGTATATACATTTAGAAATTGTGTATTGTACGAGTACGAATACGGATTGAATACGAGTAAATAGTGTGTACTGTAGTAAATAGTGTCTATTGTAGCAAATAGTTTTACTGTAGCAAATAGTAATTTGCTTTAACAAAGCGAAAATTTACAGTAGCAAATAGTGTTTACTGTAGCAAATAGTGTTTTACTGTAGCAAATAGTGTTTTAGTTGTACATCTTTGATTTAATTGTATTTCTTATATATATATATATATATATATATATATATATATATATATATATATATATATATATATATATATAAAATAAAAACTTACATCATAAAAAAATAAAATGATTATATAATTATCACAAGTTATGACGTTCGTGAATCATCAGGCAAACGGGTGGTCAATTGTCTACATAAACTCATTTCAATTAATCAAGTCTTAACAAGTTTGATTGCTTAACATGTTAGAAATACTTATTCATGTAAATATTAATCTCATATAATATATAATCATGGAAAAGTTCGGGTCACTACACCATTGAACTTTAAAAGTTATCACCTCTTTATTTCTCAACCTCTTTACCTTTTCGTCGAGTATAGCAATCGGCTTCTCCATATACTCTAACTTGTTGTTTAGTTCAATCTCGTATAATGGCACCCATGAAGAATCATCCGCAAGACACTTACGGAGATGGGAAACATGAAATGTATTATGGATCCCCGCAAGCTCTTCAGGTAATTCCAAACGATATGCAACTTCACCAACATGAGCTAAAACCTTAAAAGGACCAATAAACCGAGGAGCTAACTTTCCTCATTTTCGAAACTGAATAACGCCCTTCCATGGCGAAACTTTAAGCATCACCATGTCGCCTTCTAGAAACTCAATCGGCCACCTTCGTTTATCGGCATACAACTTTTGTCTATCTTGGGCCTTTTTCAAATGAGCCCGAATCATATCAATCTTGCTATTCGTGTCCTAAACCAAATCGGTACTCCCAATTTCTCTTTGTCCCACTTCACCCCAACATATAGGAGTTCGACACCGACGCCCATAAAGCATCTCATACGGTGGCATTCCAATACTAGCATGATAGTTATTGTTGTACGAGAATTCCACCAAAGGTAAGTGCTCATCCCAACTACCACCGAAATTGATAATACATGCTCATAACATATCCTCCAATGTTTGATTCGTACGTTCGGTTTGACCGTCCATTTGAGGATGGTACACCGTGCTCAATTTCAATTGTGTACCCATATCTTCATGAAACTTTTCCCAAAACCGAGAAGTAAAACGAGTATTGTAAGACCCAAATATTTCACCGTACATATGTGTAAATATGATCTTTGAAGTGTGGGTGTTCGTTTCATAATTTAAAAAGAAGGCAGAAACTGGTCTGGGCGTTTGGCGTGCCGCGCCACTGGTCTGTGACAGATTCCCTCCTCTTTAAATTAGATATTTTGGGGGTAAATTGGTAAAATCACGTAGGGTCCGACTTTAAGGCCCTAAACCAATTGTTGGGGCCTCATTAACTCCATTTCCACCTACATCAACCTAATCCATTCAATTCTAGAGAGAGAGTGATAACCTAGTGTGAGAAAACTCATTTTTGGAGAAGAAGAAAGAGGATTCTTGCTTAAGCTCAAGTTCTAAAGTTGTTCATCTACTTCCTAGCTATGTTTTGGCGGTAGTGGTATGCTCTAATCTTGATTTCTTGATTCAATTTTGTGTAAGGGTTAGAGTTAGGGTTTATGGTGAACTTAAAACCCACTTTGTTAGTAAATTGGGTGTTTTGGGTGAATTTGGGTTATGTTGACTCAAAGATGACTAACTAGGGTTTTTCAAGTATTAATGGTTGGTAATGAACCTTAAGTAGTTAGTGAATTACTAGCACACTTATATAAATGTAAATGGGTGTCGAGTGGGTTAGCGGATGATCCGAAATGGGTGTATTGACTTTTAAGTGGACAAATGGGTCAAAATGGACCTAAGTTAGTTAATGTTTGTGATTAATGCATAAACCTATTGTTAAAAGGTGTTTTAAGACCTAACTTGGCTAATGTTAGGGTTTTGGCGAAAGATGACCCAATTTTAGGGTTAAGTGCCCAAATGGGTCAAAATGACCTAGTATTAGTGTGTTGTGGGTTTGACCAACTTGAATGGTTGATTGATTACATGTATATTATAATAGGTGCGTTACCTTGAAGATTCAAGCTTGGTTTATTGATTCACCAAAGGCATAAGGTGAGTGGAATAATTATATGCGTAGGTATATAATGTATTTATTGGTTGTAGCTTGAGATGTGAAGTGTCGATGTGCTAAGATACCACATTTCACGTGACGAGTGAAGTGTCGATGTGCTTAGACACCACATTTCACGTGACGAGTAAAGTGTCGATGTGTTAAGACGCCACCCGGGGTGAAGTGTCGATGTGTTAAGACACCACCCGGAGTGAAGTATCGATGTGCTAAGATGCCACTCCAAGTAAGTTGAAGGGTGAAGTGCCGATGTGTTAAGGCGCCACTTGAGGTGAAGTATCGACGTGTTAAGATGCCACCTCAAGTAAAATTAAGAGTGAAGTGTCGAAGTGTTAAGACACCACTCGGGGTGAAGTGTCGACGTGTTAAGACTCCACCCAGGGTGAAGTATCGACGTGTTAAGATGCCACCCGTGGGGTTAGTGTACGAAGTGTTAAGTGCACTAATGGTAGTTATGAACTCCGACGGTCTTTAAACACCGTTCCTTGTTCGATTGGTTAACCATGGTTATTGTGTTGTAGAGTAAGCATATTATATTTGTTCAAGTTAAATATGCTATTGTTATGCTAGTTTGGTTATTGGAGGTTATAGCTTGTATTTATGACGATAAGCTAATTGTGTTTGCTAGCATGTATACGGTATGCGTGTAAGTGTTTGCAAATAGATATATTATATATGTATGTGTGTAATTATTGCATTCACTAAGCGTTAGCTTACCCTCTCGTTGTTTACCATTTTATAGGTTCCGGCGTGGATAAGGGTAAGGGCATACGGTTGGATTAGAGATCCCGCTTGTTAGGGGACGCCTTTTGGATGTGTTAGCTTTTGGAGTTTGACCATGACTTGGGCAGTTTAATCCCAAACACCATGCTCATCACGTTGTTTGGTACTTAAACTTTTTGGTGGTCGAAACTCACGTTATGTATTAAACTCGTAAAATGGCCAAAGTGGGCCCCGCTTTGTAAAACTTATTTTATGTTTGAATTGTGTTAGTTTTACATGTTTGAATATGTTGTTAAAAGCGTTTTGTCTAATTATGTCGGGAAGTGGCCGATCTTTTTCGCGTTTCATAACTTTTGGGATAGACCAGTTTGGCGCGCCGCGCCATATGCTGTTCCAGCAATTTTTTTTATTTGTTATTTTTACGCGGGTTGTTCGTTGTTTGGTTTGGGTTGTTACAAGTGGTATCAGAGCATGGTCTAAGGGATTTAGGCGACTTGAGATAGGTGCCTAGACTTAGACTTTATTGTGTGTACGCTTTATGCGAGACTTGTAGGACTTTGGGTCTAATCGGGAATTGTTAGTGCTTTGATTTATGTGAACTAACATTGTGCAAATTGATTTGTGTTGTGTTTAGCAATCATCAAGCGAGATGGACGTTGTACTAGCGAGTTAATGCGACGTGTTCGCGTAACAATGATTAGCTACCATTGTTACGGGTTCAAATCATGTCAAACAAGCGATATACGACGATTGTTGAGCAAGATGGGGTAGTGTGATGTATATGTATATACATATGTGTTACGTCCCTTCGTTTCATTGTTTAATCTTTTCCGTTTTATAGAATAAAGATGAGAAATGGACACGACACCAATGATGGAAGTACGAGTGAGGACGTTGAGTTCACGGCCAAAGTTGAGGCCATCTTTAAACGTCAAAAGGCGGAGTTCCTCGAGGATGTTAAGAAAATATTTCTAGATACGATTGACGAGCAATTAGTCAATGTAGTCAAGTAGCAAGTGAAGGCCATTCTTCACGAAGATAATGTGGGAAGACTTGACTTTTTCTATAAGAACTTCAAGGATTCTCAACCTCCCACCTTTGAAGGTGAACGAGACCCGCTAAAGAGTGCCCGTTAGATCTCCGATATAGAGGGGGCCTTCTGTACTTGTGAATGTCCTCACGATAAGAAGACAAGGTACGGGTGTGGTATGTTGAGGGGTGATGCTAAGTTGTGGTGGGATGCAAAGCTCCAAGTTTATGGTGAAGAGCAATGCATGGAATTCACGTGGGATGAATTCAAGTCCGAATTTTTCATGGAATACCGAACTTCAGCCGATCTTACTAGGCTTAAGGACGAGTTACGTTCCTTGAGGCAAGGGTCAATGGATTTGAACTCTCTCAAATCCTTGTTTTTGTCCAAGACCCAATTTTGCCCGGAGTATGTCGGGAATGATAAGATGTTGAAGGAAGACTTTTACCGAACGTTGAATGATTGTTATCAAGATAAGATTAGTGTAACGGTGGTGAAAACTTTTGATGAGTTATTTGATATGGCCAAGTGTTTTGAGGCGCTCGTATTGAGGAAGAGCGGCTTTCCTTTTGGCAAGAGAAAGAGTGAAGGTTCGAACCATTCGAAATTTTCAAGCAAAAAGAACAAAAAGGGTTTCGGTAATGCTAGTGGTGGAAAGAAAGGTGCTTTCGGGGATTTTTCTTATTCATGTTACAATTGTGGACAAAAGGGCCACATGGCTCGTGAATGTCCAAGTTTATCCTCCGCAACCAAAATCACTTGTTTCAATTGTGGTAAGGAGGGGCACAAAAGGCCCGAGTGTCCCGAGTTGCGCAATGATAATGTTAAGCGGTTAGAGAAGGCGACGGGTATGGCGAGGGATCGCAACTATTTCATGACCAATGATGAAGCCAAACAATCGAATGAAGTTGTCTCAGGTACTTTCATGGTCAATTCTAATCCGGCAAGGATTCTTTTCGATAGCGGTGGAAATTTGTCTTTTGTGTCTCCTAAATTTGTGCCTAAACTTAATAGACCGTTAGCTAAGTTAAGTCGTCCGGTAGAAGTCAAAATAGCGGACGGCAAGACGGTGCTAGTGGTCGACGTGTGTAAAAATTGTGATGTTGTGTTTGGTGCCGAAAACTTTAAAATCGATCTCATACTGATGACTTTGGGCGATTTTGATATCGTTGTGGGTATGGATTGGCTCGATCGAAATAGAGCCGACATTGCATGCCATGGTAAGTTTATTCGGGTAAAGATCCCAAGTGGGGGAGAGTTAATTAATCATGGCGATAAGTGAAGAAGACTTGTACCGATATGTTCTTTTGCATGGGCACGTCGTTTCCTTGTTAGTGGTGGCATGGCTTTTCTTGCCCATGTTGTTGATACTCGTGATGAGCCACCACCCATTCGTGAAATTTTGGTGGTTAGTGAATTCGAAGACGTTTTTTCGGATGAATTACCGGGTGTTCCGGCGGAAAGGCAAGTTGAATTTCGCATTGAGTTGGTTCCGGGGGCTACCCCCATTGCTAAAACTCCTTATCGTTTAGCACTGACAGAAATGCAAGAGTTGTTAAATCAAACCCAAGAGTTACTTGAGAAGGGTTTTATTCGACCGAGTGCTTCGCCATGGGGCGCTCCGGTTTTATTCGTGAAAAAGAAGGATGGTAGTATGCGGATGTGCATCGATTACTGGGAGATGAATAAAGTGACGATCAAGAATTGTTATCCATTGCCTAGGATTGACGATTTGTTTGACCAACTCCAAGGTGCAACGTATTTCTCTAAAATCGACCTACGGTCCGACTATTACCAAATGCGGGTCCGTGAGGAAGATATTGAGAAAACGGCTTTTCGAACACGTTATGGGCATTTTGAATTTGTGGTAATGCCTTTTGGACTTACGAATGCACCTGCGGCATTCATGAACCTTATAAACCGAGTGTGCCAACCTATGTTGGACAAGTCGGTAATTGTGTTCATCGACGATATACTTGTTTATTCGAAAAGTATGAACGAACATGAATGCCATTTGCGCGAAGTATTGAAGACGTTACGAAAGGAGAAGTTGTATGCTAAGTTCTCCAAATGTGAATTTTGGCTAAGGGAGGTTCAATTCCTTGGCCATATTGTGAACGAAGATGGTATTCAAGTAGATCCAGGGAAGATAGAGATGGTGAAGAGTTGGAGACAACCGACTACGCCTACGGAAGTCCGAAGTTTTCTCGGATTGGCCGGTTATTATCGTCGGTTTATCCAAGACTTTTCTAAGATCGCTTCTTCATTGACGAAATTGACGAGGAAGAACGTGAGATTTACTTGGGAGAACGAGCAAGAAATTGCTTTTCAATTGTTAAAAGAGAAGTTGTGCCAAGCTCCGGTGTTGGTGTTGCCGGAAGGTGTGGAAGACATGACGGTTTATTGTGATGTTTCGTTAAATGGACTCGGGTGTGTTCTTATGCAAAGGGGTAAAGTCATCGCTTATGCCTCTCGACAACTAAAGGAACACGAGACGAGATATCCGACTCATGATCTTGAGTTGGTAGCGGTTGTGAATGCGTTGAAAATTTGGCGCCATTACTTGTATGGTGTTAAGAGTACGATTTATTCGGATCATAAGAGCTTGAAACATCTCTTTAATCAATGAGATTTGAATTATCGTCAACGTAGGTGGATGGATGTGGTAAAAGATTATGATTGTGAAATACTTTATCATCCGGGCAAGGCGAATGTGGTCGCGGATGCGTTAAGTCGAAAGAGTCACCACCCGGCGTTACAATTGGGATTGTTACGTATGATTATTTCTAACGATTTTCTTGAAAAACTTGGTGTGACTCAAATAGAGGCTTACGTTCACAACAAGCATGCGGAACGAATTGTGGGGCAATCGGAATTCATTACTATAGGTTCGCGTGGTTTGTTGTCTTTTCAAGGAAGGGTGTGGGTGCCTAAGAAGGGGATTACCGGCGAGTGCTACTTGATGAAGCACATAAGTCAAAGTATTCCATTCATCTGGGCGCGATGAAAATGTATCATGATTTGAGGAAGGATTATTGGTGGCCGGGCATGAAACGTGATGTTGTGAAGTATGTCGAGCAATGTGTCACGTGTTTGCAAGTTAAGGCCGAGCACCAAAAGCCGTATGGTAAGTTATAACCTTTAGAAATCCCGAAGTGGAAATGGGAGCACATTACCATGGATTTCATTACAAAGTTACCTAAGACGGCGAGAACCCAATTTGATTCGATTTTGGTAATAGTTGATTGATTGACGAAAAGTGCCTTGTTTCTTCCCATTAAAGAAGCAATATTGTCGGAGGCCTTGGCTAAGTTTTTTGTCAAGGAAGTAGTATCGAGACACGGGGTTCCTATATCTATCGTTTCGGATAGGGATACTCATTTTACATCTCGGTTTTGGGAAAAGTTTCACGAAGATATGGGTACACAATTGAAATTGAGCACGGCGTATCATCCTCAAACAGACGGTCAAACCGAACGTACGAATCAAACTTTGGAAGATATGTTACGGGCGTGCATTATTGATTTCGGTGGTAGTTGGGATGAGCATTTGCCTTTGGTGGAATTCTCGTACAATAATAGTTATCACACTAGTACCGGGATGCCACCTTATGAGATGCTTTATGGGCATAGGTGTCGAGGGGGTGAAGTAGGTCCAAGAGAAATCGGGAGTACCGATTTGGTTTTGGAGACGAATAACAAGATTGATATTATTCGGGATCACTTGAAGAAGGCTCAAGATAGACAAAACTCGTATGCCGATAAACGTAGATGAACGATCGAATTTCAAGAAGGTGACATGGTGTTGCTTAAGGTTTCGCCATGGAAAAGCATTATTCGGTTTAGAAAACGGGGAAAGTTAGCTCCTCGGTTTATTGGTCCATTTAAGGTTTTAGCTCGTGTTGGTGAAGTCGCGTATCGTTTAGAATTACCCGAAGAGCTTGCAGGGATCCATAATACATTTCATGTTTCCCATCTCCGTAAGTGTCTTGCGGACGATTCTTCGTGGGTGCCATTAGACGAGATTGAACTAGACAATAAGTTAGAGTATATTGAGAAACCGATTGCTATCCTCGATAAGAAGGTCAAAAGGTTGAGACATAAAGAGGTTAGGACTTTTAAAGTCCAATGGCATTGTAGTAAAGGTTCCGAGTTTACTTGGGAGCCTGAAGAATTTGTGTTAGTTTATCTTCCCTCTTGTCATGCGGCTTGGATCGCAAGGACGTGCTCCGATTCAAGTGGGGGAGAGTTGTAAGACCCAAATATTTCACCGTACATATGTGTAAATATGATCTTTGAAGTGTGGGTGTTCGTTTCATAATTTAAAAAGAAGGCAGAAACTGGTCTGGGCGTTTGGCACGCCGCGCGGCCTTTTGGCGCGCCACGCCACTGGTCTGTGACAGATTCCCTCCTCTTTAAATTAGATATTTTGGGGGTAAATTGGTAAAATCATGTGGGGTCCTACTTTAAGGCCCTAAACCAGTTGTTGGGGCTTCATTAACTCCATTTCCACCTACATCAACCTAATCCATTCAATTCTAGAGAGAGAATGATAACCTAGTGTGAGAAAACTCATTTTTGGAGAAGAAGAAAGAGGATTCTTGCTTAAGCTCAAGTTCTAAAGTTGTTCATCTACTTCCTAGCTACGTTTTGGTGGTAGTGGTATGCTCTAATCTTGATTTCTTGATTCAATTTTGTGTAAGGGTTAGAGTTAGGGTTTATGGTGAACTTAAAACCCACTTTGTTAGTAAATTGGGTGTTTTGGGTGAATTTGGGTTAGGTTGACTCAAAGATGACTAAGTAGGGTTTTTCAAGTATTAATGGTTGTTAATGAACCTTAAGTAGTTAGTGAATTACTAGCACACTTATATAAATGTAAATGGGTGTCGAGTGGATTAGCGGATGATCCGAAATGGGTGTATTGACTTTTAAGTGGTCAAATGGGTCAAAATGGACCTAAGTTAGTTAATGTTTGTGATTAATGCATAAACCTAGTGTTAAAAGGTGTTTTAAGACCTAACTTAGCTAATGTTAGGGTTTTGGCGAAAGATGACCCAATTTTAGGGTTAAGTGCCCAAATGGGTCAAAATGACCTAGTAGTAGTGAGTGTTGTGGGTTTGACCAACTTGAATGGTTGATTGATTATGTGTATATTATAATAGGTGCGTTACCTTGAAGATTCAAGCTTGGTTTATTGATTTACCAAAGGCATAAGGTGAGTGGAATAATTATATGCGTAGGTATATAATGTATTTATTGGTTGTAGCTTGAGATGTGAAGTGTCGATGTGCTAAGACACCACATTTCACGTGACGAGTGAAGTGTCGATGTGCTAAGACACCACTCAAAGTAATATGACAGGTAAAGTGTTGATGTGTTAAGACGCCACCCGGGGTGAAGTGTCGATGTGTTAAGACACCACCCGGAGTGAAGTATCGATGTGCTAAGATGCCACTCCAAGTAAGTTGAAGGGTGAAGTGCCGATGTGTTAAGGCGCCACTTGAGGTGAAGTATCGACGTGTTAAGATGCCACCTCAAGTAAAATGAAGAGTGAAGTGTCAAAGTGTTAAGACACCACTCGGGGTGAAGTGTCGACGTGTTAAGACGCCACCCAGGGTGAAGTATCGACGTGTTAAGATGCCACCCGTGGGGTTGTGTACGAAGTGTTAAGTGCACTAATGGTAGTTATGAACTCCGACGGTCTTTAAACACCGTTCCTTGTTCGATTGGTTAACCATGGTTATTGTGTTGTAGATTAAGCATATTATATTTGTTCAAGTTAAATATGCTATTGTTATGCTAGTTTGGTTATTGGAGGTTATAGCTTGTATTTATGACGATAAGCTAATTGTGTTTGCTAGCATGTATACGGTATGCGTGTAAGTGTTTGTAAATAGATATATTATATATGTATGTGTGTAATTATTGCATTCACTAACCGTTAGCTTACCCTCTCGTTGTTTACCATTTTATAGGTTCCGGCGTGGATAAGGGTAAGGGCATACGGTTGGATTAGAGATCCCGCTTGTTAGGGGACGCTTTTTGGATGTGTTAGCTTTTGGAGTTTGACCATGACTTGGGTAGTTTAATCCCAAACACCATGCTCATCGCGTCGTTTGGTACTTAAACTTTTTGGTGGTCGAAACTCACGTTATGTATTAAACTCGTAAAACGGCCAAAGTGGGCCCCGCTTTGTAAAACTTATTTTATGTTTGAATTGTGTTAGTTTTACAAGTTTGAATATGTTGTTAAAAGCGTTTTGTCTAATTATGTCGGGAAGTGGCCGATCTTTTTCGCGTTTCATGACTTTTGGGACAGACCAGTTTGGCGCGCCGCGCCATATGCTGTTCCAGCAATTTTTTTTTATTTGTTATTTTTACGCGGGTTGTTCGTGGTTTGGTTTAGGTTGTTACAAGTATCTCGATCCGATATAATAGATATAGGAACCCCATGCCTTGATATCACTTCCTTGATAAACAACTTAGACAAAGTCTCCTATGATATCGCTTCCCGAATGGGAAAAAACAATGCACTTTTCGTCAATCGATCAACTATTACCCAAATCGAGTCAAATTGGGTTCTCGCCGTCTTTGGTAACTTTGTGATGAAATCTATGGTAATGTGCTCCCATTTCCATTTTGGAATTTCTAGCGGTTGTAACATACCATACGGCTTTTGGTGTTCGGCTTTAACTTGCAAACACGTGACGCATTGTTCAACATACTTAACAACATCACGTTTCATGCCCGGCCACCAATACTCCCTCTTTAAATCAAGATACATTTTCATCGTGCCCGGATGAATGGAATACTTTGAGTTATGTGCTTCATCAAGTAGCACTCGTCGGAAATCTCCCATTCTAGGCACCCACACTCGTCCTTGAAAGGATAATAAACCATGTGGGCCTAAGGTAATAAACTACGTTTGCCCCACGATTCGTTCTTCATGCTTATTATTAACGAAAGCTTCAATTTGAATCTCACCAAGCTTTACAAGAAAATCGTTTGTAATAATCATGCGTAACGATCCTACTCGTATCGCCGGATGTTGACTTTTTCGACTCAACGCATCCGCGACCACATTCGCCTTGCCCGGATGATATAAGATTTCACAATCATAGTCTTTCACCACATCCATCCATCTACGTTGACGATAATTTAAATATCTTTGATCAAAAAGATGTTTCAAACTCTTATGATCCGAATAAATCGTGCACTTAACACCATACAAGTAATGGCGCCAAATTTTCAACGCATGCACAACCGCCGCCAACTCAAGATCATGAGTCGGATATCTCGTTTCGTGTTCCTTTAATTGTCGAGAGGCGTAAGCGATGACTTTACCTCTTTGCATTAGAACACACCCGATCCCATTTAAAGACGCATCACAATAAACCGTCATGTCTTCTACCCCTTCCGGCAACACTAACACCGGAGCTTGACATAATTTCTCTTTTAACAATTGAAAAGAAATTTCTTGCTCGTTCTTCCAATTAAATCTCGCATTCTTTCTCGTCAACTTCGTCAAAGGAGAAGCGATTTTAGAAAAGTCTTGGATAAACCGACAATAATAACCGGCCAATCTGAGGAAACTTTGGATTTTCGTAGGCATAGTCAGTCGTCCCCAACTCTTTACCGTCTCAATCTTCCCCGGATCTACTTGAATACCATCTTTGTTCACAATATGGCCAAGGAATTGAACTTCCCTTAGCCAAAATTCACATTTGGAGAATTTTGCATACAACTTCTCCTTCCACAACGTCTTCAACACACCACGCAAATGATGTTCATGTTCCTTCATACTCTTCGAATAGACAAGTATGTCGTCAATGAACATAATCACTGACTTGTCCAACATAGGTTGGCACACTTGGTTCATAAGAGCCATGAATACCGCCAGTGCATTCGTAAGACCAAAAGGCATAACTACAAACTCATAATGCCCGTAACGCGTTTGAAAAGTTGTTTTCTCAATATCTTCCTCATAGACCCGCATTTGGTGATAGCCGGACCGTAGGTCAATCTTAGAGAAATACGTTGCACCTTGAAGTTGGTCAAACAAATCGTCAATCCGAGGCAATGGATAACGATTCTTTATCGTCACTTTATTTAACTCCCGATAATCGATGCACATCCACATACTATCATCCTTCTTCTTCACAAATAAAACCGGAGCACCCCATGGAGAAGCACTCGGTCGAATAAAACCCTTTTCAAGTAATTCTTGGGTTTGATTTAACAATTCTTGCATTTCCGTGAGTTTTAGCAATGGGAGTAGCCCCCGGAACCAACTCAATCCGAAATTCAACTTGTCTTTCCGCCGGAACACCTGGCAATTCATCCGAAAAAACGTCTTCAAATTCACTAACCACCGGAATTTCACGAATGGGTGGTGGCTCTTCACGAGTATCAACTACATGAGCAAGAAAAGCCATGCCACCACTAACAAGAAAATGACGTGCCCGTGCATAAGTGCATAATGGCATAAGTCTTCCCCATCTTTCGCCATGAATAATAAACTCTCCCCCACTTGGGGTCTTCACACGAATAGATTTCTCATGGCATGCAATATCGACTCTATATCGATCGAGCTAATCCATACCAACGACAATATCAAATTCACCCAAGGTCATCGGGATAAGATCAATTTTAAATGTTTCGGAACCAAACACAATATCATAATCGTTACAAACATCAACCCCTAGCACCGTCTTACCATCCGCTATTTCAACTTCTACCGGATGACTTAACTTAGCTAGTGGTTTATCAAGTTTAGACACAAATCGCGGAGACACAAACGATAAATTAGCACCGCTATCAAATAGTATCCTTGTCGGATTAGAGTTAACCATAAAAGTACCTGAGACAACTTCGTTGGATTGCTTGGCCTCATCATTAGTCATTAAATAGTTTCGTCCCCTAGTCGTACCCGCAGCCTTCTCTAACTTCTTAACATGATCGCTGTTTAAATCGGGACATTCTGACCTTCGGTGCCCTTCCTTACCACAATTATAACAAGTGAGTTTGGTTGTAGAAGGTGGCTTGGTGCAATCACGGGCCATGTGTCCTTGTCGCCCACAATTATAACATTTGAGTCCAAAACCCCCGGACGTACCCTTCTTCACACTACCAACACTCTCACTCGCACCCTTACTTTTCTTTTTCGAATGACTAGTAGCTTCAAACTTCCTCTTGCCAAAAGTAAAGCCACTCTTTCTCAAAGCGAGCGACTCAAAACCTTTAGCCATATCAAACAACTCATCAAAACTTTTCACCACGTTTACACTAATCTTATCTTGATAGTTGTTGTTCAAGATTCGATAGAAATCTTTCTTCAACATTTTATCATTCCCGACGTACTCCGGGAAAAATTGGGTCTTTGACAAGAAAACGGATTTGAGAGTGTAGTTGATCAAATAAGTCGTCGATTCTCGGTAGTGGGTAGCGGTTCTTGATGGTAAGTTTGTTCAACTCTCGGTAGTCGATACACAACTGATGTTATGCGAGGTGTATATGAAATAGCTTATATTTTACTAGGAAAAACTATTAAATACGATACAATTTTACACAAGATATTTATTTATTTATAGAATGGATATACTTAAACCTTGCTACAACACTTATAGGCAGTGTACCTAATCGTACAGTAGTGTAGTTTTTAGTAAGTCCGGTTCGTTCCACAGGGAGACGACTTATTTTACACTATATTTTTAAATAATTATATTTGTACAAAATATATATAATTATATATAATAATATATAAAAGGGGGTTTTTACCGTTTAATGACCGGTTTGTCGATTTTAAAACTTTAGTCGCAGTTAAAACCTAATGTAAAATATTAAAAATAAATGAAAGACTTAATTTAAAGCATAAAATAAATAACGATAATGAAATTGCGATAAATAAAAGTGCGATAAAATAAACTTGTGATAATTAAAAAGTGCGATAATTAAAAGTGCAATTAAATACAATGACAATAAATAAAAGTGCGATAATTAAAAGTGCAATTAAATATAAAATAAAGGAAATTAAATATGAAATAAAAGAATTATGCTTATTTAAACTTCCGTAATCATGATGTTTGACGTGTTGATTTTAGTTTATTCCCATGGATTAATTGTTCTTTGTCCTGGATTATTTAATATGTCTGTCTGGTTTTTGTCCATAATAGTCCATCAGTCATAAATATAAAGTGTGAGTGTCCTCGTCAAATTATCCTTATATCCGAAGTCAAATATTCCAACTAATTGGGGACTTAAACTGTAACAAGGTTTTAATACTTTGTTTAATAATTACACCAGGATATCAACTGCGTGTAACCCAAGGTTTTAATACTTTGTTAACAATTACACCAAGTGTCCTTGTATATAATTCCACCCCTGTTTTAATAAGTCTATTAACTATTAATCCATTCCCGTGTCCGGTTAAATGAACGATTATTCGTACATATAAATATCCAGCCCATCGTGTCCGATCGAGTGTATATGGTTATTTATAGGTACGTCCAATTGTAAAGCTTTATATTAAAATTAACAAACTATCATTTAGTTAAACAAATATAAAGCCCATTAATAGCCCATAGTCTAATTTCCACAAGTGTCGTTCTTTTGTCCAAACCCCAATTATGGTACAAAGCCCAATTACCCAATTTTAGTATTTTAGCCCAACAACATGATTACTTCGGCTTAAATAAGCATAATAATAACTTAAGTACGAGACATTAATTTAAAAAGGAGAACATAGCTTACATTGATTATTTATCGCATAGTGTTACACGGACAGAGCTCCGACTTTAAAACTCGTAAAATAATCTTTGCATAACCCAAAACTAATCTAATATAAAACTACACTAAACTATATATATATATATATATATATATATATATATATATATATATATATATATATATATATATATATATATATATATATATATATATATATATATTATTATTACAGAGGAGTATTATTATTATTATATTATTAAACTCGATCAGAAGCCTGGTATTTATAGATGTGGCCTGAGATTTCACTCCATGCGATCGCATGGAAAAATAACTTCCAGGCCATGCGATCGCATGGCCAGCTGGATCCAGCCACATTGCTTTGTTTTCTTCTTTGTCGACGTATTATTTAAATATATATAATATATAAATAATTTATATAATTATATAAATATTATATTATATTCTTGTGCATAGTTGACTCATAATTTTCGGTCCGTTGCATCGGGCGTTGATAGTTGGCTCAGGTCCCGGTTCCGGATTTTCGAACGTCCTTTCGTATAATTTAATATCTTGTACTTTGCGTTTCGAAACTTGTACTCTTGTCATTTTTAGACGTTTCTTATCAATAATTTGAACCACTTGGATTGTATCTTGTACATTTGATCTTTTTGGTCATTTGCGTCTTCAAATCGTCGTTTTCGCCTTTTGTCTTCGCACTTATTTAATATAAACGATTACAACTTAAAATAGGACAATTACAACTAAATAATTTACATATTGGGAGGATATTGCTACTAAATATATGTTCATTTGGAGCACTATCAAATATCCCCACACTTGAGTGTTGCTTGTCCTCAAGCAATACAGAACTTGAAATTAAATCACACTTCACTCGAATCACTTCGTTATTCTCACACTTTATACATCAGTGATTTTGATACGGCGGTATAAACAATGATAGTAACAGTGTGGTTTACAGTCCCACATGACTATAAAAAATTAGATCCTTAAGGAAATTGGATCTTTATGAAAACATTTGATCTTTTGAAAATTCATTCTAGCTTTTACCCTAGATAAGTTTTCCGGAATAACCCTTCACCGGTGTTGCAAAATGTTTTTGTGGGTTTTAGATTTGAAAATTTTAGCTTAAAACTTGCGGTTTTGTGTCACCCACTTACTAACTTTGTATTAGGAAAGCAGCACGTCCAGTATACTTGCTCCGAATATTACCTTTCGGTTAACTACCGTCCGGTTGTAAAGGAAAGCGTTGAACAAGCAACTGTTAAGGCAATGTCTAATGACATGCATTTGATTATGGTCTATAACGTGTCAGATGTAATTACTATCCTTTGTAGGAGCAATAGTAAAGCTCACCCTTATAATTTTTCGGTCTGGCACAAGGTCCTGTCTTTGACCATGCTATGCAACCACCGTTCTTATGGTTGACACCCGATTTGGTTCAGGTGACCTAATGAATTCCAGGTGAATTCCTAGGATTTTACGTTCAATGGTAATGAACGCATTGAAAATGGGTTTTCAGAAAACAAATCGGTTTATAATTTTGATCAAAATATTTTATCATTCAAGCTCGAGTTTAGATATCATTGAATTACATGAGTTTGTAATTCTCAATCTTTAAGGTCAATCTCAAGGATTGAGTAATATCAGTCTTAAAAGCTGATTTTTAATCTTTAAAGGAGATTATCCATTTTGGGGATCTGATTCATTAGTCTTATCCAGCTAATTTGCACGGCGTCCTCCCCATTTTACGAGACAGATCCTCGCATGGTTAGGATAAGTCTGACCACTTGGCGACCCTGTTTGATGCTGAGGTCCGTGGATTTCCTGCTGATTTTAGAGATGACTTTTCTAGATTTTTCGTCAACCTACAGCTGGTCTGGATGACAACTTCCCGACCTAAATCAAGAAGTGCGTGTCTTTTTCGGAAGACTTTACTTCCTTTTAATAATGTAATTGATTCATCGTGTAGATCCATCTTTTCTTTCAAATATATTACAGTAAATCGGGTAAAACTGATTAAAATCGTCCAAAACAAAAGTACCTGCAATAACTTTACAGAAACATGTGATAGATAGTTTTTAATCGAATAACTTGGTACATTCTCTCCACACTTAGTTTCTTTCTTTGCCTTTTTATTCTCCTTTATTTCATTTTAAATGAATTCAATCATTTTAGGGTGTTTCTCAATTTATGTCCTTTTCGAGGTAACGATAATTTCGGTATTAACACCTAATTTTCATCGTTCATAAATATGTATAAACATGATTTTGAATTCATTTAGTTGAAAATTTTTAAAATTTTCATAAAATTTAGAAAATAAGCCAAGTATAAACCCGAGAGAATTTATAACCCTTCCCCACACTTGAGATCATGCAATACCCTCATTTGCATGAAATCAGACTATAATTATAAATTCACGGGGGTGATAAGTGTAGAAAAGTGATTAAAAATACCCAGTTTGTAATTACAAAGCTCGTCGAATGATAGATGGCGCGCCTCATCGTTCATTCCTTCTTGTTTTATCCCCCATGTTTTTCTTCAAAAACGGTTGCTTTTATGAACTGTTTGCTAATCTTTGAAAATACGTCTTTTACCGTAACTCATCATGCATTTTTATTAACGAATTATGCACTAACCCGAACCCCGAATTTAACGTTAAGTGGGGTTAGACTTCCCCACACTTAGCTGACGACATGTGAAGTCGGTAGAATAAGTTCCACGAATTAAAATAGTGAGCCAGTTATTTACATCTCGGGTGGTATAAAATATATCAATGGGTTTAAAGTTTAGACCCACCCGATCGTCACTACTTAATTCTTTTTTAAGTGTAGCTTTTAGTAAATGGATATATTGAAATGTCCCGTTCTTATTGATTAAAAAGGTTCCATATTAATTGATTTCGTTGCGAGGTTTTGACCTCTATATGAGACGTTTTTCAAAGACTGCATTCATTTTTAAAACAAACCATAACCTTTATTTCATAAATAAAGGTTTAAAAAGCTTTACGTAGATTATCAAATAATGATAATCTAAAATATCCTGTTTACACACGACCATTACATAATGGTTTACAATACAAATATGTTACATCGAAATCAGTTTCTTGAATGCAGTTTTTACACAATATCATACAAACATGGACTCCAAATCTTGTCCTTATTTTAGTATGCAACATCGGAAGCTCTTAATATTCACCTGAGAATAAACATGCTTTAAACGTCAACAAAAATGTTGGTGAGTTATAGGTTTAACCTATATATATCAAATCGTAACAATAGACCACAAGATTTCATATTTCAATACACATCCCATACATAGAGATAAAAATCATTCATATGGTGAACACCTGGTAACCGACATTAACAAGATGCATATATAAGAATATCCCCATCATTCCGGGACACCCTTCGGATATGATATAAATTTCGAAGTACTAAAGCATCCGGTACTTTGGATGGGGTTTGTTAAGCCCAATAGATCTATCTTTAGGATTCGCGTCAATTAGGGTGTCTGTTCCCTAATTCTTAGATTACCAGACTTAATAAAAAGGGGCATATTCGATTTCAATAATTCAACCATAGAATGTAGTTTCACGTACTTGTGTCTATTTTGTAAATCATTTATAAAACCTGCATGTATTCTCATCCCAAAAATATTAGATTTTAAAAGTGGGACTATAACTCACTTTCACAGATTTTTACTTCGTCGAGAAGTAAGACTTGACCACTGTTGATTCACGAACCTATAACAATATATACATATATATTAAAGTATGTTCAAAATATATTTACAACACTTTTAATATATTTTGATGTTTTAAGTTTATTAAGTCAGCTGTCCTCGTTAGTAACCTACAACTAGTTGTCCACAGTTAGATGTACAGAAATAAATCGATAAATATTATCTTGAATCAATCCACGACCCAGTGTATACGTATCTCAGTATTGATCACAACTCAAACTATATATATTTTGGAATCAACCTCAACCCTGTATAGCTAACTCCAACATTCACATATAGAGTGTCTATGGTTGTTCCGAAATATATATAGATGTGTCGACATGATAGGTCGAAACATTGTATACGTGTCTATGGTATCTCAAGATTACATAATATACAATACAAGTTGATTAAGTTATGGTTGGAATAGATTTGTTACCAATTTTCACGTAGCTAAAATGAGAAAAATTATCCAATCTTGTTTTACCCATAACTTCTTCATTTTAAATCCGTTTTGAGTGAATCAAATTGTTATGGTTTCATATTGAACTCTATTTTATGAATCTAAACATAAAAAGTATAGGTTTATAGTCGAAATAATAAGTTACAAGTCGTTTTTGTAAAGGTAGTCATTTCAGTCGAAAGAACGACGTCTAGATGACCATTTTAGAAAACATACTTTCACTTTGAGTTTAACCATAATTTTTGGATATAGTTTCATGTTCATAATAAAAATCATTTTCTCAGAATAACAACTTTTAAATCAAAGTTTATCATAGTTTTTAATTAACTAACCCAAAACAGCCCGCGGTGTTACTACGACGGCGTAAATCCGGTTTTACGGTGTTTTTCGTGTTTCCAGGTTTTAAATCATTAAGTTAGCATATCATATAGATATAGAACATGTGTTTAGTTAATTTTAAAAGTCAAGTTAGAAGGATTAACTTTTGTTTGCGAACAAGTTTAGAATTAACTAAACTATGTTCTAGTGATTACGAGTTTAAACCTTCGAATAAGATAGTTTTATATATATGAATCGAATGATGTTATGAACATCATTACTACCTCAAGTTTAGTAGGTAAACCTACTGGAAGTGACAAGAAATGATCTAGCTTCAAAGGATCTTGGATGGCTTGAAAGTTCTTGAAGTAGGATCATGACACAAAAACAAGTTCAAGTAAGATTTTTACTCGAATTAAGATAGTTTATAGTTATAGAAATTGAATCAAAGTTTGAATATGAATATTACCTTGAATAAGAAAGATAACCTACTGTATATAACAAAGGTTTCTTGATCTTAGATGATTACTTGGAATGGATTAGAAAGCTTGGAAGTAAATTAGTAAACTTGAAGGGATTTTTGAAGTGTTCTTGAAGTGTTCTTCCTATGATGATTATAGCTTGATTCTTGAAGTGATTTTTGATGAAGATGATGATTAACTACTGGAAAAATACGTTCATAATAGTGTGGGTGTGTTGAGAGAGAATTAGAAAGAGAATTGGAAGTGAAATGGAGTGAATGATGAGTGGTAATTGGTGAGTGGTGAGTGGGGTTAAAAGGAGTTCTAGTTAGTTGACTAGCTCATGGTAGAAGTTAAAATTGATTAGTCATACATGACATAATCAAGAGTGGAATCCCATGCTAGTTCCTATTGGTATATACCCATAGTAAGTACGTTTTGAAGCTGTGTATAATACGGGTAAAAATACGACTAGAATTCTTGATGAAAGAAAAGAATGGGAAAGTAACTGTAACCATTTTCGTTAAGTATGAGTGTTTTGATATATGTCTTGAAGTCTTCCAAAAGTATTTTAATACATCTAAATACACTACATGTATATACATTTTAACTGAGTCGTTAAGTCATCGTTAGTCGTTACATGTAAGTGTTGTTTTGAAACCTTTAAGTTAACGATCTCAATTAATGTTGTTAACCCATTGTTTATTATATCTAATGAGATGTTAAATTATTATATTATCATGATATTATGATATATTAATATATCTTAATATGATATATATACATTTAAATGTCGTTACAACGATAATCGTTACATATGTAGTGACCCAAACTTTTCCATGTTTATATATATTAATTGAGATTGATATTTACATGATTAAGTGTTTCCAACATGTTAAGCAATCAAACTTGTTAAGACTTGATTAATTGAAATATGTTTCATATAGACAATTGACCACCCAAGTTGACCGGTGATTCACGAACGTTAAAACTTGTAAAAACTATGTGATGACATATATATGGTTATATATATAGTTAACATGATATTATGATAAGTAAATATATCATTAAGTATATTAACAATGAACTACATATGTAAAAACAAGACTACTAACTTAATGATTTTGAAACGAGACATATATGTAACGATTATCGTTGTAACGACATTTAATGTATATATATCATATTAAGAGATATTCGTACATCATAATATCATGATAATATAATAATTTAAAATCTCTTTTGATATTATAAACATTGGGTTAACAACATTTAACAAGATCGTTAACCTAAAGGTTTCAAAACAACATTTACATGTAACGACTAACGATGACTTAACGACTCAATTAAAATGTATATACATGTAATGTTTTAATATGTATTCATACACTTTTGAAAGACTTCAAGACACTTATCAAAATACTTCTACTTAACAAAAATGTTTACAATTACATCCTCGTTCAGTTTCATCAACAATTCTACTCGTATGCACCCGTATTCGTACTCGTACAATACACAGCTTTTAGATGTATGTACTATTGGTATATACACTCCAATGATCAGCTCTTAGCAGCCCATGTGAGTCACCTAACACATGTGGGAACCATCATTTGGCAACTAGCATGAAATATCTCATAAAATTACAAAAATATGAGTAATCATTCATGACTTATTTACATGAAAACAAAATTACATATCCTTTATATCTAATCCATACACCAACGACCAAAAACACCTACAAACACTTTCATTCTTCAATTTTCTTCATCTAATTGATCTCTCTCAAGTTCTATCTTCAAGTTCTAAGTGTTCTTCATATATTTTACAAGTTCTAGTTACATAAAATCAAGAATACTTTCAAGTTTGCTAGCTCACTTTCAATCTTGTAAGGTGATCATCCAACCTCAAGAAATCTTTGTTTCTTACAGTATGTTATCATTCTAATACAAGGTAATAATCATATTCAAACTTTGGTTCAATTTCTATAACTATAACAATCTTATTTCAAGTGATGATCTTACTTGAACTTGTTTTCGTGTCATGATTCTGCTTCAAGAACTTCGAGCCATCCAAGGATCCATTGAAGCTAGATCCATTTTTCTCTTTTCCAGTAGGTTTATCCAAGGAACTTAAGGTAGTAATGATGTTCATAACATCATTCGATTCATACATATAAAGCTATCTTATTCGAAGGTTTAAACTTGTAATCACTAGAACATAGTTTAGTTAATTCTAAACTTGTTCGCAAACAAAAGTTAATCCTTCTAACTTGACTTTTAAAATCAACTAAACACATGTTCTATATCTATATGATATGCTAACTTAATGATTTAAAACCTGGAAACACGAAAAACACCGTAAAACCGGATTTACGCCGTCGTAGTAACACCGCGGGCTGTTTTGGGTTAGTTAATTAAAAACTATGATAAACTTTGATTTAAAAGTTGTTATTCTGAGAAAATGATTTTTATTATGAACATGAAACTATATCCAAAAATTATGGTTAAACTCAAAGTGGAAGTATGTTTTCTAAAATGGTCATCTAGACGTCGTTCTTTCGACTGAAATGACTACCTTTATAAAAACGACTTGTAACTTATTTTTCCGACTATAAACCTATACTTTTCTGTTTAGATTCATAAAATAGAGTTCAATATGAAACCATAGCAATTTGATTCACTCAAAACGGATTTAAAATGAAGAAGTTATGGGTAAAACAAGATTGGATAATTTTTCTCATTTTAGCTACGTGAAAATTAGTAACAAATCTATTCCAACCATAACTTAATCAACTTGTATTGTATATTATGTAATCTTGAGATACCATAGACGCGTATACAATGTTTCGACCTATCATGTCGACACATCTATATATATTTCGGAACAACCATAGACACTCTATATGTGAATGTTGGAGTTAGCTATACAGGGTTGAGGTTGATTCCAAAATATATATAGTTTGAGTTGTGATCAATACTGAGATACGTATACACTGGGTCGTGGATTGATTCAAGATAATATGTATCGATTTATTTCTGTACATCTAACTGTGGACAACTAGTTGTAGGTTAATAACGAGGACATCTGACTTAATAAACTTAAAACATCAAAATATATTAAAAGTGTTGTAAATATATTTTGAACATACTTTGATATATATGTATATATTGTTATAGGTTCGTGAATCAACCAGTGGCCAAGTCTTACTTCCCGACGAAGTAAAAATCTGTGAAAGTGAGTTATAGTCCCACTTTTAAAATCTAATATTTTTGGGATGAGAATACATGCAGGTTTTATAAATGATTTACAAAATAGACACAAGTACGTGAAACTACATTCTATGGTTGAATTATCGAAATCGAATATGCCCCTTTTTATTAAGTCTGGTAATCTAAGAATTAGGGAACAGACACCCTAATTGACGCGAATCCTAAAGATAGATCTATCGGGCCCAACAAGCCCCATCCAAAGTACCGGATGCTTTAGTACTTCGAAATTTATATCATATCCGAAGGGTGTCCCGGAATGATGGGGATATTCTTATATATATGCATCTTGTTAATGTCGGTTACCAGGTGTTTACCATATGAATGATTTTTATCTCTATGTATGGGATGTGTATTGAAATATGAAATCTTGTGGTCTATTATTATGATTTGATATATATAGGTTAAACCTATAACTCACCAACATTTATGCTGACGTTTTAAGCATGTTTATTCTCAGGTGAATATTAAGAGCTTCCGCTGTTGCATACTAAAATAAGGACAAGATTTGGAGTCCATGTTTGTATGATATTGTGTAAAAACTGCATTCAAGAAACTGATTTTGTTGTAACATATTTGTATTGTAAACCATTATGTAATGGTCGTGTGTAAACAGGATATTTTAGATTATCATTATTTGATAATCTACGTAAAGCTTTTTAAAACCTTTATCTATGAAATAAAGGTTATGGTTTGTTTTAAAAATGAATGCAGTCTTTGAAAAACGTCTCATATAGAGGTCAAAACCTCGCAACGAAATCAATTAATATGGAACGTTTTTAATCAATAAGAACGGGACATTTCAGTTGGTATCCGAGCGTTGGTCTTAGAGAACCAGAATTTTGCATTAGTGTGTCTTATCGAGTTTGTTAGGATGCATTAGTGAGTCTGGACTTCGACCGTGTTTACTTGAAAAATGATTGCTTAACAAATTTTGTTGGAAACTATATATTTTTAACATGTGAATATTATGTGATATATTAATCTCTTAACGCGTTTGATATTATGTGATAGATGTCTACCTCTAGAACAAGTCCCATTAACTCACCTAATAATAATGAAGAGTCAAATGTAAATTGGAATGATTCGTGGACTGATTCACAAGTTCCCGAAGAGGAACCGGAAGAAGAGTCGGAACCGGAAGAAGAATCGGAACCGGAAGAAGAATCGGAACCGGATGAAGAAATAGAACCGGTGGGGGAAATAATAAAACGGTTAAGTAAAAGAAAATCCTCAACCAACCGACCAAGGTTAATTATGGTCAATGGTGTTTCTGCCAAGGAAGCAAAATATTGGGAGGATTACCAATTCTCCGATGAATCGGATTCCGACGAGAATTCCGATGATGTTATAGAAATTACCCCAACAGAATTTAAAAAGGCAAAAGAAAATAATAAGGGAAAGGGCATAAAAATAGAGAAATCTAATTCCAACCCCGATGAACTTTATATGTATCGTCAACCCCCGAAGTTCTTAAGTTGTAACAATGACCCGGGAACCTCTAAACCACCAGGTTTTTCTAAACCAATGTGGACAACGACGGCTCATATTAGGGGAACATCATATATCCCTAGAAACTTGGCAAAACGAACCAAAACCGAAGAAGAAGAAACGAGCGAGTCGGAATAAGATAGTTGTATTCGTGTGGTGTAATATATGTAATATAGTGTTCTTATGCTTTATGATATATGTAAAAATTGCTTGTATTAATAAGTATTTTTTTATGAATCTAACTCTTGTCTATTTTACAGTTTAAAAACACAAAATGGATAGACAACCCAATATTTTAAGAGACCTACCCGGAGACATGATTGATGAAATCTTGTCTAGAGTCGGCCAGAATTCCTCGGCACAACTATTTAAGGCGAGATCAGTTTGTAAGACATTCGAAGAACGTTCCAAGAATGTCTTGGTTTATAAGAGACTTTCGTTTGAAAGATGGGGGATATCACATTGGGAAACCCATAAGTTACGATGTGTTTACTTTGACGCATATATTGCGGGGAACCCAAATGCTATTTTACGCAACGGGTTAAGAAATTATTTTGACTCAATATATCCGAATATTGGACTTCATGATTTAGAAAAAGCGGCTAACATGCAACATAAAGAAGCATGTTATACTTACGGATTAGTAATGTTCGCTTCTCACCAAAGTGAGAACAAGAACATCGGGCTACAACTATTAAACAAAACGTTTCCACAAGTGACGGAGTCGGTAATTGGGGTGAGAAATGAGGTTTTTAGATTATTACGGGATTTTTGGACATTACGTAACCCTCGTCCCTTTGACGACGTTACAACACGCTGTCTTATCAACGGCCATAACGGTTATGTTGCACAAGACCAAGGATGGGAAGTAGTCCTAGTAAAACCAGAATGCATGACTTGTTTCTGGACGTATGAATTACGTGTCTTTATTGCCTTTGCTGAACGACTTGTGTACTAGCTAGAATTATCTTCACAACTATCTTGTATCAAAGTTATTGTGTGCTATATTTCATGCTTTATGTAAAATAAGCGGTATTGTAAGTTTGTAAAATATTGTATAAAAGTTTGAACGCGAAATATTATTATAATCAGTTTTTCATATAGAATTGTAGTAGTTGAATTGTATATTAGCTACTAAGTATGAACTTAACGGGTAGGTACTACCCGAATTTAAACTTATAAAACGCTAATATGAAGAAAAAGCTTTTATAAATGAGTTCATATTATGCTACGAAATACTATTAACTACTCTTAATATTCTGTATGATTAACTTGTTCCATTTGACTATTTTGAAGGAAATGGCACCGACTACTCGACACACCGTGAATATGAATGAAGAGGAATTCCGTACTTTTCTAGCTTCAAACATAGCCGCAGTACAGGCTGCGCTACATACCAACAATAACCTTGGATCTGGCAGTACAGGAAATCGTGTAGGATGCACCTACAAAGAATTCACTGCCTGCAAACCTTTGGAATTTGATGGAACCGAAGGACCGATCGGATTGAAACGGTGGACCGAGAAGGTCGAATCGGTGTTTGCCATAAGTAAGTGTACTGAAGAGGACAAAGTGAAGTACGCTACGCATACCTTCACAGGTTCTGCGTTAACATGGTGGAATACCTATCTAGAGCAAGTGGGACAAGATGATGCTTACGCACTACCGTGGTCAGCATTCAAGCACTTGATGAACGAGAAGTACCGTCCCAGAACCGAGGTCAATAAGCTCAAGACAGAACTTAGAGGGTTACGAACCCAAGGATTTGATATTACCACGTACGAAAGACGATTCACAGAATTGTGCCTATTGTGTCCGGGAGCATTCGAAGATGAGGAAGAGAAGATCGACGCGTTTGTGAAAGGATTACCGGAAAGAATCCAAGAAGATATAAGTTCACACGAGCCCGCCTCCATACAACATGCATGTAGAATGGCTCACAAACTAGTGAACCAGATTGAAGAAAGAATTAAAGAACAGACTGCTGAAGAGGCCAATGTGAAGCAAGTCAAAAGAAAGTGGGAGGAAAACGGTGATAAGAATCACCAATACAACAACAACAGCAATTACAACAATAATCGCAACAATTATCCCAACAATCGCAATATCAATCGCAACTACAACAAACGGCCCAACAACAACAACAACAACAACAACAGCAACTACAACAATCATCCCAACAACAATAATAACCGCAACAACAACAACAACAATCAGAAGCAGCTATGCCAAAGGTGTGAAAAGTCTCACTCGGGGTTCTGCACCAAATTTTGCAACAAGTGTAAAAGAAATGGTCATAGCGCGGCGAAGTGTGAGGTCTACGGACCAGGGGTTAATAGAACGAAAGGAACAAATGGTGTCGGAACGAGTAATGGCGGAGCAAGTAGTGTCGGAGCAAGTTATGCCAATGTAGTTTGTTATAAATGTGGAAAACCGGGCCACATTATTAGAAATTGCCCGAACCAGGAGAACACGAATGGACAAGGCCGCGAAAGAGTTTTCAATATTAATGCGGCAGAGGCACAGGAAGACCCGGAGCTTGTTACGGGTACATTTCTTATTGACAATAAATCTGCTTACGTTTTATTTGATTCGGGTGCGGATAGAAGCTATATGAGTAGAGATTTTTGTGCTAAATTAAGTTGTCCATTGACGCCTTTGGATAGTAAATTTTTACTCGAATTAGCAAATGGTAAATTAATTTCAGCAGATAATATATGTCGGAATCGAGAAATTAAACTGGTTAGCGAAACATTTAAGATTGATTTGATACCAGTAGAGTTAGGGAGTTTTGATGTGATAATCGGTATGGACTGGTTGAAAGAAGTGAAAGCAGAGATCGTTTGTTACAAAAATGCAATTCGCATTATACGAGAAAAAGGAAAACCCTTAATGGTGTACGGAGAAAAGGGCAACACGAAGCTACATCTTATTAGTAATTTGAAGGCACAAAAACTATTAAGAAAAGGTTGCTATGCTGTTCTAGCACACGTCGAGAAAGTACAAACTGAAGAAAAGAGCATCAATGATGTTCCCATTGCAAAAGAATTTCCCGATGTATTTCCGAAAGAATTACCGGGATTACCCCCACATCGATCCGTTGAATTTCAAATAGATCTTGTACCAGGAGCTGCACCAATAGCTCGTGCTCCTTACAGACTTGCACCCAGCGAGATGAAAGAACTGCAAAGCCAATTACAAGAACTTTTAGAGCGTGGTTTCATTCGACCAAGCACATCACCGTGGGGAGCTCCTGTTTTGTTTGTCAAGAAGAAAGATGGTACATTCAGGTTGTGTATCGACTACCGAGAGTTGAACAAACTTACCATCAAGAACCGCTACCCACTACCGAGAATCGACGACTTATTTGATCAACTACAAGGCTCGTCTGTTTATTCAAAGATTGACTTACGTTCCGGGTATCATCAAATGCGGGTGAAAGAAGATGATATTCCAAAGACTGCTTTCAGAACACGTTACGGTCATTACGAGTTTATGGTCATGCCGTTTGGTTTAACTAATGCACCAGCTGTGTTCATGGACCTTATGAACCGAGTGTGTGGACCATACCTTGACAAGTTTGTCATTGTTTTCATTGATGACATACTTATTTACTCAAAGAATGACCAAGAACACGGTGAACATTTGAGAAAGGTGTTAGAAGTATTGAGGAAGGAAAAATTGTACGCTAAGTTTTCAAAGTGTGCATTTTGGTTGGAAGAAGTTCAATTCCTAGGTCACATAGTGAACAAAGAAGGTATTAAGGTGGATCCGGCAAAGATAGAAACTGTTGAAAAGTGGGAAACCCCGAAAACTCCAAAACACATACGCCAGTTTTTAGGACTAGCTGGTTACTACAGAAGGTTCATCCAAGACTTTTCCAGAATAGCAAAACCCTTGACTGCATTAACGCATAAAGGGAAGAAATTTGAATGGAAGGATGAACAAGAGAAAGCGTTTCAGTTATTGAAGAAAAAGCTAACTACGGCACCTATATTGTCATTGCCTGAAGGGAATGATGATTTTGTGATTTATTGTGACGCATCAAAGCAAGGTCTCGGTTGTGTATTAATGCAACGAACGAAGGTGATTGCTTATGCCTCTAGACAATTGAAGATTCACGAGCAAAATTATACGACGCATGATTTGGAATTAGGCGCGGTTGTTTTTGCATTAAAGACTTGGAGGCACTACTTATATGGGGTCAAAAGTATTATATATACCGACCACAAAAGTCTTCAACACATATTTAATCAGAAACAACTGAATATGAGGCAGCGTAGGTGGATTGAATTGTTGAATGATTACGACTTTGAGATTCGTTACCACCCGGGGAAGGCAAATGTGGTAGCCGATGCCTTGAGCAGGAAGGACAGAGAACCCATTCGAGTAAAATCTATGAATATAATGATTCATAATAACCTTACTACTCAAATAAAGGAGGCGCAACAAGGAGTTTTAAAAGAGGGAAATTTAAAGGATGAAATACCCAAAGGATCGGAGAAGCATCTTAATATTCGGGAAGACGGAACCCGGTATAGGGCTGAAAGGATTTGGGTACCAAAATTTGGAGATAGGAGAGAAATGGTACTTAGAGAAGCTCATAAAACCAGATACTCAATGCATCCTGGAACGGGGAAGATGTACAAGGATCTCAAGAAACATTTTTGGTGGCCGGGTATGAAAGCCGATGTTGCTAAATACGTAGGAGAATGTTTGACGTGTTCTAAGGTCAAAGCTGAGCATCAGAAACCATCAGGTCTACTTCAACAACCCGAAATCCCAGAATGGAAATGGGAAAACATTACCATGGATTTCATCACTAAATTGCCAAGGACTGCAAGTGGTTTTGATACTATTTGGGTAATAGTTGATCGTCTCACCAAAACAGCACACTTCCTGCCAATAAGAGAAGATGACAAGATGGAGAAGTTAGCACGACTGTATTTGAAGGAAGTCATCTCCAGACATTGAATACCAATCTCTATTATCTCTGATAGGGATGGCAGATTTATTTCAAGATTCTGGCAGACATTACAGCAAGCATTAGGAACTCGTCTAGACATGAGTACTGCCTATCATCCACAAACTGATGGGCAGAGCGAAAGGACGATACAAACGCTTGAAGACATGCTACGAGCATGTGTTATTGATTTCGGAAATAGTTGGGATCGACATCTACCGTTAGCAGAATTTTCCTACAACAACAGCTACCATTCAAGCATTGAGATGGCGCCGTTTGAAGCACTTTATGGTAGAAAGTGCAGGTCTCCGATTTGTTGGAGTGAAGTGAGGGATAGACAGATTACGGGTCCGGAGATTATACAAGAAACTACCGAGAAGATCATCCAAATTCAACAACGGTTGAAAACCGCCCAAAGTCGACAAAAGAGCTACGCTGACATTAAAAGAAAAGATATAGAATTTGAAATTGGAGAGATGGTCATGCTTAAAGTTGCACCTTGGAAAGGCGTTATTCGATTTGGTAAACGAGGGAAATTAAATCCAAGGTATATTGGACCATTCAAGATTATTGATCGTGTCGGACCAGTAGCTTACCGACTTGAGTTACCTCAACAACTCGCGGCTGTACATAACACTTTCCACGTCTCGAATTTGAAGAAATGTTTTGCTAAAGAAGATCTCACTATTCCGTTAGATGAAATCCAAATCAACGAAAAACTTCAATTCATTGAAGAACCCGTCGAAATAATGGATCGTGAGGTTAAAAGACTTAAGCAAAACAAGATACCAATTGTTAAGGTTCGATGGAATGCTCGTAGAGGACCCGAGTTCACCTGGGAGCGTGAAGATCAGATGAAGAAGAAATACCCGCATCTATTTCCAGAAGATTCGTCAACACCTTCAACAGCTTAAAATTTCGGGACGAAATTTATTTAACGGGTAGGTACTGTAGTGACCCAAACTTTTCCATGTTTATATATATTAATTGAGATTGATATTTACATGATTAAGTGTTTCCAACATGTTAAGCAATCAAACTTGTTAAGACTTGATTAATTGAAATATGTTTCATATAGACAATTGACCACCCAAGTTGACCGGTGATTCACGAACGTTAAACTTGTAAAAACTATATGATGACATATATATGGTTATATATATAGTTAACATGATATTATGATAAGTAAACATATCATTAAGTATATTAACAATGAACTACATATGTAAAAACAAGACTACTAACTTAATGATTTTGAAACGAGACATATATGTAACGATTATCGTTGTAACGACATTTAATGTATATATATCATATTAAGAGATATTCGTACATCATAATATCATGATAATATAATAATTTAAAATCTCTTTTGATATTATAAACATTGGGTTAACAACATTTAACAAGATCGTTAACCTAAAGGTTTCAAAACAACATTTACATGTAACGACTAACGATGACTTAACGACTCAATTAAAATGTATATACATGTAATGTTTTAATATGTATTCATACACTTTTGAAAGACTTCAAGACACTTATCAAAATACTTCTACTTAACAAAAATGCTTACAATTACATCCTCGTTCAGTTTCATCAACAATTCTACTCGTATGCACCCGTATTCGTACTCGTACAATACACAGCTTTTAGATGTATGTACTATTGGTATATACACTCCAATGATCAGATCTTAGCAGCCCATGTGAGTCACCTAACACATGTGGGAACCATCATTTGGCAACTAGCATGAAATATCTCATAAAATTACAAAAATATGAGTAATCATTCATGACTTATTTACATGAAAACAAAATTACATATCCTTTATATCTAATCCATACACCAACGACCAAAAACACCTACAAACACTTTCATTCTTCAATTTTCTTCATCTAATTGATCTCTCTCAAGTTCTATCTTCAAGTTCTAAGTGTTCTTCATATATTTTACAAGTTCTAGTTACATAAAATCAAGAATACTTTCAAGTTTGCTAGCTCACTTTCAATCTTGTAAGGTGATCATCCAACCTCAAGAAATCTTTGTTTCTTACAGTAGGTTATCATTATAATACAAGGTAATAATCATATTCAAACTTTGGTTCAATTTCTATAACTATAACAATCTTATTTCAAGTGATGATCTTACTTGAACTTGTTTTCGTGTCATGATTCTGCTTCAAGAACTTCGAGCCATCCAAGGATCCATTGAAGCTAGATCCATTTTTCTATTTTCCAGTAGGTTTATCCAAGGAACTTAAGGTAGTAATGATGTTCATAACATCATTCGATTCATACATATAAAGCTATCTTATTCGAAGGTTTAAACTTGTAATCACTAGAACATAGTTTAGTTAATTCTAAACTTGTTCGCAAACAAAAGTTAATCCTTCTAACTTGACTTTTAAAATCAACTAAACACATGTTCTATATCTATATGATATGCTAACTTAATGATTTAAAACCTGGAAACACGAAAAACACCGTAAAACCGGATTTACGCCGTCGTAGTAACACCGCGGGCTGTTTTGGGTTAGTTAATTAAAAACTATGATAAACTTTGATTTAAAAGTTGTTATTCTGAGAAAATGATTTTTATTATGAACATGAAACTATATCCAAAAATTATGGTTAAACTCAAAGTGGAAGTATGTTTTCTAAAATGGTCATCTAGACGTCGTTCTTTCGACTGAAATGACTACCTTTACAAAAACGACTTGTAACTTATTTTTCCGACTATAAACCTATACTTTTCTGTTTAGATTCATAAAATAGAGTTCAATATGAAACCATAGCAATTTGATTCACTCAAAACGGATTTAAAATGAAGAAGTTATGGGTAAAACAAGATTGGATAATTTTTCTCATTTTAGCTACGTGAAAATTGGTAACAAATCTATTCCAACCATAACTTAATCAACTTGTATTGTATATTATGTAATCTTGAGATACCATAGACGCGTATACAATGTTTCGACCTATCATGTCGACACATCTATATATATTTCGGAACAACCATAGACACTCTATATGTGAATGTTGGAGTTAGCTATACAGGGTTGAGGTTGATTCCAAAATATATATAGTTTGAGTTGTGATCAATACTGAGATACGTATACACTGGGTCGTGGATTGATTCAAGATAATATGTATCGATTTATTTCTGTACATCTATGTAGAAACCCGAACTAATCCTCCCGGACGGAATCTTCAACAGTTGGTTCCATCGCGATGATCGATTCCAAGTAAGGTCCTTAATATGAGCTATTGCACAGCGGAAGACTTAAATCATACCTGAGAATAAACATGATTTAAAAAGTCAACATAAAGTTGGTGAGATATATAGGTTTGATGCTTACGGCGTTATAACAATGGACCACAAGATTTCATATGTAAACATTTTAATAAAAATATTCTAAGTGGTTGAGCACTTGGTAACCATACTTAACATTTAATCACGTCGCATATTCCCTTTATTATGAAATCTTACTACACCGTACCAAGTGTAGTCTCAAAACGAAGTACTGTGCAACCGTTGAATACTGGTCGTCCAGTCCGGTTGGGGTTGTCAGGCCCGATAGATCTATCAACAGGATTCGCGTTTACAATACCGCTGTAAATATTAGTTACCAAGCTACAGGGAAGTATGCCAGTGGTACAACTCAACGTAGAATATATTTTTCAGTTACTTGTGTCCATAACGTAAAACATAAAATACATGTATTCTCATCCCGAAATATTTAGAGTTTAAAAGTGGGACTATATACTCACCTAATGTATTTTGTAGTAAAAATACATATAACATCATTGATCAAGTATAGGGTTGGCCTCGGATTCACGAACCTAAATCATTTATATATCTATTAAAACATATAATTGAAATAGAACAAATTTATGTATATATATCTTTATTAGTGATGTCAATTTTTATATTTATAACATATGTGTTTCACAAATATATTTATTTTTATGTATTTTAAATGTAAATAAAAATATAATTATATTATATGTATTAAATACATAGTTTTATAAAATTACAAGTTACTTGATAAAATAATAGGAAGTTGTATCTTTTTATAATAATAATGGTAATAATGATAATGAAATTAATAAAATTAATAATAATTCTATTAATAATAATAATAATAGTTTTTATAAAATGATAATAAAAATAATAATTTTAATAACAATAATAATAATAATAATAATAATAATAATAATAATAATAATAATAATAATAATAATAATAATAAACATAAAAGAGTTATACCTTTCTAAAATAGGTTTTTAACAAAAATAATGACTCGAGCCGGGTTCGAACCCACGACCTCTCGCTTAGCAACTACACACCCAACCATCCCTCTGCTTCTCATTTTCTGTCTAAATTAACTCCTAAAGTGTTTTAATTCGTCAAATGTCTTCAGCTTATAACAAACCCATTTAACCTTTTTCACAGATATATCATCAACTTAATTATATCTAAATCATCATCGTTATCAATCTTCTTCGGCATAAATCTCATCGAGCTCCACATACAGCTTTTCAACTAATGGGTATATATGATATGTAGCACTTATAACTCGGTCCACTATTATTTTGTCATAAAACAAACTTACGGCCCCATCTTGAATAAACAAGTCCAATTAGCTAATAAATTTTTGTAGTCCCATAACACTAATAAGAATATGGACCAAGTAATTTTTAAACATGTATAAATAATTCCCATTGACAGGTGTGTTGGTCTCGGCCCACCTCCAGAACCGATACACCAAAAGAAGAGGCATTAACATGTGGTTTTCATTATCATGTATCCCACTTTATTAAAATATTATCATGATCAACAGTGGGGTTTAATAAAGGTTTAATGGTCATCGAGTAAAACAGTGATCGACTAGATGGGTTTGTGGTGGTGGTTCACGTAGGGTTTCAGCAGGATGGTGGTGTTTTGGGTTCACAAACGGGGCAGAAGTACAGCAGGATACGTAAAAGACGATGATGGTTTCATCATGAGAGAGAGATGTGGTTGATGGAGTTTGGTTCACGATGTATAGAGTGAAAGAGAGAGATATGGCGAGAGTGGTGGCGGTTGTTATCTGCAACAGGAAGATTCAAACAATAGTTGTAGTACTAGAAGGTTACAAGTGTATAATGGTGGTGATAGTTGTGGTTTGCTCAGGTTGATCAAATTGTGGTGGTGATGGTTCACGAGCTGCAAACAATAGAGAACATGGTTTCGGTTTAAATCGATTTCTGTTTTTAAAATTTTTCTCTGAATAACACATAGCAATATCATATAATTGTAAGTGAATTGGTTTTTGTTTATCAATTGGAATTACATGGATTTAAATAAGATCTAGTGTCGACAGAATCAATTAGTAACAGTAAGAATATATTACAACTTGATTTTTGATTTGTACTGATTTTGTTCCTACTCTGGAATTGAATTGAGGGTCGTACGATTTTTGGAGACACAAAAACAAAAAAAATGGCATAGGAATGATAGGAACTTGTACTGATTGTGATCCTTCTTTTTTTTTTAAAAAAAAAATTTAATATTATAATACATTTGTAAATCTAATATTGAAAATATCAGAAACAATATTTATTAAGTTAATATTCAAAATATTACTAATTAAAACAGTATTAGGATTAATCATGATATTAATAAAAATATCGAAGTAATACAATTAATAATTAAATTTAATATATTAGCATTATATGTTATTGCTTATGTAATATAACTATATAATGTATATTATAGATCTAATATTGAATATTAAGTTTTTTTTTATACATTTTAATATATATCACAATATGCATATAACAATAATTACATACAACGAAATCATATATTTATATATAAGTCCAGTTTAATTATTTAATATCTTAATTCACATATATTTATATATAACTTTACTTAATATTCACTTATTATTTTGTATATTATTTTACATACTTAATCTAAATTATCAATTTGTATCTTATTATTTTAATTTATTATATATATCTATATTTATATTTATATACCTATTTATTTACAACAATCGTTCGTGAATCGTCAGGCTTGGTCAAAAAGGTAACTGATTGTCCGAATATAGATTTCAACTTTCTAGACTCAACATTACAGGTTTTTTTTGCTTATCGTGTCGGAAACATATAGAGATTAGGGTTCAAATTTGGTCGGAAATTTCCGGGTCGTTACAGTACCCACCCGTTAAATAAATTTCGTCCCCGAAATTTGATAGAGGTTGTCATAAATAACAATAGGAATGTTTTCATGACGAATATGAGGTAATAATAGAGTTTTATCATCATTGGAAGATATGGATAAAATGATTCGATCATGTGAAGCGTACGAGTGAAGCTATCACAAAAGAGTGAAATGGGTAAATAAATATATTTGTTTCAACCGATGACGTAGCTTCTATTGACTTTCGGGATTTAAAGAAAATCTTACGCAACAAGATTTGGTTCTTCGGCGATTAGGATCTTTTTTTTTTTTTTTTTTTGATTTAATGCGGCAATCGGTTTCGATTTCTCTGTCGGATATTTCACTATAAAACTACCCCCTTCGTTTTCCTTATTTCTATATCCCACATCTTCTATTCTTTCTCCTTAATTCCTACTTTTAAACATTCGCCAATATGCTCCATCCCATTCTGGTCCTTGATATACTCTTTATTTTCACATCTGTCATTCTTCTTTTTCATCTACTACCACAAGAATCTATTTACTTCTACTATACTCTTGTGTTTATTGTGTTTCTAGTTCTCCCGTGTCTCTATATTGCTATCTGTATCGATATACACGGTTTGTGATTTCTGGGTGGTTGTTGAGTTTTATATCTCCCCATCCTTGAGCAATGATCCGGAATTCGTAGGTATGAAATTTGGGAATGAGCATAGCTAATGCTCTCAGAAAGAAATGGTAATGGTACGATTTTGCTTTATCCAATTACCAGAATATCCAGAAAAGATAGAACTATCAAGATGATATGTTCCTAATACGTTTGAGGATTGGATTAGAATATAAGAGCCGTGTAACATGGCACATGATGATGGTACTGTGAATCATCATGCTCCATTAAAAACTCAACATGACTTGCTGTAATATAATGAAGTTGATCAAGTTTCATTATATTATACCAATTCATGCATCAGTTCCCAACACTACTTCAAAACATTCATATTTAAACTCGAAGATTTTAGAACTTAGAAACTAACACAGTTTCTTTTATGTTGTAACGCGAATGTTACGGAGAGATAAATGATCTCAGATAAGAATGGTTGTGAAAATATCTCTGGAAATATGGAGGATATGTATAACGGAAGATACGAAAATATCTTATAATATCTAAGATAAAATGATGATATAGAATATCATCTGAATAGGTTTTAGAATATGGAGTAGGGTTCTTACTAACGGTTTCAGTAGGCACTGAATCATCTAAATCCTTTGAAGTCAAACTTATTCTTGGTGATTTGTCTACGGCTTCCTTCATAGTTTCGCATAATCCGCTTTTCGGTACTAAATTTCCTATCGAGCGTTTCTAACCCTCTTTTCTTTATCATCTACTTTTGGCCATTAAGACCATCTACAACATGCTGCTTCGTCAGCATTCTCAAAGTTAACGGATCCGGGTCATCGGTTATCAAACTAAGGTGGTTTTAGGAGAATTGTATTTTTAGAGGGTTAAACGCTGATGGTAGCAGGGTGGAACATAAAAGATTTTCCGGTGACGAAGGCGAGAAAACAACGTATATATTTCAAGGTTATCATAAGGTTATTCCAACTGTAAAGTCGAAGTTGACTTGCTGGAGCTGTGACAAAATTTGGCTACTTTGGAAAGAAATCGCAAGGTTGTTTTTGCTAATGAATGGTAAAGGATTCAACACAAGCACGTATTAAAATATGACTTTGGGTTCGAGAGTTTTTCAGGTGTATAAATTTATGCAAGATCTTTTCTTCCATGGATGAGGTGCGGTTGGTTCATTCTCTCGATCGAAATGTTTCCAAGAATTATGAAGGGTTTGAACGCGAATTGTAATTGTCAAGATACGAATGAGGTTTAAAATAGAATCAAGTGGCAAACTTGAAGAATCGTTTAGTTTCATATGTTATAATCAACATTTTAACTTATTTTAATTGTCCAAAGTTAGCAGTCCAATAGTCCGATAAATTCATATATAAATTAGATATACAATATTCGAATTACTTAATACGTATCGTGACCCGTGTACCGGTCTCGGTGTCGATCACAACTCAAAGTATATATATATTTTGGAATCAACTCCGACCCTGTATAGCCAACTCCCACCTTCACATATAGAGTGTCTATGGTTGTTCCGAAATATATATATAGATGGGTCAATATGATAAATCGAAACCTTGTATACGTGTCCCGACGGTATGTAAAGTGCAGAAATTAAATAACCATAAATAAAATTGCGAGAATGTAAATTGCGATAAATTAAATGTTAGCCGGGAATAGTTAGCTAGGAACAGTTAGCGTGGATTCCTAACAATATTTCAATTTAGTTAATTCGTCTGTTTCTAACAAATTTTATTTTGTCCATGTTTTCTTCTTTATGCCACTTGTTGGATTCTGATAGGTCAAAATTCGAATATGAAATTTAAATGGAAATGGTTAATCTGGGGTGAACGGATACGTATATCGGTAGTTGTAAGTAGGATAGTAAATGATCGTTGAATCAGATTCGAAGAATGTACAGTGTAACTTATTAATGTGAATTCTATATATTCCTCGGGTACTACCCACCCGTTAAAATATTTTCATCATTAATAGTTTTGTACGAAGGAATTTTTAATTACAATCTTTATGAAAATATACTTGCATATATATTTTCTTCAGATGTAATTATGGATTTAATGAGTCAAACTCTCATTTGATTTATCATTAATACTAGATTACATAATCTCTAAAACTTTAGAAATTACATAATCATCATGTCGAACGAGGAAAAATGAGGTAGAATGATACGTAAAGCGAAGATAATCGATGTAGATCGATGTGTAGAACGAAGTTCATACTCGAAGTACAGATGGTGATATTGAGGCGTGTAATATTGATATTCGAAGTACAGATTGTGATGTTGAGAGTTACGACGCGGTTATTGTTTAGGGATGATAAGGGTACTGTCGACGTCGATGATGGTGGTACTGATTATGCTGTTGGTGCTGCTGCCGGTATTCATAACCTTCGCACCAGGTTCTCCAAAGTCGTCACACGAGCGCGTAGTTAGTTAACTTCTTCTAGTACTACGGGATGATTGACAGTTGAAGCAAGCGAATGAATAAGATTCAAGATATTGGATAGTATATAATCGTGACAAGATACTCTAGCAATGGAAGAGAAAATAGTTTCTCAAACAGGTTCGCCGGTAAGTGCTTCAAGTTCTTCGCCAAGTGAGCAATTTAGTGAATGGAAGGAATCTCCGATATGAAATGATTTTCGAATAACGAATGATATTCTAACTATATAGAATATCCATATATATGTTCTTAAAGATATCGTAGACTACAGAGGAAACTACGGCATATGACAGACAAGTCTACAAATGCGCTAAGATATGAAATTTTTTTTTTTGTCTATACACTATCAATGCAGTAAATGCAGTAAGACGTGTCAAGATTTAAGAATGATAAGCAAGCAATTTCCTAAGGATGATAAGCAGATGTTTTCCGACTAGAAATGATAAGCAAAACTTTTGACATGTAGACACGGTCAAAGTCCAGACTCACTAATGTATCCTAACAACTACTAGTCAGACACACTAATGCAAGGCCTGGTTCACTAAGACCAACGCTCTGATACCAACTGTAGAAACCCGAACTAATCCTCCCGGACGGAATCTTCAACAGTTGGTTCCATCGCGATGATCGATTCCAAGTAAGGTCCTTAATATGAGCTATTGCACAGCGGAAGACTTAAATCATACCTGAGAATAAACATGATTTAAAAAGTCAACATAAAGTTGGTGAGATATATAGGTTTGATGCTTACGGCGTTATAACAATGGACCACAAGATTTCATATGTAAACATTTTAATAAAAATATTCTAAGTGGTTGAGCACTTGGTAACCATACTTAACATTTAATCACGTCGCATATTCCCTTTATTATGAAATCTTACTACACCGTACCAAGTGTAGTCTCAAAACGAAGTACTGTGCAACCATTGAATACTGGTCGTCCAGTCCGGTTGGGGTTGTCAGGCCCGATAGATCTATCAACAGGATTCGCGTTTACAATACCGCTGTAAATATTAGTTACCAAGCTACAGGGAAGTATGCCAGTGGTACAACTCAACGTAGAATATATTTTTCAGTTACTTGTGTCCATAACGTAAAACATAAAATACATGTATTCTCATCCCGAAATATTTAGAGTTTAAAAGTGGGACTATATACTCACCTAATGTATTTTGTAGTAAAAATACATATAACATCATTGATCAAGTATAGGGTTGGCCTCGGATTCACGAACCTAAATCATTTATATATCTATTAAAACATATAATTGAAATAGAACAAATTTATGTATATATATCTTTATTAGTGATGTCAATTTTTATATTTATAACATATGTGTTTCACAAATATATTTATTTTTATGTATTTTAAATGTAAATAAAAATATAATTATATTATATGTATTAAATACATAGTTTTATAAAATTACAAGTTACTTGATAAAATAATAGGAAGTTGTATCTTTTTATAATAATAATGGTAATAATGATAATGAAATTAATAAAATTAATAATAATTCTATTAATAATAATAATAATAGTTTTTATAAAATGATAATAAAAATAATAATTTTAATAACAATAATAATAATAATAATAATAATAATAATAATAATAATAATAATAATAATAATAAACATAAAAGAGTTATACCTTTCTAAAATAGGTTTTTAACAAAAATAATGACTCGAGCCGGGTTCGAACCCACGACCTCTCGCTTAGCAACTACACACCCAACCATCCCCCTGCTTCTCATTTTCTGTCTAAATTAACTCCTAAAGTGTTTTAATTCGTCAAATGTCTTCAGCTTATAACAAACCCATTTAACCTTTTTCACAGATATATCATCAACTTAATTATATCTAAATCATCATCGTTATCAATCTTCTTCGGCATAAATCTCATCGAGCTCCACATACAGCTTTTCAACTAATGGGTATATATGATATGTAGCACTTATAACTCGGTCCACTATTATTTTGTCATAAAACAAACTTACGGCCCCATCTTGAATAAACAAGTCCAATTAGCTAATAAATTTTTGTAGTCCCATAACACTAATAAGAATATGGACCAAGTAATTTTTAAACATGTATAAATAATTCCCATTGACAGGTGTGTTAGTCTCGGCCCACCTCCAGAATCGATACACCAAAAGAAGAGGCATTAACATGTGGTTTTCATTATCATGTATCCCACTTTATTAAAATATTATCATGATCAACAGTGGGGTTTAATAAAGGTTTAATGGTCATCGAGTAAAACAGTGATCGACTAGATGGGTTTGTGGTGGTGGTTCACGTAGGGTTTCAGCAGGATGGTGGTGTTTTGGGTTCACAAACGGGGCAGAAGTACAGCAGGATACGTAAAAGACGATGATGGTTTCATCATGAGAGAGAGATGTGGTTGATGGAGTTTGGTTCACGATGTATAGAGTGAAAGAGAGAGATATGGCGAGAGTGGTGGCGGTTGTTATCTGCAACAGGAAGATTCAAACAATAGTTGTAGTACTAGAAGGTTACAAGTGTATAATGGTGGTGATAGTTGTGGTTTGCTCAGGTTGATCAAATTGTGGTGGTGATGGTTCACGAGCTGCAAACAATAGAGAACATGGTTTCGGTTTAAATCGATTTCTGTTTTTAAAATTTTTCTCTGAATAACACATAGCAATATCATATAATTGTAAGTGAATTGGTTTTTGTTTATCAATTGGAATTACATGGATTTAAATAAGATCTAGTGTCGACAGAATCAATTAGTAACAGTAAGAATATATTACAACTTGATTTTTGATTTGTACTGATTTTGTTCCTACTCTGGAATTGAATTGAGGGTCGTACGATTTTTGGAGACACAAAAACAAAAAAAATGGCATAGGAATGATAGGAACTTGTACTGATTGTGATCCTTCTTTTTTTAAAAAAAAAAAATTTAATATTATAATACATTTGTAAATCTAATATTGAAAATATCAGAAACAATATTTATTAAGTTAATATTCAAAATATTACTAATTAAAACAGTATTAGGATTAATCATGATATTAATAAAAATATCGAAGTAATACAATTAATAATTAAATTTAATATATTAGCATTATATGTTATTGCTTATGTAATATAACTATATAATGTATATTATAGATCTAATATTGAATATTAAGTTTTTTTATACATTTTAATATATATCACAATATGCATATAACAATAATTACATACAAAGAAATCATATATTTATATATAAGTCCAGTTTAATTATTTAATATCTTAATTCACATATATTTATATATAACTTTACTTAATATTCACTTATTATTTTGTATATTATTTTACATACTTAATCTAAATTATCAATTTGTATCTTATTATTTTAATTTATTATATATATCTATATTTATATTTATATACCTATTTATTTACAACAATCGTTCGTGAATCGTCAGGCTTGGTCAAAAAGGTAACTGATTGTCCGAATATAGATTTCAACTTTCTAGACTCAACATTACAGGTTTTTTTTGCTTATCGTGTCGGAAACATATAGAGATTAGGGTTCAAATTTGGTCGGAAATTTCCGGGTCGTTACAATCTAACTGTGGACAACTAGTTGTAGGTTAATAACGAGGACAGCTGACTTAATAAACTTAAAACATCAAAATATATTAAAAGTGTTGTAAATATATTTTGAACATACTTTGATATATATGTATATATTGTTATAGGTTCGTGAATCAACCAGTGGCCAAGTCTTACTTCCCGACGAAGTAAAAATCTGTGAAAGTGAGTTATAGTCCCACTTTTAAAATCTAATATTTTTGGGATGAGAATACATGCAGGTTTTATAAATGATTTACAAAATAGACACAAGTACGTGAAACTACATTCTATGGTTGAATTATCGAAATCGAATATGCCCCTTTTTATTAAGTCTGGTAATCTAAGAATTAGGGAACAGACACCCTAATTGACGCGAATCCTAAAGATAGATCTATCGGGCCCAACAAGCCCCATCCAAAGTACCGGATGCTTTAGTACTTCGAAATTTATATCATATCCGAAGGGTGTCCCGGAATGATGGGGATATTCTTATATATATGCATCTTGTTAATGTCGGTTACCAGGTGTTCACCATATGAATGATTTTTATCTCTATGTATGGGATGTGTATTGAAATATGAAATCTTGTGGTCTATTATTATGATTTGATATATATAGGTTAAACCTATAACTCACCAACATTTATGTTGACGTTTTAAGCATGTTTATTCTCAGGTGAATATTAAGAGCTTGCGCTGTTGCATACTAAAATAAGGACAAGATTTGGAGTCCATGTTTGTATGATATTGTGTAAAAACTGCATTCAAGAAACTGATTTTGTTGTAACATATTTGTATTGTAAACCATTATGTAATGGTCGTGTGTAAACAGGATATTTTAGATTATCATTATTTGATAATCTACGTAAAGCTTTTTAAAACCTTTATCTATGAAATAAAGGTTATGGTTTGTTTTAAAAATGAATGCAGTCTTTGAAAAACGTCTCATATAGAGGTCAAAACCTCGCAACGAAATCAATTAATATGTAACGTTTTTAATCAATAAGAACGGGACATTTCAACATATATGTCTCGTTTCGAAATCCTTAAGTTAGTAGTCTTGTTTATATGTATATAACTCATTGTTAATATACTTATGGAGATACTTACTTATCATAATCTCATGTTAACCATATGTATATCCATATATATATATCGTCATGTCGTTTTTTTACAAGTTTTAACGTTCGTGAATCGCCGGTCAACTTGGGTGGTCAATTGTCTATATGAAACATATTTCAATTAATCAAGTCTTAACAAGTTTGATTGCTTAACATGTTGGAAACATTTAATCATGTAAATATTGTAACATCCCGCCTTTTTCCGTTAAATTTATTTTTAACACCGTCTTTTTTTTTTAAATAATACCTTTCGTTATTTAAATTCGTAGTTTCCGTTGACTAACGTTCATAATAATTCCGTCATTTAATTATAACATCTCTCGTTAACTTGCGTTTTAAAAATATTCGATCGGTTAAATCCCGCACCCGCTTCTAAACTCGAGGGACTAAAATTGACACGGGGCAAACTAGTTGACTAGGTCAACTAGTCCACCCCAATCACCACCATTCAATCACCTCCATCTCTCTCTCTTTCTCTCTAGCAAGAACATACACACAAACACCCAATTCAATCATTCATCATCTAAATTCGATCTAGGAGGCTTACAACAAAACAAATTACATATTTGGAATCCTCTCTTCATCCTCTACAATTTGATACCAACTTCATCTCGTTTGGGTAACATTTCTAAAACTCTAGATTTCTCTAAATTCGTGTTTTTGATTTGAAATGGTGTTAGTTAGTGTCTATGGCTCGTGTCTAGCATGAATATATGATTTACTTGCTCGATTTGTTGTTTCGAGTAACTAGTTTGAACATTTGAAATGGGTTTGCTTAATCTTGCATTTTGGAAGATTAAATGTTGTTTGATTGTTAAAGTTCATGTTTTAATTGTGTTACTAGTATCACTAGCTTCGTTTTGATGCGTAGGTTGATTAAGAAAACTTCAAAAACCCGATTAATGATTTTGTGATCTTTGACTAGGGTTTGATAGTTCTTGACATGAACTTTTGATGCTTGAATGCCATGAAATGTTAATTGTTAGTGTTTAGTAGTAATGTATGCTTCATTACCTTCAAAACGGCATATCATATGTGTGAATTGGATTCCCGAAACTTAAAATGCGATTGATGAACTTGAAACTTTGAAAATGGACTTTTATTGATCACTTGATGAGATTTCGGCTATTGTAAATGATGTTTGTGATTGATGAATTGTGTTTAGTTGTATTCCTTGTAAAAATACCTTTCCGATGATATAAGATACATGTTCTAATTGTTTGCGGATCATAAAATGTGATTGTTTGTGTTTTGGTTCGTGCATACTTTGAAAAACAGAAAAATGTCTACCCAGATGGTGGCGCGGCGCGCCCCATCCCCGCGCGGTGCGCGAACTGGCCTGGCCAGAATTCTGCTCACTTTGTCACTTTTCACGCGAAATGTTTGACTAGCTATCGACCTCCGATTCACATGAAACTTGTTCTAATATGCTTATATATGAATAACTAGCATAGAAAAATAGTTCGGGACCCGACCCGAACGCGTTGACTTTTTCGTTGACTTTGACCAAGTTTGACTTTTAGTCAAACTTAACCAAACTTTTATACAATCATTCTAACATGCTTTTATACTTGTTTCTTGTATGAAACTTGACAACGTGATTCACATGCTATACTTAATCGAGTCGTAACGAGCCATAGGACTAATTGAACACATTTCACCCGACCTTGTGTCGTAACCGGTTAATTGATATAACTTACTTGTTTAGGTCAAGGCTAAGCAACTTTCATGCACACGTTTACTTGTTGAAGTACCTTTATACTCGTGCACTCGAGGTGAGATCATAGTCCCACTTTTACTCTTTTAAACTTACTTTTGGGATGAGAAAACATAAACGATTCTTTTGAACTAAGTGAACACAAGAACGGGAAAACAAACATTCTACATACGAGTTTAGAACGAAAATCCTCAATCCGATTATCATTAGTTACATCAGATGGTGTAAGCGAGAACTTATGTTATATGGCCATATGGGTTGACAACCCTCATCCTTGACGGTTCGCTACCGTCTACTTATGAAATATATTTTCGGGAACAGTGTTGTTCTAGCACTAATTGATGGGGTATTCAACGGACGGAACGTTAAGCTTTGATAATTGGGTGCTCGTGAATATTAACTTTTAGAATGTACTACTATTATTTCAACTTTGCAAATCTTGTGGTTCGACTTACTTTACTTTTACTCACTTACTCAAACCTATGATTTCACCAACGTTTTTGCGTTGACAGATTCTTCTATGTTTTCTCAGGTTTTCACATGGCTATTTGTTACACGCTTCCGCACTCTTTGATTACTTGATTGGAGTCTACCATGCATGCATACGCTAGGGATAGCATTTTTGGATTCAAACTTTTGTCTACTTACTTACGCTATTTATAGCAACTGTGGTTTCAAACTAATTATGTCGCAAGTTATTTCATTCATACTTTATAACTTTGTAACTTAAACTTATTGTCGATCCGTTTGTTAAACTAAACTTTGTACCTTTCAAATGAACGCGACATAATTTTGGTCAAACGAGTCTCATATAGGGACTACGACCACGCAACGGGACCTAAGTTAACGACGCCGTCAATAACGGTTTTGGTCGGGTCGTTACAAGTGGTATCAGAGCGTTGGTTGTAGGGAACTAGGACGTGCATTAGTGTGTCTAACAGAGTCGTTAGGACGCATTAGTGAGTCTAGACTACAACCGGATAGTTAATCATTGCATTCTGACATACATTTGCTATAGATAGCACTTACTTGACTACTTGTGCATTATACTTGAATCATTCTTAGGAAAACTTTTTAATGGTACCCAACCTTCATTATACGAACTCGTATCCTGCCACTTTAGTGCGGGAACTCTGACTCCTTGGTTGTTATTCCCCCCGTCTCATCTTACTATCCATGAATATTGTAAAGTCACTGTCACTACTCTAGATGAGTATCGTCATCACCATTTATCGCTACGGTTGCGTATTACTTGTTATCATGACTCGTTACTCTTTTCATACCTAAATACAATATTGTCTGACTCGAACCACATTGACGTGAACAATCAACTATACACTTCCCTCGGGGAACGCATCTTCAGAGTTGCACCAATTCTTTCGATTTAATACGAGTCACGTTTGAGACGTCGTTACATTTTGTTTATTTTAGATTTTCGCGATGACACGAACTTGAATCTATGGAGTGATGTGGGAATGGAGGTATGAGTTAGCGTAATATAACTACACTCGATCAACGTAGTTATATTACGGTAAGACATACCAAAGTTCTAGTGACGCGTGATGGTGGTTAGACTCGATCAACCTAAACACCACCATGTGCCATGTACATGACTTCATCTTTTCAGGTTTGGACATCCGAAAACTCCAAGAATATTTATAACAACCATACCGGGGACACACCTTCAATTATTGTCAAATTATATTTATGCTTCCGAATGAATTACCGATTCCATTCGACTTCAACCGTATGTCACACGGGTATACTAGCTCGTCCTCGTGCAGTCTTATTGACTAACAACAATTTACTCGTTATGCTCACATCGGGGCGGAAACTTCTCTTGCATCACCCTCGTACTTCCGGTTCAGGAGGTCCTTATTCTAAATTCTCAATGGAGAGCGACTCTTCACGTCATACAAGTACTCGCCGCGAGGGTGGATAGTCCTAACAATCGTTTTCAAAACCCGATAAGAACTTGCCCCGACGAACGTTTTTGGAAACCGATAAATCTTCTGCGACGCGAATTTTCTTGAGAAACTTGTCCTAGCTAACGTTTTCAATTCCTAGCAAACTTGTTCAATATGCCTTAGGGAAATGTACCCCGTTTCGGATCGAGATCCTCGTTTCACTTCTAGATTTTGGAGTACCTTACAAAAAGCCTCGGGACCGCGTTTAGACATGAGTACCGCGTACCATCCACAACCCGACGGACCGAACAAACATGCGATTTAAACCTTGGAAACCATAATACAAGTTTGTATTACCAACTTCAAATTTACTTGAGAAAAGTATTTTCCTTTAACCGAATCCTCGTACTACAATGATTTTCATTCGAGTTTTAACGTCACTCCTTTTGAAACCACATGTGACCGGAAACGTCGTTCTCCTTTGTCGAACCAAGTAAACGATGATCAATTCACCGAGGCCGAGGTTATTCATGAGCAACCGAGAAAATTTATTCATATTCAGGTAAAACCCTACGCGACTCGTAATCACCAAGAGCTACGCCGATGTTAGACGTAAACATTTCAAATTCCACGTGGGAAACCGCGTCACGTTAAGAGTCGCACCTTGGAAAGGTGCAATCCGTTTCGGGAAAACGTAGGAAGCTAAATCCGCGATATTTTGATCCTTTAAATTCTTGGGGTGTTTTGGACCCGTCGCTAGCCGTTTAGACTTTTCCGACTCATTTTGGGTCTCCGTTATCCTACATTCGATGTATCAACTCAAAGACGTGTTTTGCGAAACGAGAACTTGTTATCTTCTTTGTTGAACTCACTATCGACGATAAACCTCACTTCCTAGGAGGACCGAAAACCATAAAATCATGGAACCAAACCTTAAAACAACATACGACCCCGACCTTCAGGTTCGTTGAAATACCCTAGAACGTACTTCTCCCTCATTCGTAGAATTGGCAACACAAGATCTCGAGGAAGATTCAACAACTACTACTTCCAACTAAATTTCGGGACGAAATTTCTTTTAAGGTGTAGGTAATGTAACATCCCGCCTTTTTCCGTTAAATTTATTTTTAACACCGTCTTTTTTTTTAAATAATACCTTTCGTTATTTAAATTCGTAGTTTCCGTTGACTAACGTTCATAATAATTCCGTCATTTAATTATAACATCTCTCGTTAACTTGCGTTTTAAAAATATTCGATCGGTTAAATCCCGCACCCGCTTCTAAACTCGAGGGACTAAAATTGACACGGGGCAAACTAGTTGACTAGGTCAACTAGTCCACCCCAATCACCACCATTCAATCACCTCCATCTCTCTCTCTTTCTCTCTAGCAAGAACACACACACAAACACCCAATTCAATCATTCATCATCTAAATTCGATCTAGGAGGCTTACAACAAAACAAATTACATATTTGGAATCCTCTCTTCATCCTCTACAATTTGATACCAACTTCATCTCGTTTGGGTAACATTTCTAAAACTCTAGATTTCTCTAAATTCGTGTTTTTGATTTGAAATGGTGTTAGTTAGTGTCTATGGCTCGTGTCTAGCATGAATATATGATTTACTTGCTCGATTTGTTGTTTCGAGTAACTAGTTTGAACATTTGAAATGGGTTTGCTTAATCTTGCATTTTGGAAGATTAAATGTTGTTTGATTGTTAAAGTTCATGTTTTATAGTATCACTAGCTTCGTTTTGATGCGTAGGTTGATTAAGAAAACTTCAAAAACCCGATTAATGATTTTGTGATGTTTGACTAGGGTTTGATAGTTCTTGACATGAACTTTTGATGCTTGAATGCCATGAAATGTTAATTGTTAGTGTTTAGTAGTAATGTATGCTTCATTACCTTCAAAACGGCATATCATATGTGTGAATTGGATTCCCGAAACTTAAAATGCGATTGATGAACTTGAAACTTTGAAAATGGACTTTTATTGATCACTTGATGAGATTTCGGCTATTGTAAATGATGTTTGTGATTGATGAATTGTGTTTAGTTGTATTCCTTGTAAAAATACCTTTCCGATGATATAAGATACATGTTCTAATTGTTTGCGGATCATAAAATGTGATTGTTTGTGTTTTGGTTCGTGCATACTTTGAAAAACAGAAAAATGTCTGCCCAGATGGTGGCGCGGCGCGCCCCATCCCCGCGCGGCGCGCGAACTGGCCTGGCCAGAATTCTGCTCACTTTGTCACTTTTCACGCGAAATGTTTGACTAGCTATCGACCTCCGATTCACATGAAACTTGTTCTAATATGCTTATATATGAATAACTAGCATAGAAAAATAGTTCGGGACCCGACCCGAATGCGTTGACTTTTTTGTTGACTTTGACCAAGTTTGACTTTTAGTCAAACTTAACCAAACTTTTATACAATCATTCTAACATGCTTTTATACTTGTTTCTTGTATGAAACTTGACAACGTGATTCACATGCTATACTTAATCGAGTCGTAACGAGCCATAGGACTAATTGAACACATTTCACCCGACCTTGTGTCGTAACCGGTTAATTGATATAACTTACTTGTTTAGGTCAAGGCTAAGCAACTTTCATGCACACGTTTACTTGTTGAAGTACCTTTATACTCGTGCACTCGAGGTGAGATCATAGTCCCACTTTTACTCTTTTAAACTTACTTTTGGGATGAGAAAACATAAACGATTCTTTTGAACTAAGTGAACACAAGAACGGGAAAACAAACATTCTACATACGAGTTTAGAACGAAAATCCTCAATCCGATTATCATTAGTTACATCAGATGGTGTAAGCGAGAACTTATGTTATATGGCCATATGGGTTGACAACCCTCATCCTTGACGGTTCGCTACCGTCTACGGATGAAATATATTTTCGGGAATAGTGTTGTTCTAGCACTAATTGATGGGGTATTCAACGGACGGAACGTTAAGCTTTGATAATTGGGTGCTCGTGAATATTAACTTTTAGAATGTACTACTATTATTTCAACTTTGCAAATCTTGTGGTTCGACTTACTTTACTTTTACTCACTTACTCAAACCTATGATTTCACCAACGTTTTTGCGTTGACAGATTCTTCTATGTTTTCTCAGGTTTTCACATGGCTATTTGTTACACGCTTCCGCACTCTTTGATTACTTGATTGGAGTCTACCATGCATGCATACGCTAGGGATAGCATTTTTGGATTCAAACTTTTGTCTACTTACTTACGCTATTTATAGCAACTGTGGTTTCAAACTAATTATGTCGCAAGTTATTTCATTCATACTTTATAACTTTGTAACTTAAACTTATTGTCGATCCGTTTGTTAAACTAAACTTTGTACCTTTCAAATGAACGCGACATAATTTTGGTCAAACGAGTCTCATATAGGGACTACGACCACGCAACGGGACCTAAGTTAACGACGCCGTCAATAACGGTTTTGGTCGGGTCGTTACAAATATCAATCTCAATTAATATATATAAACATGGAAAAGTTCGGGTCACTACAGTACCTACCCGTTAAATAAATTTCGTCCCGAAATTTTAAGCTGTTGAAGGTGTTGACGAATCTTCTGGAAATAGATGCGGGTATTTCTTATTCATCTGATCTTCACGCTCCCAGGTGAACTCGGGTCCTCTACGAGCATTCCATCGAACCTTAACAATTGGTATCTTGTTTTGCTTAAGTCTTTTAACCTCACGATCCATTATTTCGACGGGTTCTTCGATGAATTGGAGTTTTTCGTTGATTTGGATTTCATCTAACGGAATAGTGAGATCTTCTTTAGCAAAACATTTCTTCAAATTCGAGACGTGGAAAGTGTTATGTACAGCCGCGAGTTGTTGAGGTAACTCAAGTCGGTAAGCTACTGGTCCGACACGATCAATAATCTTGAATGGTCCAATATACCTTGGATTTAATTTCCCTCGTTTACCAAATCGAACAACGCCTTTCCAAGGTGCAACTTTAAGCATGACCATCTCTCCAATTTCAAATTCTATATCTTTTCTTTTAATGTCAGCGTAGCTCTTTTGTCGACTTTGGGCGGTTTTCAACCGTTGTTGAATTTGGATGATCTTCTCGGTAGTTTCTTGTATAATCTCCGGACCCGTAATCTGTCTATGCCCCACTTCACTCCAACAAATCAGAGACCTGCACTTTCTACCATAAAGTGCTTCAAACGGCGCCATCTCAATGCTTGAATGGTAGCTGTTGTTGTAGGAAAATTCTGCTAACGGTAGATGTCGATCCCAACTGTTTCCGAAATCAATAACACATGCTCGTAGCATGTCTTCAAGCGTTTGTATCGTCCTTTCGCTCTGCCCATCAGTTTGTGGATGATAGGCAGTACTCATGTCTAGACGAGTTCCTAATGCTTGCTGTAATGTCTTCCAGAATCTTGAAATAAATCTGCCATCCCTATCAGAGATAATAGAGATTGGTATTCCATGTCTGGAGACGACTTCCTTCAAATACAGTCGTGCTAACTTCTCCATCTTGTCATCTTCTCTTATTGGCAATAAGTGTGCTGATTTGGTGAGACGATCAACTATTACCCAAATAGTATCAAAACCACTTGCAGTCCTTGGCAATTTAGTGATGAAATCCATGGTAATGTTTTCCCATTTCCATTCCGGGATTTCGGGTTGTTGAAGTAGACCTGATGGTTTCTGATGCTCAGCTTTGACCTTAGAACACGTCAAACATTCTCCTACGTATTTAGCAACATTGGCTTTCATACCCGGCCACCAAAAATGTTTCTTGAGATCCTTGTACATCTTCCCCGTTCCAGGATGTATTGAGTATCTGGTTTTATGAGCTTCTCTAAGTACCATTTCTCTCATATCTCCAAATTTTGGTACCCAAATCCTTTCAGCCCTATACCGGGTTCCGTCTTCCCAAATATTAAGATGCTTCTCCGATCCTTTGGGTATTTCATCCTTTAAATTTCCCTCTTTTAAAACTCCTTGTTGCGCCTCCTTTATTTGAGTAGTAATGTTATTATGAATCATTATATTCATAGATTTTACTCGAATGGGTTCTCTGTCCTTCCTGCTCAAGGCATCGGCTACCACATTTGCCTTCCCCGGGTGGTAACGAATCTCAAAGTTGTAATCATTCAATAACTCAATCCACCTACGCTGCCTTATATTCAGTTGTTTCTGATTAAATATGTGTTGAAGACTTTTGTGGTCGGTATATATAATACTTTTGACCCCATATAAGTAGTGCCTCCAAGTCTTTAATGCAAAAACAACCGCGCCTAATTCCAAATCATGCGTCGTATAATTTTGTTCGTGAATCTTCAATTGTCTAGACGCATAAGCAATCACCTTCGTTCGTTGCATTAATACACGACCGAGACCTTGCTTTGATGCATCACAATAAATCACAAAATCATCATTCCCTTCAGGCAATGACAATATAGGTGCCGTAGTTAGCTTTTTCTTCAATAACTGAAACGCTTTCTCTTGTTCATCATTCCATTCAAATTTCTTCCCTTTATGCGTTAATGCAGTCAAGGGTTTTGCTATTCTGGAAAAGTCTTGGATGAACCTTCTGTAGTAACCAGCTAGTCCTAAAAACTGGCGTATGTGTTTCGGAGTTTTCGGGGTTTCCCACTTTTCAACAGTTTCTATCTTTGCCGGATCCACCTTAATACCTTCTTTATTCACTATGTGACCGAGGAATTGAACTTCTTCCAACCAAAATGCACACTTTGAAAACTTAGCGTACAATTCTTCCTTCCTCAATACTTCTAACACCTTTCTCAAATGTTCACCGTGTTCTTGGTCATTCTTTGAGTAAATAAGTATGTCATCAATGAAAACAATGACAAACTTGTCAAGGTATGGTCCACACACTCGGTTCATAAGGTCCATGAACACAGCTGGTGCATTAGTTAAACCAAATGGCATGACCATAAACTCGTAATGACCGTAACGTGTTCTGAAAGCAGTCTTTGGAATATCATCTTCTTTCACCCGCATTTGATGATACCCGGAACGTAAGTCAATCTTTGAATAAACAGACGAGCCTTGTAGTTGATCAAATAAGTCGTCGATTCTCGGTAGTGGGTAGCGGTTCTTGATGGTAAGTTTGTTCAACTCTCGGTAGTCGATACACAACCTGAATGTACCATCTTTCTTTTTGACAAACAAAACAGGAGCTCCCCACGGTGATGTGCTTGGTCGAATGAAACCACGTTCTAAAAGTTCTTGTAATTGGCTTTGCAGTTCTTTCATCTCGCTGGGTGCGAGTCTGTAAGGAGCACGAGCTATTGGTGCAGCTCCTGGTACAAGATCTATTTGAAATTCAACGGATCGATGTGGGGGTAATCCCAGTAATTCTTTCGGAAATACATCGGGAAATTCTTTTGCGACGGGAACATCATTGATGCTCTTTTCTTCAGTTTGTACTTTCTCGACGTGTGCTAGAACAGCATAGCAACCTTTTCTTATTAGTTTTTGTGCCTTCAAATTACTAATAAGATGTAGCTTCGTGTTGCCCTTTTCTCCGTACACCATTAAGGTTTTTCCTTTTTCTCGTATAATGCGAATTGCATTTTTGTAACAAACGATCTCTGCTTTCACTTCTTTCAACCAGTCCATACCGATTATCACATCAAAACTCCCTAACTCTACTGGTATCAAGTCAATCTTAAATGTTTCGCTAACCAGTTTAATTTCTCGATTCCGACATATATTATCTGCTGAAATTAATTTACCATTTGCTAATTCGAGTAAAAATTTACTATCCAAAGGCGTCAATGGACAACTTAATTTAGCACAAAAATCTCTACTCATATAGCTTCTATCCGCACCCGAATCAAATAAAACGTAAGCAGATTTATTGTCAATAAGAAACATACCTGTAACAAGCTCCGGGTCTTCCTGTGCCTCTGCCGCATTAATATTGAAAACTCTTCCGCGGCCTTGTCCATTCGTGTTCTCCTGGTTCGGGCAATTTCTAATAATGTGGCCCGGTTTTCCACATTTATAACAAACTACATTGGCATAACTTGCTCCGACACTACTTGCTCCGCCATTACTCGTTCCGACACCATTTGTTCCTTTCGTTCTATTAACTCCTGGTCCGTAGACCTCACACTTCGCCGCGCTATGACCGTTTCTTTTACACTTGTTGCAAAATTTGGTGCAGAACCCCGAGTGATACTTTTCACACCTTTGGCATAGCTGCTTCTGATTGTTGTTGTTGTTAGGGTTATTATTGTTGTTGGGATGATTGTTGTAGTTGTTGTTGTTGTTGTTGTTGTTGTTGTTGTTGTTGTTGTTGTTGTTGGGCCGTTTGTTGTAGTTGCGATTGATGTTGCGATTGTTGGGATAATTGTTGCGATTATTGTTGTAATTGCTGCTGTTGTTGTATTGGTGATTCTTATCGCCGTTTTCCTCCCACTTTCTTTTGACTTGCTTCTCATTGGTCTCTTCAGCAGTCTGTTCTTTAATTCTTTCTTCAATCTGGTTCACTAGTTTTTGAGCCATTCTACATGCCTGTTGTATGGAGGCGGGCTCGTGTGAACTTATATCTTCTTGGATTCTTTCCGGTAATCCTTTCACAAACGCGTCGATCTTCTCTTCCTCATCTTCGAATGCTCCCGGACACAATAGGCACAATTCTGTGAATCGTCTTTCGTACGTGGTAATATCAAATCCTTGGGTTCGTAACCCTCTAAGTTCTGTCTTGAGCTTATTGATCTCGGTTCTGGGACGGTACTTCTCGTTCATCAAGTGGTTGAATGCTGACCACGGTAGTGCGTACGCATCGTCTTGTCCCACTTGCTCTAGATAGGTATTCCACCATGTTAACGCAGAACCTGTGAAGGTATGCGTAGCGTACTTCACTTTGTCCTCTTCAGTACACTTACTTATGGCAAACACCGATTCGACCTTCTCGGTCCACCGTTTCAATCCGACCGGTCCTTCGGTTCCATCAAATTCCAAAGGTTTGCAGGCAGTGAATTCTTTGTAGGTGCATCCTACACGATTTCCTGTACTGCTAGATCCAAGGTTGTTGTTGGTATGTAGCGCAGCCTGTACTGCGGCTATGTTTGAAGCTAGAAAAGTACGGAATTCCTCTTCATTCATATTCACGGTGTGTCGAGTAGTCGGTGCCATTTCCTTCAAAATAGTCAAATGGAACAAGTTAATCATACAGAATATTAAGAGTAGTTAATAGTATTTCATAGCATAATATGAACTCATTTATAAAAGCTTTTTCTTCATATTAGCGTTTTATAAGTTTAAATTCGGGTAGTACCTACCCGTTAAGTTCATACTTAGTAGCTAATATACAATTCAACTACTACAATTCTATATGAAAAACTGATTATAATAATATTTCGCGTTCAAACTTTTACACAATATTTTACAAACTTACAATACCGCTTATTTTACATATAGCATGAAATATAGCACACAATAAATTTGATACAAGATAGTTGTGAAGATAATTCTAGCTAGTACACAAGTCGTTCAGCAAAGGCAATAAAGACACGTAATTTATACGTCCAGAAACAAGTCATGCATTCTGGTTTTACTAGGATTACTTCCCATCCTTGGTCTTGTGGAACATAACCATTATGGCCGTTGATAAGACAGCGTGTTGTAACGTCGTCAAAGGGACGAGGGTTACGTAATGTCCAACAGTCCCGTAACAATCTAAAAACCTCATTTCTTACCCCAATTACCGACTCCGTCACTTGTGGGAACGTTTTGTTTAATAGTTGTAGCCCGATGTTCTTGTTCTCACTTTGGTGAGAAGCGAACATTACTAATCCGTAAGCATAACATGCTTCTTTATGTTGCATGTTAGCCGCTTTTTCTAAATCACGAAGTCCAATATTCGGATATATTGAGTCAAAATAATTTCTTAACCCATTGCGTAAAATAGCATTTGGGTTCCCCGCAATATATGCGTCAAAGTAAACACATCGTAACTTATGGATTTCCCAATGTGATATCCCCCATCTTTCGAACGAAAGCCTTTTATAAACCAAGGCATTCTTGGAACGTTCTTCGAATGTCTTACAAACTGATCTCGCCTTAAATAGTTGTGCCGAAGAATTCTGACCGACTCTAGACAAGATTTCATCAATCAGGTCTCCGAGTAGGTCTCTTAAAATATTGGGTTGTCTATCCATTTTGTGTTTTTATACTGTAAAATAGAAAAGAGTTAGATTCATAAAAAAAAAAATACTTATTAATACAAGCAATTTTTACATATATCATAAAGCATAAGCACACTATATTACATATATTACACCACACGAATACAACTATCTTATTCTGACTCGCTTGTTTCTTCTTCTTCGGTTTTGGTTCGTTTTGCCAAGTTTATAGGGATATATGATGTTCCCCTAATACGAGCCGTAATTTTCCACATTGGTTTAGAAAAACCTGGTGGTTTAGAGGTTCCCGGGTCATTGTTACAACTTAAGGACTTCGGGGGTTGACGATACATATAAAGTTCATCGGGGTTGGAATTAGATTTCTCTATTTTTATGCCCTTTCCCTTATTATTTTCTTTTGCCTTTTTAAATTCAGTTGGGGTAATTTCTATAACATCATCGGAATTCTCGTCGGAATCCGATTCATCGGAGAATTGGTAATCCTCCCAATATTTTGCTTCCTTGGCGGAAACACCATTGACCATAATTAACCTTGGTCGGTTGGTTGAGGATTTTCTTTTACTCAACCATTTTATTATTTCCTCCACCGGTTCTATTTCTTCTTCCGGTTCCGATTCTTCTTCCGGTTCCGATTCTTCTTCTGGTTCCGACTCTTCTTCCGGTTCCTCTTCGGGAACTTGTGAATCAGTCCACGAATCATTCCAATTTACATTTGAATCTTCAATATTATTAGGTGAGTCAATGGGACTTGCTCTAGAGGTAGACATCTATCACATAATATCAAACGTGTTAAGAGATTAATATATCACATAATATTCACATGTTAAAAATATATAGTTTCCAACAAAATTTGTTAAGCAATCATTTTTCAAGTAAACACGGTCGAAGTCCAGACTCACTAATGCATCCTAACAAACTCGATAAGACACACTAATGCAAAATTCTGGTTCTCTAAGACCAACGCTCGGATACCAACTGAAATGTTCCGTTCTTATTGATTAAAAACGTTCCATATTAATTGATTTCGTTGCGAGGTTTTGACCTCTATATGAGACATTTTTCAAAGACTGCATTCATTTTTAAAACAAACCATAACCTTTATTTCATAAATAAAGGTTTAAAAAGCTTTACGTAGATTATCAAATAATGATAATCTAAAATATCCTGTTTACACACGACCATTACATAATGGTTTACAATACAAATATGTTACATCGAAATCAGTTTCTTGAATGCAGTTTTTACACAATATCATACAAACATGGACTCCAAATCTTATCCTTATTTTAGTATGCAACAACGGAAGCTCTTAATATTCACCTGAGAATAAACATGCTTTAAACGTCAACAAAAATGTTGGTGAGTTATAGGTTTAACCTATATATATCAAATCGTAACAATAGACCACAAGATTTCATATTTCAATACACATCCCATACATAGAGATAAAAATCATTCATATGGTGAAACCTGGTAACCGACATTAACAAGATGCATATATAAGAATATCTCCATCATTCCGGGACACCCTTCGGATATGATATAAATTTCGAAGTACTAAAGCATCCGGTACTTTGGATGGGGTTTGTTAGGCCCAATAGATCTATCTTTAGCATTCGCGTCAATTAGGGTGTCTGTTCCCTAATTCTTAGATTACCAGACTTAATAAAAAGGGGCATATTCGATTTCAATAATTCAACCATAGAATGTAGTTTCACGTACTTGTGTCTATTTTGTAAATCATTTATAAAACCTGCATGTATTCTCATCCCAAAAATATTAGATTTTAAAAGTGGGACTATAACTCACTTTCACAGATTTTTACTTCGTCGAGAAGTAAGACTTGACCACTGTTGATTCACGAACCTATAACAATATATATATATATATATATATATATATATATATATATATATATATATATATATATATATATATATATATATATATATATATATTAAAGTATGTTCAAAATATATTTACAACACTTTTAATATATTTTGATGTTTTAAGTTTATTAAGTCAGCTGTCCTCGTTAGTAACCTAAAACTAGTTGTCCACAGTTAGATGTACAGAAATAAATCGATAAATATTATCTTGAATCAATCCACGACCCAGTGTATACGTATCTCAGTATTGATCACAACTCAAACTATATATATTTTGGAATCAACGTCAACCCTGTATAGCTAACTCCAACATTCACATATAGAGTGTCTATGGTTGTTCCGAAATATATATAGATGTGTCGACATGATAGGTCGAAACATTGTATACGTGTCTATGGTATCTCAAGATTACATAATATACAATACAAGTTGATTAAGTTATGGTTGGAATAGATTTGTTACCAATTTTCACGTAGCTAAAATGAGAAAAATTATCCAATCTTGTTTTACCCATAACTTCTTCATTTTAAATCCGTTTTGAGTGAATCAAATTGCTATGGTTTCATATTGAACTCTATTTTATGAATCTAAACAGAAAAAGTATAGGTTTATAGTCGGAAGAATAAGTTACAAGTCGTTTTTGTAAAGGTAGTCATTTCAGTCGAAAGAACGACGTCTAGATGACCATTTTAGAAAACATACTTCCACTTTGAGTTTAACCATAATTTTTGGATATAGTTTCATGTTCATAATAAAAATCATTTTCTCAGAATGACAACTTTTAAATCAAAGTTTATCATAGTTTTTAATTAACTAACCCAAAACAGCCCGCGGTGTTACTACGACGGCGTAAATCCGGTTTTACGGTGTTTTTCGTGTTTCCAGGTTTTAAATCATTAAGTTAGTATATCATATAGATATAGAACATGTGTTTAGTTAATTTTAAAAGTCAAGTTAGAAGGATTAACTTTTGTTTGCGGACAAGTTTAGAATTAACTAAACTATGTTCTAGTGATTACGAGTTTAAACCTTCGAATAAGATAGTTTTATATATATATGAATCGAATGATGTTATGAATATCATTACTACCTCAAGTTTAGTAGGTAAACCTACTGGAAGTGACAAGAAATGATCTAGCTTCAAAGGATCTTGGATGGCTTGAAAGTTCTTGAAGTAGGATCATGACACAAAAACAAGTTCAAGTAAGATTTTTACTCGAATTAAGATAGTTTATAGTTATAGAAATTGAATCAAAGTTTGAATATGAATATTACCTTGAATAAGAAAGATAACCTACTGTATATAACAAAGGTTTCTTGATCTTAGATGATTACTTGGAATGGATTAGAAAGCTTGGAAGTAAATTAGTAAACTTGAAGGGATTTTTGAAGTGTTCTTGAAGTGTTCTTCCTATGATGATTATAGCTTGATTCTTGAAGTGATTTTTGATGAAGATGATGATTAACTACTGGAAAAATACATTCATAATAGTGTGGGTGTGTTGAGAGAGAATTAGAAAGAGAATTGGAAGTGAAATGGAGTGAATGATGAGTGGTAATTGGTGAGTGGTGAGTGGGGTTAAAAGGAGTTCTAGTTAGTTGACTAGCTCATGGTAAAAGTTAAAATTGATTAGTCATACATGACATAATCAAGAGTGGAATCCCATGCTAGTTCCTATTGGTATATACCCATAGTAAGTACGTTTTGAAGCTGTGTATAATACGGGTAAAAATACGACTAGAATTCTTGATGAAAGAAAAGAATGGGAAAGTAACTGTAACCATTTTCGTTAAGTATGAGTGTTTTGATATATGTCTTGAAGTCTTCCAAAAGTATTTTAATACATCTAAATACACTACATGTATATACATTTTAACTGAGTTGTTAAGTCATCGTTAGTCGTTACATGTAAGTGTTGTTTTGAAACCTTTAAGTTAACGATCTCAATTAATGTTGTTAACCCATTGTTTATTATATCTAATGAGATGTTAAATTATTATATTATCATGATATTATGATATATTAATATATCTTAATATGATATATATACATTTAAATGTCGTTACAACGATAATCGTTACATATATGTCTCGTTTCGAAATCCTTAAGTTAGTAGTCTTGTTTATATGTATATAACTCATTGTTAATATACTTATGGAGATACTTACTTATCATAATCTCATGTTAACCATATGTATATCCATATATATATCGTCATGTCATTTTTTACAAGTTTTAACGTTCGTGAATCGCCGGTCAACTTGGGTGGTCAATTGTCTATATGAAACATATTTCAATTAATCAAGTCTTAACAAGTTTGATTGCTTAACATGTTGGAAACATTTAATCATGTAAATATCAATCTCAATTAATATATATAAACATGGAAAAGTTCGGGTCACTACATATATCTCTTTTCTGGTTCTTGGTCAAATGGATCGATATACACCGATATACATATTTCTATAGGGTGGACAATTCCTAACATTTCCTTTCGTTTATTCTCGGGATCAAGGTTTTCACCTCTATTACCCAATTGGGTGAAATTCGAGGTGTCAATATCTATTACAGCTTGTAGTTCATCTTTGGTAGATGACTCGTCTATTGAGAATATTGGGTTGGAAGGTTGTGGAATGGTGAATTTCGGGATCAAAGCAAATTCTTCTTCATTAATCGGTCCCACCATTTTGGTCTCGGGGGTAAAATTTTCAATGTTATCGTTTTTCCAAGAGTACCAATTTGTCACCCTTACTTCTGCTTCATTTATTGATTAATCGATGATTTCGTTGGTAGAGGCTAATGTGTCGATATGTGGTGAAATTGGTAAGACTGAATAAAAAGTATCATCGGGATAGTTGGTAATTTCGGAGCTCTCGAATTCATCAATATTCGATGATATGAGATTTTCTTGCACACGACTCCTCAGATCAACAGGTGTTTAATCTGATAGGGTTTCAGTTTGCCGATTTACAAACTCTCTCATTTGTTCATTTTGAGCATCAAGTTCTTTGAGTTTGATTTTCATATTGTCTAAAAGATTTTCAGACACATAATTTTCCTCGTCTTCTGGTTGTTGAGTTTGGAAATATTCTTGGGAATAATCCCAATTTGAATTGTATTCTTCATAATTGTTCCATTCAGGTTCCGTGGGTGCGTAATTTTCCATAGGAACGTAATAAAAACATTCCCATGTTGAGTGATAATCTCCACAGATTTCACAACCAGTTATTGTTCCGTCATTTGTGATCCAAGATTGACCGAACGAATTATCATCAACACCCGTTTGAGAGTATTGATTTCGTATGTCATAAAGAGTTTCCAAAATATTCTCGAGATTTTTCATAATGCGCTTATTACCAAATTTTAGCTACAATGTGGTGCATTTACTTAATTATCCTATTAGTTATAAAAATAAAAATTATATAAGTTATCAAATTAATAGACTTTTCTGCTTTTGTCCACGTTTCGAATAGCCAATAGATGCAGCAGGGAGACAGAACCCTTTAAATCGGAAGCTCACAACTCAGCCACTAACAAATCCAACTATTACTACGAAGCAGAAAATTTGGATGTCTATCAATTTAACCGCTTAAAATAATTTTTTGTTTTTGAAATTTTAGAGAAGAAATAGAAAATTCTATGTCCTAAAAACTAGATCGTCAAGAAATAAGAAAGAAAAAGAAGCGCGTCGAAAAACGTCGAAAAATAAAAATAAGAAAGAAAAACGTCGAAACTTAAAAGGTACTAAAATTTATAAACAGCGTCGCAAAATTCTAAAGCACCTAAATCTTAATCTAAAGAAAAGCCACTTAAGGGATTTTACGGCAAAACCTAAAAATCTAGAAATATAAAATAAGCTACCGCAAAATACTAGTCTTAAAACTAATTACGAACGATAAAAATACAAATATTACGAATAAACAATAAAAATACAAATTGTAATTAAAATGATAAAAATATAAATTTTATAAAAATATTATTTTTATATTATATATTTTATAAAAGTATTAATTTTTTATAATTGTAAAACTAAATAAAACTTAAATTACAAATTAAATTAAAACTAAAACTAAATATTATTATAAATAGCCCTAAATAATAATAATAATAATAAATAATACCCCGTAATAAATGCTGAAATAGGGTTTCTGGCGTGTCAGATCAGGCCATGCGATCGCATGGTTTTACAACACCGGCTCATGCGATCGCATGGGTCTGGGTTCCAGTTTTTTTTTTATTGTTTTTCTAAAAATGATATATAAATATATGTATACAAATATATATTAAAAATATAGCGTTTCGCCGAGTCCCCGGCAGCGGCGCCAAAAACTTGATGTTATGCGAGGTGTATATGAAATGGCTTATATTTTACTAGGAAAAACTATTAAATACGATACAATGTTACACAAGATATTTATTTATTTATAGAATGGATATACTTAAACCTTGCTACAACACTTATAGGAAGTGTACCTAATCGTACAGTAGTGTAGTTTTTAGTAAGTCCGGTTCGTTCCATAGGGAGACGACTTATTTTACACTATATTTTTAAACAATTATATTTGTACAAAATATATATAATTATATATAATAATATATAAAAGGGGGTTTTTACCGTTTAATGACCGGTTTGTCGATTTTAAAACTTTAGTCGCAGTTAAAACTTAATGTAAAATATTAAAAATAAATAAAAGACGTAATTTAAAGCATAAAATAAATAACGATAATGAAATTGCGATAAATAAAAGTGCGATAAAATAAACTTGCGATAATTAAAAAGTGCGATAATTAAAAGTGCAATTAAATTCAATGATAATAAATAAAAGTGCGATAATTAAAAGTGCAATTAAATATAAAATAAAGGAAATTAAATATGAAATAAAAGAATTATGCTTATTTAAACTTCTGTAATCGTGATGTTTGACATGTTGATTTTAGTTTATTCCCATGGGTTAATTGTTCTTTGTCCTGGATTATTTAATATGTCCGTCTGGTTTTTGTCCATAACAGTCCATCAGTCATAAATATAAAGTGCGAGTGTCCTCGTCAAATTATCCTTATATCTAAAGTTAAATATTCCAACTAATTGAGGACTTAAACAGTAACAAGGTTTTAATACTTTGTTTAATAATTACACCAGGATATCAACTGCGTGTAACCCAAGGTTTTAATACTTTGTTAACAATTACACCAAGTGTCCTTGTATATAATTTCACCCCTGTTTTAATAAGTCTATTAACTATTAATCCATTCCCGTGTCCGGTTAAATGAACGATTATTCGTACATATAAATATCCCGCCCATCGTGTCCGATCGAGTGTATATGGTTATTTATAGGTACGTCCAATTGTAAAGCTTTATATTAAAATTAACAAACTATCATTTAGTTAAACAAATATAAAGCCCATTAATAGCCCATAGTCTAATTTCCACAAGTGTCATTCTTTTGTCCAAACCCCAATTATGGTACAAAGCCCAATTACCCAATTTTAGTATTTTAGCCCAACATCATGATTACTTCGGCTTAAATAAGCATAATAATAACTTAAGTACGAGACATTAGTTTAAAAAGGAGAACATAGCTTACATTGATTATTTATCGCGTAGTGTTACACGGACAGAGCTCCGACTTTAAAACCCGTAAAATAACCTTTGCATAACCCAAAACTAATCTAATATAAAACTACACTAAACTATATATAATATATATATATATATATATATATATATATATATATATATATATATATATATATATATATATATATATATATATATATATATTTATTATTATTACAGAGGAGTATTATTATTATTATATTATTAAACTCGATCAAAAGCCTGGTATTTATAGATGTGGCCTGAGATTTCACTCCATGCGATCGCATGGAAAAATAACTTCCAGGCCATGCGATCGCATGGCCAGCTGGATCCAGCCACATTGCTTTGTTTTCTTCTTTGTCGACGTATTATTTAAATATATATAATATATAAATAATTTATATAATTATTTAAATATTATATTATATTCTTGTGCATAGTTGACTCATAATTTTCGGTCCGTTGCGTCGGGCGTTGATAGTTGGCTCAGGTCCCGGTTCCGAATTTTCGAACGTCCTTTCGTATAATTTAATATCTTGTACTTTGCGTTCCGAAACTTGTACTCTTGTCATTTTTAGACGTTTCTTATCAATAATTTGAACCATTTGGATTGTATCTTGTACATTTGAGCTTTTTGGTCATTTGCGTCTTCAAATCGTCGTTTTCGCCTTTTGTCTTCGCACTTATTTAATATAAACGATTACAACTTAAAATAGGACAATTACAACTAAATAATTTACATATTGGGAGGATATTTCTACTAAATATATGTTCATTTGGAGTACTATCAACAACCTAAATGTACCATCCTTCTTCTTGACAAACAAGACAGGAGCTCCCCACGGTGATGTGCTTGGTCGAATGAAACCACGCTCTAAAAGTTCTTGTAATTGGCTCTGAAATTCCTTCATTTCGCTAGGTGCGAGTCTATATGGAGCACGAGCTATTGGTGCAGCTCCCGGTACAAGGTCTATTTGAAATTCAATGGATCGGTGTGGATGTAGTCCCGCTAATTCTTTCGGAAATACATCAGGAAATTCTTTTGCGACTGAAACATCATTGATGTTCTTTTCTTCGGACGTGTGCTAGCACAGCATAGCAACCTTTTCTTATTAGTTTTTGTGCCTTCAAGTTACTAATAAGATTTAACTTCGCGTTTCTCTTTTCTCCGTACACCATTAAGGGTTTTCCTTTTTCTCGTATAATGCGAATTGCATTTTTGTAACAAATGATCTCTGCTTTTACTTCTTTCAACCAGTCCATACCAATTATCACATTAAAACTCCCTAACTCTACTGGTATCAAGTCAATCTTAAATGTTTCGCTAACCAGTTTAATTTCTCGATTCTGACATATATTATCTGCTGTAATTAATTTATCGTTTGCTAATTCGAGTAAAAATTTATTATCCAAGGGCATCGGTGAACAACTTAGTTTAGCACAAAAATCTCTACTCATATAGCTTCTATCTGCACCCGAATCAAATAAAACATAAGCAGATTTATTATCAATGAGAAACGTACCCGTAACAAGCTCCGGGTCTTCCTGCGCTTCTGCCGTATTAATATTGAAAACTCTTCCGTGGCCCTGACCATTAGCGTTTCCCTGATTCGGGCAATTTCTACTAAAGTGGCCCGGTTTTCCACATCCAAAACAAAATATGGCGGTATTATTTGTTCCGACATTATTTGTTCCGACATTATTTGTTCCTTTAGTTCTGTTATGCATTGGTCCGTAGATTTGGCACTTCTTCGCGCTATGACCATTTCTTTTACACATGTTGCAAAATGTCGTGCAGAACCCCAGGTGATGCTCTTCACATCTTTGGCATGGCTGTTTTTGGTTTTTGTTGCCATTGTTGTTATTGAGATTGTTGTTGGGATTGTTATTGTTACTGTTGTTGTTGTTGTTGTTGTTATTGTTGTTGGGCCGGTTATTATAGTCGTTGTTGGGACGTTTGTTGAAGTTGTTGTTGCGATTGATGTTGCGGTTATTGGGGTAGTTGTTGCGATTTTGGTTGTGATTGTTGTTGTTGTATTGGTTACTCTTGTCATTGGTTTCTTTCCACTTTCTCTTGACTTGTTTCATGTTGCCTCTTCTGTCGCTTGCTCTTTAATCCTTCCTTCGATCTAGTTCACTAATTTGTGAGCCATTCGACTTGCCTTTTGTATGGTGGCGGGCTCGTGTGAACTCACATCTTCTTGAATTCTTTCCGGTAACCCTTTTACAAATGCGTCGATCTTCTCTTCTTCGTCTTCAAACGTTCTGGGACACAATAGGCACAATTCTGTGAATCGTCGTTCGTACGTGGTGATATCAAAACCTTGCGTTCGTAATCCTCTAAGCTCTACCTTGAGCTTATTGACCTCGTTCCTAGGACGATACTGCTCGTTCATCAATTACTTGAATGCTGACCATGGTAGTGCGTAAGCAGCATCTTGTCCTACCTGCTCGAGATAGGTATTCCACCATGTTAACGCCGTACCTGTGAAGGTATGAGTAGCGTACTTAACTTTGTCCTCTTCAGTACACTTACTTATGGCAAACACCGATTCGACCTTCTCGGTCCTCCGTTTCAATCCAATTGGTCCTTCGGTTCCATCAAATTCCAAAGGTTTGCAGGCAGTGAATTCTTTGTAGGAGCATCCTACACGATTTCTTGCGGAATTAGTTCCACTGCTAGATCCAGAGTTATTGTTATTTTGCATTGCAGCCTGCACTGTGGCTATGTTCGCAGCAAGGAAAACACGGAAGTCTTCCTCACTCATGTTCAAGTTCTGACGAGTCGCCGGTGCCATTTCCTTCAAAATAGCCAAAAGAATTGAGTTAATCATTGTTCTCAGGTCTGTTTCTCGTCTTCATACTATAAAACGGAATTAGATTAAACAATGAAATGAGAGGATAAGACACAGATATACATATACACCTCACCACCCCATCTTGCTCAACAATCGTCGTAAATCGCTCGTTTGACACGATTTGAACCCGTAACAATGGTAGCTAATCATTGTTACGCGAGCACGTCGCATTAACTTGCTAGTACAATGCAACACAAAACAATTAGCGCATAGTTACTTCACCTAAACCTAGGCACTAACCAATCCCCGGTCCGACCCATCTCCTACAAGTCCCGCATACATCGCATACACAATAATGTCTAAGTCTAGGCACAAATCTCAAGTCGCCTAAATCCCTTAGACCATGCTTAGATACCACTTGAAACAACCCAACCCGTATTCAACCCGAATAAAATTTTTTTTTGTTAATAATATAACCATTAATGCGCCACTTAAACGGTTACATGAAATGAACCATTTCTTACAAAACGTTTAATCATCCAAAGTTTACATACTTGGCACGAAGGCCATTAACCAAATGTAATACAAGTTCGACCTTAATATGATAGTTTTAGACCAAACGACACACGAGCATGGTTTGGGGTTAAACTACCCAAAACAATTGGCCGACTTCCAAAAGCTCCACCTAGCAACCAACATGGAAAATCTAATGCCCAACAACCCCTTTCCCTCTCTCCGCACCTGCATCTAAAAAGTAAACAACGAGAGGGGTAAGCTAGCGCTTAGTGAGTGCAATAAGTATACACATGCATATATAATATACCTACTTGTAATCATCTACTCACATACCACAAACATGCTAGCAATATAATATTAGCATACGAACTCCAAATATAACGCTAATAACCTCCATTACCGCAACTAGCATAAAATCAATAGCATATACTCCAAATATAATATGCTACACTACAATACATACACAAACTATATGGTTAACCATACTCGTGTCATGGTGCTACCGGCTCCGTGGTTCACACCATACGCAATGCTATGAGGCTACCGGCTCCGTGGTTCACGTCACTACGCATTCGATTCATACTCTTTTATAGTGCTACCGGCTCCGTGGTTCACACTTTGGTGTTACCGGCTCCGTGGTTCACACCTCATTTTATAGTGCTACCGGCTCCGTGGTTCACACTTTGATGCTACCGGCTCCGTGGTTCGCATCATAGCGCACTCGCACACACTATGGCACTCCCGGCTCTGTGGGTCATGCCATAGCATACAAATAAATATACTATATACATACATGCATAAATATCCCACTCACCTTAACACCAAGGTGATGATTATAATCCGCACGCCTCAAGCGAAGTACCTAATACATTAAGTACCCAATTCAAGATACAAACTTATGGAGCTAACAACCAATACTTAACTCTTGAGCATTTAATGACCCAAAAGTATTAAATGACTCACTTACACCAAAACCGCCCATTAATCGCCAAGACTCATCATAAATCACTAAAAGCTAGTGATTATAGTCTACTTAACACCAAATAACACAAATTATGGGTATTTCATACCCATCTTACCCAACTAGGCCAACCATTACCCATTTGACCCATTTTAACTTTTAGTCTTACAAGTTTTGGTCAAACTTAACCCATTAATAATCTTTCATCATTTTACAAGTGTATTATTGACTAACAACACAATTAACACTTACAATTTCCAATATTCATGACCAAACCCTAAATCATAAATTTACTAAAACTCAAAACATGGAGTTAAGACATACCAATACTTTCAAGTCGTAGCTAAGAACGAGGAGAACAAATTTCCTATTTGCTCCAAAGATCGAATCACAAGTCTTCACCTTCGAATCTCACTTTTAATCCAAATGGGTTTTATGTTTTGGAAGAGAAAATGGAAAGAAAAGAGAAAAGAAAATGAATTAAATGAGATAAGTAGTTGATATTTGAGCTACAATCTGATCCAAACGCGAAAAGATGAAAATACCCTTGGAACACCCCTTTTAAAATCAGAAAAACGGATCAGCACACCAGTAGGGTCGCGGCGTGACCCCCTTTGCCGCGGCGCGACATTTAACATAAAATTCGAGTTGTTTAATCTGGTTCCTGACTCTTGATTCGCGTTATATGTCGCGGCACGGAGGTGCCTGCCGCGGCGCGGCCTAACGCCCACTTTTGACCAGCTTTTGGTTTACAAACCCAAATGTCATAACCCGACTTGTACACCCCATGTTAGCTTCGCATAACCACTTAAACTACACTTATACATCCATACACGTATATATATATATATATATATATATATATATATATATATATATATATATATCAACTAACACTATAAATCGTTTAGTCACATAAGCAAACGAACTATAGACGTTCTAACGATCAAATACGTACCTTAAGACATGAAAGGAGAAAATGGGATGTTACAACTTTGACTTGACCAAAGTTGACTTTTATTCAAACCTAACCAATCCTTTGGTTAATCGTTATAACCTTCCGTTTATACTTATATCTTGCATGAAACTTGACAACGTGATTCACATGCTATATAATCGAGTCGTAACAAGCCATAGGACTAATTGAACCCATTTCGACCGACCTTGTGTCTTACCCGGTATTGATGGGCGTCGAAGTACCCGTCAAAAATAACTTAATTACCTCAAACTAGTTAGGGCAAGTAAAGTTCGTTCCACGGGAGATTGTTGTCAAAAGCAAGCAATTTTCAGGAGTTGGTTTTGCAATTTAAAACTAAATTCAAACTAAACTAAAGGATTTAAATGAAAAAGACTTAAAATTTATGAAGTTTAATAAAAGAGCTTGAAACTAGTAATCAAAAGTGATGTGTTGTGATCAATAGGTAAAAAGCTTTATCCCTTCCAAATCCCAATTGGTATAATTCATTCAAGCAAGCACTATGTTTATCAAGCTTTTGTTTAAGTCACATAGACATGAGTTCTTAGGTGCATTAAAAACATTATCATGAGCACAAGTTATGCAATTTATACAAAAGTCTTTATCCCTAACTAAATTAACACAATGTGGACTTAGAACAATTGTTAAATCACAATAACTTGTCATGTAATAATAAAGATCAATAAACTTGCATTAAACAATTACTTAATCAATTCACAAATCATAAATCAATCTCAATACAATTCATGAATCACATAATACTTGAATGAAATGATAAATACACAATTGTTCAATGAAAGGAATAAAGAATAGCACTTAGCCGAGCATGACGATTATGAAGAACATGATGAATCTTTGATGAACCATGATGAACACGCCTTTGATCCTTGAAAAGATGATGAATCTGATGTTAGGGTTGATGTTTTTGGCTCTAAAACTCATGAAAAAGGTTCCCAATTCGTGTCTAAGGGTTTCCCTTATATAGGGAATGGATAACTTTTTCCCAAAGCAAAAATATCTCAAAATCCGATATCGGCGAAATTGCATTGGCGTATTTTACGCCATGCCTGGCATAATTTACGCCCATATTTGCACTGGCGTAAAATCTTGGCGTAATTGTACGCCCAAAAATAATTTTTTTCCCTGATTTTGAAATTTGCATTGGCGTAATTTAAGCCGGGCTGGCGTAATTTACACCCATATTAACACTGGCGTAAAAGCTGGAGTAAAAAACTTGAAAGCTGGTGTATTTTACTTCAGTGTAAAAATTCTGATTTTTCCAACTTTTTTTCACAACTCGACTTCAAATGCCGTTTTTCACACCTTTTTGCACTAACTTCTTTTCTCACCTATAAAACACAAAACCACATCAAAGTATCTTATTTTTCACTCAAATATGGTTACTTTTGTAACATCCCGCCTTTTTCCGTTTACTTTTCCGTTTAACTATTTAAATCCCGTTATATGTTTATAACATCTCCCGTTAATACATGTTTTAAAAATATCTCGTCTAGGTAATTCACGCACCCGCAACCGAACTTGAGGGACTAGTTTCGCCAAAATGCCAAAGAGGTGACTAGCCTTTGACTAGTCAACCCCCACCCCCATCTTTTCTTTTTCATTTTCCCTTTTCTTCTTCTACTTCCATATTTTCTCTCAATTTCTCAAACAAGGAATCATCATCTAAATCCAAGCTAGCGGGTGTCTTGCAAAACAAATTACATATTTGAAATCCTTGCAACTTCCTCTTCGATTCCATACCGACTTCATCAAGTTTGGGTAACTTTCTAAAATCACTAGATTTTGTGTTCTTGATATTTTTTGAACTTATAAAGTTGTTAATTAGTGTCTATGGCTCAAGTCTAACATGAATATATGATTTATATGCTCGATTTCATTATTTGAAGTAACTAGCTTGAGTATGAACTTTGGTGTGTTTGATTTGGTGATTTGGTTGTTTGAATGTTGTTAAATGTTATAAATGCATGTATTAAATGTGTTCCTAGTATCACTAGCTTCAAATTGATGTGTAGGTTGCTTGAGAAAACTCCATAAACTTGATTAGTGATTTTGGTGAATTCGGGTTAGGGTTTGATAAGCTTGAAATGAATATTTGATGCATTGAATGACATGAATTGTAGTTAGTAAGTAGTTAGTTGTATTGTATGCTCGATTACCTACAAAACGGCATGTTATATGTATGCATTAAATGCCCGAATCATAAATGTGCACTTATCAAATTTGTGTATTAAATGTGTGCATTAATTGATCATTTACTTTGGAAAGCCGATTGTTACAAATAACATTTTTGGTTGGTGAAATGTATTTAGTTGTGTTCTTTGTCAAATTACCTTTCTAACGATATAAGATACGAGTTCTAAGTATTAGCGGTTTGCGAGTTATGCTTGAAAGTGTTTGGAATTGAGACTTGGACATTTGAGACTGACCAGGTACCAGTTCCCGTGTATTGTCGCGGCGCGACAATTTGGGGCCGCGGCGCGGCCTAAGCCGTGTCCAGTTTCTGACCTCTTTGGTCAAAATACGAAAAATGTTTGGCACACTATGGACCTCCGATTCACATGAGACTTGTTCTAACATGCTTATATATGAATAAAAACCTCAGAAAAATAGTTCGGGACCCGACCCGAACGTGTTGACTTTCGTTGACTTTGACCGACCAAAGTTTGACTTTTTGTCAAACTTAACCAAATGATTATGCAACCTTCCTAACTTGTTTCTGTACTTGTATCTTGCATGAAACTTGACAATTTGATTCACATGCTACATAATCGAGTCGTAACGAGCCATAGAACTAATTAAACATCTTTGACCTATCGTGTTTACCGTTATTGATACGACCTATTGGTTTAGGTCAAGACTAGCACTATCCTTCGCACACGTTACTTTGTGAAGTACTTTTCATACGTGCACTCAAGGTGAGATCATAGTCCCATCCTTCAAACAACTTTTATGCTTTAAACTATGGGATGAGAAACATATACGTATCATACTTTTACACTTTGAACACAAGTACGAAAACGAACATTCCACGTACGGGTTTGAACAAAAAGCCTCAATTCAATTATCATTAGTTACACTTGCAGGGTGTAAACGTGAACTTATATTATGTGATCACATGGGCTTGACGAGCCTCATTCGGACGGTTCGCTACCGTTAGCGGATGAAATATATTTTCGGGTCTAGTGTATGTTCTAACACTACGCGAAGGGTGCAAAACAGTTAAGTTTGATAATTGGGTGCCCGCGAAACAAATAACAACTTTGGAATGCAAATGATTTAGATAATCATATTATATTAAATCTTGTGGTTCAAATGCAACGTTTACTAAAACACCTATGATTTCACCAACGTTTTCGTTGACAGTTTTCTATATGTTTTCTCAGGTCCTTGAAAGCTACTTGATACATGCTTCCGCACTCTTTTTGATACTTGCTTGGATGTCGAGTATACATGCATAGATGGAGCGTCTTTTGACTACTTTAAATTGTGTCACATAGGTTTCATTCGTACGTTAAACATTGTAATGTAACTAGTCTTTCGAACTACATTTGTAAACTTGAAACATCCTTTTTCTTATAAAATAAATGCGACATATTTTGGTCAAAAGTCATAATAAAGACTTATGACCACGCAACGGGACCGAAGTAGTCGGCGCCGTCAAACATGATTTGGTCGGGCCGATACAGATGGTATCAGAGCCAGGTTGTAGGGATTTAGAGTTCATTGGTGTCAACCCCGAGTCATAGGGTACATTGGTGAGTCTAGACTACAACCGGCATATAGACTTGAAGTAGGAATTACTTGACTATTTGTGCATTTATACTCGAACGCTTCTACTCATATCTACTATTATTTCATCTAAATCTCACGTTGTTTAATTTGATTGACACGCCACCTTGACTATATGAAATAATGTCGAATGCACATATGAATCAGGGTAATATAATTTCCGGGATTATATTACGGTGACTCATATGAACGTTCCGACATTATGACATAAAGAATTTAAGGCGAGTCAAGGAAAATTTTCTCTCTATCTTTATTCCATATCACGGTTAGTATTATTTAGAATACTAACCAACAGTATTCTTTTGTTTTGAAGGAACAATGCCTCCTCGTCGTGCACCATCGCCGTGAAACACCCGAACAAGCTCTACAACGCATGATAGCCACCGTCGTAGATGCGGCCATGGCCGGTCACTCATCCAACAACAATAACAATAATAATAACAACAACCAAAACAACAACAACAACAACAACAACAATGGAGCCGGTAACTCAAATGAGGGATGCTCCTATAAAGCCTTCATGTGGTGCAAACCTCACACTTTTGATGGAACCGGGGGACCGGTTGTGCTCACCCGATGGTTTGAGCAAACGGAAGCCGTCTTTAGCATAAGTGGTTGTCGGGACCAAGACAAGGTCAAATACTCCACTCACACTTTCGCCGGTGTCGCTCTTACATGGTGGAATACTTATGTACAATCGGTGGGTACCGATGAAGCTCACGCCCTCTCTTGGGCCGATTTAAGGGAAAAGATGGTCATCGAATATTTCCCTCGCGAAGAAACCCGAATGCTCGAACAAGAGCTAAGAACCTTGGAGGCGGTCGGAAACGATCTCAATGCCTATAATCAACGATTCGCCGAACTATCCTTGATGTGCCCAAACCTCGTGAACCCCGAATCTCAAAGGGTCGAACTTTATATGTATGGTCTTCCAAAGAGCATCAAACAAGGGGTGATGTCATCCAAACCCGCTAACCTACAACAAGCTTTGAACATGGCCCGCCAATTGATCGAAACGGTTGATGAAATCGTAGTACCGGCGCCTAAAGCCGAGGACAAGTCGGGTAACAACAAAAGAAAATGGGAAGCCCCTCAATCAAGAAACAACTACAACAACAACTTCACCAAAAAGCCTTTCACCTCCGACGCCAAGAAAAGTTATGGCGGAAATAAACCCTTTTGCAACAAATGCCACAAACACCACTATGGTGAATGTAGCAATCTATTTTGCCACCGGTGCCAAAGGGGTGGTCATGTGGCCAACGATTGTAGAAGTGCCGCCCCCGTCGCTCAAAAGGTGCCCAATGCACCAAAATCGGGTACTTGTTATGAATGTGGCCAAACGGGTCATTTTAGAAATGCCTGTCCGAAGAAGAAAGCCAACCCCAACACACGCGGCCGAGCTTTCAACATCAACACCGAGGAAGCCCGAGATGACAATGAATTAGTCACGGGTACGTTTCTCCTCAACAACACTTATGTTACTTGTTTATTCGATTCGGGTGCCGATAAGAGTTTTGTATCCAAGACTTTGACTCATTCTTTTAGCACTCCACCACTTCCACTAGATACCACTTATACCATTGAAGTGGCTAACGGGAAACTATTAAGTGCCGACACATATTACCGGGGGTGTACGTTAAACATTTTGGGTAAGGAATTTGAAATTGACTTGATACCCATGGAACTAGGAAGATTTGATGTAATAATCAGTATGAATTGGTTAGTCAAAACGAAATCTCACATCCTTTGTGATCTTAACGCAATCCGAATTCCTATCGAGAATGGTGAACCTTTGATTGTTTATGGCGATAAGAGTTGCACCAGACTCAACCTCATTTCGTGCCTTAAAGTTAGAAAACTACTCCGTAAGGGTTGTTTTGCGATCCTTGCCCACGTTAAGAAAGTCGAGTCCGATGAGAAGCATATCGATGATGTGCCTATTGTTAGTGACTTTTTCGATGTATTTCCCGACGAATTGCCGGGTCTTCCACCCCATCGACCGGTTGAATTCCAAATCGATCTTATTCCGGGAGCCGCACCCGTAGCACGTGCACCATATAGACTCGCTCCATCCGAAATGCAAGAATTGCAAAGTCAAATCCAAGAACTACTTGATCGTGGTTTTATCCAACCTAGCCATTCACCTTGGGGCGCTCCGATTTTGTTTGTTAAAAAGAAAGACGGATCCCTACGAATGAGCATTGATTATCGTGAACTAAACAAATTGACGGTTAAGAACCGATATCCTCTTCCTCGCATCGATGACCTCTTTGATCAATTACAAGGGTCTTGCGTATATTCAAAAATCGATCTCCGCTCGGGTTATCATCAATTAAGGGTTAAGGGGGAAGATGTCTCCAAAACCGCTTTCCGAACTCGTTATGGTAGTTATGAATTTCTTGTAATGCCATTTGGTCTCACTAACGCACCGGCAGTGTTCATGGATCTTATGAACCGCGTGTGCAAACCGTATCTTGACAAATTCGTTATCGTGTTCATCGATGATATTTTGGTCTATTCAAAAAGCGAAGAAGAACACGAGGAACACCTCCGACTTGTGCTTGAACTTTTAAGACAAGAAAGACTCTATGCCAAATTCTCCAAGTGTGAATTTTGGTTGAAGGAAGTTCAATTTCTTGGTCATGTTGTAAGTGACCAAGGTATTAAAGTCGATCCATCAAAAATCGAAGCCATTAGTAAATGGGAAACTCCTACTACTCCGACTCACATTCGTCAATTCTTGGGTCTCGCCGGGTACTATCGTAGATTCATCGAAAACTTCTCTTTGGTTGCACGTCCTCTAACCGCATTAACTCACAAGGGAAAGAAATTCATTTGGGCGACCGAGCAAGAATCCGCGTTCCAAATCTTGAAGACAAAGCTTACCACCGCTCCTATCTTGTCACTTCCCGAAGGCAACGATGATTTTGTTGTGTATTGCGACGCCTCGAAACATGGTTTTGGGTGTGTGTTGATGCAACGAACGAAAGTCATTTCTTATGCTTCTCGACAACTCAAAATTCATGAACGAAACTACACGACACATGATCTCGATCTCGGAGCCGTTGTCTTTGCACTTAAAATGTGGAGACACTATCTTTATGGAACCAAGAGTACTATCTTTACCGATCACAAAAGTCTCCAACACATCTTCGATCAAAAGCAACTAAACATGAGACAACGAAGGTGGATTGAAACCTTAAACGATTACGATTGCGAACTTCGTTACCATCCCGGGAAGGCAAACGTAGTAGCCGATGCCTTAAGTCGAAAAGAAAGAGCGGTGCCTCTTCGTGTCCGAGCCTTAAACATCACCATCCACACCAACCTTAATAGCCAAATTCGGGTAGCCCAAGATGAGGCTCTTAAGGATGAAAACGTTTCACACGAGCTCTTGAACATTCTCGTCTCTTGATTCGAAACTAAGGAAACCGGACTCCGATATTTCGCCGGAAGGATTTGGGTGCCTAGTTATGGGAACCTACGAAGTCTCATTTTAGATGAAGCCCATAAGTCACGATACTCGATCCACCCCGGTGCCAATAAGATGTACCACGACCTTAAACAACAATATTAGTGGCCGAACATCAAAAGGGACATAGCTACTTATGTTTCCAAGTGTTTGACATGTTCCAAAGTCAAAGCCGAACACCAAAGACCGTCTGGACTACTTCAACAACTCGAGATCCCGCAATGGAAGTGGGAAAGGATAACGATGGATTTTATCACCAAACTACCAAAAACGACGGGCGGTTATGTTACCATTTGGGTTATTGTTGACCGTCTCACCAAATCCGCACACTTTCTTGCCATGAAGGAGACCGACAAAATGGAGAAACTTGCGCAACTTTACATTAAAGAAATCGTAGCCCGACACGGTGTACCTTTATCGATTATCTCCGACCGAGATGGCCGTTTTGTTTCTAGATTTTGGCGTACCTTGCAAGAAGCGTTGGGAACGCGTTTAGACATGAGCACCGCATATCATCCTCAAACCGATGGACAAAGCGAACGTACAATTCAAACCTTGGAGGACATGTTACCAGCTTGCGTGGTTGATTTTGGAAAAGCTTGGGACAAGCACTTACCTCTCGCCGAGTTCTCTTACAACAATAGTTATCACGCGAGTATTAAAGCCGCACCTTTTGAAGCGCTATACGGCCGAAAATGTCGTTCACCTCTTTGTTGGGCCGAGGTAGGCGACGTGCAAATCACCGGACCCGAACTCATTCACGAAACCACCGAGAAGATCGTACAAATCCGAGATAGGCTCCGGATGGCCCGGAGTCATCAAAAGTGCTACACCGACAAAAGACGCAACGACCTCGAATTTCAAGTCGGTGACCGAGTAATGTTAAAAGTTGCACCTTGGAAAGGTGTAATCCGTTTTGGGAAACGCGGGAAGCTAAATCCGCGGTATATTGGTCCTTTCGAAATCTTGGAGCGTATTGGAAACGTTGCTTATCGTTTAGATCTTCCGCCTCAATTGAACTCCGTTCATCCTACCTTCCATGTATCTAACTTGAAAAAGTGTCTTGCCGAACCCGATATCGTCATCCCTCTCGAGGAACTTACTATTGATGACAAGCTTCATTTTGTGGAGGAACCGGTTGAAATTGTGGACACCTCCGTCAAGACATTGAAACAAAGCCGAATCCCGATTGTTAAAGTCCGTTGGAACGCCAAAAGAGGACCCGAGTTTACTTGGGAAAGGCAAGATCAAATGCAAAAGAAATACCCTCATTTATTCCCAATTCCGGAAACGCAGGATTCCGAGGAAGAAACAACGACTACTACGCCTACTTAAATTTCGGGACGAAATTTCTTTTAAGGAGTAGGTAATGTAACATCCCGCCTTTTTCCGTTTACTTTTCCGTTTAACTATTTAAATCCCGTTATATGTTTATAACATCTCCCGTTAATACATGTTTTAAAAATATCTCGTCTAGGTAATTCACGCACCCGCAACCGAACTTGAGGGACTAGTTTCGCCAAAATGCCAAAGAGGTGACTAGCCTTTGACTAGTCAACCCCCACCCCCATCTTTTCTTTTTCATTTTCCCTTTTCTTCTTCTACTTCCATATTTTCTCTCAATTTCTCAAACAAGGAATCATAATCTAAATCCAAGCTAGCGGGTGTCTTGCAAAACAAATTACATATTTGAAATCCTTGCAACTTCCTCTTCGATTCCATACCGACTTCATCAAGTTTGGGTAACTTTCTAAAATCACTAGATTTTGTGTTCTTGATATTTTTTGAACTTATAAAGTTGTTAATTAGTGTCTATGGCTCAAGTCTAACATGAATATATGATTTATATGCTCGATTTCATTATTTGAAGTAACTAGCTTGAGTATGAACTTTGGTGTGTTTGATTTGGTGATTTGGTTATTTGAATGTTGTTAAATGTTATAAATGCATGTATTAAATGTGTTCCTAGTATCACTAGCTTCGAATTGATGTGTAGGTTGCTTGAGAAAACTCCATAAACTTGATTAGTGATTTTGGTGAATTCGGGTTAGGGTTTGATAAGCTTGAAATGAATATTTGATGCATTGAATGACATGAATTGTAGTTAGTAAGTAGTTAGTTGTATTGTATGCTCGATTACCTACAAAACGGCATGTTATATGTATGCATTAAATGCCCGAATCATAAATGTGCACTTATCAAATTTGTGTATTAAATGTGTGCATTAATTGATCATTTACTTTGGAAAGCCGATTGTTACAAATAACATTTTTGGTTGGTGAAATGTATTTAGTTGTGTTCTTTGTCAAATTACCTTTCTAACGATATAAGATAAGAGTTCTAAGTATTAGCGGTTTGCGAGTTATGCTTGAAAGTGTTTGGAATTGAGACTTGGACATTTGAGACTGACCAGGTACCAGTTCCCGTGTATTGTCGCGGCGCGACAATTTGGGGCCGCGGTACGGCCTAAGCCGTGTCCAGTTTCTGACCTCTTTGGTCAAAATACGAAAAATGTTTGGCACACTATGGACCTCCGATTCACATGAGACTTGTTCTAACATGCTTATATATGAATAAAAACCTCAGAAAAATAGTTCGGGACCCGACCCGAACGTGTTGACTTTCGTTGACTTTGACCGACCAAAGTTTGACTTTTTGTCAAACTTAACCAAATGATTATGCAACCTTCCTAACTTGTTTCTGTACTTGTATCTTGCATGAAACTTGACAATTTGATTCACATGCTACATAATCGAGTCGTAACGAGCCATATGACTAATTAAACATCTTTGACCTATCGTGTTTACCGTTATTGATACGACCTATTGGTTTAGGTCAAGACTAGCACTATCCTTCGCACACGTTACTTTGTGAAGTACTTTTCATACGTGCACTCAAGGTGAGATCATAGTCCCATCCTTCAAACAACTTTTATGCTTTAAACTATGGGATGAGAAACATATACGTATCATACTTTTACACTTTGAACACAAGTACGAAAACGAACATTCCACGTACGGGTTTGAACAAAAAGCCTCAATTCAATTATCATTAGTTACACTTGCAGGGTGTAAACGTGAACTTATATTATGTGATCACATGGGCTTGACGAGCCTCATTCGGACGGTTCGCTACCGTTAGCGGATGAAATATATTTTCGGGTCTAGTGTATGTTCTAACACTACGCGAAGGGTGCAAAACAGTTAAGTTTGATAATTGGGTGCCCGCGAAACAAATAACAACTTTGGAATGCAAATGATTTAGATAATCATATTATATTAAATCTTGTGGTTCAAATGCAACGTTTACTAAAACACCTATGATTTCACCAACGTTTTCGTTGACAGTTTTCTATATGTTTTCTCAGGTCCTTGAAAGCTACTTGATACATGCTTCCGCACTCTTTTTGATACTTGCTTGGATGTCGAGTATACATGAATAGATGGAGCGTCTTTTGACTACTTTAAATTGTGTCGCATAGGTTTCATTCGTACGTTAAACATTGTAATGTAACTAGTCTTTCGAACTACATTTGTAAACTTGAAACATCCTTTTTCTTATAAAATAAATGCGACATATTTTGGTCAAAAGTCATAATAAAGACTTATGACCACGCAACGGGACCGAAGTAGTCGGCGCCGTCAAACATGATTTGGTCGGGTCGCTACAACTTTCATGTTGTTAAGCATAAACCATCGTGTCAAATAAGGACCGATCAGGTATTGATACAACTTACTTGTTTAGGTAAAGACTAAACAACTTTCATGCACACGTTTACTTTGTGAAGTACTTTTATACTTGTACACTCAAGGTGAGATCATAGTCCCACATTTTCAACAACTTATACTCTTTAAATCATGGGATGAGAAACATATACGTATTATACTTTTATGCTTTGAACACAAGTACGAAAACAAACATTCCACATGCAAGTTAGAACAAAAATCCTCAATTCAATTATCATTAGTTACACTTGTAGGGTGTAAACGTGAACTTATGTTGTGTGGATCCATACGTGAAATGTCCCGTTCTTATTGATTAAAAACGTTCCATATTAATTGATTTCGTTGCGAGGTTTTGACCTCTATATGAGACGTTTTTCAAAGACTGCATTCATTTTAAAACAAACCATAACCTTTATTTCATCAATAAAGGTTTAAAAAGCTTTACGTAGATTATCAAATAATGATAATCTAAAATATCCTGTTTACACACGACCATTACATAATGGTTTACAATACAAATATGTTACAACAAAATAATTTTCTTGAATGCAGTTTTTATACAATATCATACAAGCATGGACTCCAAATCTCGTCCTTATTTAAGTATGCGACAGCGGAAGCTCTTAATAATCACCTGAGAATAAACATGCTTAAAACGTCAACAAAAATGTTGGTGAGTTATAGGTTTAACCTATATATATCAAATCATAATAATAGACCACAAGATTTCATATTTCAATACACATCCCATACATAGAGATAAAAATCATTCATATGGTGAACACCTGGTAACCGACATTAACAAGATGCATATATAAGAATATCCCCATCATTCCGGGACACCCTTCGGATATGATATAAATTTCGAAGTACTAAAGCATCCGGTACTTTGGATGGGGTTTGTTAGGCCCAATAGATCTATCTTTAGGATTCGCGTCAATTAGGGTGTCTGTTTCCTAATTCTTAGATTACCAGACTTAATAAAAAGGGGCATATTCGATTTCGATAATTCAACCATAGAATGTAGTTTCACGTACTTGTGTCTATTTTGTAAATCAATTATAAAACCTGCATGTATTCTCATCCCAAAATATTAGATTTTAAAAGTGGGACTATAACTCACTTTCACAGATTTTTACTTCGTCGGGAAGTAAGACTTGGCCACTGGTTGATTCACGAACCTATAACAATATCTACATATATATCAAAGTATGTTCAAAATATATTTACAACACTTTTAATATATTTTGATGTTTTAAGTTTATTAAGTCAGCTGTCCTCGTTAGTAACCTACAACTAGTTGTCCACAGTTAGATGTACAGAAATAAATCGATAAATATTATCTTGAATCAATCCACGACCCAGTGTATACGTATCTCAGTATTGATCACAACTCAAACTATATATATTTTGGAATCAACCTCAACCCTGTATAGCTAACTCCAACATTCACATATAGAGTGTCTATGGTTGTTCCGAAATATATATAGATGTGTCAACATGATAGGTCGAAACATTGTATACGTGTCTATGGTATCTCAAGATTACATAATATACAATACAAGTTGATTAAGTTATGGTTGGAATAGATTTGTTACCAATTTTCACGTAGCTAAAATGAGAAAAATTATCCAATCTTGTTTTACCCATAACTTCTTCATTTTAAATCCGTTTTGAGTGAATCAAATTGTTATGGTTTCATATTGAACTATATTTTATGAATATAAACAGAAAAAGTATAGGTTTATAGTCGGAAAAATAAGTTACAAGTCATTTTTGTAAAGGTAGTCATTTCAGTCGAAAGAACGACGTCTAGATGACCATTTTAGAAAACATACTTCCACTTTGAGTTTAACCATAATTTTTAGATATAGTTTCATGTTCATAATAAAAATCATTTTCTCAGAATAACAACTTTTAAATCAAAGTTTATCATAGTTTTTAATTAACTAACCCAAAACAGCCCGCGGTGTTACTACGACGGCGTAAATCCGGTTTTACGGTGTTTTTCGTGTTTCCAGGTTTTAAATCATTAAGTTAGCATATCATATAGATATAGAACATATGTTTAGTTGATTTTAAAAGTCAAGTTAGATGGATTAACTTTTGTTTGCGAACAAGTTTAGAATTAACTAAACTATGTTCTAGTGATTACAAGTTTAAACCTTCGAATAAGATAGCTTTATATGTATGAATCGAATGATGTTATGAACATCATTACTACCTTAAGTTCCTTGGATAAACCTACTGGAAAAGAGAAAAATAGATCTAGCTTCAACGGATCCTTGGATGGCTCGAAGTTCTTGAAGCAGAATCATGACACGAAAACAAGTTCAAGTAAGATTATCACTTGAAATAAGATTGTTATAGTTATAGAAATTGAACCAAAGTTTGAATATGATTATTACCTTGTATTAGAATGATAACCTACTGTAAGAAACAAAGATTTCTTGAGATTGGATGATCACCTTACAAGATTGGAAGTGAGCTAGCAAACTTGAAAGTATTCTTGATTTTATGTAACTAGAACTTGTAGAATTTATGAAGAACACTTAGAACTTGAAGATAGAACTTGAGAGAGATCAATTAGATGAATAAAATTGAAGAATGAAAGTGTTTGTAGGTGTTTTTGGTCGTTGGTGTATGGATTAGATATAAAGGATATGTAATTTTGTTTTCATGTAAATAAGTCATGAATGATTACTCATATTTTTGTAATTTTATAAGATATTTCATGCTAGTTGCCAAATGATGGTTCCCACATGTGTTAGGTGACTCACATGGGCTGCTAAGATCTAATCATTGGAGTGTATATACCAATAGTACATACATCTAAAAGCTGTGTATTGTACGAGTACGAATACGTGTGCATACGAGTAGAATTGTTGATGAAACTGAACGAGGATGTAATTGTAAGCATTTTTGTTAAGCAGAAGTATTTTGATAAGTGTATTTAAGTCTTTCAAAAGTGTATAAATACATATTAAAACACTACATGTATATACATTTTAACTGAGTCGTTAAGTCATCGTTAGTCGTTACATGTAAGTGTTGTTTTGAAACCTTTAGGTTAACGATCGTGTTAAATGTTGTTAACCCAATGTTTATAATATCAAATGAGATTTTAAATTATTATATTATCATGATATTATCATGTATGAATATCTCTTAATATGATATATATACATTAAATGTCTTTACAACGATAATCGTTACATATATGTCTCGTTTAAAAATCATTAAGTTAGTAGTCTTGTTTTTACATATGTAGTTCATTATTAATATACTTAATGATATGTTTACTTATCATAGTATCATGTTAACTATATATATATCCATATATATGTCATCATATAGTTTTTACAAGTTTTAACGTTCGTGAATCACCGGTCAACTTGGGTGGTCAATTGTCTATATGAAACATATTTCAATTAATCAAGTCTTAACAAGTTTGATTGCTTAACATGTTGGAAACATTTAATCATGTAAATATCAATTTCAATTAATATATATAAACATGGAAAAGTTCGGGTCACTACAGTAGCTTTCCGTTAAATAAATTTCGTCCCGAAATTTTAAGCTGTTGAAGGTGTTGATGAATCTTCTGGAAATAGATGCGGGTATTTCTTCTTCATCTAATCTTTACGCTCCCAGGTGAACTCGGGTCCTCTACGAGCATTCCATCGAACCTTAACAATTGGTATCTTGTTTTGCTTAAGTCTTTTAACCTCGCGTTCCATTATTTCGACGGGTTCTTCGATGAATTGAAGTTTTTCGTTGATTTGGATTTCATCTAACGGAATAGTGAGATCTTCTTTAACAAAACATTTCTTCAAATTCGAGACGTGGAAAGTGTTATGTACAGCCGCGAGTTGTTGAGGTAACTCAAGTCGGTAAGCTACTGGTCCGACACGATCAATAATCTTGAATGGTCCAATATACCTTGGATTTAATTTCCCTCGTTTACCAAATCGAACAACGCCTTTCCAAGGTGCAACTTTAAGCATGACCATCTCTCCAATTTCAAATTCTATATCTTTTTTTTAATGTCAGCGTAGCTCTTTTGTCGACTTTGGGCGGTTTTCAACCGTTGTTGAATTTGGATGATCTTCTCGGTAGTTTCTTGTATAATCTCCGGACCCGTAATCTGTCTATCCCCCACTTCACTCCAACAAATCAGAGACCTGCACTTTCTACCATAAAGTGCTTCAAACGGCGCCATCTCAATGCTTGAATGGTAGCTGTTATTGTAGAAAAATTCTACTAACGGTAGATGTCGATCCCAACTGTTTCCGAAATCAATAACACATGCTCGTAGCATGTCTTCAAGCGTTTGTATCGTCCTTTCGCTCTGCCCATCAGTTTGTGGATGATAGGCAGTACTCATGTCTAGACGAGTTCCTAATGCTTGCTGTAATGTCTGCCAGAATCTTGAAATAAATCTGCCATCCCTATCAGAGATAATAGAGATTGGTATTCCATGTCTGGAGATGACTTCCTTCAAATACAGTCGTACTAACTTCTCCATCTTGTCATCTTCTCTTATTGGCAGGAAGTGTGCTGATTTAGTGAGACGATCAACTATTACCCAAATAGTATCAAAACCACTTGCAGTCCTTGGCAATTTAGTGATGAAATCCATGGTAATGTTTTCCCATTTCCATTCCGGGATTTCGGGTTGTTGAAGTAGACCTGATGGTTTCTGATGCTCAGCTTTGACCTTAGAACACGTCAAACATTCTCCTACGTATTTAGCAACATCGGCTTTCATACCCGGCCACCAAAAATGTTTCTTGAGATCCTTGTACATCTTCCCCGTTCCAGGATGTATTGAGTATCTGGTTTTATGAGCTTCTCTAAGTACCATTTCTCTCATATCTCCAAATTTTGGTACCCAAATCCTTTCAGCCCTATACCGGGTTCCGTCTTCCCAAATATTAAGATGCTTCTCCAATCCTTTGGGTATTTCATCCTTTAAATTTCCCTTTTTTAAAACTCCTTGTTGCGCCTCCTTTATTTGAGTAGTAAGGTTATTATGAATCATTATATTCATAGATTTTACTCGAATGGGTTCTCTGTCCTTCCTGCTCAAGGCATCGGCTACCACATTTGCCTTCCCCGGGTGGTAACGAATCTCAAAGTCGTAATCATTCAATAATTCAATCCACCTACGTTGCCTCATATTCAGTTGTTTCTGATTAAATATGTGTTGAAGACTTTTGTGGTCAGTATATATAATACTTTTGACCCCATATAAGTAGTGCCTCCAAGTCTTTAATGCAAAAACAACCGCGCCTAATTCCAAATCATGCGTCGTATAATTTTGTTCGTGAATCTTCAATTGTCTAGACGCATAAGCAATCACCTTCGTTCGTTGCATTAATACACAACCGAGACCTTGCTTTGATGCATCACAATAAATCACAAAATCATCATTCCCTTCAGGTAATGACAATATAGGTGCCGTAGTTAGCTTTTTCTTCAATAACTGAAACGCTTTCTCTTGTTCATCATTCCATTCAAATTTCTTCCCTTTATGCGTTAATGCAGTCAAGGGTTTTGCTATTTTGGAAAAGTCTTGCATGAACCTTCTGTAGTAACCAGCTAGTCCTAAAAACTGGCGTATGTGTTTCGGAGTTTTCGGGGTTTCTCACTTTTCAACAGTTTCTATCTTTGCCGGATCCACCTTAATACCTTCTTTGTTCACTATGTGACCGAGGAATTGAACTTCTTCCAACCAAAATGCACACTTTGAAAACTTAGCGTACAATTCTTCCTTCCTCAATACTTCTAACACCTTTCTCAAATGTTCACCGTGTTCTTGGTCATTCTTTGAGTAAATAAGTATGTCATCAATGAAAACAATGACAAACTTGTTAAGGTATGGTCCACACACTCGGTTCATAAGGTCCATGAACACAGCTGGTGCATTAGTTAAACCAAACGGCATGACCATAAACTCGTAATGACCGTAACGTGTTCTGAAAGCAGTCTTTGGAATATCATCTTCTTTCACCCGCATTTGATGATACCCGGAACGTAAGTCAATCTTTGAATAAACAGACGAGCCTTGTAGTTGATCAAATAAGTCGTCGATTCTCGGTAGTGGGTAGCGGTTCTTGATGGTAAGTTTGTTCAACTCTCGGTAGTCGATACACAACCTGAATGTACCATCTTTCTTCTTGACAAACAAAACAGGAGATCCCCACGGTGATGTGCTTGTTCGAATGAAACCACGCTCTAAAAGTTCTTGTAATTGGCTTTGCAGTTCTTTCATCTCGCTGGGTGCGAGTCTATAAGGAGCACGAGCTATTGGTGCAGCTCCTGGTACAAGATCTATTTGAAATTCAACGGATCGATGTGGGGGTAATCCCGGTAATTCTTTCGGAAATACATCGGGAAATTCTTTTGCAATGGGAACATCATTGATGCTCTTTTCTTTAGTTTGTACTTTCTCGACGTGTGCTAGAACAGCATAGCAACCTTTTCTTATTAGTTTTTGTGCCTTCAAATTACTAATAAGATGTAGCTTCGTGTTGCCCTTTTATCCGTACACCATAAAGGGTTTTCCTTTTTCTCGTATAATGCGAATTGCATTTTTGTAACAAACGATCTCTGCTTTCACTTCTTTCAACCAGTCCATACCGATTATCACATCAAAACTCCCTAACTCTACTGGTATCAAATCAATCTTAAATGTTTCGCTAACCAGTTTAATTTCTCGATTCCGACATATATTATCTGCTGAAATTAATTTACCATTTGCTAATTCGAGTAAAAATTTACTATCCAAAGGCGTCAATGCACAACTTAATTTAACACAAAAATCTCTACTCATATAGCTTCTATCCGCACCCGAATAAAATAAAACGTAAGCAGATTTATTGTCAATAAGAAACGTACCCATAACAAGCTCCGGGTCTTCCTGTGTCTCTGCCGCATTAATATTGAAAGCTCTTCCGCGGCCTTGTCCATTCGTGTTCTCCTGGTTCGGGCAATTTCTAATAATGTGGCCCGGTTTTCCACATTTATAACAAACTACATTGGCATAACTTGCTCCGACACTACTTGCTCCGCCATTACTCGTTCCGACACCATTTGTTCCTTTCATTCTATTAACCCCTGGTCCGTAGACCTCACACTTCGCCGCGCTATGACCATTTCTTTTACACTTGTTGCAAAATTTGGTGCAGAACCCCGAGTGATACTTTTCACACCTTTAGCATAGCTGTTTCTGATTGTTGTTGTTGTTGCGGTTATTATTGTTGTTGGGATGATTGTTGTAGTTGCTGTTGTTGTTGTTGTTGTTATTGTTGTTGTTGTTGTTGTTGTTGGGCCGTTTGTTGTAGTTGCGATTGATGTTGCGATTGTTGGGATAATTATTGCGAATATTGTTGTAATTGCTGTTGTTGTTGTATTGGTGATTCTTATCACCGTTTTCCTCCCACTTTCTTTTGACTTGCTTCACATTGGCCTCTTCAGCAGTCTGTTCTTTAATTCTTTCTTCAATCTGGTTCACTAGTTTGTGAGCCATTCTACATGCCTGTTGTATGGAGGCGGGCTCGTGTGAACTTATATCTTCTTGGATTCTTTCCGGTAATCCTTTCACAAACGCGTCGATCTCCTCTTCCTCATCTTCGAATGCTCCCGGACACAATAGGCACAATTCTGTGAATCGTCTTTCGTACGTGGTAATATCAAATCCTTGGGTTCATAACCCTCTAAGTTCTGTCTTGAGCTTATTGACCTCGGTTCTGGGACGGTACTTCTCGTTCATCAAGTGCTTGAATGCTGACCACGGTAGTGCGTACGCATCATCTTGTCCCACTTGCTCTAGATAGGTATTCCACCATGTTAATGCAGAACCTGTGAAGGTATGCGTATCATACTTCACTTTGTCCTCTTCAGTACACTTACTTATGGCAAACACCGATTCGACCTTCTCGGTCCACCGTTTCAATCCGATCGGTCCTTCGGTTCCATCAAATTCCAAAGGTTTGCAGGCAGTGAATTCTTTGTAGGTGCATCCTACACAATTTCCTGTACTGCTAGATCCAAGGTTATTGTTGGTATGTAGCGCAGCCTGTACTGCGGCTATGTTTGAAGCTAGAAAAGTACGGAATTCCTCTTCATTCATATTCACGGTGTGTCGAGTAGTCGGTGCCATTTCCTTCAAAATAGTCAAATGGAACAAGTTAATCATACAGAATATTAGGAGTAGTTAATAGTATTTCGTAGCATAATATGAACTCATTTATAAAAGCTTTTTCTTCATATTAGCGTTTTATAAGTTTAAATTCGGGTAGTACCTACCCGTTAAGTTCATACTTAGTAGGTAATATACAATTCAACTACTACAATTCTATATGAAAAACTGATTATAATAATATTTCGCGTTCAAACTTTTATACAATATTTTACAAACTTACAATACCGCTTATTTTACATATAGCATGAAATATAGCACACAATAAATTTGATACAAGATGATTGTGAAGATAATTCTAGCTAGTACACAAGTCGTTCAGCAAAGGCAATAAAGACACGTAATTCATACGTCCAGAAACAAGTCATGCATTCTGGTTTTACTAGGATTACTTCCCATCCTTGGTCTTGTGGAACATAACCGTTATGGCCGTTGATAAGATAGCATGTTGTAACGTCGTCAAAGGGACGAGGGTTACGTAATGTCCAACAGTCCCGTAACAATCTAAAAACCTCATTTCTTACCCCAATTACCGACTCCGTCACTTGTGGAAACGTTTTGTTTAATAGTTGTAGCCCGATGTTCTTGTTCTCACTTTGGTGAGAAGCGAACATTACTATTCCGTAAGCATAACATGCTTCTTTATGTTGCATGTTAGGCGCTTTTTCTAAATCACGAAGTCCAATATTCGGGTATATTGAGTCAAAATAATTTCTTAACCCATTGCGTAAAATAGCATTTGGGTTCCCCGCAATATATGCGTCAAAGTAAACACATCGTAACTTATGGATTTCCCAATGTGATATCCCCCATCTTTCGAATGAAAGCCTTTTATAAACCAAGGCATTCTTGGAACGTTCTTCGAATGTCTTACAAACTGATCTCGCCTTAAATAGTTGTGCCGAAGAATTCTGACCGACTCTAGACAAGATTTCATCAATCATGTCTCCGGGTAGGTCTCTTAAAATATTGGGTTGTCTATCCATTTTGTGTTTTTATACTGTAAAATAGACAAGAGTTAGATTCATAAAAAAAAATACTTATTAATACAAGCAATTTTTACATATATCATAAAGCATAAGCACACTATATTACATATATTACACCACACGAATACAACTATCTTATTCTGACTCGCTTGTTTCTTCTTCTTCGGTTTTGATTCGTTTTGCCAAGTTTCTAGGGATATATGATGTTCCCCTAATACGAGCCGTCGTTTTCCACATTGGTTTAGAAAAACCTGGTGGTTTAGAGGTTCCCGGGTCATTGTTACAACTTAAGGACTTCGGGGGTTGACGATACATATAAAGTTCATCGGGGTTGGAATTAGATTTCTCTATTTTTATGCCCTTTCCCTTATTATTTTCTTTTGCCTTTTTAAATTCAGTTGGGGTAATTTCTATAACATCATCGGAATTCTCGTCGGAATCCGATTCATCGGAGAATTGGTAATCCTCCCAATATTTTGCTTCCTTGGCGGAAACACCATTGACCATAATTAACCTTGGTCGGTTGGTTGAGGATTTTCTTTTACTTAACCGTTTTATTATTTCCCCCACCGGTTCTATTTCTTCATCCGATTCTGATTCTTCTTCCGGTTCCGATTCTTCTTCCGGTTCCGACTCTTCTTCCGGTTCCTCTTCGGGAACTTGTGAATCAGTCCACGAATCATTCCAATTTACATTTGACCCTTCATTATTATTAGGTGAGTCAATGGGACTTGTTCTAGAGGTAGACATCTATCACATAATATCAAACGCGTTAAGAGATTAATATATCACATAATATTCACATGTTAAAAATATATAGTTTCCAACAAAATTTGTTAAGCAATCATTTTTCAAGTAAACACGGTCGAAGTTCAGACTCACTAATGCATCCTAACAAACTCGATAAGACACACTAATGCAAAATTCTGGTTCTCTAAGACCAACGCTCGGATACCAACTGAAATGTCCCGTTCTTATTGATTAAAAACGTTCCATATTAATTGATTTCATTGCGAGGTTTTGACCTCTATATGAGACGTTTTTCAAAGACTTCATTCATTTTAAAACAAACCATAACCTTTATTTCATCAATAAAGGTTTAAAAAGCTTTACGTAGATTATCAAATAATGATAATCTAAAATATCCTGTTTACACACGACCATTACATAATGGTTTACAATACAAATATGTTACAACAAAATAAGTTTCTTGAATGTAGTTTTTATACAATATCATACAAGCATGGACTCCAAATCTCGTCCTTATTTAAGTATGCGACAGCGGAAGCTCTTAATAATCACCTGAGAATAAACATGCTTAAAACGTCAACAAAAATGTTGGTGAGTTATAGGTTTAACCTATATATATCAAATCATAATAATAGACCACAAGATTTCATATTTCAATACACATCCCATACATAGAGATAAAAATCATTCATATGGTGAACACCAGGTAACCAACATTAACAAGATGCATATATAAGAATATCCCCATCATTCCGGGATACCCTTCGGATATGATATAAATTTTGAAGTACTAAAGCATCCGGTACTTTGGATGGGGTTTGTTAGGCCCAATAGATCTATCTTTAGGATTCGCGTCAATTAGGGTGTCTGTTCCCTAATTCTTAGATTACCAGACTTAATAAAAAGGGGCATATTCGATTTCGATAATTCAACCATAGAATGTAGTTTCACGTACTTGTGTCTATTTTGTAAATCATTTATAAAACCTGCATGTATTCTCATCCCAAAATATTAGATTTTAAAAGTGGGACTATAACTCACTTTCACAGATTTTTACTTCGTCGGGAAGTAAGACTTGGTCACTGGTTGATTCACGAACCTATAACAATATATACATATATATCAAAGTATGTTCAAAATATATTTACAACACTTTTAATATATTTTGATGTTTTAAGTTTATTAAGTCAGCTGTCCTCGTTAGTAACCTACAACTAGTTGTCCACAGTTAGATGTACAGAAATAAATCGATAAATATTATCTTGAATCAATCCACGACCCAGTGTATACGTATCTCAGTATTGATCACAACTCAAACTATATATATTTTGGAATCAACCTCAACCCTGTATAGCTAACTCCAACATTCACATATAGAGTGTCTATGGTTGTTCCGAAATATATATATATGTGTCGACATGATAGGTCGAAACATTGTATACGTGTCTATGGTATCTCAAGATTACATAATATACAATACAAGTTGATTAAGTTATGGTTGGAATAGATTTGTTACCAATTTTCACGTAGCTAAAATGAGAAAAATTATCCAATCTTGTTTTACCCATAACTTCTTCATTTTAAATCCGTTTTGAGTGAATCAAATTGTTATGGTTTCATATTGAACTCTATTTTATGAATCTAAACACAAAAAGTATAGGTTTATAGTCGGAAAAATAAGTTACAAGTCGTTTTTGTAAAGGTAGTCATTTCAGTCGAAAGAACGACGTCTAGATGATCATTTTAGAAAACATACTTCCACTTTGAGTTTAACCATAATTTTTGGATATAGTTTCATGTTCATAATAAAAATCATTTTCTCAGAATAACAACTTTTAAATCAAAGTTTATCATAGTTTTTAATTAACTAACCCAAAACAGCCCGCGGTGTTACTACGACGGCGTAAATCCGGTTTTACGGTGTTTTTCGTGTTTGCAGGTTTTAAATCATTAAGTTAGCATATCATATAGATATATAACATATGTTTAGTTGATTTTAAAAGTCAAGTTAGAAGGATTAACTTTTGTTTGCGAACAAGTTTAGAATTAACTAAACTATGTTCTAGTGATTACAAGTTTAAACCTTCGAATAAGATAGCTTTATATGTATGAATCGAATGATGTTATGAACATCATTACTACCTTAAGTTCCTTGCATAAACCTACTGGAAAAGAGAAAAATGGATCTAGCTTCAACGGATCCTTGGATGGCTCGAAGTTCTTGAAGCAGTATCATGACACGAAAACAAGTTCAAGTAAGATTATCACTTGAAATAAGATTGTTATAGATATAGAAATTGAACCAAAGTTTGAATATGATTATTACCTTGTATTAGAATGATAACCTACTGTAAGAAACAAAGATTTCTTGAGGTTGGATGATCACCTTACATGATTGGAAGTGAGCTAGCAAACTTGAAAGTATTCTTGATTTTATGTAACTAGAACTTGTAGAATTTATGAAGAACACTTAGAACTTGAAGATAGAACTTGAGAGAGATCAATTAGATGAAGAAAATTGAAGAATGAAAGTGTTTGTAGGTGTTTTTGGTCGTTGGTGTATGGATTAGATATAAAGGATATGTAATTTTGTTTTCATGTAAATAAGTCATGAATGATTACTCATATTTTTGTAATTTTATGAGATATTTCATGCTAGTTGCCAAATGATGGTTCCCACATGTGTTAGGTGACTCACATGGGCTGCTAAGAGCTGATCATTGGAGTGTATATACCAATAGTACATACATCTAAAAGCTGTGTATTATACGAGTACGAATACGGGTGCATACGAGTAGAATTGTTGATGAAACTGAACGAGGATGTAATTGTAAGAATTTTTGTTAAGTAGAAGTATTTTGATAAGTGTATTGAAGTCTTTCAAAAGTGTATAAATACATATTAAAACACTACATGTATATACATTTTAATTGAGTCGTTAAGTCATCGTTAGTCGTTACATGTAAGTGTTGTTTTAAAACCTTTCGGTTAACGATCTTGTTAAATGTTGTTAACCCAATGTTTACAATATCAAATGAGATTTTAAATTATTATATTATCATGATATTATCATGTATGAATATCTCTTAATATGATATATATACATTAAATGTCTTTACAACGATAATCGTTACATATATGTCTCGTTTAAAAATCATTAAGTTAGTAGTCTTGTTTTTACATATGTAGTTCATTGTTAATATACTTAATGACATGTTTACTTATCATAGTATCATGTTAACTATATATATATATATATATATATATATATATATATATATATATATATATATATATATATATATATATATATATATATATATATATCCATATATATGTCATCATATAGTTTTTACAAGTTTTAACGTTCGTGAATCACCGGTCAACTTGGGTGGTCAATTGTCTATATGAAACATATTTCAATTAATCAAGTCTTAACTAGTTTGATTGCTTAACATGTTGAAAACATTTAATCACGTAAATATCAATTTCAATTAATATATATAAATATGGAAAAGTTCGGGTCACTACAATACGGGCTTGACGCGCCCTCATTCGGACGGTTCGCTACCGTTAGCGGATGAAATATATTTTCGGGTATAGTGTAGGTTCTAACACTATGATAACGGGATTCGTATAACAGTTAAGTCTTGATAATTGGGTGCTCGCGAACGTACAACAACTTTGGAATGCAAACGATTTGGATAATCAACTCATACAAAATCTTGTGGTTCAAAAACAACGTTTGCAAATATACCTATGATTTCACCAACGTTTTTCGTTGACAGTTTTCTATATGTTTCTCAGGTTCATACTTGGCTACTTGATACATGCTTCCGCACACTTTGATTACTTGTTTGGGGTCAAGCATACATGCATACGCTAGTGATAGCACCTTTGGATTCAAACTTAATGTTTACATGCATACGCTATTGATAGCATTCGTGATTTTCAACTTATAATATGTCGCAAGTTATTTCAATTATACTTATTAACTTTTGTAAACTTATACTTGTTGAACCGTTTGGTTTACTTGAAACTTTGCAAGTAATTCACGTTTCAAATGAATGCGACATAATTTTGGTCAAACGCGTCTCATTTAGGGACTATGACTACGTAACGGGACCTAAGTTAACGGCGCCTTCAATGGCGATTTTATCGGGTCGTCATAGAAAGTTAGTTCATAGGAAGAGTTTGTATGGTATGTATTATATGTGGGCTTAGTTGCTTCATTCAAAGACTTTCCAATGGGATTATATTTGAAACTTCGTGTAATTGACAATACAAGTTTAATTATAATTACTAGTTTCTGCAAACATATAAGAACAAAGGCAAATGACTCGATAATCTAAATTACTCAATTTAACAATCAAGGTAACTCCTAATTTGCCCAAGCCCGAAAAAAATTGCAACTTAATTTTAGGGGATTCTAGAAGACTTTTATTCATCGATTCTCATATTTGTCATGCTATCAAATAGAGCTTACAATTAATAAGAATCGAAAATTATTAAAACTAGAATTTCAATCCTCTATAAGAGAGGTCCCAACGGGCATCGCCCACTTCCGCCCAAAAACTCGCCCACGAGGGCCTTGATGGCACGATCGCGCCCAGGCAGGCGCCCAGGGGGTCGCCCAGCCCGTCGCCCACGGTCTCATGCTTTTACATCATGTTTGTGGACGAATTTTGGATCCATTTAAGCCATTAGCAAAATAAAAAAAAAAATTTAATAAAAATCCCAACGGCCAGCTTTTTTTTATTTTTATTTTTCTTTTTTTATTTAATCACTTTTACACTATATAAACACCAACCATATACTTCATTTTATACACTCAAACATATATTTTTTTTATATTTCCACCTCTCTCAAAATCAAAATCAAACACTCCCAAACTGCAAAATGCTAACACTTCCCCCCAATGATTGTTTCAATCGATGTTCGTTACGGAGGTGATTTCCGTAATCAAATGAAGGAATACAATTGGGGCGACAGAATTTCGTTTGAAGATATCGACATTCGTGATGTTGGTTTACAAGACTTGCTATCCTTTCTGAAGGAAAAAGTTCCGTGTGAATTCACGTCTGTGTTCTTTTATAAAGACGATTATGATGTGGATTGTAGGGCAAGTTTTCTGTGTACCGATGATCAATGGTACTTTATAAAAGATACCATTGAAGATCGCGGTAAACGCATTTCTCTGTTTGTGGTTCTTGAAGATGAAGAGACGTTGGGTTATCGTTACCTCGATGAATCAGCTGAAGCAGCAGCTGAAGCAGCAAGAGAAATACCGATGTCTCCAGAGTACCTCACAGACGGTGAAATGACTGGTGAACGCTACTTCGCAGATGACGACGACGACGACGAGTAGTTTGATATTTTAGTTTTCTAGTATTTTTAGTTTAATTGTCGTAATCTTTTAATTTTTAATTGTCGTGATGTTTTAATTTTTAATTATTGTAATTTTTTATTTTTTAATGAAATGGTAGTTTTATGTTTTTTATTTAAAATGTATTTTATAAGTATTAATAATTATTTGATAATATAAAAAAAATAAAAATGGAAGGAGGAGTGTCATGGTTGGCAGTGGTTAGTCCAGGTTTAGTCCAGATTTAGTCCTGGAAAAGGAGGTGAGAAGGATGTGCTGATGTGGCGCTGAATGATTGGTTAGTCTTGGAGGAAGTAGCTTCATGGTTGGGAGCGCTCTAAGCACCATGTTCTGTTGTGACCATTGTGGGATGTTACATAGGATGTCCTAGCCCTTTTTTCAAGTAGGGAAAGGTCTTAATTAACAAAATTTCGTTAAAAGTCTTATTACCATATATTAATTGATCCAAGTACAATATTGACAACTACCACAATTGATATATTTTTGTGATATATAATAACTTGATAAAGAGGCTAGTATGGATCCTGTATGTTTATCTATATAATTAATTAATTATAGACAACATTATTATTTTTTAAGATATTTTTTTCTCTATTAGATTAGACGAATAAAAGATCAATGATGCCTCTTTTATTTGATAATTCACTAGTGTGAGTATTTTTACTGAGCTAACATGGTTAATATGTAACCATTTGTTGACTACATTTCTTTAAGCACCACAACTTATGTTGTTATCAAATGCAAGCCGGTGAATGCATTTTGATGAATTCTTTTAGTTTGTGTTGATGACGTTTCGATGTTTAAATGCTTCAATAGTTTTAATTTTTGCTCGTTTTAACGTTCAATAGTTTTAATATGCTTGAGATGGAGAATTGTAAAATCGAAGAAAAGAGTCAAAATCTCACATCTGGAAAGGTATTAGTTCACTTGTGTAATAACACAAATCTAATTGATGGTTGGGTTACACTTTCAGATGACATTGGGTTAACTTATGTAACTATATAAGAAGATACCAATAGAATTATCCAGATGTCTTTTGACCAATCTGGTGTCCAGGACGATAATAAGTCTACAAAATCCTGCACAGATGATGATGAGTTTATTGATGATGATGATGAATTCATAGATGATACGTTCGATGGTTCAGACGATGATATTGGTTTCTTTAACCTGGATCCAGCTTCAAAAGACGAAAAGCTGAATGAATCCCGGTTTGCACAAAATCCTTGCAATATGTCCGATAATGCTGACCGGAAAAGTAATATTCCGGTGGTAGAAGATGAAGAATCCGGTTGTTGTAACCTAGAAAATGTCTTCAAAAGTAATCATGACACTATCAATGCAGAGAATGACAGAGAAGATGAATCGGTTCCCGAAACAACATTTAATGGGGGTAACCGTTCCCCATATACGGCGCCTCATTATGTTGAGTCAACCCACGCAACACCTCATAATGAAGCAAGCCAGGAAGATAACGGTCATGTCCCTACAACAGGCCCAGAGCAGCATAATCCACCTTATGTCAAAGATGGCCCAATTACGAATGATAATACCAACCTGGACAAGGGTACTTCAAGCCCAATATCTAAAGGGGTTAATGGGCCTTGCAGTTTTCCAGTCAACAATAACTTAAAATCTAAAGGTAAAGATACGGGTGGACCCAATGATACTGTTAAATCATATGGACAATCTTCCAAAGCTCAATCTGGAACTAAAAAAGGTGCGTCAAAGGGTTCCAAAAGAAACGAATCAAATAAAAAGGATTGTTGCCTTTCAAGTATTCGTCGCTGGAAAACTTCTTCCAGAATGATGAATTTAAAAAGTTCTGCTAGGAAAAAGCTAGACAATCAACCAATTAGATCAAGGTGTACTTCTTGTGATACGACGAGTCAAAAAACCTGTTCGATTGCAGACACAAATAAGGTAAAACAGGTGAAGTTCCATTCCTGCGATGCTGGGAAAAGTGACTCATCGTGCTCCTTTGGACCAATTAATTCAGAAGAAGTACATGAGTTTGGGTGCAGGTTAGGGTTGAAGTGGCAGAAGAAGACATCTGCACAGTAAGTTCATCTTTATTGCCCATTGCTGTTATTAATGAAGATAATTTCTTTTAACATAAGGGGTTTTTGTTCGGGTAAAAATAGTAAATTCGGGCCTGTTAAAAAATTGATTATGAAGGAAAAACCGTCTTTTGTTGCATTACAAGAGACAAAGATCCACACTATTAATGATTCATGGATTCGTAACCTTTGGGGATCCACAGACTGTGATTTCATTCAACAGGAGATGGTAGGCAAATCGGGAGGGCAGTTATTAATATGGGATACTAAACTGTTCGAGGCCATCGACATCATAAAGTTTGATAGGGTAATTGGTATTAAAGGAAAGTGGCGAAGCAATGGTATTGAAATCAACATTCTGAACGTTTATGGGCCACACGATGATGTGAAAAAACAGAGGTTATGGGATTCGTTAACTAGATTACTAGCAGATAGTGATGAGGCATGGGTTTTATGTGGGGATTTTAATAAGGTGAGAGTCGAGATGGAACGATTTAACTGTGAGTTTTTGGCAAATAGGGCTCGTAGGTTTAATGACATGATTGAAACAAACAACCTATTCGATATCCCACTTGGCGGAAGGTCTTTTACTCGGGTAAGTGACGATGGGATCAAGTTTAGCAAACTTGACCGTTTCTTAGTTTCCAATAATTTCTTTCTTTTATGGGACAACCTCATGGCAGTGGCTTTAGATAGAACCGAATCCGACCATTGCCCAATTGTTCTAAAAGATGATGAGAAAGACTACGGGTCCAAACCGTTTAAGGTGTTCGATGTTTGGTTAGACGAGGATGGTATTGATAAGGTAGTTACAGAAGCGTGGGGTAAGGTTTCTATTTCGGGTCCCCGCAAAGACAGAATCTTCATGAATAATCTCAAGTCAGTTAAAAATTCTCTTAGGGAGTGGAGCAAAGAAAAATTTGGTAAGTTAGACAATGATATCGAGGTTTACAAGAGTTTAGCTCAAGCATTGGAATTAAAAGCAGAGATGGGTAATCTAAATGCAGAAGAGTTAGAAGCATGGAAAAACGCTCGAAAAGAATGGTTAAATAAAGAAAAGATCAAGTCCGGTATGCTTAAGCAAAAGGCGCGTGTGCGTTGGGCCCTAGAAGGAGATGAAAACACAAAGTATTTTCACTCGATTATTCGAAACAATTATAGCAGATGTAACATCAGCGGCCTCATAATCAATGGAGAATGGAATGATAAGCCTGATGAGGTGAAGGCAGAAGTGTTTAAGCATTACAGTCGTTTATTTGAAGAACCTGACAGTTGGCGCCCTTCCATGGAGGATTTGAATTATCCTGTTATTTTCGGTATTGATACAGCCTCTCTCGAAAACAGATTCCTTGAATCGGAAATTCTTGAAGCGATTAACGACTGTGGAAGTACAAAAGCTCCCGGACCGGATGGTTTCAATATGAGATTCTTTAAAAAGTTCTGGGATACTATCAAAGGTGAGTTAATTGAGGCGATTAATTGGTTTTGGAAAAAAGGTGAAATATCAAGAGGCTGTAATGCTTCCTTTGTTACTCTCGTACCCAAAAAAGGTGATCCGATGGGGCTTGGAGACTACCGCCCGATTAGTCTAATTTGTAGCTACTACAAAATTGTGTCCAAGATTCTATCCAATCGGCTTCGCAAAGTTCTTCCATCACTAGTAGTTATAAAATAAAGTGCCTTTTTAAAATATAGATTCATCCTGGATGGTGTTTTTATTGCAAATGAGACGGTAGAATTCCTTAAAGCTAATCGTAAAAAAGGCTTCATCTTTAAAGTTGACTTTGAGAAAGCCTTCGATAGTCTCAATTGGAACTTCCTACTTGATGTGATGACATCGATGGGGTTTGGGGACAAATGGAGAAAATGGATTATGGCATGCCTCAAATCGGCTTCGATATCAATCCTTGTTAATGGTGCTCCGATCATGGAATTCTCGCTGGGTAGGGGTGTAAGACAAGGAGATCCTTTATCTCATTTTCTTTTTATTTTGGCGACGGAGGGTTTAAACATTCTTACTAAAGCGGCTTTGGATAAGGGCTTGTTTAAGGGGGTTGAAGTCGGGAATGACAAAGTCCTAATTTCTCACCTTCAATACGCGGATGATACCATGTTCTTTGGCGAATGGAGCCGATTGAATGCATATAATCTAATGAACTTGCTTAAGTGTTTTGAACTTGCTTCGGGCTTAAAAGTAAATTTTCATAAGAGTTGCGTTTACGGGGTTGGTATAGATCGAATGGAACTTGAAAGTATGTCCAACCATATGGGGTGCAAGTTGGGAATTTCCCCTTCATCTATCTTGGTCTACCGATAGGTTCGAGAATGAATAAATTAAATGATTGGCGTTTGGTTATTGATAAAGTTAATAGTAGACTATCGAGTTGTAAAAGAAGATCGATGTCATTTGGTGGACGTCTAGTTCTTATTAAATCGGTTCTAACAAGTCTTCCATTGTACTATTTCTCGCTCTACCTTGCGCCGCCTTGTGTGTTAAGATATCTTGAGTGTGTGAGGCGTAATTTTTTTTGGGGGGGAGGGGGGGGGGGGGGTTCGGGTTTGGATTCCAAAATTTCTTGGGTCAAATGGGGGTGTGTCATTAATTCTTACGGGAATGGGGGGGTTAAATATTGGGTCCTTCAAAAGTAAAAATCTAGCTTTGTTGGTAAAAAGGTGGTGGAGGTTTAAAACCGAAACTAACTCACTTTGGGTCAAAGTCGTTCGAAGTATCCATGGTTCTTGTGGCGGCCTTGAGTTGGAAAGTGGTTCAATCCACCTTTCAACAAAGGGTGTGTGGCGTAATATTGTTATTGCAGGTAAGGTTATAGAAGACACACAAGTGCAATTCAAGAATTCTTTCATCAAAACAATAGGTGACGGGGGTTCGACATCCTTTTGGCATGAGCGTTGGATAGGTGACGATAAATTATGTCATTTGTTTCCGAGGCTTTATAGGCTTGAAGAATCTCCTGATGTTACCATTAAAGATCGTTTGCCTGAGGGAACTGCTGTATGGCAGTGGAGAAGAACACCTTATGGTCGTGCAATGGGTGAGTTTGACTCGCTACTATCTCTTTTAGCATCTTACGCACCTGATCGAGATAATCCGGACAATTGGAAATGGTCAATGTCGTCGGACGGGCTGTTTAAAGTGAAAATCCTTGCTGCTGAGATTGACGAACACTTGCTGTCTAATACTTCCACAAATCAAGAATCCGTGGACCATTCGATCAGTTTTTGTAAGCATGCTTTGGATGTATGGGATCGGGTTTTTAATTGGTGGAACATGGGTAACTTCTCAAATTTTAGTCTACTTGAAATCTTCAATGGAAATGGTAACAAGGTGATGTCGAGTTTTGGAAGGAAAGTATGGCAAGCTTTGTTGTGGATTACCGCTTATATCATTTGGAAAAACCGCAATAACATGGTGTTCCAAGGTAAAAGTTGGAATGGCCCGGTTGCTCTTAATGAGGTCCAAGTCAAATCATTCGAGTGGATATCCTATAGATCGAGAGGGAGGAGTTTCGATTGGCTCACATGGCTTTCAAACCCGTCTAGTTATCTTACGGCTTCAGAGTGTATTTATTTTTTGAGTTGCAATCTTTGCATCTCATTGTTGTAGTTGTTTCTTATATTCCTCCTGTATGTCGTGTCTGTTTTGTGTTAGAGGCTGTTAGCCTTGTGTCTTTTTTCGTGTTTGCATAGCTGTATTCTATGCCCCTGTACTCTCTTTTTGTGTTTTATAAAGTTGCTTGCTGTTCTAAAAAAAATTGTTGCTCGTTTAGAGTATATCTAATGTGATTAGGGTCTGTTTCACTGTTAGACTGTATAACTCATTGGATCTTTCAATGTTATCAGTAAACAACCAACGAGATATTGTAGATATAGTACATAAGTGGAAAGTTAGTTCATAGGAAGAGTTTGTATGGTATGTGTTATATGTGGGCTTAGTTGGTTCATTCAAAGACTTCCCAATGGGATTTGAAACTGCGCTTAATTAACAATACAAGTTTAATTAAAATTACTAGTTCATGCAAGCATGCATGCAACTCCGAATTGAAAATAAACAAGGGTACGTATGCATTCTAATTCATAATTACGGAGGTGTTTCTCGATACTATTTTACTTTCGAGTAATTATTACCGTCTACATCTCAATCTCTCGTAAATATTCACTGACGAATTAGATAGTATTATTGTTGTATTCTACGAGTAATTTCTAAGAGTATATAATAATTATAAATAATTCACTTGAAAGTGCCTAGTTTTTTTTTGTTTTTTTTTTTTTTTTTTTCCTTTTTTTTAATATAAAGTTCATATATTTAGAATGAAAAGATTAATATGCCAACACGTACGAATGTTAATCTCGACATTTACTCTGAATTGGACTTTTTGCTTCCATATACTACCGACCAACTACCAAATTAAAGAAGGTTGTTGAGAGCATGTATCTTATATTATATGTTCGTGACTTCGTGTCATTATACAACTACATTTTATAATCACATATTCAAAATAATTTACTGTCTACATTCTAGATTAGATTTATATAAATAAATATAAAGTATGTTATCTTCCACCATCTTTATATGAATACAAAACTAAATTACACATGAAAAGAGGTGTTATTAGAGGACCAATGGCTATAAAAATGTTAAGTTTTTCAAAATAACTTATATTTGGAAATTTAATTTAGGTTTAAGAAGAAAACATTTTGAAAAGTTACTATGATAAGTTGATCATCTACTTTGCATTTTCTTTGAAATTATTAAAACACTAACGCGCAATTGTGAATTATGGTATCCTACATAGTAATCTCATCTTGAAATTCCCTTCTCGTGGGTTAAATTTATAAAATCGGGGAAATTGATTGTAAATGCTTTGAACTTTCACCTAAATTCTATTATATGTATTCAACTTCCAAACTTCCTATTGTATACAATTAACTTTATTTTTTATCCTATTGTATGTACTAAATGACTTACAGCCGGTGAAAGTTCAATCACCACAACACACCATATCCCCACCACCACCACCACCACCACCGTGCCATCACCATTAATTTACACCACCATACATCTTCCTTTTTATATTTTCACTCCTTACATGACTTCTATTACAAATTGTTCTAGGTCGATTTCAGTCTCAACCCAGTCAAACCAAATTACCTAATCTTAAATTCGGTCAATGGTGGCTCTGTTCTTTAGAGCTGTAAATGAGCCGAGTTACTCGCGAGCTACTCGAACTCGCTTTGTTTAAAGCTCGATTCGGCCGGGCTTAAACAAGCTCGAGCCTGAACTTGAACTTATTTTGATGCTCATTTAACAAACGAGCCCGAGCTCGAGTTTCATATCTCGAGCTTGAACGAGCTCGCGAACGTAAACGAGCTTTTCTTTTAAACATATATATATATATATATATATATATATATATATATATATATATATATATATAATAATAATAATAATAATAATAATAATAATAATAATAATTACTATGATATAAATAATAAATAATTGTTAAAATAATAACATTAAATATGACAATAAGTGTTAAAAATATGGCTATAAATAATTGTTAAAATAATAGTATTAAAAATTACAAAAAAAAAAAAAAAATTAATATGAAATAAAACTTACACTACAAGAAAAAAGGTCTTAAGTGACAAAAGCTATTGATCACTAATAACACTAAAATGGTCACTAAGTCAAGTTAGTAATCAAAATAAGTTGATCATTTTTCGTCACTATAGATTCGTCATTAAATATTATTAGATACCGAAATATTAAAATTGGTCACTATATTCACCATTTGTTTGATAACTAATATCGTATACTGATCAAAATTTATTGATGTCTTTTCAAATAGTGATTAAATATCATTATTAGTGACCTGAAAATAAGTCGTCACAAAAAGATCGTCACAAATGAACAATTTTCTTGTAGTGTAATTTAATTAATATAAAGAAAAATACTATTATGTAATTGACGAGTCGAGCTCGAGCTTAGAAAATATTAAATGAGCCAAGCTCAAGATTAGAAAATAGTAGATGAGCTAAGCTTGAGCTTAAGATATTAGGCTCGAACCAGGCCGAGCTCAAGCTCCTTTGAAATTTAAACGAGCCGATCTTAAGCTCGGCTCAGCTCGTTTACACCCTACTGCTCGTCCAACCTTTCACTCCTGCCCCACCTTCCCTACTTCGATTGGAGTAGGATTCTTGCCAGGCAATATTACCATACTGGTGCCGAAGGATTACTTTCATTGATGGTCAAGCTATTGCTAACAGCGGTTCAGCATCGAAATTCAGCGCATATAATGCGAACGGCAACTCCAACGCTTCGAGGAACACCATCTTCATGGAAAGACATGAAAAGTGCACTAGGAACATGCTAAGTATAATTTTTGGTAACGAAGGCGGGATCAGCTAGATTAAATTCTGGGACACACGAAGATATGCTATAGTAACTTATACTAATCATGCTCATGCTCGTTCGGCTGTTTACAATCATAATGGATCGGGTAATTTCAGGAAACCATTGTATGTTGGATGGCCTCGGGTTCGAACAACTACATGCAGAAGGTTTGTATTGGCTTATAAATGTAGCTATTTCAATCTTTTGCCTATATCCTATGGTGGCTAAGGAGTTGGACAGAAGTGTCATGCTGATTGACAATTTTTTTTTTTACAAATCGATGTTGAAGACGTTCATGTTGAGAAGAAAGGTACAAATTTCCTTTGTTTCTAAATTGGGGTTTTACGAATTTTTGTGCTCTGTCAAGATGAGGGTAGTTTGGCTAGACTTTTGGCACTACCGTCCGATTTAGAGTTTGTTGTGATCACACCTTTATCGGCCAAAGCATGTTGTCACTTTAGGTATTTTTGGCTTGAAATTAGAGGGGTACTGATTGCTTTCAACTCAGAAAATAATGCTTCGAGTATTGCTAATCATTTTGGTGATGTTGTTTGTGTTTCTAACTCAACGACTGCGTTTGAAAATGCTGGTTCAATTTTGTTTTTGTCGAGACCCGTGATGTTAAGCACAAACATAGATTGATCGGGGTGGCTTTGGTCGTGCGGGAATTGCTTAAAATCTCATGTTTTGGGTTAACGAGATCAATGACCCATATTTAGTTATGCGGATAGTCGGTGGTGGATTTGATTCAGATTAGGTAGTGTATTTGAATAGTGAACTTGTGAATGTTGTGGAGGAGGGTTTTTAACCCCATCGAAGGTAAGTGGTGCTGCAAGGGATTATTAATGATGCTTGGCTGATATCGATGATGTCAAGGGGTTAAAAGGGTCGATGAGAAGAGAGTGGCAGATTGTGCGGTTACCGAGGACACCTCTGGTGCTAGTAAGGTTCATGAAGTCATTTGTAGGGATGACAATATGTGTTTGTATGCCAATCGAGAAGTTTCTGTAGGTCGGGATGACGCCGATTTCGTGGCATTCGACTCATTTCAACGAGATTGGTCATGTACTAAGTAATGAAGGTTTTGGTCCTAAGAACAAAATAAGGCGCATCGACGAAGTTTTGAAGCCTTGTGAGTTTGTTTCTAGCTCGACACAATATGTAGGTAAACCGGGACATGAGGTTTCTAATTTCAAATGTTTCATGTGTTTTAGATAATTTGACTATTGTAGTTTCCCGTAATGAAGTAGGTAGAAAGTTTTGTATTTGTGCTAACGTTTTGTGTAGAGGTTTGTGTCGGGGTTGGTTTACTCATTCTTGGAGGTTTCGGGGTCCCATTTTGAACAGATCATATGTTAAAGGTAGTACAAATTCGAAGATAAGTTGAAGAAGAAAGCGGGCACGGAGGATTTGTTTTGCTTGAGGGATAGCGATGCTGATCACAACTTTGAAGCTGCCTTCCAACATTTGTCTAAAGATGTTGCGGTTGATGGTTTGAGTAACCTTCCTATTTTGGGATTGGGGTCGGTTCCTTCAGGTGATAAGTTTGGTTTTTCGGTAAATTAGCAAGGCTCGAGTTGATTCTACCTTCTCTGGGTACTCTTGTCAGTGACGGGTCGGGGAATATATTGACATATTCTTTTACTACTAGCAGGGGTAAAATCATCGACAACAATTATGTTGGAGGGTCTGATTCTATTCTGTGAGGTAAGTCTCAGAATGGAAAGCAGGTTGTTGATTAGATTAGGGTTTTTTTGTTGTGTTATTGTAGTTTTTAGCGTGTTAGTTATGCCCTTTTTGTATTTTTCTTTGTTGTTTGGTTTTTTCGTCATGAGATAAGATTCGGGTTTAGTTAGCTTTTGAACTGTTTAGTTTATGTAGGTTTTAGTTTACTGCCCTCGAGCCACGATGTCATCTTCATTGTTTGGATTTAGTGTTTATCCCTTTTTTTCGAGAAAATATTAGTTTATAAAATTTTAGTTTTTTCGAAAAAATAATAATAATAAAATCTCCCATTGCATATATTTATTTCATTCTATTTTTACATTTCAAAATTTTTAAAACAAATGAGCTTATGTGTAACGACCTCAAAATGTAACACGAGAAAACACGACTCTTTTTTTTATAACAACAACATTAATTTATGCCTGACCAAATGCGCGGTGCGCATTGGGATGCGCGGCACACTTTACAACGTGGAACAAGGTCAGAACTTGCTAACAGATCTGACTACCAGCAACCGGCCATTTGCGCGTTGCGCAGGCCTACGCGCGGCGTCCGTTAAAGCTGGGAAAACACTACAGTCCATTTTAAAACATGACAAACCATTTTTGCCCAAACCGAGATTCATAAATCCCCAACCCAATCCAACACTTTCGAAACATTAAATAATATGAGTTTTAATCGTCAAAAGTACATTACGACCCTTGGGACTCCAACGACCCATAATTACATGAAAGTGCCAATTTCGACCCATTTATATTTATTTTGACGGATTAAGACTCTACAACCCAACCCGATACCAAGAGCATAATCCCGGGGACTGACAAATCCCTACTCCGCGTTTAATATACAAAAGCTAATCCTCCAAGCTTAAGCAACGTCTATAAATCCCTAGTCTAACAACTAGGTAAACTCCGCATCAACGATACCTATAAAAAGGTAAACAACGAGAGGGGTAAGCATAAAGCTTAGTGAATGCAATAATTATACATATACATATATAATCTACTTACTTGCAAACACTTACATAAATACCTCATACGAGCTAGCAACTCAACAAACATGCAATCACAAAGTATACTAAATATCCGCAATTCACAATAAGCTAGCATCGCCAAAAGCATATAGTTCACAATTTAATATGCTAAAACTACAACATATAACCATAGTTAACCAATCGTACAAGGGAATGGTGCTCGCGAAAGACCATCGGAGTTCACAACATCCATTAGTGTTGATAATGCTAAAAACGAACATATATTTCATAGCATTATCACTCAAGAAAGACAAGCTTTTAGTTGCAATTGTTCTATTTAGAAGTGATATTCGTTTAAATAATAAAAGGTGAAGACAAAAGACAGATTCGACGAATTGAAGACGCAAATGATCAAAAAGCTAAAAAGTACAAAGTACAATCAAAGTGGTTCAAATTATTGATGAGAAACGTCTCGAAATTACAAGAGTACAAGACGCAAAACGCAAAGTACAAGATATTAAATTGTACGCAAGGACGTTCGAAAATCCGGAACCGGGACCAGAGTCAACTCTCAACACTCGACGCAACGGACTAAAAATTACGAGTCAGCTATGCACATAAATATAATATAATATTTAAATAATTCTTAAAATTATTTATATATTATATATATATATATATATATATATATATATATATATATATATATATATATATATATATATATATATATATATATATATATATATATATTTATAAACCGTCGACAAGATGCAAACAAAGACATGTGAGCTCTCCCAGCTGGCCATGCGATGGCATGGCCTGGAAGAGTAAAATCCATGGATCGCATGGCCCCATTTTGAGGGTCAGGTCCTATAAATTCGCAGTTTTGGTTGATCAAAATCACATCTTTTTCTCTTCCTATCTATCAACGTATATATATATATATATATATATATATATATATATATATATATATATATATATATATATATATATATATATATATACATATATATATATATATATTAATCATAATTTTAATTTTAATTTTAAATTTTAATAATAAGGGTATGTTAGCGAATGTTGTAAGGGTGTAAGTCGAAATTCTGTCCGTGTAACGCTATGCTATTTTTAATCATTGTAAGTTATGTTCAACCTTTTTAAATTAATGTCTCGTAGCTAAGTTATTATTATGCTTATTTAAGCCGAAGTAATCGTGATGTTGGGCTAAAATATTAAAGATTGAGTAATTGGGCTTTGTACCATAATTGGGGTTTGGACAAAAGAACGACACTTGTGGAAATTAGACTATGGGCTATTAATGGGTTTTATATTAACTTAACGATACCTCGTTAATTTAATATAAAGGTTATAATTTGATGTATTTATATATAACCACATACGCTTGACTGGGTACGGTGGGCGGGATATCTATAAATACCAATAATTGTTCATTTTACCGGACACGGGACTGGATTAATAGTTAATGGACTAGTTAAAACAGGGGTGGATTACATTCAAGGGTAATTGGTGTAATTGTTAACAAAGTATTAAAACCTTGGTTTACACGCAGTCGATAACCTGGTGTATTCATTAAACAAAGTAATAAGACCTTGTTACAGTTCGAATCCCCAATTAGTTGGAATACTTGACTTCGGGAATAAGAATAATTTGATGAAGACTTCCACATTTTATGATTATGACTGATGCACTATTATGGACAAATCCGTATGGACATATTGAATAATCCAGGACAAAGAACAATTAACCCATGATAATAAACTAAAATCAACACGTCAAACATCATGATTACGGATGTTTAAATAAGCATAATTCCTTTATTTCATATTTAATTTCCTTTATTTCATATTTAATTTCCTTTATTTCATATTTAATTGCACTTTTAATTATCGCACTTCAATTTATTGTCATTTTAATCATCGTACTTTTTAATTATCGCAATTTTATTTATCGTTATTTTATTTAATTGCACTTTAATTTATCGCACTTTAATTATTGTCATTTACTTTACGCTTTAAATTAAGTTATATTTATTTTTAATATTTTACATTAGGTTTTAACTGCGACTAAAGTTTTAAAATCGACAAACCGGTCATTAAACGGTAAAAAAACCCCTTTTATAATAATAATACTACTTATATATTTATATTTATACAAATATAGTTTTAAAAAATATAGCGTTAAACTTGGCGAGTTCCCTGTGGACGAACCGGACTTACTAAAAACTACACTACTATACGATTAGGTACACTGCCTATAAGTGTTGTAGCAAGGTTTAGGTATATCCACTCTATAAATAAATAAATAACTTGTGTAAAATTGTATTGTATTTAATAGTATTTTGTAGCAAAAATACTACTATTTTGTATACACCTCTACGCACATCAAGTGTACTTAACACTACGTATCACTAACCCCTGGGTGGCATCTTAACACGTCGATACTTCACCCCCGGGTGGTGTCTTAACACGTCGACACTTCACCCATCATACTTTCCGGAGTGGTGTCTTAACATGTCGACACTTCACCCCCGGGTGGTGTCTTAACAAGTCGACACTTCACCCATCATACTTCCCGGAGTGGTGTCTTAACACTTCGACACTTCAGTCGTCACGTGAAATGTGGTGTCTTAACACGTCGACACTTCACATCTCACGCTACACAAATAAATACATTATATACGTACACACATAATTATTTCACTCACCTTGGAATGTCCGCACGAGTAGTGTATTATGATCTCCGTCCTCATATCCGAGCAAATAGTTACCAATATTGCACATAGGTACAATATACACATAAATATACATTCTCTAAAAGAGAATCCGACACAACTATCCCTTAGCCGAGGGATCACACCTTGCACGCCAAAACCCGCCCATTTAACACCTAATGGACACAAACCGATTACCACTTCGGGTGGTAATTCAAAACAACACAACAAAGTACAATTTATTCCAAATCATACTTTACTCCAATTAGACCAAACCTAGGTCTTAACACTAAATTACTACTTAGGTAGTAATCATTTCAAACGTCATTCACACCAAAACCCCAACACGTGCAATATTGACCCATATTGCATTTGACCACGTTTGACTTATTTTTAAAATACCATTTTAACCCAAAATCACTTCCAGCGATTAATTACATCTAAAAACGTCCTTTACCACTTAACAAAAGTGTTTAAACATCTATTTGACCAAAACTAATGTCATCATCAATTTTGACCCAATTCAAAGTCAACCCATTTTGACATAAGCCCCAAAAACACCCTTAATTACTAACGGCTAGTGATTAACTTTCCAAAACACCAATTAACACTTGAATTAAACATTTATATGCTTGGTTCATCAAATCTTGACTCATAACTTAGTTTGACACATATTCAAGGTTAACACCCATTTTGACCAACAAACATGTTCTTATGAACATCTAAATCACCAACACACTTACAACCTAGTGATTAACACCCAAACCAATGACAAATACTTCCAAATTTGTCATCTAACCCTAAACCTACAATAGTCGGGTTCAATCACACTAACAATACAACAAAACCCCTAAATTCATGAGAAATCGGGTTTAGAACCCTAACTAGCACAAACCCTAAACATGAACAAGAATCTTAAACAATGAAGTTCGGATTCGAGACTTACCACTACCCTCAAAACGTAGCTAGGAGCGAGATGAACAACTTTAACACTTGAGCTTTCACCCTTCCCCAAATCGAGCTTCCTCTCTCTAGAAGTGGGTTTCTCTCTCTAAGATGAGAAGAGAGTGTTTGAGTGGAAGAGGATGAGGTGGAATGAAGATAAGATAAGCTTGGAACCAGTTTTGTGGCCAAAAATCCGGCCTTAAAGTGAAAGACCAATTTGCCCCTTTAAAATCCCTTAAAAAACGTATCTTGCTGTCAGCTCCATTTGCGTGCCACGCATATAGATGCGCGCCGCGCACTACAACTGAAAGTGAAGTCAACCAGCTTTTCTGAAGTTCAGGGACTTGAATTGACTAAGTCTGATTCTGATGCAAAATCTGAAAATGGCACTTTCTGATACATAAATTTACTGACACTTTCAGGAGCATTTTCTGACGCACAAAATTCAGGATCTTACAACTCTCTCCCACTTAAACTGGATCACGTCCCCGTGATCTCTGTCACTTAACCAACCAGACCCACCCTCTATGGTCCTCCGACACACATCCAAACTCGATGCCCATAAAATTTCCATTAACCCGTATATCTCACCACACGCTAATAATGACTAGTGTACATTACCGCAACCAGTGGTATCTCATACGCTCAATGTCCAAAAAGCCCACTTAGAAAATAAGGAAACACCATATATTCCTTCAAAATCTCTAGGCAATAATCGTAACAAGCTACATCCGCAACTATATCACTCCACGCGATCTACTAAATTCACTACGCCATGAACCTAGTCCTCCATTAATCCAAATCGAGAAGGATTCATGCCGCATCAAAACTTCGTATTTCAACGACTCGTAAACCAGCCAATCAAGAATGTTCTCCGAATCAAGAACCAACTTCCCCCGTCACCACCATCAAGTTATTCCTTCAATGAAGAAATTTCGGTATCCCCAAATAATCACACTGGGAACACGAACTTTCCCACCAATCGATCCGCACATGACCACCAGTCTCTGGATTAATCCAAGACGACAATAATACACCACGAACTAGGCAAAACATCAACACTCGACACAGGGTTTCTCCTTTAAACCCTACAACACATCCATACACTACGGCTTCCTAGTACTAGCATGGAAACTATTCGTATACTAGAATCCCGTCAACAGCGAATTATCATCAGAACAATTCGCGATTTGCTACACGACCCCCAAAAAATATTCACCCATTCAAGGTGAATCCTCCTACCTAGACCGTCCGTTAAGGATGGCCTCGACATTTAAATGCAACTAACGGGTCGCATCGCTAAGGAACACACTCTCGCAAACAACAACATCCGCTTGTCTTTATGTGAGATGATCAGAACCGGCACTCCCAGCCTCACAATCATCCATAAAGTGGAATAATCCACTGACAATTTTCACGACCACAATTCCCGAAAGGGAAAATATAGTATCCATCCCGAAATCGAACCCGTACCTACTCAACAGTACTATCCGGGTTTCACACCAACCCAATTTACATCACGAGAGCACCCGAATGACAGTTTCATTCTCTTATTCTGGGATCTCAAACTTCACATTTGGTCTCATACCGCACATTGGTACTACACGACCACCTTACATAAGAAGACTTACACTCCCTTCGATCCCATCATCAAAATCTTCACGCATAACATTCCGGAATTGTAACTCACAATCGTAAGGCACGATCTCGAGTCGACATTAACAACCCCTCACTCTTCCTCGTTAGGAACTCCGAATACCTATTGAGGCTTAGCACGGTACACTCCGACAGTTCACTATACATAACACCACCGGAGTTTCCTCGGGCGGCAGTAAAAACTCCCCCACTTAGGATTTAGCTCCATATTCTTACCGCAAAGATGGTAACATCCTGCGGAATTACCATTCCACAACACACATGATCATTGATCATAAACACCGAATCGCCGCAAACTCACTATAGGCTCTCAGAGCCGTCATACACAATCACTAGAGGTTTCGTACACACGATGACATCGCACCTTTATACCACAAATCACAATCAACTACCTTAATCGTTCGCAAAGCGAACTCCACCGAAGTCCTACATACGCCTCTAAGCCTAGGCATACGCCACTTCGCTTACTTAGTCGTGATTCTCAGTCGAGATCACCCGACCTTTCACCTAACGAACCGTTATTAACAATTGCTCACTCTCATGGAGAAGAGTGACAAATCCGGCACAATAACTGTGTTGACCGCAATATCAACACTTCATTATAATCTTCGGCCTAACCGAACATTTAACGACCCAACCCTCGTTAAACCAAAAACACGACCCAAATAAAAATTTTGTAGGACTGTGCATCTGGACGGCATCCAGTTATCTGGACGACGTCTAGTATTGAAGACCTGGACGGCGTCCAAGCATCTTGGACGGCGTCCAAATGAACTAAAAATTTCTGATCAGTTTTTCCATTTCACGCGAGCGGAAATCTCGCTTCCCGACACTTTTAAACGAAATGATTTTCACAACACTTTATAATAATTATAATTAAGAGATTTTCACAATAAAATCGAGTTTTACAACACCGGGCCCGCTTCGACCAAAATTACTACAAAGTGCCCATTTCGACCCATTTTAGCTTAATAAAAAACATAGACCGAGCATGGTGATTGGGGATATTCTACCCAATAGTAAACGATCCAAAAGCACGTCTTCTAAGCAACTACGCAAGTCCACTAGTCCCCACGCTTACCCGAGCCACCGCCTCCACGCGAATATATAAAAATGTAAACAACGAGAGGGTAAACTAATGCTTAGTAAGTGCAATAATTATACACATACATATATCATTTACCTACTTGCACTCCCTTACCCAAACCACAAGTTAAACCCACATGCCAAAGTATAGGAAACTAGCATCATCAATCTTACAACAATAATCTCGTATATCAAAGCGTAAAAGCTAGTAACATCAATCGCACCACAATTACCTCGTTTATCAATTCGCACAAGCTAGTATCATCAAAAGCGTACAACTAGCATCAACATTAGGATATATTTATTATAATAATAATAATGCTAAACATCAACATCAAATACGTACCATGGTTAACCAATAATCGCAAGGGAATGACCTCGCGAATAAGTCATCGGTGTTCATAACAACCATTAGCGCCCAAAAACGGCTATGGTATGCTAACCCCTGAGGTGTTCCGAAACGGCTATGGCATCACCCCAAGTGTTCCAAAATGTCTATGGCATCACTTAATCATCGTATGAGTATAGACAAGCTAATACTCACACAATGTGCACAAAACGGCTATGTGCACAATTATCACATGTGGAAAAAACGGCTATGCCACACATCAATGGTCAAAAAAATGGCTATGTTACTCACGGGCAAAATAATAGCAATATAATAATAATATATCAGGTCCACAAACCTTATGTCGCATGTAGTGCACAAAATCCAGCTATTGTGTCACTATTCCCAAAGGTGTCCAAACGGCTATCGTCGCATCGATGTGCATCAAAACCCGGCTATTGTGCACATCGCGCACAAGCAAATAAATTATATACATACATGTATAACTATTCCAATCACCTTGAAGTCTCGAAGAAAGCATCCAAGTCCGTTAATCCGCCAACGAAACGTACCTATTCCATTATCGTAATAACAAACATAACAGTTAGGGTGGATTACAAACCAATCCATATTGACACCTAGTGCAAATCTTGACCCAATTGTACTTCCAAGCCCAACCAAAGTCCAAACTCGCCAATAATCACTAACTAGAGTGATAATGGTTCCATTAACGCCAATCAAACCAATCATAAGTGTTAAACACCTATCTTGCCCAATTTAACACATAAACCCTAACTTTGACCCATTTCAAAATTAGTCAACCAAAGCATCCAAATGGGTTCCAACACTTCCAAAATCACTAAATTAAGTGATTACACCCAAAATCAACGCCTAATCATGGCCAAAACGTCAACCAACCCAAAATCTGCCAAGTACCAAAAATAACTAGTCACAACAAACCCACTTCATCATCTAAAAGGGTTTCACAACTAAACAATCTCAAACCCTATCTTTAATATCAAATCAACAACATGAAATTCGGAGTTGAGACTTACCAATACCACCAAGATGTTGCCGTTGACGAGGTGAACAACTTTAGTACTAGAGGTTTGGTGAGAATCCGACTCCTTTCTCTCCAAATCCACCTCTCTCTCTAAACTCTTACTCTCTCTCTAGATATGGATGAGAGTGTTTGTGGTGGTGAAAATAAAGTTGAATGAGCTCAACCTTGCCCATTTGTGGCTTAAAACCGGCCACCAAAGTAAAAGACCAAAATGCCCATTCAATTTTAAAACAAATTAACCAGCTGGCCCGTCAGCACATTTGGACGGCGTCCAGAATGTGGGACGACGTCCAGTCTAAAAGGGCAGGACGGCGTCCAGGATTTGGGACGGCGTCCCATTACACACTGGAACAGGAAACAAGGTCTTACAACTCTTCCACACTTAAATTGGATCACGTCCTCGTGATCCTCGCCACTTAACCAACCGAACTTACACTCAATGGTCCCCAAACATACACTCCGATACGACTTCCACCATAATTATCATTAACCTCGAATATTGTTCCAATTACCAAATACATACTTACACGCATTCCGAGACATGCAATGCACACATCACTCGAAGCCTACTACGATCGCTTAGCGTACATGGAATCATCACGTGTTCCTCCAATTCCTCTAGGCAATTCTTCCCAATGAATCACCCTCAATCATTCAATCGTCGCCCGCGATTTATCAATCCACGAATCCGAGCACTAAAACTCGCTCAATTCCTCACGTCGGGAAAACCCAACCTGTAATGACCCGCACTTTTTCGATCATTCTATATTTATAAGATTAATATTTACATAAATTAAACCTTACCAACATGACAAACAATCCAAATTTTTGAGACTTATGTCTTCGAAAAGAGTTTTACACAACGTTTGACCGTTCAATTTGACCGATGATATCACGAACTATATAACATACGATAATTATACGTTTATGTATATATATGTATTTATATATATTTAACATGATCTAAGGATGTTTAACATCTCATTGGGTACTAATAACAATGAGTTATAAGTATATTTTGAAACTACTAACTTAAGTTTTCAAAACGATAACTATACGTAACGTTCTTCGACATAAATACTTATAACCTATAATACTTATACATGCATCGTATAGATATGTATTTTATCACTTTTAAAGGGCTTACATACATAAAACAATATAAGTATATTTACAAAAGATAGCTATATTTGAATCCTCGTTCCGTTTTCTCAAAGATTTCTACACGTATATCTAGGGTATATGTACCCGTATCATACGCAGCTTCTAGATGTATTTACTATTGGTATATACCAATAAAAATCTGCTCCTTAGCAGCCTTAAATGATTAAGAAACATGTGGAACCAACCATTTGTCAAGTAGCATGAATTATTTAGCAAGAAAACAAAGTTAGGTATCTTTTTTTTTCCTTTATAACCTAAAAACGTTTTTATGCATGCACACCATTTCTTCACCCCATTTTCTCATACTTACACTCCCATTTCTCTCTCAAAATACTCTTAACTTCATACTTGATCATCTCCAAGCATTTTCCCCATCATTTAGCTTCAAAAACATCACTTAATCACCATAACAAAACCCTTACAAAAACACTTCAAGAATCCTTCCAAGAACACAAACTTACTTCCAATCTTTCATCCAATTCCATCACCCTTTTAGTTCTAGGTTCTTACTCCTCTTTTACAGCAACCTTGTCCAAGGAACTTGAGGTAGTAACTATGTTCATAACCTTATTCGATTCATATATATATAGCTATCTTATTTTGTGGTATAAAATTTTAACAACAAGAACATAGTTTGAATGTTTTCAAACTTGTTTGCAAACTAAATAGATCCTTCTAACTTAACTTTTAAAATACTCCAAGACCTGTAATATAACTTAAATATATGCTAATTTAACAAGGTATAACTTGGTTTTTCAAAGATTATCTTAAAAACTGTTTTTACGACGTCGGAGTGCCACCGGGGGCTGTTTTGGGTTGGATAATTAAAAACCATCTTAAACTTTGAATTGGAGGTTTATTTTCTGGAAAAATAATTTTTACTATGAATATGATAACACATAAAAATTTCATGATTTAACTCAAAGTATAAGTATTTTTAGAAAAATAATCATTTAAGGTTGTTTACATGATGGAAAATGATTAACTTCATAAGTTTCACTAAAGTTTGACCTATGCCGTGTGATTTTGAATACAAACTAAGGTATTTACAGTTCATAGTCTTAAATAGGGACTTGATCCAAGGAGATGGCAAGTTGAATCAACGAAAACGGATTTGTAACGAAGAAACTATGACCGAAACAAAATTGGTTATCCAAGACTTGTTTAACTTCGGGATTAATTGGGAAAAATTAAATAAAATCACATCTTTCTAAGATAACATGATATTTTATATATATGTACTTATAATTCAATTTTATATGGTTCAGGATCACCCGTAAACAACACGAGAAGATTAATCATAAGATCCCATGATTGTACGCAACACGTCATTTGACAACACCGGTACTTTATGTACGCAACACGTCATTTGACAACACCGGTACCATGTCAAGATTAATCTCGACCAATACATATACGATGGGGTTTTATTTATTTCGTTGGGGGTTTTATTTATTTCATTGCGGGTATATTAAACATCTAAAAATGAACCATTAAAATTGAATTACTAACAACGAACTGCTAACTACGGACTAAGGAATTATTCAAAGTATTAAAAGTATAACAAGTATATATATGTGACGTTTGTTTAAAAAGAAAAGGTATTGATATATTATATATGGATAGGTTCGTGATATCAACCGGAGACCAAGTCAAATTATATATATATCTTCAAGACGAAAGTGAGTATATAGTCCCACTTTTAAACTCTAAATATTTCGGGATGAGAATACATGTATTTTATGTTTTACGTTATGGACACAAGTAACTGAAAAATATATTCTACGTTGAGTTGTACCACTGGCATACTTCCCTGTAGCTTGGTAACTGTTATTTACAGCGGTATTGTAAACGCGAATCCTGTTGATAGATCTATCGGGCCTGACAACCCCAACCGGACTGGACGACCAGTATTCAACGGTTGCACAGTACTTCGTTTCGTGACTACACTTGGTACGGTGTAGTAAGATTTCATAATAAAGGGAATATGCGACGTGATTAAATGTTAAGTATGGTTACCAAGTGCTCAACCACTTAGAATATTTTTATTAAACTGTTTATATACGAAATCTTGTGGTCTATATATATATATTGCTGCCAGCATTAAACCTATATCTCACCAACTTTATGTTGACCTTTTAAAACATGTCTTTTCTCAGGTGATTACTAAAGCTTCCGCTGCATTATGTTGAATTTGAGCAGGATCTTGCGTACGCATATTTGTGTCAAAAATAAAACTGCATACCCAAGGATTTGTGTTGTAAAATATGCTCGAAATCGTGTTGTTATCATTATATGTAAAGTTTGTAAGTCGAAGATTATCGCTAAACGATAATCATCTTTTTATTGTCTAAAGCTTGTAACAAAAATAATGGTTATGGTTTGTAATGTATAATATATGCAGTTTCTCTTTTAAAAATGTCGCATATAGAGGTCAATACCTCGCAATGAAATCATACGTTATCTAACACGTTCTTATGGTTAAGGACGGGTTATGACATGTGGTATCAGAGCGGTGGTCTTAGCGAACCAGGTTTGCATTAGTGTGTCTAACCGATAAGTCGTTAGGATACATTAGTAAGTCTGGACTTTGACCGGGTCTGATTTAAAAACCATTGCTTATCATTGTTGGTTAAAATTTATATGTAAATATTATGTAGTACTAATGGGTTAGTTGTTGTATGATAGATGTCGGGCTCAAAACTTGTTATCACATTCAGCGACTCCGAACCAGAATCTTCAGATGGTGTTCCAGTCATTAACCTATCCGATGACGAAAATGATATCTTTGGGGAAGACTCACAAATTCCGGATGAACCAACTATAGAGAACCCGGAAAGTGAACCCGAGGAGGAAAGTGAACCTGAGGAGGAAAGTGAACCCGAGGAGGAAAGTGAACCCGAGGAGGAAAGTGAACTCGAGGAAGAAATACAGGAAATTACAAAAGACCAGTTCGAACTAGGAAAGAAACGAAAGGCTAATGAATTAGAAAATTCAAATCCTGAGTTTAATAAGGATGATGTGGCACCAACTCCACTAGACACTACCACCCCTATTCCCGCTATTCCTATTCGTTCTATTCCGGCATCCAGTTCTTCAGTCCCACAGCCAAAATATAGGCAGACAGCCAGGATAAGCGTTAAGCGATTCTTTGAACCTAAACGTCCTAGAAAATAGACCAAACGATGCGCTGCCGTATTAAACCATGGGATCATATAATGTTTTGTATAATATTATTAGTGTGGTTTGCTTAATGTTCGATGTAAGATAAGCATATGTAAAATAGTGAAGTGTGAAATGCAATAATTTTCCAAGGTTAAGTATTATTTAGATGGTAGTAATTGATTCTGTACTAAGCTATTAAGTATGGACATTAACGGGTAGGTACTACCCTAGATATAATTATAAAACGCTAATAAGAAGAAAAGGCTTTTATAATAATACCTGGTTCATATTATTAATAAGCTATAATGTACTGTAAATATACACTACATCTATAATATTCCATGTGAATAATTATTTTCTTTTCATTCTTATAGAAGAATATGGCGCGATTGAACCGAATGACGGAACAAGAAATCCAGGAACTCATCAATCAACGAGTGAACGACAGAATGTTATGGGTCGAGGCTGCAAGAGGTGCTGCAGTTAACCCAAATCCTCGTGTGGGGTGCACTTACAAAACTTTTCAAGCTTGCAAGCCCTCATCATTCAGTGGAACAGAAGGACCGATCGGTTTAACCCGGTGGATAGAAAAGATGGAGACTGTGTTTAAAATCAGTGGTTGTGTTGAAAAGGACATGACCAAGTATGCATCGTGCACTTTACAAGATAGTGCACTCACGTGGTGGAAAAATTATGTGAAGGCTGTAGGAGGAGATGTAGCTTATGATACTCCGTGGGAAGAATTCAAAACAATGTTAATCAACGAATATTGTCCAAGGAATGAGGTTAGGAAGTTGGAAGATGAGTTACGAAGTCTGAAGGTTATTGGTACTGAAATCACCAACTACAATCAGCGATTCATGGAATTAGTTTTGCTATGTCCTGAATTGGTTCCAACCGAAGAACGGAAGATTGAAATGTACAAAGATGGTTTGCCCAAAAAGGTCAAGGCAAATGTTACAGCATCGAAACCTAAGACAATTCATGAAGCTATAACCATGGCAAACGAGCTAATGGATCAGGTCATCATGGATAAGAAAGCATCCAATACTGATGTGAAGGTATCAGGTAACAAAAGAAAGTGGAATGGAAATTATGATCGAGGTAACCAACAACAATCTTTTAAGAAACAAGAAACCATACAAGGTGCAGGTAGTGGTTCAAGCTTTGGTTACAAAGGACAAAATCCTTTATGCAACCGATGCCACAAACATCACTCTGGCTACTGTAATGTGGTATGCAACAAATGTAATCGAAAGGGTCATCTTGCTGAAGATTGTAGGGCTCTCGTTACAAATACAAATGGTACCAAGACTCCTGCCACCAATGCAAATAGAACTGCTTTGGCTACCATTACTTGTTATGGGTGTGGAAAACAAGGTCACTATAAGAGCCAGTGTCCGAATCCAGAGAAGAATAATGGATCTGCACGTGGAAGAGCATTTGTTATTAATGCTAGAGAGGCGTGTGAAGACCCGGAGCTTGTTACGGGTACGTTTACCATTAATAACTTATCCGCATCTATTATATTTGATACTGGTGCTGATAGAAGTTACGTGTGTAGAGACTTTCACGCTAAATTGAATTGTTCATCATTACCTCTAGATGCTAAGTACATGATTGAGTTAGCTAATGGTAAACTAATTAAAGCCGATAAAATTTGCCGTGATTGTAAAATAAATTTAGTCGGAGAAACATTTAAGATTGATTTGATACCCGTAGAATTAGGAAGTTTTGATGTAATAGTCGGCATGGACTGGATGTCCAAAATAGGAGCTGAAGTTGTGTGCGCCAAGAAGGCAATTCGCATTCCTCGTAAGAATAAAACGCCAGTAATGATTTATGGAGAGAAGGGTAACTCAAAGCTAAAACTCATTAGTTATTTGAAAGCTCAAAAGTGCTTGAAGAAAGGGTGCTATGCTATCTTAGCACATGTTAATAAAGTCGAAAAGAAAGAAAAAGAGAAGTGCATCAATGACGTGCCTGTGGCAAGAGATTTTCCTGAAGTATTTCCGGAAGAGTTGCCGGGATTACCTCCATTTAGATCTGTAGAATTTCAAATAGATCTTGTACCAGGAGCTGCACCGGTTGCCCGTGCTCCATATAGACTTGCACCGTCCGAGTTAAAAGAACTTCAGAGTCAGTTAAAAGAATTACTGGAGCGTGGATTCATACGACCAAGTACTTCACCGTGGGGAGCTCCAATTTTATTCGTCAAGAAGAAAGACGGATCTTTCCGAATGTGTATAGATTATCGTGAATTAAATAAGTTAACTATCAAGAATCGGTATCCACTACCGAGAATTGACGACTTATTTGATCAACTCCAAGGATCATGTGTGTACTCGAAAATTGACCTAAGATCGGGCTATCATCAATTACGTGTCAAAGAAGAAGATATACCGAAAACTGCTTTTCGGACACGTTATGGTCATTACGAATTTTTGGTCATGCCGTTTGGGTTGACAAATGCGCCAGCTGTATTCATGGACCTCATGAATCGAGTTTGTAGTCCATATTTAGATAAGTTTGTTATCGTTTTCATTGATGATATTCTTATCTATTCCAAGAGTGAGCAAGAGCATGTGCAGCATTTAAGGTTGATATTAGAGTTGTTAAGAAAAGAACAGCTATATGCTAAATTTTCTAAATGTGCTTTCTGGTTGAAAGAAGTGCAATTTCTTGGCCACGTTGTTAGTAGCAAAGGAATTCAGCTTGATCCAGCAAAAATTGAAGCCATTGAAAAATGGGAGACTCCTAAGACACCAACGCAGATACGCCAATTTTTGGGTTTAGCCGGTTATTATAGAAGGTTTATTCAAGATTTTTCCCGAATAGCTAAACCGTTGACAGCGTTAACGCAAAAAGGGAAGAAATATGAATGGACCTCTAAGCAGGAGAACGCATTTCAAATACTAAAGAAGGAGTTAACTACGGCGCCTATTTTATCGTTACCAGAAGGGAACGATGATTTTGAAATATATTGTGACGCTTCACGACAAGGTTTTGGTTGCGTTCTTATGCAACGGAAGAGAGTTATTGCATACGCATCCCGACAATTGAAGATTCACGAGCGGAATTATACGACGCATGATCTAGAATTGGGAGCAGTTGTGTTTGCATTGAAGATGTGGAGACACTACTTGTATGGGGTTAAATTCACTGTGTTTACTGATCATAAAAGCCTTCAACATATTTTTGATCAGAAACAATTGAACATGAGGCAACGTAGGTGGGTCGAGTTAATAAACGACTATGATTGTGAAATTCGCTATCATCTCGGGAAAGCGAACGTAGTGGCCGATGCTCTAAGCAGAAAGGAACGAGAACCAATTCGAGTACGAGCGATGAACATAAAAATTCGCATGAATCTCAACTCACAAATCAAAGAAGTTCAACGAGAAGCACTTACTAAAGAAAATATAGGAAATGAAATAATGAAGAAGTATGAGAAGCAACTCGTTATGCGGGAAGATGGAATTCGATATTTTGCAAATCGTATTTGGGTACCGAAGTTGGGTGGATTAAGGAAGTTGATATTGAACGAGGCACATAAGACAAGATATTCGATACATCCTGGAGTTGGAAAGATGTACCAAGATCTTAAGACGCATTATTGGTGGCCTAATTTGAAGACAGACGTTGCAACATATGTTGGGGAATGTTTAACTTGTTCCAAAGTCAAAGCAGAACACCAGAAACCGTCAGGGTTACTTCAACAACCAGAAATTCCAGAATGGAAATGGGACGGTATTACCATGGATTTCATCACGAAGTTACCAAAGACTGCCTGGGGATACGACACCATTTGGGTAATTGTTGATCGTCTTACCAAATCTGCACATTTCTTGCCTATAAAGGAAACAGATAGAATGGAGAAATTATTACGATTATATATAAAGGAAATAGTTTCAAGGCATGGAATACCTATTTCCATTATATCTGATCGTGATAGTAGATTTACCTCAAAGTTCTGGCAATCACTACAGGAGGCACTAGGAACTCGTTTGGATATGAGTACCGCATATCATCCGCAAACGGACGGGCAGAGTGAAAGAACAATTCAGACTCTTGAAGACATGCTCAGGGCATGTGTGATCGATTTTGGAAACGGATGGGATAAGTATCTACCACTAGCAGAATTCTCGTATAATAATAGTTATCATGCGAGCATTAAAGCTGCACCATTCGAAGCATTGTACGGAAGGAAGTGTAGATCTCCTATCTGTTGGAATGAAGTAGGAGATCGACAATTAACTGGTCCCGAGATCATACATGAAACTACTGAAAAGATAGTACAAATCAAAGAGAGATTGAAAACAGCCCGTAGTCGCCAAAAGAGCTACGCCGATGTCCGAAGGAAACCATTAGAGTTTCAGATCGGTGACATGGTTATGCTAAAGGTGTCACCTTGGAAAGGTGTAATACGTTTCGGTAAAAGAGGTAAACTGAACCCAAGATATGTAGGCCCGTTCAAGATCATCGAACGCATTGGACCGGTAGCTTATCGACTCGAGTTACCGCAACAACTCGCCGGAGTACATAATACCTTTCACGTCTCGAACCTTAAGAAGTGTCTTGCAAAGGAAGACCTCACCATTCCTCTTGAAGAAATCCATGTCGACGAGAAACTACAATTCATCGAAGAACCAATCGAAATCATGGATCGTGAAGTTAAACGGCTCAAGCAGAGCAACATACCGATCGTTAAGGTTCGTTGGAATGCTCGAAGGGGTCCCGAGTTTACTTGAGAATGAGAGGATCAAATGAAACAAAAGTATCCACACTTGTTTCCCGATGACGCAAAATAGGTACAATTTTAAAATTTCGGGACGAAATTTATTTAACGGGTAGGTACTGTAATGACCCGCACTTTTTCGATCATTCTATATTTATAAGATTAATATTTACATAAATTAAACCTTACCAACATGACAAACAATCCAAATTTTTGAGACTTATGTCTTCGAAAAGAGTTTTACACAACGTTTGACCGTCCAATTTGACCGATGATATCACGAACTATATAACATACGATAATTATACGTTTATGTATATATATGTATTTATATATATTTAACATGATCTAAGGATGTTTAACATCTCATTGGGTACTAATAAAAATGAGTTATAAGTATATTTTGAAACTACTAACTTAAGTTTTCAAAACGATAACTATACGTAACGTTCTTCGACATAAATACTTATAACCTATAATACTTATACATGCATCGTATAGATATGTATTTTATCACTTTTAAAGGGCTTACATACATAAAACAATATAAGTATATTTACAAAAGATAGCTATATTTGAATCCTCATTCCGTTTTCTCAAAGATTTCTACACGTATATCTAGGGTATATGTACCCGTATCATACGCAGCTTCTAGATGTATTTACTATTGGTATATACCAATAAAAATCTGCTCCTTAGCAGCCTTAAATGATTAAGAAATATGTGGAACCAACCATTTGTCAAGTAGCATGAATTATTTAGCAAGAAAACAAAGTTATGTATCTTTTTTTTCCTTTATAACCTAAAAACGTTTTTATGCATGCACACCATTTCTTCACCCCATTTTCTCATACTTACACTCCCATTTCTCTCTCAAAATACTCTTAACTTCATACTTGATCATCTCCAAGCATTTTCCCCATCATTTAGCTTCAAAAACATCACTTAATCACCATAAGAAAACCCTTACAAAAACACTTCAAGAATCCTTCCAAGAACACAAACTTACTTCCAATCTTTCATCCAATTCCATCACCCTTTTAGTTCTAGGTTCTTACTCCTCTTTTACAGTAACCTTGTCCAAGGAACTTGAGGTAGTAACTATGTTCATAACCTTATTCGATTCATATATATATAGCTATCTTATTTTGTGGTATAAAATTTTAACAACAAGAACATAGTTTGAATGTTTTCAAACTTGTTTGCAAACTAAATAGATCCTTCTAACTTAACTTTTAAAATACTCCAAGACCTGTAATATAACTTAAATATATGCTAATTTAACAAGGTATAACTTGGTTTTTCAAAGATTATCTTAAAAACTGTTTTTACGACGTCGGAGTGCCACCGGGGGCTGTTTTGGGTTGGATAATTAAAAACCATCTTAAACTTTGAATTGGAGGTTTATTTTCTGGAAAAATAATTTTTACTATGAATATGATAACACATAAAAATTTCATGATTTAACTCAAAGTATAAGTATTTTTAGAAAAATAATCATTTAAGGTTGTTTACATGATGGAAAATGATTAACTTCATAAGTTTCACTAAAGTTTGACCTATGCCGTGTGATTTTGAATACAAACTAAGGTATTTACAGTTCATAGTCTTAAAGAGGGACTCGATCCAAGGAGATGGCAAGTTGAATCAACGAAAACGGATTTGTAACGAAGAAACTATGACCGAAACAAAATTGGTTATCCAAGACTTGTTTAACTTCGGGATTAATTGGGAAAAATTAAATAAAATCACATCTTTCTAAGATAACATGATATTTTATATATATGTACTTATAATTCAATTTTATATGGTTCAGGATCACCCGTAAACAACACGAGAAGATTAATCATAAGATCCCATGATTGTACGCAACACGTCATTTGACAACACCGGTACTTTATGTACGCAACACGTCATTTGACAACACCGGTACCATGGGTCAAGATTAATCTCGACCAATACATATACGATGGGGTTTTATTTATTTCGTTGGGGGTTTTATTTATTTCATTGCGGGTATATTAAACATCTAAAAATGAACCATTAAAATTGAATTACTAACAACGAACTGCTAACTACGGACTAAGGAATTATTCAAAGTATTAAAAGTATAACAAGTATATATATGTGACGTTTGTTTAAAAAGAAAAGGTATTGATATATTATATATGGATAGGTTCGTGATATCAACCGGAGACCAAGTCAAATTATATATATATCTTCAAGACGAAAGTGAGTATATAGTCCCACTTTTAAACTCTAAATATTTCGGGATGAGAATACATGTATTTTATGTTTTACGTTATGGACACAAGTAACTGAAAAATATATTCTACGTTGAGTTGTACCACTGGCATACTTCCCTGTAGCTTGGTAACTGTTATTTACAGCGGTATTGTAAACGCGAATCCTGTTGATAGATCTATCGGGCCTGACAACCCCAACCGGACTGGACGACCAGTATTCAACGGTTGCACAGTACTTCGTTTCGTGACTACACTTGGTACGGTGTAGTAAGATTTCATAATAAAGGGAATATGCGACGTGATTAAATGTTAAGTATGGTTACCAAGTGCTCAACCACTTAGAATATTTTTATTAAACTGTTTATATACGAAATCTTGTGGTCTATATATATATATTGCTGCCGGCATTAAACCTATATCTCACCAACTTTATGTTGACCTTTTAAAACATGTCTATTCTCAGGTGATTACTAAAGCTTCCGCTGCATTATGTTGAATTTGAGCAGGATCTTGCGTACGCATATTTGTGTCAAAAATAAAACTGCATACCCAAGGATTTGTGTTGTAAAATATGCTCGAAATCGTGTTGTTATCATTATATGTAAAGTTTGTAAGTCGAAGATTATCGCTAAACGATAATCATCTTTTTATTGTCTAAAGCTTGTAACAAAAATAATGGTTATGGTTTGTAATGTATAATATATGCAGTTTCTCTTTTAAAAATGTCGCATATAGAGGTCAATACCTCGCAATGAAATCATACGTTATCTAACACGTTCTTATGGTTAAGGACGGGTTATGACACAACCAAACTTGTTCTGAGACATCATCTCTATCGTATACCCTTAACAAGCGTAGTGCTATAGTAACCATGTCCCCAACATGAAGTCAACAACCCAACTGATGAAGACCAAAAAAAGTGAATCCTTACGGATAACATTTACCACCTATCCTTCCCCGTCGCGTGCAAACATGGCTAATACGCAACTACCGTAATTTTGTGAGCAAGCACGGCTATTGCAACACTAATCACATAACATGGTCCTTATGACCGAACCACTGGCGTATAAAACAACCAATAGTTCTCAATACTAACAACATGGAGGTTATTTCAACACAAAACTCAAGGTGTACCAAAAATGACTATTGTTACACCCTCAAGTGCATGAAAAACGGCTATCGTGATATATCCGTAGTGTGCAAAAATGGCTATTGCAACACTACCAACAATATGTGAGCGAAACACGGGTATCGCATCGCTATTACCAACATGTGAGTAAAAATCGGCTATTACTCCCAACCATGTGCACAAAACGGCTATGTGCACAATTCATACAGGCAATTAAGATCATAAACATACAAGTAACGGTTCTTTCCGGACACCGCTTACCATCAATCACAACCAAGGGTGGTTAACGAAGAGCAAATCCTTCCGGATATCACTCATCACTTAAACGTGGTCAACAAAGAGATAACCCCAAATAAACACATACACGTAATTACCTCGTAGTATACAAAATGGCTATCGTGTAACTACTACCCAATGTATACGACAATGAGGCATCATATTCTTTATCAAAGTCTCATCACACTACCTAGGTAGGAATATAAATATTCTTAATGAAGTCGACACAGTTCCTTTGATACAACATTACCAACTTCCTCGTGTGGTAGTACAAACTCCCCCACATAGAACTTCGTTCCTCAATCAAATAGCCAAGATTACAAAGTCAAGCGATTTCACTATTTACCGGCGTACACGACCATACTTGACGCCAGTCCCTCTTCCTAAATTCTCGAGAAATCCATTCAATAATAATAAGAACTAACGTCTACCGTCACCCGTTTGCACCACTTAAGCGATGACACAATGTCAACATATCACGTACCCTTTTTAGAACAAAATTACTGCTTCTCGCAAGGTAGACTTTTCTAACTATTAAATTCTTTCAACCCGTTACCACTACAAAATCATCCGACCGACGATACACCATGCTCACCCTCTTGGAAAAGAGTGACTATAGCTCCAACAACGAATGCCTACCACCTTGCATCCCATAACACGTACGTCATCAAACCTTATTTTATTTCGGTTCGTCCTTCGCCACTTCGTACCAATCATTCATTAACATGAACACAAGCATCCCTCTTACAGTCGTCCGATTGCAATAGCTTGTAAAATTTCCACTTAGTCACTTATGTACATAAGGGTTTCAGTAAGCTACCCTAAGTACAATGTAACCACAACCATCGAAGTCGCACATCACGCCCACGGGTATGAGAAGGCACCTGACAACGCGTTACGTAGACTCCGTCACCAACATACATCGAGGTCAAATAACTCGATCTCCAGGGTTCCATTCAGCCGATAAACCTTATGGTTCACCATCTTCACTACAAAAGTGAACACGCGCTCACAACCTAACACTAAAGCCCGTTCCCATGGCTTGGTAGAATCATTTACTCAATCACTAAGGAATGCTTGGTTGTACCTAGTCTTACATCCTTCGTCCGTGAATCCAAATGTCACCATAGGGTAAATCCATTAGGAATGTCCTTCTAACAATAATACACACGACAAAATCAGAATCTTAAGGGTCTCACTCGAACAAGCTTAATGACCCGATACCAACCAAATGTCTAAGCATCTAAAGACTCGCACAACAGAGCCAAGGCACAACACACTACTCATACACTCTAATGAGTGCAACCCGAAACCATAAACGTAAACCGTCCGCTCGCTACGGATTATCCCCAACGGAAAATAAAGTTTAGCTAAGACTCACGTACACCCCGCATGTTATTACTAATGAACAACATACAATATCACACAAAAAGTACCTGAAGCAACATCGTTGGACCCTCATGCTTCACTAATCATCAGATAGTCGCGCTCTAACCTCTTAACCCGATCTTCAAACGATTCGGGACATTCTGACTTTTGGTGTCCCTCCTTCCGACAGATAAAGCACTTGATCGCGCTCGACGGTACACCCGTGCATTCCTTTTCCAAACGTCCTCGTTCACCACATGTAAAACACGTATGCACGAAACCTCCCAACTTTTTTGTCTAATTTCTAACCAACTCGGGACACTCTAGTCTTCGGTGTCCTTCTTTACGACAATTGTAACACATCACTTCATCACCCCTCGGTATCGTACACTCCCAAATCTTGTGGCCCCTCACCCCACAGTTGTAACATCTAGGCATACTAGTGACCGACACTATCTTCATCTTACTTCTGACACCTTCGGTCGCATTACTTGCTTTCGTACTAGGGCCACTTCTTGATTCGAACTTTCTCTTAACCAAAGGGTGATCAACAATTTTTGGAGCATGAAATTTAATCCCCATAATCGCTCCCTCGTCACCGTTATCTTGAGGTTTAGGAAACCTCTTTTGGAACTCTTCCCTTACAACTTTAACCACTTGGTCTCGGAAAATTTCCGTTGTTAGTCCTTCATTCAACTCCTTGGTTACTTCCCTAACTTTGTCGGTGAAAACCGAGACATACTGCTCAAACACGGCCTCAATCCTTAACGTTAACTCATCCTTCCCCTCATGAATAGGCTCACTCGTTCCGCATCCATCCTCCATCTTCATTCTAAAGAATGCAATCGATTAAGCAACGAACGAGTACAATCATACGTACAATCCCGACCCATCTTGCTCGGCTATCGTCTTACATCACTTGTCAAATACGATTTGCACCCGTAAAAATGGTAGCTAGTCATTATTACGCGTACACGCCGTATCCACTCGTTAGTACAACGACCGCTTGCTCGATGATATAAACCAACACCAACTCAAAATATATTAATAATATCCGCCATTAATATAAACGTTAGTCCGCCTATAACTAGGACACTAACCAAATTCCCATTTCGACCCGTAATCCTACAAGTCCGGCAATAATTTAGCACGCACAAAAGTCTAAGTCTAGTCTAGGCACCTATCTCAAGTCACCTAAATCCCTTAGACCATGCTCTGATACCACTTTTAACGACCCAACCCTCGTTAACCCAAAAACACGACCAAAATAAAATTTTTGTAGGACTGTGATTCTGGACGGCGTCCAGTTATCTGGACGGCGTCTAGTATTGAAGACCTGGACGGCGTCCAAGCATCTTGGACGGCGTCCAAATGAACTAAAAATTTCTGATCAGTTTTTCCATTTCACGCGAGCGGAAATCTCGCTTCCCGACACTTTTAAACGAAATAATTTTCACAATACTTTATAATAATTATAATTAAGAGATTTCCACAATAAAATCGAGTTTTACAACACCGAGCTCACTTCGACTCAAATTACTTCAAAGCGCCCATTTCGACCCATTTTAGCTTAATACAAAACATAGACCGAGCATGGTGATATGAGATACGCTACCCAATCCTAAACGATCCAAAATCATGTCTTCTAAGCAACTACGCAAGTCCACTAGTCCCCACGCTTACCCGAGCCACCGCCTCCACGCTAATCTATAAAAATGTAAACAACGAGAGGGTAAGCTAATGCTTAGTGAGTGCAATAATTATACACATACATATATAATTTACCTACTTGCACTCCCTTACCCAAACCATAAGTTAAACCCACATGCCAAAGTATAGGAAACTAGCATCATCAATCTTACCACAATAATCTCGTATATCAAAGCGTAAAGGCTAGTAACATCAATCGCACCACAATTACCTCGTTTATCAATTCGCACACGCTAGTATCATCAAAATCGTACAACTAGCGTCAACATTAGAATATATTTATTATAATAATAATAATGCTAAACATCAACATCAAATACGTACCATGGTTAACCAATAATCGCAAGGGAATGACCTCGCGAATAAGTCATCGGTGTTCATAACAACCGTTAGCGCCCAAAAACGGCTATGGTATGCTAACCCCTGAGGTGTTCCAAAACGGCTATGGCATCACCCCCAAGTGTTTCAAAACGGCTATGGCATCACTTAATCATCGTATGAGTATACACAAGCTAATACTCACACCATGTGCACAAAACGGCTATGTGCACAATTATCACATGTGGACAAAACGGCTATGCCACACATCAATGGTCACAAAAATGGCTATGTGACTCACGGGCAAAATAATAGCAATATAATAATAATATATCGGGTTCACAAACCTTATGTCGCATGTAGTGCACAAAATCCGGCTATTGTGTCACTATTCCCAAAGGTGTCCAAACGGCTATCGTCGCATCGATATGCATCAAAACCCGACTATTGTGCATATCGTGCACAAGCAAATAAATTATATACATATATGTATAACTATTCCACTCACCTTGAAGTCTCGAAGAAAGCATCCAAGTCCGTTAATTCGCCAATGAAATGTACCTACTCCATTATCGTAATAACAAACATCACAGTTAGGGTGGATTACAAACCAACCCATATTGACACCTAGTGCAAATCTTGACCCAATTGTACTTCCAAGCCCAACCAAAGTCCAAACTCACCAATAATCACTAACTAGAGTGATAATGGTTCCATTAACACCAATCAAACCAATCATAAGTGTTAAACACCTATCTTGCCCAATTTAACACATAAACCCTAACTTTGACCCATTTCAAAATTAGTCAACCAAAGCATCCAAATGGGTTCCAACACTTCCAAAATCACTAAACTAAGTGATTACACCCAAAATCAACGCCTAATCATGGCCAAAATGTCAACCAACCCAAAACCCGCCAAGTACCAAAAATAACTAGTCACAACAAACCCACTTCATCATCTAAAAGGGTTTTACAACTAAACAATCTCAAACCCTATCTTTAATATCAAATCAACAACATGAAATTCGGAGTTGAGACTTACCAATACCACCAAGATGTTGCCATTGACGAGGCGAACAACTTTAATACTCGAGCTTTGGTGAGAATCTGACTCATTCCTCTAAAAATCAACCTCTCTCTCTCTCTCTAAACTCTTACTCTCTCTCTAGATATAGATGAGAGTGTTTGTGTTGGTGAAAATAAGGTTGAATGAGCTCAACCTTGCCCATTTGTGGCTTAAAAACGGCCACCAAAGTAAAAGACCAAAATGCCCATTCAATTTTAAAATAAATTAACCAGCTGGCCCGTCAGCACATTTGGACAGCGTCCAGAATGTGGGGCGGCGTCCAGTATAAAAGGGCAGGACGGTGTCCAGGATTTGGGATAGCGTCCCATTATACTGGAACAGGAAACAGGGTCTTACAGAACATTAAGTCCGTCACCGGCTCACCGGTCATCTTTACCCATCTATCACTTAAGAGCAACCAGATTCGTTCATTCGTCACTTTATAAGAAGTATTTACCGCAATGCTCTTAAACTTCGACTTTCGCTACCGCCGAATTACTATCATTCATCGATCACTCTTGTAATCTCCGCCACTTCCAAGGGAATCTCACGGACACCCTAAGAACAAAGTGATTACACCACTACCGGAGTTGAACATTACACTAGCAGGTATAAAAAGGCACCTGACACAGTTTCATGTAGACTCCCACTACAATCAACCGAATTTTAGAACTCGATCTTTAGGTTCCATACACCCGTTGTCACCCATCTCTCTATAATAATGACCCGAAGTCATACCTACCCGACAAACCTCACGGGTTATTGTCTCATCAAAAGTTACTAGCAATCACACGCTATCCGCAATTTCCATAAGGCCAAATGATATAGCCTCACGAAACTTTTCATCTAACACTAAAGAGATGCTTGGAAACACCAAGTCTTACACTCTTCCGCACATCGACACAACCACATCAACAATGGGTATTCCGTTAGGAATGTTACCCTATAATCCACAACACGCTAACACACTACGCATTCATCGTCATACGGGTCCCACTCCCATGAGTTTAATGACCTGTAGACTCCTCGATTCGCCAATTCCAAGGCGACTCACCGCTAGAATCCTTACACGATTCTCTAACCACACACTCTACCGAGTGTAACCCAATTCTACAATCATTAGACTTGCCACATCCCTTTACGGGATTCAAGTCTTCGCCGTAGAGACACTCACTAATCGGTCATCCTAGTTACGATGAGTAACTACAACCAATGACAATCTCAATAGTACACCCAGTACTTAGGGTGACTACGCACGTGCTGAACTCGTGAGTTTGCTCACTCACCATAACTAACCGAAACCACCATAACACTTCCCGACTCACAATGAACCCGATGTGACAACAAGCACATCACCTGAGACCACTATATCCTAGGAAACAATAAAAGATTCCTAATTCATCCCGATTCTACCCCAACCATGCCACGTTTTCTCTGTTCGGTACTCGACATGTCATGTTTGGTGTCAAGATACACTTTCGTAATAATGGTGATCAGTCACTATAACAATTGCGTACCTTACCATTTTCACATGGTCATGTAAAGTACTTTACCCGGACTGACGCAACATTCACACCAAATAACATGCGATAATTCCTAGTACCCGAATGAACAAAGTCCTTACCGCGAACTTGATCACTCAAAACCGCCAAACATCCGAATCTCTGCAATAGATTCGTCTCTAAGACACCGCACCAATAGATACCTGTATATATACACCAATATACAATATAATAATAAATGTACACAAGTGCACCACAACAACAAGTCAACCTACAACCTAGGTGACTATCACTAAAACAACGTTCAAGTTTGCCTACTTACATTAGGCACTAACTATCTAAGGCATTAATTTACACATGAAATAAGGCCCCACGTAATCACACTTTGGACAAACACAAGTCCTAGTTAGTCACCTACTCTAAGGCACTAACAAATCTCAATCCGACCCGTATTCCTACAAGTCCCGTAAATAACGCCCAATAGCCAATAAGTCTAAGACTAGGCACCTATTTCAAGGTCACCTAATTCCCTTAGACTATGCTCTGATACCACTTGTAACGACCCCAAAACGTAACACGAGAAAACACGATTTTTTTTATAACAACAACATTAATTTATGCCTGACCAAATACGCAGTGCGCATTGGGATGCGCGGCGCGCTTTACAACGTGGAACAAGGTCAGAACTTGCCACACTAAAAGAAAACTGCGTTCTTAGCACCCCTCGTCTAGGACCCCTGCGAAAAAGCGTCCTAAGCGACTAAAAATTGGGACGTGGTAATTCTTGGGGTCCAATAATATCCTAAGCTAATAAAGTGGGGTCCTAAGAGTAGGACACATAATTTTTGGGTCATATTATTGATACGTTTATAAATCTGTATTCTAAAAAGATGTTTGATATGACACAATTTTGGGGTCCTATTATTTTTTAGGACACCTAATTTTTGGGTCATATTATTGATACGCTTATAAATCTTTGTCCTAAAAAGATGTTTGATATGACACACAATTTTGGGGTCCTATTATTTTTTAGGAAACCTAATTTTTGGGTCATATTTTTGATACGCTTATAAATCTTTGTCCTAAAAAGATGTTTGATAGGACACACAATTTTGGGGTCCTATTATTTTTTAGGACACCTAATTTTTGGGTCATATTGTTGATACACTTATAAATCTTTGTCCTAAAAAGATGTTTAATATGACACACAATTTTGGGGTCCTATTATTTTTTAGGACGCTTTTATAATAAGATCACAACAATAGGATGCTTGGGTATTTGAGGTCCTAACTCTTAGGACCCTTAAATTCGTAGTTGCATAAAATGTACTTAACAGGACACTATCTTGTTGGTGTCTCATAATGATCAACCAACAAGATAATACGGTCACAACAATAGGACGCTTGGGTATTTAAGGTCCTAACTCTTAGGACCCTTAAATTTGTAGTTGCATAAAAATGTACTTAATAGGACACTATGTTGTTGGTGTCTCATAATGATCAACCAATAAGATAATAAGGTCAGAAAAATAGGACGTTTGGGTATTTAAGGTCCTAACTATCATATGACTATATTAGGACCCTTACTAAAGTCGTATTATTGCACTTTTGTTACAAAAATGACTAAAGTATTATATAAGTTAACTTCCATTTAACATTCAAAAGCATTGATGGCGTAGTGGCTTGTGTGTTATTATTTCAAGTGATTGACCTGGGTTCAAATTCATTTTATGTCTCTTTTGTTTCTAAAATTAAAAAAATATAGTTGGGCCAGATTTAAGCTGGGAATTGTAGTTGGGCCAGATTTAATGGATTCATTTTTTGTTTTCAAAATTTCAGCTGGGAATTGTAGTTGGGCCAGATTGAATGGATTCATTTTTTATTTTCTAACGGCACATTTGTGGGGCCCACATTTTTGTTCTTTTCTTTTTCCCAACGGCTACTGATCAGCCTTTTTTTTTACCCTACCCATTTCATATATATATATACACCATTTCACTCTCAAATTTTTACACTTTTAAACCCATTTCACTCTCAATTTTTATTTTTCAAACTCATTTCACTCTCAATCTTTTATACTCAAAAATGGCTTTTAGAAACATTGTTACGTTCGAGAATCACGGCGGCGGTTTGTTTTCTAATGACATTGACCGCTACGACGATGGGGTGTTCGATTATGCAGATGTGCCGGTCAATGGGCTTCGAGTTGACGAAATGTTTGATTATTTAAGGTGAAACGCGCACTGCGATGAGATTTCGCAGTTTGCATATTGGAATCCCGAGAACAAGGTGTTCGAGTGGCTCCAGGATAACGATAAATGGGCGTGGCTACGCGGAACCGTAATAATCAAATCCACAAATTTTATGTTGTATACCAAACACATTTGGGACGATCTTCTGCACGAAACTGATGGTAGTGCGGATGGTTATTATACCGATTAATCGGTATCTAGTTTATGTACTAGTCTTTTTTTTTATGTAATTGTGTTTTTTTTTGTACTCGTTTTTTTTATATGTAATCGTGTGTTTTACAATCCATTGAGCCTACACATTTTACAACTTATAATTCACATTTCTCAACAACATTTCTATCCAATACTCTTTCCTTATCGATGCCGATTTTCCATCGGTACACCCTTAACAATTCATTGAATAAACATGGTACTTGTCGATCAATAGTTAAAACATAGCCCAAAAAACATGATTGTTTCTTTTGCAGGATAAACAAACGTGTAAAGTTTTTATGTTTCTTAATGAGCTCCCAAACCAACATTAATGCAGAAATAGGTTATGTTTCTCAATGCGTATTCAGTGTATATATATTCAGTTTACATGATTGCAAAGTAACTCACCCAAACAATATATAGTTAATGATGTAATTAATGATGTTAGTTATGATGCGAATTGAACACGACCCCTAGCCTTTTCACATTTACTTGGGATAGAATTATTAGCATTGAATTCTGCAGTTAAGAAAATAAAAGAATATGAGTAGTTGAATTCAATTCTGGACTCAATTGAATTTTGTAGTAGAGACAAAATATAAAAGAAACAAAACAAATGGAATCCTTCCTTTTTAAGGTATATTAGTTGAACTTTGGATCAGAAAGGGACTAATGGCCGGTGACAGTTTTAAGCAACAAGTGAACAGCAAATTGCATACAAACATATATACAAGTAAAAGGGCAGAGCTAGTCAACAACAAACATTAAAAAGGAATCACCTTTTTGGGTGTTCTTTGTTTCTATTAGCATAAAGAACATAAATTTGTGCAACCCCGTTGATTGGTTCATGTTAAAATGTATTAATTAAAAACAATGTTGTGATGATAAACCCCAAGCAAAATGGAAGCAATCCAGATAATACGAAGGAAAAATGGAAGCAAATAAACTGATCATCATATAATTAATAGAAATTACTACTAATATTTACATTAAATTAAAGGAGTATAATTTATACAAAATCTAAAAGATACTAACATAAATCTAGTTATATGCAAATCGGTTTACAAAAACACGCAACTCATAGGCCCAAAAACACGACATGCATTCCGGTATCGTGAGTTCAAACCCATGGATGTGTGGAAAATAACCACGGTGGTCAGAGATAGGGCACGGTGTTGCCACGTAAGCAAAAGGACGGTGGTTAAATAACCATAAACATCGCAGCAAATCAAAAACCCTTGTTCTCACTTCAACCACAATCTCCGGCTCTGGTGGGAATGTTTCATTCAAAATTTGTAAACCGACATGCTTTTCCTCTATTTTGCAAGAGGCAAACATAATTAAACCATAAACATAAACATCCTCTTTAAGTTGGCTGTTCGAAGCTTGCTTGAGACATTCAAGCCCATAATCGATATGTCTATCGTCAAAATAAGATATCAAAACCCAGTGAAATATCGCATTAGGGTTTCCAAAAATCGCACAACGAAATAAAAAAACAAAGAATCTAGGGTTTTGCCAAGGTAATAGAGGCCACCGATCTAGGGAAAGCCTTTTTAATACTAAAGGATCTTTGGAAAGCTTCGAAAAGCTTTTGCAAACCGACTTACACATGAACAAATGGTCGGATGAGTAACTTCCAACTCGAGATAAAATTTCCACAAGCATATCTTGTGGAAGATTTTCGATTGTCTTCGGTTGAGTAACTTCCATTTTTTTTAATAAAAAATACGAGAAAAAAGGATGAACTTTATGTACTTGAGAGAAATTTGTACAGGAAGATGATGGAAAGTATAACAGAGAAAATACTTGAGAAGAAAATATGCAACTTGCTTTCTGGCATTAAAAGTTAATTTTTGGTGAAAGTGAATCGACAAGATACCACGTGTGCACTTAATGATGATTTTATTTAAGTATAAAATATACTTCTAATTTTATTTCAATTAGTATCTATAACAAAGTCAATATATATTACTAGCATATAATATTAAGTAAAAGATACATGGCAAATAATAACCATTAGATTATTATGAGGACCATATCAAACTCAATGATATATTTGCCAATTTATGATATAATTCTAACTTGGTACAAAAATATGAAATACAATCTATATCTATATCTATATCTATAATTGTTAAAAGCACATAGTACAACACCTTAAAGCACCTCATTACATTTGAAAAAGCATATTTACCCATATAAACGAATAATATCATATGCAATTTGAGAGGTTTCTTTTACAAGAAGATTTTTGGTGATACAGGTTTCCTATTTTACCCTTAAATTGCTATTAGGTCAATATACCATTTATGGGTAAGATAGACAATTTACAAAAAATAAATCAAAACTTAATAAAAAGGTGGGACCTATTAATTACCCACATAATAATTACCTACATAATAGGGATATATTTACCTTACCCATAAAGTATGTTACAAGTTACAACCATTTTTTTCTTGTTCCCTTATATTTTCACGAATTATTAAAATATTTTTAATATTAATCAAGTTTTTTGCCCAAAAAAAAAAAAAAGTTACAACCATTTTTTACAACTATTTTCACCATTTTTTTCTTATTCCCTTATATCTTCTATTCTTATCTTTTAAAAGGGATAATTTATATGGTGTTTATATTTATTTTAATAATAATCTTCTATTCTTATCTTTAAAAGGGAGTTTGGGGGTGATGTAATGACATGTTTTAGGCTATTGTAACATGTGCTTCAAATAATTGTAAAATACTATTGATGATGTAATAATTAAAACTATTTAAATTTAAATTAAATATGTGTATTCTATAACTAAATGATCAAAATATTGCTTTCTCAACTTTATACGCAACTCGATTTCAATGTATATCCACCAGAGTGTTCCCTTTCTCAACTTTAAATAGCAGTTTACCCTTTTCAAAATCAACATACATTTTATTCCAATTTACACTTCAACTTTTAAGTGTCCATTATCTATCCACCATTTTCAACACCCAAATACAAAAGATACCAAATCTAGGATCTTGAAAAGCTGTCTTCCGGATCATTGACCCTCATGGTGTTTGTAATGCATTGAGTCACGGTTCCATAATCAGATCAGAGAGATCATAGTTATTCGATCTGATTGTGGAACGTGCCTCACTCCATTGCTAACACTAGCATTATACCAAATCTAGGATCATGAAAACCTGTCTTCCGGATCATCTTATAGATATACATGTCTTGCAAAAATAAAACATAAAAAAAATAACATCACTAAAAAATAACATCACTAAACATTATGAAAAAAGATCATGAAAAAATAACATCACTAAACATTATGAAAAAAGATCATGAAAACCTGTCTTCCGGATCATTGACCCTCATGGTGTTAGCAATGCATTGAGTCACAATTGGTAGTGAGGCATACCCAATTTAGATGAAAATTGTAGTGACCAATTTAGATGTAAATTGGGTCATGCATCAATACCATATGGGAACCAATGAAGCTCCATCTTTGTCTTTTGTTTAAAAGATGAAAATTTTCTAGTTTTGTGTTTTAAAAAAAATGACATCACTAAACATTATGCATTGTTTGTTTGTACAATACAACCTTTAAAATTGATAGATCCACCATTTTTTTCATCTTCATTGGTTCCCAAATGGTAGTGATGCATAACCAATTTAGATGAAAATTGGGTTATGCATCACTACAATATGGGAACAAATGAAGTTCCATATTTGTGTTTTGTTTAAAAAATAAAATAGACGAAAATTTTCTAGTTTTTTGTTTTAAAGAAGGTGTATGTGTACTTGAGAGGTTTATTTTACAAGAAGAGTATATGATATACATGGGAAAATACAACTGAAGAGAGAGAAATAGGTTGCTTTTACAAGAAGATTTTTGGTGAGACAAGTTTCCTATTTTACCCTTAAATTGCTATTAGGTCAATATACCATTTAAGGGTAAGATAGACAATTTATCCTATAATAACTAACTATATAAAAAATAAATCAAAACTAAATAAAAAGGTGGGACCTACAAGTCCATCACAGCACACAGTCCATTATTACCTTACTACCGTTACCGATAAAGTAAGGTACAAGTTACAAATTACAAGTTACAACCATTGTGTACTATGGTATTTTTTTTATCTGTTTTTTTTTTTGAAAAGCAATAATATTATATACGAAATATATACAGGTACAATCGAGTTTCACGAAGCCTATCACGATCTATACAAGTGTAATTTGGGTTGTCTACTCACAGTTTCTAAACTACAATCACGTTTGAGAGTCTAGTTCAACTTGCTTGCCCAAAATATTTTTTATCAGTTGGATATAGAAATTACAACACAATTAAATGAAGTACAAGTTACACTCGTACAACAATAACCATTCTCTATATTTGAAATTTGAGATTATATATGTATCATAAGAAACATAAATTCCGTCATCATCTATAAAAACTATAGTTTTGGGATATTTTTGATAAATACAAAAGAACTAAATGACACACACTCATTTGCTTAAATACCAGCATTAGCCATAACAATATTTTTCATAGGTACTACGAGTATATATTTTCGGATTATAGGCCCCTTTGAATTATGAGCCTTGTTCTAACACACATGTTGAACACTCACAAATCTGCCCCTGATCATGATCAATTTGATTTTTATCTGTAGCAGCAACTAAAGTATCATCGTCAACAATGGCCCCATCCAAATCGCCTCTAACCATATCAATAGTCTCATTTTCTACAAGTTGAGGACCCATCGGTGTGTCACTCTGCAAATGTGTTTCTACATCATCGATACAAATTTGTTCATCCATTTTAAAATTATCTCTAGGTGTTGTCTTGTGTAACGACCCAGAAATTTTCGACCAAATTTAAACCATAATCTCTATATGTTTCCGACACGATAAGCAAAAACCCTAATGTTGAGTCTAGAAAGTCTGAAATTTGTATCTGGATGATTAGTTACCTTCTTGACCAAGCCTGACGATTCACGAACCTTTATGTGATGTGTATTTATGATATTTATAAATTGGCATATTATTATTATTACCAATAATAATGTTATTATTAATAATATAAATAGTTATTAATATAGTATTATGAATGTTATCATTAATCGTTATCAATTTTAATTATTATCATTATTAGTATTATTTTTGGTATTATTTTATAAATATTATTATTATCAGAAATTATATATTCTTTATATATTTATATTATTATTATTAGTATTACAAATTATTATCATTATGTTTCTAATATTATTATTATTAATATTAGTATTATTAATAAAAATTAATAACATTCTTAAATTTATTAGTAGATTTGTATTATTATGTAATATTACAAATTCATTATGGATATATATGTAGAACACCGGATAAATAAACAAGTATGACTACAATATATTTATATAAATATAAATAGGGTTTATACCTTAATAAATACAGATAAAATCACGATGCAGACTTGGGTTTTAATCAATCTATTCCTAATTTGTACCTTTGTCTCTAACCTGTTTACAAAAATCAAATCCCTGCACAGAATGATAGCGAAATCCGTTAGAAGTCTCCAGCTGCTTTTTATTTTTTTTTGTTATTTTCTATTTTCTTGTCTGTGTATTATTATCAATCAACATCATTGCTCACTACCATTCGATCTCAATAAATTCACAACACAGCGTCCATATAATACATACATTCTAAAAACGTTACTACAAGTCGAATTATAGGGGAGAGAAAAACGAATCAGACTCAATGAAGCAAACCCAGTCCCTGTTCGTGTTCCATAAAATTAAAAAGCTTGATTTCGATTTTCTTTTCAAAAACTAGAAATGTAGTTTCGTTAGGAATTGTATATGTAAACTTCCTGTGAAGTTTCAAATCTCAATTCGTTCTATTGAATCCAAATTTGTGAGTCAAACTTTTAGTCAACTATTATGTTCATCCAAAAATTTGAAGCTTCTGTTATGAATTCAGTTAAATTAACGAACCCAATAGTTTCTATATACGTTTAGAAAATTTTTTCGTGTTATAACAATCACCTAAAACGCAACAAAAACTTGAAAGCATAATTTTTTTTAAGAAGAAGCTGCGACAGCAGCTTTTGCTGTTGCTTCTTCATTTTTTTTTCGTTTTTCCTCCTTAATTGGACACACTTATAGCTTATTTATTGTTTACAAGTCTTAATCGAAGTCAAGAAATTCGTCACTTTGATTTTGGGACTCCTCTGGTCGAACTTGATGTTGTAAGGAAGAAGAAAGAGTAAACAGACTGTTATACGGTAATAAATAATCAAAAAGGTTTTAAAACAGATATGTGAGGGCAGAAGAATGGTTTAGAGTGTTGGTTCTAACCGAGAGGTCTCGGGTTCGAGCCCCTTCTTGGGGCTTTTCTTTTTAGAAGAAGTTTTAAAAATGGTATATATATCTAAACTCCATTTCTATTATTAACATTGTTATTATTATAAAGATTATTATTATTATTATTATTATTATCATTATCATTATTATTATTATTATTATCACCATTAAAATTATCATTTTAAATTATTATTTTAACAGAAGTATTTTTGTTAAATTTATCATTTTCATTGTTAGTATAGGTATTAACAAGTTATTTATTATTACAACTATTATTATTATAAAGATTATTATTATTAGTATCATTATTGTTATTATAAGAACTATCATTATTATTATTTTCATTAACATGATTTTATATAATTTTTATTATCAATAATATTATCATTATTACAGTGTTATTATCACTACAAACAAAGTGATTATTAATATTTTCATCAAAAACTAATATTTTCATTATCACTATTAAGATTACTATTTAAGTAATATATATATAAGAAGAATATAGTTATATAACTATATATTGATATTTGTATAATAAATACTACTAATTTTAAGTTACTAAAATAACAATTAATTATACACAAACTGTTTGGTTATAAATATATGTGTTAATATATATATATACGATATAGGTTCGTGAATCGAAGGCCAACCTTATAAGTACCAATGGTGTTATATGTATTTTTACTACAAAATACATTAGGTGAGTATATAGTCCCTTTTAAACTCTAAATATTTTGGGCTGAGAATACATGCGCTGTTTTTATAAATGATTTACGTTATGGACACAAGTGATCAAAAATAAATTCTACGTTGAGTTGTACCATGGCATATCTCTTTATACTTGGTAACTGCTAATTACGTGAGGAGCGTAAACGCGAATCCTGTTGATAGATCTATCGGGCTGACATCCCCAACCGGGCTGGACGACCAGCATTTAACGGTTGCACAGTACTTCATTCTCGTTACTACACTTTGGTACGGTGTAGGGTTTATTTAAGAGTATGCTGCTGTGACTTTTAGTTAAGTATGGTTACCAAGTGCTCAACGTCTTTTCATATACGAGGAGTGTATTATGTATAAACTTTAAATCTTGTGGTCCATGGTTGTTATAACACTGCTAGCATCAAACCTATATATCTCACCAACTTTTTGTTGACATTTTAAAGCATGTTATTCTCAGGTATGTATTAAGTCTACCGCTGTGCATTAGCTCATATTAAGGATACTATTGGGACCATTTAAGCCAGGATTCAAGAACGTTGCATTCGAGTCATTGAAGATCATTAAAGACTATTATTAAGTAAATGATAGATTAGGTCATTTGGATATTATGAAATGTTAGGCGAACATGTCAACTTCTGATGTATTAATAGATTGCCTTTTAAGGATAAATGCAACGATTGTAAAATATATCATATAGAGGTCAAGTACCTCGCAATGTTATCATATGTTATTGTATTCGTCCCTATGGATTGGGTCGGGTCGTCTCATGTGGTATCAGAGCGTTGGTCTTAGCGAACCAGGCCTTGCATTAGTGTGTCTAACTGGTAGTTGTTAGGATACATTAGTGAGTCTGGACTTTGACCGTGTCTACCTGTCAAAAAGTTTTGCTTATCATTTTTAGTCGGAAACCATCTACTTATCATCCTTAGGGAATTACCTGCTTATCATTCTTAAGTTTAGACACGTCTTACAGCATTTAGTGCATCGATAGTGTATAGACAAAATTCGTATCCTAGCGTATCTGTTACTATAGACATTGCCTGACGAATTTCAAAGATTCTCCGCAATTCACGAGATTTTGAGTATTATAAATACATATGTAAATTATGTATTGAAGAATACCAAACCCAACTTCTATAATCTATTCCAAACCAAAAATTCATTTCCCCAACTATACAAGATGGATTCTTCATCCAGTTCGAATTCCTCCGACTTCGACAGCTACGCCGATATGGATTTCCATTCGAGCTCCGAGAACAGCATCACCGGAATGGATCAACCAATTTCCCATCATCTATTCTCGATGAATTGGGGATGGGTTCGTAATATACTAAATTTCTGGAGGCAAGAAGAAGGCGATCCATTCCATCCACCAAATTGTCCTCTTAACGATGAACCTGAAGCACTTACCGGTGAGCCTATACGAAACACCATTTTCTCGCTCATTTCTAGAGTATCTCGTCATGATTACATACTATTCCATATTTCAAATCTTGCTCATTCGCTTGTTCCAACCGTCAATCATCCCGGTATAATAGAAGAAGTCAACGAGCTTCGCGCTCGGGTAGTGGCTTTAGAAAATACGGTGCTAAGGTTACAAACACCAGCAGCAGCATAATCTGTATCACCATCATCAATGTCGACAGTACTCTTATCACCCCCAAACCACAACCACACCGTAAATCTTAACATCACAAACTGTATCTCGGATATCAACATCACATACCTCAAAAACCTCATCGGAACTTCGAGTATGATCTTCGTTCTATATATCGTTCTACATCGATTATCTTCGCTTTACGTATCGTTTTATCTCATATATCTTCGTTCGACATGGTGATTATGAAATCTCTAATGTTTTAGAGATCATGTAATCCAGTATTAACGATAAATCAAATGAGTTTAATATCTTATTGACTCATTAAATCCATAATTACATCTGAAGAAAATATAAATGCAAGTATATTTTCATAAAGATCGTAATTAAAATTTTTTTCGTACAAACTGTTAATGATGAAAATATTTTAACGGGTGGGTAGTACCCGAGGAATATTTAGAATTCACATTAATAAGTTACACTGTACATTCTTCGAATCTGATTCAACGATCATTTACTATCCTACTTACAACCACCGATATACGTAACCGTTCACCTCAGATTAACCACCTCCATTTAAATTTCATATTTGGATTTTTACCTATCCGAATCCAACAAGTGGCATAAAGAAGAAACATTGGACAAATTAAAAATTGTTAGAAACACACGAATTAACTAATTGAAAATCTGTTAAGGATTCCACGCTAACTGTTCCGGCTAACTGTTCCCAGCTAACTGATTAACATTTAATTTATCGCAATTTACATTCTCGCAATTTTAATTTCTGCACTGTACATACTGTCGGGACACATGTGCAACAATACGTCGGATTAATTCTGAGACAACACGTTGTATAATGGGTCATGATATATATTTATTTATTTTACGCACTTTATATAACGGGACACGTAAACAAGGTTTCGACTTATCATATTGACCCATCTATATATATATTTTGGAACGACCATAGACACTCTATAGTTGGCTATACAGGGTTGAGGTGGATTCCAAAATATATATATGGTTTGAGTTATGATCGACACTGAGACCGGTACACGGGTCACGATACGTATTATTTAATTCGAATATTATATATTAAATTATATATGAATCATTGAACTATTGAACTATTGGACTATCGGACGATTGGACTGCTAACTTTGGACAATTAAAATGAATTAAAATATTGATTATAACATATGAAACTAAACAATTCTTCAAGTTTGCCACTTGATTTTATCCTAAACCTCATTTGTACCTCGACAATTACAATCTATATTCAAACCGATCATGATTCTTGAAAACACCTCGATCGAGAAGTTGAACCCACCGCACCTCATCTATGGAAGAAAAGATTCTTGCATATAGCTATGCACCTGAAAACTCTCAGAATCTGAGTCAACGCTTAACACGTAGCAGTGTTAATTCCTTTAGTGTTATTATTACCCAAAATAACTTTGCAATTCCTTTTCAAATTAGTCAAATATTGTCACAGCTCCAACAAGTTGATTTCGATTCTTCGTTCAAAACAACCTTGTTATAACCTCGAAATATATACGTGTTGTTACCAGAGAACCTTTTATAATCCACCATACTACCATCAGCGTTTAAGCATCTAAAAACACAATGCTCCTGAAATCACCTCGGTTTGATAACCGATGACCCGGATCTGTTAACTTTGAAAATGCTGACGAAGCAGCATGTTGTAGATGGTCTTTATGGTCAAAAGTTGATGATAAAGAAGGAAGTGTTAGAAACACTCGATAGCAAATTTGGTAATGAAAAACGGATTGAGCTAACCGTGAAGGAAACAAAGAACAAATACAAGAACTGAATCTGTTTTCAAAGAATTCAAATGATTCAGTGCCTGCTGAAATCATTAGTAAGAACCCAACTCCTTATTCTAAACCTTTCCAGATGATATTCTTCATCATCATCTTATCTTAGATATTATAAGATATCTTCATATCTTCCGTTATACATATTCTCCATATTTCTGGAGATATTTTCACAATTATTTCTATCTGCGAACATTTATCTCTCCGTAATAGCTGCGTTACAATATAAAAGAATCTGTGTTAGTTTCTAGATTCTGAAACCTCTGAGTTTAAATAGGAATGTTTAGAAGCAGTGTTGAGAACTGATACATGAATTAGTATAATATAATGAAACTTGATCAACTTCATTATATTACAGTAAGTCATGTTGAGTTTCTAATGGAATGTGATGATTCACAGTACAATCATCATATGCCATGTTACACGGCTCTTACATTCTATCTAATCTCTAAACATATCAAGAAAATATTCTCTTGATGATCTGGTCTTTTCCAGGATATTCTGGTAATTTGAACAATCAAAATCATGCCATTACCATTTCTTTCTAAAAACATTAGCTATGTTCAATCTGAATTTCATACCTACGAATTCCGGATCATTGTTTACTTGACTCGAGGACGGGAAAATTAATAACACTACAACCCCAAGATAATAGTAGAAGTAAGTAAAAAGCCTCAGGTGGTAGATGAAAGAGGGGAATGATAGATGTGAGAATTAAGAATATATCAAGGATCAGAACGGGATGGAGCATTTTAAAGAATACTTTAAGATATGAATTGAGGGAGGAATGATAAAAGATATGGGAAGTAAGGAAGGGAAGGAGGTGGATTTATAGTGAAATATCCGACAGAGAAATTGAAACAGATGGCCGCAGTAAATCAAAGAAGATCCTGATCGCCGAAGAACCGAATCTTATTATGCAAGATTTTCCTTAAATCCCTTAAAATCCGAAAATCAATCATAACCACGTCATCGGTTAAAACAATTCCATATTACTCATTTCATTCTTTTGTGATAGCTTCACTCGTGCGCTTCACATGATCGAATCGTTTTATCCATATCTTTCAATAATGATAAAACTCTATTATTACCTCATATTCGTCATGAAAACATTCTTATTGTTATTTATGACAACCTCTACCAAATTTCGGGGACGAAATTTCTTTAACGGGTGGGTACTGTAACGACCCAGAAATTTCCGACCAAATTTAAACCATAATCTCTATATGTTTCCGACACGATAAGCAAAAACCCTAATGTTGAGTCTAGAAAGTCTGAAATTTGTATCTGGATGATTAGTTACCTTCTTGACCAAGCCTGACGATTCACGAACCTTTATGTGATGTGTATTTATGATATTTATAAATTGGCATATTATTATTATTACCAATAATAATGTTATTATTAATAATATAAATAGTTATTAATATAGTATTATGAATGTTATCATTAATCGTTATCAATTTTAATTATTATCATTATTAGTATTATTTTTGGTATTATTTTATAAATATTATTATTATCAGAAATTATATATTCTTTATATATTTATATTATTATTATTAGTATTACAAATTATTATCATTATGTTTCTAATATTATTATTATTAATATTAGTATTATTAATAAAAATTAATAACATTCTTAAATTTATTAGTAGATTTGTATTATTATGTAATATTACAAATTCATTATGGATATATATGTAGAACACCGGATAAATAAACAAGTATGACTACAATATATTTATATAAATATAAATAGGGTTTATACCTTAATAAATACAGATAAAATCACGATGCAGACTTGGGTTTTAATCAATCTATTCCTAATTTGTACCTTTGTCTCTAACCTGTTTACAAAAATCGAATCCCTGCACAGAATGATAGCGAAATCCGTTAGAAGTCTCCAGCTGCTTTTTATTTTTTTTTGTTATTTTCTATTTTCTTGTCTGTGTATTATTATCAATCAACATCATTGCTCACTACCATTCGATCTCAATAAATTCACAACACAGCGTCCATATAATACATACATTCTAAAAACGTTACTACAAGTCGAATTATAGGGGAGAAAAAACGAATCAGACTCAATGAAGCAAACCCAGTCCCTGTTCGTGTTCCATAAAATTAAAAAGCTTGATTTCGATTTTCTTTTCAAAAACTAGAAATGTAGTTTCGTTAGGAATTGTATATGTAAACTTCCTGTGAAGTTTCAAATCTCAATTCGTTCTATTGAATCCAAATTTGTGAGTCAAACTTTTAGTCAACTATTATGTTCATCCAAAAATTTGAAGCTTCTGTTATGAATTCAGTTAAATTAACGAACCCAATAGTTTCTATATACGTTTAGAAAATTTTTTCGTGTTATAACAATCACCTAAAACGCAACAAAAACTTGAAAGCATAATTTTTTTTAAGAAGAAGCTGCGACAGCAGCTTTTGCTGTTGCTTCTTCATTTTTTTTTCGTTTTTCCTCCTTAATTGGACACACTTATAGCTTATTTATTGTTTACAAGTCTTAATCGAAGTCAAGAAATTCGTCACTTTGATTTTGGGACTCCTCTGGTCGAACTTGATGTTGTAAGGAAGAAGAAAGAGTAAACAGACTGTTATACGGTTATAAATAATCAAAAAGGTTTTAAAACAGATATGTGAGGGCAGAAGAATGGTTTAGAGTGTTGGTTCTAACCGAGAGGTCTCGGGTTCGAGCCCCTTCTTGGGGCTTTTCTTTTTAGAAGAAGTTTTAAAAATGGTATATATATCTAAACTCCATTTCTATTATTAACATTGTTATTATTATAAAGATTATTATTATTATTATTATTATTATCATTATCATTATTATTATTATTATTATTATCACCATTAAAATTATCATTTTAAATTATTATTTTAACAGAAGTATTTTTGTTAAATTTATCATTTTCATTGTTAGTATAGGTATTAACAAGTTATTTATTATTACAACTATTATTATTATAAAGATTATTATTATTAGTATCATTATTGTTATTATAAGAACTATCATTATTATTATTTTCATTAACATGATTTTATATAATTTTTATTATCAATAATATTATCATTATTACAGTGTTATTATCACTACAAACAAAGTGATTATTAATATTTTCATCAAAAACTAATATTTTCATTATCACTATTAAGATTACTATTTAAGTAATATATATATAAGAAGAATATAGTTATATAACTATATATTGATATTTGTATAATAAATACTACTAATTTTAAGTTACTAAAATAACAATTAATTATACACAAACTGTTTGGTTATAAATATATGTGTTAATATATATATACGATATAGGTTCGTGAATCGAAGGCCAACCTTATAAGTACCAATGGTGTTATATGTATTTTTACTACAAAATACATTAGGTGAGTATATAGTCCCTTTTAAACTCTAAATATTTTGGGCTGAGAATACATGCGCTGTTTTTATAAATGATTTACGTTATGGACACAAGTGATCAAAAATAAATTCTACGTTGAGTTGTACCATGGCATATCTCTTTATACTTGGTAACTGCTAATTACGTGAGGAGCGTAAACGCGAATCCTGTTGATAGATCTATCGGGCTGACATCCCCAACCGGGCTGGACGACCAGCATTTAACGGTTGCACAGTACTTCGTTCTCGTTACTACACTTTGGTACGGTGTAGGGTTTATTTAAGAGTATGCTGCTGTGACTTTTAGTTAAGTATGGTTACCAAGTGCTCAACGACTTTTCATACACGAGGAGTATATTATGTATAAACTTTAAATCTTGTGGTCCATGATTGTTATAACACTGCTAGCATCAAACCTATATATCTCACCAACTTTTTGTTGACATTTTAAAGCATGTTATTCTCAGGTATGTATTAAGTCTACCGCTGTGCATTAGCTCATATTAAGGATACTATTGGGACCATTTAAGCCAGGATTCAAGAACGTTGCATTCGAGTCATTGAAGATCATTAAAGACTATTATTAAGTAAATGATAGATTAGGTCATTTGGATATTATGAAATGTTAGGCGAACATGTCAACTTCTGATGTATTAATAGATTGCCTTTTAAGGATAAATGCAACGATTGTAAAATATATCATATAGAGGTCAAGTACCTCGCAATGTTATCATATGTTATTGTATTCGTCCCTATGGATTGGGTCGGGTCGTCTCATCTTGATCACAACTTTCCAATCTTTACGAATAGGATCTGCAACATAGAATACTTGTTGTGCTTGAGAAGCTAGGATATAAGGCTCTTTAGTTTGCTTCAGACCTCAAAAATCGAGTGTCGTAAACCCATTCTCATCAACTTTTATCCTGGAACCACTTGATATCCAATCACAATGGAACAAAACAACTTTCTTCCCATCACCATACTTCAACTCGATTATATCTTTTAAAACATCGTAGTAAGTGACATCAACCACAATAGGATCGTTATCTCTAGCACTCGAGAAGCTACTTGTTAGAGCCTGATGTATGACTCCGCTATTTTGTGTTATCATATTCTTCTCTACATCGTTAATGTGAAACCGGAAACCATTTATGATATATCCCTTATATTTCTTTACAACCTCACTTGGACCGTTTGCCAATGTCTCTATATCACTTGTGATTCTGTTATCCCGACTAGTCATGTCCTCATCAACCTGATTTGAGGCAATTTGTTTATACAGTAATAAGTTTGGCTCAGTTATATCATCACTACATTATCGTAATAAAACTAGCAAAAATAACTTACGTAATCAGACAGTCACTCCTCAAACTCCTGACTATGTAAATGTTGAATGTCACACTTACGTTTTTTCGGATTTTGATGACTAAGAATATTCAGATGCTCTCTGCAATCAAAGTAACAAAAAGAGAATAATTTACATTATCGTCAAAATTACACAATGTCATATAAAAAATAATCTCATAACATAGTAAATTTAAATAACTTACGTTTGTAAGAAATCTATTTCACTACAATTGAACAGCACATGTGAGTGTGCAATAGCCAAAGTGTCATAGCCGAGTTTTACTACGTTTGATGCACCAATTGGTCGACCATGCATACAAAATATTGGTAAGACAGTATCATCACCACCATCATCATGATTTTGGCTAGTCTTATTATGTATGGTCTCGACATCACTGGCTAAATAAAGAGGACAAAATGACAAATACTCTTCCGCTAAATATCCTTCTACAATTGAACCCTCGGGTTTACTCTTGTTTCGCACATAAGATTTTAATGTACCTAAATACCTGAGTGGTCAACAAAAGTTTATATCAGATTCAAAAAAAAAGTTGTATTCAAACGAGTATAATTTACTACAGCATAAATGGTCACCTCTCGATTGGATACATCCAACGGTAATGAACAGGTCCCCCTAATCTGGCCTCTGAAGCTAGATGAACCGATAGATGAATCATGACGTCAAAAAATGATGGTGAAAAAATCCTTTCTAAATCACAAAGTATTTTTCCAATATCTTTTTCCATGTTAAATAAATCATTAGGATTAAGAACTTTTGAGCATAATTGTCTGTAGTACCGACATAACTTCATGATAACAGAACGCACATGCTTCGGTAAAATATTTCTTATTGCCACGGGAAGCAACTGATGCATCAAAATATGATTATCGTGACTTTTTAGGCATAACATTTTTGGAGTAGGTTTTACTTGAATGTATCTAGAAATATTAGCAGCATAACCATTTGGCACTTTCACCTCTTTTAGCACATTACAAAATTTTTCTTTTTCTTTTTTATCCATTTCGAAACATGCAGGAGGCAAATACACTTTGCCATTTGATAAAGGTTCTGGATGAAGTTCATGTCTAATACCCATTTCTTCTAAATCACGACATCCTTTTAAATGATCCTTGGTCTTTCCATCTATATTCATTAATGTTCCAATGTGACTGTCACATACATTCTTTTCAGTATGCATTACGTCTATATTATGATGTATTAAGTTATTTTTCCAGTATGGTAACTGAAAAAAAAATACTTCTCTTCTTCCAATTATATGGTAAGGATGGGTTATCCTTCACAAGTTTTCCAAATTTTATTTCAAAACCTTTCAGCTCCGCAAGCACTTGTTCCCCTGTTAAGCTACGCGGTGGCCCTTCACGTTCTTTCGTGCCATCAAAAGAATCTTTATCCATAAAGAAAGGATGCAACGATTCCAATCAGCGGCGATGTGCCATGAAGATTTTTTTGTGGGAGTTTGATAACCGTGTTGATCTGGTTTCCTTATGGCATGAAGGACAAGCTAATTTACCTTTAGTGCTCCAACCCGATAAATTTGCATACGCAGGAAAGTCACTTACCGTCCATAACAAAGAAGTACGCAGTGTGAAGTAACTCTTAGTTGATGCGTCATAAGTATTAACTCCAGTATCCCACAACTCTTTCAACTCATCAACTAGAGGTTGCATATAGACATCTATATAATTACCTGGAGCAGATGGACCGGGTATAAGTAAACTTAGGAATAGAAAAGGGTTTTTCATGCACAACCATGGAGGTAGATTATATGGCATCAAAACAACAGGCCATGTACTATGTGAAACACTCATGTTTCCAAAAGGGTTAAACCCATCACTGGCCAAACCAAGCCTCACATTATGAGGTTCTTTAGCAAATTCACTATTCTAATAATCGAATGTTTTCCAGGCTGGTGAATTTGCGGGATGTCTTAATCTACTATCTTTCATACGACTCTCTTCATGCCATCTCATCGACCCGGCCGTTTTAGGCGACATAAACAATATTTGCAAGCGTGGTATGAGTGGAAAATAATGCAACACTTTTGCTCCAACCTTCTTAGCTTTATAATCACCGTCATTATCAGCTTCTGTGGTTGACTCATTTTCAGAATCATTATTAATTTGTTTATATCTTGAGGTCTGACATACGTCACACTTAATTTTGTCTTTGTTTTCTTTCCAGTACAACATACAATCATTTGGACAAGCATCAATTTTCTCATAACCTAGACCCAAATCACTTATTTTCTTCCTTAATTCATACAATGACTTCAGTATGGCAGCATGAGGGAAGGCTTCCCTCATTGTGTCAAGAATCATGCTGAATCCTTTTTCATTACATTTTTCAACACATTTTGAGTGGAAGAGTCTAACAATGAACGAAAGAACAGAGAACTTACAGCCGGTATATAATTCTTTCTTTGCATCTTCCAAAACTTTATTAAACTTTTCAGCATTTAAGTTTGGTACAGTCTGATTTTTAGTTTGTTGGATATCATCTTCATCTTCATCTTCATCTTCAAACACATTGAAGACGCATTGGGCCAATGCTTGCATATCATCTTCATCAGCATCTTCAAACGTTGGTGTATCATCCGGTTCGAAATACACATTTGGAATTTTATAACCTTCAAAAAACCCGTCACATAGCAAATGTGTAACAACCCGTCCTTATCCACCTGGACGAAGTCACAACATTTGGTCCCATTGCGATGATCGACTCCAAGTAATGTCCTTAAAATGAGCAAATGCACAGCGGAAGACTTAATTCGTACCTGAGAATAAACATACTTAAAAGTGTCAACCAAAAGGTTGGTGAGTTCATAGGTTTATCATAACAATCTTTTCAATATATTAATAGACCACAAGATTTCATTATTTATAAACATAATACACTCGCAAGTGTATGTAAAGCATTCTAAGTGGTTGAGCACTTGGTAACCATACTTAACATTTAATCACGTCGCATATTCCCTTTATTATGAAATCTCACTACACCGTACCAAGTGTAGTCACCGAAACGAAGTACTGTGCAACCGTTGAATACTGGTCGTCCAGTCCGGTTGGGGTTGTCAGGCCCGATAGATCTATCAACAGGATTCGCGTTTACAATACCCATGTAAATAGTAGTTACCAAGCTACAGGGAAATATGCCATTGGTACAACTCAACGTAGAATATATTTTTAAGTACTTGTGTCTATTTTGTAAACATTTATAAAAGCAGTGCATGTATTCTCAGCCCAAAAATATATATTGCAAAAGCAATTAAAAAGGGAGCAAATGAAACTCACCATAATGTATTTTGTAGTAAAAATACATAGAACGACATTGAACAAGTATAGGGTTGGCCTCAGATTCACGAACCTATACCAATTATATATATTAACACATATAATTAACACGTAATAATAATCAAACTAGTTTTTTTTATATATATATATTACTTATTTAATTTAGTAATGTATTTGTCATTTGTTTATTAAAATAATATTTATAATACTAAAATAATGATAATAATAGTAATGATGATAATAATAATAATTTAAATAATAATTTTTGTAATAATATTAATAAAATAATAATAATAATAATAATAATAATAATAATAATAATAATAATAATAATAATAATAATGATGATGATAACTATAATAACCATAGAAAAATAATAATTTTATTCATAATGATAATATTAATAATATTAATACTAATACTATTTATCTTAATAATAATAATGATAATAATAATAGTAAGTAGAGTAAAATTACTACCTCAAAGAAATAGCCCTAAATAAAATGCCCAAGTCCGGATTTGAACCCGCGATGTCCCGCTAACCCGATCACAGTCTTAACCATTCTATTGTCCGTGTACTTCTAAAATTATTACCACCCCAAAACATACATGACCCTTAACATCTCATTCAAACCACCATCATCATTCCATCTTTATGTATCATTATTGATATCATACCCTAATACTAAAAATTATCATCTTATTCTAATAGTTTCCTCATAACCTACCCGTATCATCTTATCGTTTTCATAACAATAACTTAAATGGATTGTTTCATCATTCAACTTATATTACTTATCATAATCTCGTCATCATCATTGTCTAATCATTATATCACCTCATTCCCTTCATTATTTACACAATAATTCAAAAGTACACATAACATCTTCATGAGATCAACAAAAAATAATAATAAAATACGCTGTATATGTATGCAATTCGTTTGAGACTTCTTGCAAGCCTAAGGCCCAACATATCAAGCTTGATCTTTGGCCCAACCATATTATCATTCGGTGACCCACAACCAAATCAAACAACACGGCCCAACCTTAATTCTCCTAAGTCCACTTAATAACTCGAAACAATTAAGGAACCCATTTAGCAAGTCTAAAGATTTATGGTTCAATATATCTTCCAAAACCCCACTGTACTTAAATTCGGTTCATGTAGGTTTTAACAGGAAAAATATAAACTACGAATTCTAATTATCATTATCATTATATTATGTCTTTAATCAATCAAATGAGACCATCTTTTAGTGGATGTCGGCCAACAAACTTGTATTGAGACCCACCATTTCCTTGAGCAACATATAAAATTAATCATCTTTGTCACCATATAACCCCACCTAGCCTCTTTCATTATCTTTGCAAGAAAAGGATAAACACTACAGCAAAAATTAATAGTTAACATGTAGAGAATTCCCATGATGGGACCCGAAATATGAAAAGGTAGTGGGGTGATACTTGACAAATTTCTTGTCATGAACCGTTTCAAAAGTTGTTATCGATTTGAAACAGGAATAAACAGATAATATGCAACAGATTATGGTGGGGTTTGTTGGCAGTTTGTAGGTGATTATCGAAGGTGATCAAAGTGGTGTTGATGTGGATTTGTTGTGGGTCGAAACAAAACAGGAATAGACCTAAGAAGATAATGATCCGTAATGGCCTGGTGTACCTTTTATATAGTTGATGATGATAGTTTACGGTTCAGAAGAAGAGAAAGAGAGAGAAGAGGGAAAAGGTGATGGTTTGGTGGTGTCATGATGTTCTAAATGAATACACAAGTTTGAAGTTGAGATGGGTTGTGGTGGTAGTTGTTCATCGAACCAAAACTGAAAAAAAATAGAAAAACGTGTAAGAATGGCAGTGGGTTTAGTGGTGGTTGTTTGATGGATTAAGTGGTATTTTAAACCAGCATAAACAGACAACTAGTTACGGTTTTTATGCTGTGAAACATAAACAGTTAACGGTAATAGTAGCATTTGTAATCGGCCATCAAGTATAGCAATTAAAAGAGGTGGTGACGGTTGAGGTTAACGAGCAGAAGCATGAGCAAGTGATAATAGTGATGGTCTTGTGTTTGGGTGTTGATTCGAAGTTTAAGTGGATGTTGTAGGTTGGTGATGGTTTATGTTCGTTGTTTGGTCTCGGTTTAATGGAGAAACCCTATCAATCTTAAGATAATAGTTGGAGGTGTTCTTGGTAGTAACCGGTGGTCAATAAGGAAGTGGTGATGTATGGTGGTCGTGAAGGTGATAGTAGGTGGTGGATGGGAATCAAAATTTGATGAAAGTTGTGAGCTGAGGTTCATCAAGTGTATATCAATATATATATATATATATATATATATATATATATATATATATATATATATATATATATATAGATTGAGAGATGAAAAGAATTTCAACCAAAAATACAGTAATGTTAAATATTATAATCATTATAATATAATTAAAATAAATAAACGTGTAATCATGCAAGGATAGTAGCCTACATCTTAACTCTTGTGCCGATAATTTAATTATGAAAGGTGTATCGTGCTCCGTTGTGGATTAGTGGCGGATAAAAGTCCATAGAAAAATCCCAAATTTTTAGATTAATTATATTTATTTATTTTAATAATGATATCATATTTTATTTTTATTTTTTTACTTTACATAGTTAATTTTAACAACATATAATATCTTAAGTTATACTTCAAATTATTATTTATATCTATCTATATATTTAATCATATATGAATCCATTTACAAATGGTTGTTCGTGAATCGTTGGGAACAGTCGAAGGTCAAATGAATATATGAAACACATCAAAATTTTTGAGACTCAACCTAACAGATTTCTCTTATCGTTTTAAGAATATTAAATCGTATCGAGAGTTTTGTTTAAAATTAGTCGAAATTTTCCGGGTCGTGACAGTACCTACCCGTTAAAGAAATTTCGTCCCGAAATTTGAGTGAGATGGTTATGGCTAACCATAAAAATGTTTTCATGACGAATTTGAGCTGATATATCAAGTTTTATTACTGTTGAGTAATAATAATAAGATAATTCGATTACTCGAAGAGTACAAGTGAAGCTATCACTAAATAGTGAAATGAGAAAGGTAAGTTTCGTCATAACTTTTGACGTGGTAACGGTTGAATATCGGAATTCTAAGGATTTAGGGAAAATCTTCGAAATCTAGAAGATTTGATTTTTCGGCGAATAAGGAAATTGAGATCTCCGTAATTAAATGCGGAAATCTGTCTTGATTTCTTTGTCTAGTATTTTCACTATAAATGGACTTCTTTCGTTCCATTATTTTCACCACTTCAATTCTTTCTTCTCGATCCATACTTTCAAACAATTGTGAAAATGCTTAATCCAGTTCTGATCGTTGTCCTCATCCTTACTATCGCAACATTCATTCTCCTTTTTCAACTTCCACCAGAGGAATCTACTTTCTTCTACTTCGCCTTTGGGGTTATATTATTTTTAATTCTCACGTGTCTTTATGTTGCGATAAACATTGACATACACGGTTTGTAATTTATGCGTTGTTATCGGGCTTTATATTCTCCCTTATATTTTGAAGCTCTATGCTTTTGTTTTCTCTTCTCGACTTCAAGTCAAGCGAATAATGGTCCAGAATTCGTAGATATAGAATTTCAAATAATTATAATGTTCTAACCAGGAAGGAATGTGATAGCATGATTTGATTTTCAAATTTATCAAAATTACTGAGGATAGAACTATCAAGAATATATTCTTCTTGATATGTTCGGAGGTTATGTAGAATGAAAGAGTTATGTAACATGACACATGATGATGGTATAGTCTACTGTGAACCATCATCACATTTCATTAGAAACTCAGCATGACTTACTGTAATATAATCACGTTGGCCAAGTGTCATTATATTATACTAACTCATGCTTCAATTCCCTACACTTCTCCACAATTCATTCATAATTTATACTTAGATTTTACAGAAGTTTCCAATATAATGGAATACAGAAAACACGAAGAGGTAGATAATTTCGGACAAGAATATTTATGAAAATATCCTCAGAAATATCAAAGATATTTATGATGATATTTTGGAATTTCTAAGTTTGAAGGTTGATGAAGAAAAAAATTTCCGCAAGATTTTAACATGACTTCGGAGCAGGATAATATCTAAAGATTTCATCGGATTCAGAATTACCTGGATTCATGAATATAGGGTTTGGTCCTTGTATTTGTTCTTTGTTTCCTTCATGATTAGCTCAATCCGTTTTTTAGTACCAAATCTTCTATCGAGCGTTCCTAACACTTCCTTCTTTATCATCAACTTTTGGCCATTAAAACCATCTACAACATGCTGCTTCGTCAGCATTTTCAAATTTAACGGATATGGTCATCGGTTTTCAAACCGAGGTGGTTTCAGGAGAATTGTGTTTTTAGATGGTTAAACGCTGAAGGTAATATCGTGGAATATAAAAGGTTCTCCGGTAACGATAAAAGAGTACGCATAAATATATAAAATTTATAATAAGGTTGTTTTGAGTGAAAAGTCGAAGCTGTCTTGTTGGAGCTGTGACAAAATTTGGCTATTTTCAAAAAGACTGCAAAGTTATTTTGGGTAATAATAACACTAAAGGAATTAGCACAGCTACGTATTAAACGTTTACTCAGTTTCCGAGGATTTTTCAGGTGCGTAACCATATACATCAATCTTTTCTTCCGTAGATGAAGTGTGGCTGGTCCATCCTCTCGATCGAGGTGTTTTCAAGAATCATGAAAGATTTGAACGCAGATTATAATCGTCAAGATACAAATGAGGTTTAAGATGAAATCAAGTGGCAAACTTGAAGAATTATTTAGTTTCATATGTTATAATCAGTATTTTAATTCAGTTTAATTGTCCAATATTATTCGTCCACAGTCGATAGTCCACAGTTAGCAATTCAATAATTCATATATAGTTTAATATATAACATTCGAATTAATTAATACGTATCGTGACCCGTGTACATGTCTCAGACTCGATCACAACTCAAAGTATATATATTATTGTAGAATCAACCTCAACCCTGTATAGCTAACTCCCGCATTACCGCATATAGAGTGTCTATGGTTATTCCAAATAATATATATAGATGCGTCGATATGATATGTCAAAACCTTGTATACGTGTCCCGATACTTAAAGTGCATAAAATAAATAACAGAAATTAAATGACGATAAATTAAATGCGTAAAGTAAATAACAGAAATTAAATGACGATAAATAAAATTGCGAGAATGTAAATTGCGATAATTAAATTGCGATAAATAAAATGTAACCAGTTAGCTAGGAACAGTTAGCTAGGAACAGTTAGCGTGGATTCTTAACAAAATTCTTTATAATTAATTTGTTTGTTTCTAACAAATTTTATTTTGTCCGATGTTTTCTTCATTATGCCACTTGTTAGATTCTGAGAAGTCAAAATCCAAATATGAAATTGAATGAAAATGGTTATTCTGTGTTAACGGATATGTATATCGGTGAATGTAAGTAAGATAGTAAATAACTGTTGAATCAAATTCGAAAATTGTACAGTGTAACTTATTAATGTGAAATCTAAATATTCCTCGGGTATTACCTACCCGTTAAAATATTTTCACCATTAACAGTTTGTACGAAAGAATTTTAAATTACAATCTTTATGAAAATATACATACATATATATATTTTTTTTTCAGATGTAATCTTGGATTTTATGAGTTAATATGATATTAACTCATCTGATTTACCGTTAGAACAAGAATATATAATCTCTAAAACATTAGAGATTACATAATCACTATGTCGAAATAAGATAAATGATGTAGAACGTCATGTAGAACGATGATTATACTCGAGGTGTCGAAGCTGGTGACGCGAATGTTGTTCTTGGTGGTACTAGTGCTGTTGGTGCTGAGGCTGGTGATGTTACTGGTGTTGATGATACTGCTAGTGCTTGCAAATTGTGTACCGTGCTCTCTAAAGTTAACACTCGAACTCGGAGTTCTTTAACTTCTTCTACTAACCCTGGTTGGTTATCAGTGTGAGGTAGAGGTCGGATATCTTCTCTAGTTCTGTTAATGGTAGCCTCAAGACGAAAAATTCTCGCAAAAAGGGTATAAACTGAAATGTCCCGTTCTTATTGATTAAAAACGTTCCATATTAATTGATTTCGTTGCGAGGTTTTGACCTCTATATGAGACGTTTTTCAAAGACTGCATTCATTTTTAAAACAAACCATAACCTTTATTTCATAAATAAAGGTTTAAAAAGCTTTACGTAGATTATCAAATAATGATAATCTAAAATATCCTGTTTACACACGACCATTACATAATGGTTTACAATACAAATATGTTACAACAAAATAAGTTTCTTGAATGCAGTTTTTACACAATATCATACAAGCATGGACTCCAAATCTTGTCCTTATTTAAGTATGCGACAGCGGAAGCTCTTAATAATCACCTGAGAATAAACATGCTTAAAACGTCAACAAAAATGTTGGTGAGTTATAGGTTTAACCTATATATATCAAATCGTAACAATAGACCACAAGATTTCATATTTCAATACACATCCCATACATAGAGATAAAAATCATTCATATGGTGAACACCTGGTAACCGACAATAACAAGATGCATATATAAGAATATCCCCATCATTCCGGGACACCCTTCGGATATGATATAAATTTCGAAGTACTAAAGCATCCGGTACTTTGGATGGGGTTTGTTAGGCCCAATAGATCTATCTTTAGGATTCGCGTCAATTAGGGTGTCTGTTCCCTAATTCTTAGATTACCAGACTTAATAAAAAGGGGCATATTCGATTTCGATAATTCAACCATAGAATGTAGTTTCACGTACTTGTGTCTATTTTGTAAATCATTTATAAAACCTGCATGTATTCTCATCCCAAAAATATTAGATTTTAAAAGTGGGACTATAACTCACTTTCACAGATTTTTACTTCGTCGGGAAGTAAGACTTGGCCACTGGTTGATTCACGAACCTATAACAATATATACATATATATCAAAGTATGTTCAAAATATATTTACAACACTTTTAATATATTTTGATGTTTTAAGTTTATTAAGTCAGCTGTCCTCGTTAGTAACCTACAACTAGTTGTCCACAGTTAGATGTACAGAAATAAATCGATAAATATTATCTTGAATCAATCCACGACCCAGTGTATACGTATCTCAGTATTGATCACAACTCAAACTATATATATTTTGGAATCAACCTCAACCCTGTATAGCTAACTCCAACATTCACATATAGAGTGTCTATGGTTGTTCCGAAATATATATAGATGTGTCGACATGATAGGTCGAAACATTGTATACGTGTCTATGGTATCTCAAGATTACATAATATACAATACAAGTTGATTAAGTTATGGTTGGAATAGATTTGTTACCAATTTTCACGTAGCTAAAATGAGAAAAATTATCCAATCTTGTTTTACCCATAACTTCTTCATTTTAAATCCTTTTTGAGTGAATCAAATTGCTATGGTTTCATATTGAACTCTATTTTATGAATCTAAACAGAAAAAGTATAGGTTTATAGTCGGAAAAATAAGTTACAAGTCGTTTTTGTAAAGGTAGTCATTTCAGTCGAAAGAACGACGTCTAGATGACCATTTTAGAAAACATACTTCCACTTTGAGTTTAACCATAATTTTTGGATATAGTTTCATGTTCATAATAAAAATCATTTTCTCAGAATAACAACTTTTAAATCAAAGTTTATCATAGTTTTTAATTAACTAACCCAAAACAGCCCGCGGTGTTACTACGACGGCGTAAATCCGGTTTTACGGTGTTTTTCGTGTTTTCAGGTTTTAAATCATTAAGTTAGAATATCATATAGATATAGAACATGTGTTTAGTTGATTTTAAAAGTCAAGTTAGAAGGATTAACTTTTGTTTGCGAACAAGTTTAGAATTAACTAAACTATGTTCTAGTGATTACAAGTTTAAACCTTCGAATAAGATAGCTTTATATGTATGAATCGAATGATGTTATGAACATCATTACTACCTTAAGTTCCTTGGATGAACCTACTGGAAAAGAGAAAAATGGATCTAGCTTCAATGGATCCTTGGATGGCTCAAAGTTCTTGAAGCAAAATCATGACACGAAAACAAGTTCAAGTAAGATCATCACTTGAAATAAGATTGTTATAGTTATAGAAATTGAACCAAAGTTTGAATATGATTATTACCTTGTATTAGAATGATAACCTACTGTAAGAAAAAAAGATTTCTTGAGGTTGGATGATCACCTTACAAGATTGAAAGTGAGCTAGCAAACTTGAAAGTATTCTTGATTTTATGAAACTAGAACTTTTGGAATTTATGAAGAACACTTAGAACTTGAAGATAGAACTTGAGAGAGTTCAATTAGATGAAGAAAATTGAAGAATGAAAGTGTTTGTAGGTGTTTTTGGTCGTTGGTGTATGGATTAGATATAAAGGATATGTAATTTTGTTTTCATGTAAATAAGTCATGAATGATTACTCATATTTTTGTAATCTTATGAGATATTTCATGCTAGTTGCCAAATGATGGTTCCCACATGTGTTAGGTGACTCACATGGGCTGCTAAGAGCTGATCATTGGAGTGTATATACCAATAGTACATACATCTAAAAGCTGTGTATTGTACGAGTACGAATACGGGTGCATACGAGTAGAATTGTTGATGAAACTGAACGAGAATGTAATTGTAAGCATTTTTGTTAAGTAGAAGTATTTTGATAAGTGTATTGAAGTCTTTCAAAAGTGTATAAATACATATTAAAACACTACATGTATATACATTTTAACTGAGTCGTTAAGTCATCGTTAGTCGTTACATGTAAGTGTTGTTTTGAAACCTTTAGGTTAACGATCTTGTTAAATGTTGTTAACCCAATGTTTATAATAACAAAAGAGATTTTAAATTATTATATTATCATGATATTATGATGTACAAATATCTCTTAATATGATATATATACATTAAATGTCGTTACAACGATAAACGTTACATATATGTCTCGTTTCAAAATCATTAAGTTAGTAGTCTTGTTTTTACATATGTAGTTCATTGTTAATATAATTAATGATATGTTTACTTATCATAATATCATGTTAACTATATATATATCCATATATATGTCATCATATAGTTTTTTTACAAGTTTTAACGTTCGTGAATCACCGGTCAACTTGGGTGGTCAATTGTCTATATGAAACCTATTTCAATTAATCAAGTCTTAACAAGTTTGATTGCTTAACATGTTGGAAACATTTAATCATGTAAACATCAATCTCAATTAATATATATAAACATGGAAAAGTTCGGGTCACTACAGTACCTACCCGTTAAATAAATTTCGTCCCGAAATTTTAAGCTGTTGAAGGTGTTGACGAATCTTCTGGAAATAGATGCGGGTATTTCTTCTTCATCTGATCTTCACGCTCCCAGGTGAACTCAGGTCCTCTACGAGCATTCCATCGAACCTTAACAATTGGTATCTTGTTTTGCTTAAGTCTTTTAACCTCACGATCCATTATTTCGACGGGTTCTTCGATGAATTGGAGTTTTTCGTTGATTTGGATTTCATCTAACGGAATAGTGAGATCTTCTTTAGCAAAACATTTCTTCAAATTCGAGACGTGGAAAGTGTTATGTACAGCCGCGAGTTGTTGAGGTAACTCAAGTCGGTAAGCTACTGGTCCGACACGATCAATAATCTTGAATGGTCCAATATACCTTGGATTTAATTTCCCTCGTTTACCAAATCGAACAACGCCTTTCCAAGGTGAAACTTTAAGCATGACCATCTCTCCAATTTCAAATTCTATATCTTTTCTTTTAATGTCAGCGTAGCTCTTTTGTCGACTTTGGGCGGTTTTCAACCGTTGTTGAATTTGGATGATCTTCTCGGTAGTTTCTTGTATAATCTCCGGACCCGTAATCTGTCTATCCCCCACCTCACTCCAACAAATCGGAGACCTGCACTTTCTACCATAAAGTGCTTCAAACGGCGCCATCTCAATGCTTGAATGGTAGCTGTTGTTGTAGGAAAATTCTGCTAACGGTAGATGTCGATCCCAACTGTTTCCGAAATTAATAACACATGCTCGTAGCATGTCTTCAAGCGTTTGTATCGTCCTTTCGCTCTGCCCATCAGTTTGTGGATGATAGGCAGTACTCATGTCTAGACGAGTTCCTAATGCTTGCTGTAATGTCTGCCAGAATCTTGAAATAAATCTGCCATCCCTATCAGAGATAATAGAGATTGGTATTCCATGTCTGGAGACGACTTCCTTCAAATACAGTCGTGCTAACTTCTCCATCTTGTCATCTTCTCTTATTGGTAGGAAGTGTGCTGATTTGGTGAGACGATCAACTATTACCCAAATAGTATCAAAACCACTTGCAGTCCTTGGCAATTTAGTGATGAAATCCATGGTAATGTTTTCCCATTTCCATTCCGGGATTTCGGGTTGTTGAAGTAGACCTGATGGTTTCTGATGCTCAGCTTTGACCTTAGAACACGTCAAACATTCTCCTACGTATTTAGCAACATCGGCTTTCATACCCGGCCACCAAAAATGTTTCTTGAGATCCTTGTACATCTTCCCCGTTCCAGGATGTATTGAGTATCTGGTTTTATGAGCTTCTCTAAGTACCATTTCTCTCATATCTCCAAATTTTGGTACCCAAATCCTTTCAGCCCTATACCGGGTTCCGTCTTCCTGAATATTAAGATGCTTCTCCGATCCTTTGGGTATTTCATCCTTTAAATTTCCCTCTTTTAAAAGTCCTTGTTGCGCCTCCTTTATTTGAGTAGTAAGGTTATTATGAATCATTATATTCATAGATTTTACTCGAATGGGTTCTCTGTCCTTACTGCTCAAGGCATCGGCTACCACATTTGCCTTCCCCGGGTGGTAACGAATCTCAAAGTCGTAATCATTCAATAATTCAATCCACCTACGCTGCCTCATATTCAGTTGTTTCTGATTAAATATGTGTTGAAGACTTTTGTGGTCGGTATATATAATACTTTTGACCCCATATAAGTAGTGCCTCCAAGTCTTTAATGCAAAAACAACCGCGCCTAATTCCAAATCATGCGTCGTATAATTTTGTTCGTGAATCTTCAATTGTCTAGACGCATAAGCAATCACCTTCGTTCGTTGCATTAATACACAACCGAGACCTTGCTTTGATGCATCACAATAAATCACAAAATCATCATTCCCTTCAGGCAATGACAATATAGGTGCCGTAGTTAGCTTTTTCTTCAATAACTGAAACGCTTTCTCTTGTTCATCATTCCATTCAAATTTCTTCCCTTTATGCGTTAATGCAGTCAAGGGTTTTGCTATTCTGGAAAAGTCTTGGATGAACCTTCTGTAGTAACCAGCTAGTCCTAAAAACTGGCGTATGTGTTTCGGAGTTTTCGGGGTTTCCCACTTTTCAACAGTTTCTATCTTTGCCGGATCCACCTTAATACCTTCTTTGTTCACTATGTGACCGAGGAATTGAACTTCTTCCAACCAAAATGCACACTTTGAAAACTTAGCGTACAATTCTTCCTTCCTCAATACTTCTAACACCTTTCTCAAATGTTCACCGTGTTCTTGGTCATTCTTTGAATAAATAAGTATGTCATCAATGAAAACAATGACAAACTTGTCAAGGTATGGTCCACACACTCGGTTCATAAGGTCCATGAACACAGCTGGTGCATTAGTTAAACCAAACGGCATGACCATAAACTCGTAATGACCGTAACGTGTTCTGAAAGCAGTCTTTGGAATATCATCTTCTTTCACCCGCATTTGATGATACCCGGAACGTAAGTCAATCTTTGAATAAACAGACGAGCCTTGTAGTTGATCAAATAAGTCGTCGATTCTCGGTAGTGGGTAGCGGTTCTTGATGGTAAGTTTGTTCAACTCTCGGTAGTCGATACACAACCTGAATGTACCATCTTTCTTCTTGACAAACAAAATAGGAGCTCCCCACGGTGATGTGCTTGGTCGAATGAAACCACGCTCTAAAAGTTCTTGTAATTGGCTTTGCAGTTCTTTCATCTCGCTGGGTGCGAGTCTATAAGGAGCACGAGCTATTGGTGCAGCTCCTGGTACAAGATCTATTTGAAATTCAACGGATCGATGTGGGGGTAATCCCGGTAATTCTTTCGGAAATACATCGGGAAATTCTTTTGCAATGGGAACCTCATTGATGCTCTTTTCTTCAGTTTGTACTTTCTCGACGTGTGCTAGAACAGCATAGCAACCTTTTCTTATTAGTTTTTGTGCCTTCAAATTACTAATAAGATGTAGCTTCGTGTTGCCCTTTTCTCCGTACACCATTAAGGGTTTTCCTTTTTCTCGTATAATGCGAATTGCATTTTTGTAACAAACGATCTCCGCTTTCACTTCTTTCAACCAGTCCATACCGATTATCACATCAAAACTCCCTAACTCTACTGGTATCAAATCAATCTTAAATGTTTCGCTAACCAGTTTAATTTCTCGATTCCGACATATATTATCTGCTGAAATTAATTTACCATTTGCTAATTCGAGTAAAAATTTACTATCCAAAGGCGTCAATGGACAACTTAATTTAGCACAAAAATCTCTACTCATATAGCTTCTATCCGCACCCGAATCAAATAAAACGTAAGCAGATTTATTGTCAATAAGAAACGTACCCGTAACAAGCTCCGGGTCTTCCTGTGCCTCTACCGCATTAATATTGAAAACTCTTCCACGGCCTTGTCCATTCGTGTTCTCCTGGTTCGGGCAATTTCTAATAATGTGGCCTGGTTTTCCACATTTATAACAAACTACATTGGCATAACTTGCTCCGACACTACTTGCTCCTCCATTACTCGTTCCGACACCATTTGTTCCTTTCGTTCTATTAACCCCTGGTCCGTAGACCTCACACTTCACCGCGCTATGACCATTTCTTTTACACTTGTTGCAAAATTTGGTGCAGAACCCCGAGTGATTCTTTTCACACCTTTGGCATAGTTGCTTCTGATTGTTGTTGTTGTTGCGGTTATTATTGTTGTTGGGATGATTGTTGTAGTTGCTGTTGTTGTTGTTGTTGTTGTTGTTGTTGGGCCGTTTGTTGTAGTTGCGATTGATGTTGCGATTGTTGGGATAATTGTTGCGATTATTGTTGTAATTGCTGTTGTTGTTGTATTGGTGATTCTTATCACCGTTTTCCTCCCACTTTCTTTTGACTTGCTTCACATTGGCCTCTTCAGCAGTCTGTTCTTTAATTCTTTCTTCAATCTGGTTCACTAGTTTGTGAGCCATTCTACATGCCTGTTGTATGGAGGCGGGCTCGTGTGAACTTATATCTTCTTGGATTCTTTCCGGTAATCCTTTCACAAACGCGTCGATCTTCTCTTCCTCATCTTCGAATGCTCCCGGACACAATAGGCACAATTCTGTGAATCGTCTTTCGTACGTGGTAATATCAAATCCTTGGGTTCGTAACCCTCTAAGTTCTGTCTTGAGCTTATTGACCTCGGTTCTGGGACGGTACTTCTCGTTCATCAAGTGCTTGAATGCTGATCACGGTAGTGCGTACGCATCATCTTGTCCCACTTGCTCTAGATAGGTATTCCACCATGTTAACGCAGAACCTGTGAAGGTATGCGTAGCGTACTTCACTTTGTCCTCTTCAGTACACTTACTTATGGCAAACACCGATTCAACCTTCTCTGTCCACCTTTTCAATCCGATCGGTCCTTCGGTTCCATCAAATTCCAAAGGTTTGCAGGCAGTGAATTCTTTGTAGGTGCATCCTACACGATTTCCTGTACTGCTAGATCCAAGGTTATTGTTGGTATGTAGCGCAGCCTGTACTGCGGCTATGTTTGAAGCTAGAAAAGTACGGAATTCCTCTTCATTCATATTCACGGTGTGTCGAGTAGTCGGTGCCATTTCCTTCAAAATAGTTAAATGGAACAAGTTAATCATACAGAATATTAAGAGTAGTTAATAGTATTTCGTAGCATAATATGAACTCATTTATAAAAGCTTTTTCTTCATATTAGCGTTTTATAAGTTTAAATTCGGGTAGTACCTACCCGTTAAGTTCATACTTAGTAGCTAATATACAATTCAACTACTACAATTCTATATGAAAAACTGATTATAATAATATTTCGCGTTCAAACTTTTATACAATATTTTACAAACTTACAATACCGCTTATTTTACATAAAGCATGAAATATAGCACACAATAACTTTGATACAAGATAGTTGTGAAGACAATTCTAGCTAGTACACAAGTCGTTCAGCAAAGGCAATAAAGACACGTAATTCATACGTCCAGAAACAAGTCATGCATTCTGGTTTTACTAGGACTACTTCCCATCCTTGGTCTTGTGCAACATAACCGTTATGGCCGTTGATAAGACAGCGTGTTGTAACGTCATCAAAGGGACGAGGGTTACGTAATGTCCAACAGTCCCGTAATAATCTAAAAACCTCATTTCTTACCCCAATTACCGACTCCGTCACTTGTGGAAACGTTTTGTTTAATAGTTGTAGCCCGATGTTCTTGTTCTCACTTTGGTGAGAAGCGAACATTACTAATCCGTAAGCATAACATGCTTCTTTATGTTGCATGTTAGCCGCTTTTTCTAAATCACGAAGTCCAATATTCGGATATATTGAGTCAAAATAATTTCTTAACCCGTTGCGTAAAATAGCATTTGGGTTCCCCGCAATATATGCGTCAAAGTAAACACATCGTAACTTATGGGTTTCCCAATGTGATATCCCCCATCTTTCAAACGAAAGTCTCTTATAAACCAAGACATTCTTGGAACGTTCTTCGAATGTCTTACAAACTGATCTCGCCTTAAATAGTTGTGCCGAAGAATTCTGGCCGACTCTAGACAAGATTTCATCAATCATGTCTCCGGGTAGGTCTCTTAAAATATTGGGTTGTCTATCCATTTTGTGTTTTTAAACTGTAAAATAGACAAGAGTTAGATTCATAAAAAAAATACTTATTAATACAAGCAATTTTTACATATATCATAAAGCATAAGAACACTATATTCCATATATTACACCACACAAATACAACTATCTTATTCCGACTCGCTCGTTTCTTCTTCTTCGGTTTTGGTTCGTTTTGCCAAGTTTCTAGGGATATATGATGTTCCCCTAATACGAGCCGTCGTTGTCCACATTGGTTTAGAAAAACCTGGTGGTTTAGAGGTTCCCGGGTCATTGTTACAACTTAAGGACTTCGGGGGTTGACGATACATATAAAGTTCATCGGGGTTGGAATTAGATTTCTCTATTTTTATGCCCTTTCCCTTATTATTTTCTTTTGCCTTTTTAAATTCAGTTGGGGTAATTTCTATAACATCATCGGAATTTACGTCGGAATCCGATTCATCGGAGAATTGGTAATCCTCCCAATATTTTGCTTCCTTGGCGGAAACACCATTGACCATAATTAACTTTGGTCGGTTGGTTGAGGATTTTCTTTTACTTAACCGTTTTATTATTTCCCCCACCGGTTCTATTTCTTCATCCGGTTCCGATTCTTCTTCCGGTTCCGATTCTTCTTCCGGTTCCGACTCTTCTTCCGGTTCCTCTTCGGGAACTTGTGAATCAGTCCACAAATCATTCCAATTTACATTTGACTCTTCATTATTATTAGGTGAGTCAATGGGACTTGTTCTAGAGGTAGACATCTATCACATAATATCAAACACGTTAAGAGATTAATATATCACATAATATTCATATGTTAAAAATATATAGTTTCCAACAAAAATGTTAAGCAATCATTTTTAAAGAAAACACAGTCGAAGTCCAGACTCACTAATGCATCCTAACAAACTCGATAAGACACACTAATGCAAATTTTCTGGTTCTCTAAGACCAACGCTCGGATACCAACTGAAATGTCCCGTTCTTATTGATTAAAAACGTTCCATATTAATTGATTTCGTTGCGAGGTTTTGACCTCTATATGAGACGTTTTTCAAAGACTGCATTCATTTTTAAAACAAACCATAACCTTTATTTCATAAATAAAGGTTTAAAAAGCTTTACGTAGATTATCAAATAATGATAATCTAAAATATCCTGTTTACACACGACCATTACATAATGGTTTACAATACAAATATGTTACAACAAAATAAGTTTCTTGAATGCAGTTTTTACACAATATCATACAAGCATGGACTCCAAATCTTGTCCTTATTTAAGTATGCGACAGCGGAAGCTCTTAATAATCACCTGAGAATAAACATGCTTAAAACGTCAACAAAAATGTTGGTGAGTTATAGGTTTAACCTATATATATCAAATCGTAACAATAGACCACAAGATTTCATATTTCAATACACATCCCATACATAGAGATAAAAATCATTCATATGGTGAACACCTGGTAACCGACAATAACAAGATGCATATATAAGAATATCCCCATCATTCCGGGACACCCTTCGGATATGATATAAATTTCGAAGTACTAAAGCATCCGGTACTTTGGATGGGGTTTGTTAGGCCCAATAGATCTATCTTTAGGATTCGCGTCAATTAGGGTGTCTGTTCCCTAATTCTTAGATTACCAGACTTAATAAAAAGGGGCATATTCGATTTCGATAATTCAACCATAGAATGTAGTTTCACGTACTTGTGTCTATTTTGTAAATCATTTATAAAACCTGCATGTATTCTCATCCCAAAAATATTAGATTTTAAAAGTGGGACTATAACTCACTTTCACAGATTTTTACTTCGTCGGGAAGTAAGACTTGGCCACTGGTTGATTCACGAACCTATAACAATATATACATATATATCAAAGTATGTTCAAAATATATTTACAACACTTTTAATATATTTTGATGTTTTAAGTTTATTAAGTCAGCTGTCCTCGTTAGTAACCTACAACTAGTTGTCCACAGTTAGATGTACAGAAATAAATCGATAAATATTATCTTGAATCAATCCACGACCCAGTGTATACGTATCTCAGTATTGATCACAACTCAAACTATATATATTTTGGAATCAACCTCAACCCTGTATAGCTAACTCCAACATTCACATATAGAGTGTCTATGGTTGTTCCGAAATATATATAGATGTGTCGACATGATAGGTCGAAACATTGTATACGTGTCTATGGTATCTCAAGATTACATAATATACAATACAAGTTGATTAAGTTATGGTTGGAATAGATTTGTTACCAATTTTCACGTAGCTAAAATGAGAAAAATTATCCAATCTTGTTTTACCCATAACTTCTTCATTTTAAATCCTTTTTGAGTGAATCAAATTGCTATGGTTTCATATTGAACTCTATTTTATGAATCTAAACAGAAAAAGTATAGGTTTATAGTCGGAAAAATAAGTTACAAGTCGTTTTTGTAAAGGTAGTCATTTCAGTCGAAAGAACGACGTCTAGATGACCATTTTAGAAAACATACTTCCACTTTGAGTTTAACCATAATTTTTGGATATAGTTTCATGTTCATAATAAAAATCATTTTCTCAGAATAACAACTTTTAAATCAAAGTTTATCATAGTTTTTAATTAACTAACCCAAAACAGCCCGCGGTGTTACTACGACGGCGTAAATCCGGTTTTACGGTGTTTTTCGTGTTTTCAGGTTTTAAATCATTAAGTTAGAATATCATATAGATATAGAACATGTGTTTAGTTGATTTTAAAAGTCAAGTTAGAAGGATTAACTTTTGTTTGCGAACAAGTTTAGAATTAACTAAACTATGTTCTAGTGATTACAAGTTTAAACCTTCGAATAAGATAGCTTTATATGTATGAATCGAATGATGTTATGAACATCATTACTACCTTAAGTTCCTTGGATGAACCTACTGGAAAAGAGAAAAATGGATCTAGCTTCAATGGATCCTTGGATGGCTCAAAGTTCTTGAAGCAAAATCATGACACGAAAACAAGTTCAAGTAAGATCATCACTTGAAATAAGATTGTTATAGTTATAGAAATTGAACCAAAGTTTGAATATGATTATTACCTTGTATTAGAATGATAACCTACTGTAAGAAAAAAAGATTTCTTGAGGTTGGATGATCACCTTACAAGATTGAAAGTGAGCTAGCAAACTTGAAAGTATTCTTGATTTTATGAAACTAGAACTTTTGGAATTTATGAAGAACACTTAGAACTTGAAGATAGAACTTGAGAGAGTTCAATTAGATGAAGAAAATTGAAGAATGAAAGTGTTTGTAGGTGTTTTTGGTCGTTGGTGTATGGATTAGATATAAAGGATATGTAATTTTGTTTTCATGTAAATAAGTCATGAATGATTACTCATATTTTTGTAATCTTATGAGATATTTCATGCTAGTTGCCAAATGATGGTTCCCACATGTGTTAGGTGACTCACATGGGCTGCTAAGAGCTGATCATTGGAGTGTATATACCAATAGTACATACATCTAAAAGCTGTGTATTGTACGAGTACGAATACGGGTGCATACGAGTAGAATTGTTGATGAAACTGAACGAGAATGTAATTGTAAGCATTTTTGTTAAGTAGAAGTATTTTGATAAGTGTATTGAAGTCTTTCAAAAGTGTATAAATACATATTAAAACACTACATGTATATACATTTTAACTGAGTCGTTAAGTCATCGTTAGTCGTTACATGTAAGTGTTGTTTTGAAACCTTTAGGTTAACGATCTTGTTAAATGTTGTTAACCCAATGTTTATAATAACAAAAGAGATTTTAAATTATTATATTATCATGATATTATGATGTACAAATATCTCTTAATATGATATATATACATTAAATGTCGTTACAACGATAAACGTTACATATATGTCTCGTTTCAAAATCATTAAGTTAGTAGTCTTGTTTTTACATATGTAGTTCATTGTTAATATAATTAATGATATGTTTACTTATCATAATATCATGTTAACTATATATATATCCATATATATGTCATCATATAGTTTTTTTACAAGTTTTAACGTTCGTGAATCACCGGTCAACTTGGGTGGTCAATTGTCTATATGAAACCTATTTCAATTAATCAAGTCTTAACAAGTTTGATTACTTAACATGTTGGAAACATTTAATCATGTAAACATCAATCTCAATTAATATATATAAACATGGAAAAGTTCGGGTCACTACATAAACGGTGTTGCGAACAGGTTCGCCGGTGAGCGGGTCGAGCACTCCGACGTTAGGTGGTAAGTTCGGCTCATGATATGGAGTACCTTCTTCATTTCTCCATAGGGTAAGTATTTCGCGAACCCATCCCCACTTTCTAAAGAAATCACGGTAGTTGATCGGTTGGTGCGCTCCCGTCACGCTATCTTCGGAGTCAGAAGAACTTGGTCGATTCGTAGAAGCCATCGTACACGATCACAGAAAAGATTTTTGGTATGAAAAGCTTAGTGATAGCAAATGATAGTTGGATGGTATTCTCAATGCATAATATGCCTAGATATATATAGTACCAAGATCCCTTAAATTACGGAGAAATTTACGGAAGATATCAGGCAAAGTTTACCGTAATAGATACGCTAAGATATAAATTTGTCTATACACTATTTATGCAATAAAGGCAGTAAGGCATGTCTAGACTTAGGAATGATTAACAGGAATTTTTCCACTAGGAATGATATACAATACTTATGATATGCAGCTAAGGTCAAAGTCCAGACTCGCTAATGCATCCTAACAACTATCAGTTAGACACACTAATGCAAGACCTGGTTCGCTAGGACCAACGCTCTGATACCACCTGTAACAACCCGTCCTTATCCACCTGGACGAAGTCACAACATTTGGTCCCATTGCGATGATCGACTCCAAGTAATGTCCTTAAAATGAGCAAATGCACAGCGGAAGACTTAATTCGTACCTGAGAATAAACATACTTAAAAGTGTCAACCAAAAGGTTGGTGAGTTCATAGGTTTATCATAACAATCTTTTCAATATATTAATAGACCACAAGATTTCATTATTTATAAACATAATACACTCGCAAGTGTATGTAAAGCATTCTAAGTGGTTGAGCACTTGGTAACCATACTTAACATTTAATCACGTCGCATATTCCCTTTATTATGAAATCTCACTACACCGTACCAAGTGTAGTCACCGAAACGAAGTACTGTGCAACCGTTGAATACTGGTCGTCCAGTCCGGTTGGGGTTGTCAGGCCCGATAGATCTATCAACAGGATTCGCGTTTACAATACCCATGTAAATAGTAGTTACCAAGCTACAGGGAAATATGCCATTGGTACAACTCAACGTAGAATATATTTTTAAGTACTTGTGTCTATTTTGTAAACATTTATAAAAGCAGTGCATGTATTCTCAGCCCAAAAATATATATTGCAAAAGCAATTAAAAAGGGAGCAAATGAAACTCACCATAATGTATTTTGTAGTAAAAATACATAGAACGACATTGAACAAGTATAGGGTTGGCCTCAGATTCACGAACCTATACCAATTATATATATTAACACATATAATTAACACGTAATAATAATCAAACTAGTTTTTTTTTTATATATATATTACTTATTTAATTTAGTAATGTATTTGTCATTTGTTTATTAAAATAATATTTATAATACTAAAATAATGATAATAATAGTAATGATGATAATAATAATAATTTAAATAATAATTTTTGTAATAATATTAATAAAATAATAATAATAATAATAATAATAATAATAATAATAATAATAATAATGATAACTATAATAACCATAGAAAAATAATAATTTTATTCATAATGATAATATTAATAATATTAATACTAATACTATTTATCTTAATAATAATAATGATAATAATAATAGTAAGTAGAGTAAAATTACTACCTCAAAGAAATAGCCCTAAATAAAATGCCCAAGTCCGGATTTGAACCCGCGATGTCCCGCTAACCCGATCACAGTCTTAACCATTCTATTGTCCGTGTACTTCTGAAATTATTACCACCCCAAAACATACATGACCCTTAACATCTCATTCAAACCACCATCATCATTCCATCTTTATGTATCATTATTGATATCATACCCTAATACTAACCATTATCATCTTATTCTAATAGTTTCCTCATAACCTACCCGTATCATCTTATCGTTTTCATAACAATAACTTAAATGGATTGTTTCATCATTCAACTTATATTACTTATCATAATCTCGTCATCATCATTGTCTAATCATTATATCACCTCATTCCCTTCATTATTTACACAATAATTCAAAAGTACACATAACATCTTCATGAGATCAACAAAAAATAATAATAAAATACGCTGTATATGTATGCAATTCGTTTGAGACTTCTTGCAAGCCTAAGGCCCAACATATCAAGCTTGATCTTTGGCCCAACCATATTATCATTCGGTGACCCACAACCAAATCAAACAACACGGCCCAACCTTAATTCTCCTAAGTCCACTTAATAACTCGATACAATTAAGGAACCCATTTAGCAAGTCTAAAGATTTATGGTTCAATATATCTTCCAAAACCCCACTGTACTTAAATTCGGTTCATGTAGGTTTTAACAGGAAAAATATAAACTACGAATTCTAATTATCATTATCATTATATTATGTCTTTAATCAATCAAATGAGACCATCTTTTAGTGGATGTCGGCCAACAAACTTGTATTGAGACCCACCATTTCCTTGAGCAACATATAAAATTAATCATCTTTGTCACCATATAACCCCACCTAGCCTCTTTCACTATCTTTGCAAGAAAAGGATAAACACTACAGCAAAAATTAATAGTTAACATGTAGAGAATTCCCATGATGGGACCCGAAATATGAAAAGGTAGTGGGGTGATACTTGACAAATTTCTTGTCATGAACCGTTTCAAAAGTTGTTCTCGATTTGAAACAGGAATAAACAGATAATATGCAACAGATTATGGTGGGGTTTGTTGGCAGTTTGTAGGTGATTATCGAAGGTGATCAAAGTGGTGTTGATGTGGATTTGTTGTGGGTCGAAACAAAACAGGAATAGACCTAAGAAGATAATGATCCGCAATGGCCTGGTGTACGTTTTATATAGTTGATGATGATAGTTTACGGTTCAGAAGAAGAGAAAGAGAGAGAAGAGGGAAAAGGTGATGGTTTGGTGGTGTCATGATGTTCTAAATGAATACACAAGTTTGAAGTTGAGATGGGTTGTGGTGGTAGTTGTTCATCGAACCAAAACTGAAAAAAAATAGAAAAACGTGTAAGAATGGCAGTGGGTTTAGTGGTGGTTGTTTGATGGATTAAGTGGTATTTTAAACCAGCATAAACAGACAACTAGTGACGGTTTTTATGCTGTGAAACATAAACAGTTAACGGTAATAGTAGCATTTGTAATCGGCCATCAAGTATAGCAATTAAAAGAGGTGGTGACGGTTGAGGTTAACGAGCAGAAGCATGAGCAAGTGATAATAGTGATGGTCTTGTGTTTGGGTGTTGATTCGAAGTTTAAGTGGATGTTGTAGGTTGGTGATGGTTTATGTTCGTTGTTTGGTCTCGGTTTAATGGAGAAACCCTATCAATCTTAAGATAATAGTTGGAGGTGTTCTTGGTAGTAACCGGTGGTCAATAAGGAAGTGCTGATGTATGGTGGTCGTGAAGGTGATAGTAGGTGGTGGATGGGAATCAAAATTTGATGAAAGTTGTGAGCTGAGGTTCATCAAGTGTATATCAATATATATATATATATATATATATATATATATATATATATATATATATATATATATATATATATATATATATATATATATATATATATATATAGATTGAGAGATGAAAAGAATTTCAACCAAAAATACAGTAATGTTAAATATTATAATCATTATAATATAATTAAAATAAATAAACGTGTAATCATGCAAGGATAGTAGCCTACATCTTAACTCTTGTGCCGATAATTTAATTATGAAAGGTGTATCGTGCTCCGTTGTGGATTAGTGGCGGATAAAAGTCCATAGAAAAATCCCAAATTTTTAGATTAATTATATTTATTTATTTTAATAATGATATCATATTTTATTTTTATTTTTTTACTTTACATAGTTAATTTTAACAACATATAATATCTTAAGTTATACTTCAAATTATTATTTATATCTATCTATATATTTAATCATATATGAATCCATTTACAAATGGTTGTTCGTGAATCGTTGGGAACAGTCGAAGGTCAAATGAATATATGGAACACATCAAAATTTTTGAGACTCAACCTAACAGATTTCTCTTATCGTTTTAAGAATATTAAATCGTATCGAGAGTTTTGTTTAAAATTAGTCGAAATTTTCCGGGTCGTGACAAAATGTGTTTTAGCCTGGACCCGATCAACCCATTTGTGATTACCGCAATATTTGCACGGATACTATATATGACCATCTTTTCCCTTTTTAGAGAAAATACGTTCTATAAATTTGTCAAGTCCTTTTTGGTATGCAGGGGAAGATCTACACAAGGACATCCAAGTCGAGTCCATCATATATAGACCTGTATTCTACAAACACATTTAATCGGACATAAATTAACGTGGTTCAAAATCAAAGATTGTACTGTAAGAATTAAGGGATATGGACATGAAACAAAAGAAATTAACCTGGTTCAAAATCAAAGATTCAAAATTAAGGGGTATGGACAAAGCGTATGAAATAAGCTGACCCAATTTTTCGATGATTGTAACTTATATCTTCAATTACGTATTAACTGATTAATAATCGATGATTGAAATTAACTTAGATCTGCAAACACATCTTCAAAAACTGATGATGATTGCAATTGCAATTAAATACGTACGATGTTATTATAAATTGTTAATAGTAATAGTAATAATAATAATAATAATAATAATAATAATAATAATAATAATAATAATAATAATAATAATAATAATAATAATAATAATAATAATAATAATAATAATAATAATAATAATAAAAATAATTATTATTATATGATGATTTTGATACATCTAATAAGATCTAATACTATAAGTTTAAGATAAAGATTCAAATAATTAATAAAATATAAAATAATATACATAATGTAGGTTAAAAGTTGGCCGGTGGTGTACGGATCATCACCCTTATGGTTTAAGCCAGGTATAGGGTTATTGTACATGGTTTAATATTTATGGTATATAGGATATATAGGATTTAGGGTATCGGGTTTAGGATTAAGTGTTTATGATTTAATGTGTACGTTTACGATATATGGTATAGGGTTTAGGGTTTAGGGTTTAGGGTTAATGTTTAGGGTTTAGGGTTTAGGGTTTATAAACCCTAAACCCTAAACCCTGAACCCCAAACATTAAATCATAAACCCTAACCCAAACCCTCACCCTAAACCAAAAACTCTAAAAACCCTATACCCTAAATCTTATACCATAAACACTAAACCATGTACCATAAACCCTATACCCTAAACCATAAGGGTGATGATCCGTACAGGTATAGGGTTAGGGTACATGGTTAATCGTTTAATGTTTATGGTATATAGGATATAGGATTTAGGGTATCGGGTTTAGGATTAAGTGTTTATGATTTAATGTGTACGTTTACAGTATATGGTATAGGGTTTAGGGTTTAGGGTTTATAAATACTAAACCCTAAACCCTGAACCCTAAACATTAAATCATAAACTCTAAACCCTAACCCTAAACCCTCACCCTAAACCAAAAACTCTAAAAACCCTATACCCTAAATCTTATACCATAAACACTAAACCATGTACCCTAAACCCTATACCCTAAACCATAAGGGTGATGATCCGTACAGGTATAGGGTTAGGGTACATGGTTAATCGTTTAATGTTTATGGTATATAGGATATAGGATTTAGGGTATCGGGTTTAGGATTAAGTGTTTATGATTTAATGTGTACGTTTAGGGTATCTGGTATAGGGTATAGGGTTTAGGGTTTAGGGTTAAGTGTCTATGATTTACTATTTAGGGTTTAGGGTTTATGATTTAATGTTTGGGGTTCAGGGTTTAGGGTTACCCTATACCCTAAATCTTATACCATAAACACTAAACCATGTACCCTAAACCGTATACCCTAAACCATAAGGGTGATGATCCGTACAGGTATAGGGTTACGGTACATGGTTTAATATTTATGGTATATATAGGATATAGGATTTAAGGTATCTGGTTTAGGATTAAGTGTTTATGATTTAATGTGTACGATTACGGTATATGGTATAGGGTTTAGGGTTTAGGGTTTAGGGTTTAGGGTTTGGGGTTTAGGGTTTAGGGTTAAGTGTCTATGATTTAATGTTTAGGGTTTATAAACCCTAAACCCTAAACCCTGAACCCCAAACATTAAATCATAGACACTTAACCCTAAACCCTAAACCCTAACCCTAAACCAAAAACTCTAAACCCTATACCCTAAATCTTATACCATAAACACTAAACCATGTATCCTAAACCCTATACCCTAAACCATAAGGGTGATGATCCGTACAGGTATAGGGTTAGTGAAATGTCCCGTTCTTATTGATTAAAAACGTTCCATATTAATTGATTTCGTTGCGAGGTTTTGACCTCTATATGAGACGTTTTTCAAAGACTGCATTCATTTTTAAAACAAACCATAACCTTTATTTCATAGATAAAGGTTTTAAAAAGCTTTACGTAGATTATCAAATAATGATAATCTAAAATATCCTGTTTACACACGACCATTACATAATGGTTTACAGTACAAATATGTTGCAACAAAATAAGTTTCTTGAATGCAGTTTTTACACAATATCATACAAGCATGGACTCCAAATCTCGTCCTTATTTAAGTATGCGATAGCGGAAGCTCTTAATAATCACCTGAGAATAAACATGCTTAAAACGTCAACAAAAATGTTGGTGAGTTATAGGTTTAACCTATATATATCAAATCATAATAATAGACCACAAGATTTCATATTTCAATACACATCCCATACATAGAGATAAAAATCATTCATATGGTAAACACCTGGTAACCGACATTAACAAGATGCATATATAAGAATATCCCCATCATTCTGGGACACCCTTCGGATATGATATAAATTTCGAAGTACTAAAGCATCCGGTACTTTGGATGGGGTTTGTTAGGCCCAATAGATCTATCTTTAGGATTCGCGTCAATTAGGGTGTCTGTTCCCTAATTCTTAGATTACCAGACTTAATAAAAAGGGGCATATTCGATTTCGATAATTCAACCATAGAATGTAGTTTCACGTACTTGTGTCTATTTTGTAAATCATTTATAAAACCTGCATGTATTCTCATCCCAAAAATATTAGATTTTAAAAGTGGGACTATAACTCACTTTCACAGATTTTTACTTCGTCGGGAAGTAAGACTTGGCCACTGGTTGATTCACGAACCTATAACAATATATACATATATATCAAAGTATGTTCAAAATATATTTACAACACTTTTAATATATTTTGATGTTTTAAGTTTATTAAGTCAGCTGTCCTCGTTAGTAACCTACAACTAGTTGTCCACAGTTAGATGTACAGAAATAACTCGATAAATATTATCTTGAATCAATCCACGACCCAGTGTATACGTATCTCAGTATTGATCACAACTCAAACTATATATATTTTGGAATCAACCTCAACCCTGTATAGCTAACTCCAACATTCACATATAGAGTGTCTATGGTTGTTCCGAAATATATATAGATGTGTCGACATGATAGGTCGAAACATTGTATACGTGTCTATGGTATCTCAAGATTACATAATATACAATACAAGTTGATTAAGTTATGGTTGGAATAGATTTGTTACCAATTTTCACGTAGCTAAAATGAGAAAAATTATCCAATCTTGTTTTACCCATAACTTCTTCATTTTAAATCCGTTTTGAGTGAATCAAATTGCTATGGTTTCATATTGAACTCTATTTTATGAATCTAAACATAAAAATTATAGGTTTATAGTCGTAAAAATAAGTTACAAGTCGTTTTTGTAAAGGTAGTCATTTCAGTCGAAAGAACGACGTCTAGATGACCATTTTAGAAAACATACTTCCACTTTGAGTTTAACCATAATTTTTGGATATAGTTTCATGTTCATAATAAAAATCATTTTCTCAGAATAACAACTTTTAAATCAAAGTTTATCGTAGTTTTTAATTAACTAACCCAAAACAGCCCGCGGTGTTACTACGACGGCGTAAATCCGATTTTACGGTGTTTTTCGTGTTTCCAGGTTTTAAATCATTAAGTTAGCATATCATATAGATATAGAACATGTGTTTAGTTGATTTTAAAAGTCAAGTTAGAAGGATTAACTTTTGTTTGCGAACAAGTTTAGAATTAACTAAACTATGTTCTAGTGATTACAAGTTTAAACCTTCGAATAAGATAGCTTTATATGTATGAATCAAATGATGTTATCAACACCATTACTACCTTAAGTTCCTTGGATAAACCTACTGGAAAAGAGAAAAATGGATCTAGCTTCAACGGATCCTTGGATGGCTCGAAGTTCTTGAAGCAGAATCATGACACGAAAACAAGTTCAAGTAAGATCATCACTTGAAATAAGATTGTTATAGTTATAGAAATTGAACCAAAGTTTGAATATGATTATTACCTTGTATTAGAATGATAACCTACTGTAAGAAACAAAGATTTCTTGAGGTTGGATGATCACCTTACAAGATTGGAAGTGAGCTAGCAAACTTGAAAGTATTCTTGATTTTATGTAACTAGAACTTGTAGAATATATGAAGAACACTTAGAACTTGAAGATAGAACTTGAGAGAGATCAATTAGATGAAGAAAATTGAAGAATGAAAGTGTTTGTAGGTGTTTTTGGTCGTTGGTGTATGGATTAGATATAAAGGATATGTAATTTTGTTTTCATGTAAATAAGTCATGAATGATTACTCATATTTTTGTAATTTTATGAGATATTTCATGCTATTTGCCAAATGATGGTTCCCACATGTGTTAGGTGACTCACATGGGCTTCTAAGAGCTGATCATTGGAGTGTATATACCAATAGTACATACATCTAAAAGCTGTGTATTGTACGAGTACGAATACGGGTGCATACGAGTAGAATTGTTGATGAAACTGAACGAGGATGTAATTGTAAGCATTTTTGTTAAGTAGAAGTATTTTGATAAGTGTATTAAAGTCTTTCAAAAGTGTATAAATACATATTAAAACACTACATGTATATACATTTTAACTGAGTCGTTAAGTCATCGTTAGTCGTTACATGTAAGTGTTGTTTTGAAACCTTTAGGTTAACGATCTTGTTAAATGTTGTTAACCCAATGTTTATAATATCAAATGAGATTTTAAATTATTATATTATCATGATATTATCATGTATGAATATCTCTTAATATGATATATATACATTAAATGTCTTTACAACGATAATCGTTACATATATGTCTCGTTTAAAAATCATTAAGTTAGTAGTCTTGTTTTTACATATGTAGTTCATTGTTAATATACTTAATGATATGTTTACTTATCATAGTATCATGTTAACTATATATATATATATCCATATATATGTCATCATATAGTTTTTACAAGTTTTAACGTTCGTGAATCACCTGTCAACTTGGGTGGTCAATTGTCTATATGAAAATATTTCAATTAATCAAGTCTTAACAAGTTTGATTGCTTAACATGTTGGAAAAATTTAATCATGTAAATATCAATCTCAATTAATATATATAAACATGGAAAAGTTCGGGTTACTACAGTACCTACCCGTTAAATAAATTTCGTCCCGAAATTTTAAGCTGTTGAAGGTGTTGACGAATCTTCTGGAAATAGATGCTGGTATTTCTTCTTCATCTGATCTTCACGCTCCCAGGTGAACTCGGGTCCTCTACGAGCATTCCATCGAACCTTAACAATTGGTATCTTGTTTTGCTTAAGCCTTTTAACCTCACGATCCATTATTTCGATGGGTTCTTCGATGAATTGGAGTTTTTCGTTGATTTGGATTTCATCTAACGGAATAGTGAGATCTTCTTTAGCAAAACATTTTTTCAAATTCGAGACGTGGAAAGTGTTATGTACAGCTGTGAGTTGTTGAGGTAACTCAAGTCGGTAAGCTACTGGTCCGACACGATCAATAATCTTGAATGGTCCAATATACCTTGGATTTAATTTCCCTCGTTTACCAAATCGAACAACGCCTTTCCAAGGTGCAACTTTAAGCATGACCATCTCTCCAATTTCAAATTCTATATCTTTTCTTTTAATGTCAGCGTAGCTCTTTTGTCGACTTTGAGCGGTTTTCAACCGTTGTTGAATTTGGATGATCTTCTCGGTAGTTTCTTGTATAATCTCCGGACCCGTAATCTGTCTATCCCCCACTTCACTCCAACAAATCGGAGACCTGCACTTTCTACCATAAAGTGCTTCAAACGGCGCCATCTCAATGCTTGAATGGTAGCTGTTGTTGTAGGAAAATTCTGTTAACGGTAGATGTCGATCCCAACTGTTTCCAAAATCAATAACACATGCTCGTAGCATGTCTTCAAGCGTTTGTATTGTCCTTTCGCTCTGCCCATCAGTTTGTGGATGATAGGCAGTACTCATGTCTAGACGAGTTCCTAATGCTTGCTGTAATGTCTGCCAGAATCTTGAAATAAATCTGCCATCCCTATCAGAGATAATAGAGATTGGTATTCCATGCCTGGAGACGACTTCCTTCAAATACAGTCGTGCTAACTTCTCCATCTTGTCATCTTCTCTTATTGGCAGGAATTGTGCTGATTTGGTGAGACGATCAACTATTACCCAAATAGTATCAAAACCACTTGCAGTCCTTGGCAATTTAGTGATGAAATCCATGGTAATGTTTTCCCATTTCCATTCCGGGATTTCGGGTTGTTGAAGTAGACCTGATGGTTTCTGATGCTCAGCTTTGACCTTAGAACACGTCAAACATTCTCCTACGTATTTAGCAACATCGGCTTTCATACCCGGCCACCAAAAATGTTTCTTGAGATCCTTGTACATCTTCCCCGTTCCAGGATGTATTGAGTATCTGGTTTTATGAGCTTCTCTAAGTACCATTTCTCTCATATCTCCAAATTTTGGTACCCAAATCCTTTCAGCCCTATACCGGGTTCCGTCTTCTCGAATTTTAAGATGCTTCTCCGATCCTTTGGGTATTTCATCCTTTAAATTTCCCTCTTTTAAAACTCCTTGTTGCGCCTCCTTTATTTGAGTAGTAAGGTTATTATGAATCATTATATTCATAGATTTTACTCGAATGGGTTCTCTGTCCTTCCTGCTCAAGGCATCGGCTACCACATTTGCCTTCCCCGGGTGGTAACGAATCTCAAAGTCGTAATCATTCAATAATTCAATCCACCTACGCTGCCTCATATTCAGTTGTTTCTAATTAAATATGTGTTGAAGACTTTTGTGGTCAGTATATATAATACTTTTGACCCCATATAAGTAGTGCCTCCAAGTCTTTAATGCAAAAACAACCGCGCCTAATTCCAAATCATGCGTCGTATAATTTTGTTCGTGAATCTTCAATTGTCTAGACGCATAAGCAATCACCTTCGTTCGTTGCATTAATACACAACCGAGACCTTGCTTTGATGCGTCACAATAAATCACAAAATCATCATTCCCTTCAGCCAATGACAATATAGGTGCCGTAGTTAGCTTTTTCTTCAATAACTGAAACGCTTTCTCTTGTTCATCATTCCATTCAAATTTTTTCCCTTTATGCGTTAATGCAGTCAAGGGTTTTGCTATTCTGGAAAAGTCTTGGATGAACCTTCTGTAGTAACCAGCTAGTCCTAAAAACTGGCGTATGTATTTCGGAGTTTTCGGGCTTTCCCACTTTTCAACAGTTTCTATCTTTGCCGGATCCACCTTAATACCTTCTTTGTTCACTATGTGAACGAGGAATTGAACTTCTTCCAACCAAAATGCACACTTTGAAAACTTAGCGTACAATTCTTCCTTCCTCAATACTTCTAACACCTTTCTCAAATGTTCACCGTGTTCTTGGTCATTCTTTGAGTAAATAAGTATGTCATCAATGAAAACAATGACAAACTTGTCAAGGTATGGTCCACACACTCGGTTCATAAGGTCCATGAACACAGCTGGTGCATTAGCTAAACCAAACGGCATGACCATAAACTCGTAATGACCGTAACGTGTTCTGAAAGCAGTCTTTGGAATATCATCTTCTTTCACCCGCATTTGATGATACCCGGAACGTAAGTCAATCTTTGAATAAACAGACGAGCCTTGTAGTTGATCAAATAAGTCGTCAATTCTCGGTAGTGGGTAGCGGTTCTTGATGGTAAGTTTGTTCAACTCTCGTAGTCGATACAAAACCTGAATGTACCATCTTTCTTCTTGACAAACAAAACAGGAGCTCCCCACGGTGATGTGCTTGGTCGAATGAAACCACGCTCTAAAAGTTCTTGTAATTGGCTTTGCAGTTCTTTCATCTCGCTGGGTGCGAGTCTGTAAGGAGCACGAGCTATTGGTGCAGCTCCTGGTACAAGATCTATTTGAAATTCAACGGATCGATGTGGGGGTAATCCCGGTAATTCTTTCGGAAATACATCGGGAAATTCTTTTGCAATGGGAAAATCATTGATGCTCTTTTCTTCAGTTTGTACTTTCTCGACGTGTGCTAGAACAGCATAGCAACCTTTTCTTATTAGTTTTTGTGCCTTCAAATTACTAATAAGATGTAGCTTCGTGTTGCCCTTTTCTCCGTACACCATTAAGGGTTTTCCTTTTTCTCGTATAATGCGAATTGCATTTTTGTAACAAACGATCTCTGCTTTCACTTCTTTCAACCAGTCCATACCGATTATCACATCAAAACTCCCTAACTCTACTGGTATCAAATCAATCTTAAATGTTTCGCTAACCAGTTTAATTTCTCGATTCCGACATATATTATCTGCTGAAATTAATTTACCATTTGCTAATTCGAGTAAAAATTTACTATCCAAAGGCGTCAATGGACAACTTAATTTAGCACAAAAATCTCTACTCATATAGCTTCTATCCGCACCCGAATCAAATAAAACGTAAGCAGATTTATTGTCAATAAGAAACGTACCCGTAACAAGCTCCGGGTCTTCCTGTGCCTCTGCCGCATTAATATTGAAAACTCTTCCGCAGCCTTGTCCATTCGTGTTCTCCTGGTTTGGGCAATTTCTAATAATGTGGCCCGGTTTTCCACATTTATAACAAACTACATCGGCATAACTTGCTCTGACACTACTTGCTCCGCCATTACTCGTTCCGACACCATTTGTTCCTTTCGTTCTATTAACCCCTGGTCCGTAGACCTCACACTTCACCGCGCTATGACCATTTCTTTTACACTTGTTGCAAAATTTGGTGCAGAACCCCGAGTGATACTTTTCACACCTTTGGCATAACTGCTTCTGATTGTTGTTGTTGCGGTTATTATTGTTGTTGGTATGATTGTTGTAGTTGTTGTTGTTGTTGTAGTTGTTGTTGTTGTTGTTGTTGTTGTTGTTGTTGTTGTTGTTGGGCCGTTTGTTGTAGTTGCGATTGATGTTGCGATTGTTGGTATAATTGTTGCGATTATTGTTGTAATTGCTGTTGTTGTTGTATTGGTGATTCTTATCACCTTTTTCCTCCCACTTTCTTTTGACTTGCTTCACATTGGCCTCTTCAGCAGTCTGTTCTTTAATTCTTTCTTCAATCTGGTTCACTAGTTTGTGAGCCATTCTACATGCCTGTTGTTTGGAGGCGGGCTCGTGTGAACTTATATCTTCTTGGATAATTTCCGGTAATCCTTTCACAAACGCGTCGATCTTCTCTTCCTCATCTTCGAATGCTCCCGGACACAATAGGCACAATTCTGTGAATCGTCTTTCGTACGTGGTAATATCAAATCCTTGGGTTCGTAACCCTCTAAGTTCTGTCTTGAGCTTATTGACCTCAGTTCTGGGACGGTACTTCTTGTTCATCAAGTGCTTGAATGCTGACCACGGTAGTGCGTACGCATCGTCTTGTCCCACTTGCTCTAGATAGGTATTCCACCATGTTAACGCAGAACCTGTGAAGGTATGCGTAGCGTACTTCACTTTGTCCTCTTCAGTACGCTTACTTATGGCAAACACCGATTCGACCTTCTCGGTCCACCGTTTCAATCCGATCAGTCCTTCGGTTCCATCAAATTCCAAAGGTTTGCAGGCAGTGAATTCTTTGTAGGTGCATCCTACACGTATTCCTGTACTGCTAGATCCAAGGTTATTGTTGGTATGTAGCGCAGCCTGTACTGCGGCTATGTTTGAAGCTAGAAAAGTACGGAATTCCTCTTCATTCATATTCACGGTGTGTCGAGTAGTCGGTGCCATTTCCTTCAAAATAGTCAAATGGAACAAGTTAATCATACAGAATATTAAGAGTAGTTAATAGTATTTTGTAGCATAATATGAACTCATTTATAAAAGCTTTTTCTTCATATTAGCGTTTTATAAGTTTAAATTCGGGTAGTACCTACCCGTTAAGTTCATACTTAGTATCTAATATACAATTCAACTACTACAATTCTATATGAAAAACTGATTATAATAATATTTCGCGTTCAAACTTTTACACAATATTTTACAAACTTACAATACCGCTTATTTTACATATAGCATGAAATATAGCACACAATAAATTTGATACAAGATGGTTGTGAAGATAATTCTAGCTAGTACACAAGTCGTTCAGCAAAGGCAATAAAGACACGTAATTCATACGTCCAGAAACAAGTCATGCATTCTGGTTTTACTAGGATTACTTCCCATCCTTGGTCTTGTGGAACATAACCGTTATGGCCGTTGATAAGACAGCGTGTTGTAACGTCGTCAAAGGGACGAGGGTTACGTAATGTCCAACAGTCCCGTAACAATCTAAAAACCTCATTTCTTACCCCAATTACCGACTCCGTCACTTGTGGGAACGTTTTGTTTAATAGTTGTAGCCCGATGTTCTTGTTCTCACTTTGGTGAGAAGCGAACATTACTAATCCGTAAGCATAACATGCTTCTTTATGTTACATGTTAGCCGCTTTTTCTAAATCACGAAGTCCAATATTCGGATATATTGAGTCAAAATAATTTCTTAACCCATTGCGTAAAATAGCATTTGGGTTCCCCGCAATATATGCGTCAAAGTAATCACATTGTAACTTATGGATTTCCCAATGTGATATCCCCCATCTTTCGAACGAAAGCCTTTTATAAACCAAGGCATTCTTGGAACGTTCTTCGAATGTCTTACAAACTGATCTCGCCTTAAATAGTTGTGCCGAAGAATTCTGACCGACTCTAGACAAGATTTCATCAATCATGTCTCCGGGTAGGTCTCTTAAAATATTGGGTTGTCTATCCATTTTGTGTTTTTATACTGTAAAATAGACAAGAGTTAGATTCATAAAAAAAAAAAAATACTTATTAATACAAGCAATTTTTACATATATCATCAAGCATAAGCACACTATATTACATATATTACACCACACGAATACAACTATCTTATTCTGACTCGCTTGTTTCTTCTTCTTCGGTTTTGATTCGTTTTGCCAAGTTTCTAGGGATATATGATGTTCCCCTAATATGAGCCGTCGTTTTCCACATTGGTTTAGAAAAACCTGGTGGTTTAGAGGTTCCCGGGTCATTGTTACAACTTAAGGACTTCGGGGGTTGACGATACATATAAAGTTCATCGGGGTTGGAATTAGATTTCTCTATTTTTATGCCCTTTCCCTTATTATTTTCTTTTGCCTTTTTAAATTCAGTTGGGGTAATTTCTATAACATCATCGGAATTCTCGTCGGAATCCGATTCATCGGAGAATTGGTAATCCTCCCAATATTTTGCTTCCTCGGCGGAAACACCATTGACCATAATTAACCTTGGTCGGTTGGTTGAGGATTTTCTTTTACTTAACCGTTTTATTATTTCCCCCACCGGTTCTATTTCTTCATCCGGTTCTGATTCTTCTTCCGGTTCCAATTCTTCTTCCGGTTCCGACACTTCTTCCGGTTCCTCTTCGGGAACTTGTGAATCAGTCCACGAATCATTCCAATTTACATTTGACTCTTCATTATTATTAGGTGAGTCAATGGGACTTGTTCTAGAGGTAGACATCTATCACATAATATCAAACGCGATAAGAGATTAATATATCACATAATATTCACATGTTAAAAATATATAGTTTCCAACAAAATTTGTTAAGCAATCATTTTTCAAGTAAACACGGTCGAAGTACAGACTCACTAATGCATCCTAACAAACTCGATAAGACACACTAATGCAAAATTCTGGTTCTCAAAGACCAACGCTCGAATACCAACTGAAATGTCCCGTTCTTATTGATTAAAAATGTTCCATATTAATTGATTTCGTTGCGAGGTTTTGACCTCTATATGAGATGTTTTTCAAAGACTGCATTCATTTTTAAAACAAACCATAACCTTTATTTCATAGATAAAGGTTTTAAAAAGCTTTACGTAGATTATCAAATAATGATAATCTAAAATATCCTGTTTACACACGACCATTACATAATGGTTTACAATACAAATATGTTACAACAAAATAAGTTTCTTGAATGCAGTTTTTACACAATATCATACAAGCATGGACTCCAAATCTCGTCCTTGTTTAAGTATGCGACAGCGGAAGCTCTTAATAAACACCTGAGAATAAACATGCTTAAAACGTCAACAAAAATGTTGGTGAGTTATAGGTTTAACCTATATATATCAAATCATAATAATAGACCACAAGATTTCATATTTCAATACACATCCCATACATAGAGATAAAAATCATTCATATAGTGAACACCTGGTAACCGACATTAACAAGATGCATATATAAGAATATCCCCATCATTCCGGGACACCCTTCGGATATGATATAAATTTCAAAGTACTAAAGCATCTGGTACTTTGGATGGGGTTTGTTAGGCCCAATAGATCTATCTTTAGGATTCGCGTCAATTAGGGTGTCTGTTCCCTAATTCTTAGATTACCAGACTTAATAAAAAGGGGCATATTCGATTTCGATAATTCAACCATAGAATGTAGTTTCACGTACTTGTGTCTATTTTGTAAATCATTTATAAAACCTGCATGTATTCTCATCCCAAAAATATTAGATTTTAAAAGTGGGACTATAACTCACTTTCACAGATTTTTACTTCGTCGGGAAGTAAGACTTGGCCACTGGTTGATTCACGAACCTATAACAATATATACATATATATCAAAGTATGTTCAAAATATATTTACAACACTTTTAATATATTTTGATGTTTTAAGTTTATTAAGTCAGCTGTCCTCGTTAGTAACCTACAACTAGTTGTCCACAATTAGATGTACAGAAATAAATCGATAAATATTATCTTGAATCAATCCACGACCCAGTGTATACGTATCTCAGTATTGATCACAACTCAAACTATATATATTTTGGAATCAACCTCAACCCTGTATAGCTAACTCCAACATTCACATATAGAGTGTCTATGGTTGTTCCGAAATATATATAGATGTGTCGACATGATAGGTCAAAACATTGTATACGTGTCTATGGTATCTCAAGATTACATAATATACAATACAAGTTGATTAAGTTATGGTTGGAATAGATTTGTTACCAATTTTCACGTAGCTAAAATGAGAAAAATTATCCAATCTTGTTTTACCCATAACTTCTTCATTTTAAATCCGTTTTGAGTGAATCAAATTGCTATGGTTTCATATTGAACTCTATTTTATGAATCTAAACAGAAAAAGTATAGGTTTATAGTCGTAAAAATAAGTTACAAGTCGTTTTTGTAAAGGTAGTCATTTCAGTCGAAAGAACGACGTCTAGATGACCATTTTAGAAAACATACTTCCACTTTGAGTTTAGCCATAATTTTTGGATATAGTTTCATGTTCATAATAAAAATCATTTTCTCAGAATAACAACTTTTAAATCAAAGTTTATCATAGTTTTTAATTAACTAACCCAAAACAGCCCGCGGTGTTACTACGACGGCGTAAATCCGGTTTTACGGTGTTTTTCGTGTTTCCAGGTTTTAAATCATTAAGTTAGCATATCATATAGATATAGAACATGTGTTTAGTTGATTTTAAAAGTCAATTTAGAAGGATTAACTTTTTTTTGCGAACAAGTTTAGAATTAACTAAACTATGTTCTAGTGATTACAAGTTTAAACCTTCGAATAAGATAGCTTTATATGTCTGAATCGAATGATGTTATGAACACCATTACTACCTTAAGTTCCTTGGATAAACCTACTGGAAAAGAGAAAAATGGATCTAGCTTCAACGGATCCTTGGATGGCTCGAAGTTCTTGAAGCAGAATCATGACACGAAAACAAGTTCAAGTAAGATCATCACTTGAAATAAGATTGTTATAGTTATAGAAATTGAACCAAAGTTTGAATATGATTATTACCTTGTATTAGAATGATAACCTACTGTAAGAAACAAAGATTTCTTGAGGTTGGATGATCACCTTACAAGATTGGAACTGAGCTAGCAAACTTGAAAGTATTCTTGATTTTATGTAACTAGAACTTGTAGAATATATAAAGAACACTTAGAACTTGAAGATAGAACTTGAGAGAGATCAATTAGATGAAGAAAATTGAAGAATGAAAGTGTTTGTAGGTGTTTTTGGTCGTTGGTGTATGGATTAGATATAAAGGATATGTAATTTTGTTTTCATGTAAATAAGTCATGAATGATTACTCATATTTTTGTAATTTTATGAGATATTTCATGCTAGTTGCCAAATGATGGTTCCCACATGTGTTAGGTGACTCACATGGGCTGCTAAGAGCTGATCATTGGAGTGTATATACCAATAGTACATACATCTAAAAGCTGTGTATTGTACGAGTACGAATACGGGTGCATCCGAGTAGAATTGTTGATGAAACTGAACGAGGATGTAATTGTAAGCATTTTTGTTAAGTAGAAGTATTTTGATAAGTGTATTGAAGTCTTTCAAAAGTGTATAAATACATATTAAAAAACTACATGTATATACATTTTAACTGAGTCGTTAAGTCATCGTTAGTCGTTACATGTAAGTGTTGTTTTGAAACCTTTAGGTTAACGATCTTGTTAAATGTTGTTAACCCAATGTTTATAATATCAAATGAGATTTTAAATTATTATATTATCATGATATTATCATGTATGAATATCTCTTAATATGATATATATATACATTAAATGTATTTACAACGATAATCGTTACATATATGTCTCGTTTAAAAATCATTAAGTTAGTAGTCTTGTTTTTACATATGTAGTTCATTGTTAATATACTTAATGATATGTTTACTTATCATAGTATCATGTTAACCATATATATATCCATATATATGTCATCATATAGTTTTTACAAGTTTTAACGTTCGTGAATCACCGGTCAACTTGGGTGGTCAATTGTCTATATGAAACATATTTCAATTAATCAAGTCTTAACAAGTTTGATTGCTTAACATGTTGGAAAAATTTAATAATGTAAATATCAATCTCAATTAATATATATAAACATGGAAAAGTTCGGGTCACTACAGTTAGGGTACATGGTTTAATGTTTATGGTATATATAGGATATAGGATTTAGGGTATCGGGTTTAGGATTAAGTGTTTATGATTTAATGTGTACGTTTACGGTATATGGTATAGGGTTTAGGGTTTAGGGTTTAGGGTTTGGGGTTTGGGGTTTAGGGTTTAGGGTTAAGTGTCTATGATTTAATGTTTAGGGTTTAGGGTTTATAAACAACCCCAAACATTAAATCATAAACCCTAAACCCTAACTCTAATCCCTAACCCTAAACCAAAAACTCTAAAACCTATACCCTAAATCTTATACCATAAACACTAAACCATGTACCCTAAACCCTATACCCTAAACCATAAGGGTGATGATCCGTACACCACCAACTTTTAGGCACACCACCAAAAACCAAATCCTACACATTAAACCACAAACCCTAAACCATAAACCCTATACCAACCCTAAACCCTACCTATACCTAAAACCCTAAACCATAAACCATATACCCTGAACATTATACCATATGCATGAACCCTAAACATTAAACCCTAAAGCCTAAACCATGCACCTCCCAAATTTGGGTAAATTCAAATTCCACCTCCAAACCCTAAAATAATACAATGTTAAATTATGATAAACGATGTTAAATTACGATAAATTATGATATATTTAAAAAAAATACATTTTATGAATAATTAAATTAATTTTGTGTACATTTATTCTATAAAGTTTATAAATTAATTACCAGTAATAGCTAGATAATAGAGAAGTTATACAGCCTCAATTAATTTTTACCAAAACTTACCCTCTAAAAAGAAACCGCCAAATATCACGGATTTCGGACCCAAATTTTGAACCTGGTCGTAAATTCAAACATCACCTCCCAAATTTGGGTAAATTCAAATTTCACCTCCAAAATTTGGGAGGTGATCTTTCCACACTAGCATTTGATCCATCCACTCTAAAATAATACAAACTTCCTATTTTACCCTTAAACTACTAGTAAGTCAATGTACTACTTACAAGGGTAAAATAGGTAATTTAGATTGTTTTGGTGTGGATGGATCAAAACTAGTGTGTGCGCCAAATCAAATTGGGGATAGCTAGTTAAAAGGTTTTTGAACAACTCACTTATCTCTTGTTTCACCAATTCAAAGAACAGTTAACTAACTCTCAAAGAACACAGATATCTTTTTTCACAAGATCGAACACATGTATCTTTTTTCACAAGAACTGTATATATTTTTTCACCAAATTGTATATCTTTTTTCACGAAAATGGATTAACGATTCTGTAATTTTAATTGTTCCTAACTACTCTGTATATAAAATTGTTTATAACTCTGTTGCGTTAATTGATATAATTGCTCATTATTAATCTTTACATTCTTGTAGATTATGGCAATTGAAGGAATCAAAAAGTCTTCACTTAGATCCTCTCAACAGGTTGAGGCTAATACCATGAGAAAACGCCAGTTCGTTGCACCCAATACCATCAGAAAACGAGTTAGTGCACCTCATGCCTACAAAGAATCATCCTCAAAATCCAAGTCTCAAAAGGGTCATGTAAGTGATAAAAGGCTGAGGTTAAGTAAAAGTAAAGTTCAACAAGTCAGCCAAGAAGAAGGTAGAGGTCTGGGTCATCTTCAACTGCAAGATGAAGATACGGAGCCCGAGGATGATGCACAACGACAAAATGAAGAATACGATAATTACACAAGCTATGATGAAGATTTTGAAGAGCATCATCAACAAGGTGAACTACAACAAACTGAAGTACAACTAACTGAAGTACTACATGAACAACTCGAAGAAGGTTCACGTGTGAATGAAGAAACTGAACCAGGTTATTTTTTCTTTTTCTAATTTGGTTTGTTTATTCGATTTATATTGTTTCTTGTTTAGTGTATCAGTTGTAAATCAAGTGCACATATTTTGTAGATAATCAGCCGAGAGGACCGACTCTTATGCGGCAGATTTATATGCAAAAGCCACATGTTCGACTTCCTATTACTGTTAATGAACATGGCCAACCAATTGGTGCAAACAGTAGTCAATTTACCCATTTTCTTGGTCACTTATCGCGGAGTTACCAGCATTGTCCAATTTATAGACTGTGGAACAAAGTTAAACCCGAAAAGAAGGATAAGTTGCTGAAGTTCTTAAGGGTACATATTTTAAAATCTGTGTGATAATATGTTTTTTTTCTCATGCATGCTATTTATATGTTTTTTTTATAATTTGTAGACAAAGTTTAATTTTCCACCAACTGCTAATTCGTGGATACTCCAATCATATGGGCGCAAGACAAAAAATTGGAGGTCAAGAGTTAAGGAATGTTACTTTGACCCGTCTAAACCAATGGAGGAGCTATTAAAGTCACCACCTCTACAACTAACCAAAAGACACTGGAGAAGACTTCTTGAATATTAGACCAGAGATGATGTGATGGTATGATATATTCTTACACTTTCATGTAGATAGACTAACCATCATGATTTGATCTCCTCGAATACTGACCACTCTTTTCTTATTCAGGAGATGACCGGGAAAAACAAAGACAATAGGGCTAAAAAGAAGTTGTCACAAATGACGGGGGAAAAAAGTTTTGCAAGAATTCGTGAAGAACTGAAGGTAATATATCATGGGGGAATTATTTATATAGTACGTATAGCTTTTGAATATACATTGTTAATAGTTGAAATGTCCCGTTCTTATTGATTAAAAACGTTCCATATTAATTGATTTCGTTGCGAGGTTTTGACCTCTATATGAGACGTTTTTCAAAGACTGCATTCATTTTAAAACAAACCATAACCTTTATTTCATCAATAAAGGTTTAAAAAGCTTTACGTAGATTATCAAATAATGATAATCTAAAATATCCTGTTTACACACGACCATTACATAATGGTTTACAATACAAATATGTTACAACAAAATAAGTTTCTTGAATGCAGTTTTTACACAATATCATACAAGCATGGACTCCAAATCTCGTCCTTATTTAAGTATGTGACAGCGGAAGCTCTTAATAATCACCTGAGAATAAACATGCTTAAAACGTCAACAAAAATGTTGGTGAGTTATAGGTTTAACCTATATATATCAAATCATAATAATAGACCACAAGATTTCATATTTCAATACACATCCCTATACATAGAGATAAAAATCATTCATATGGTGAACACCTGGTAATCGACATTAACAAGATGCATATATAAGAATATCCCCATCATTCCGGGACACCCTTCGGATATGATATAAATTTCGAAGTACTAAAGCATCCGGTACTTTGGATGGGGTTTGTTAGGCCCAATAGATCTATCTTTAGGATTCGCGTCAATTAGGGTGTCTGTTCCCTAATTCTTAGATTACCAGACTTAATAAAAAGGGCATATTCGATTTCGATAATTCAACTATAGAATGTAGTTTCACGTACTTGTGTCTATTTTGTAAATCATTTATAAAACCTGCATGTATTCTCATCCCAAAAATATTAGATTTTAAAAGTGGGACTATAACTCACTTTCACAGATTTTTACTTCGTCGGGAAGTAAGACTTGGCCACTGGTTGATTCACGAACCTATAACAATATATACATATATATCAAAGTATGTTCAAAATATATTTACAACACTTTTAATATATTTTGATGTTTTAAGTTTATTAAGTCAGTTGTCCTCGTTAGTAACCTACAACTAGTTGTCCACAGTTAGATGTACAGAAATAAATCGATAAATATTATCTTGAATCAATCCACGACCCAGTGTATACGTATCTCAGTATTGATCACAACTCAAACTATATATATTTTAGAATCAACCTCAACCCTGTATAGCTAACTCCAACATTCACATATAGAGTGTCTATGGTTGTTCCGAAATATATATAGATGTGTCGACATGATAGGTCGAAAAATTGTATACGTGTTTATGGTATCTCAAGATTACATAATATACAATACAAGTTGATTAAGTTATGGTTGGAATAGATTTGTTACCAATTTTCACGTAGCTAAAATGAGAAAAATTATCCAATCTTGTTTTACCCATAACTTCTTCATTTTAAATCCGTTTTGAGTGAATCAAATTGCTATGGTTTCATATTGAACTCTATTTTATGAATCTAAACAGAAAAAGTATAGGTTTATAGTCGGAAAAATAAGTTACAAGTCATTTTTGTAAAGGTAGTCATTTCAGTCGAAAGAACGACGTCTAGATGACCATTTTAGAAAACATTCTTCCACTTTGAGTTTAACCATAATTTTTGGATATAGTTTCATGTTCATAATAAAAATTATTTTCTCATAATAACAACTTTTAAATCAAAGTTTATCATAGTTTTTAATTAACTAACCCAAAACAGCCCGCGGTGTTACTACGACGGCGTAAATCCGGTTTTACGGTGTTTTTCGCGTTTCCAGGTTTTAAATCATTAAGTTAGCATATCATATAGATATAGAACATGTGTTTAGTTGATTTTAAAATTCAAGTTAGAAGGATTAACTTTTGTTTGCGAACAAGTTTAGAATTAACTAAACTATGTTCTAGTGATTACAAGTTTAAACCTTCGAATAAGATAGCTTTATATATATGAATCGAATGATGTTATGAACATCATTACTACCTTAAGTTCCTTGGATAAACATACTGGAAAAGAGGAAAATGGATCTAGCTTCAACGGATCCTTGGATGGCTCGAAGTTCTTGAAGCAGAATCATGACACGAAAACAAGTTCAAGTAAGATCATCACTTGAAATAAGATTGTTATAGTTATAGAAATTGAACCAAAGTTTGAATATGATTATTATCTTGTATTAGAATGATAACCTACTGTAGAAACAAAGATTTCTTGAGGTTGGATGATCACCTTACAAGATTGGAAGTGAGCTAGCAAACTTGAAAGTATTCTTGATTTTATGTAACTAGAACTTGTAGAATATATGAAGAACACTTAGAACTTGAAGATAGAACTTGAGAGAGATCAATTAGATGAAGAAAATTGAAGAATTAAAGTGTTTGTAGGTGTTTTTGATCATTGGTGTATGGATTAGATATAAAGGATATGTAATTTTATTTTCATGTAAATAAGTCATGAATGATTACTCATATTTTTGTAATTTTATGAGATATTTCATGCTAGTTGCCAAATGATGGTTCCCACATGTGTTAGGTGACTCACATGGGCTTCTAAGAGCTGATCATTGGAGTGTATATACCAATAGTACATACATCTAAAAGCTGTGTATTGTACGAGTACGAATACGGGTGCATACGTGTAGAATTGTTGATGAAACTAAACAAGGATGTAATTGTAAGCATTTTTGTTAAGTAGAAGTATTTTGATAAGTGTATTGAAGTCTTTCAAAAGTGTATAAATACATATTAAAACACTACATGTATATACATTTTAACTGAGTCGTTAAGTCATCGTTAGTCGTTACATGTAAGTGTTGTTTTGAAACCTTTAGGTTAACGATCTTGTTAAATGTTGTTAACCCAATGTTTATAATATCAAATGAGATTTTAAATTATTATATTATCATGATATTATCATGTATGAATATCTCTTAATATGATATATATACATTAAATGTCTTTACAACGATAATCGTTACATATATGTCTCGTTTAAAAATCATTAAGTTAGTAGTCTTGTTTTTACATATGTAGTTCATTGTTAATATACTTAATGATATGTTTACTTATCATAGTATCATGTTAGATATATATATATCCATATATATGTCATCATATAGTTTTTACAAGTTTTAACGTTCGTGAATCACCGGTCAACTTGGGTGGTCAATTGTCTATATGAAACATATTTCAATTAATCAAGTCTTAACAAGTTTGATTGCTTAACATGTTGGAAACATTTAATCATGTAAATATCAATCTCAATTAATATATATAAACATGGAAAAGTTCGGGTCACTACAGTACCTACTCGTTAAATAAATTTCGTCCCGAAATTTTAAGCTATCGAAGGTGTTGACGAATCTTCTGGAAATAGATGTGGGTATTTCTTCTTCATCTGATCTTCACACTCCCTGGTGAACTCGGGTCCTCTACGAGCATTCCATCGAACCTTAACAATTGGTATCTTGTTTTGCTTAATTCTTTTAACCTCACGATCCATTATTTCGACGGGTTCTTCGATGAATTGAAGTTTTCTGTTGATTTGGATTTCATCTAACGGAATAGTGAGATCTTCTTTAGCAAAACATTTCTTTAAATTCGAGTCGTAGAAAGTGTTATGTACAGCCGCGAGTTGTTAAGGTAACTCAAGTCGGTAAGCTACGGGTCCGACACGATCAATAATCTTGAATGGTCCAATATACCTTGGATTTAATTTCCCTCGTTTACCAAATCGAACAACGCCTTTCCAAGGTGCAACTTTAAGCATGACCATCTCTCCAATTTCAAATTCTATATCTTTTCTTTTAATGTCAGCGTAGCTCTTTTGTCGACTTTGGGCGGTTTTCAACCGTTGTTGAATTTGGATGATCTTCTCGGTAGTTTCTTGTATAATCTCCGGACCCGTAATCTGTCTATCCCCCACTTCACTCCAACAAATCGGAGACTTGCACTTTCTACCATAAAGTGCTTCAAACGGTGCCATCTCAATGCTTGAATGGTAGCTGTTGTTGTAAGAAAATTCTGCTAACGGTAGATGTCGATCCCAACTGTTTCCAAAATCAATAACACATGCTCGTAGCATGTCTTCAAGCATTTGTATCGTCCTTTCACTCTGCCCATCAGTTTGTGGATGATAGGCAGTACTCATGTCTAGACGAGTTCCTAATGCTTGCTGTAATGTCTGCCAGAATCTTGAAATAAATCTGTCATCCCTATCAGAGATAATAGAGATTGGTATTCCATGTCTGGAGACGACTTCCTTCAAATATAGTCGTACTAACTTCTCCATCTTGTCATCTTCTCTTATTGGCAGGAAGTGTGCTGATTTGGTGAGACGATCAACTATTACCCAAATAGTATCAAAACCACTTGCAGTCCTTGGCAATTTAGTGATGAAATCCATGGTAATGTTTTCCCATTTCCATTCCGGGATTTCGGGTTGTTGAAGTAGACCTGATGGTTTCTGATGCTCAGCTTTGACCTTAGAACACGTCAAACATTCTCCTACGTATTTAGCAACATCGGCTTTCATACCCGGCCACCAAAAATGTTTCTTGAGATCCTTGTACATCTTCCCCGTTCCAGGATGTATTGAGTATCTGGTTTTATGAGCTTCTCTAAGTACCATTTCTCTCATATCTCTAAATTTTGGTACCCAAATCCTTTCAGCCCTATACCGGGTTCCGTCTTCCCGAATATTAAGATGCTTCTCCGATCCTTTGGGTATTTCATCCTTTAAATTTCCCTCTTTTAAAACTCCTTGTTGCGCCTCCTTTATTTGAGTAGTAAGGTTATTATGAATCATTATATTCATAGATTTTACTCGAATGGGTTCTCTGTCCTTCCTGCTCAAGGCATCGGCTACCACATTTGCCTTCTCCGGGTGGTAACGAATCTCAAAGTCGTAATCATTCAATAATTCAATCCACCTACGCTGCCTCATATTCAGTTGTTTCTGATTAAATATGTGTTGAAGACTTTTGTGGTCGGTATATATAATACTTTTGACCCCATATAAGTAGTGCCTCCAAGTCTTTAATGCAAAAACAACCGCGCCTAATTCCAAATCATGCGTCGTATAATTTTATTCGTGAATCTTCAATTATCTAGACGCATAAGCAATCACCTTCGTTCGTTGCATTAATACACAACCGAGACCTTGCTTTGATGCGTCACAATAAATCACAAAATCATCATTCCCTTCAGGCAATGACAATATAGGTGCCGTAGTTAGCTTTTTCTTCAATAACTGAAACGCTTTCTCTTGTTCATCATTCCATTCAAATTTCTTCCCTTTATGCGTTAATGCAGTCAAGGGTTTTGCTATTCTGGAAAAGTCTTGGATGAACCTTCTGTAGTAACCAGCTAGTCCTAAAAACTGGCGTATGTGTTTCGGAGTTTTCGGGGTTTCCCACTTTTCAACAGTTTCTATCTTTGCCGGATCCACCTTAATACCTTCTTTGTTCACTATGTGACCGAGGAATTGAACTTCTTCCAACCAAAATGCACACTTTGAAAACTTAGCGTACAATTCTTCCTTCCTCAATACTTCTAACACCTTTCTCAAATGTTCACTGTGTTCTTGGTCATTCTTTGAGTAAATAAGTATGTCATCAATGAAAACAATGACAAACTTGTCAAGGTATGGTCCACACACTCGGTTCATAAGGTCCATGAACACAGCTGGTGAATTAGTTAAACCAAACGGCATGACCATAAACTCTTAATGACCGTAACGTGTTCTGAAAGTAGTCTTTGGAATATCATCTTCTTTCACCCGCATTTGATGATACCCGGAACGTAAGTCAATCTTTGAATAAACAGACGAGCCTTGTAGTTGATCAAATAAGTCGTCGATTCTCGGTAGTGGGTAGCGGTTCTTGATGGTAAGTTTGTTCAACTCTCGGTAGTCGATACACAACCTGAATGTACCATCTTTCTTCTTGACAAACAAAACAGGAGCTCCCCACGGTGATGTGCTTGGTCGAATGAAACCACGCTCTAAAAGTTCTTGTAATTGGCTTTGCAGTTCTTTCATCTCGCTGGGTGCGAGTCTGTAAGGAGCACGAGCTATTGGTGCAGCTCCTGGTACAAGATCTATTTGAAATTCAACGGATCGATGTGGCGGTAATCCCGGTAATTCTTTCGGAAATACATCGGGAAATTCTTTTGCAATGGGAACATCATTGATGCTCTTTTCTTCAGTTTGTACTTTCTCGACGTGTGCTAGAACAGCATAGCAACCTTTTCTTATTAGTTTTTGTGCCTTCAAATTACTAATAAGATGTAGCTTCGTGTTGCCCTTTTCTCCGTACACCATTAAGGGTTTTCCTTTTTCTCGTATAATGCGAATTGCATTTTTTGTAACAAACGATCTCTGCTTTCACTTCTTTCAACCAGTCCATACCGATTATCACATCAAAACTCCCTAACTCTACTGGTATCAAATCAATCTTAAATGTTTCGCTAACCAGTTTAATTTCTCGATTCCGACATATATTATCTGCTGAAATTAATTTACCATTTGCTAATTCGAGTAAAAATTTACTATCCAAAGGGGTCAATGGACAACTTAATTTAGCACAAAAATCTCTACTCATATAGCTTCTATCCGCACCCGAATCAAATAAAACGTAAGCAGATTTATTGTCAATAAGAAACGTACCCGTAACAAGCTCCGGGACTTCCTGTGCCTCTGCCGCATTAATATTGAAAACTCTTCCACGGCCTTGTCCATTCGTGTTCTCCTGGTTCGGGAAATTTCTAATAATGTGGCCCGGTTTTCCACATTTATAACAAACTACATTGGCATAACTTGCTCTGACACTACTTGCTCCGCCATTACTCGTTCCGACACCATTTGTTCCTTTCGTTCTATTAACCCCTGGTCCGTAGACCTCACACTTCGCCGCGCTATGACCATTTCTTTTACACTTGTTGCAAAATTTGGTGCAGAACCCCGAGTGATACTTTTCACACCTTTGGCATAGCTGCTTCTGATTGTTGTTGTTGTTGCGGTTATTATTGTTGTTTGGATGATTGTTGTAGTTGCTGTTGTTGTTGTTGTTGTTGTTGGGCCGTTTGTTGTAGTTGCGATTGATGTTGCGATTGTTGGGATAATTGTTGCGATTATTGTTGTAATTGCTGTTGTTGTTGTATTGGTGATTCTTATCACCGTTTTCCTCCCACTTTCTTTTGACTTGCTTCACATTGGCCTCTTCAGCAGTCTGTTCTTTAATTCTTTCTTCAATCTGGTTCACTAGTTTGTGAGCCATTCTGCATGCCTGTTGTATGGAGGCGGGCTCGTGTGAACTTATATCTTCTTGGATTCTTTCCGGTAATCCTTTCACAAACGCGTCGATCTTCTCTTCCTCATCTTCGAATGCTCCCGGACACAATAGGCACGATTCTGTGAATCGTCTTTCGTACGTGGTAATATCAAATCCTTGGGTTCGTAACCCTCTAAGTTCTGTCTTGAGCTTATTGACCTCGGTTCTGGAACGGTACTTCTCGTTCATCAAGTGCTTGAATGCTGACCACGGTAGTGCGTACGCATCGTCTTGTCCCACTTGCTCTAGATATGTATTCCACCATGTTAACGCAGAACCTGTGAAGGTATGTGTAGCGTACTTCACTTTGTCCTCTTCAGTACACTTACTTATGGCAAACACCGATTCAACCTTCTCGGTCCACCGTTTCAATCCGATCGGTCCTTCGGTTCCATCAAATTTCAAAGGTTTGCAGGCAGTGAATTCTTTGTAGGTGCATCCTACATGATTTCCTGTACTGCTAGATCCAAGGTTATTGTTGGTATGTAGCGCAGCCTGTACTGCGGCTATGTTTGAAGCTAGAAAAGTACGGAATTCCTCTTCATTCATATTCACGGTGTGTCGAGTAGTCGGTGCCATTTCCTTCAAAATAGTCAAATGGAACAAGTTAATCATACAGAATATTAAGAGTAGTTAATAGTATTTCGTAGCATAATATGAACTCATTTATAAAAGCTTTTTCTTCATATTAGCGTTTTATAAGTTTAAATTCGGGTAGTACCTACCCGTTAAGTTCATACTTGGTAGCTAATATACAATTCAGCTACTACAATTCTATATGAAAAACTGATTATATTAATATTTCGCGTTCAAACTTTTACACAATATTTTACAAACTTACAATACCGCTTATTTTACATATAGCATGAAATATAGCACACAATAAATTTGATACAAGATGGTTGTGAAGATAATTCTAGCTAGTACACAAGTCGTTCAGTAAAGGCAATAAAGACACGTAATTCATACGTCCAGAAACAAGTCATGCATTCTGGTTTTACTAGGATTACTTCCCATCCTTGGTCTTGTGGAACATAACCGTTATGGCCGTTGATAAGACAGCGTGTTGTAACGTCGTCAAAGGGACGAGGGTTACGTAATGTCCAACAGTCCCGTAACAATCTAAAAACCTCATTTCTTACCCCAATTACCAACTCCGTCACTTGTGGAAACGTTTTGTTTAATAGTTGTAGCCCGATGTTCTTGTTCTCACTTTGGTGAGAAGCGAACATTACTAATTCGTAAGCAAAACATGCTTCTTTATGTTGCATGTTAGCCGCTTTTTCTAAATCACGAAGTCCAATATTCGGATATATTGAGTCAAAATAATTTCTTAACCCATTGCGTAAAATAGCATTTGGGTTCCCTGCAATATATGCGTCAAAGTAAACACATCGTAACTTATGGATTTCCCAATGTGATATCCCCCATCTTTCGAACGAAAGCCTTTTATAAACCAAGGCATTCTTGGAACGTTCTTCGAATGTCTTACAAACTGATCTCGCCTTAAATAGTTGTGCCGAAGAATTCTGACCGACTCTAGACAAGATTTCATCAATCATGTCTCCGGGTAGGTCTCTTAAAATATTGGGTTGTCTATCTATTTTGTGTTTTTATACTGTAAAATAGACAAGAGTTAGATTCATAAAAAAAATACTTATTAATACAAGCAATTTTTACATATATCATAAAGCATAAGCACACTATATTACATATATTACACCACACGAATACAACTATCTTATTCCGACTCGCTTGTTTCTTCTTCTTCGGTTTTGGTTCGTTTTGCCAAGTTTCTAGGGATATATGATGTTCCCCTAATACGAGCCGTCGTTTTCCACATTGGTTTAGAAAAACCTGGTGGTTTAGAGGTTCCCGGGTCATTGTTACAACTTAAGGACTTCGGGGGTTGACGATACATATAAAGTTCATCGGGGTTGGAATTAGATTTCTCTATTTTTATGCCCTTTCCCTTATTATTTTCTTTTGCCTTTTTAAATTCAGTTGGGGTAATTTCTATAACATCATCGGAATTCTCGTCGGAATCCGATTCATCGGAGAATTGGTAATCCTCCCAATATTTTGCTTCCTTGGCGGAAACACCATTGACCATAATTAACCTTGGTCGGTTGGTTGAGGATTTTCTTTTACTTAACCGTTTTATTATTTCCCCCACCGGTTCTATTTCTTCATCCGGTTCCGATTCTATTTCTTCATCCGGTTCCGATTCTATTTCTTCATCCGGTTCCGTTTTATTATTTCCCCACAAGATTTCATATTTCAATACACATCCCATACGTAGAGATAAAAATCATTCATATGGTGAACACCTGGTAATCGACATTAACAAGATGCATATATAAGAATATCCCCATCATTCCGGGACACCCTTCGGATATGATATAAATTTCGAAGTACTAAAGCATCCGGTACTTTGGATGGGGTTTGTTAGGCCCAATAGATCTATCTTTAGGATTCACGTCAATTAGGGTGTCTGTTCCCTAATTCTTAGATTACCAGACTTAATAAAAAAGGCATATTCGATTTCGATAATTCAACCAAAGAATGTAGTTTCACGTACTTGTGTCTATTTTGTAAATCATTTATAAAACCTGCATGTATTCTCATCCCAAAAATATTAGATTTTAAAAGTGGGACTATAACTCACTTTCACAGATTTTTACTTCGTCGGGAAGTAAGACTTGGACACTGGTTGATTCACGAACCTATAACAATGTATACATATATATCAAAGTATGTTCAAAATATATTTACAACACTTTTAATATATTTTGATGTTTTAAGTTTATTAAGTCAGCTGTCCTCGTTAGTAACCTACAACTAGTTGTCCACAGTTAGATGTACAGAAATAAATCGATAAATATTATCTTGAATCAATCCACGACCCAGTGTATACGTATCTCAGTATTGATCACAACTCAAACTATATATATTTTGGAATCAACCTCAACCCTGTATAGCTAACTCCAACATTCACATATAGAGTGTCTATGGTTGTTCCGAAATATATATAGATGTGTCGACATGATAGGTCAAAACATTGTATACGTGTTTATGGTATCTCAAGATTACATAATATACAATACAAGTTGATTAAGTTATGGTTGGAATAGATTTGTTACCAATTTTTACGTAGCTAAAATGAGAAAAATTATCCAATCTTGTTTTACCCATAACTTCTTCATTTTAAATCCGTTTTGAGTGAATCAAATTGCTATGGTTTCATATTGAACTCTATTTTATGAATCTATACAAAAAATGTATAGGTTTATAGTGGGAAAAATAAGTTACAAGTCATTTTTGTAAAGGTAGTCATTTCAGTCGAAAGAACGACGTCTAGATGACCATTTTAGAAAACATACTTCCACTTTGAGTTTAACCATAATTTTTGGATATAGTTTCATGTTCATAATAAAATTTATTTTCTCAGAATAACAACTTTTAAATCAAAGTTTTTCATAGTTTTTAATTAACTAACCCAAAACAGCCCGCAGTGTTACTACGACGGCGTAAATCCGGTTTTACGGTGTTTTTCGTGTTTCCAGGTTTTAAATCATTAAGTTAGCATATCATATAGATATAGAACATGTGTTTAGTTGATTTTAAATGTCAAGTTAGAAGGATTGACTTTTGTTTGCGAACAAGTTTAGAATTAACTAAACTATGTTCTAGTGATTACAAGTTTAAACCTTCGAATAAGATAGCTTTATATATATGAATCGAATGATGTTATGAACATCATTACTACCTTAAGTTCCTTGGATAAACCTACTGGAAAAGAGAAAAATGGATCTAGCTTCAACGGATCCTTGGATGGCTCGAAGTTCTTGAAGCAGAATCATGACACGAAAACAAGTTCAAGTAAGATCATCACTTGAAATAAGATTGTTATAGTTATAGAAATTGAACCAAAGTTTGAATATGATTATTACCTTGTATTAGAATAATAACCTACTGTAAGAAACAAAGATTTCTTGAGGTTGGATGATCACCTTACAAGATTGGAAGTGAGCTAGCAAACTTGAAAGTATTCTTGATTTTATGTAACTAGAACTTGTAAAATATATGAAGAACACTTAGAACTTGAAGATAGAACTTGAGAGAGATCAATTAGATGAAGAAAATTGAAGAATGAAAGTATTTGTAGGTGTTTTTGGTCGTTGGTGTATGGATTAGATATAAAGGATATGTAATTTTGTTTTCATGTAAATAAGTCATGAATGATTACTCATATTTTTGTAATTTTATGAGATATTTCATGCTAGTTGCCAAATGATGGTTCCCACATATGTTAGGTGACTCACATGGGCTGCTAAGAGCTGATCATTGGAGTGTATATACCAATAGTACATACATCTAAAAGCTGTGTATTGTACGAGTACGAATACGGGTGCATACGAGTAGAATTGTTGATGAAACTGAACGAGGATGTAATTGTAAGCATTTTTGTTAAGTAGAAGTATTTTGATAAGTGTATTGAAGTCTTTCAAAAGTGTATAAATACATATTAAAACACTACATGTATATACATTTTAACTGAGTCGTTAAGTCATCGTTAGTCGTTACATGTAAGTGTTGTTTTGAAACCTTTAGGTTAACGATCTTGTTAAATGTTGTTAACCCAATGTTTATAATATCAAATGAGATTTTAAATTATTATATTATCATGATATTATCATGTATGAATATCTCTTAATATGATATATATATACATTAAATGTCTTTGCAACGATAATCGTTACATATATGTCTCGTTTAAAAATCATTAAGTTAGTAGTCTTGTTTTTACATATGTAGTTCATTGTTAATATACTTAATGATATGTTTACTTATCATAGTATCATGTTAACTATATATATATCCATATATATGTCATCATATAGTTTTTACAAGTTTTAACGTTCGTGAATCACCGGTCAACTTGGGTGGTCAATTGTCTATATGAAACATATTTCAATTAATCAAGTCTTAACAAGTTTGATTGCTTAACATGTTGGAAACATTTAATCACGTAAATATCAATCTCAATTATTATATATAAACATGGAAAAGTTCGGGTCACTACAATAGTTACCTCGGTTTTACTCATTGTAGGTGAAGTTGGGAAGAGAGCCAACTAGGGTGGATATGTTTAAGGAATGTTACAAAATCGGTGAAGGTGAAGCTGCTCGTGTCTTTGTAAGTAATTTTACAAAAGTAGATCAAATATATCCTACACATGATATCAGTAGATGTATATTTATATATATGTTAATCACCATAAACCACTTGTGAGGTTTTTATTTTATTTGAAGTATACTTTTAGGTCGGAGATAAAAGAAAATAACTATTGACCATATCTTTAATTTAATTAGTTACAAGGGTAAGCATTGCATATACTGTGATTGGGCTATACTGTGATTGGGCATTGCATATATCGAATATTAGAGTAGAATTATAATATGATAGTTATCCTTTGTATACCTCATAAATTAGTTAGCAATTTTCCATGTATATCGATGCCATCTCCTGTATATATACTTATCATATTGTTGAATCAAATATCAACGATTTACTATCTCTTTTATGCAGGAAAAAATGAAAGACCTAACCGAGAAACTCGGTGATGGTGCAACTGATGCACCTGGACCAGATGATGTTTTTGCCACGGTAATGGGTAAAGCTAAAAATGGTACTGCAGAAATGTACGGACTTGATGTTCGCGCCAATCATTTGTGGGGTGCAGGACCTAGTCGATTAGCTGTTAGCAAAGCAAATGCTCAGCTGATGTATAGAAATGCACAACTTAAAGAAGAAAATGCAAGGTTAAAGCCGAGAATAACAATGGTCCGGGTGCTCAGAATGATGGTTCGCGTGTTCATGCTAATGGTTCGGGTGATCACCATTTATGGGTATGTTTAAATTTAATAGCTTACTGTTTTTTCTACCCTTTTAGCGTTCATAAATATTTTTTTGACAACTAAATTCTAGGTCGATAAGGAAGTTTATGTAAAAAGCATTAACTTCGAGAAGGTAACAATAGGAAGGTTGAGGAGCGTTGATCCAAATACGGTTCTTAATGGAACAGAACTTGGACATGGTTGGTGTGAGGTCCATGTTTAGGTGGCCATTAAAAAAGATGAAGCTTTGTTTAGGCCATATGATTATTTGAAATGCATTCATGACGTCACTGGTACGTCTATTGCTTGGCCTGCTCAGTTAAGCGAGGTATGTCCTTGTTAAATTTGTAATAATTAAGATTAATTTTTATAATGTGCACCTTTATGCTTATACATGGATGATTTAATTTGTAGTTGGTACGTGAGGATTGATCAAGATTGGATGGTGAAGGGTTGAAGAGTTTTTGTGTTTGTTAATGTGAGCCGGTTTATTAATGAATGTTTGTGTTTGAAACAATTTGTTGATACGATGTATGTGTTGGTGTGTTTGAAACAATGATTTGTCATGTCGTGAATTTATTATTATTGAAATAATATAACTTACTGTAAATGTAATCATGTGGTGATCAATATTATAATTTATATTTAATATTTGTTTTGTAATTTAAAAATTTAAAATTATTGTAATTGCAATGAATAATATATTGATGCAATCAAAAGAAAACTGGATCCGAACAGGGCCCAAAAGGCCTAAATAGCTGAAGCAGGCCCGAAAGGCCCAGTAAGCTTAAACGACGACAAGCCTAATTAGCATAACCGGGCACAAAAGGCCCAATTATCTGAACTGGCTTGCAAAGGCCCAATTACCATAACCTAGCCCAAAAAGCCTAATTATCTGAACTGGCCTAGAAAGGCCCAATTAACATAACCTGGCCCAAAAGGCCCAAATATCTGAACTGGCCTGGAAAGGCCCAATTACTATAACCTGGCCCAAAATCCAAAATGGACCCGAATACCCGAATCGGATATTCGAAACTCATATGACTTGTTAGAACGCTTTTTTGTGGTACTAAGTTAACATATAGTTATATTATGACCCTTTTTTGTGGTACTAAACTACTATATTTTTATAATATGACCCTTTTTTGGGTACTTACATAATTTTTATATATATTAGGACCCCTTTTTTGTGGTACTAAACTACTAAATGAAAGGACCCGTTCATATACATTATAAACGATTCACAATAGTTGATTACATCACGAGGTATTTGGCCTCTATATGATACGTTTTACAAACATTGCATTCGTTTTTAAAAGACAAACTTTCTTTACATCAAAAATTGACGGCATGCATACCATTTCATATTACATCCAACTATAATTGACTTAATATTAATCTTGATGAACTCAACGACTCGAATGCAACGTCTTTCAAAGTATGTCTTGAATGACTCCAAGTAATATCCTTAAAATGAGCTAATGCACTGCGGAAGATTTCTTTAATACCTGAGAATAAACATGCTTTAAAGTGTCAACCAAAAGGTTGGTGAGTTCATTAGTTTATCATAATCCATCATTTCCTTAATAGTAATAGACCACAAGATTTCAGTTTCTATAAATATCCATACACTCGCAAGTGTATAAAAGTATTCTATAAGTTGTAGGCACCCGGTAACAAGCCTTAACGTTCATGTTTTACCCTTTGAAGTACACCAGATCAGGTGTGTTTAAAATAACCTCGAAGTACTAAGCATCTCATAGTCAGGATGGGGTTTGTCAGGCCCAATAGATCTATCTTTAGGATTCGCGCCTACCGTACATAGACAAGTAGTTTAATGTTACCAAGCTAAGGGTATATTTCTGGTTTAAACCCACATAGAATTAGTTTTAGTACTTGTGCCTATTTCGTAAAACATTTATAAATCAGCGCATGTATTCTCAGCCCAAAAATATATATAAAAAGGGAGCAAATGAAACTCACAATACTGTATTTTGTAGCAATTATGTATATGACGGCACTGAACAAGTGCAGGGTTTGTCTCGGATTCACGAACCTATATTAAGTATATATATTTATATGTTGGTCAATATCTGTCTAACAATTTAGGTCAAGTCGTAGTGTATCACAATCCTAATGCTCGAGACCGACATGCAAAAGTCAACAAAAGTCAACTTGACCCAAAATGACTTTCAAAATCTATACATGTTTATTATATAACTTATATATAGTAGTTTTATATATTTAAATATATTTATCAGATCTTATTATACTAAATAATACAAGTCATTTATTAATAAATAAAAATTTATATTAAAATTCATATATGATAAAAATATACTTTTATATATCTCAAGTAATAAAATTTATAAAATTCACTTAATATCATAAAAATATAGTGGTATGTATTATTAATGTAATTACATTACGTGTGGTAAAAATATCTTTGTACGCATATTTATTTGATAAAATAATATTGATAATAATAATAATGATAAAAATAATAAAATGATAGTTTCAATAAAAATATTAATTTTTAGTAATAAAGATAATTTTAGTAATAACATCAACTGATAACAGTTATAATAATCGTTTTAATAATAATATTAAAATTAATGATAATTCAGTTGACCATATCTTTTAATCCGTTCATCGAAACCACACGATTTCTAAATGAAAAGTTATTAATTTTTTTTTTCTTCAGCTTTTCAACGACATGCATATCATATAACTTATCTCAGTAGCATATGTATCAAATTCGTGATTTATCATAAACTATTTAACGACGAAACTAAGCATACAAACATGCATAATCATATATACTCGAGCACTAGTCAGGGATACACTATTAATATATAAAAGATAAGATATGAATGCTCACGTATCAATATTGTGATTCAATATTGCAGGAAAGTACGTAGACGCAACGAAAATAATAAACGTTAGGTTGACCTCACGAGCAATACCCTCGATCAATACCCATAACCTTCATAGCTATAACCCATAATTTCCTTAGCTATATCCCATTTGAAAACTTATTTTGAAATCGTCTGAATATAACTCCGTCGTAGTATTTTATGTATACTAATAATATCTTGAAATAGTACTAAGTAAATATATATATGTAATTCGATTGAGAGAGTTTAGAGAAATATATTTTCAAGTTTCTATGAAATAATGAAACCTATTGAATTCTATTTATAATAGATTTTTGAATTATTAAAGTGAATTATTAAAGTATGAATTATTAAAGTGAATTATTAAAGTATGAATTATTAAAGTGAATTATTAAAGTATGAATTATTAAAGTGAATTATTAAAGTATGAATTATTAAAGTGAATTATTAAAGTATGAATTATTAAAGTGAATTATTAAAGTATGAATTATTAAAGTGAATTATTAAAGTATGAATTATTAAAGTTAAAGTAAAGTAAAAGTAAAGTAAAGGTAAAGTTAAAGTATAGTAAAAGTATAAAACTATGTACGTATAATATGCGTATAAAAATATATAATATTAATTTAAATCGTTATATATATTTAATAAAATAAAATATAAATATCATTATCTTTATCATACTGGTTAAGTAATGAGTTGTCAAAAAGAATAGATTTCTTAAATCACAGTGGACCTCATAACATAGGCCCGTAATCATATCATAATGTATCTGATAATTCAATCATTTGATATTATCTCTTAATTATGTCGATAAATATATCGAAACAAATATGTTCATGTAAAGTATCATATATCTAATACTTTGTTAATGTTTTCAGTTAATATTATATATTATATATACATATCTATATACACATAATTGTTCGTGAATCGTCGAACACGGTCAAAGGGTAATTGATTACATGAATGTAGTTCCAAACTTTTTAAGATTCAACATTACAAATTCTGCTTATCGTGTCGGAAACATATAAAGGTTAAGTTTAAATTTGGTCGGAAATTTCCGGGTCGTTACAATACCTACCCGTTAAAGAAATTTCGTCCCGAAATTTGATCGAGGTCGTCATGGCTAACTATAAAAATGTTTTCATGATGAATATGAGTTAATAAATAGAGTTTTATCATCATTGAGTAATATAGATAAAATAATTTGATTATGCGAAGAGTATAAGTGAAGCTATCGCAAGAGAGTGAAATCAGTAAACGTATATTCATTTTAACCGATGACGTAGTTATGATTGATTTTCGGAATTCATGGGATTTAAAGAAAATCTTTGCAATAAGATTTGGTTCTTCAGCGATTAAGGAAATCAGGATCTTCTTTGATTAAATGCGATAATCTGTCTTGATTTCTCTGTCTGATATTTTACTATAATTCCACCCCCTTCATTTCTTTATTTCCACATCTCACACCTTCTAGTCTTTCTCCCCAATTCATACTTTAAAGCATTCGTTAATATGCTTCATCCAGTATTGATTCTTGATATACTCTTAACTTTCATATATGTCATTCTTCTTTTTCATCTACCACCGGAGGAAGTTATTTTCTTCTACCATTACCTTGGGGTTATTGTGTTTTTCATTCTCCCGTGTCTTTATATTGCTATACGCATTGATATACAAGGTTTGTAATTTTGGGGTTGTTATCGGGCTTTATATTCTCCATTATATTTCGGAGCTTCATGCTTTCGTTTTCTCTTTCCGACCTTAAGTCAAGCGAATAATGGTCCAGAATTCGTAGATATGAATTTTTGGATGAACATAGTTAATGTTCCAAGAAGAAAATCGTAATGGCTCGATCTTGATTTGGCAAATTACCAGAATATCCGAAAATATAGAGCTATCAAGATGATATGTTCTTAATATGTTTGGAAATTGAGTAGAATGTAAGAGTCGTGTAAACAGTACATGATGACAGTATGTTCTGTGAATCATCACGTTCCATTAGAAACTCAGCATGACTTACTGTAATATAATCACGTTGATCAAGTGTCATTATATTATACTAATTCATGCTTCAGTTCCCAACACTACTTCAAAAACATTTCTATTTTAAATTAAAATTTTTTTTTTTTTTAGAATTTAGAAACAAACACAGTTTCTTTTTATGTTGTAACGCAGATATTGCGAAGAGATAAAAGATTTCAGATAAGAATAGTTGTGAAAATATCTTCAGGAATATCGAAGATATTATAATAAAAGATACGATAATATGGATGATGAAGAAGATTTGTCTGTGAAGGTTTAGAATAAGAAGTAAGTTGTTTGCTAATGATTTCAGTAGACACTGAATCATTTGGATCCTTTGAAGGCAGGTTTGTGATTTGTCCACAGCCTCCTTCATGGTATGCTCAATCCGTTTTCCAGTTTCAAACCTTCTCTTTTTCTCAACTTTACCACCATACTATTCTTTATCATCAAACTTTTGACTGTTAAAGTCGTTTACAGTTTTTGCTGCTTCATCAGCATTTTTCCAATTTCGGAGAACTAGTTCATGGTTTGGGATGTTTTTTAGAAAATTCACATTCGAAGTATGTAAGTCTAGGAGATAGACGTTATATGTATAACTTTTGAGGTAAAATCGAAATTCAAAATACTGATTGCTAATTCCCAGTAGTTGGTGTGACAATTATTGTTACAGGATGTAGGTGAGTACATGATGGGGTTTTAATGAATAAGTATAGTGGCTTTTCGGAGAGGCTTAAGTCGAAGGTTAATGAAGTTGTTAATAAGTTTACTGCTAATGTGGCGAGATATGAAAGGTTCCCCGGTAACAATGATGAAGGGTAATTGTTATAATAAGGTTTATTCGTATAAACAAATGAAGGTGATTTGCTGGAGCTATGACAAAACTGTCTATTTTGGAAAGAGATTGAAAAATTATATTTGGTAATAAATATCAAAGGATCTGACATGGATACGTGTTAAACTATAACTTTGGTTTCGAGAGCTTTTCAGATGCATGACAGTGGGTAATATGTGGTTGGATCATCATCTCGCATGTCTTTAGGAATTTCGAAGTGTTTGAACACATATTGTAATTGTTAATATACATATGATGTTCTAAGATTTTGAATGATACAAATATTATTGTGAGTTCCATGAATAGAAATGAGGTTCTAGGACAGTTTTGAAGTCCAAGTATAGTTTTGAAAGATGTAGGAATCTAAGAGTGACGATTTCGGTTATATCTTGAATCGAATTATGAGATTTCAAAATCAGAATATGTAATTAGATTTTGAATGAGTATGGTTGTTTTGATTTTTATAAAAGAATGTATATTGTTGTGAAAGTAGGGAGTATAATGGATGATTTGCTGAATCAGATTCGAAGAATGTAACATAATAATTGTGAATTTATATATCTCTCGGGTATTACCTACCCGTTAAAAAAAAATTCACAATTAATATTTTGTACAAAAGAATTTTATTACAGTCTTTATGGAAATATATATGTGTATATTTCTTCAGATGTAATATTGATTTAATGAGTTAATATTAAATTAAACTCATTTGATTTATGGTTAAGGCGAGGATAGATAATTTCTAAACTTTAGAAATTACATAATCGCCGTAGAATGTTTCCCCAATGAAGTTATGAATCAATACTTCATCGTTGTGGTATTCCTTGGTATCTACATGGCGTATGACGTCGATGCTCGTGGGACAGATTGTGAAGTTGAGGTTTGCGATGCGGTTGTTGTTGGTGGTGGTAATGGTACTGTTGATGGTGGTACTGGTTATGCTGTTGGTGCTGCTGCTGGTGTTTGTAACCTTTGCACCATATTCTCCAAAGCCACTACCCGAGCGCGAAGCTCGTTGACTTCTTCTATTACACCGGGGTAATTGTCGGTTCGGACGAGCGGATAAATAAGATCTAGAATTTGGTGTAGTATACAATCATGACGAGATACTCTGGAAATGAGAGAGAAAATGGTGTTTCGGACAGGTTCGCCGGTAAGTGCTTCAGGTTCATTGCCAAGAGGGCAATGTGGTGGATGAAAGGGATCGCCTTCTTCTTGTCTCCAATGGTTAAGTAGATTACGAACCCATCCCCAATTCATCCAGAATAGATGATGGCTAATTGATTGATTCATTCCGGTCACGCTGCTTTCGGAGCTCATGTGGAAATCCATATCGGCATAGCTGTCGGAATCCGAGGAACTCGAACTAGTTGAGGGATCCATCTTGTATGATCAGGGAAAGAATTTTTAGGTATGAAATAGATTGTAGAATTTAGATTTGGTATTCTTCAATACATAATTTACATATGTATATATAATACCAAAATCCCATAAATTACGGAGGAATCTTTGAAAGATGTCAGTCAAAGTTCACAGTAACATATATGCTAAGATAAGAATTCGTCTATACACTATTATGAAATAAATGTAGGAAAACGCGTCTAAACTTAAGAATGATAAGCAGGTAATTTTCTAAGGATGGTAAGTAGATGATTTCCGACTAAAAATGATAAGCAAAAATTTTGACATGCAGACACGGTGGAAGTCCAGACTCACTAATGCATCTTAACAACTATCAGTTAGACACACTAATGCAAGACCTGGTTTACTAAGACCACCGCTCTGATACCAACTGAAAGGACGCGTTCATATACATTATAAACGATTCACAATAGTTGATTACATCGCGAGGTATTTGACCTGTATATGATACGTTTTACAAACATTGCATTCGTTTTTAAAAGACAAACTTTCTTTACATCAAAAATTGACGGCATGCATACCATTTCATATTACATCCAACTATAATTGACTTAATATTAATCTTGATGAACTCAACGACTCGAATGCAACGTCTTTCAAAGTATGTCTTGAATGACTCCAAGTAATATCCTTAAAATGAGCTAATGCACAGCGGAAGATTTCTTTAATACCTGAGAATAAACATGCTTTAAAGTGTCAACCAAAAGGTTGGTGAGTTCATTAGTTTATCATAATCCATCATTTCCGTAATAGTAATAGACCACAAGATTTCAGTTTCTATAAATATCTGTACACTCGCAAGTGTATAAAAGTATTCTATAAGTTGTAGGCACCCGGTAACAAGCCTTAACGTTCATGTTTTACCCTCTGAAGTACACCAGATCAGGTGTGTTTAAAATAACCTCGAAGTACTAAGCATCCCATAGTCAGGATGGGGTTTGTCAGGCCCAATAGATCTATCTTTAGGATTCGCGCCTACCGTACATAGACAAGTAGTTTAATGTTACCAAGCTAAGGGTATATTTCTGGTTTAAACCCACATAGAATTAGTTTTAGTACTTGTGCCTATTTCGTAAAACATTTATAAATCAGCGCATGTATTCTCAGCCCAAAAATATATATAAAAAGGGAGCAAATGAAACTCACAATACTGTATTTTGTAGCAATTATGTATATGACGGCACTGAACAAGTGCAGGGTTTGTCTCGGATTCACGAACCTATATTAAGTATATATATTTATATGTTGGTCAATATCTGTCTAACAATTTAGGTCAAGTCGTAGTGTATCACAATCCTAATGCTCGAGACCGACATGCAAAAGTCAACAAAAGTCAACTTGACCCAAAATGACTTTCAAAATCTATACATGTTTATTATATAACTTATATATAGTAGTTTTATATATTTAAATATATTTATCAGATCTTATTATACTAAATAATACAAGTCATTAATTAATAAATAAAAATTTATATTAAAATTCATATATGATAAAAATATACTTTTATATATCTCAAGTAATAAAATTTATAAAATTCACTTAATATCATAAAAATATAGTGGTATGTATTATTAATGTAATTACATTACGTGTGGTAAAAATATCTTTGTACGCATATTTATTTGATAAAATAATATTGATAATAATAATAATGATAAAAATAATAAAATGATAGTTTCAATAAAAATATTAATTTTTAGTAATAAAGATAATTTTAGTAATAACATCAACTGATAACAGTTATAATAATCGTTTTAATAATAATATTAAAATTAATGATAATTCAGTTGACCATATCTTTTAATCCGTTCATCGAAACCACACGATTTCTAAATGAAAAGTTATTAATTTTTTTTTCTTCAGCTTTTCAACGACATGCATATCATATAACTTATCTCAGTAGCATATGTATCAAATTCGTGATTTATCATAAACTATTTAACGACGAAACTAAGCATACAAACATGCATAATCATATATACTCGAGCACTAGTCAGGGATACACTATTAATATATAAAAGATAAGATATGAATGCTCACGTATCAATATTGTGATTCAATATTGCAGGAAAGTACGCAGACGCAACGAAAATAATAAACGTTAGGTTGACCTCACGAGCAATACCCTCGATCAATACCCATAACCTTCATAGCTATAACCCATAATTTCCTTAGCTATATCCCATTTGAAAACTTATTTTGAAATCGTCTGAATATAACTCCGTCGTAGTATTTTATGTATACTAATAATATCTTGAAATAGTACTAAGTAAATATATATATGTAATTCGATTGAGAGAGTTTAGAGAAATATATTTTCAAGTTTCTATGAAATAATGAAACCTATTGAATTCTATTTATAATAGATTTTTGAATTATTAAAGTGAATTATTAAAGTATGAATTATTAAAGTGAATTATTAAAGTATGAATTATTAAAGTGAATTATTAAAGTATGAATTATTAAAGTGAATTATTAAAGTATGAATTATTAAAGTGAATTATTAAAGTATGAATTATTAAAGTGAATTATTAAAGTATGAATTATTAAAGTATGAATTATTAAAGTTAAAGTAAAGTAAAAGTAAAGTAAAGGTAAAGTTAAAGTATAGTAAAAGTATAAAACTATGTACGTATAATACGCGTATAAAAATATATAATATTAATTTAAATCGTTATATATATTTAATAAAATAAAATATAAATATCGTTATCTTTATCTTTATCATACTGGTTAAGTAATGAGTTGTCAAAAAGAATAGATTTCTTAAATCACAGTGGACCTCATAACATAGGCCCGTAATCATATCATAATGTATCTGATAATTCAATCATTTGATATTATCTCTTAATTATGTCGATAAATATATCGAAACAAATATGTTCATGTAAAGTATCATATATCTAATACTTTGTTAATGTTTTTAGTTAATATTATATATTATATATACATATCTATATACACATAATTGTTCGTGAATCGTCGAACACGGTCAAAGGGTAATTGATTACATGAATGTAGTTCCAAACTTTTTAAGATTCAACATTACAAATTCTGCTTATCGTGTCGGAAACATATAAAGGTTAAGTTTAAATTTGGTCGGAAATTTCCGGGTCGTTACACTAAATGTATATCAGGACCCTTTTTTGTAGTACTAAACTACTATATTTTTATAATAGGACCTTTTTTGGGTACTTACATAATTTACAATTATTTTAGGACGCTTTTATTGGTACTAACATAGTTTCTCATTATATTAGTACACTTTTTTGGGGTCCTAATATGATCTAACATACAAATTTAGGCGTCATAGGACCCTTTTGTGCGTCACAAAGTATTATAAAGTGTCCTAAAAGGCTCATTCTTAGGACCCTTTCTGTAGTGACCCGAACTTTTCCATGTTTATATATATATATATTAAATGAAATTGTTATTTACATGATTAAGTGTTTCCAACATGTTAAGCAATCAAACTTGTTAAGACTTGATTAATTGAAATAGGTTTCATATAGACAATTGACCACCCAAGTTGACCGGTGATTCACGAACGTTAAAACTTGTAAAAACTATACGATGACATATATATGGTTATATATATAGTTAACATGATTTTATTATAAGTATGTATCTCATTAGGTATTTTAACAATGAGTTATATACATAAAAATGAGACTATTAATTTAAGAAACTCGAAAACGATATATATAACGATTATCGTTATAACAACGTCTTACTAGGTACATATGAATCATATTAAGATATTTATACACTTGGTTAATTATGTTAAATGATAAGTAAATATATTATTAAGTGTATTAACAATGAAATACATATGTAAAAATAAGACTACTAACTTAATGATTTCGAAACGAGACATATATGTAACGATTATCGTTGTAACGACATTTAACTGTATATATATCATACTAAGATATATTATATATAATAATATCATGATAATATAACAATTTAACATCTCATTTGTTATAATAAACAACGGGTTAACAATATTCAACAAGATCGTTAACCTAAAGGTTTCAAAACAACATTTACATGTAACGACTAACGATGACTTAACGACTCAGTTAAAATGTATATACATGTAGTGTTTTAATATGTATTCATACACTTTTGAAATACTTCAAGACACTTATCAAAATACTTCTACTTAACAAAAATGCTTACAATTACATCCTCGTTCAGTTTCATCAACAATTCTACTCGTATGCACCCGTATTCGTACTCGTACAATACACAGCTTTTAGATGTATGTACTATTAGTATATACACTCCAATGATTAGCTCTTAGCAGTCTATGTGAGTCACCTAACACATGTGGGAACCATCATTTGGAAACTAGCATGAAATATCTCATAAAATTACAAAAATATGAGTAATCATTCATGACTTATTTACATGAAAACAAAATTACATATCCTTTATATCTAATCCATACACCAACGACCAAAAACACCTACAAACACTTTCATTCTTCAATTTTCTTCATATAATTGATCTCTCTCAAGTTCTATCTTCAAGTTCTAAGTGTTCTTCATAAATTCCAAAAGTTCTAGTTTCATAAAATCAAGAATACTTCCAAGATTGCAAGTTTACTTCCAAGTTTTCTAAATCCATTCCAAGTAATCATCCAAGATCAAGAAACCTTTGTTACTTACAGTAGGTTATCTTTCTAATATAAGGTAATAATCATATTCAAACTTTAATTCAATTTCTATAACTATAACAATCTTATTTCGAGTAGAAATCTTACTTGAAATTGTATTCGTGTCATGATTCTGCTTCAAGAACTTTCAAGCCATCCAAGGATCCTTTGAAGCTAGATCTATTTTTCTCATTTCCAGTAGGTTTATCCAAGGAACTTGAGGTAGGAATGATGTTCATAACATCATTCGATTCATACATATAAAGCTATCTTATTCGAAGGTTTAAACTTGTAATCACTAGAACATAGTTTAGTTAATTCTAAACTTGTTCGCAAATAAAAGTTAATCCTTCTAACTTGACTTTTAAAATTAACTAAACACATGTTCTATATCTATATAATATGCTAACTTAATGATTTAAAACCTGGAAACACGAAAAACACCGTAAAACCGAATTTACGCCGTCGTAGTAACACCGCGGGCTGTTTTGGGTTAGTTAATTAAAAACTATGATAAACTTTGATTTAAAAGTTGTTATTCTAGGAAAATGATTTTTATTATGAACATGAAACTATATCCAAAAATTATGGTTAAACTCAAAGTGGAAGTATGTTTTCTAAAATGGTCATCTAGACGTCGTTCTTTCGACTGAAATGACTACCTTTACAAAAACGACTTGTAACTTATTTTTCGACTATAAACCTATACTTTTTCTGTAGATTCATAAAATATAGTTCAATATGAAACCATAGCAATTTGATTCACTCAAAACGGTTTTAAAATGAAGAAGTTATGAGTAAAACAAGATTGGATAATTTTTCTCATTTTAGCTACGTGAAAATTGGTAACAAATCTATTCCAACCATAACTTAATCAACTTGTATTGTATATTATGTAATCTTGAGATACCATAGACACGTATACAATGTTTCGACCTATCATGTCGACACATCTATATATATTTCGAAACAACCATAGACACTCTATATGTGAATGTTGGAGTTAGCTATACAGGGTTGAGGTTGATTCCAAAATATATATAGTTTGAGTTGTGATCAATACTGCGATACGTATACACTGGGTCATGGATTGATTCAAGATAATATTTATCGATTTATTTTTGTACATCTAACTGTGGACAACTAGTTGTAGGTTACTAACGAGGACAGCTGACTTAATAAACTTAAAACATCAAAATATATTAAAAGTGTTGTAAATATATTTTGAACATACTTTGATATATATGTATATATTGTTATAGGTTCGTGAATCAACCAGTGGCCAAGTCTTACTTCCCGACGAAGTAAAAATCTGTGAAAGTGAGTTATAGTCCCACTTTTAAAATCTAATATTTTTGGGATGAGAATACATGCAGGTTTTATAAATGATTTACAAAATAGACACAAGTACGTGAAACTACATTCTATGGTTGAATTATCGAAATTGAATATGCCCCTTTTTATTAAGTCTGTTAATCTAAGAATTAGGGAACATACACCCTAATTGACGCGAATCCTAAAGATAGATCTATTGGGCCTAACAAACCCCATCCAAAGTACCGGATGCTTTAGTACTTCGAAATTTATATCATATCCGAAGGGTGTCCCGGAATGATGGGGATATTCTTATATATGCATCTTGTTAATGTCGGTTACCAGGTGTTCACCATATGAATGATTTTTATCTCTATGTATGGGATGTGTATTGAAATATGAAATCTTGTAGTCTATTGTTACGATTTGATATATATAGGTTAAACTTATAACTCACCAACATTTTTGTTGACGTTTAAAGCATGTTTATTCTCAGGTGAATACTAAGAGCTTCCGCTGTTGCATACTAAAATAAGGACAAGATTTGGAGTCCATGTTTGTATGATATTGTGTAAAAACTGCATTCAAGAAACTGATTTCGATGTAACATATTTGTATTGTAAACCATTATGTAATGGTCGTGTGTAAACAGGATATTTTAGATTATCATTATTTGATAATCTACGTAAAGCTTTTTAAACCTTTATTTATGAAATAAAGGTTATGGTTTGTTTTAAAAATGAATGCAGTCTTTGAAAAACGTGTCATATAGAGGTCAAAACCTCGCAACGAAATCAATTAATATGGAACGTTTTTAATCAATAAGAACGGGACATTTCAGTTGGTATCCGAGCGTTGGTCTTAGAGAACCAGAAATTTACATTAATGTGTCTTATCGAGTTTGTTAGGATGCATTAGTGAGTCTGGACTTCGACCGTGTTTTCTTTGAAAATGATTGCTTAACATTTTTGTTGGAAACTATATATTATTAACATGTATATATTATGTGATATATTAATCTCTTAACATGTTTGATATTGTGTAATAGATGTCTACCTCTAGCACAAATCTCATTGACTCACCTAATAATAATGAAGAGTCGAATATATATTGGACTGATTCACAAGTTCCCGAAGAAGAACCAGAAGAAGAATCAGAACCGGAAGAAGAATCAGAACCGGAAGAGGAGGAACTGGAGGAGGAAATAGAACCGGTGGGGGAAATAATAAAACGGTTAAGTAAAAGAAAATCCTTAACCAACCGACCAAGGTTAATTATGGTCAATGGTGTTTCCGCCAAGAAAGCAAAATATTGGGAGGATTACCAATTCTCCGATGAATCGGATTCCGACGAGAATTCCGATGATGTTATAGAAATTACCCCAACTGAATTTAAAAAGGCAAAAGAAAATAATAAGGAAAAGGGCATAAAAATAGAGAAATCTAATTCCAACCCCGATGAACTTTATATGTATCGTCAACCCCCGAAGCCCTTAAGTTGTAACAATGACCCGGGAACCTCTAAACTACCAGGTTTTTCTAAACCGTTGTGGAAAACGACAGCTCGTATTAGGGGAACATCATATATCCCTAGAAACTTGGCAAAACGAACCAAAACCGAAGAAGAAGAAACGAGCGAGTCGGAATAAGATAGTTGTATTCGTGTGGTGTAATATATGTAATATAGTGTGCTTATGCTTTATGATATATGTAAAAATTGCTTGTATTAATAAGTAATTTTTTTATGAATCTAACTCTTGTCTATTTTACAGTATAAAAACACAAAATGGATAGACAACCCAATATTTTAAGAGACCTACCCGGAGACATGATTGATGAAATCTTGTCTAGAGTCGGTCAGAATTCTTTGGCACAACTATTTATGGCGAAATCAGTTTGTAAGACATTCGAAGAACGTTCCAAGAATGTCTTGGTTTATAAGAGACTTTCGTTTGAAAGATGGGGGATATCACATTGGGAAACCCATAAGTTACGATGTGTTTACTTTGACGCATATATTGCGGGGAACCCAAATGCTATTTTACGCAACGGGTTAAGAAATTATTTTGACTCAATGTATCCGAATATAGGACTTCATGATTTAGAAAAAGCGACTAACATGCAACATAAAGAAGCATTCTATGCTAACGGGTTAGTAATGTTCGCTTCTCACCAAAGTGAGAAAAAGAACATCGGGCTACAACTATTAAACAAAACGTTCCCACAAGTGACGGAGTCGGTAATTGGGGTAAGAAATAAGGTTTTTAGGTTATTACGAGACTGTTGGTCATTACGTAACCCTTGTCCCTTTGACGACGATACAACACGCTGTCTTATCAACGGCCATAACGGTTATGTTCCACAAGACCAAGGATGGGAAGTAGTCCTAGTAAAACCAGAATGCATGACTTGTATACTAGCTAGAATTATCTTCACAACTATCTTGTATCAAAGTTATTGTGTGCTATATTTCATGCTTTATGTAAAATAAGCGGTATTGTAAGTTTGTAAAATATTGTATAAAAGTTTGAACGCGAAATATTATTATAATCAGTTTTTCATATAGAATTGTAGTAGTTGAATTGTATATTAGCTACTAAGTATGAACTTAACGGGTAGGTACTACCCGAATTTAAACTTATAAAATGCTAATATGAAGAAAAAGCTTTTATAAATGAGTTCATATTATGCTACGAAATACTATTAACTACTCTTAATATTCTGTATGATTAACTTGTTCCATTTGACTATTTTGAAGGAAATGGCACCGACTACTCGACACACCGTGAATATGAATGAAGAGGAATTCCGTACTTTTCTAGCTTCAAACATAGCCGCAGTACAGGCTGCGCTACATACCAACAATAACCTTGGATCTAGCAGTACAGGAAATCGTGTAGGATGCACCTACAAAGAATTCACTGCCTGCAAACCTTTGGAATTTGATAGAACCGAAGGACCGATCGGATTGAAAAGGTGGACCGAGAAGGTCGAATCGGTGTTTGCCATAAGTAAGTGTACTGAAGAGGACAAAGTGAAGTACGCTACACATACCTTCACAGGTTCTGCGTTAACATGGTGGAATACCTATCTAGAGCAAGTGGGACAAGATGATGCGTACGCACTACCGTGGTCAGCATTCAAGCACTTGATGAACGAGAAGTACCGTCCCAGAACCGAGGTCAATAAGCTCAAGATAGAACTTAGAGGGTTACGAACCCAAGGATTTAATATTACCACGTACAAAAGACGATTCACAGAATTGTGCCTATTGTGTCCGGGAGCGTTCGAAGATGAGGAAGAGAAGATCGACACGTTTGTGAAAGGATTACCGGAAAGAATCCAAGAAAATATAAGTTCACACGAGCCCGCCTCCATACAACAGGCATGTAGAATGGCTCACAAACTAGTGAACCAGATTGAGGAAAGAATTAAAGAACAGACGACTGAAGAGGCCAATGTGAAGCAAGTCAAAAGAAAGTGGGAGGAAAATGGTGATAAGAATCACCAATACAACAACAACAGCAATTACAATAATAATCGCAACAATTATCCCAACAATCGCAACATCAATCGCAACTACAACAAACGGCCCAACAACAACAACAACAACAACAACAACAACAACAACAGCAACAGCAACTACAACAATCATCCCAACAACAATAACAACCGCAACAACAACAACAATCAGAAGCAGTTATGCCAATGGTGTGAAAAGTATCACTCGGGGTTCTGCACCAAATTTTGCAACAAGTGTAAAAGAAATGGTCATAGCGCGGCGAAGTGTGAGGTCTATGGACCAGGGGTTAACAGAACAAAAGGAACAAATGGTGTCGGAACGAGTAATGGCGGAGCAAGTAGTGTCGGAGCAAGTTATGCCAATGTAGTTTGTTATAAATGTGGAAAACCGGGCCACATTATTAGAAATTGCCCGAACCAGGAGAACACGAATGGACAAGGCCGCGGAAGAGTTTTCAATATTAATGCGGCAGAGGCACAGGAAGACCCGGAGTTTGTTATGGGTACGTTTCTTATTGACAATAAATCTGCTTACGTTTTATTTGATTCGGGTGCGGATAGAAGCTATATGAGTAGAGATTTTTGTGCTAAATTAAGTTATCCATTGACGCCGTTGGATAGTAAATTTTTACTCGAATTAGCAAACGGTAAATTAATTTCAGCGGATAATATATGCCAGAATCAAGAAATTAAACTGGGTAGCAAAATATTTAAGATTGATTTGATACCAGTAGAGTTAGGGAGTTTTGATGTAATAGTTGGCATGGACTGGCTGAAGAAGGTGAAATCAGAGATCGTATGTTATAAAAATGCAACTCGCATTGTACGAGAAGAAGGAGAACCCTTAATGGTGTACGGAGAAAAGGGCAACATGAAGCTACATCTTATTAGTAATTTGAAGGCACAAAAACTAATAAGAAAAGGTTGCTATGCTGTTCTAGCACATGTCGAGAAAGTACAAACTGAAGAAAAGAGCATCAATGATGTTCCCGTCATAAAAGAATTTCCCGATGTATTTCCGAATGAATTACCGGGACTACCTCCACATCGATCTGTTGAATTTCAAATAGATCTTGTACCAGGAGCTGCACCAATAGCTCGTGCTCCTTATAGACTCGCACCCAGCGAGATGAAAGAACTGCAAAGCCAACTGCAAGAACTATTAGAGCGTGGTTTCATTCGACCAAGCACATCACCATGGGGAGCTCCTGTTTTGTTTGTCAAGAAGAAGGATGGTACATTTAGGTTGTGTATTGACTACAGAGAGTTGAACAAACTTACCATCAAAAACCGTTATCCACTGCCGAGAATTGACGACTTATTTGATCAACTACAAGGCTCGTTGGTTTATTCGAAGATCGATTTACGTTCTGGATATCATCAAATGCGAGTAAAGGAGGATGATATTCCAAAAACTGCTTTTAGGATGCGTTATGGTCATTACGAGTTTATGGTTATGCCGTTTGGATTGACTAACGCACCAGCTGTGTTCATGGACCTTATGAACCGAGTGTGTGGGCCATATCTTGACAAGTTTGTCATTGTTTTCATCGATGACATACTTATTTACTCAAAGAATGATCAAGAGCACGAAGAACATTTGAGAAAAGTGCTAGAAGTATTGAGGAAAGAAAAACTATACGCTAAGTTTTCAAAGTGTGCATTTTGGTTGGAAGAAGTTCAATTTTTCGGTCACATAGTGAACAAAGAAGGTATCCAGGTGGACCCAGTAAAGATCGAAACCGTTGAAAAGTGGGAAACCCCAAAAACTCTGAAGCATATACGTCAATTTTTAGGATTGGCTAGTTACTACAGAAGATTCATCCAAGATTTCTCCAAAATAGCAAAACCCTTGACTGCATTAATGCATAAAGGGAAGAAATTTGAATGGAAGGATGAACAAGAGAAGGCGTTTCAATTATTGAAGAAAAAGCTAACTACGGCACCTATATTGTCATTGCCTGAAAAGAATGATGATTTTGTGATTTATTGTGACGCATCAAAGCAAGGTCTCGGTTGTGTATTAATGCAACGGACGAAGGTGATTGCTTATGCGTCTAGACAATTAAAGATTCACGAGAAAAATTATACGACGCATGATTTGGAATTAGGCGCAGTTGTTTTTGCATTAAAGACTTGGAGGCACTACTTATATGGGGTCAAACGTATTATATATACTGACCACAAAAGTCTTCAACACATATTTAATCAGAAACAACTGAATATGAGGCAGCGTAGGTGGATTGAATTGTTGAATGATTACGACTTTGAGATTCGTTACCACCCGGGGAAGGCAAATGTGGTAGCCGACGCCTTGAGCAGAAAGGACAGAGAATCCATTCGAGTAAAATCTATGAATATAATGATTCACACTAACCTTACTACTCAAATAAAGGAGGCGCAACAAGGAGTTTTAAAAGAGGAAAATTTAAAGGATGAAATACCCAAAGGATCGGAGAAGCATCTTAATATTCGGGAAGACGGAACCCGGTATAGGGCTGAAAGAATTTGGGTACCAAAATTTGGAGATATGGGAGAAATGGTACTTAGAGAAGCTTATAAAATCAGATACTCAATACATCCTGGAACGGGGAAGATGTACAAGGATCTTAAGAAACATTTTTGGTGGCCGGGTATGAAAGCCGATATTGCTAAATATGTAGGAGAATGTTTGACGTGTTCTAAGGTCAAAGCTGAACATCAGAAACCATCAGGTCTACTACAACAACCTGAAATCCCGGAATGGAAATGGGAAAACATTACCATGGATTTCATTACTAAATTGCCAAGGACTGCAAGTGGTTATGATACTATTTGGGTAATAGTTGATCGTCTCACCAAGTCAGCACGCTTCCTGCCAATAAGAGAAGATGACAAGATGGAGAAGTTAGCACGACTGTATTTGAAGGAAGTCGTCTCCAGACATGGAATACCAATCTCTATTATCTCTGATAGGGATGGCAGATTTATTTCAAGATTATGGCAGACATTACAGCAAGCATTGGAAACTCGTCTAGACATGAGTACTGCCTATCATCCACAAACTGATGGGCAGAGCGAAAGGACGATACAAACGCTTGAAGAAATGCTACGAGCTTGTGTTATTGATTTCGGAAACAGTTGGGATCGACAACTACCGTTAGCAGAATTTTCCTACAACAACAGCTACCATTCAAGCATTGAGATGGCCCCATTTGAAGCACTTTATGGTAGAAAGTGCAGGTCTCCGATTTGTTGGAATGAAGTGGGGGATAGACAGATTACGGGTCCGGAGATAATACAAGAAACTACCGAGAAAATCATCCAAATTCAACAAAGATTGAAAACCACCCAGAGTCGACAAAAGAGCTACGCGGACAGTAAAAGAAAAGATATAGAGTTTGAAATTGGAGAAATGGTCATGCTTAAGGTTTCACCTTGGAAAGGCGTTGTTCGATTTGGTAAACGGGGGAAACTAAATCCAAGGTACATTGGACCATTCAAGATTATAGATCGTGTCGGACCAGTAGCTTACCAACTGGAGCTACCTCAACAACTCGCGGCTGTACATAACACTTTCCACGTCTCAAATTTGAAGAAATGTTTTGCTAAAGAAGATCTCACTATTCCGTTGGACGAAATCCAAATCAATGAAAAACTTCAATTCATTGAAGAACCCGTCGAAATAATGGATCGTGAGGTTAAGAGACTTAAACAAAACAAGATACCGATTGTTAAGGTTCGATGGAATGCTCGTAGAGGACCCGAGTTCACCTGGGAGCGTGAAGATCAGATGAAGAAGAAATACTCGCATTTATTTCCAGAAGATGCGTCAACACCTCCAACTGCTTAAAATTTCGGGACGAAATTTATTTAACGGGTAGGTACACTTTCGATGTTGTTTATAGGACTCAAATAAAAGGTCCTATAAGCGTTAGGACCCTTTTTGGTTAATACGACCGTTGTTGTTATGTCGTGCGTTTTGGGGGTCCTATCAGGCAAAGGGTCCTAAGAATGGGCCATTTAGGACCCTTATGGGGGTCCTAAGAACGCAGTTTTCTTGTAGTGCTAATAGATCTGACTACCAGCAACTGGCCATTTACGCGGTGCGCAAGCCTACGCGCGGCGCGCGTTAAAGCTGGGAAAACACTGCAGCCCATTTTAAAACATGACAAACCGTTTTCGCCCAAACCGAGATTCATAAATCCCCAACCCAATCCAACACTTTTGAAACATTAAATAATCCGAGTTTTAATCGTCAAAAGTAGATTACGACCCTTGGGACTCCAACGACCCATAATTACATGAAAGTGCCAATTTCGACCCATTTATATTTATTGTGACGGATTAGGACTCTACAACCCAACCCGATACCAAGAGCATAATCCCGGGGACTGACAAATCCCCACTCCACGTTTAATATCCAAAAGCTAATCCTCCAAGCTTAAGCAACGTCTATAGATCCCTAGTCTAACAACTAGGTAAACTTCGCATCAACGATACCCATAAAAAGGTAAACAACGAGAGGGGTAAGCATAAAGCTTAGTGAATGCAATAATTATACATATACATATATAATCTACTTACTTGCAAACACTTACACAAATACCGCATACTAGCTAGCAACTCAACAAACATGCAATCACAATGCATACTAAATATCCGCAATTCACAATAAGCTAGCATCGCCAAAAGCATATAGTTCACAATTTAATATGCTAAAACTACAACACATAACCATGGTTAACCAATCGTACAAGGGAATGGTGCTCGCGAAAGACCATCATAGTTCACAACATCCATTAGTGTACTTAACACTGCGTATCACTAACCCCCGGGTGGCATCTTAACACGTCGATACTTCACCCCCGGGTGGTGTCTTAACACATCGGTACTTCACCCGTCATACTTCCCGGAGTGGTGTCTTAACACCTCGACACTTCACCCCCGGGTGGTGTCTTAACACGTCGACACTTCACCCATCATACTTCCCGGAGTGGTGTCTTAACACTTCGACACTTCACTCGTCACGTGAAACGTGGTGTCTTAACACGTCGACACTTCACATATCATGCTACACAAATAAATACATTATATACGTACACGCATAATTATTCCACTCACCTTGGAATGTCCACACGAGTAGTGTATTATGATCTCCGTCCTCATATACGAGCAAATATCTACCTATATCGCACATAGGCACAATATACACATAAATATACATTCTCTAAAAGAGAATCCGACACAACTATCCCTTAGTCGAGGGATCACACCTTGCTCGCCAAAACCCGCCCATTTAACACCTAATGGACACAAACCGATTACTACTTCGAGTGGTAATTCAAACCAACACAACAAAGTACAATTTAATCCAAATCATACTTTACGCCAATTAGACCAAACCTTGGTCTTAACACTAAATTACTACTTAGGTTGCAATCATTTCAAACGTCATTCACACCAAAACCCCAACACGTGCAATATTGACCCATATTGCATTTTACCACGTTTGATTTATTGTTAAAATACCATTTTAACCCAAAATCACTTCCAGCAATTAATTACATCTAAAAACGTCCTTTAACACTTAACAAAAATGTTTAAACATCTATTTGACCAAAACTAGTGTCATCATCAATTTCGACCCAATTCAAAGTCAACCCATTTTGACATAAGTCCTAAAAACACCCTTAATCACTAACAGCTAGTGATTAACTTTCTAAAACACCAATTAACACTTGAATCAAACATTTATATGCTTGGTTCATCAAATCTTGACTCATAAATTAGTTTGATACATATTCAAGGTTAACACCCATTTTGACCAACAAACATGTTCTTATGAACATCTAAATCACCAACACACTTACAACCTAGTGATTAACACCCAAACCAATGAAAAATACTTCCAAATTTGTCATCTAACCCTAAACCTACAATAGTCGGGTTCAATCACACTAACAATACAACAAAACCCCTAAATTCATGAGAAATGGGGTTTAGAACCCTAAACATGAACAAGAATCTTAAATAATGAAGTTCGGATTAAATACTTACCACTACCCTCAAAACGTAGCTAGGAGCGAGATGAACAACTTTAACACTTGAGCTTTCACCCGAAACAAGCTTCTTCTTCCCCAAATTGAGCTTCCTCTCTCTAGAACTGGGTTTCTCTCTCTAAGATGAGAAGAGAGTGTTGTGAAAGGACCCGTTCATATACATTATAAATGATTCACAATAGTTGATTTCATCGCGAGGTAATTGACCTCTATATGATACATTTTACAAACATTGCCCTTCGTTTTTAAAAGACAAACTTTCTTTACATCGAAAGTTGACGGCATGCATACCATTTCATAATATATCCAACTATAATTGAGTTAATAATAATCTTGATGAAATCAACGACTCGAATGCAACGTCTTTTAAAATATGTCATGAATGACTCCAAGTAATATCTCTAAAATGAGCAAATGCACAGTGGAAGATTTCTTTAATACCTGAGAATAAACATGCTTTAAAGTGTCAACCAAAAGGTTGGTGAGTTCATTAGTTTATCATAATCAATCATTTCCATAATTTTAATAGACCACAAGATTTCAATTTTTCCATAAACATACATCTCATATCAGGCATTTTGCAAACTGCATAGAGATAAAAATCATTCATATGGTGAACACCTGGTAACCGACCTTAACAATATGCATATAGAATATCCCCATCATTCCGGGACTCCCTTCGGACATGATAAATTCGAAGTACTAAAGCATCCGGTACTTTGGATGGGGCTTGTTGGGCCCAATAGATCTATCTTTAGGATTCACATCAATTAGGGTGTCTGTTCCCTAATTCTTAGATTACCAGACTAAAAAGAGGCATATTCGATTTCGATAATCCAACCATAGAATGTAGTTTCGATTACTTGTGTCTATTTCGTAAAACATTTATAAAAGCAGCGCATGTATTCTCAGTCCCAAAAATATATATTGCAAAAACATTTAAATAGGGAGCAAATGAAACTCACTCTACAATATTTTGTAGTAAAAATATTCATACGACGATACTGGACAATGCAAGGTTGGCCTCGGATTCACGAACCTATATCATTTGTATATTTATTAATATACATAATTGTAATCGAACAAATATATTATGATTAGTGATGTAATTTATATATATATATATATATATATATATATATATATATATATATATATATATATATATATATATATATATATATATATATATATATATATATATATATATATATATATATATATATATATATAGTAAATTAACAAGTTTCATTATATCTATATTTTCATTTTATATATAGATATATTAATATAGTTAGGTTATGTGTATTAAATATATATTTATATATATAATCTTTATTTTTATGCTTATAACTTTAATAACGTCATTAAGACTTTTATTTTCATAATCCTAATTATAATATAGATATAGATAATACTGATAATGATAAGAATGATAGTTTTAGTAAAAATAATACTTTTAATAATAATGGAAATTTTAAATAGAAATTTCACTAATCATACAGTATTACTAATATTAATGTTTAACTGATAGGTCTATTAATGTTACTTTGTAATATTAATAATAATAATGATAATACTAATAAAAATACATATTTTAATGAATATAATAATACTAATAATTATAAAATGATACAAGTACTAATATTAATGATAATAATAATAGTTTGTGTTATTTTCGTAATAATAATAATAATAATCATATTCATAATAATAATAATAATAATAATAATAATAATAATAATAATACTAATAATAATAATAATAATAATAATAATAATAATAATAATAATAATAATAATAATAATCATACTTATATCAATAATATTAATAATACTATTAATACTTGATGATTTTACTTAATGATATCTAAAATGATAATAATAGGAATCATATTATTAATAATAACATAACAATAATAATAATTACTAATGATCATAATATCAATAATAATACTAATAATAATTATTATAATACTAGTAACAATTATAATAAGAAATAATAAAAAGAAATTTGATAAGAGAACTACCTCAGAGAAGTATCCTAAAAAATGCCCAAGCCCGGGTTTTAACTCGTGCCATCCTGCTAACCCAAAACACTCCTTAACCAACCGCTCCATTTCGTTTTTCATGATTATAACCATTCTAAATTTATTTAACCCTTTTTGTGTTTTCGGTTATTTTCATTTTTGAATCATCATCATCCTACTTTCTCATCTATTATCCTCATATGTGATTATCACTATCATATCCTCATCGTTATCTTTAGCATCGTATCTTCCTATATCATGATCATAATTATAATCATTTTCATTTTCATTATCGTTTTCATTTTAAGTATCATCATAATCACTTTCATATCATCACTAGGTATCGGTTACAATTTTCATCATCCCTCCTAACCAATTTGGGCTTTCAGCCCAACAGAAAAAAACTAGGTACACGGTGGCCCAACACACCAATAAATCTCGGCCCACTATCTAAATAATTTTTGACCCATCATATATTAGAAGCCCAATTAAATAATGTAATCCACTTAAAATCTCATGGTTGTTTTGGATTTCGCAGATTGCTCGACCGAAAACAAATGTACAGCAACCTAACACAAATATATTCAGTGGCCACCTTCTTGTACATGTCAACCTTATTTGTTTAAATAATCAAGTGAGTTATGTCTTTTCTTTATTTTCTAAAAGATGTCGGCCATCCAAACAAAAGGGGCTCCATGACCCAATCAAAAAAATACATGGTTTATGTCAAGGGTTTAGATATTCGAAACAGTCCACAGAAACCTAATTGTTTTCGTTACACTTCTTGGCCCCAAAAATCCTAACCTCCTACGACTAAAAAGGAAGGAATGATAGCTCCAACCACTACACTAGAAGTAGTAACATATCGTGGATATATAAAATAAATAAATAAAATAGAGCCATCAATATCATGGGCAACCTATTTGTCTGCCATGACAGAAAAGGGATAGAGCACTTACTTGTCTTTATCATGCTCTTAATATCTTCACAATATTTATATTTAGTATGCTGTGAAAGTTTAGAGAGAAAGGAAAATCTTCGCAACTTCACAAACTGCAACAGAAACTTAGAAGAAAAAAACGAGCAGCTGTAGTAGTGGTTCGTATGATACGTTCGAATTGAAACAGAAAAAATGGCTATAATAGCGGGACTTATGCTGCAGTAACTGCAGTGTTAGCTTGATGACGGTTATAGATGATTATTGATGGTTGGGTGATCGACAAGCAAGGAGGAAATAGAAAAACTTTGGAAGGCAGGAAGAAAATAGAGTGAAGATGGTGTGGTTAAGGGTGGTTATGGTGGTCACGAGTAAAGTTGTTTGAAGATGCAATCGAGGGTTGCAATTAGAACAGAAACAAAATAAATATACGGTGGTCTTTAATGATGATGATTGTGGTGGTGGTTCCCGGTTGGTGATATAAGTGATAATGGTAATGGAGAATGATTCGTTCAACTCCTGAGATGATTAATTATACAATGTATGAATCTGTCGACTTCTCTTTAATCAGACAACAAGGACAAGAGGAAGAATAAATAATTAAAGTTTGAATACGATTGCTAACAGATTTTGAATTATGTCTGTGATTGATTCTTGATTGGTACGATCTATTAGGTAGAAAACAAATTTCCTACAGCATTGAAAACGATTTGAAACAGAATACGCTGCTTTCTGTGTATATATATGTATATACAGTTTTTATATATTCATATATATATCTGTATATGTAATTATATAAATATATCTGTATTTTGTGTATGTATTTCATATAATGTATCCGTTTAGTTAATATATATATATATATATATATATATATATATATATATATATATATATATATATATATATATATATATATATATATATATATATATATATATATATATATATATATATATATATATATATCAGTGTATGTATCTGCATTCATATATATAGTATATGTATATATATGTTTTTATGTATATCTAATTTTTTTTATATATCCATTTATATATATTTGTTTATAGATATATATAATTTAAATCTAATTAATATTAATAATTATCAATGTATTAATGATAATAATATTATTTACATTTATATTAATACTAATTTTAATAATAATAAATGATAAAAATAAGGTAAAAATAATATTATCATTATTAAATATAATAGATTATATATTTCAAATAAAAATACAATTAATAATTTTTAATAACACTGATATAATAATAATAATAATACCAGTTATATTAATACTAATATTATTAATAATAACCATAATTTTAATAATAATAATACTGAATCAATTTATATATATCAAATTCAAATTTATATATTATATATTTAAATAACACTAGTCTTGATATTAATGTTGAAAGTAATAACAATATTATTATAGCAATTATATTTTTACTTATAATTACATTTAATAACTATTACAATGTAATATTTCTTAAATACAATCATACATATATAGATATTAATATTACATATATTTATATATGTATTTACTTCTATATTTATATATATCTACATAATTATTTACACAATTGTTCGTGAATCGTTGGGAGTAGTCAAGGTTAATGAACATACAAAATAGTTCAAAAATTTTAAGACTTGACGTTACAGACTTTACTTATCATGTCTAAACCATATAAAGATCAAGTTTAAATTTGGTCGAAAATTTTCGAGTCGTCACAGTACCTACCCGTTAAAGAAATTTCGTCCCGATATTTGGGTGAGGTGGTCATGGCTAACAATAAAAATATTTTCATGACAAATATGAGTTGATAAATAGAGTTTTATCATCATTGAGTAATATGGATAGAACAATTCGATTATTCGAAGAGTACGAATGAAGCTATCACAAAAGAGTGAAATGAATAAATGCAGATTCGTCTTGTCCGGTGACGTAGTCACAGTTGATTTTCGGAAATCAAGGAATTTAGAGAAAATCTTAGTAATAAGATTTGGTTCTTCGATAATCAAGGGAGTGAAGATCTCTTTAATTTAATACGATGATTTGCCTCAATTGCTCTGACGAATATTTCACTATAATTTCCACTCATTTCGTTTCCTTTATATTTTGGAGTTCCATACTTTTTGTTTTCTCTTTCCAACTTTAAGTCAAGTGAATAATGGTCCAGAATTCGTAGGTATGAATTTTCAAATGAACATGACTAATTGTTCTAAGAAAGATTGTAGTAGCACGATCTTGATTGGTTAAATTACCAGAATTCAAGAGAAAAGATAGAACTAACAGGAAGATATATGTTCTCGTTATGTTCAGAGATTAAGTAGAGTGTAAGAGTCGTGTAACATGGCACATGATGACGGTATGGTCTGTGAATCATCATGTTTCATTAGAAACTCAGCATGACTTACTGTAATATAATCACGTTGATCAAGTGTCATTATATTATACTAAGTCATGCTTCAGTTCCAAACACTACTTCAATAACATTCATATTTTAAGTTCGAATTTTTCAGAATTTAGAAACTAAAACAGTTTCATTTCTGATGTAATACTGATATCCCGAAGAGATAAATGATTTCAGATAAGAATAGTTATGGAAATATCTTCAGGAATATCAAGGATATTTATAATGAAAGATACGATGATATCTCAAAATTTCTAATATCGATGGATGATGCGGAAGATTTGGCTGTAAAGGTTTAGAGTCAGGAGCAAGGTATTCGTTAATAACTTCAGCAGATACGGAATCATTTGGATTCTTTGAAGGCAGATTTAGTCTTTGTGATTTGTTCAGAGCCTCATTCATGGTTTGCTTAATCCGTTTTCCAGTTCTAACATTTCTGAGCTTTGCCAACATACTATTCTTTATCATCAAACTTTTTGGCTGTTAAGATCGTTTACAGTTTTTGCTGCTTCATCAGCATTTTCTAACATTCAGAGAACTGATTCGTAAACTGTGTGTTGTTGCGAATTTCAGAATGGAAGGTCATAATTCTAATAGATGAATGTTATGTGTATACATATAACTGTTAATGTAGAAACGTTGCGAGATTTGAAATACTGATTGCTAATTCCGGGAAGTTGGTATGGTCATTCTCGTTATAAGATGTGAATGAGTATATGTTAAGGTTTCAATGAATATAATGATTCTTTGAAAAGTCAGAGATCAATGAAGTTGCTGGTAAGTTTACTGCTAATGTGGTGGAATATAAACAGTTCTCTGGTAACGATGACGAAAAGGGCATCATATATATCAAGGTTATAGTAAGGCTAACCCGAAAGAAAAGTCAAAATTTACTTGCCAGAGCTGTGACAAAATTGGCTATTCTGAAAAGAAATTGCATTGTTATTTCTGAAAATAACAATGCCAGAGGAGCTAGCACAGATACGTGTTAAACGTTTACTTAGGTTCCGAGTGTTTTCAGGTGCATAACTATATGCATCAATCTTTTCTTCCGTAGATGAAGTGCGGTTGGTTCATCCTTTCGATTGAGGTGTTTTCAAGAATCATGAAAGGTTTGAACGTAGATTGTAATCATCAAGATACAAATGAGGTTTAAGATGAAATCAAGTGGCAAACATGAAGAATTGTTTAGTTTCATATGTTATAATCAATATTTTAATTCATTTTAATTGTCCAATGTTGGTAGTCCACAGTTAGCAATTCAATAATTCATATGTAGTTTAATATATAATATTCGAATTAATTAATACGTATCGTGACCCGTTATATACATGTCTCAGACTCGATCACAACTCAAAGTATATATATTATTGTAGAATCAACCTCAACCATGTATAGCTAACTCAAGCATTACTGCATATAGAGTGTCTATGGTTATTCCAAATAATATATATAGATGCATCGATATGATATGTCAAAACCTTGTATACGTGTCCCGATATTTAAAGTGCGTAAAATAAATAACAGAAATTAAATGACGATAAATAAAATTGTGAGAATATAAATTGCGATAATTAAATTAAGATAAATAAAATGTAATCAGTTAGTTAGGAACAGTTAGCTAGGAACAGTTAGCGTGGATTCTTAACAAAATTTCTCATAGTTAATTTGTTTGTTTCTAACAATTTTTATTTTGTCCAATGTTTTCTTCATTATGCCACTTGTCGGATTCTGATAGGTCAAAATCCAAATATGAAATTGAATGAAAATGGTCATTATGTGATGAACGGATTCGTATATCGGTGAATGTAAGTAGGATAGTAAACGACTGTTGAATCAGCTTTGAAGAATGTACAGTGTAACTTATTAATGTGAAATCTAAATATTCCTTGGGTATTACCTACCCGTTAAAATATTTTCACCATTAACAGTTTGTACAAAAGAATTTTTAATTACAATCTTTATGAAAACATATGTACATATATATTTTCTTCAGATGTAACCATGGATTTAATGAGTCAATATGATATTAAAGTCATTTGATTTACCGTTAAAACAAGAATATATAATCTCTAAAACCTTAGAGATTACATAATCGTCATGTCGAACGAAGATAAATAATGTAGACGATACGTAGAACGATGATTATAATCGAGGTACAGAATGAGATGTTGAGGCATGGATTGTTGATGGTACTGGTGCTGTTATTAATGGTACTGTTGGTGCCGGTGATGTTGCTGAAGCTGTTAAATTTTGCACCATATTCTCCAAATTGATTACTCGAGTGCGAAGTTCGTTGACTTCTTCTATTATTCCGGAATGATTGTCGGTCAGAACGAGCGGATGAATAAGGTTTAGAATTGTGTATAGAATATAATCGTGTCGAGCTACTCTGGAAATGAGGGTAAAAATGGTGTTTCGGACTGATTCGCCGTAAGTGCTTCAGGTTCATCGCCAAGATGGAAATTTGGTTGGTGGAAAGGAATTTTCTTCTTCTCGTTTTCGTTGATTACGTCGACTACGAACTCATCAGATGAATTGGGGATGTATGATTGGTTGATTCATTTTGGTGACGCTGCTTTCGGAGCTCGAGTGAAACTCCATATCGGAATTTGAGGGACTTGAACTAGTGGCGAGTTCCATTTCGTACGATTGAATAAAAGATTTTTCGATATAAAATGATTTTCGACTATCGGATGGTATTCTAATTACATAGAATATCTATCTATATATATATATATATATATATATATATATATATATATATATATATATATATATATATATATATATATATATATAGGACAAAAGGTTTCGTAGATTACGGAGGGATTTACGGAATATGACAGGCAAGTTTACAGTAATAGATAAGCTAAGATATTAATTAGCAGATACACTAAGATATGAATTTTGTCTATACACTATTCATGCAATCACTGCAGTAAGATGTGTCTAGATTAAGAATGATAAGCAAGTGATTCCCTAAGAATGATAAGCAGGTAATTTTCGACAAAAATGATAAGCAAAACTTTTGACATGCAGACACGGTCGAATTCATACTCACTAATGCATCCTAACGACTTATCAGTTAGACACACTAATGCAGACCTAGTTCGCTAAGACCACCGCTCTGATACCAACTGAAAGGACCCGTTCATATACATTATAAAAGATTCACAATAGTTGATTTCATCGCGAGGTAATTGACCTCTATATGATACATTTTACAAACATTGCATTCGTTTTTAAAAGACAAACTTTCTTTACATCGAAAGTTGACGGCATGCATACCATTTCATAATATATCCAACTATAATTTACTTAATAATGTTCTTGATGAACTCAACGACTCGAATGCAACGTCTTTTGAAATATGTCATGATTGACTCCAAGTAATATCTCTAAAATGAGCAAATGCACAGCAAAAGATTTCTTTAATACTTGAGAATAAACATGCTTTAAAGTGTCAACCAAAAGGTTGGTGAGTTCATTAGTTTATCATAATCAATCATTTCCATAATTTTAATAGACCACAAGATTTCAATTTTTCCATAAACATACATCTCATATCAGGCATTTCGCAAACTGCATAGAAATAAAAATCATTCATATGGTGAACACCTGGTAACCGACCTTAACAAGATGCATATAGAATATCCCCATCATTCCGGGACTCCCTTCGGACATGATAAATTCAGAGTACTAAAGCATCCGGTACTTTGGATGGGGCTTGTTGGGCCCAATAGATATATCTTTAGGATTCGCGTCAATTAGGGTGTCTGTTCCCTAATTCTTAGATTACCAGACTAAAAAGGGGCATATTCGATTTCGATAATCCAACCATAGAATGTAGTTTCGATTACTTGTCTCTATTTCGTAAAACATTTTAAAAGCAGCGCATGTATTCTCAGTCCCAAAAATATATATTGCAAAAGCATTTAAAAAGGGAGCAAATGAAACTCACTCTACAATATTTTGTAGTAAAAATATTAATACGACGATACTGAACAATGCAAGGTTGGCCTCGGATTCACGAACCTATATCATTTGTATATTTATTAATATACATAATTGTAATCGAACAAATATATTATGATTAGTGATGTAATTTATATATATATAGTAAATTAACAAGTTTCATTATATCTATATTTTCATTTTATATATAGATATATTAATATAGTTAGGTTAAGTGTATTAAATATATATTTATATATATAATCTTTATTTTTATGCTTATAACTTTAATAACGTCATTAAGACTTTTATTTTCATAATCGTAATTATAACATAGATATAGATAATACTGATAACGATAAGAATGATAGTTTTAGTAAAAATAATACTTTTAATAATAATGGAAATTTTTAATAGTTTTAATAGAAATTTCAATAATCATACAATATTACTAATATTAATGTTTAACTGATAGGTCTATTAATGATACTTTGTAATATTAATAATAATAATGATAATACTAATAAAAATACATATGTTAATGAATATAATAATACTAATAATTATAAAATGATACAAGTACTAATATTAATGATAATAATAATAGTTTGTGTTATTTTTGTAATAATAATAATAATAATAATCATATTCATAATAATAATAATAATAATAATAATAATAATAATAATCATACTTATATCAATAATATTATTAATACTATTAATACTTGATGATTTTACTTAATGATATCTAAAATGATAATAATAGGAATCATATTATTAATATTAACATAACAATAATAATAATTACTAATGATCATAATATCAATAATAATACTAATAATAATAATTATAATACTAGTAACAATTATAATAAGAAATAATAAAAAGAAATTTGATAAGAGAACTACCTCAGAGAAGTATCCTAAAAAATGCCCAAGCCCAGGTTTGAAATCGCACCATCCCGCTAACCCGAAACACTCCTTAACCAACCGCTCCATTTCATTTTTCATGATTATAACCATTCTAAATTTATTTAACCCTTTTTGTGTTTTCGATTATTTTCATTTTTGAATCATCATCATCCTACTTTCTCATCTATTATCCTCATATGTGATTATCGCTATCATATCCTCATCGTTATCTTTAGCATCATATCTTCCTCTATCATGATCATAATTATAATCATAATCATTTTCATTATCGTTTTCATTTTAAGTATCATCATAATCACTTTCATATCATCACTAGGTATTGATTACAATTTTCATTATCCCTCCTAACCAATTTGGGCTTTCAGCCAAACAGAAAAAAACTAGGTACACGGCGGCCCAATACACCAATAAATCTCGGCCCACTATATAAATAATTTTTAACCCATCATATATTAGAAGCCCAATTAAATAATGTAATCCACTTAAAATCTCATGGCTGTTTTGGATTTCGCAGATTGATCGACCGAAAACAAATGTACAGCAACCTAACACAAATATATTCAGTGGCCACCTTCTTGTACATGTCAACCTTATTTGTTTAAATAATCAAGTGAGTTATGTCTTTTCTTTATTTTCTAAAAGATGTCGGCCATCCAAACAAAAGGGGCTCCATGACCCAATCAAAAAAATACATGGTTTATGTCAAGGGTTTAGATATTCGAAACAGTCCACAGAAACCTAATTGTTTTCGTTACACTTCTTGGCCCCAAAAATCCTAACCTCCTACGACTAAAAAGGAAGGAATGATAGCTCCAACCACTACACTAGAAGTAGTAACATATCGTGGATATATAAAATAAAATAAAAATAGAGCCATCGATATCATGGGCAACCTATTTGTCTGCCACAACAGAAAAGGGATAGAGCACTCACTTGTCTTTATCAAGCTCTTAATATCTTCACAATATTTATATTTAGTATGCTGTGAAAGTTTAGAGAGAAAGGAAAATCTTCGCAACTTCACAAACTGAAACAGAAACTTAGAAGGAAAAAAAACGAGTAGCTGTAGTAGTGGTTCGTATGATACGTTCGAATTGAAACAGAAAAAAATGGCTATAATAGCGGGACTTATATTGCAGTAACTGCAGTGTTAGCTTGATGGCGGTTGTAGATGATTATTGATGGTTGGGTGATCAACAAGTAAGGAGGAAACATAAAAACTTTGGAAGGCAGGAAGAAAATAGAGTGAAGATGGTGTGGTTAAGGGTGGTTATGGTGGTCACGAGTAAAGTTGTTTGAAGATGCAATCGAGGGTTGCAATTAGAACAGAAATGAAATAAATATACGGTGGTCTTTAATGATGATGATTGTGGTGGTGGTTCCCGGTTGGTGATATAAGTGATAATGGTAATGGAGAATGATTCGTTCAACTCCTGAGATGATTAATTATACAATGTATGAATCTGTCGACTTCTCTTTAATCAGACAACAAGACAAGAGGAAGAATAAATAATTAAAGTTTGAATACGATTGCTAACAGATTTTGAATTATGTCTGTGATTGATTCTTGATTGGTACGATCTATTAGGCAGAAAACAAATTTCCTACAGCATTGAAAATGATTTGAAACAGAATACGCGGCTTTCTGTGTATATATATGTATATATAGTTTTTATATATTCATATATATCTGTATATGTAATTATATAAATATATCTATATTTTCTGTATGTATTTCGTATAATGTATCTGTTTAGTTAATATATATATATATATATATATATATATATATATATATATATATATATATATATATATATATATATATATATATATATATATATATATATATATATATATATATATATATATATACATATATATATATATATGATAATGCTAAAAAGGAACATATATTTAGTATCAATATCCTTCCAATATGTAAAGCTTTTAGTTGCAATTGTTCTATTTTTATGTAATATTCGTTTAAATAAATAAGTGCGAAGATAAAAGAAGAAAACGTCGATTTGAAGACGCAAATAACCAAAAAGCTCAAATGTACAAGATATAATTCAAGTGGTTCAATTTATTGATGAGAAACATCTCAAAATTACAAGAGTACGAGCCGCGAAACGCAAAGTACAAGATATTAAATAGTACGCAAGGACGTTCGAAAATTCGGAACCGGGACCAGAGTCAACTCTCTACGCGCGACGCAACGGAGCTAAAATTACAAGTCAACTATGCATATGAATATAATATAATATATAAATAATTCTTAAAATTATATATATATTATATTATATAATAAAACGTCGACAAACTAGCAAACAAAAAAATATGTGAGCTGGATCTGACAGCCATGCGATCGCATGGGAAATAGGCATAAAACTCATGCGAGTGCATGAGCCCATGCGAGTGCATGAGATTTGCACTAAAATCTCATGCGACCGCATGAGTTACTGTAGCAGGCCACATTCTTTAAATACAACGAATTCTGGACGTATTTTTTACACAAATATCAATCTTTTTCTTTCTCTTTACATGTAACATATATATTTATAATTATAATTTTAATTTTAATCTAAGTTAATAATAATAAGGTTATTGTAAGAATGTTTTACGGGTTTTAAGTCAAAATTCTGTCCGTGCAACGCTACGCGATTAATCACCACTGTAAGCTATGTTCTTCCTTTTTAAATTAATGTCTCGTAACTAAGTTATTATTATGCTTATTTGAGCCAAAGTAATCGTGATGTTAGACTAAATATTAAGGCGGGGTTATTAGATTTTGTACCATAATTAAGGTTTGGACAAAAGACCGACACTTGTGGACATTGGACTATGACTATTAACAGATAGGGGTATTGTCTAATTGAGCGACAACTCATTGGAACCTGTCAAACCTATCTTCAAATTAGTTAATCTAATAATTATTAAAATGATTATGTATGTCCTATTTAGTGACGTTTATACGACATCTTTTACGATCATTTAATTAATTATTCGGGTTGGGTAATTGATTATTCATTCTGATCAAGTGGGTAAATTAATATTCATATCTCATTAAAACAGGAGTGGATTACATACAAGGATAATTGGTGTAATTGTTAACAAAGTATTAAAACCTTGGATTACGCGCAGTCGATAACCTGCTGTAATTATTAACAAAGTATTAAAACCTTGTTACAGTTCGAATCCATAATTAGTTGGAATATTTGACTTCGGGAATAAGGTTAATTTGACGAGCATTTTATAATTATGACCGATGGACTATTATGGACAAAAACCAAATAGGTATCAAATAATCCAGGACAAAGGACAATTAACCCGGGTAATAAATTAAAATCAACACGTCGAACATCGTGATTACGGAAGTTTAAATAAGCATAATACTTTTATTTCATATTTCATCGAACCTTTATTTACTGTCATTCTAATTACTGCAATTTACTTTATCGCAATTTAAATTCTGTCATTTATATTATCGTCATTTATCTTTATGCTTAAAATATAAAATCGACAAACCGGTCATTAAACGGTAAAAACCCCCTTTTTATAATAATAATACTATATATAATTATATATATTTTGTATAAATATAGTTTTAAAAATATAGCGTTAAACTTGGCTAGTTCCCTGTGGACGAACCGGACTTACTAAAAACTACACTACTCTACGATTAGGTACACTGTCTATTTAGGTACACTGTCTATAAGTGTTGTAGCAAGGTACACTGTCTATAAGTGTTGTAGCAAGGTTTAGGTATATCCACTCTATAAATAAATAAATAACTTGTGTAAAATTGTATCATATTTAATAGTATTTCGTAGTAAATATATAACTATTTCGTATACACCGCTGCACACATCAAGTATTTTTGGCGCCGCTGCCGGGGAACTACTTAAACGCCGGAGCGAAACGCTATATATATTAAAAAAGATTTTTATTAAGTTTAAGTTTACTCTTGTAAAAATACATTTTAAATATTAAAAATTCAAAAATATAAAAAGAAAAACAAAATTTATATATTTTTAAGAGTATGTTAAATATATATATAAAATTATAAAGCGTCTTTATTTTTATTTTAATTTTTAAAAAATTAAGTTTTTATTTATTTAAATATTCTATATAAATATAAAACAGAAAACAAAAATAAGTAAAAGAATCGGGCCACAATACTGTAGCGGCCCAATATCTGGCCTGGATACACGAACCATACGACCGCATGGAATTAACAAGGAAACCTCATGCGATCGCATGAGGTAACCTGACACGCCTGATACCTCTGACCTACTACATTAATTACGGAGTATAATTTAATTATAATTAATATAAACCCTAATTAGGGTTAATTATAATAATAATTAACTTTTAGTTTTATTATTTTTGTATTTTAAGTTTAATTAGTTTTATTAATATATAAAAATTAATACTTTTATAAAATAAATATAAAAATAATATTTTTATAAAAATAAGTTATTTTATCACTTTTTATATTTATATCTTTTTAATCGTTTATTCGTAATATTTATATTTTTCGTTCGTAATTAGTTTTAAGTTATAGTTTTTGCCATAGTTACTTTTATTTCTAGAATTTTAAGACTTTGCCGTAAAATCTCTTAAGTGCTTTTTCTTTAGATTAAGATTTAGGCGCTTTAGAATTTTGCGACGCCGTTTATATATTTTAGTGCCTTTTAAGTTATTGTCGTTTTGAATATAGAATTCCTTTTAAGCTTTAATACCTTTAGATGTAAGTTTTAATTTTTAGTTTTTAGACTTTTAAGTTTCAACGCTGCAATTTTCTTATTTTTCGACGATTATTTTTCGACCTTTTATTTTTCGACGCACTCTTTTTCTTTCTTATTTCTCGACGCTCTAGTTTTTAGGACATAGAATTTTGTATTTCTTCTCTAAAATTTCAAAACAAAAAATTATTTTAAGCGGTTAAATTGATAGACATCCAAAATTTTCTGGTTCGTAGTAATAGTTGGATTTGTTAGTGGCGAGTTGTGGGCTTCCGATTTAAAGGGTCCTGGCTACCTGCTGCATCTATTGGCTATTCAAAACGTCGGCAAAATCAGAAAAGTCTATTAATTTGATAACTTATATAATTTTTATTTTTATAACTAATAGGATATTCAGTGAATACACCGAGCAAAACGTTCACCACCTTTCATACGTTCACCATCTGTATCAAGACATCTAGTCAATATTGTCGCCGTTGATTTTTCTTTAGTATCGTCATCTAGTCGACCAAGTACTCCAATTCAAATTTCTGATAATCCATTTTTTGAACCCAACCTCACAATTGAGAATCCGGAGGATATTCGGGGACAATTCAGAGATCCTGAACCACTAATCATTCCTCCTGAACCACAAATTACTCATCCAGAGATTGTCAAGGAAGAAACCATTAAATCAGAATCTTCTAGTGATTCAGATTCAACAAATTCAATTATGGAAGTAACGGAACCTCTAAGTATGGAAGATCGAATGAGAGCCACACGTACGGGCCAAGGACACGCCATTATTAAGCCAGACATTAATGCGCCAGATTATGAAATCAAAGGACAAATTCTACACATGGTAACTAATCAATGCCAATATAGTGGTACGCCAAAAGAAGATCCAAATGAACATCTTCGTACCTTTAATAGGATCTGTACTCTATTCAAAATCAGAGAAGTAGAGGATGAATAAATCTATCTCATGTTATTTCCCTGGACTTTAAAGGGAGAAGCCAAAGATTGATTAGAATCGTTACCCGAAGGAGCAATTGACACATGGGATGTTTTAGTTGAAAAATTTCTTAAACAATTCTTTCCGGCATCTAAAGCTGTGAGACTTCAAGGAGAAATTGTTACGTACACACAAAAGCCAAATGAAACATTATATGAGGCATGGACAAGATTTGGAAAGTTGTTGAGAGGATGTCCTCATCACGGTTTAGACACTTATCAAATAGTACAAATATTCTACCAAGGTATCAACATTGCTACACGAAAAGACATCGACATAGCAGCTGGTGATTCCATTATGAAGAAAACTGCAACTGAAGCTTACAAAATCATTGATAACACTGCTTCCCACTCACATGAGTGGCACCAAGAAAAAGACATTGTTAGATCATCTAAAGCGGCTAGAGCCGATTCTAGCCATGACTTTGATTCCGTTTCCGCAAAAATAGATGCTTTCGAAAGACGAATGGAAAAGATGAATAAAGATATTCACGCAATATGAATCAGTTGTGAGCAATGCGGTAGACCACACTTAACGAAAGATTGTCACATCGAGTAAACGATGGAACAACGTGAGAATGTTTCCTACATGAACCAAAGGCCGGGAAATAACTATCAAAATAATTATCAACCGCCAAGGCCAAACTTCAATCGAAATCAAAACATTCTTTACAATCCAAATGGGCCAAACAATTACTCATATAACCAACAAGATCCGAATAACCAACCAACTCAAAACAACACTTTCAATCAACAAAGACCTAGCTTGTATAAACCACCACAACAAACCGAAGAGAAAAAGCCAAATCTAGAAGAAATGATGGCAAAGATAATGGAATCTCAAACACAATTTATTACATCTCAAACCCAAACAAATGAGAGGTTTGATCAGTCATCAAGAACTCAACAAGCTTCCATTTTGAATCTAGAAAAACACGTAGGTACTCTTGCTAGCATGATGAGTGAGAGGAACAAGGAAAGCTACCGAGTAATACTGAAGTAAATCCTCGGAATGAGAATGTTAATATGGTATCAACGAATTCTGAAAAACCAGCACAAGAAGATGGGAAGGTTTTAGATGTGAGTAACAATGAAGAAGTTACAGCACCACCACCACCACCCGAGTATGTAAAGCCAGTGGTGGCACCATACAGACCACCCATCCCGTTTCCAAGAAAATGAGTTGAGTATGAGCAAGTAATATATAATAAAGTTTGTGATACCTCTGGAAAGAAGAAGAAGAATAAGAAAGTGCAAGAAACAAAAACCGTAAAAGTAAACCCGGTAAAGACAGTTCCACCAAAATCTCCACCCAGGTTGGGTGATCCGGGTGAATTTATTGTTCCTTGTCTACTTAGTGATTGGGTAATGTATGATGCACTAGCAGATTTAGGTGCAAGTGTGAGTGTTATGCCTCTTTCATTATATAAGACATTAGGAGTAGGTGAGTTAAGTCCAACGGAGATGAGTGTTCGACTCTTTGATCAAACCATTAGGCACCCAGTTGGAATTGCTGACAACCTACCCGTTCAAGTGGGTAATTTAACCTTTCTAGTTGAATTCATTGTCATTGACATAGAAGAGGACCCAAACATTCCTCTAATTTTAGGTCGACTATTCTTAGCGTCCACCGGGGCGTTATTTGATGTAAGAGAGGGTAGAATGACACTTAGTAATGATGAAAAATCGATCACCTTTGTGAGTCGAAAGTCTAAATCTCCACCAACCAAAACCGTTGAACCAACAAAAACGATTGGTAAAAACTATATTGATTTACCAACTCCAACGGTAGTGGTTAACAATAATAAAACGCCTAAGTGTGGGGAAGATGAAGCAACACCTAATGATGACCTGATAACAAAGACCCCGTTGGTGATACGAAATTAAATGATCCCGTTATTAATAGTTCAATGAAGAAACTTATTAAACGGATTCGCGATGCTAGAATTAAGGGGAACTTTAAGTTATGTAACCGGTTAGTATCTAATCTATCGCCTAAAGAAAAGGCGAAACTAGTTGAATTTGTGAATATTACACAAGAATCCGACCAATGGCTTAAAGCAAAAGTCACAGATATGCAAGTTGATTATGGTCCAAGAGAAATTGACAATGAAGTTAATCACAAATTCGACACCACAGCTACCTAAGTGTGGGGAGATTCAAATGTTCTAAAAAGAAAACGTTGTCTAGAGTTAGTTGTTCTGTTCTCGTGTAGTTTCGATAATGGAATCCGATTGGTCTTTCCCTAGCAGACCCTAAAGAACTAGTTTTCTCCCTCCATTTTGAATTTTTGTTTTATAGGTTTTGTATGAAATTAATATGCATTTTTAAATTTAAGTTTTGTGTGAATTTAAAAACAAAATTTACTTTATTTCATTAAGTTTAAAAAATGATTTCTAAAATTCATCGTAAGTTGAAGACTAGGTCATGGAACCAAAATTGCTTTACCCGAGGGCGGGGCGAAAAATTTTGTTATCATTATTTTTAATTTTATTGATCTAAATTATATCAAAAAAATTAAAAAACCCAAAAAAAAAAATCTTTACTTTTAAAACAATCGCTTTAAAAACGACAAATTTTAAATTTTGTCGAGGGACGGACTAGGTAAACATACCGAAACTACCAAAAGTAAAAGGAAACAAAATTTTAAAAAATTATTCATTTAAATTGTTTTAATAAATAAAGGTTTTATAGAATATATATATATATATATATATATATATATATATATATATATATATATATATATATATATATATATATGTTTGTAGTTTATCTTATGTACAAAACAGGGTAAAACATCGTATTTTCAAAGACTGGCATTAAAGTTCAGCAAAAGTTACTTATTTTGACGACAAGACGTAAAATATCAAATGTGATATAAAATAATATGTTTGCAAACTCGGTATTTTTAATCACTTTTCTACACTAATCACACTCATGAATTTATAATTATAGTCTGATTTCATGCAAATGAGGGCATTGCATGATCTGAAGTGTAGGGAAGGGTTATAAATTCTCTCAGGTTTACACTTAGTTTAATTGCCAAATTTTGTGAAAATTTTAAAAAAAATTCAACTAAATGAATTTAAAATCATGTTTATACATATTTATGAACGATAAAACTAGGTGTTAATACCGAAATTATTGTTACCTCAGAGAGAACATAAATGGAGAAACAACCCAAAACGCTTGAATTCATTTAAAATGGAATAGAAGAGAATAAAAAGGCAAAGAAAAAAATAAATAAAAGCCAAGTGTGGGGAGAATGTACCAAGTTATTCAATTAAAAACTATCTATCACATGTTTCTGTAAAGTTATTGAAGGTGCTTTTGTTTTGGCCTAAATTAACTATTTTACCCGGTTTATTGTAATAAAGATGAAAGAAAGATGAATCTACACGATGAATCAATTCCATCATTAAAAGAAAGTAAAGTCTTCCGAAAAAGACACGCGCTTCTTGATTTAGGTCAGAAAGTTGTCGTCCAGACCAGCTGTAGGTTGACGAAAAATCTAGAAAAGTCATCTCTAAAATCAGCAGGAAATCCACGGACCTCAACATCAAACAGGGTCGCCAAGTGGTCAGACTTATCCTAACCATGAGAGGATCTGTCTCGTAAAATGGGGAGGGCGCCGTGAAAATTAGCTTGATAAGACTAATGAATCAGACCCTCAGAAAGGATAATCTCCTTAAAGATTAAAAATCAGCTTTTAAGCCTAATATTACTCGATCCTTGAGATTGACCTTAAAGATTGAGAATTACACACTCATGGAATTCAATGATATCTAAAGTCGAGCTTGAACGAGAAAATATTTTGATCAAATTAAAACCGATTTGTTTTCTGAAAACCTATTTTCAGTGCGTCCATTACCATTGAACGTAAAATCCTAGGAATTCACTTAGAATTCATTAGGTCACCTGAACTAAATCGGGTGTCAACCGTAAGAACAGTGGTTGCATAGCATGGTCGAAGACAGGACCTTGTGCCAGACCGAAAAACTATAGGGTGATCTTTACTATTGCTCCTACAAAGGATAGTAATTGCATCCGACACGTTATAGACCATAATCAAAAGCATGTCACGAGACATTGCCTTAACAGTTGCTTGTTCAACGCTTTCCTTTACAACTGGACGGTAGTTTACCGAAAGGTAATATACGGAGCAAGTATACTGGACGTGTGCTTTCCTAATACAAGGTTAGCAAGTGGGTGACACAAAACCGCAAGTTTTGAGCTAAAATTTTAAAATCAGAAACCCACAAAACCCACAAAAATAATTTACAAACACCGGTGAAGGGTTATTCCGGAAAACTTATCTAGGGTAAAAGCTAGAATAAATTTTCAAAAGATCAAATGTTTTCATAAAGATCCAATTTCCTCAAAGGATCTAAATTTTCATAGTCATGTGGGACTGTAAACCACATCGTTACTATCATTGTTCATACCGCCGTATCAAAATCACTGATGTATAAAGTGTGAAAATAAAAAAGTGATTCGAGTGAAGTGTGATTTAATTTCAAATTCTGTATTACTTGAGGACAAGCAACGTTCAAGTGTGGGGATATTTGATAATACTAAAAAGGAACATATATTTAGTATCAATATCCTTCAAATATGTAAATCTTTTAGTTGCAATTGTTCTATTTTTATGTAATATTCGTTTAAATAAATAAGTGTGAAGACAAAAGAAGAAAACGACGATTTAAAGACGCAAATAACCAAAAAGCTCAAATGTACAAGATATAATTCAAGTGGTTCAATTTATTGATGAGAAACGTCTCAAAATTACAAGAGTACGAGCCGCGAAACGCAAAGTACAAGATATTAAATAGTACACAAGGACGTTCGAAAATTTGGAACCGGGACCAGAGTCAACTCTCAACGCGCGATGCAACGGAGCTAAAATTACAAGTCAACTATGCACATTAATATAATATAATATATAAATAATTCTTAAAATTATATATATATATATTATATTATATAATAAAACGTCGACAAACTAGCAAACAAAAAAATATGTGAGCTGGATCTGACGGCCATGCGATCGCATGGGAAATAGGCATAAAACTCATGCGAGTGCATGAGCCCATGCGAGTGCGTGAGATTTGCACTAAAATCTCATGCGACCGCATGAGTTACTGTAGCAGGCCACATTCTTTAAATACAACGAATTCTAGACGAATTTTTTACACAAATATCAATCTTTTTCTTTCTCTTTACATGTAAAATATATATTTATAATTTTAATTTTAATTTTAATTTAAGTTAATAATAATAAGGTTATTGTAAGAATGTTTTACGGGTTTTAAGTCGAAATTCTGTCCGTACAACGCTACGTGATTAATCACCAATGTAAGCTATGTTCTTCCTTTTTAAATTAATGTCTCGTAACTAATTATTATTATGCTTATTTGAGCCAAAGTAATCGTGATGTTAGACTAAATATTAAGACGGGGTTATTAGATTTTGTACCATAATTAAGGTTTGGACAAAAGACCGACACTTGTGGACATTCGACTATGACTATTAACAGATAGGGGGCATTATCTAATTGAGCTACAACTCATTGGAACCTGTCAAACCTATCTTCAAATTAGTTAATCTAATAATTATTAAAATGATTATGTATGTCCTATTTAGTAACGTTTATACGACATCTTTTACGATCATTTAATTAATTATTCGGGTTGGGTAATTGATTATTCATTCTGATCAAGTGGGTAAATTAATATTCGCATCTCATTAAAACATGAGTGGATTACATACAAGGATAATTGGTGTAATTGTTAACAAAGTATTAAAACCTTGGATTACGTGCAGTCGATAACCTGGTGTAATTATTAACAAAGTATTAAAACCTTGTTACAGTTCGAATCCATAATTAGTTGAAATATTTGACTTTGGGAATAAGGTTAATTTGAGGAGCATTTTATAATTATGACCGATGGACTATTATGGACAAAAACCAAATAGGTATCAAATAATCCAGGACAAAGGACAATTAACCCGGGTAATAAATTACAATCAACACGTCGAACATCATGATTACGGAAGTTTAAATAAGCATAATAGTTTTATTTCATATTTCATCTAACCTTTATTTACTGTCATTCTAATTACTGCAATTTACTTTATCGCAATTAAAATTCTGTCATTTATATTATCGTCATTTATCTTTATGCTTAAAATATAAAATCGACAAACCGGTCATTAAACGGTAAAAATCCCCTTTTATAATAATAATACTATATATAATTATATATATTTTGTATAAATATAGTTTTAAAAATATAGCGTTAAACTTGGCTAGTTCCCTGTGGACGAACCGGACTTACTAAAAACTATACTACTCTAAGATTAGGTACACTGCCTATAAGTGTTGTAGCATGGTTTAGGTATATCCACTCTATAAATAAATAAATAACTTGTGTAAAATTGTATCGTATTTAATAGTATTTCGTAGTAAATATATAACTATTTCGTATACACCGCTGCACACATCACTATATATATATATATATATATATATATATATATATATATATATATATATATATATATATATATATATATATATATATATCAGTATATGTATCTGCATTCATATATATAGTATATGTATATATATGTTTTTATGTATATCTGATTTTTTTTTATATATCCATTTATATATATTTGTTTATAGATATATATAATTTAAATCTAATTAATATTAATAATTATCAATGTATTAATGATAATAATATTATTTACATTTATATTAATACTACTTTTAATAATAATAAATGATAAAAATAAGGTAATAATAATATTATCATTATTAAATATAATAGATTATATATTTCAAATAAAAAAGCAATTAATAATTTTTAATAACACTGATATAATAATAATAATACCAGTTATATTAATACTAATATTATTAATAATAACCATAATATTAATAATAATACTGTATCAATTTATATATATCAAATTCGTATTTATAGATTATATATTTAAATAACACTAGTCTTGATATTAATGTTGAAAGTAATAACAATATTATTATAACAATTATATTTTTACTTATAATTACATTTAATAACTATTACAATGTAATATTTCTTAAATACAATCATACATATATAGATATTAATATTATATATATTTATATATGTATTTACTTCTATATTTATATATATCTACATAATTATTTACACAATTGTTCGTGAATCATCGGGAGTAGTCAAGGTTAACTGAACATATAAAATAGTTCAAAAATTTTAAGACTTGACGTTACAGACTTTGCTTATCATGTCTAAACCATATAAAGATCAAGTTTAAATTTGGTCGAAAATTTTCGGGTCGTCACAGTTTGAGTGGAAGAGGATGAGGTGGAATTGACGGCTCACTGAAAGTGAAGTCAGCCAGCTTTTCTGAAGTTCGGGGACTGGAATTGACAGCTCACTTTCAGTGGCAATTTCTGATACACACATTTACTGACACTTTCAGGAGCATTTTCTGACGCACAAAATTCAGGATCTTACATTATGTTCTCAAGTTTGACTTGAACAAACTGAGTGAGCTTATGAATCGAATGAGTATGATAGTTGATCATATATATAGACAAGGTTGTAAAATTTGCCATTCGGGGATTAATCGATCGGGACTTTGGAAGGATTAATCGGTAATTTGGAGATTAATCGGAGATTAATCGTATTGTACTGTATACATTTAAATGTCAAATTTTAAAAATTTTATATGTAACTATAGAAAAAAATCATAAATATAAAGATAATTTTTAACATAATTGTCTAAAATTGTCTATTTTGCTTCAAAACTATAACATTCTAGTTTAAATTCATGTTAAAATGTTAACCATTTTTTACTTTGAGTGACTTTGATAACCAAATTCGATGTTGATCCATCAATTAACGTTCACCGTTTAATTAAATGGATTTTTGAAAATCGGAACGGATTTCTCCTAAAAATGATTAATCGAGGATTAATCGGCGAGTAATCAGGTTTTTTACAACACAGTATATAGACATATATATGTATATTTTAAGTGAAAAAGGCAATTTAAATACAAGTACAATGAGAACCGCAGAAGCAACTAGGCGACTGCGTATTTACGCTATGGCATTGCGGATGACCGCATAAATTAAGATTGCGAAGATGTCCCGCATAAACATCGCAGATCTGCTAACTCTGCGCGAACATTAATTCCGCGGATATCCCAAACCTATAAATAGGGAGTTTGGCCTGTCATTTTGGTTGGTTTATTTTTGCAATTGCTCTGGTCTTTGTGATTCACTTGTGACTACGCCCAAGTATCAATCATAATTGAGCCAAGGTAATGCCATCAAGACCGGATATGGTGATTGATAACTTGAATCCAAGTGAAAGATGGTCATAAGGTCCCACAAACATTATCAACACCACCATCCACCCTTCATTGCCCTCAATTCCTAAATTAGATCGTTGCATCTAATTTAGGATTGATCAATTGGCGCCATCCATGGGACATGAATTAAAATTGAATTCAATAAATCTATTTCGTGTAATGGCATGATTTAATTGTGATTTCAATTGTAATCATGTTCTTGTTAAATCATTTGTAGGTTTTTACATCCAATCGAATGCGTTAATCTAAAATGACAATGCACAACAAAAAGAAGAGCAATAGCACAGCCGATGTCTGTGATTTTAGAATTTCGACCGCATTTGACTTTTAAACAAGTCCTGAGATTAGCAAGCAAATGAAGGATTTGCTCGCTAAATCATCAGGAAACATTATCGCTAATGAAGGAACACAGCAAAGTGTTGTAATTGAAAAAGCAATTGCAGCTAAATGCAATACTCAACAGACTGCAATAATCGCGAGGAGAATGAAATGTCCCGTTCATATTGATTATAAACGTTCCATATTAATTGATTTCGTCGCGAGGTTTTGTCCTCTATATGAGACATTTTTCAAAGACTGCATTCGTTTTTAAAACAACCATAACCTTTATTTTATCGATAAAGGTTTTAAAAAAAATATTACGTAGATTATCAAATAATGATAATCTAAAATATACCGTTTACACACGAACATTACATAATGGTTTACAATAAAAATATATTACATCGAAATAAGTTTCTTGAATGCAGTTTTTACACAATATCATATAATCATGGACTCCAAATCTTGTCCTTATTTTAGTATGCAACAGCGGAAGCTCTTAATAATCACCTGAGAATAAACATGCTTAAAACGTCAACAAAATATGTTGGTGAGTTATAGGTTTAACCTATATATTATCAAATTAATATAATAGACCACAAGATTTGATTTATTCAATAATCTTACACTCGCAAGTGTATAAAAATCATTCTATGATGAACACCTGCTAACCGACATTAACATAATGCATATAGAATATTCCCCACACCCTCGCAAGTATGTCATAAATTGGCAATCGCAATCACCATATAAAATGAAGTATTAAAGCATTCCAAATTCCAGAATGGGGTTTGTTAGGCCCATAGATCTATCTTTAGGATTCACGTCAATTAGGGGTCATTTCCCTAATTCTTAGGCTACCAGACTTGAAGGGGCAATATTCGGTTTAATAATCCAACCATAGAATGTAGTTTCGTATACTTGTGTGTATTTTGTAAAACATTTATAAAGCTGCATGTATTCTCATCCCAAAAATATTAGATTTTAAAAGTGGGACTATAACTCACTTTCACAGATTTTTCCTTCGTTGGAAATAAGACTTGGCCACTGGTCGATTCACGAACATATAACAAATATGTACATATATATCAAAGTATGATTTAAATATATTCACAACATTTTTTATTACGTTCTTATGATTTAAGTTTGTTAAGTTAGCAGTCCTCGTTAGTAACCTACAACTAGTTGTCCACAGTTAGATGTACTGAAATAAATCAATATATATTATCTCGAATCAATCCACGACCCAGTGTATACAAGTCTCAGGCTAGATCACAACTTAAAGTATATATATTATTTTGGAATCAACCTCAACCCTGTATAGCTAACTCAAATATTACTGCATATAGAGTGTCTATGGTTGTTCCGAAATATATATATAGATGGGTCGATATGATATGTTAAAACATTGTATACGTGTCTATGGTATCCCAAGATTACATAATATGTATAATACAATATAAATTAGTTAGGATATGTTTAGTCTAGATTTGTTACAAAATTTTCGTAGCTAAAACTAGCAAATTTATCCAATTTTGTTTTACCCGTCATTTCTTCGTTTCAAATCCGTTTTGAGTGATTCAAGTTGCTATGGTTTCATAATGAACTGAAATTTATGAAACTAAACAGAAAAAGTATAAGTTTATAGTCGAAAATACATGTCACAAGTCATTTTTTAAAGAGGTAGTCATTTCCGTCGAAAGAACGACATCTTGATGACCATTTTGAAAAACATACTTCCACTTTGAGTTTAACCATGAGTTTTGGATATAGTTTCATGTTCATAAGAAAAATCATTTTCCCAGAAGAACAACTTTTAGATCAAAGTTTATCATAGTCTTTAATTATCAAACCCAAAACAGCCCGCGGTGTTACTACAACGGCGTATGTCCGGTTTTACGGTGTTTTTCGTATTTCCAGGTTTTAAATCATTAAGTTAGAATATCATATAGATATAGAACATGTGTTTAGTTGATTTTAAAAGTCAAGTTAGAAGGATTAACTTTATTTGCGAACAAGTTTAGAATTAACTAAACTATGTTCTAGTGATTACATGTTCAAATCTTCGAATAAGATAGTTTTATATATATGAATCGAATGATGTTATGAACATCATTACTACCTCAAGTTTAGTAGGTAAACCTACTGGAAGTGACAAAAATTGATCTAGCTTCAAAGTATTCTTGGATGGTTTGAAAGTTCTTGAAGTAGAATCATGACACGAAAACAAGTTCAAGTAAGATTATCACTCGAAATAAGATTGTTATAGTTATAGAAATTGAACCAAAGTTTGAATATGAGTATTACCTTGAATTAGAAAGATATCTTACTGTAAATAAGAAAGATTTCTTGAGATTAGATGATCACTTGAAATGGATTAGAAAGCTTGTAAGTAGACTTGTAAAATTGAGAGTATTCTTGATTTTATGAAACTAGAACTTATAGAATTTATGAAGAACACTTAGAACTTGAAGATAGAACTTGAGAGAGATCAATTAGATGAAGAAAATTGAAGAATGAAAGTGTTTTTAGGTATTTTTGTTCACTGGTATATGGATTAGATATAAAGGATGTGTAAGTTTGTTTTCATGCAAATAATTCATGAATGATTTATAATATTTTTTGTAATTTTGTGAGATATTTCATGCTAGTTTCCAAATGATGATTCCCACATATTTAATGACTCACATGTGCTGCTAAGGATCTGATCATTGAATTGTATATACCAATAGTATATACATCTAGAAGTTGTGTATTGTACGAGTACGAATACGGGTTCATACGAGTAGAATTGTTGATGAAAATGAATGAGGATGTAATTGTAAGCATTTTTGTTAAGTAGAAGCACTTTGATATGTGTCTTGAAGTCTTTCAAAATTGTACAAATACATCTTAATACACTACATGTATATACATTTTAACTGAGTCGTTAAGTCATCGTTAGTCGTTACATGTAAGTGTTGTTTTGAAACCTTTAAGTTAACGATCTCATTTAATGTTGTTAACCCATTGTTTATTATATCTAATGAAATGTTAAATTATTAAATTATAATGATATTATGATGTATGAATATATCTTAATATGATATATATACATTAAAATGTCGTTACAACGATAATCGTTACATATATGTCTCGTTTCAAAATCCTTAAGTTAGTAGTCTTATTTTTACATATGTAGTTCATTGTTCACACACTTAATGATATACTTAATTATCATTTTATCATGTTAAACATAGTGTATCTATATTTTAATATGATTCATATGTATTTAGTAAGACGTTGTTATAACGATAATCGTTATATATATCGTTTCGAGTTTCTTAATTCAATAATCTCATTTTTATGTATATCACTCATTGTTAATACACTTTGTAAGATACTTACTTATAATAATCTCATGTTAACCATATATATCAATATATATATATCATCATGTAGTTTTTTCAAGTTTTTAACGTTCGTGAATCGCCGGTCAACTTGGGTGGTCAATTGTCTACATGAAACTCATTTCAATTAATCAAGTCTTAACAAGTTTGATTTCTTAACATGTTGGAAACATTTAATCATGCAAATATAGTTTTCATTTAATATATAATCATGGAAAAGTTCGGGTCACTACAGTACCTACCCGTTAAATAAATTTCGTCCCGAAATTTTAAGCGGTTGAAGATGTTGACGCATCTTCTGGAAATAAGTGCGGGTATTTCTTCTTTATCTGGTCTTCACATTCCCAGGTGAACTCGGGTCCTCTACGAGCATTCCATCGAACCTTAACAATTGGTATCTTGTTTTGCTTAAGCCTTTTAACCTCACGATCCATTATTTCGACGGGTTCTTCGATGAATTGAAGTTTTTCATTTATTTGGATTTCGTCTAGCGGAATAGTGAGATCTTCTTTAGCAAAACATTTCTTCAAATTCGAGACGTGGAAAGTGTTATGTACAGTCGCGAGTTGTTGAGGTAACTCAAGTCGGTAAGCTATTGGTCCGACACGATCTATAATCTTGAATGGCCCGATGTATCTTGGGTTTAGTTTCCCCCGTTTACCAAATCGAACAACACCTTTCCAAGGTGAAACCTTAAGCATAACCATCTCTCTAATTTCAAATTCTATATCTTTTCTTTTAATGTCCGCGTAGCTCTTTTGTCGACTTTGGATGGTTTTTAACCGTTGTTGAATTTGAATGATCTTCTCGGTAGTTTCTTGAATTATATCCGGACCCGTAATTTGTCTATCCCCAACTTCACTCCAACAAATTGGAGACCTGCACTTTCTACCATAAAGTGCCTCAAACGGTGCCATCTCAGTACTCGAGTGGTAACTGTTGTTATAGGAAAACTCTGCTAACGGTAGGTGTCGATCCCAACTGTTTCCAAAATCAATAACACATGCTCGTAGCATGTCTTCAAGTATTTGTATTGTCCTTTCGCTCTGCCCATTAGTCTGTGGATGATAGGCAGTACTCATGTCTAGACGAGTTCCTAGTGCTTGCTGTAATGTCTGCCAAAACCTTGAAACAAATCTGCCATCCCTATCAGAGATAATAGAGATTGGTATTCCATGTATGGAGACAACTTCTTTCAAGTATAATCGCGCCAACTTCTCCATTTTGTCATCTTCTCTCATTGGCAGAAAATGTGCTGATTTGGTGAGACGATCGACTATTACCCAAATAGTATCATAACCACTTACAGTCCTTGGCAATTTAGTAATGAAATCCATGGTAATGTTTTTCCATTTCCATTCTGGGATTTCAGGTTGCTGAAGTAGACCTGATGGTTTCTAATGTTCGGCTTTGACCTTAGAACACGTCAAACATTCTCCTACGTATTTAGTAATATCGGCTTTCATACTCGGCCACCAAAAGTGTTTCTTGAGATCTTTGTACATCTTCCCCGCTCCGGGATGTATTGAATATCTGGTTTTATGTGCTTCCTTAAGTACCATTTCTCTCACATCTCCAAACTTTGGCACCCAAATTCTTTCAGCTCTATATCGGGTTCCATCTTCCCGAATATTGAGGTATTTCTCCGATCCTTTGGGTATTTAATTCTTCAAATTCCCTTCTCTTACAACTCCCTGCTGCGCCTCCTTTATTTGTGTAGTAAGGTTAGAACGAATAATTATATTAATAGCTTTTACCCGCATAGGTTCTCTGTCCTTTCTACTCAAAGCGTCGGCTACCACATTCTCCTTCCCCGGATGGTAACGAATCTCGAAATCGTAATCATTCAATAACTCAATCCACCTAAGCTGCCTCATGTTTAGTTGTTTCTGATTGAATATGTGTTGGAGACTTTTGTGATCTGTATATATAATACTTTTGACCCCATATAAGTAGTGCCTCCAAGTCTTTAATGCAAAAACAACCGCGCCTAATTCCAAATCATGCGTCGTATAATTCTGCTCGTGAATCTTCAATTGTCTAGACGCATAAGCAATTACCTTTGTTTGTTGCATTAATACACAACCGAGGCCTTGCTTTGAGGCGTCACAATATATCACAAAATCATCATTCCCTTCAGGCAATGACAATATAGGTGCCGTAGTTAACTTTTTCTTCAACAATTGAAACGCTTTCTCCTGCTCATCCTTCCATTCAAATTTCTTCCCTTTATGCGTTAATGCAGTCAAGGGTTTTGCTATTTTGGAAAAATCTTGGATGAATCTTCTGTAGTAACCAGCCAATCCTAAAAATTGACGTATATTCTTCGGAGTTTTCGGGGTTTCCCACTTTTCAACAATTTCAATCTTTGCCGGATCCACCTGAATACCTTCTTTGTTCACTATGTGACCGAGGAATTGAACTTCTTCCAACCAAAATGCACACTTTAAAAATTTAGCGTACAGTTTTTCTTTCCTAAACAACTCTAGTACTTTTCTCAAATGTTCTTCGTGCTCTTGATCATTCTTTGAGTAAATAAGTATGTCATCGATGAAAACAATAACAAGCTTGTCAAGGTATGGTCCACACACTCGATTCATGAGGTCCATGAACACGGCTGGTGCGTTAGTCAACCCAAAAGGCATAACCATAAACTCGTAATGACCGTAATGAGTTCTGAAAGCAGTATTCGGAATATCATCCTCCTTCACCCGCATTTGATGATACCCAGAACGTAAATCAATCTTTGAATAAACTGACGAGCCTTGTAGTTGATCAAATAAGTCGTCAATTCTCGGTAGTGGATGACGGTTCTTGATGGTAAGTTTGTTCAACTCTCGGTAGTCGATACACAACCTGAATGTACCATCCTTCTTTTTGACAAACAAAACAGGAGCTCCCCATGGTGATGTACTTGGTCGTATAAAACCACGCTCTAAAAGTTCTTGTAGTTAGCTTTGGAGTTCCTTCATTTCGTTGGGTGCGAGTCTGTATGGAGCATGAGCTATTGGTGCAGCTCCTGGTATAAGATCTATTTGAAATTCAACGGATCGGTGTGGAGGTAGTCCCGGTAATTCTTTCGAAAATACATCGAGAAATTCTTTTGTGACGGGAACATCATTGATGTTCTTTTCTTCGGTTTGTACTTTCTCGACATGTGCTAAAACAGCATAGCAACATTTTCTTATTAGCTTTTGCGCCTTCAAATTACTAATAAGAGTTAGCTTCGCGTTGCTCTTTTCTCCGTACACCATTAAGGGTTTTCCTTCTTCTCATACAATGTGAATTGCATTTTTGTAACATACGATCTCTGCTCTCTCCTTTTTCAACCAGTCCATGCCAATTATCACATCAAAACTCCCTAACTCTACTGGTATCAAATCAATCTTAAACGTTTCGCTAACCAGTTTAATTTCTCGATTCCGACATATTTTATCTGCCGAAATTAATTTACCGTTTGCTAATTCGAGTAAAAATTTATTATTCATAGACGTCAATGGACCACTTAATTTAGCACAAAAATGTCTACTCATATAGCTTCTATCCGCACCCGAATCAAATAAAACATAAGCAGGTTTTTCATCATTAAGAAACGTACCTGTAACAAGCTCCGGGTCTTCTTGCGCTTCTGCCGTATTAATATTGAAAACTCTTCCGCGGCCCTGTCCATTAGTATTCCCCTGATTTGGGCATTCATTTCTGATATGACCCGGCTTCCCACATCCATAACAAATAATGGCGGTATTATTTGTTCCGACATTATTTGTTCCTTTATTCTTGTTAGCCATTGGTCCGTAAACTTCACACTTCATTATACCATGACCCTTTCTATTACACTTAGTACACGATGTCGTACAAAGCCCAATCGGATGGTATCCTTCACACCTCTGGCATGGTTTCTGCCTCTGGTTGTTATTGTTGGGATTGTTATTGTTGCGGTTGTTGTTATTGTTGGAACGGTTATTGTAGTTGTTGTAGTTGTTGTTGAGATTGTTATTGTTGTTGCAGTTAAAGTTACGGTTGTGGTGGTAGTTATTGCGTTTGTAATTGCGATTATTGTTGTTATTGTTGTTGTATTGGTGACTCTTGTCACTGTTTTCTTCCCACTTCCTCTTGACTTGTTTCGTGTTGGCTTCTTCGGTCGCTTGCTCTTTAATTCTTCCCTCAATATGATTTATGAGTTTGTGAGCCATTCGACTTGCCTTTTGTATGGAGGCGGGCTCGTGTGAACTCACATCTTCTTGAATCCTTTCTGGTAACCCTTTTACAAATGCGTCGATTTTCTCTTCTTCATCTTCGAACGCTCCCAGACACAATAGGCACAACTCTGTGAATCATCGTTCGTACGTGGCAATATCAAACCCTTGTGTTCGTAACCCTCTAAGCTCTACCTTGAGCTTATTGACCTCGTTTCTGGGACGGTACTGCTCGTTCATTAAGTGTTTGAATGTTGACCACGATAGTGCGTAAGCGGCATCTTATCCCACCTGTTCTAGATAAGTGTTCCACCATGTTAACACAGTACCCGTGAAGGTATGCGTAGTGTACTTTACTTTGTCTTCTTCAGTGCACTTACTTATGGCAAACCTTGATTCAACCTTCTCAGTCCACCGTTTTAATCCGATTGGACCCTTGGTTCCATCGAATTCCAAAGGTTTACAGGCAGTGAATTCTTTGTAGGAGCATCCTACACGAGTTCTCGTGGCGTTAGTTCCATTGCTGGATTCAGAGTTATTGTTATTTTGCATCGCAGCCTGTACTGCAGCTATGTTTGCTGCAAGGAAAGTACAGAAGTCTTCCTCGCTCATGTTCAAATTCTAACGAGTCGTCGGTGCCATTTCCTTCAAAAATAGCCCAAAAGAATTAAGTTAATCATATAGAATATTAAGAGTAGTCAATAGTATTTCGTAGCATAATATGAACTCATTTATAAAAGCTTTTTCTTCATATTAGCGTTTTATAGTTTTAATTCGGGTAGTACCTACCCGTTAAGTTCATACTTAGTAGCTAATATACCATTCAACTACTACAATTCTGTATGAAAAACTGATTATAATAATATTTCACGTTGAAACCTTTATACAATATTTTACAAACTTACAATACCGCTATAATACATATAGCATGAAATATAGCACACAATAACTTTGATACAAAACAGTTGTGACAACAATCCTAGTTAATACGCAAGTCGTTCAGCAAAGGCAATAAAAACACGTAATTCATAAGTCCAGAAACAAGTCATGCATTCTGGTTTTACTAAGACTACTTCCCATCCTTGGTCTTGTGGAACATAACCGTTGTGGCCGTTGACAAGACAGCATGTTGTAACGTCGTCAAAGGAACGAGGGTTTCGTAATGCCCAACAGCCCCGTAATAATCTAAAAACCTTGTTTCTCACCCTAACTACTGAATCCGTCACATGTGGGAAGGTTTTATTTAAAAGTTATAATCCGATATCCTTTTTCTCACTTTAGTGAGAAGCGAACATCACTAACCCGTAAGCATAACATGCTTCTTTATGTTGCATGTTAGAAGCTCTTTCTAACTCACGAAGTCCTACGTTGGGATATGTTGAGTCAAAATAGGTTTTTAACCCGTAGCGTAAAATTGCATTTGGGTTCTCCGCATTTAACGCTTTAAAGAAAACACGGAGTAACTTACGGTATCCCCAATGTGATATACCCCATCTTTCAAATGAAAGCCTTTTATAAACTAAGGCATGCCTGGAACATTCTTCAAATGTTCTACAAACTAATTTTGCCATAAATAATTGTGCCGACGAATTCTAACCGACTTTAGACAAGATTTCATCAATCATGTCCCCGGGTAGGTCTTCTAAAATTTTGGTTGTCTATCCTTAACGTCCATTGTGTTTTTATACTGTAAAATAGACGATAATTAGATTCGTAAAAGATAATTATCAAATAATACAAGCAATTTTCACATACAACAAGAAAAGTACAAGCACACTTATTTTACATATTTTACACCTCATGATTACAACTCTTTATTCCGACTCACTAGTTTCTTCCTCTTCGGACCTGTTTCATTTTGCTAATTTTCTAGGGATATATGATGTTCCTCTAATACGAGCCGTTGTTTTCACAAATGGTTTAAAAAAAACCTGGTGGCTTAGAGGTTCCCGGGTTATTGTTACAACTTAAGAAATACAGGTGTTGACGATACATATAAAGTTCATCGGGGTTGGAATTAGGTTTCTCTATTTTGATGCCCTTTCCCTTATTATTTTATTTTGCTTTTTCAAATTGGGTCGAGGTAATTTCTATAACATCATCGAAATCCTCATCGGGATCCGATTCATCGGAAAATTGGTAATCTTCCCAATATTTTGCTTCCTCGGTGGAAACACCATTGACCATTATTAATTTTGGTCCATTCGTTGAGGGTTTTCTTTTACTTATATGTTTTTCTGTGGTTCCTAATATTTCCTCCTCCGAAACCTCTTCTTCTTCCGGTTCCTCTTCTTCCAGTTCCTCTTCGGGAATTTGTGAATCTTCCCAATATATATTCGACTCTTCATGATTATTAGGTGAGTTGATGGGATTTGTACTAGAGGTAGACATCTATCACACAATATCAAACATGTTAAGAGATTAATATATCACATAATATTTACATGTTACAATTTGTTGTTTCCAACAAAAAATATTAAGCAATCATTTTTAAAGAAAACACGGTCGAAGTCCAGATACACTAATGCATCCTAACAAACTCGATAAGACACACTAATGCAAATTTTCTGGTTCTCTAAGACCAACGCTTGGATACCAACTGAAATGTCTCGTTCATATTGATTATAAACGTTCCATATTAATTGATTTCGTCGCGAAGTTTTGACCTCTATATGAGACATTTTTCAAAGACTGCATTCATTTTTAAAACAACCATAACCTTTATTTTATCGATAAAGGTTTTAAAAAAACATTACGTAGATTATCAAATAATGATAATCTAAAATATATCGTTTACACACGACCATTACATAATGGTTTACAATAAAAATATATTACATCGAAATAAGTTTCTTGAATGCAGTTTTTACACAATATCATACAATCATGGACTCCAAATTTTGTCCTTATTTTAGTATGTAACAGCGGAAGCTCTTAATAATCACCTGAGAATAAACATGCTTAAAACGTCAACAAAAAATGTTGGTGAGTTATAGGTTTAACCTATATATTATCAAATTAATATAATAGACCACAAGATTTCATTTATTCAATAATCTTACACTCGCAAGTGTATAAAAATCATTCTATGATGAACACCTGGTAACCAACATTAACATAATGCATATAGAATATTCCCCGCATACTCGCATGTATGTCATAAATTGGCAATCGCAATCACCATATAAATCGAAGTATTAAAGCATTCCAAATTCCAGAATGGGGTTTATTAGGCACATAGATCTATCTTTAGGATTCGCGTCAATTAGGGGTCATTTCCCTAATTCTTAGGCTAAGAGACTTGAAGGGGCAATATTCGGTTTAATAATCCAACCATAGAATGTAGTTTCGCATACTTGTGTCTATTTTGTAAAACATTTATAAAGCTGCATGTATTGTCATCCCAAAAATATTAGATTTTAAAAGTGGGACTATAACTCACTTTCACAGATTTTTTCTTCGTTGAAAATAAGACTTGGCCACTGGTCGATTCACGAACCTATAACAAATATGTACATATATATCAAAGTATGATTTAAATATATTCACAACATTTTTTATTACGTTCTTATGATTTAAGTTTGTTAAGTTAGCAGTCCTCGTTAGTAACCTACAACTAGTTGTCCACAGTTAGATGTACTGAAATAAATCAATATATATTATCTCAAATCAATCCACAACCCAGTGTATACAAGTCTCAGGCTAGATCACAACTCAAAGTATATATATTATTTTGGAATCAACCTCAACCCTGTATAGCTAACTCAAACATTACTGCATATAGAGTGTCTATGGTTGTTCCGAAATATATATATAGATGGGTCGATATGATATGTCAAAACATTGTATACATGTCTATGGTATCCCAAGATTACATAATATGTGTAATACAATATAAATTAGTTAGGATATGTTTAGTCTAGATTTGTTACAAAATTTTCGTAGCTAAAACTAGCTAAAACATGTGTTTAGTTGATTTTAAAAGTCAAGTTAGAAGGATTAACTTTATTTGCGAACAAGTTTAGAATTAACTAAACTATGTTCTAGTGATTACATGTTCAAATCTTCGAATAAGATAGTTTTATATATATGAATCGAATGATGTTATGAACATCATTACTACCTCAAGTTTAGTAAGTAAACCTACTAGAAGTGACAAAAATTGATCTAGCTTCAAAGGATTCTTGGATGGCTTGAAAGTTCTTGAAATAGAATCATGACACGAAAACAAGTTCAAGTAAGATTATCATTCGAAATAAGATTGTTATAGTTATAGAAATTGAACCAAAGTTTGAATATGAGTATTACCTTGAATTAGAAAGATATCTTACTGTAAATAAGGACGATTTCTTGAGATTGGATGATCACTTGAAATGAATTAGAAAGCTTGGAAGTAGACTTGTAAACTTGAGAGTATTCTTGATTTTATGAAACTAGAACTTATAGAATTTATGAAGAACACTTAGAACTTGAAGATAGAACTTGAGAGAGATAATTAGATGAAGAAAATTGAAGAATTAAAGTGTTTGTAGGTGTTTTTGGTCGTTGGTATATGGATTAGATATAAAGGATGTGTAAGTTTGTTTTCATGTAAATAATTCATGAATGATTTATAATATTTTTTGTAATTCTGTGAGATATTTCATGCTAGTTGCCAAATGATGGTTCCCACATGTTTAATGACTCACATGGGCTACTAAGGAGCTGATTATTGAAGTGTATATACCAATAGTATATACATCTAGAAGCTGTGTATTGTACGAGTACAAATACGGGTGCATACGAGTAGAATTGTTGATGAAAATGAATGAGGATGTAATTGTAAGCATTTTTGTTAAGTAAAAGTACTTTGATATGTGTCTTAAAGTCTTTAAAAAGTGTAATACACTACATGTATATACATTTTAACTGAGTCGTTAAGTCATCGTTAGTCGTTACATGTAAGTGTTGTTTTGAAACCTTTAAGTTAACGATCTCATTTAATGTTGTTAACCCATTGTTTATTATATCTAATGAGATGTTAAATTATTACATTATATTGATATTATGATGTATGAATATATCTTAATATGATATATATACATTAAAATGTCGTTACCACGATAATCGTTACATATATGTCTCGTTTCGAAATCCTTAAGTTTGTAGTCTTATTTTTACATATGTAGTTCATTGTTAACACACTTAATGATATACTTAATTATCATTTTATCATGTTAAATATAGTGTATCTATATTTTAATATGATTCATATGTATTTAGTAAGACGTTGTTATAACAATAATCGTTATATATATCGTTTCGAGTTTCTTAATTCAATAATCTCATTTTTATGTATATCACTCATTGTTAATACACTTAGTAAGATACTTACTTATCATAATCTCATTTTAACCATATATATCCATATATATATATATATATATATATATATATATATATATATATATATATATATATATATATATATATATCATGTAGTTTTTTCAAGTTTTTAACGTTCGTGAATCGCCGGTCAACTTGGGTGGTCAATTATCTACATGAAACTCATTTCAATTAATCAAGTCTTAACAACTTTGATTGCTTAACATGTTGGAAACATTTAATCATGCAAATATAGTTTTCATTTAATATATAATCACGGAAAATTTCGGGTCACTACAGAGAATACCGTGAAAGTTCCTTCTGCGAATTCCCAAGGGAATGCAGATAAAAATTTAGCGAATGAAAACACTGCGAATACTGTCAACAAAAAGCAGAGAAAGACACAGCAGTTAAAACTGCAAAGCACATAATACTGCCCTTAAAGGCAAGGCAATTTGCTTCAAGAGAAAGGTCTTGACCTTCGTATTCCGCTAAACTATGAGTGGCCGCTTAACGACGCTTTGTCGCAAAAGCAGCAATTGGTCATAAACAATAGCGATGTTCCAACAGAAGATATGCATGATCGCAATGTGTTTGGTTCGCCTGTGCTACTTTTAAAGAAAGCAAAACATTCAAAATTATAACGTCGACTCTCTGACAATTCAGAGAGTGATCCTAAAATTGTTGAAGTTACAAAACTTAAGCGTAAATGGCATGGAACACTAATTCCGCAATATATGGAAGAAGGTGAAACTTCGCAAGCTGCAGAGAAAGAAAGTGCACAATTATTTCTTGCAGATATATTTCACAAAATTGTGCCAAAAGATATGCAGCATAAGTTTGATCAACCTGATGTTATACAGAAGATGATTGAGATAATACTGCGCAGAAACAAAAGAAACGCGAACTAAGACAGCGACAGAAATTACTTCGGTGACTGACAAATTTGTCCCGCATATTTTTGATTATCCAATAACGACACCGCCAATTGTGCCTGCCACTTTGGGTGTATTGATGTTCTGCGAGGTGTATATAAAATAGCTTATATTTTACAAGGAAATACTATTAAATACGATAAAATTTTACACAAGATATTTATTTATTTATTTATAGAATGGATATACTTAAACCTTGCTACAACACTTATAGGCAGTGTACCTAATCGTACAGTAGTGTAGTTTTTAGTAAGTCCGGTTCGGTCCACAGGGAAAATCTTTTAAACAAAGCTTAACGCTATATTAGTTTTATTTTACAAAAATATAAATATATATATAAGTAATATTATTATTATAAAGGGGGGTTTTTACCGTTTAATGACCGGTTTGTCGATTTTAAAAACTTTAGTTGCAGTTAAAACAAAATGTAAAATATTAAATAAATAAAAGACTTAATTTAAAGCGTAAAGTAAATAACGATAATGAAATTGCGATAAATAAAAGTGCGATAAAATAAACTTGCGATAATTAAAAAGTACGATAATTAAAAGTGCAATTAAATACAATAACAATAAAAATGCGATAATTAGAAATGCAATTAAATATAAAATAAAGGAAATTAAATATGAAATAAAAGAATTATGCTTATTTAAACTTCCGTAATCATGATATTTGACGTGTTGATTTTAGTTTTATGCCCATGGTTTAATTGTCCTTTGTCCTGGATTATTTAATATGTTCAGCTGGTTTTTGTCCATAACAGTCCATCAGTCATAAATATAAAGTGCGAGTATCCTCGTCAAATTATCCTTATACCCGAAGTTAAATATTCCAACTAATTGGGGACTTAAACTGTAACAAGGTTTTATTACTTTGTTTAATAATTACACCAGGATGTCGACTGAGTGTAACCCAAGGTTTTAATACTTTATTATCAATTATGCGAAGTGTCCTTGTACATAATTTCACCCCTGTTTTAATAATTCTAGTGACTATTAATCCATTCCCGTGTCCGGTTAAATGAACGATTATTCGTACATATAAATACCCTGCCCATCGTATCCGATCGAGTGTATATGGTTATTTATAGGGACGTCCAATTGTGAATCTTTATATTAAAATTAACAAACTATCATTTAGTTAAACAAATATAAAGCCCATTAATAGCCCATAGTCTAATTTCCACAAGTGTCGTTCTTTTGTCCAAACCCCAATTATGGTACAAAGCCCAATTACCCAATTTTAGTAATTAGCCCAACATCATGATTACTTCGTTTTAAATAAGCATAATAATAACTTAGCTACGAGACATTAAATTAAAATGGTTGAACATAACTTACAATGATTAAAAATAGCGTAGCGTTACACGGACAGAATTTCGACTTACACCCTTACAATATTCGCTAACATACCCTTATTATTAGAATTAAAATTAAAATTAAAATTAAAATTAAAATATAAATATAAATATTTACGTATAGATATAGAGAGATTGATATTTTTGGATATATTTTTCGTCGAACTGCGTTGGCTTTTATAGGAATTTGAGTCCAGGTGAACTCCGCGAGTCGCGTAATTTTTTGCCTTCAAACTCCGCAACTCGCGGAGTTTGAAATTACAGCTCACCCAGCTTTGGCTCTTTGTTTGCCGACGATTTATAAATATATTATAATATATATATTAATTTTAAGAATTAATTATATATTATATTATATTTATATACATAGTTAACTTGTAATTTTTAGTCCGTTGCGTCGAGTGTTGAGAGTTGACTCTGGTCCCGGTTCTGGATTTTCGAACGTCCTTGCGTACAATTTAATATCTTGTACTTTGCGTTTTGAATCTTGTACTCTTGTAATTTTGAGACGTTTCTTATCGATAATTGGAACCTCTTTGATTATCTTTTGTACTTTTGAGCTTTTTGGTCGTTTGCGTCTTCAATTCGTCGAATCTGTCTTTTGTCTTCACCTTTTATTATTTAAACGAATATCACTTTTAAATAGAACAATTGCAACTAAAAGCTTGTCTTTCTTGAGGAATAATGCTATGAAATATATGTTCGTTTTTAGCATTATCAAATATTCCCACACTTGAGCGTTGCTTGTCCTCAAGCAATATAGTCTTGAAATACTAGAATCACTTCTTTATTCTTCACACTTTGTACATCAGTGATTTCTTTACGGCGGTATAAACAATGGTAGTAACGATGTGGTTTACAGTCCCACATGACTATAAAATTTAGATCCATTAAGGAAATTGGATCTTTATGAAAACATTTGATCTTTTGAAAATTAAATCTAGTTTTTTACCCTAGATAATTTTTCCGGAATAACCCTTCACCGGTGTTTGCAAAATATTTTTATGGGTTGTGTGGGTTTCAGATTTGAAAATTTTAGCTCAACACTTGTGGTTTTGTGTTACCCACTTGCTAACCTTGTATTAGGAAAGCAACACGTCCAGTTCACTTGTCCCGTATATTACCTTTCGATAAACTACCATCCGGTTGTAAAGGAAAGCGTTGAACAAGCAACTGTTAAGGCAATGTCCCCTGACATGCTTTTAATTATGGTCTATAACGTGTCGGATGCAATTACTATCCTTGGTAGGAGCAATAGTAAAGCTCACCCTTATGATTTTTTCGGTCTGGCATAAGGTCCTGTCTTTGACCATGCTATGCAACCATTGTTCTTACGGTTGACACCCGATTTGGTTCAGGTGACCTAATGAATTCTAGGTGAATTCCTAGGATTTTACGTTCAATGGTAATGAACGCATTGAAAATGGGTTTTCAGAAAACAAATCGGTTTGTAATTTGATCAAAATATTTTTCTCGTTCAAGCTCGAGTTTAGATATCATTGAATTCCATGAGTTTGAATTCTCAATCTTTAAGGTCAATCTCAAGGATTGAGTAATATCAGGCTTATAAGCTGATTTTTAATCTTTAAGGAGATTATCCTTTCTGGGGATCTGATTCATTAGTCTTATCAAGCTAATGTGCATGGTGCCCCCCCATTGTACGAGATAAATCCTTCTCATGGTTAGGATAAATCTGACCACTTGTCGACCCTGTTTTATGCTGAGGTCTGTGGATTTTCTGCTGATTTTAGAGATGACTTTTCTAGATTTTTCATCAACCTACAGCTGGTCTGGACGACAACTTCCTGACCTAAATCAACAAGCACGTTTCTTTTTCGGAAGACTTTACTTCCTTTTAACGATGGAATTGATTCATCGTGTAGATCCATCTCTTCTTTTCTTTCATCGGGTAAAACAGTTTAGTTTAGTCCAAAGCAAAAGTATCTTCAATTATTTGTTACAGAAATATGTGACATATGTTTAAAATAACTTGGTAAATTTTCCCACACTTGGCTTTTATTTTCCTTTTTATTGTCCTCTATTCTATTTTAAATGAATTCTAACATTTTGGTTTGTTTCTCAATTTATGTCCTTTCCAAGGTAACAATAATTTCGATGTTAACACCTAGTTTTATCGTTCATAAATATGTATAAACATGATTTTGAGTTCATTTAATTGAAAATTTTGAAAAATTTTACTAGAATTGGGTAGTCAGTATATAAGACTAGGGCTGTTCTTTATTATCAGAGAGTACTAGATTCTAATACAACTACTGCTTTACTAGTATTTTTAATGGTAACCTAGTGTATAAAGTAAAAATTTTAAAAATCCGAAAGAATTTAACCCCTTCCACACTTAAGATCTTGCAATGCCCTCATTTGCCAGAAATCAGTAACAATTTAAATTATTGAGGGTGATTAGCGTAGAAATGATTAAATTTTACCAAAGTTTCCAAACATATTTGTGTTTGTTTGCTGAATGATAAATGGTGCATATCATTTGTTCATTCCGTCTTGTTATTATATCACATTTATTTTGCATCTTGTCGTCAAAATTAGTTGCTTTTGCTGAACTTAATGCCAGTCTTTGAAAATGCGTTGTTTTATCCTGTTGTATACATAAGATAAACTGCAAACATATATACATATTCTTGAAGTTTGGTATATTACCCCACATTCAAAAATTATTAAAATCTAATAATAAAAGTTAGAAAATTATAAAAACTATTACAATATTAACATAAGTATTAAATGTATCAACATTACAAATAATAAAATAAATAAAACTAAATAGACTAGGGATGATACTGATACCAGTAGGGGTTCCATGCATAACCGTATGTGTTATAGAATGCTTCGGCTGGGTTATACGTAGGATACGGTGGTTGGATCTCTATAGACCAGGGAGGAAATACGAGCGATGTAGTAGGAATATAGTTTCTACCTACATGTTGGCAATGAGCTATGATTTGGTTTTGATGAACTTGCCAATCTTCAAATGCTCTATGTCTAGCATTTTCATACTCTTGTGAAGCTATAAACCTTTACATATCTGTCATTTCATTTCCCCCTCCCACATTACCTGGCTGTTGGTTTCTCTCAACCTGTGGATGTCTACCATTATATCGTACTGCGGCGTTATTTCGTCTCTTCAAAACTTTAGCACTATGGTATACATTTAAACCTATTGTATCGTGGGGTTCTGGTTCTTCAACTAATAATTCCCCCCGACTTATATCCACACCAAGATATTCAGCAATCAAAGTAATAAATATACCACCTCCTATTATGCTATGCGGTCTCATCCCCCTAATCATAGCTGATAAATAATAACCCACACAATAAGGTATACTTACAGCGCTTTGTGGGTCTCGAATACACATGTGGTAAAACAAATCCTGTTCATTTACCTTTTCCTTATTCTTACCTCGTTGTGTAATCGAATTGGCTAAAAACCTATGAATTACTCTTAACTCTGCTCTATCTATATCCAAATAAGAGTAATTTCCCCCTTTAAATCGGTGATGGCTAGTCATTTGACTCCATACACCATGCGTATCAAAATTTTCGTCTATCTTTCTACCATTTAGTATCAACCCTCTACAATCGGCAGACGCTAACTCCTCAGGCGTATATATACATAAAGCCTGAGCCATGTCTAATAAAGACATGGGGCGCATCGAACCTCCTAACAAAAATCTAATAAAAGATCGATCGGTCAAACTAACTACCTGATCATTTATTTCTATACTACACAATAATTCTTCACACCATACTTTATATACAGGTCTACGCATGTTGAATAAACGTACCCAATCGTTAAAAGTAAAATTACCATACCTCTGTGTAAGTAATTCCCTAATTGGCCCGGCCAATTCTACAGCTTCTAACGGTCCCCATTCTATTACCCTAGGTACTTCAACAACTTTAGAATGAAGAGTATGCAAGCCCCTTTGGTATTTTGGATAATCTATCCAACGTCTGTCAAATCTCAAGTTCGGGTGCAAATCTTCCAAGTGCATATCAGAAAATGTCATAACTGGATAAGGTATATCTTGTTTGTAGTAGTTATCCACCTCCTGTTGTTCCGCATTCTCAGCAGGAGCATTGCGAGCTTGGGATGAAGATTCACCCCTTTCAGTCTGCAAAACACATCAAACACAATTTTTGTGCATCCAAATATGCATTAGTGTCAGCAAAATCATCAATCAAAATAATTACAATGACATGTTCAATTTATATCAAACTTAAGCTCATTTTCATATATTTATCAAATCTACACTTTTTCAAATAAGCATATACGAAAATTTTCGCCAAGTTCATAAGCATTCAACTCAAATAACATGTCAAAATAATCATTACTAGCAATTAAACAAGTTTCAAATGGCATTATCTCTTAAAAATCAAGTTCATGAATTTTAGACTTGAAAAAGTCCACTTTAATTCTCAAAATCATGTTTAGGCTCAAAGTTTGGATCATTTAACTACCTAAATATGTTACACTACTTAATTTAGCAACAATTCATGACAAAAATTGGCTATAACCTGTTTATATCAAAAAGCCCCAAATTGCTCAAGAACACAAACCCTAGATTACTCAAAATTTGAAGTTTAAGGCTTCTAATCATGATAAATAGCATCAATCTAGGTTATACAAGCATAATACACAAGCAATTTAAGCATAATTACACTAAAAAGCATCAAAATTGAATTGGGTATAAAATTGCTCAAGAACACTAATTTTCGGATTAAATGGTGTTTAGGTGTAGAAATTTACCGTTTTTCTTGAGTAATTCCTTAATAGTATCCTTCTCAACATGATTTTAGTAAAAGATTTGATGATTTTTGGTAAAAAAATTCGATTTTGTGATGTGTTTGTGTGTGTTTTTCGCAGTATTTTTGAGTTGGGTTTTGTGGACTGATCTGTTCGTTCAGCTTTTTATTTTTTCTGGATTTTGCAAGCTCCGCGACTTGCGGTGTTTGTGTTCTTCAAACTCCGCGAGTCGCGACCACATTTTTTTTTTAATAAGCCTTAACTTACAAAACAAATATAAAATAAATTTAAAATTTTGTTTTCCTTTGTTTTAGGACGAGGTCGTTTTGGATCGATGTCCTAGTCCGTCCCTCGACAAAATTTTAAAATTTGTCTTTTTGTAGCGATTGTTTTAAAAGCTAAGATTTTTGGGTTTTTTAAATGTTTTTGGCATACTTTAAGTCAATAAGATTAAAAATAATGATAATAAAAGTTCTCGTCCCTCCCTCGGGTAAAGCAATTTCGGTTCAAAGACCTAGTCATCAACTTACGACGAATTTTAAAAATCATATTTTTAACTTAGCGAAATAAAGTAAATTTTTGTTTGTAAATTCACACCAAACTTAAATTTAAAATGCATAAAATTTTAAATTCACACCAAACTTAATTAAAAATTCATATTATAAATTCATACCAAACTTATATTTAATTTTGTTGTTATACATACAAACTTATATTAAAAATATTAAAAATTTTCAAATATTGACAAACTTAAATATATTGATCTTACAAAGTTCACAATATTAATTTAAGATTTATATATTAATTTTAAAAACATGGTAAAAATAAAATTAAAAATCTTTTTGGCTTTTATCCCACTTTAATCAATCAAATATTATCAAAAATATGTGCCCCTCTTTTCGGTAAAGTAATTTCGGTTCCATGACCTAATTTAACTCATGACGAATTTTTGAAATATTTTGGGTTGAATGATTAAAGATATTTATACCTTAAGAATAAACGTTAAATTTCGCAGTGATGTAATAAATTTTTGAATGATATCAATAATTTCGGTCGCCAAACCTAATTTTATTCAATACCAATTTAATACTTTATAGCGAACAAATTAGCGTTTATTATCAAAAGTGTAACGACCCGGAAATTTCCGACCAAATTTAAACCCTAAACTCTATATGGTTCCGACACGATAAGCAAAAACCCTAAAGTTGAGTCTAGAAAGTTTGAAATTGTTATTCGGATGATTAGTTACCCTTTGACCATCTATTTGTCCGACGATTCACGAACATCATAACCTGTATTAATTATATACTTATGTATATATACGGATATATATGGATTATATCTATCTTGAATATATGATAATTAAGTATCTCATTAAATATATTAACAATGGATTATATACATAAAATTGGACTACTAACTTAAGGACTTCGAAACGATATATATATATATATATATATATATATATATATAAAGCTTAACGACGTTATAACTTCTAAGTTAAAATAAATATATATGTATTGTATTAAGATGTATTTACTATTGGAATATACTAGTAGGAAAACATCATTTTCAACCTTTTATCATGGAAAATGACATCTTTGTCATTATATATGATTCATGAAACATCTTTATATATTTTATACCCGTATTATACTCGTACTATACACAGCTTCTAGAAGTATTTACTATTGGTATATACCAATAGAAATCTTCAATTATTGGTGTAATATGTCATTCATGACATAATATATTTTAACTTATCTTAGATATTTTCACTAAAAACCAAATTTTCAAGCCTATAAATAAGCACCATTTTTAACTCATTTTTACACATTCATTTTCCAAATTTTACTTTCAATTTTCACACACACTTGCAAGAACTCTCTCAAATTTATTTTACTACTTCTTTCCAGCAACTTTACATTTTAAACTTAAGGTAAAAACTCTACTTCAACTCTTGTTCAATTCATATGTTTATAGTTATCTATATAAGAATTTATAAACTAGAACATAGTTTGAATGATTTCAAACTTATTCGCAAACTAAATAGATCCTTCTAACTTAACTTTTAAAACACTTCAAGACCTGTAATATATCATAATGATATGCTAACTTAACAAGATACAACTTGTTTTTACAAAGAACACCTTAAAACTGAATCTACGGCGTCGGAGTGTAACCGGGGGCTGTTTTGGGTTGGATAATTAAAAACCATCTTGAACTTTGATTTAGAAGTTCATGTTCTGGAAAAATGATATTTCTTATGAATATGTTAACACATAAAAATTTCATGGTTTAATTCAAAGTATAAGTATTTTTAGAAAAATGACCATTAAATGTTGTTTTTATGACAAAAATGATTACTTTCATAAGATTCACCTAGAGTATGGACTATAACCTGTGATCACGAATATAAACCATGGTATTTACAGTTCATATTCTTAAATTTTGACTCGATCCAAGGAGATGGCAAGTTGAATCAACAAAAACGGAGTTGTAACGAAGAAACTACGACTAAAATAAGATCGGGTGTCCAAAGCTTGTTTAACAACGAAAATAATTGGAGAAAAATTAAATAAATCATATCTTTCCTAATTAATATGATATTTCATATATATTTACTCATGATTTAATTTTATATATTTCAGGACCACCCGTAAACAACACGAGAAGATTAATCATAAGACCTCATGAACGTACGCAACACGTCATTTGACAACACCGGTACTTTATGTACGCAATACGTCATTTGACAACACGGTACCATGGGTCAAGATTAATCTCGACCAATACATATACGATGGGGGTTTTATTTATTTCATTGGGGGTTTATTAAACAACTAAATATGAACCATTAAAATTGAATTACTAACATCGGACTGCTAACTACGGACTAAGGAATTATTAAAAGTATTAAAAGTATTATAAGTATATATATGTGACGATTGTTTAAAAAGAAAAGGTATTGATATATTATATATGGATAGGTTCGTGATATCAATCGGAGATCAAGTCGAAATTACATATCTTCAAGACAAAAGTGAGTATATAGTCCCACTTTTAAACTCTAAATATTTCGGGATGAGAATACATGTATTTTATGTTTTACGCTATGGACACAAGTAACTGAAAAATATATTCTACGTTGAGTTGTACCACTGGCATACTTCCCTGTAGCTTGGTAACTAATATTTACAGCGGTATTGTAAACGCGAATCCTGTTGATAGATCTATCGGGCCTGACAACCCCAACCGGACTGGACGACCAGTATTCAACGGTTGCACAGTACTTCGTTTCGTGACTACACCTTGGTACGGTGTAGTAAGATTTCATAATAAAGGGAATATGCGACGTGATTAAATGTTAAGTATGGTTACCAAGTGCTCAACCACTTAGAATATTTTTATTAAAATGTTTATATATGAAATCTTGTGTTCCATTGTTATAACGCTGCTAGCATCAAACCTATATATCTCACCAACTTTATGTTGACGTTTTAAAGCATGTTATTCTCAGGTATGAATTAAGTCTTCCGCTGTGCATTAGCTCATGTTAAGGATACTACTTGGGACCTTTTTAAGCCATGATACAAAGACGTTGCATTCGAGTCATTGGAGTTCAATAGAGAATATAAATAAGTAAATGACAGATTAGGTCATTTGGATATTATGAAATGTTAGACGAAAATGTCAAATATTGATGTAATGATAGTTTGCCTTTTAAGAATAAATGCAACGTTTGTAAAATGTATCATATAGAGGTTAAGTACCTCGCAATGTTATCATATGTTATTGTATTCGTCCCTATGGATTGGGTCGGGTCGTCTCATGTGGTATCAGAGCGTTGGTCTTAGCGAACCAGGCCTTGCATTAGTGTGTCTAACTGGTAGTTGTTAGGATGCATTAGTGAGTCTGGACTTTGACCGTGTCTACATGTCAAAAGTTTTGCTTATCATATCTAGTCGAAAATCATCTGCTTATCATCCTTAAGAATTGCCTGCTTAGTATTCTTAAGTCTAGACACGTCTTACTGCATTTGGTGCATCGATAGTGTATAGACAAAATTCGTATCCTAGCGTATCTGTTGCTATAGACATTGCCTGACGAATTTCAAAGATTCTCCGTAATTCACGGGATTTTGAGTATTATAAATACATATGTAAATTATGTATTGAAGAATACCAAACCCAACTCCTATAATCTATACCAAACTAAAAATTCATTTCCCCGACTGTACAAGATGAACTCCGCGTCCAGTTCGAATTCCTCCAACTCCGACAGCTACGCTGATATGGATTTCCATTCGGGCTCCGAAGGCAGCGTCACTGGAATGGATCAACCAATTTCTCATCATCTATTCTGGATGAATTGGGGATGGGTTCGTAGTATACTAAATTATTGGAGACAAGAAGAAGGTGATCCCTTTCACCCACCGAATTGCCCCATTGGCGACGAACCTGAAGCACTTACCGGCGAACCTGTTCGAGAAACCATTTTCTCTCTCATTTCTCGAGTATCTCGTCACGATTATATCCTATCCCATATTTCGGATCTTGTTCATTCGCTCACTCCAACCGCCAATCATCCTGGTGTACTAGCAGAAATTAACGAACTTCGCGCTCGTGTGACGGCTTTGGAGAACACGGTGCGAAGGTTACAAACACCAGCAGCAGCACCAGCAGCATAACCAGTACCGTTAACAACATCAACCTCGCAATCTTCAGTACCAGTAGCATCATCGACGTCAACGACATCATCAGCATCAACACCAACCGTATCATTACCACCACCAACAATCACATCCGCACCACGTACCTCAACATCATCATCTGAACTTCGAATATGATCTTTGTTCTACATATCATTCTACACCGATTACCTCTTCTTTACGTATCGTTCTTCGTTCGACATGACGATTATGTAATCTCTAATGTTTTGGAGATTATGTAATCTAGTAATAACGATAAATCAAATGAGTTGAATATTTTATTGACTCATTAAATTCATAGTTACCTCCGAAGAAAATATATATGCAAATATATTTTCATAAAGATTGTAATTAAAAATTTTATTCGTACAAACTGTTAATGATGAAAATATTTTAACGGGTGGGTAGTACCCAAGGAATATTTAGAATTCACATTAACAAGTTACACTGCACATTCTTCGAATCTGATTCAACGATCATTTATTATCCTACTTACAATTACCGATATACGTATCCGTTCACCCCAGATTAACCATTTCCATTTAAATTTCATATTTGGATTTTTACCTATCCGAATCCAACAAGTGGCATAATGAAGAAACATTGGCAAAATAAAAATTGTTAGAAACAGATGAATTAATTAATTGAAATTGTGATAGGATTACACGCTAACTGTTCCGGCTAACTGTTCCCAGCTAACTGATTATATTTAATTTATCGCAATTTACATTCTTGCAATTTTAATTTCTGTACTTTACATACCGTCGGGACACATGTACAACAACACGTCGGATTAATTCTGAGACAACACGTTGTATAATGGGTCATGATATATATTTATTTATTTTACGCATTTTAAATAACGGGACACGTATACAAGGTTTCGACTTATCATATTGATCCATCTATATATATATTTCGGAACAACCATAGACACTCTATATGTGAAGGTGGGAGTTGGCTATACAGGGTCCGAGTTGATTCCAAAATATATATATACTTTGAGTTGTGATCGACACCGAGACCAGTACACGGGTCACGATACGTATTAAGTAATTCGAATATTATATATTTAGTTCATATATGAATTTATTGAACCATTGGACAATCGGACTATTGGACTGCTAACTTTAGACAATTAAAAATGAGTTAAAATGATGATTATTACATATGAAACTAAACAATCCTTCAAGTTTGCCACTTGATTCTATTTTAAACCTCATTTGTATCTTGACGATTACAATTCGCATTCACAACTTTTCATGATTCTTGAAAACATCTCGATCGAGAAGTTCAACCAGCCGCACCTCGTCTACGGAATAAAGATTTATGCATACAGTTATGCACCTAAAAATTTTTGAACTCGAAGTTATAGTTAAAACGTATCCGCATCGAATTCCTTATCATCCATTAGCAAAAACAATCACGCGATTCCTTTTCAATTAACTAATTTTGTCACAGCTCCACTTCGATATCTCAGTAAGACTACTCTTATTACAATCTCGATATATATATGTACGTTGTTCTTTCGCCATCGTTACCGGAGAACCTTTTATATTCCATCATATTACCATCAGCGTTTAATCATCTAAAAATACAATTCTCCTTAAACCATCTTGGTTTGATAACCAATGACCCAGATCCGATAACTTTGAAAATACTGACGAAGCAGCATGTTGTAGAAGGTCTTAATGACCAAATGTTGATGATAAAAGAAGGAAGTGTTAGGAACGCTCGATAGAAAATTGGTACTGAAAACCGGATTGAACAAACCATGAAGGAGACTCTGAACAAGTTACAAGGACTAAACTTGTACATAAAGAATTATGACGATTCTGTAGCAAACACCTTGCTTCTGAATCTAAACCCTTACGGGTCAATCTTCATCATCATCCTTCGACATTAGAAATTACAAGATATTATCATATCTTTCATTATAAATATCCTCAATATTTCTGAAGATATTTTCACCACTATCCTTATCTGAAATCATTTATCTCTCTGTAATATCTGCGTTACAATATAAAGGAAACTGTGTTAGTTTCTAAATCCTTCAAGTTTAAAATAGGAATGTTCTGAAGCAGTGTTGGGAACTGATGCATGAACTAGTATAATATAATGAAACTTGATCAACTTCATTATATTACAGTAAGTCATGTTAAGTTTCTAATGGAATATGATGATTCACAGTACCGTCATCATGTGCCATGTTACACGACTTTTACATTCTATCCAATTCCGAAACATATTAAGAACAAATCATCTTGATAGTTCTATTTTCCTGGATATTCTGGTAATTTGACAAATCAAAATCGTGCCATTACCATTCCTTTCTTAGAGCATTAGCTATGTTCATTCCGAATTTTATACCTACGAATTTCGAACTATTGATCGCTTGACTCAAGGACGGGAAGAAGAAACGAAGGGACAAAGTCCCAAAATAGAAATTGGGGTATAGATTACAGCAAATAGGAGAGAGTATTAACTATGGATGACAATGATTATGGAAAACAGAAGCAGGAGCATCGAAATATAAGGAAAGATATCAAACCCAATAACCACCCAGAAACTACAAACCGTATGTATCAATACGTATGGCGACGTAAAGACACGGGAGAATTAGAAACATTATAATTCCAAGAAAATCATAAAAGTGAATAGATTCTTCTAGCGGTAGATGAAAGAGAAGAATGAAAGATATGAAAGTTAGAAGTATAACAAAAATCAGAACGGGATGAAGTATTTTAAAGGATACCTTAAGGTATGAATTAGAGGAGGAAGAGTAAGAGATGTGAGGTATGGAAGTAAGAAAGGGAAGGAGGTGGATTTATAGTGAAATATCCGACAAAGAAATCGAAACAGATTATAGCATTAAATCAAAGGAGATCCTGTTTTCTAAATCATCGAAGAACCAAATCTTATTACATAAGATTTTCTTTAAATCCCTTAAATCCCGGAAATCAATTCTAAACCACGTCATCAGTTAAAACGATATCATATTACTCATTCCACTCTCTTTTATGATAGCTTCGCTCGTACGCTTCACATGATCGAAATATTTTATCTATATCTATCAATAAAGATAAAACTTCATTATCACCTCATAATTGTCATGAAAACATTCCTATTGTTATTTATGACAACCTCTACCAAATTTCGAGGACGAAATTTCTTTAACGGGTGGGTACTGTAACGACCCGGAAATTTCCGACCAAATTTAAACCCTAAACTCTATATGGTTCCGACACGATAAGCAAAAACCCTAAAGTTGAGTCTAGAAAGTTTGAAATTGTTATTCGGATGATTAGTTACCCTTTGACCATCTATTTGTCCGACGATTCACGAACATCATAACCTGTATTAATTATATACTTATGTATATATACGGATATATATGGATTATATCTATCTTGAATATATGATAATTAAGTATCTCATTAAATATATTAACAATGGATTATATACATAAAATTGGACTACTAACTTAAGGACTTCGAAACGATATATATATATATATATATATATATAAAGCTTAACGACGTTATAACTTCTAAGTTAAAATAAATATATATGTATTGTATTAAGATGTATTTACTATTGGAATATACTAGTAGGAAAACATCATTTTCAACCTTTTATCATGGAAAATGACATCTTTGTCATTATATATGATTCATGAAACATCTTTATATATTTTATACCCGTATTATACTCGTACTATACACAGCTTCTAGAAGTATTTACTATTGGTATATACCAATAGAAATCTTCAATTATTGGTGTAATATGTCATTCATGACATAATATATTTTAACTTATCTTAGATATTTTCACTAAAAACCAAATTTTCAAGCCTATAAATAAGCACCATTTTTAACTCATTTTTACACATTCATTTTCCAAATTTTACTTTCAATTTTCACACACACTTGCAAGAACTCTCTCAAATTTATTTTACTACTTCTTTCCAGCAACTTTACATTTTAAACTTAAGGTAAAAACTCTACTTCAACTCTTGTTCAATTCATATGTTTATAGTTATCTATATAAGAATTTATAAACTAGAACATAGTTTGAATGATTTCAAACTTATTCGCAAACTAAATAGATCCTTCTAACTTAACTTTTAAAACACTTCAAGACCTGTAATATATCATAATGATATGCTAACTTAACAAGATACAACTTGTTTTTACAAAGAACACCTTAAAACTGAATCTACGGCGTCGGAGTGTAACCGGGGGCTGTTTTGGGTTGGATAATTAAAAACCATCTTGAACTTTGATTTAGAAGTTCATGTTCTGGAAAAATGATATTTCTTATGAATATGTTAACACATAAAAATTTCATGGTTTAATTCAAAGTATAAGTATTTTTAGAAAAATGACCATTAAATGTTGATTTTATGACAAAAATGATTACTTTCATAAGATTCACCTAGAGTATGGACTATAACCTGTGATCACGAATATAAACCATGGTATTTACAGTTCATATTCTTAAATTTTGACTCGATCCAAGGAGATGGCAAGTTGAATCAACAAAAACGGAGTTGTAATGAAGAAACTACGACTAAAATAAGATCGGGTGTCCAAAGCTTGTTTAACAACGAAAATAATTGGAGAAAAATTAAATAAATCATATCTTTCCTAATTAATATGATATTTCATATATATTTACTCATGATTTAATTTTATATATTTCAGGACCACCCGTAAACAACACGAGAAGATTAATCATAAGACCTCATGAACGTACGCAACACGTCATTTGACAACACCGGTACTTTATGTACGCAATACGTCATTTGACAACACGGTACCATGGGTCAAGATTAATCTCGACCAATACATATACGATGGGGGTTTTATTTATTTCATTGGGGGTTTATTAAACAACTAAATATGAACCATTAAAATTGAATTACTAACATCGGACTGCTAACTACGGACTAAGGAATTATTAAAAGTATTAAAAGTATTATAAGTATATATATGTGACGATTGTTTAAAAAGAAAAGGTATTGATATATTATATATGGATAGGTTCGTGATATCAATCGGAGACCAAGTCGAAATTACATATCTTCAAGACAAAAGTGAGTATATAGTCCCACTTTTAAACTCTAAATATTTCGGGATGAGAATACATGTATTTTATGTTTTACGCTATGGACACAAGTAACTGAAAAATATATTCTACGTTGAGTTGTACCACTGGCATACTTCCCTGTAGCTTGGTAACTAATATTTACAGCGGTATTGTAAACGCGAATCCTGTTGATAGATCTATCGGGCCTGACAACCCCAACCGGACTGGACGACCAGTATTCAACGGTTGCACAGTACTTCGTTTCGTGACTACACCTTGGTACGGTGTAGTAAGATTTCATAATAAAGGGAATATGCGACGTGATTAAATGTTAAGTATGGTTACCAAGTGCTCAACCACTTAGAATATTTTTATTAAAATGTTTATATATGAAATCTTGTGTTCCATTGTTATAACGCTGCTAGCATCAAACCTATATATCTCACCAACTTTATGTTGACGTTTTAAAGCATGTTATTCTCAGGTATGAATTAAGTCTTCCGCTGTGCATTAGCTCATGTTAAGGATACTACTTGGGACCTTTTTAAGCCATGATACAAAGACGTTGCATTCGAGTCATTGGAGTTCAATAGAGAATATAAATAAGTAAATGACAGATTAGGTCATTTGGATATTATGAAATGTTAGACGAAAATGTCAAATATTGATGTAATGATAGTTTGCCTTTTAAGAATAAATGCAACGTTTGTAAAATGTATCATATAGAGGTTAAGTACCTCGCAATGTTATCATATGTTATTGTATTCGTCCCTATGGATTGGGTCGGGTCGTCTCAAAAAGGTTAAAAATAAAAAATAAAAACTGTACAGACTTACCTGTGAGATAGTATTCTTAGTGATACGATCTATCCCACTCATAAGATAGTCGGTTTAATTGATTTTCCATGGCTACATAGGCGTAACCTCGAGCATTCAGTGTTTTTTCTTCTAAACATATGAACGGTCCGTCTCTGCATAAAGTAACAAATTCGGTGTTTGAATAGGTTTGATTATTTGAACATTTACCTCCATGTGACCATTTTCCGCATTTTTGACATCTTTCTAGATGTCGTGCTCTTCTTTTCGCTGCGGATTATGATTTTCCTTTACCAAATTGTAACTTATTATCTTCGCATCTGGATTCTTTTCTTACTCCGTCCAATCTTTCTCTGATTACTGATACTATTTCACTCGGAAGTGTGTCATTATTACATTTAGTGATCAAAGCGTGTAGCATTAGACCATGGTTTAGTTCACAGGCAGTCTTCATTTCGTAAAAACCTAAAAAAAATAAAAATTCAGAATGGGGGGAGAAGACTAGTTCTTTAGGGTCTGCTAGGGAAAGACCATTCGGGTTCCATTTTCGAGAACTACACGAAAACAGACAATCTAACTCTAACAGAAATACATATTATCCTTTAAAGACTTGATTCTCCCCACACTTAGTTAGCTGTGGTATCGAAATTGTGATTAACTTCATTGTCGATTTCCATTGGACTATCTATGTAATGTTTAACTCTGTGACCATTAACCTTAAATTCAATCCCATTTGAATTTATTAACTCTACTGTTCCGTATGGAAAAACTCTTTTGACTATGAATGGTCCAGACCATCTTGATTTCAATTTTCCAGGAAATAGCTTGAATCGTGAATTGAAAAGAAGAACTATGTCTCCTTCTTTGAATTCTTTTGAACTTCTGATTCTTTTATCATGCCATTTCTTTGTTCTTTCTTTATAGATTAACGAATTTTCGTATGCTTCATGTCTTAATTCTTCTAATTCGTTTAATTGACTTAACCGTAGACGTCCAGCTTCATGTAAATCAAGATTACATGTCTTCAAAGCCCAAAATGCTTTGTGTTCAATTTCTACTGGAAGATGACATGCTTTTCCATAAACGAGTCTAAAAGGTGTGGTTCCAATTGGAGTTTTGTAGGCTATTCTAAAAGCCCAGAGTGCATCCTCCAATTTAATGGACCATTCCTTCGAATTTGATCCTACGGTTTTTTCTAGAATACGTTTTAAAGCTCGGTTGGTATTTTCAACTTATCCACTTGTTTGTGGATGATATGCGGTGGAGATTTTATGAGTTACTCCATATCTTTTAAGAACTTTCTCAAGTTGATTATTACAGAAATGAGTACCCCGATCACTTATTAAAGCTTTCGGTGTTTCAAACCTTGCAAAAAGACGTTTTAAAAAGTTGACTACAACTCGTGCATCGTTAGTTGGGAGAGCTTGTGCTTCCGCCCATTTAGATACATAATCAATGGCTACGAGAATATAGAGATTATTATGAGATTTTGGAAATGGACCCATAAAGTCAATACCCCAAATGTCAAATACTTCACATACTTGAATGACATTTTGTGGCATTTCATCACGTTGACTTATTTTTCCGGCCCTTTGACAAGCATCACAGGATTTGCAAAGAAGGTGTGCGTCTTTGTAAATTGTAGGCCAATAGAATCCAGCATCATAAACTTTTCTTGCTGTTAGTTGAGGCCCATAGTGCCCTCCTGTTGGTCCTGTGTGACAATGGTTTAAAATTTTACTAGCTTCATCTTCGAATAAACATCGGCGTATTATTTCATCTGGACAACTTTTAAACAGATGTGGATCTTCCCAGAAATAGTGTTTTATATCACTGAAGAATTTCTTTCGTTTTTGGTACGATAATCCTTTTTCAAGGAATCCACATACTAAATAGTTTGCATAGTCTGCAAACCATGGAATTTCATTATAATCTATCTTCAATAGATATTCATCAGGAAAGTTGTCTTGTATGGCCGATTCATTTAGAACTTCTAATTCGGGATTTTCAAGACGAGAAAGATGATCTGCGGCGAGATTTTCTGCTCCTCTTTTATCTCGGATTTCAATATCGAACTCTTGTAAGAGTAAGATCCAACGGATTAATCTTGGTTTGGCATCTTGTTTCGAAAATAGGTATATAAGAGCAGAATGGTCGGTATAGACCACCGTTTTTGCTAGAACGAGATATGAACGAAATTTGTCAAAAGCAAAGACAATAGCAAGGAGTTCTTTTTCAGTAGTTGTGTAATTCGTTTGTGCTTCTTGTAACGTCTTCCTAGCATAATATATAGGTTGAAATCGTTTTTTAATCCTTTGTCCTAAAACGGCTCCCATTGCAAAATCACTTGCATCGCACATTAGTTCAAACGGTAGATTCCAATTTGGTGTTATCATGATCGGTGCATTAGTGAGTTTCTCTTTAAGAATATTAAAAGATTTGATGCATTCATCTGAAAAGATGAATGGAGCATCCTTTTCTAGGAGTTTATTCATAGGAGTGGCAATTTTAGAAAAATCTTTTATGAAACGTCGGTAAAAACCGGCATGCCCTAGAAAACTCCTAACTCCTCTAACATTGGTGGGATGTGGAAGTTTAGCAATTACATCTACTTTAGCTCTATCCACTTCAATTCCTTCTTTTGAAATTTTATGTCCAAGAACGATGCCTTCTTTAACCATGAAATGGCATTTCTCCCAATTAAGTACTAGATTTGATTGTTCGCATCTAATATGCATTCGTTCCAGATTAAATAGACATGATTCAAATATATCACCGAAGACTGAAAAGTCATCCATGAAAACTTCCATGCATTCTTCTATCATGTCGTGAAAAATCGCCATCATACACCTTTGAAAGGTTGCAGGGGCGTTACAAAGTCCAAATGGCATGTGTTTGTAAGCAAAAGTACCATAAGGGCACGTGAATGTGGTTTTCTCTTGATCTTCGGGTGCTATTGGAATTTAAAAATATCCGGAAAAACCATCTAGAAAACAATAGTAACTATTTCCGTCTAGCCTTTCCAACATTTGATCAATGAAAGGTAAGGGAAAGTGATCTTTTCTGGTGGCGTCATTTAATTTTCTATAATCAATACATACACGCCATCCTGTTACAGTCTTAGTAGGAATAAGCTCATTTTTCTCATTTGTGATAACAGTCATGCCACCCTTCTTAGGCACGCATTGAACTGGGCTTACCCATGGACTATCAGAAATTGGATAAATTAGACCTGCATCTAGCAGTTTAATAATTTCTTTTTTAACAACATCTTGCATATTAAGATTTAGTCTTCGTTGGCGTTGCACATACGTTTTATGACCTTCTTCCATAAGGATTTTATGTGTGCAATACGAAGGACTTATTCCTTTAAGATCATGAATCTTCCATGCAATGGCTGGTTTATGAGCTTTCAACACAGAAATGAGTTGAGATTTTTCATTTTCAGTAAGAGAAGACGATATTATTACAGGTAATTCAGATTCACCATGTAAATAAGCGTATTCCAAATGGTTTGGAAGTGGCTTTAGCTCTAATTTCGGTGGTTCTTCTATCGATGATTTATATCGATATCTGTCTTCTTCTTTTAGCATTTGAATTTCTTCTGTTGTTGGTTCATATCCATTAGCTATTAGTGTAGCTAACATTTCAACTTCATCAATTGGTTCAGTTCCTTCTCCTAAAGAACATTCTCCTGTTCCTTATAATTCTGGAAATTCTTCTAACAATTCTGCATGTGAATCTATAGTTTGAATATAATAACATGTATCATCTGCAGATTGCGGTTGTTGCATTGCTCTATCAACTGAAAAGGTAACACTCTCATCCTCTATACTTAGGGTCAATTTCTTACCGAACACATCTATCATTGCTTTAGCCGTGTTTAAGAATGGTCTTCCTAATATGAGAGGAACTTGAGAATCTTCTTCCATGTCCAGAACAACAAAATCTACTGGAAATACTAAAGTACCAACATTTACTAGCATGTTCTCCATTATCCCTCTAGGATATTTTATTGATCTATCGGCTAGTTGTATACTTATTCTTGTTGGTTTCAATTCTCCAAGGTCTAGTTTAGTGTATAATGAATACGGCATTAAATTTATACTAGCACCTAAGTCTGCCAACGCTTCTATTGAACTAAGACTACCCAGAAAACATGGAATTATGAAACTAACTGGATCAGATAGTTTTTCTGGTATCTTATTCAACAGCACTGCTGAGCAATTAGCATTCATAGTAACAGCCGAGAGTTCTTCCATTTTCTTTCTATTTGAGATTAGATCTTTCAGAAATTTAGCATATCTAGGCATTCCTGAAATCACATCAATGAAAGGAAGACTTACATTTATCTATTTAAACATATCCAAGAATTTGGATTGCTCGGCTTCAAGTTTCTCTTTCTTCATTTTACTCGAGTAAGGAAGTGGTGGTTGGTATGGTTTAACATAAGGTTTAGCCTTAACTGTGTTATCTTCATTAACCTTTTCAACTACCGGTTCTTTTTCCTTATCTTGATCAGGTTGTGGTTCTTGTGGAGTAGGAATAGTTTCATCAGAAGTTACAGGTATTTCAGGTGGTTTAAGTGTTGTACCACTTCTTGTGGTAATGGCTTTAGCTGTTTCATTCCGGGGGTTAGCATTTGTATCACTAGGTAAACTTCCCGGTTTTCTTTCACCTATTAACCTTGCTAGGTTACTTACTTCTTGTTCCAAGTTTTGAATAGAAGCTTGTTGATTTCTAAATGCTTGAGCATTTTGTTCATTCATTTGTTTCTGAGATGTGAGAAACTGCGTTTGAGTTTCAACTAGCTTCGTCATCATATCTTCTAAATTCGGCTTTTTATCATCGGTTTGTGGTGGTTTGTTTTGAAAATTAGGGCTTTGCTGGTTGTAAGTATTGTTGGATACTTGTTGATTACTAGGACCTTGTTGGTTGTTGTATGGAACATTTCGATTATAATTCTGGTTTTGATTGTAAATCGGTCTTGGCGGTTGATAATTATTCTGATAATTATTTCCAGGCCTTTGGTTTATGTACAAAATATTCTCTCTTTGTTCCATTGTTAGTTCAATACTGAGACAATCTTTTGTCAAATGTGGTCCTCCACACTGCTCACAACTAATTCGTATTGAGTGGATATCCTTAGTCATCTTTTCCATTCGTCTCTCGACAGCATCTATCTTTGCGGAAATGGAATCTAAGTCATGGCTAGAATCGGCTCTAGATGCTTTAGATGATCTAACGATATCTTTTTCTTGGTGCCACTCATGTGAGTGGGAAGCAGTGTTATCAATAATTTTGTAAGCATCAGTTTCGGTTTTCTTCATAATAGAACCACCAGCTGCTATATCGATGTCTTTCCTTGTAGTGATGTCGCATCCTTGGTAGAATATTTGTACTATTTGACAGGTGTCTAAACCATGTTGCAGACATCCTCTCAACAACTTTTCAAATCTAGTCCATGCCTCATATAGAGTTTCATTTAGTTTCTGTGTGAACGTAACAATTTCTCCTTGAAGTCTTACGGCTTTAGATGCTGGAAAGAATTGTTTAAGAAATTTTTCAACTAAAACGTCCCATGTATCAATCGCCCCTTCAGGTAACGATTCCAATCAATCTTTGGCTTCTCCCTTTAAAGTCCAGGGAAATAACATGAGATTTATCTGTTCATCCTCAACTTCTCTTATTTTAAATAGTGTGCAGATCCTATTAAAGGTACGAAGATGTTCGTTTGGATCTTCTTTCGGCGCACCACTAAATTGGCATTGATTAGTCACCATGTGTAGAATTTGTCCTTTGATTTCATAATCTGGCGCATTAATGTCTGGATGAGTAATTGCGTGACCTTGGCCAGTGCGTTTAGCTCTCATTCGGTCTTCATACTTAAAGGTTCCATTACTTCCATAATTGAATTTGTTGAATCTGAATCACTAGAGGATTCTGATTTAATGGTTCGTTCCTCAACAATCTCTGTTTGAATGATTGGTGGTTCCGGAGGAAAATTTAATGGTTCAGGATCTATGAATTGTCCCTGAATATTATCCGGATTCTCAATTGTGAGGTCGGGTTCAAAAAATGGATTATCGGAAATTTGAATTGGAGTACTTGGTCGACTGGATGACGATTCTAAAGGAAAATCAACGGCGGTAATATTTGATAGATGTCTTGATCTAGTTACAGGTGGTGAACGTACAAAAGGTGGTGAACGTCTTGCTCGGTGCATTCACTGATTATCCTATTAGTTTTTAAAAGGAAAGAAAAATTATATAAGTTATCCAATTAATAGACTTTTCTGATTTTGCCCACATTTCGAATAGCCAAAAGATGCAGCAGAGGGGCAGGATTCGTTTGGTCTCAATATAATTGAGGACTGTTTGGCTCCAATAACCCGGTCCACGTACAAATCCAACTATTACTACGAACCAGAAAATTTTGATGTCTATCAATTTAACCACTTAAAATAAATTTTCGTAATTTTAAGAAGTATAGATAAGAAGTAAAAATAAAATCTATGTCCTAAAACTAGAATAGCGAGAAATAAGAAAGAAAAAGAGTGCGTCGAAAAAGAGTGCGTCGAAAAATGTCGAAAAAGAAAAGATCGAAAAAATAAAAGGCGTCGAAAAATAAGAAATAATAAAAAAAAATGACTTATAGAACTTAAAAACACTCGACTAACCCAACCTTATTACTATCACTAACTTAAAATTATAATCGCAAATTGAGATCACTAATTAGAATGATAATTGATACATAGGTAAAAGGTGTCTAAAAATATTAAAGCTTACAGGAAAAATTATATCCCAAATGGCAATATCTTAAAAAGGAACTAAAACTTAAAAAGGCGTCGCAAAATTCTAAAGCACCTATATCTTACTCAAAAGAAAAAGCACTTAAGGGATTTTACGGCAAAGCCTAAAAATCTAGAAATAAAAATAACTATGGCAAAAACTATGAATTAAAACTAAATACGAGCGAAAAATACAAAAAATTACGCTAAAACAATTAAAAAGTGACAAAATATAAAAATATACTAAAAGTTGTAAAAAGTACAATTTTTTATAAAAATATTATTTTTATATTATTTATTTTATAAAATTATTAATTTTATAATTTAATTAAACTAATTTAACTAAATATATAAATTAAATCTAAAAATCTAAACTAAATAATAAATTAACAAAAACTAATTAGGGTTTAATTAAAAATTAATAATAATAATTACTCCGTAATAAATGCTTTTAGGGTTCCTGTGTACCCGTGTCAGGGCTGCTCCGCGAGTTGCGGTGCCCGAAGCTGCTGGAAAACTCCGCGAGTCGCGGGGTTCAAAAATTCAGATTAGGTGCAGGTTTAAATTCAACAGGTCAGTTTTATTTATATTTTATTTATTTATTTTTCTGTTTTAAATAAAATATATTTATATAAATTTAATAAATCTTATATTTTAAAACCTAAAATAAAAATAGAAATATTTTATAATTTTATAAATAAAACTCTTAAAACTAGATTTATAAATGTTTTTTTTCGGTTTTTTATTTAATGTTTAAAATAAAAACAAAATAAATAAAACTTATATTTTTATAAAATAAAAATAAAGAAACTTTATAAAACTTAAATATTTAACAAATTCTTAAAAATATTTATATTTTTGTTTTTCTTTTTATATTTTCGAATATATAAAACGTATTTTTATAAAAACGTATTTTTATAAAAGTAAACTAAAAATAAAAATCTTTTTGTTTTTTTTAAATATATATTAGCGTTGCGCTTCCGGCTTTTAAGCTAGATGTTCCCCAGCAGCGGCGCCAAAAATGCTTGATGTTCTGCGAGGTGTATATAAAATAGCTTATATTTTACAAGGAAATACTATTAAATACGATACAATTTTACACAAGATATTTATTTATTTATAGAATGGATATACTTAACCTTGCTACAACACTTATAGGCAGTGTACCTAATCGTACAGTAGTGTAGTTTTTAGTAAGTCCGGTTCGGTCCACAGGGAAAATCTTTTAAACAAAGCTTAACGCTATATTAGTTTTATTTTATAAAAATACAAATATATATATAAGTAATATTATTATTATAAAGGGGGGTTTTTACCGTTTAATGACCGGTTTGTCGATTTTAAAAACTTTATTGTAGTTAAAACAAAATGTAAAATATTAAATAAATAAAAGACTTAATTTAAAGCGTAAAGTAAATAACGATAATGAAATTGCGATAAATAAAAGTGCGATAAAATAAACTTGCGATAATTAAAAAGTACGATAATTAAAAGTGCAATTAAATACAATAACAATAAAAGTGCGATAATTAGAAGTACAATTAAATATAAAATAAAGGAAATTAAATATGAAATAAAAGAATTATGCTTATTTAAACTTCCGTAATCATGATGTTTGACGTGTTGATTTTAGTTTTATGCCCATGGTTTAATTGTCCTTTGTCCTGGATTATTTAATATGTCCGTCTGGTTTTTGTCCATAACAGTCCATCAGTCTTAAATATAAAGTGCGAGTATCCTCGTCAAATTATCCTTATACCCGAAGTTATATATTCTAACTAATTGGGGACTTAAACTGTAACAAGGTTTTATTACTTTGTTTAATAATTACACCAGGATGTTGACTGAGTGTAACCCAAGGTTTTAATACTTTATTATCAATTATGCCAAGTGTCCTTGTACATAATTTCACCCATGTTTTAATAATTCTAGTGACTATTAATCCATTCCCATGTCCGGTTAAATGAACGATTATTCGTACATATAAATACCCTGCCCATCATATCCGATCGAGTGTATATGGTTATTTATAGGGACGTCCAATTGTGAATCTTTATATTAAAATTAACAAACTATCATTTAGTTAAACAAATATAAAGCCCATTAATAGCCCATAGTCTAATTTCCACAAGTGTCGTTCTTTTGTCCAAACCCCAATTATGGTACAAAGCCCAATTACTCAATTTTAGTAATTAGCCCAACATCATGATTACTTCGTTTTAAATAGGCATAATAATAACTTAGCTACGAGACATTAAATTAAAAAGGTTGAACATAACTTACAATGATTAAAAATAGCGTAGCGTTACACGGACAGAATTTCGACTTACACCCTTACAATATTCGCTAACATACCCTTATTATTAGAATTAAAATTAAAATTAAAATTAAAATTAAAATATTTACGTATAGATATAGAGAGATTGATATTTTTGGATATATTTTTCGTCGAACTGCGTTGGCTTTTATAGGAATTTGAGTCCAGGTGAACTCCGCGAGTCGCGTAATTTTTTGCCTTCAAACTCCGCAACTCGCGGAGTTTGAAATTATAGCTCACCCAGCTTTGGCTCTTTGTTTGCCGACGATTTATAAATATATTATAATATATATATTAATTTTAAGAATTAATTATATATTATATTATATTTATATACATAGTTAACTTGTAATTTTTAGTCCGTTGCGTCGAGTGTTGAGAGTTGACTCTGGTCCCAGTTCCGGATTTTCGAACGTCCTTGCGTACAATTTAATATCTTGTACTTTGCGTTTTGAATCTTGTACTCTTGTAATTTTGAGACGTTTCTTATCGATAATTGGAGCCTCTTTGATTGTCTTTTGTACTTTTGAGCTTTTTGGTCGTTTGCGTCTTCAATTCGTCGAATCTGTCTTTTGTCTTCACCTTTTATTATTTAAACGAATATCACTTTTAAATAGAACAATTGCAACTAAAAGCTTGTCTTTCTTGAGGAATAATGCTATGAAATATATGTTCATTTTTAGCATTATCATGTATACTCAGGCTTAACCGATCCGCTAGATTTCTTACATCGGTTCAAAGGAGTTGTGAGTACATATAATTGGGACGAGCCCATTGCGTGCAGAGTTTTTCCCATGGTCATGCAAGGCCTAGCGTGAGAATGCTTCCACTATTTAAATGCGCGTAGCATTACTGGCTTTATTGTTCTTCGCGAAAAATTCTTTCTGCAATTTCAAAACCTATTGCCGCAAAAGAAGACGCACATTGAGTGCCATGATATCAAGCAAGGGTTCAAAGAAATGCTAGGTGGATTGCTTACGCGTTATGTTTATGAATGTCAGAAGATACCAAATCTGCATGAAGATCAAAAGATCTCTAGTTTTGTCCACGCAATCAATCCGCAGAAACATCCCACATTAGTGCGGAGATTACGCAAAGATGTGCCGCAAACCTTTGCAAAGGTTATCTAGGAAACTTACGATTATATTCGCTGTGGTGAAGATAGCAACATTACCCAAAACTGCAATTGGGGTAAAGATAGAAATTGGCGAGATGATCATGATTCTTACCGCGATGGTAACCAAGATAATTATTGTGATAACAACCATGGATCAGGGTATCAACGAAGAAATAACAATGGTGTTTACCAGCGCAGTGATCGACAACGTAATAATGGCGGTAATGGTAATCATGGGTATAATAATCGCGATCGCAACTCATCAAGAAAGTGGAGTGATGATTCATTCAGTATAATTCAAGCGTTGTCTAAAACACCAAAAGAGATCTTGATGCAGGAAAAGATTGCGAAAACTTTCCAAGATCCACCAACGCTACCAGAAAACAACAGACGCGATAAATCTAAATTTTGTGGTTTTCATGATGATTACGGTCATGACACAAACATATGCCGCGATCTAGTTGAGCTAATTGCAGAAGCCACAACGCAGGGGAAGATGGATCATTTGTTAATTAACAAAGCGTCAAGCACCGCAGATGCAATGATTACACCAAGTTTGAATAACACACCTAAGACACCTAATGTTAGCGCAACTGTTCAAAATGAGCTAAAGTCTCCTGCTGTCAAACATTTTGGTGTAAAGGTTGTTGGAAAGAAAGAAAATCTGCAAGAAATTAAAGTAATCAATATGGTTAAGATAAATAACGTTGCGCAGAAAAGAAAAGTTGAAGGGGCTATCGACAAATGGCAATTTGCACCAATAACATTCCCACCGGTACAACATTGCGGGTTATCTGATGAACCAATAATCATCTCATGTAAGATAGCAGATTCAGCAATTATCATCAGAAAAGTGCACATTGACACCGGAAGCAGCGTTGATGTCATGTATGAGCAGTGTTTCAAAAAATTGTCAGAAGACATCAAAGCAAAATTACTACCAACCGTAGTGTCAATTTCTGGATTTTCTGGCGAAGCAACATGGCCCTTGAGGCATTTGGAATTGAATATTAAGTTGATTGATGAAGTGGATGCAAAAAGAACGCGAAAGGCATCTTTGAATTTATATGTTATGCGTTCCACTTCACGCTTCAATATCTTATTAGGGCGCACTACGCTATGTAAGTTGGGCGTAATCTCATCAACAATTCATGGAATGGTTAAACTTGCAACGTACAAAGGTATAGCAACTGTAACATTCGCATAAACTAAGCCAATTTGTGCATTAATCACTACGTAGGAAAACGTGGGTGTCGAATGTCACAGAGTTATAACCAACCGCGTTGGTCCAAAACAAAGTGATGATAATGAGAAAGTGAATCATCTAGCAATGGCGATAGAATGCACATCGCAAACTCCGCTATATTTTGCTACAAAAATGGTAACTGCGAAAGATAGTAGCAGTTTGTTGGCGGCAGCTTTTATGCGCAATTTGTATTCTTTTGCAGCTGGGTTGCGCAGATTAATTCAAAAAGATCACGCAGATGATTCATTGTGTGTGCAAACCTCAGTTGAGACTGAAGGATCCGTTAATATGGTCATGCATGGCATGCAAATTGGATAAACAACAAAGAGAAAAGTTAAAGTACTTCATTATAACATCTGCGCATTATGGCGCATTATCAGAAATACTACCGCAATAAGGAAACACTTGTAAATATGTTAAAAATTGTTATCCTAGTGAAACGTTTATTTGTATGAAATTTTTTACATCAAAGTAAGGATGTTGTGCTTAAAGCACGTTTGCAATAAAAGTTTTTAAGTAATAAAGATAGTATTTGGAGAACACTATGGCGTGTTTCTTTTATGGTAACTTTGCTTAATAAGGTGCAATAATACTTAACAGCGATGGAAAAGTCCGCTATATTGGAACAAAAAATTACAATTGCAGTGTTTGCGAAATGATGGGACCTTGTATATATTATATTCCTAAGCTGTGAATCCGCCCAACTTAGATGCTTTGCAATAACACATGTGGCTTATTTTAAAAGCAATATTTTACCCATGGATCGTTTCGACGGACTTGGAAGATTCATAATGTATATTGAATATACGAGAGTGCACAATAATGAATATCGAAATTGTAAATGACAAGTCTAGAAATTATGAATATATTAAAGCGCTATATAAATGAAAAACAGTTGCAACTGAGATTTATAAAGGGAAACTTCATTGAATATTACGCAAAAGGGCTGCGTCAAAATTTTTACACAGGTTTACAAAATAATCGCGTATATTCACGCAATCAATAGCAAAAAAACTGCGAAGCTACAACTTTAGTTTCATGATGTCTTCTGCAGTTATGTCTTCTTTGCGGCTAATTTCAATAGCGCGGGAATGTCAATCTTTTCAATCTCCGTCGAACATGCCTTATATGCCTCACATGTGAAATGTCCCGTTCATATTGATTATAAACGTTCCATATTAATTGATTTCGTTGCGAGGTTTTGACCTCTATATGAGACGTTTTTCAAAGACTGCATTCATTTTTAAAACAACCATAACCTTTATTTTATCAATAAAGGTTTCAAAAGCATTACGTAGATTATCAAATAATGATAATCTAAAATATACTGCTTACACACGACCATTACATAATGGTTTACAATAGAAATATATTACATCGACATATGTTTCTTAAATGCAGTTTTTACACAATATCATGCAAACATGGACTCCAAATCTTGTCCTTATTTTAGTATGCAACAGCGGAAGCTCTTAGTATTCACCTGAGAATAAACATGCTTTAAACGTCAACAAAAATGTTGGTGAGTTATAGGTTTAACCTATATATATATATCAAATCGTAACAATAGACCACAAGATTTTATATTTCTATACACATCCCATACATAGAGATAAAAATCATTCATATGGTGAACACCTGGTAACCAACATTAACAAGATGCATATATAAGAATATCCCCATCATTCCAGGACACCCTTCGGATATGATATAAATTTCAAAGTACTAAAGCATCCGGTACTTTGGATGGGGTTTGTTAGGCCCAATAGATCTATCTTTAAGATTCGCGTCAATTAGGATGTCTGTTCCCTAATTCTTAGATTACCAGACTTAATAAAAAGGGGCATATTCGATTTCGATAATTCAACCATAGAATGTAGTTTCACGTACTTGTGTCTATTTTGTAAATCATTTATAAAACCTGCATGTATTCTCATCCCAAAAATATTAGATTTTAAAAGTGGAACTATAACTTACTTTCACAGATTTTTACTTCGTCGGGAAGTAAGACTTGGCCACTGGTCGATTCACGAACCTATAACAAATATGTACATATATATCAAAGTATATTCAAAATATATTTACAACACTTTTAATACATTTTGATGTTTTAAGTTTATTAAGTCAGCAGTCCACGTTAGTAACCTACAACTAGTTGTCCAACGTTAGATGTACAGAAAAAAATTGATATATATTATCTTCAATCAATCCACGACCCAGTGTATACACGTCTCAGGCTAGATCACGACTCAAAGTATATATATTTTTGGAATCAACCTCAACCCTGTATAGCTAACTCCCACATTACTGCATATAGAGTGTCTATGGTTGTTCCAAATATTATATACACATGGGTCGATATGATATGTCAAAACATTTGCATACGAGTCTATGGTATCCCAAGATTACATAATATATTAGAATATATGTATAATACAATATAAGTTAGCTAGGATATGATTAATATAGATTTGTTACCAATTTTCACGATGCTACAACAAGAAAAATTATCCAATCTTGTTTTACCCATAACTTCTTCATTTTAAATCCGTTTTGAGTGAATCAAATTGCTATGATTTCATATTGAACTTTATTTTCTGAATCTAACCAGAAAAAGTATAGGTTTATAGTCGGAAATATAAGTTACAAGTAGTTTTTGTAAAGGTAGTCATTTCAGTCGAAAGAACGACGTCTAGATGACCATCTTAATATTCGGGAAGACGGAACCCTGTATAGGGCTGAAAGGATTTGGGTACCAAAATTTGGAGATATGTGAGAAATGGTACTTAGAGAAGCTCATAAAACAAGATACTCAATACATCCTGGAACGGGGAAGATGTACAAGGATCTCAAGAAACATTTTTGGTGGCCGGGTATGAAAGCCGATGTTGCTAAATATGTAGGAGAATGTTTGACGTGTTCTAAGGTCAAAGCTGAGCATCAGAAACCATCAGGTCTACTTCAACAACCCGAAATCCCGGAATGGAAATGGGAAAACATTACCATGGATTTCATCACTAAATTGCCAAGGACTGCAAGTGGTTTTGATACTATTTGGGTAATAGTTGATCGTCTCACCAAATCAACACACTTCCTGCCAATAAGAGAAGATGACAAGATGGAGAAGTTAGCACCACTGTATTTGAAGGAAGTCGTCTCCAGACATGGAATACTAATCTCTATTATCTCTGATAGGGATGGCAGATTTATTTCAAGATTCTGGCAGACATTACAACAAGCATTAGGAACTCGTCTAGACATGAGTACTGCCTATCATCCACAAACTGATGGGCAGAGCGAAAGGACGATACCAATGCTTGAAGACATGCTACGAGCATGTGTTATTGATTTCGGAAACAGTTGGGATCGACATCTACCGTTAGCAGAATTTTCCTACAACAACAGCTATCATTCAAGCATTGAGATGGCGCCGTTTGAAGCACTTTATGGTAGAAAGTGCAGGTCTCTGATTTGTTGGAGTGAAGTGGGGGATAGACAGATTACGGGTCCGGAGATTATACAAGAAACTACTGAGAAGATCATCCAAATTCAACAACGGTTGAAAACCGCCCAAAGTTGACAAAAGAGCTACGCTGACATTAAAAGAAAAGATATAGAATTTGAAATTGGAGAGATGGTCATACTTAAAGTTGCACCTTGGAAAGGCGTTGTTCAATTTGGTAAACGAGGGAAATTAAATCCAAGGTATATTGGACCATTCAAGATTATTGATCGTGTCGGACCAGTAGCTTACCGACTTGAGTTACCTCAACAACTCGCGGCTGTACATAACACTTTCCACGTCTCGAATTTGAAGAAATGTTTTGCTAAAGAAGATCTCACTATTCCGTTAGATGAAATCCAAATCAACGAAAAACTTCAATTCATCGAAGAACCCGTCGAAATAATGGATCGTGAGGTTAAAAGACTTAAGCAAAACAAGATACCAATTGTTAAGGTTCGATGGAATGCTCGTAGAGGACCCGAGTTCACCTGGGAGCGTGAAGATCAGATGAAGAAGAAATACCCGCATCTATTTCCAGAAGATTCGTCAACACCTTCAACAGCTTAAAATTTCGGGACGAAATTTATTTAACGGGTAGGTACTGTAGTGACCCGAACTTTTCCATGTTTATATATATTAATTGAGATTGATATTTACATGATTAAATGTTTCCAACATGTTAAGCAATCAAACTTGTTAAGAATTGATTAATTGAAATATGTTTCATATAGACAATTGACCACCCAAGTTGACCGGCGATTCACGAACGTTAAAACTTGTAAAAATGACATGACGATATATATATGGATATACATATGGTTAACATGCGATTATGATAAGTAAGTATCTCCATAAGTATATTAACAATGAGTTATATACATATAAACAAGACTACTAACTTAAGGATTTCGAAACGAGACATATATGTAACGATTATCGTTGTAACGACATTTAAATGTATATATATCATATTAAGATATATTAATATACCATAATATCATGATAATATAATAATTTAACATCTCATTAGATATAATAAACAATGGGTTAACAACATTAATTGAGATCGTTAACTTAAAGGTTTCAAAACAACACTTACATGTAACGACTAACGATGACTTAACGACTCAGTTAAAATGTATATACATGTAGTGTATTTAGATGTATTAAAATACTTTTGGAAGACTTCAAGACATATATCAAAACACTCATACTTAACGAAAATGGTTACAGTTACTTTCCCATTCTTTTCTTGCATCAAGAATTCTAGTCGTATTCTTACCCGTATTATACACAGCTTCAAAACGTACTTACTATGGGTATATACCAATAGGAACTAGCATGGGATTCCACTCTTGATTATGTCATGTATGACTAATCAATTTTAACTTCTACCATGAGCTAGTCAACTAACTAGAACTCCTTTTAACCCCACTCACCACTCACCAATTACCACTCATCATTCACTCCATTTCACTTCCAATTCTCTTTATAATTCTCTCTCAACACACACACTATTATGAACGTATTTTTCCAGTAGTTAATCATCATCTTCATCAAAAATCACTTCAAGCATCAAGCTATAATCATCATAGGAAGAAAACTTCAAGAACACTTCAAAAATCCCTTCAAGTTTACTAATTTACTTCCAAGCTTTCTAATCCATTCCAAGTAATCATCTAAGATCAAGAAACCTTTGTTATATACAGTAGGTTATCTTTATTATTCAAGAACTTTCAAGCCATCCAAGATCCTTTGAAGCTAGATCATTTCTTGTCACTTCCAGTAGGTTTACCTACTAAAATTGAGGTTCGTGAATCAACCAGTGGCCAAGTCTTACTTCCGACGAAGTAAAAATCTGTGAAAGTGAGTTATAGTCCCACTTTTAAAATCTAATATTTTTGGGATGAGAATACATGCAGGTTTTATAAATGATTTACAAAATAGACACAAGTACGTGAAACTACATGTTATGGTTGAATTATCGAAATCGAATATGCCCCTTTTTATTAAGTCTGGTAATCTAAGAATTAGGGAACAGACACCCTAATTGACGCGAATCCTAAAGATAGATCTATTGGGCCTAACAAACCCCATCCAAAGTACCGGATGCTTTAGTACTTCGAAATTTATATCATATCCGAAGGGTGTCCCGGAATGATGGGGATATTCTTATATATGCATCTTGTTAATGTCGGTTACCAGGTGTTCACCATATGAATGATTTTTATCTCTATGTATAGGATGTGTAGTGAAATATGAAATCTTGTGGTCTATTGTTACGATTTGATATATATAGGTTAAACCTATAACTCACCAACATTTTTGTTGACGTTTTAAGCATGTTTATTCTCAGGTGATTATTAAGAGCTTCTGCTATTGCATACTTAAATAAGGACGAGATTTGGAGTCCATGCTTGTATGATATTGTGTAAAAACTGCATTCAAGAAACTTATTTTGTTGTAACATATTTGTATTGTAAACCATTATGTAATGGTCGTGTGTAAACAGGATATTTTAGATTATCGTTATTTGATAATCTACGTAAAGCTTTTTAAACCTTTATTGATGAAATAAAGGTTATGGTTTGTTTTAAAATGAATGCAGTCTTTGAAAAACATCTCATATAGAGGTCAAAGCCTCGCAACGAAATCAATTAATATGGAACTTTTTTAATCAATAAGAACGGGACATTTCAGTTGGTATCAGAGCGTTGGTCTTAGAGAACCAGAATTTTGCATTAGTGTGTCTTATCTAGTTTGTTAGGATGCATTAGTGAGTCTGGACTTCGACCGTGTTTACTTGAAAAATGATTGCTTAACAAATTTTGTTGGAAACTATATATTTTTAACATGTGAATATTATGTGATATATTAATCTCTTAACACGTTTGATATTATGTGATAGATGTCTACCTCTAGAACAAGTCCCATTGACTCACCTAATAATAATGAAGAGTCAAATATAAATTGGAATGATTCGTGGACTGATTCACAAGTTCCCGAAGAGGAACCGGAAGAAGAGTCGGAACCGGGAGAAGAATCGGAACCGGAAGAAGAATCGGAACCGGATGAAGAAATAGAACCGGTGGGGGAAATAATAAAACGGTTAAGTAAAAGAAAATCCTCAACCAACCGACCAAGGTTAATTATGGTCAATGGTGTTTCCGCCAAGGAAGTAAAATATTGGGAGGATTACCAATTCTCCGATGAATCGGATTCCGACGAGAATTCCGATGATGTTATAGAAATTACCCCAACTGAATTTAAAAAGGCAAAAGAAAATAATAAGGGAAAGGGCATAAAAATAGAGAAATCTAATTCCAACCCCGATGAACTTTATATGTATCGTCAACCCCCGAAGTCCTTAAGTTGTAACAATGACCCGGGAACCTCTAAACCACCAGGTTTTTCTAAACCAATGTGGATAACGACGGCTCGTATTAGGGGAACATCATATATCCCTAGAAACTTGACAAAACGAACCAAAACCGAAGAAGAAGAAACAAGCGAGTCGGAATAAGATAGTTGTATTCGTGTGGTGTAATATATGTAATATAGTGTGCTTATGATTTATGATATATGTAAAAATTGCTTGTATTAATAAGTATTTTTTTTTATGAATCTAACTCTTGTCTATTTTACAGTATAAAAACACAAAATGGATAGACAACCCAATATTTTAAGAGACCTACCCGGAGATATGATTGATGAAATCTTGTCTAGAGTCGGTCAGAATTCTTCGGCACAACTATTTAAGGCGAGATCAGTTTGTAAGACATTCGAAGAACGTTCCAAGAATGCCTTGGTTTATAAAAGGATTTCATTCGAAAGATGGGGGGATATCACATTGGGAAATCCATAAGTTACGATGTGTTTACTTTGACGCATATATTGCGGGGAACCCAAATGCTATTTTACGCAATGGGTTAAGAAATTATTTTGACTCAATATATCCGAATATTGGACTTCGTGATTTAGAAAAAGCGGCTAACATGCAACATAAAGAAGCATGTTATGCTTACAGATTAGTAATGTTCGCTTCTCACCAAAGTGAGAACAAGAACATCGGGCTACAACTATTAAACAAAACGTTCCCACAAGTGACGGAGTCGGTAATTGGGGTAAGAAATGAGGTTTTTAGATTGTTACGGGACTGTTGGACATTACGTAACTCTCGTCCCTTTGACAACGTTACAACACGCTGTCTTATCAACGGCCATAACGGTTATGTTCCACAAGACCAAGGATGGGAAGTAGTCCTAGTAAAACCAGAATGCATGACTTGTTTCTGGACGTATGAATTACGTGTCTTTATTGCCTTTGCTGAACGACTTGTGTACTAGCTAGAATTATCTTCACAACTATCTTGTATCAAAGTTATTGTGTGCTATATTTCATGCTTTATGTAAAATAAGCGGTATTGTAAGTTTGTAAAATATTGTATAAAAGTTTGAACGCGAAATATTATTATAATCAGTTTTTCATATAGAATTGTAGTAGTTGAATTGTATATTAGCTACTAAGTATGAACTTAACGGGTAGGTACTACCCGAATTTAAACTTATAAAATGCTAATATGAAGAAAAAGCTTTTATAAATGAGTTCATATTATGCTATGAAATACTATTAACTACTCTTAATATTCTGTATGATTAACTTGTTCCATTTGACTATTTTGAAGGAAATGGCACCGACTACTCGACACACCGTGAATATGAATGAAGAGGAATTCCATACTTTTCTAGCTTCAAACATAGCCGCAGTACAGGCTGCGCTACATACCAACAATAACCTTGGATCTAGCAGTACAGGAAATCGTGTAGGATGCACCTACAAAGAATTCACTGCCTGCAAACCTTTGGAATTTGATGGAACCGAAGGACCGATCGGATTGAAACGGTGGACCGAGAAGGTCGAATCGGTGTTTGCCATAAGTAAGTGTACTGAAGAGGACAAAGTAAAGTATGCTACGCATACCTTCATAGGTTCTGCGTTAACAAGGTGGAATACCTATCTAGAGCAAGTGGGACAAGACGATGCGTACGCACTACCGTGGTCAGCATTCAAGCACTTGATGAACGAGAAGTACCGTCCCAGAACCGAGGTCAATAAGCTCAAGACAGAACTTAGAGGGTTACGAACCCAAGGATTTGATATTACCACGTACGAAAGACGATTCACAGAATTGTGCCTATTGTGTCCGGGAGCATTCGAAGATGAGGAAGAGAAGATCGACGCGTTTGTGAAAGGATTACCGGAAAGAATCCAAGAAGATATAAGTTCACACGAGCCCGCCTCCATACAACAGGCATGTAGAATGGCTCACAAACTAGTGAACCAGATTGAAGAAAGAATTAAAGAACAGACTGCTGAAGAGGCCAATGTGAAGCAAGTCAAAAGAAAGTGGGAGGAAAACGGTGATAAGAATCACCAATATAACAACAACAGTAATTACAACAATAATCGCAACAATTATCCCAACAATCGCAACATCAATCGCAACTACAACAAACGGCCCAACAACAACAACAACAACAGCAACTACAACAATCATCCCAACAACAATAATAACCACAACAACAACAACAATCAGAAGCAGCTATGCCAAAGGTGTGAAAAGTATCACTCGGGGTTCTGCACCAAATTTTGCAACAAGTGTAAAAGAAATGGTCATAGCGCGGCGAAGTGTGAGGTCTACGGACCAGGGGTTAATAGAACGAAAGGAACGAATGGTGTCGAAATGAGTAATGGTGGAGCAAGTAGTGTCGGAGCAAGTTATGTCAATGTAGTTTGTTATAAATGTGGAAAACCGGGCCACATTATTAGAAATTGCCCGAACCAGGAGAACACGAATGGACAAGGCAGCGGAAGAGTTTTCAATATTAATGCGGCAGAGGTACAAGAAGACCCGGAGCTTGTTACGGGTACGTTTTTTATTGACAATAAATCTGCTTACGTTTTATTTGATTCGGGTGCGGATAGAAGCTATATGAGTAGAGATTTGTGTGCTAAATTAAGTTGTCCATTGACGCCTTTGGATAGTAAATTTTTACTCGAATTAGCAAATGGTAAATTAATTTCAGCAGATAATATATGTCGGAATCGAGAAATTAAACTGGTTAGCGAAACATTTAAGATTGATTTGATACCAGTAGAGTTAGGGAGTTTTGAAGTGATAATCGGTATGGACTGGTTGAAAGAAGTGAAAGCAGGGATCGTTTGTTACAAAAATGCAATTCGCATTATACGAGAAAAAGGAAAACTCTTAATGGTGTACGGAGAAAAGGGCAACACGAAGCTACATCTTATTAGTAATTTGAAGGCACAAAAACTAATAAGAAAAGGTTGCTATGTTGTTCTAGCACACGTCGAGAAAGTACAAACTGAAGAAAAGAGCATCAATGATGTTCCCATTGCAAAAGAATTTCCCGATGTATTTCCGAAAGAATTACCGGGATTACCCCCACATCGATCCGTTGAATTTCAAATAGATCTTGTACCAGGAGCTGCACCAATAGCTCGTGCTCCTTACAGACTCGCACCCAGCGAGATGAAAGAACTGCAAAGCCAATTACAAGAACTTTTATAGCATGGTTTCATTCGACCAAGCACATCACCATGAGGAGCTCCTGTTTTGTTTGTCAAGAAGAAAGATGGTACATTCAGGTTGTGTATCGACTACCGAGAGTTGAACAAACTTACCATCAAGAACCGCTACCCACTACCGAGAATCGATGACTTATTTGATCAACTACAAGGCTCGTCTGTTTATTCAAAGATTGACTTACGTTCCGGGTATCATCAAATGCGGGTGAAAGAAGATATTCCAAAGACTGCTTTCAGAACACGTTACGGTCATTACGAGTTTATGGTCATGCCATTTGGTTTAACTAATGTACCAGCTGTGTTCATGGACCTTATGAACCGAGTGTGTGGACCATACCTTGACAAGTTTGTCATTGTTTTCATTGATGACATACTTATTTACTCAAAGAATGACCAAGAACACGGTGAACATTTGAGAAAGGTGTTAGAAGTATTGAGGAAGGAAGAATTATACGCTAAGTTTTCAAAGTGTGCATTTTGGTTGGAAGAAGTTCAATTCCTCGGTCACATAGTGAACAAAGAAGGTATTAAGGTGGATCCGGCAAAGATAGAAACTGTTGAAAAGTGGGAAACCCCGAAAACTCCGAAACACATACGCCAGTTTTTAGGACTAGCTGGTTACTACAGAAGGTTCATCCAAGACTTTTCTAGAATAGCAAAACCCTTGACTGCATTAATACATAAAGGGAAGAAATTTGAATGGAATGATGAACAAGAGAAAGCGTTTCAGTTATTGAAGAAAAAGCTAACTACGGCACCTATATTGTCATTGCCTGAAGGGAATGATGATTTTGTGATTTATTGTGACGCATCAAAGCAAGGTATCGGTTGTGTATTAATGCAACGAACGAAGGTGATTGATTATGCGTCTAGACAATTGAAGATTCACGAACAAAATTATACGACGCATGATTTGGAATTAGGCGCGGTTGTTTTTGCATTAAAGACTTGGAGGCACTACTAATATGGGGTCAAAAGTATTATATATACAGACCACAAAAGTCTTCAACACATATTTAATCAGAAACAACTGAATATGAGGCAGCGTAGGTGGATTGAATTGTTGAATGATTACGACTTTGAGATTCGTTACCACCCGGGAAAGGAAAATGTGGTAGCCGATGCCTTGAGCAGGAAGGACAGAGAACCCATTCGAGTAAAATCTATGAATATAATGATTCATAATAACCTTACTACTCAAATAAAGGAGGCGCAACAAGGAGTTTTAAAAGAGGGAAAGTTAAAGGATGAAATACCCAAGGGATCGGAGAAGCATCTTAATATTCGGGAAGACAGAACCCGGTATAGGGCTGAAAGGATTTAGGTAATAAAATTTGGAGATATGAGAGAAATGGTACTTAGAGAAGCTCATAAAACCAGATACTCAATACATCCTGGAACGGGGAAGATGTACAAGGATCTCAAGAAACATTTTTGGTGGCCGGGTATGAAAGCCGATGTTGCTAAATATGTAGGAGAATGTTTGACGTGTTCTAAGGTCAAAGCTGAGCATCAGAAACCATCAGGTCTACTTCAACAACCCGAAATCCCGGAATGGAAATGGGAAAAACATTACCATGGATTTCATCACTAAATTGCCAAGGACTGCAAGTGGTTTTGATACTATTTGGGTAATAGTTGATCGTCTCACCAAATCAGCACACTTCCTGCTAATAAGAGAAGATGACAAGATGGAGAAGTTAGCACGACTGTATTTGAAGGAAGTCGTCTCCAGACATGGAATACCAATCTCTATTATCTCTGATAGTGATGGCAGATTTATTACAAGATTCTGGCAGACATTACAGTAAGCATTAGGAACTCGTCTAGACATGAGTACTGCCTATCATCCACAAACTGATGGGCAGAGCGAAAGGACGATACAAACGCTTGAAGACATGCTACGAGCATGTGTTATTGATTTCGGAAATAGTTGGGATCGACATCTACCATTAGCAAAATTTTCCTACAACAACAGCTACCATTCAAGCATTGAGATGGCGCCGTTTGAAGCACTTTATGGTAGAAAGTGCAGGTCTCCGATTTGTTGGAGTGAAGTGGGGGATAGACAGATTACGGGTCCGGAGATTATACAAGAAACTACCGAGAAGATCATCCAAATTCAACAACGGTTGAAAACCGCCCAAAGTCGACAAAAGAGCTACGCTGACATTAAAAGAAAAGATATAGAATTTGAAATTGGAGAGATGGTCATGCTTAAAGTTGCACCTTGGAAAGGCGTTGTTCGATTTGGTAAACGAGGGAAATTAAATCCATGGTATATTGGACCATTCAAGATTATTGATCGTGTCGGACCAGTAGCTTACCGACTTGAGTTACCTCAACAACTCGCGGCTGTACATAACACTTTCCACGTCTCGAATTTGAAGAAATGTTTTGCTAAAGAAGATCTCACTATTCCGTTAGATGAAATCCAAATCAACGAAAAACTTCAATTCATCGAAGAACCCGTCAAAATAATGGATCGTGAGGTTAAAAGACTTAAGCAAAACAAGATACCAATTGTTAAGGTTCGATGGAATGCTCGTAGAGGACCCGAGTTCACCTGGGAGCGTGAAGATCAGATGAAGAAGAAATACCCGCATCTATTTCCAGAAGATTCGTCAATACCTTCAACAGCTTAAAATTTCGGGACGAAATTTATTTAACGGGTAGGTACTGTAGTGACCCGAACTTTTCCATGTTTATATATATTAATTGAGATTGATATTTACATGATTAAATGTTTCCAACATGTTAAGCAATCAAACTTGTTAAGACTTGATTAATTGAAATATGTTTCATATAGACAATTGACCACCCAAGTTGACCGGCGATTCACGAACGTTAAAACTTGTAAAAACGACATGACGATATATATATGGATATACATATGGTTAACATGAGATTATGATAAGTAAGTATCTCCATAAGTATATTAACAATGAGTTATATACATATAAACAAGACTACTAACTTAAGGATTTCGAAACGAGACATATATGTAACGATTATCGTTGTAACAACATTTAAATGTATATATATCATATTAAGATATATTAATATATCATAATATCATGATAATATAATAATTTAACATCTCATTAGATATAATAAACAATGGGTTAACAACATTAATTGAGATCGTTAACTTAAAGGTTTCAAAACAACACTTACATGTAACGACTAACGATGACTTAACGACTCTGTTAAAATGTATATACATGTAGTGTATTTAGATGTATTAAAATACTTTTGGAAGACTTTAAGACATATATCAAAACACTCATACTTAACGAAAATGGTTACAGTTACTTTCCCATTCTTTTCTTGCATCAAGAATTCTAGTCGTATTCTTACCCGTATTATACACAGCTTCAAAACGTACTTACTATGGGTATATACCAATAGGAACTAGCATGGGATTCCACTCTTGATTATGTCATGTATGACTAATCAATTTTAACTTCTACCATGAGCTAGTCAACTAACTAGAACTCCTTTTAACCCCACTCACCACTCACCAATTACCACTCATCATTCACTCCATTTCACTTCCAATTCTCTTTCTAATTCTCTCTCAACACACACACACTATTATGAACGTATTTTTCCAGTAGTTAATCATCATCTTCATCAAAAATCACTTCAAGCATCAAGCTATAATCATCATAGGAAGAACACTTCAAAAATCCCTTCAAGTTTACTAATTTACTTCCAAGCTTTCTAATCCATTCCAAGTAATCATCTAAGATCAAGAAACCTTTGTTATATACAGTAGGTTATCTTTCTTATTCAAGAACTTTTAAGCCATCCAAATTCCTTTGAAGCTAGATCATTTCTTGTCACTTCCAGTAGGTTTACCTACTAAACTTGAGGTTCGTGAATCAACCAGTGGCCAAGTCTTACTTCCGACGAAGTAAAAATCTGTGAAAGTGAGTTATAGTCCCACTTTTAAAATCTAATATTTTTGGGATGAGAATACATGCAGGTTTTATAAATGATTTACAAAATAGACACAAGTACGTGAAACTACATTCTATGGTTGAATTATCGAAATCGAATATGCCCCTTTTTATTAAGTCTGGTAATCTAAGAATTAGGGAACAGACACCCTAATTGACGCGAATCCTAAAGATAGATCTATTGGGCCTAACAAACCCCATCCAAAGTACCGGATGCTTTAGTACTTCGAAATTTATATCATATCCGAAGGGTGTCCCGGAATGATGGGGATATTCTTATATATGCATCTTGTTAATGTCGGCTACCAGGTGTTCACCATATGAATGATTTTTATCTCTATGTATGGGATGTGTATTGAAATATGAAATCTTGTGGTCTATTGTTATTATTTGATATATATAGGTTAAACCTATAACTCACCAACATTTTTGTTGACGTTTTAAGCATGTTTATTCTCAAGTGATTATTAAGAGCTTCTGCTGTCGCATACTTAAATAAGGACGAGATTTGGAGTCCATGCTTGTATGATATTGTGTAAAAACTGCATTCAAGAAACTTATTTTATTGTAACATATTTGTATTGTAAACCATTATGTAATGGTCATGTGTAAACAAGATATTTTAGATTATCGTTATTTGATAATCTACGTAAAGCTTTTTAAACCTTTATTGATGAAATAAAGGTTATGGTTTGTTTTAAAATGAATGCAGTCTTTGAAAAACGTCTCATATAGAGGTCAAAACCTCGCAACGAAATCAATTAATATGGAACGTTTTTAATCAATAAGAACGGGACATTTCATAGAATTAACTAAACTATGTTCTAGTGATTACAAGTTTAAACCTTCGAATAAGATAGCTTTATATGTATGAATCGAATGATGTTATGAACATCATTACTACCTCAAGTTTTCTGGATAAAGCTACTGGAAATGAGAAAAATGGATCTAGCTTCAAAGGATCCTTGGATGGCTTGAAAGTTCTTGAAGCAGAATCATGACACAAAAACAAGTTCAAGTAAGATTTCCACTCGAAATAAGATTGTTATAGTTATAGAAATTGAATCAAAGTTTGAATATGAGTATTACCTTGTATTAGAAAGATATCTTACTGTAAATAAGAAAGATTTCTTAAGGTTGGTTGATCACTCTACAAGATTGGAAGTAAGCTAGCAAACTTGGAAGTATTCTTGATTTTATGAAACTAGAACTTGTAGAATTTATGAAGAACACTTAGAACTTGAAGATAGAACTTGAGAGAGATCAATTAGATGAAGAAAATTGAAGAATGAAAGTGTTTGTAGGTGTTTTTGGTCGTTGGTGTATGGATTAGATATAAAGGATATGTAATTTTGTTTTCATGTAAATAAGTCATGAATGATTACTCATATTTTTGTAATTTTATGAGATATTTCATGCTAGTTGCCAAATGATGGTTCTCACATGTGTTAGGTGACTCACATGGGCTGCTAAGAGCTTATCATTGGAGTGTATATACCAATAGTACATACTTATAAAAGCTGTGTATTGTACGAGTACGAATACGGGTGCATACGAGTAGAATTGTTGATGAAACTGAACGAAGATGTAATTGTAAGCATTTTTGTTAAGTAGAAGTATTTTGATAAATGTCTTGAAGTCTTTCAAAAGTGTATGAATACATATTAAAACACTACATGTATATACATTTTAACTGAGTAGTTAAGTCATCGTTAGTCGTTACATGTAAGTGTTGTTTTGAAACCTTTAGGTTAACGATCTTGTTAAATGTTGTTAACCCATTGTTTATTAAATCAAATGAGATGTTAAATTATTACATTATCATGATATCATGATGTATTAATATATCTTAATATGATATATATACATTAAATGTCGTTACAACGATAATCGTTACATATATGTCTCGTTTCAAAATCATTAAGTTAGTAGTCTTGTTTTCACATATGTAGTTCATTGCTAATATACTTAATGATATGTTTACTTATCATAATATCATGTTAACTATATATATATATATATATATATATATATATATATATATATATATATATATATATATATATATATATATATATATATATATCCATATATATGTCATCATATAGTTTTTACAAGTTTTAACGTTCGTGAATCGCCGGTCAACTTGGGTGGTCAATTGTCTATATGAAACCTATTTCAATTAATCAAGTCTTAACAAGTTTGATTGCTTAACATGTTGGAAACACTTAATCATGTAAATAACAATTTCATTTAATATATATATATATAAACATGGAAAAGTTCGGGTCACTACAGTACCTACCCGTTAAATAAATTTCGTCCCGAAATTTTAAGCAGTTGGAGGTGTTGACGTATCTTCTGGAAATAAATGCAGGTATTTCTTCTTCATCATATCTTATCGTTCCCAGGTGAACTCGGGTCCTCTACGAGCATTCCATCGAACCTTAACAATTGGTATCTTGTTTTGCTTAAGTCTTTTAACCTCACGATCCATTATTTTGACGGGTTCTTCGATGAATTGAAGTTTTTCGTTGATTTGGATTTCATCTAACGGAATAGTGAGATCTTCTTTAGCAAAACATTTCTTCAAATTCGAGACGTGGAAAGTGTTATGTACAGCTGCGAGTTGTTGAGGTAACTCAAGTCGGTAAGCTACTGGTCCGACACGATCAATAATCTTGAATGGTCCAATATACCTTGGATTTAATTTCCCTCGTTTACCAAATCGAACAACACCTTTCCAAGGTGAAACCTTAAGCATGACCATCTCTAGAATTTCAAATTCTATATCTTTTCTTTTAATGTCGGCGTAGCTCTTTTGTCGACTTTGGGCGGTTTTCAACCGTTGTTGAATTTGGATGATCTTCTCGGTAGTTTCTTGTATTATCTCCGGACTCGTAATCTGTCTATCCCCCACTTCACTCCAACAAATCGGAGACCTGCACTTTCTACCATAAAGTGCTTCAAACGGCGCCATCTCAATGCTTGAATGATAGCTGTTGTTGTAGGAAAATTCTGCTAACGGTAGATGTCAATCCCAACTGTTTCCGAAATCAATAACACATGCTCGAAGCATGTCTTCAAGCGTTTGTATCGTCCTTTCGCTCTGCCCATCAGTTTGTGGATGATAGGAAGTACTCATGTCTAGACGAGTTCCTAATGCTTGCTGTAATGTCTGCCAGAATCTTGAAATAAATTTGTCATCCCTATCAGAGATAATAGAGATTGGTATTCCATGTCTGGAGACGACTTCCTTCAAATACAGTCGTGCTAACTTCTCCATCTTGTCATCTTCTCTTATTGGCAGGAAGTGTGATGATTTGGTGAGACGATCAACTATTACCCAAATAGTATCAAAACCACTTGCAGTCCTTGGCAATTTAGTGATGAAATCCATGGTAATGTTTTCCCATTTCCATTCTGGGATTTCAGGTTGTTGTAGTAGACCTGATGGTTTCTGATTTTCAGCTTTGACCTTAGAACACGTCAAACATTCTCCTACATATTTAGCAATATCGGCTTTCATACCTGGCCACCAAAAATGTTTCTTAAAATCCTTGTACATCTTCTCCGTTCCAGGATGTATTGAGTATCTGGTTTTATGAGCTTCTCTAAGTACCATTTCTCTCATATCTCCAAATTTTGGTACCCAAATTCTTTCAGCCCTATATCGGGTTCCGTCTTCCCGAATATTAAGATGCTTCTCCGATCCTTTGGGTATTTCATCCTTTAAATTTCCCTCTTTTAAAACTCCTTGTTGCGCCTCCTTTATTTGAGTAGTAAGGTTAGTGTGAATCATTATATTCATAGATTTTACTCGAATGGGTTCTCTGTCCTTTCTGCTCAAGGCGTCGGCTACCACATTTGCCTTCCCCGGGTGGTAACGAATCTCAAAGTCATAATCATTCAACAATTCAATCCACCTACGCTGCCTCATATTCAGTTGTTTCTGATTAAATATGTGTTGAAGACTTTTGTGGTCGGTATATATAATACTTTTGACCCCATATAAGTAGTGCCTCCAAGTCTTTAATGCAAAAACAACCGCGCCTAATTCCAAATCATGCGTCGTATAATTTTGTTCGTGAATCTTTAATTGTCTAGACGCATAAGCAATCACCTTCGTTCGTTGCATTAATACACAACCGAGACCTTGCTTTGATGCGTCACAATAAATCACAAAATCATCATTCCCTTCAGGCAATGATAATATAGGTGCCGTAGTTAGCTTTTTCTTCAATAATTGAAACGCCTTCTCTTGTTCATCCTTTCATTCAAATTTTTTCCCTTTATGCGTTAATGCAGTCAAGGGTTTTTCTATTTTGGAGAAATCTTGGATGAATCTTCTGTAGTAACCAGCCAATCCTAAAAATTGACGTATATGCTTGGGAGTTTTTGGGGTTTCCCACTTTTCAACGGTTTTGATCTTTGCTGGGTCCACCTGTATACCTTCTTTGTTCACTATGTGACCGAGGAATTGAACTTCTTCCAACCAAAATGCACACTTTGAAAACTTAGCGTACAATTTTTCTTTCCTCAATTCTTCTAGCACTTTTCTCAAATGTTCTTCGTGCTCTTGATCATTCTTTGAGTAAATAAGTATATCATCGATGAAAACAATGCCAAACTTGTCAAGATATAGCCCACACACTCGGTTCATAAGGTCCATGAATACAGGTGGTGCGTTAGTCAATCCAAACGGCATAACCATAAACTCGTAATGACCATAACGCATCCTAAAAGCAGTTTTTGGAATATCATCCTCCTTTACTCGCATTTGATGATATCCAGAACGTAAATCAATCTTTGAATAAACCGACGAGCCTTGTAATTGATCAAATAAGTCGTCAATTCTCGGCATTGGATAACGGTTTTTGATGGTAAGTTTGTTCAACTCTCTGTAGTCAATACACAACCTAAATGTACCATCCTTCTTCTTGACAAACAAAACAGGAGCTCCCCATGGTGATGTGCTTGGTCGAATGAAACTACGTTCTAATAGTTCTTGCAGTTGGCTTTGCAGTTCTTTCATCTCGTTGGGTGCGAGTCTATAAGGAGCACGAGCTATTGGTGCAGCTCCTGGTACAAGATCTATTTGAAATTCAACAGATCGATGTGGAGGTAGTCCCGGTAATTCTTTCGGAAATACATCGGGAAATTCTTTTGCCACGGGAACTTCATTGATGCTCTTTTCTTCAGTTTGTACTTTCTCGACGTGTGCTAGAACAGCATAGCAACCTTTTCTTATCAGTTTTTGTGCCTTCAAATTACTAATAAGATGTAGCTTCGTGTTGCCCTTTTCTCCGTACACCATTAAGGGTTCTCCTTCTTCTCGTACAATGCGAATTGCATTTTTATAACATACGATCTCTGCTTTCACCTTCTTCAGCCAGTCCATGCCAACTATTACATTAAAACTCCCTAACTCTACTGGTATCAAATCAATCTTAAATATTTCGCTACCTAGTTTAATTTCTCGATTCCGGCATATATAATCTGCTGAAATTAATTTACCGTTTGCTAATTCGAGTAAAAATTTACTATCCAACGGCGTCAATGGATAACTTAATTTAGCACAAAAATCTCTACTCGTATAGCTTCTATCCGCACCCGAATCAAATAAAACGTAAGCAGATTTATTGTCAATAAGAAACATACCCGTAACAAGCTCCGGGTCTTCCTGTGCCTCTGCCGCATTAATATTGAAAACTCTTCCGCGGCCTTGTCCATTCGTGTTCTCCTGGTTCAGGCAATTTCTAATAATGTGGCCCGGTTTTTCATATTTATAACAAACTACATTGGCATAACTTGCTCCGATACTACTTGCTCTGCCATTACTCGTTCCGACACCATTTGTTCCTTTTGTTCTGTTAACCCCTGGTCCGTAGACCTCACACTTCACCGCGCTATGACCATTTCTTTTACACTTGTTGCAAAATTTGTTGCAGAACCCTGAGTGATACTTTTCACACCTTTGGCATAGCTGCTTCTGATTGTTGTTGTTGTTGCGGTTGTTATTGTTGTTGGGATGATTGTTGTAGTTGTTGTTGTTATTGTTGGGCCGTTTGTTGTAGTTGCGATTGATGTTGCGATTGTTGGGATAGTTTTTGCGATTATTGTTGTAATTGCTGTTGTTGTTGTATTGGTGATTCTTATCACCGTTTTCCTCCCACTTTCTTTTGACTTGCTTCACTTTGGTCTCTTTAGCCGCCTGTTCTTTAATTCTTTCCTCAATCTAGTTCACTAGTTTGTGAGCCATTCTACATGCCTGTTGTATGGAGGCGGGCTCGTGTGAACTTATATTTTCTTGGATTCTTTCCGGTAATCCTTTCACAAACGCGTCGATCTTCTCTTCCTCATCTTCGAACGCTCTCGGACACAATAGGCACAATTCTATGAATCATCTTTCGTACGTGGTAATATCAAATCCTTGGGTTCGTAACCCTCTAAGTTCTGTCTTGAGCTTATTGACCTCGGTTCTGGGACGGTACTTCTCATTCATCAAGTGCTTGAATGCTGACCACGGTAGTGCGTAAGCATCATCTTGTCCCACTTGCTCAAGATAGGTATTCCACCATGTTAATGCAGTACCTGTGAAGGTATGCATAGCGTACTTCACTTTGTCCTCTTCAGTACACTTACTTATGGCAAACACCGATTCGACCTTCTCGGTCCACCGTTTCAATCCGATCGGTCCTTCGGTTCCATCAAATTCCAAAGGTTTGCAGGTAGTGAATTCTTTGTAGGTGCATCCTACACGATTTCTTGCGTCGTTAGCTGCATTGCTAGATTCGGAGTTATTGTTGGTATGTAGCGCAGCCTGTACTGCGGCTATGTTTGCAGCAAGAAAGGTACAAAATTCCTCTTCGCTCATATTCATGGTTTGTCGAGTAGTCGGTGCCATTTCCTTCAAATAGTCAAATGAAACAAGTTAATCATACATAATATTAAGAGTAGTCAATAGTATCTCGTAGCATAATATGAACTCATTTATAAAAGCTTTTTCTTCATATTAGCGTTTTATAAGTTTAAATTCGGGTAGTACCTACCCGTTAAGTTCATACTTAGTAGCTAATATACAATTCAACTACTACAATTCTGTATGAAAAACTAATTATAATAATATTTCGCGTTCAAACTTTTACACAATATTTTACAAACTTACAATACCGCTTATTTTACATATAGCATGAAATATAACACACAATAACTTTGATACAAGATAGTTTTGAAGATAATTCTAGCTAGTACACAAGTCGTTCAGTAAAGGCAATAAAGACACGTAATTCATACGTCCAGAAATAAGTCATGCATTCTGGTTTTACTAGGACTACTTCCCATCCTTGGTCTTGTGGAACATAACCGTTATGGCCGTTGATAAGACAGCATGTTGTAACGTCGTCAAAGGGACGAGGGTTACGTAATGTCCAACAGTCCCGTAACAATCTAAAAACCTCATTTCTTACCCCAATTACCGACTCCATCACTTGTGGGAATGTTTTGTTTAATAGTTGTAGCCCGATGTTCTTATTCTCACTTTGGTGAGAAGCGAACATTACTAACCCGTAAGCATAACATGCTTCTTTATGTTGCATGTTAGCCGCTTTTTCTAAATCACAAAGTCCTATATTCGGATATATTGAGTCAAAATAATTTCTTAACCCGTTGCGTAAAATAGTATTTGGGTTCCCCGCAATATATGCGTCAAAGTAAACACATCGTAACTTATGGATTTCCCAATGTGATATCCCCCATCTTTCGAACGAAAGCCTTTTATAAACCAAGGCATTCTTGGAACGTTCTTCGAATGTCTTATAAACTGATCTCGCCTTAACTAGTTGTGCCGAGGAATTCTGACCGAATCTAGACAAGATTTCATCAATCATGTCTCCGGGTAGGTCTCTTAAAATATTGGGTTGTCTATCCATTTTGTGTTTTTAAACTGTAAAATAGACAAGAGTTAGATTCATAAAAAAAATACTTATTAATACAAGCAATTTTTACATATATTATAAAGCATAAGCACACTATATTACATATATTACACCACACGAATACAACTATCTTATTCCGACTCGCTCGTTTCTTCTTCTTCGGTTTTGGTTCGTTTTGCCAAGTTTCTAGGGATATATGATGTTCCCCTAATACGAGCTGTCGTTTTCCACATTGGTTTAGAAAAACCTGGTGGTTTAGAGGTTCCCGGGTTATTGTCACAACTTAAGAAATACGGGTGTTGATGATACATATAAAGTTCATCGGGTTTGGAATCAAATTTCTCTATTTTTATGCCCTTTCCCTTATTGTTCTCTTTTGCTTTATTAAATTGTGTTGGGGTAAATTCTATAACATCATGGGAATCCTTGTCGGGATCCGATTCATCGGAGAATTGGTAATCCTCCCAATACTTTGCTTCCTTGGCGGAAACACCATTGACCATAATTAACTTTGGTCGGTTGGTTGAGGATTTTCTTCTACTTAACCGTTTTATTATTTCCCCCACTGGTTCTATTTCTTCTTCCGGTTCCGATTCTTCTTCAGGTTCCGATTCTTCTTCCGGTTCCGACTCTTCTTCCGGTTCCTCTTCGGAAACTTGTGAATCAGTCCACGAATCATTCCAATTTACATTTGACTCTTCATTATTATTAGGTGAGTCAATGAGACTTGTTCTAGAGGTAGACATATATCACATAATATCAAACACGTTAAGAGATTAATATATCACATAATATTCACATGTTAAAAATATATAGTTTCCAACAAAATTTGTTAAGCAATCATTTTTCAAGTAAACACGGTCGAAGTCCAGACTCACTAATGCATCCTAACAAACTCGATAAGACACACTAATGCAAAATTCTGGTTCTCTAAGACCAACACTCGGATACCAACTGAAATGTCCCGTTCATATTGATTATAAATGTTCCATATTAATTGATTTCGTTGCGAGGTTTTGACCTCTATATGAGACGTTTTTCAAAGACTGCATTCATTTTTAAAACAACCATAACCTTTATTTTATCAATAAAGGTTTCAAAAGCATTACATAGATTATCAAATAATGATAATCTAAAATATACTGTTTACACACGACCATTACATAATGGTTTACAATAGAAATATATTACATCGACATATGTTTTTTAAATGCAGTTTTTACACAATATCATACAAACATGGACTCCAAATCTTGTCCTTATTTTAGTATGCAACAGCGGAAGCTCTTAGTATTCACCTGAGAATAAACATGCTTTAAACGTCAACAAAAATGTTGGTGAGTTATAGGTTTAACCTATATATATATATCAAATCGTAACAATAGACCACAAGATTTCATATTTCAATACACATCCCATACATAGAGATAAAAATCATTCATATGGTGAACGACTGGTAACCGACATTAACAAGATGCATATATAAGAATATCCCCATCATTCCGGGACACCCTTCGGATATGATATAAATTTTGAAGTACTAAAGCATCCGGTACTTTGGATGGGGTTTGTTAGGCCCAATAGATCTATCTTTAGGATTCGCGTCAATTAGGGTGTCTGTTCCCTAATTCTTAGATTACCAAACTTAATAAAAAGGGGCATATTCAATTTCGATAATTCAACCATAGAATGTAGTTTCACGTACTTGTGTCTATTTTGTAAATCATTTATAAAACCTGCATGTATTCTCATCCCAAAAATATTACATTTTAAAAGTGGGACTATAACTCACTTTCACAGATTTTTACTTCGTCGGGAAGTAAGACTTGGCCACTGGTCGATTCACGAACCTATAACAAATATGTACATATATATCAAAGTATATTCAAAATATATTTACAACACTTTTAATACATTTTGATGTTTTAAGTTTATTAAGTCAGCTGTCCTCGTTAGTAACCTACAACTAGTTGCCCAACGTTAGATGTACAGAAAAAAATTGATATATATTATCTTCAATCAATCCATGACCCAGTGTAAACACGTCTCAGGCTAGATCACAACTCAAAGTATATATATTTTTAGAATCAACCTCAACCCTGTATAGCTAACTCCCACATTACTGCATATAGAGTGTCTATGGTTGTTCCAAATAATATATACACATGGGTCGATATGATATGTCAAAACATTTGCATACGTGTCTATGGTATCCCAAGATTACATAATATATTAGAATACATGTATAATACAATATAAGTTAGCTAGGATATGATTAATATAGATTTGTTACCAATTTTCACGATGCTACAACAAGAAAAATTATCCAATCTTGTTTTACCCATAACTTCTTCATTTTAAATCCGTTTTGAGTGAATCAAATTGCTATGATTTCATATTGAACTTTATTTTCTGAATCTAAATAGAAAAAGTATAGGTTTATAGTCGGAAATATAAGTTACAAGTAGGTTTTGTAAAGGTAGTCATTTCAGTCGAAAGAACGACGTCTAGATGACCATTTTAGAAAACATACTTCCACTTTGAGTTTAATCATGATTTTTGGATATAGTTTCATGTTCATAAAAAAATCATTTTCCCAGAAGAACAACTTTTAAATCAAAGTTTATCATAGTTTTTAATTAACTAACCCAAAACAGCCTGTGGTGTTACTACGACGGCGTATGTCCGGTTTTACAGTGTTCTTCGTGTTTCCAGGTTTTAAATCATTAAGTTAGCATATCATATAGATATAGAACATGTGTTTAGTTGATTTTAAAAGTCAAGTTAGAAGGATTAACTTTTATTTGCGAACAAGTTTAGAATTAACTAAACCATGTTCTAGTGATTACAAGTTTAAACCTTCGAATAAGATAGCTTTATATGTATGAATCGAATGATGTTATGAACATCATTACTACCTCAAGTTTTCTGGATAAACTACTGGAAATGAAAAAAATGGATCTAGCTTCAAAGAATCCTTGGATGGCTTGAAAGTTCTTGAAGCAGAATCATGACACGAAAACAAGTTCAAGTAAGATTTCCACTCGAAATAAGATTGTTATAGTTATAGAAATTGAATCAAAGTTTGAATATGAGTATCACCTTGTATTAGAAAGATATCTTACTGTAAATAAGAAAGATTTCTTGAGGTTGGATGATCACTCTACAAGATTGGAAGTAAGCTAGCAAACTTGGAAGTATTCTTGATTTTATGAAACTAGAACTTGTAGAATTTATGAAGAACACTTAGAACTTGAAGATAGAACTTGAGAGAGATTAATTAGATGAAGAAAATTGAAGAATGAAAGTGTTTGTAGGTGTTTTTGGTTGTTGGTATATGGATTAGATATAAAGGATATGTAATTTTTTTTTCATGTAAATAAGTCATGAATGATTACTCATATTTTTGTAATTTTATGAGATATTTCATGCTAGTTGCCAAATGATGGTTCCCACATGTGTTAGGTGACTCACATAGGCTGCTAAGATCTGATCATTGGAGTGTATATACTAATAGTACATACATCTAAAAGCTGTGTATTGTACGAGTACGAATACGGGTGCATACGAGTAGAATTATTGATGAAACTGAACGAGGATGTAATTGTAAGAATTTTTATTAAGTAGAAGTATTTTGATAAGTATCTTGAAGTCTTTCAAAAGTGTATGAATACATATTAAAACACTACCTGTATATACATTTTAACTGAGTCGTTAAGTCATCGTTAGTCGTTACATGTAAGTGTTGTTTTGAAACCTTTAGGTTAACGATCTTGTTAAATGTTGTTAACCCATTGTTTATTAAATCAAATGAGATGTTAAATTATTACATTATCATGATATCATGATGTATTAATATATCTTAATATGATATATATACATTAAATGTCGTTACAACGATAATCGTTACATATATGTCTCGTTTCAAAATCATTAAGTTAGTAGTCTTGTTTTTACATATGTAGTTCATTGCTAATATACTTAATGATATGTTTACTTATCATAATATCATGTTAACTATATATATATCCATATATATGTCATCATATAGTTTTTACAAGTTTTAACGTTCGTGAATCGCCGGTCAACTTGGGTGGTCAATTGTCTATATGAAACCTATTTCAATTAATCAAGTCTTAACAAGTTTGATTGCTTAACATGTTGGAAACACTTAATCATGTAAATAACAATTTCATTTAATATATATATAAACATGGAAAAGTTCGGGTCACTACAACATGTGTCTTCCGTTGAGCATTCTTCTTTTAACACAACTTCAGGCAATGGTTCGCTAAGATTGGTAACTTTCAGCAGACGCTCTAAAAATTCACACCACGTTAAAATGTTTGTGGCCTGTAAAAAGTTGCGAAATTTTTCGGTAACAGGCGTTGAATCCATAAGTTTTTGACTTAGCTCGGGCAAATGTTTTACGAGCTTATTGAATTGTTCTTGTGCGTGATCAGCCCTATCACTAGGCTCCGGCGCAGTAACAAGAAGTGTCGTGACTTGCTCTTGAGACTCTTTTAATGCACTTTGTGCATCCTTAAGTTCTGCAGATAGCTGCAGTTTTTCTTGTTCAAGTTGACGAACTTTTGTTTGTAAGATATCATTTGATGCCTTTTCAGCGCCAACTGCTGCGGCAAGTGCTTCGCGGCGTTTAACACCATCAATCAAAGAACAAACTGAGTTAAAACAGTTTTGAATACTCGCATTTTCAGCAGCAAGATTGCTAAGTTTGCGATATTCGTTGCGTACATCATGTGGCACAGCATTGCGCAATAGTTTGAGTTGGTCTTCAGTTGCATCGTCGCTAACATTAAGACTCTTGACAAAATTTTCAATATGAATTAACTTAATTAGATTGTATGGTGATGCGAAAATATTTTGAAATTGTAGATCGCTAAAATCTTCCAAAGGAATTTCTTGATTAAGGAATGGATCCTCTTCTGTTTCTTATGTGTCCGCTGTCAAATCAATAATGTCAGCTGTAATGCATACATACACGTTTAATAAAAGACAAGGCAATTGTAAAAAATAATTGCGTTTAGTTATTGTGCAAAAGTATGATTTACCTTTCTCTTTACCCTTCCTGGACACTTCTTCTACAATAGGAGAAATGCGTGGAAGCTTGCACCTACTTTCTTGCACGATTGGAACACTTGTGGTGTTGTTTTTTCATTTGCCTTCTAGGATGGTCGCCGTGTTGAGTAGTGGTTCTTCAATATCTACAGAATTGCTGCTACCTTTTTTGGGCGGCGAATAGCTTTACAACCATTAACATCTTCTGACACCATTAATTCAGAAAGAAATATTTATGCAAAAAATAAAAGTATCAATATATCATACGCAAATATGAATCAGTTTCATACGTAAATTAAAAATTATGCTGCATACCTCTATTGGTTGCGTTAAGCAAAACGACAGTGTAATTACTCCATGGCCAATACATGGAAACCTGTCCCATATATAGCAACACATGGCTATATGGGCGAACTGCCAAGTGCACATTTTTAACTTCCGCTAATAATTCTTCGCCAATATCATCAAGATCATTACGTTCAAGTGCACTTTGATTCAGCTCTATTGTCCAGCAAAGCAAGGTTTGATGATCACACAGTGCTTCAGCTTTAATAAAGAAGAAATATCTGCGCCAGTTATCAATAGAAGCCTTGGGGGTTGTAATCACACCATGGCGTGATTTGAATGTAAAACATCCGTGGTTAGTCGGCGTGATAGTGTTAAAGCTGCAAAATACATCAATTAGGGGTTGCTTGTTGATCGCCCTGCAGTACATTTCAAATAAAACTATCTTAGAAACTGCATATGGATGCAACTGGGCGATGGCGATGTTGTACGAATCGTAAATGCCCAAAAAGAAATCCGTCGGCGAAAATCTTAGATTTCCTTGATACATCACGGTCTCATAAACCGCAATCATCCCTTTTGGAGGGTTGTTCGCCCTCTCATCCTCAGAAGGAGCAATGTAACATCCCGCCTTTTTCCGTTTACTTTTCCGTTTAACTATTTAAGTTCCGTTATATGTTTATAACACATCCCGTTAATATGCGTTGAATTATCTCGTTTAGGTAATTCCCGCACCCGGTTTAAAGTTGAGGGACCAAACTTGCCAAAGGTTGAAACATTTGACTAGGTCAAAGAGTCAACCCCTTTTCATCCATTCATTTCACCTCCTCTTCCTCTTTTTACTACTTTCAAATCCTCTCAACATTCAAACACAAATTCATCATCTAAATCCGGAATAAGGAGCTAGCAACAAAACAAAATACATATTCGTGATCCTCTCTTCATCCTCTTCGATTTGATACCAACTTCATCAATTTTGGGTAACTTTCTAAAATCACTAATTCTTGTGTTCTTGAGATTTTTAAGTTATAAGGTTGTTAATTAGTGTCTATGGCTCGAGTCTAGTTTGTTTATGTGATTTATATGCTCGTTTTTGATATTTTGATGTAACTAGTTCATATTGAAAGATGACATGCTTAATCTTGAAATTTGAGTGTTCATATGTTGTTTGATGCTAAGAGTTCATGTTTTAATTGTGTTTCTAGTGTTACTAGCTTCATTATGATGTATAGTTTGATTTATGAAACCTCCTAAACTTGATTATGAAATTTGGTGAATTTAGGTTAAGGTTTCATGAACTTAAAATGGACTTTTAATGATTTGAATGACATGGAATGTTAGTTGTAAGTGGAATTTTGATTAATGAAAAGTGCTTAGTTATGTTCCTTGTCAAATTACCTTTCCGATGATATAAGATACATATCTTGATTGTTTGCGGGTCATGAAATGTGTTGGTTTGTGTTTTGATTCGTGCATTTAAGAGTTGCAGCAAACAAGGCCTGGAAACCCCCTTGGACGTCGTCCAGATACTCAGGACGCCGTCCCACTTTTAGAACCTGGACGCCGTCTAGCTTCTCAGGACGCCGTCCCACCTTTAAAACCTGGACGCCGTCCAGCTATATGGGACGCCGTCCCGTTTGCCTAAAACTGGCTGTTTGCTTGACCTTTTGACGAAAAATGTTTGGCATGTTCTAGACCTCCAATTTACATGTAACATGTTTTAAAATGCTTATATATGAATAACTAGCATAGAAAATTTGTCCGAGACCCGACCCGAACGTGTTGACTTTTTGTTGACTTTGACCGACCAAAGTTTGACTTTTTGTCAAACTTAACCAAATGATTATGCAACCCTCCTAACTTGTTTATATACTTGTACCTTGCATGAAACTTGACAATTTGATTGCACATGCTACATAATCGAGTCGTATTGAGCCATAGGACTAATTGAACATCTTTGACCCTTCGTGACTATCGTTATTGATACAACCTATTTGTTTAGGTCAAGACTAGCATTGTTCTTTGCACACGTTACTTGTCGAAGTAATTTTTGGTTCGTGCATACAAGGTGAGATCATAGTCCCACTTTTACTCTTTTTGAACTTACTTTTGGGATGAGAAAACATAAACGTTCTTTTAAACTACGTGAACACAAGTACAGGGAAAACAAACATTCTACATACGAGTTTGAACACAAATCCTCAATTCGATTATCATTAGTTACATCAGATGGTGTAAGCGAGAACTTATGTTATATGGCCATATGGGTTTGACAAACCCTCACTTCGGACGGTTCGCTACCGTCTACGGGTGAAATATATTTTCGGGAAACAGTGTATGTTCTAACACTATTATTACGGGGTTCAACGGACGGAATGTTAAGCTTTGATAATTGAGTGCTCGTGAATATTAACTTTTGGAATGTACTATGACTTTATCGATGTTGCAAATCTTGTGGTTCAACTTACTATTACTCACTTACTTATTTAAACCTATGATTTCACCAACGTTTTCGTTGACAGATTCTCTATGTTTTTCTCAGGTCCTTGAACATAGGTGATATATGCTTCCGCTCATACTTTTTGATACTTGCATTGGATGTCGAGTATACTTGCATACGTGGAGCGTCTTTTTGACTACTTTTAATTGTGTCGCACGTGTTTCATACAAACTTTAAACATTGTTATGTACTTGTTATGGAAACTACTTTTGTAAACTTTGAAACACCCTTATTTATGAAATGAATGCGACATAATTTTCGGTCAAACTTTGTTATAAAGACTTACGACCATGTAATGGGACCATACGTAGATGACGCCGTCATTTGACGATTTGTCGGGGTCGCTACAAGTGGTATCATAGCTTTGGTTGTAGGGATTTAGAGTTCATTGGTGTCAACCCCGAGTCATAGGGTACATTGGTGAGTCTAGAATACAACCGGCATATAGACTTGACATAGGAATTACTTGACAAATTGTGCATTTATACTCTGACTCTTCTACTCATATCTACTCTTATTCTATCTAAATCTTGCGTTATATAATTTAATTGACACGCCACCTTGACTATATGATGTAATGTCGAATGCACATATGAATTAGGATAATATAATTCCCGGAAATTATATTACGGTGACTCATATGAACATACCGACATTATGACATAAAGAATTTAAGGCGGGTCAAGGATAATTTTCTCTCTATCTTTATCCCATATCACGGTTAGTATTATTTAGAATACTAACCAACGGTATTCTTTTGTTTTGAAGGAACAATGGCTCCTCGCCGTGTACGACGCAATGAAACTCCCGAACAAGCCTTACAACGCATGATAGCCACCGCCGTGGATGCGGCCATGGCCGGTCACTCGTCTAACAACAACAATAACACCAACCACAACAACAATAACCAAGGAGCCAGTAACTCTAGCGAAGGGTGCTCCTACAAAGCTTTCATGGGGTGCAAACCTCACACTTATGATGGAACCGGGGGACCGGTTGTGCTTACTCGTTGGTTTGAACAAACCGAGGCCGTCTTTAGCATAAGCGGTTGTCGGGATCAAGACAAGGTCAAATACTCCACCCACACTTTCTCCGGAATTGCTCTAACATGGTGGAACACCTATGTTCAATCGGTGGGTACCGATGAAGCACATGCCCTCTCTTGGGCCGATCTAAGGGAAAAGATGATTGTTGAATATTTTCCGCGCGAAGAAACCCGAAAGCTTGAGGAAGAACTAAGAGCTTTGAAAGCGGTCGGAAACGATCTTAAAGCTTATAATCAACGCTTCGCCGAACTATCCTTGATGTGTCCTAATCTTGTTAACCCCGAATCTCAAAGGATTGAGCTCTACATGCTCGGTCTTCCAAAAAGCATCAAACAAGGGGTGATGTCATCCAAACCCGCTACTCATCAAGCCGCTATGAACATGGCCCGTCAATTAATCGAAACGGTTGACGAAATCGTAGTGCCGGCTCCTAAGGCCGAGGACAAGTCGGGTGGCAACAAAAGGAGATGGGAAGCCACTCCATCAACCAACTACAACAACACCTTCACCAAAAAGCCTTTCAACAACGACGGCAAGAAGGGTTATGTCGGAAGCTTACCTTTTTGCAACAAATGCCACAAGCATCATCACGGCGAATGTAACAAGCTAGTTTGTCACCGTTGCCAAGGTGTTGGTCATAGGGCCAACAATTGCACAAGCACTGCCCCCGTTGCTCGAAAGGGGCCCAATCCTCCAAAAACGGTCACTTGTTACGAATGTGGCCAAACGGGCCATTATAAGAACGAATGCCCGAAAAAGAAAGCCAACCCCAACAACCGAGGCCGAGCCTTTAACATCAACACCGAGGAAGCCCGAGATGACAATGAACTAGTCACGGGTACGTTTCTTCTCAACAACTCTTATGTTACTTGCTTATTCGATTCGGGTGCCGATAAATGTTTTGTGTCTAAGACTTTGGCTCCTACCCTTTGCACTCCACCACACCCTTTAGATACTACTTATTCCATCGAAGTGGCCGACGGAAAATTCTTAAGTGCCGACACATATTACCGGGGGTGTACTTTGAACATTTTGGGTAAGGAATTTGAAATTGACTTGATACCCATGGAATTAGGGAGTTTTGATGTAATAATCGGTATGAATTGGATGGTCAAAAATAAATCTCACATTCTTTGCGATCTTCATGCAATCCGAATTCCTATCGAGAATGGTGAACCATTGATTGTCTATGGCGACAAAAATTGCACCGGACTCAATCTCGTTTCGTGCCTTAAAGTTCGAAAGCTACTTCGTAAGGGTTGTTTCGCGATTCTTGCTCACGTTAAGAAAGTCGAGGCCGACGAAAAGCGCATCGAAGATGTGCCAATTGTTAGTGACTTTTTCGATGTATTTCCCGACGAATTACCGGGTCTTTCACCTCATCGACCGGTTGAATTTCAAATCGATCTTATTCCAGGAGCCGCACCCGTAGCGCGTGCACCATATAGACTCGCTTCATCCGAATTACAAGAATTACAAAGTCAAATCCAAGAGTTACTTGACAGTGGTTTCATTCAACCTAGCCATTCACCATGGGGCGCTCCGATTTTGTTCGTCAAGAAGAAAGACGGATCCCTACGAATGTGCATTGATTATCGTGAACTAAATAAATTGACGGTTAAGAACCGATATCCTCTTCCTCGCATCGATGACCTCTTTGATCAACTACAAGGTTCTCGTGTATATTCAAAAATCGATCTCCGTTCGGGTTATCATCAACTAAGGGTTAAGGGGGAAGATATCTCCAAAACCGCTTTTCGGACTCGTTATGGTAGTTATGAATTCCTTGTCATGCCTTTCGGTCTCACTAACGCACCAGCGGTGTTCATGGATCTCATGAACCGCGTGTGCAAACCTTACCTCGACAAATTCGTTATCGTGTTCATTGACGATATTTTGGTCTATTCTAAAAGCGAAGAGGAACACAAAGAACATCTCCGACTCGTGCTCGAGCTCTTGAGAAAAGAGCAACTATATGCCAAGTTCTCCAAGTGTGAATTTTGGTTAAAGGAAGTTCAATTTCTTGGTCATGTTGTAAGTGATCAAGGCATTAAAGTCGATCCCGCAAAAATCGAAGCCATTAGTAAATGGGAGACTCCTACTACTCCTACTCAAATTCGTCAATTCTTAGGTCTCGCCGGATACTATCGTAAATTCATCAAGGATTTCTCCTTAATCGCTCGCCCTCTAACCGCGTTAACTCACAAGGAACGAAAGTTCATTTGGTCATCCGAACAAGAAACCGCTTTCCAAATCTTGAAAACTAAACTAACCACCGCTCCTATCTTGTCACTTCCCGAAGGCAATGATGATTTTGTTGTATATTGTGATGCCTCGAAAAACGGTTATGGGTGTGTACTAATGCAACGAAAGAAATTCATTGCTTATGCCTCTCGACAACTCAAGGTTCACGAACGAAACTACACGACACATGATCTTGAACTCGGTGCCGTCATCTTTGCACTTAAGCTATGGAGACATCATCTTCTTGGTACCAAGAGTACTATCTTTACCGATCACAAAAGTCTCCAACATATCTTCGATCAAAAGCAACTAAACATGAGACAACGAAGGTGGATTGAGACCTTGAACGATTATAATTGCGAGCTTCGTTACCACCCCGGGAAGGCAAATGTAGTGGCCGATGCCTTAAGTCGAAAGGAAAGAGCGGTGCCTCTTCGTATCCGAGCTTTGAATATCACCATCCACTCCAACCTTAATAGCCAAATTCGGGTAGCCCAAGATGAAGCTCTTAAGGACAACAACATCGCACGCGAACTTTTAAACATTCTCGTCTCCCGATTCGAAGTTAGGGAGACCGGACTTCGATATTACGCCGGAAAAATTTGGGTGCCTAGATATGGCGATCTACGAAACCTCATCCTAGACGAAGCCCACAAATCGCGATACTCGATTCATCCCGGCGCCAATAAGATGTACCATGACCTTAAAGAACAATATTGGTGGCCGAACATCAAAAAGGAGGTTGCTAGATACGTCGCCAATTGTTTGACTTGCGCTAAAGTCAAAGCCGAACACCAAAGACCGTCCGGGTTACTTCAACAACCCGAGATCCCGCAATGGAAATGGGAAAGGATCACGATGGATTTTATCACCAAACTACCGAAAACGTCAGGCGGTTATGATACAATTTGGGTCATTGTTGACCGTCTCACCAAATCCGCGCACTTTCTCGCCATGAAAGAAACCGACAAAATGGAGAAACTTGCACGACTTTACATTAAAGAGATTGTAGCCCGACACGGAGTACCGTTATCGATTATCTCCGACCGAGATGGTCGTTTCGTTTCTAGATTTTGGCGTACGTTACAAGAAGCGTTGGGAACGCGTTTGGACATGAGCACCGCATATCATCCCCAAACCGATGGGCAAAGTGAACGTACAATACAAACCTTAGAGGATATGTTACGAGCCTGCGTTGTTGATTTTGGAAAAGCTTGGGACAATCACTTACCTCTCGCCGAATTCTCTTACAACAATAGTTATCACGCGAGTATTAAGGCCGCACCTTTTGAAGCGTTATATGGTCGAAAATGTCGCTCTCCTCTTTGTTGGGCCGAAGTGGGTGACGTGCAAATTTCCAGGCCCGAACTCATTCACGAAACAACCGAAAAGATTCTTCAAATCCGAGATAGGCTTCGGACGGCCCGGAGTCGTCAAAAATGCTATACCGACAAAAGACGCAAAGACCTCGAATTTCAAGTCGGTGACCGCGTCATGTTAAAAGTCGCACCTTGGAAAGGTGTCATCCGTTTTGGGAAACGTGGGAAACTAAATCCGCGGTACGTTGGTCCTTTCGAAATCTTAGAGCGTATTGGAACCGTTGCTTATCGTTTAAACCTTCCGCCTCAACTAAGCTCCGTCCATCCTACTTTTCATGTATCTAACTTGAAGAAGTGTCTCGCCGAGCCCGATATCGTCATCCCTCTCGAGGAACTTACTATTAATGAAAAACTCCATTTTTTGGAGGAACCGGTTGAAATTGTGGACTACGTCGAGAAGGAATTAAAACAAAGCCGGATCCCGATTGTTAAGGTCCGTTGGAACGCCAAAAGGGGACCCGAGTTTACTTGGGAAAGAGAAGATCAAATGCGAAAGAAACACCCTCATCTATTCCCGGTCCCGGAAACGTCAGATTCCGAGGAAGAAACAACGACTACTACGCCTACCTAAATTTCGGGACGAAATTTCTTTTAAGGTGTAGGTAATGTAACATCCCGCCTTTTTCCGTTTACTTTTCCGTTTAACTATTTAAGTTCCGTTATATGTTTATAACACATCCCGTTAATATGCGTTGAATTATCTCGTTTAGGTAATTCCCGCACCCGGTTTAAAGTTGAGGGACCAAACTTGCCAAAGGTTGAAACATTTGACTAGGTCAAAGAGTCAACCCCTTTTCATCCATTCATTTCACCTCCTCTTCCTCTTTTTACTACTTTCAAATCCTCTCAACATTCAAACACAAATTCATCATCTAAATCCGGAATAAGGAGCTAGCAACAAAACAAAATACATATTCGTGATCCTCTCTTCATCCTCTTCGATTTGATACCAACTTCATCAATTTTGGGTAACTTTCTAAAATCACTAATTCTTGTGTTCTTGATATTTTTAAGTTATAAGGTTGTTAATTAGTGTCTATGGCTCGAGTCTAGTTTGTTTATGTGATTTATATGCTCGTTTTTGATATTTTGATGTAACTAGTTCATATTGAAAGATGACATGCTTAATCTTGAAATTTGAGTGTTCATATGTTGTTTGATGCTAAGAGTTCATGTTTTAATTGTGTTTCTAGTGTTACTAGCTTCATTATGATGTATAGTTTGATTTATGAAACCTCCTAAACTTGATTATGAAATTTGGTGAATTTAGGTTAAGGTTTCATGAACTTAAAATGGACTTTTAATGATTTGAATGACATGGAATATTAGTTGTAAGTGGAATTTTGATTAATGAAAAGTGCTTAGTTATGTTCCTTGTCAAATTACCTTTCCGATGATATAAGATACATATATTGATTGTTTGCGGGTCATGAAATGTGTTGGTTTGTGTTTTGATTCGTGCATTTAAGAGTTGCAGCAAACAAGGCCTGGAAACCCCCTTGGACGCCGTCCAGATACTCAGGACGTCGTCCCACTTTTAGAACCTGGACGCCGTCTAGCTTCTCAGGACGCCGTCCCACCTTTAAAACCTGGACGCCGTCCAGCTATATGGGACGCCGTCCCGTTTGCCTAAAACTGGCTGTTTGCTTGACCTTTTGACGAAAAATGTTTGGCATGTTCTAGACCTCCAATTTACATGTAACTTGTTTTAAAATGCTTATATATGAATAACTAGCATAGAAAATTTGTCCGAGACCCGACCCGAATGTGTTGACTTTTTGTTGACTTTGACCGACCAAAGTTTGACTTTTTGTCAAACTTAACCAAATGATTATGCAACCCTCCTAACTTGTTTATATACTTGTACCTTGCATGAAACTTGACAATTTGATTGCACATGCTACATAATCGAGTCGTATTGAGCCATAGGACTAATTGAACATCTTTGACCCTTCGTGACTATCGTTATTGATACAACCTATTTGTTTAGGTCAAGACTAGCATTGTTCTTTGCACACGTTACTTGTCGAAGTACTTTTTGGTTCGTGCATACAAGGTGAGATCATAGTCCCACTTTTACTCTTTTTGAACTTACTTTTGGGATGAGAAAACATAAACGTTCTTTTAAACTACGTGAACACAAGTACAGGGAAAACAAACATTCTACATACGAGTTTGAACACAAATCCTCAATTCGATTATCATTAGTTACATCAGATGGTGTAAGCGAGAACTTATGTTATATGGCCATATGGGTTTGACAAACCCTCACTTCGGATGGTTCGCTACCGTCTACGGGTGAAATATATTTTCGGGAAACAGTGTATGTTCTAACACTATTATTACGGGGTTCAACGGACGGAATGTTAAGCTTTGATAATTGAGTGCTCGTGAATATTAACTTTTGGAATGTACTATGACTTTATCGATGTTGCAAATCTTGTGGTTCAACTTACTATTACTCACTTACTTATTTAAACCTATGATTTCACCAACGTTTTCGTTGACAGATTCTCTATGTTTTTCTCAGGTCCTTGAACTTAGGTGATATATGCTTCCGCTCATACTTTTTGATACTTGCATTGGATGTCGAGTATACTTGCATACGTGGAGCGTCTTTTTGACTACTTTTAATTGTGTCGCACGTGTTTCATACAAACTTTAAACATTGTTATGTACTTGTTATGGAAACTACTTTTGTAAACTTTGAAACACCCTTATTTATGAAATGAATGCGACATACTTTTCGGTCAAACTTTGTTATAAAGACTTACGACCATGTAATGGGACCATACGTAGATGACGCAGTCATTTGACGATTTGTCGGGGTCGCTACAAGCAATTGGTAAGAACTGATCCAATAGTGGATAGTTGATCTTCAATCGCTCAATCTTCTCATCGGTCATATATGATGAGAATTTATCCGCAGTAGTGGCTATTGAAGACTGGGGTGTAGAAGCAGAGGCCATGATTAATTAGGAAAAGGTTGAAATTAAAATGATTAAGAAGAGAATGGATCAAGTATGCGAATGGCAAAAGTAAGGCGGATAAAGTGATTCAGCGTTGAAATAAGCGATAGCGTTTTGATAGAAAGACAGATGAATGCGAAAGAGTAAAGTGAAATTGAATGAAAACCGATCCTATTTATAGAGTTAATTGAAATATTAAAGGTTATTCGCAATGATTACAATCAATGGTTATAACTTTTCAGAAGTATATCAACGGCTAGAAAAGAGCCGTTAGGCGATACTGATGGGACACGCATAATTTGTCAGATGCAATATCTTATGCGTAACAGATATAATTTTGCGGACCGTTTGAGAAATGCAATTTTAACTACACTTTTTAGAGTTTATTATATTATATTTTCTGCGTAAATATAACACAATAAACTGGGGGGACTTGATCATATATATAGACATATATATGTATATTTTATGTGCAAAAGGCAATTTAAATACAAGTACAATCAGAATCGCAGAAGCAAATAGGCGACTGCGTATTTACGCTATGGCATCGCGGATGACCGCATAAATTAAGATTGCGAAGATGTCCCGGATAAACATTCCGGATCTGCTAACTCTGTGCGAACATTAATTCCGCGGATATCTCAAACCTATAAATAGGGAGCTTGCCCTCTCATTTTGGTTGGTTGATTTTGTGCAATTCCTCTGGTCTTTGTGATTCGCTTGTGACTACGCCCAAGTATAAATTATAATTGAGCCAAGGTAATGCCATCAAGACCGGGACATGGTGATTGATCACTTGAATCCAAGTGAAAGACGATCATAAGGTTTACAAACATTATCAACACCACCATCCACCCCTCATTGCACTCAATTCCTAAATTAGATCGTTGCATCTAATTTAGGATTAATCAATTGCATATATTTATTTCATTCTATTTTTACATTTCGAAATTTTCAAAACCAAAGAGCTTATGTTATCAAGTTTGACTTGAACAAACTGAGTGAGCTTATGAATCAAATGAGTACGATAGTTATAAAGGTTTTGTGTTAAACTTTAAACTTCTAGTTCTAATAAGCTAACATGAGTTTGATTTGAGCTACCAAATGTGTATAGGAGTTAACGTTAAGGTGTTGGCGCATTGATGGTGACATGACTTCTCATAATAGAGGTCAGGGTTCAACCCACATGTGATGCAAAATAATTCCCTTGAGGATACCCACCCATTTCATGGGCATCAGAGGTACAGTACATCTTGCATTCGAGCATCACCCGAGAGGTTTCACCACACACGATGCCCGTATGAATTCATCAGGGGGTTTCCCTCTGTCTCGAAATGATCTTCCTGATCCAAGGCTTAGATCATTACTCAAAAAATTTCATTTTTTGACATTTTATTGACATACTTTTAACACATATGAGTGTCTCAAAGTTTTTGACACTTAAAAAGTTAAAAAATGAAAACGTATTTTCACTTAAAAGTGTCAAAAAGTTAACATTTACTAAAGTTTTGACACCGTTTTATTTCATAATTCATATCTTTTAAACCAGTGTTTTCACACTTTCAATTTTGTGACACTTATAGGTGTCAAAAAATGTCAATTTATACATATGTTAAAGCGTCAAAAAATAACTGAAGCTTTCAAAAATGAATATCTATTTGTAGTGGATAAGCCCTTCCAATTATATTAATAGTGTTAGGACTATAAATGGTTCGTCACAGGAAATGATCAGGTAAACAGGTTCCGACATCGCGTTCGGACTCTGTCAATGAGTTCGAAGACTGCCATTTACCCTACATGTGACGTCAATCGTGCAACATCATGTGCATTGGGAGTCCACGTGTATTCACTTTTGTATAAACTGATAACACATTTACAAAAGTTTTCTAGACACATTATTGATGATGACTCACTTATCTGTAAATATTCATCGAACATATCGGCGTTGGTTCCATACGCCAATTGGCGTAGAGCCGCAGTTTATTCTTGTAAAGTAGTGAAAGTCAGCTTACCGATACCATAAACATTCCATAAAATAAGGAATCAAGTTGGACAAAGATTATTCTTGCTATTCATGGTTCAAGTTTTGATGGTAACAAGATGATGACGTAACTGCGCGTTGCGGCGGTGAAAGTTTTTGCAATACTGATTTGGAGTGGTTTACGGAGGTGTATAATTTAATTACATACGTTATATTAAAAATATATATTTGTACAAAACATAATCATTTATACTGGTAAAAAATGTTTATTAGTATTTGTTATGTGTGGTGCACAATAACCACCCTCATTATATGTTGATTACAATATTAGTCGATTTTTTAGAAGTCCTATATAATAATTCAAATAAGTTTAAGTGTTACATTTTGACTATTAAAGTAGTTTTTGTTAACAAATAAAAAAAATATATCATGTATAAATAAAAGAAGCTAAAGATGCATGTTGTTAGATAACACAATTAACTAAAAAAAGGTGGCACTACGTTGCGAATGAGTGTTGGTAAGCTCATATATTTTTACGCTAATGATTAAAAATCAAAGATCGTTTAGCATATCTTCTTTTTTTTATCATTAACCTTTACTCTACTCTCGGCTAGCATAAGTTATTCTAAAAAGTACCAAACGGATTTTGAAAAAATAAAATTATTTAAGGAAGAATAATAAAAAAACATAAAAATTTTGAATATTTATCTTACGTTATAATAATGACTTAAATGTAGAAATTGGTACACCTTAAAAAAAAAAAAAAAAAAAACGAGTGAACAGTAACTCGGCGAATCAGAGTGCGAGAAACACTCTTGCTAATAGCTTTTATAGTAATATTCCTTGCAATTTAGTTTCATCATACCTAGTCTACCATCTCTCAATGCATTAATATGCTTCATTCCTCAAATGTAATTGGTCCTTAAAGAATATCTAAAAGAACTGGCGATGGTCGTGATACTATGTTTTGGTTGTATCATTGGGTTGCGGACTCTACATTAGCTGCGAGGCTCCCTAAACTGTTCGCGCTTGATCACTACCAAGTGTCAACTCTCCACAATCGCTTCAAAACGATTAAACAGGGCTTGGTTATTGACTTGGTGACATGACCCTAGAGGTGGTATCGAGCAACTTCAATTTAACGACCTTTTAAGTATCATCAGCAATCTCTTAGACTTTTGGACTTGGGATGGACTGAACTCTAATTACTCTGTTTAACATGCAAGGAAGTTAATTGACAAGTTTGTTCTTGCCCCATGCACTATAACTACGGATTGATACAAGTTTGTTCCGATAAAAGCCAATGTTTTAAATTGGTGTCTTTGTCTTAATCGTCTCCCCGCTAAATAAAACCTTGCACTGTGTAACATTGCACTGCTTAATCTTCGATGCGTCCTTTTGTAACACCTCATCAGATTGCGAGAACCATCAGTACGCCCTTTGCTCGACCAGCTCTCTTATTTAGCAACAAATTCGGTTGGATTGGTTTATCTCTTCCGACATGGACTTCAACGAATGATATATGACATGGGCTGACGAGGTACTAGTTACGAGACATCAAAAAATCATTCTTAAGACCATTATTCTCTTGGCTCCTTGGAACATTTGGAGATTTCAGAACGGCATCATTTTCAAAGATCAAAGTATTCGAGCGTCTACTGTTTTTGATAGCATTGTGGTTTTGCTTTTAATTGTTTATATTTTAGATTTTGTAAAGCTAGAATAAATCGGACGAAATGACTCTAAAACCTTTTGTATTCTTTATAATTCTTCTGGCATCTTGCTAATTTTTAATATAATTTTATGTCGTAAAAAAAACGTTCCGTAAAGTAACTAAAATGTTCGGGAATATCATTACTAGAAAAGTAATTATTAAAAAAAGGTCAAACGACTATAAAGTCGTTGTCAAACCAACTAGATTCCATGGACCAATCAGAAAGCGACATGTCTGCCTGACCCCTTTTTCCGTCAATTGCTCAACCGACACTCCCTTATCGTCAATGCTAGCACCCCGTTAATGACATCAGGGGGCGTCAAATTTTGCCAGGTCTGCTGAAGCTGGCTCTTTCACGCCGCGTTAATAGGAGTCTAACCGCTATTATAAAGAATGAGTTTACGAGCTGAAATTCGTAAAAAACTACTTCAACTTGAAAATTAGTTTATTAAAATACTATTGTACTAGCCTTTAAGAGCCTGTGCGTTGCACGGCGGGCCCTAATAAAACTAAGTATAAAATGTTAACGAACTTATGAAAAATGAACATAACAACGTTAATATAAAACATCATACTTGATATGTAAACAAACAATTTTTTAATTCAACCAATGCATTCAAGTTCTTCTAAGGATTATTGTAAAGATTAATAAAGATATAAAGCACGTTTACTAAAGTAGGTGAATAAGCACATTAAATTGATATGTAAAACGCTATATCATTTGTCTTTATCATAAGCTAAATATGACAAGTATATTTGTACATCTAATAAACTAAAAGTTGTTATATTGTTTGACAATATTATAAGCTCACTTTGATAAATACATAGTGAAATCGACCCGTTCAGCCTCGTTTCCCAACCTAACTGACCCGTTCATGTTGACATAAACAGCCATAACAATTTCAATTCAATCACTTAAAACTGAAATGCATTCTTACAAATTAAAACAACTTACATGTTGGTCTTGGGTAGAGAGATGATCGAGAGTTAAATCGTAAAGTACACCCATCACCTTCAGGCAGAAGTGCATCAGAGAAGTCAGAGAAGAATTGAGCCCGACACCCCAAACCATTGGCAGTGAAGTCAAGTATCATGATTCATAATCAAACGTATACACGTGACATCTGTAAAGCAAAAAGATATAGACATTTACCATATACCTTCAATTACCTAAACATAGTAACGTGCTAAAACAGTTAAAACAACATTCATCATATATCTAATCTACTATATTTACTACTAATCATATTGACAAAAAAAATGGTTGAAAATCCATCTTGCTCACCAATATCAAACATATAAAATGTAAATTGAAGCACATCAGGTCAGTACATGATAACTATACCTAGAGCTGAGAAAAAACCGAAATAACCGAACCATAACCATTTTAACCGTTAAAACCAAACCGAATTAACCAAACTGAATATATAACCGCGGTTATGGTTAACAATTTTGGATTAACCGAATTTTATGGGGCGGTTATGAAAATAAAAATTATCCACCCCGATTTAACTGAACCGCACCATTATAGTTATACATATATATATATATACATATATATATATATATATATATATATATATATATATATATATATATATATATATATATATATATATATATATATATATATATATATATATATATATATATATATATATATATATATATATATATATATATATATATATATATATATATATATGTTTGACCCAATCTTTTAGAAGCTCACATTATCAGTATGGATGTTAACAATTTTATGTTAATTACTGCATTCAAATTGAAATTATTACCAGTTTATGATCCTTGAAGCATCATGTACTTGCAATCAATGTATCACTAAGTTTTTCATTAAGTAGTTATAAATTTCCCATTCAGATTGTGAGTTGATGATGAAAAATTTGGGTACAATGTACTTGTTGACCCAATCTTTATGCCTAATGTGCACAATGTTATATATCGTTATTCATCGCTCAAATTTACCATGATGATGATATATAATGATGAAAATTTCACAATGTTATATATCGGTACTCATTGTCCAAATTCATAAATTTTATTGTTGTAAATGGTTAGCCGATTTAACCACTTTATCCAAACATTAACCATATAAACCGCATTAACCAAACCGTTTATTAACCAAACCGAACGGTTAAGAATGTTAATTAACCGAAGTTTCGGTTATGGGGGTGGTTGTTGTCACTAACCGTCCCCACCCGCCCCATGCTCACCCCTAACTATACCTAAGAAAAATGGAAATATGAAAGCGAGAGCGAAAAGCATTTATGTAGAGACCCGTCCTAATCCATCTGGACGAAGTCCATATCGATTACAAACGATTCACAATAGTTGATTACATCGCGAGGTATTAACCTCTATATGATACATTTTACAAACATTGCATTCGTTTTTGAAAAGACAATCTTTCATTACATCGAAAGTTGATGGCATGCATACCATTTCATAATATATCCAACTATACTTGACTTAATAATAATCTTGATGAACTCAACGACTCGAATGCAACGTCTTTTGAAATATATCATGAATGACTCCAAGTAATATCTCTAATATGAGCAAATGCACAGCGGAAGATTTCTTTCATACCTGAGAACAAACATGCTTTAAAGTGTCAACCAAAAGGTTGGTGAGTTCATTAGTTTATCATAAACATTCATTTTCATCATTTTAATAGACCACAAGATTTTCATTTATAAATATATGTACACTCGCAAGTGTATAAAAGTATTCTATAAGTTGTTGAGCGCTTCGGTAACCATACTTAACAATTAATGTGGCATATTCCCTTTATTATGAAATCTCCCTACACTGTACCAAGTGTAGTAAAAACGAAGTACTATGCAACCGTTTACGATACTAGAGCGACTAGCCCGGTTGGGGTTGTCAAACTCGATAGATCTATCAATAGGATTCGTGCTTACATGCTCTTACAACATGTAAATATTAGTTACCAAGCTATTAGGAAAAAATATGCAAAGTGGTACAACTCAACGTAGAATATGTTTTTAGTACTTGTGTCCATTTCGTAAAACAGTTATAAAATACGCATGTATTCTCAGCCCAAAAATATATATAAAAAGGGAGCTATGAAAACTCACTGTACTGTATTTTGTAGTAAAAATACATATGACGACATTGAACAATGCAGGGTTGGCCTCGGATTCACGAACCTATATCATTCATATTCATATATATATTAAAGCATATATTTGTAATCGAACAAGTATATATATTATTATTGGTGATATAATTTTTATATCAATAACTTATATACTTCATTATATTCTTTTTATATATTTTAAATAAATCACAATATTAATATAGTTAAGTTTGTGCTAAATATATTTATATACAAATAGCTTTTGTTTGAGAATTTAATAATTATGATAATATTAATATTAATAATAATAATGATATTATATAATAATAATAATAATGAAAGTGATAATAATAATAATAATGTTAATAAAAATAATGTTATTAATAATGATAATAATACTAAGCTTTATAACAATGGCAACAATAATTATAATAATTGTAGTAATTCTTTTAAATCATAATTCAATTAAAATTTTAATCATTTTCATAATAATATTTATACTCAATTCTTATATTCATAAACTTAACAATATTATTAAAACTTTTATATTCATAGTCATAGTAATCATAATCTTCGTATTTAATTTCTAAACTAATGATTATAGTTTCTTATAACATTAATTCGTAATCAAGCTCATAACTTTTACATGAATTTCTTATAATTACTTTCTATGATCTTTATCAAATTTTTGATGATAATATTAGTAATAATAAGGATAATAATATAAGTTATATTAACAATAATAATTAGTAACAATAATAATAATGATGATAATAATAATAATAATAATAATAATAATAATAATAATAATAATAATAATAATAATAATAATAATAATAATAATCATATTTATAATTAGAAATCATAGTCATAATAATAATAATTATAAATGATAACTAATACTTATATTAGTTTTAATAATTATTATTATTATGTTACTAGTAATAATAATAACAATAATCAATAAAAAAAAGTAACAATAAAAATTTTGGTAATGAAATATACCTTCCAAGACTTATATAAAAAAAATTCCTCAAACCGGGCTCGAACCCGCAACCTTTTGCTCACCCTAACACCATCTAAACCATTCCTCTAACACTGTTTTCTGTAATTATATGAATTCCATTTTTACTTAACCCCTTTTTTTTAATTTTCTTTTCCTTCTTCAAACTCACCAGTCGACCAAAAACGAATCCAACAACAAATCAACTAATTCAAACATTTATAGATTCTTCAGTACGCATCTAAATAAATATTGATAGTTGATTGAATTAATAGGAAAAGGAAAAAAAAAAACTTTAAACAGAAGTCAAACCTGCTTGTTCTATCGCGTAAATAAAAAAATTTAAACTGATTTTGATTTTAAGAAGGTTTTAGATCATGAGTCCTTCATGAAATAAGTTCTAACTCTTCCTTATAAGTTATCTGGATCATCAATTTGACTCAAAACATCATAACATGTTCGAATTTCCTCAAGAACAAATTGGTTGACTTTTATTTTCAAAACTTTGACTTCGAAATTTACCATCGATTGGAAAAATTTGAGTACGAAAATTTGCAGATAGTTCAACTATAAGTATCCTAACACATCTGCATTTTTGGATTTTCAATATTGAGTTGAATTCGAAATATTGCATAAAAGTTATAGTGATAGAGTATCGAGCTGTTTAATATGTATATATATATTTTTTTCTTTGATTAATTCTACAGATAGCAGTAATTGGAAGTACTTATAATGGATATAGATAGTGGAAAATCGAATTATTTCTTCAACAAAATTAGCAGATTGATTGTTGTATGTCAACCGAATATTCCAAGCAGGAGAAGAAGACATACGAAAAAAATAAAACAGACAAGGACGTGAAACAGAATTCGTGTATTTATCTGCTTTTATATCTTTTTATATTTAATTAATAATTAATAAATATAATATATATTACTAATAAATATGCTGCAATATTATGAATAAAAATAATAATAATAATTATAACAATTTTAGTAATAATATTAATACTAATAATATCAATAATAATATTAGTAACAATATTAATGATAATATTAATAAATAAATATAATAATGATATTAATAATAATATAACAAATTACGCATATCAAATTTCGTATTATAATAAAAATTAATAATAATAATAACTATAATTACATTTGTAATTACATTTAATATTTTAATATTACATTATATTAATTTTGTAATATCTAATAATTATATCATATATTATATGAATACATATGTTGAATATTTAATATTTATATATTTTATAAATGTTACAATATAATAATTATTAATAGCAATCATATATATGTATGTTCATTTTAAATTACACTTAATTTTTATTTTACATATTTGATTTCATTATTTAAATTATATTTTATTACTTTCAATTATTATTTATATATTTACATTAATTTTTATATATATAAATATTTTTATTTACAACAATGGTTCGTGAATTGCCGGGAATAGTCAAAGGTATAATTGAATCTATGTAAACAGTTCTAAACTTTTGAGACTCAATATTACAGACTTTGCTTATCGTGTCGGAACCATATAAAGATTAAGTTTAAATTTGGTCGGAAATTACCGGGTTGTCACAGTACCTACCCGTTAAAGAAATTTCGTCCCGAAATTTGATTGGGATGGTCATGGCTGAAAATAAGTATGATTTCATGACGTATACAAGCTGAAACTTAGAGTTTTATCATTATTGATAAAACAACTTGTTTATGTGAAGAATACAAACGAAGTTATCACAATAGAGTGAAATGAGTAAGTGTAAGTCCGTCTTAACCAGTGACGTAGTCACGGTTGATTTCCGAAATTCAAGGAATTTAAAGAAAATCTTCGAAATCTAAAAGATTTGATTCTTGAGTAAGGAAATTAAGATCTCTATAATTAAATACGGTGATCTGCCTCGATTAATCTGTCTGATATTTCCATTATAAATTAAACTCTTCCGTTCCATTATTCTCACCATTCCTATACTTTCTTTCTTAGTTCATACATCCAAAAGATTGTGAAAATGCTTAATTCAGTTCTATTCCTTAATATTTTCCTAATTATCATTTCTGTCATTCTTCTTTTCAATCTTCTACCAGAAGAATCTGTTTACTTCTACTATTACCTTGGGGTGATACTATTCTTAATTCTACCATGTCTTTATATTGCTATTCGTATTAATATCCACAGTTTGTAACCTCTGTGTTGTTATTGGACTTTATATTTTCTCTTATATTTTGGAGCTCTTTGCCTTTTATTATCCTCTCAATCTTTAGTAAAGCGAGTAACGGTCCAGAATTCGTAAGTATGGAGTTTCGAATGAACTTAATGTTCTAAACAAGAAAGAACGTAATAGCACGATTTGATTTGTCAAATTACCAGATTCACTGAGAATAGAACTATCAAGAATATACTTTCTTGATATGTTCAAAAGTTAAGCAGAATGAAAGAGTTATGTAACATGGCACATGATGACGTTATGATCTGTGAATCATCACGTTCCATTAGAAACTAAGCATAACTTACTGTAATATAATCACGTTGATCAAGTGTCATTATATTATACTAACTCATGTATCAGTTCCTAACATTACTTCAATAACATTCATATTTTAAGCTCGAAAGTTTACAGAATATACAACTAACAGTTTCTATATGATGTAACACTGATATCACGAAGAGATTAATGATTTCAGATAAGAATAGTTATAAAAATATCTTCAGAAATATGGAGGATATTTATAATGAAAGATACGATGATATCTTAGAATTACTAATATCTAAGGATGGTGAAGAAAATTTGTCCGCAAGATTTTGGAGTCAGAAGCAAGGTATTCGCTAAAGATTTCATCAGAAACAGATTCATCAGGATTCTTAATGTACAAGTTTAGTCCTTGTGATTTGTTCAGAGACTCCTTCGTAGTTTGCTCAATTATTTTTTCAGTTTCAAACTTTTTCTGAGCTTTGCCAACATACATTTCTTTATCATCAACTTTTGGCTGTTGAGGTCATTTAAAGTTTTTGTTGCTTTATTCAACTTTTCAAAATTTAGAGTATTAATTCGCAGACTGTGTGCTTTTCAGAATTTCAGAATGGAAGATCATAGTTCTAAGAGATAAATGTTATATGGATACACATAACTGTTGATATGGAGACGTTGCGAGGCTCACAATACAGATTTGCTAATTCCCGATAATTGATATGGCAATTCTTGTTACAAGATGCGAATGAGTACATGATGAGACTTCAATAGATAAATATAGTGATTTGTCGAAGAGATTTAAACCAAGGAGCGACGTGGTTGTTGGTACATCTGCTGGTAATATGGTGGAATATAAAAGGTTCCCCGGTAATCAATAAAAGAGCACGCATATATATCAAGGTTATAATAAGGTTGTTTCGAACGAAAAGTCGAAGTTGACTTGCTGGAGCTGTGACAAAATTGGTTAATTTGAAAAGGAATTGCAAAGTTATTTTCGGTAATACAACGCCAAAGGAGCTAGCACAGATATGTGTTAAATGTTTACTCAGTTTCCGAGAGTTTTTCAGGTGCATAACTGTATGCATCAATCTTTTCTTCCGTAGATGAAGTGTGGTTGGTTCATTCTCTCGATTGAGGTATTTTCAATAATCATGAAAGATTTGAACGCAGACTGTAATCGTCAAGATACAAATGAGGTTTAAGATGAAATCAAGTGGCAAACTTGAAGAATTGTTTAGTTTCATATGTTATAATCAATATTTTAATTCATTTTAATTGTCCAATATTATTAGTCCACAGTCGATAGTCCATAGTTAACAGTCCAATAATTCATATATAGTTTAATATATAATATTCGAATTAATTAATACGTATCGTGACCCGTGTACATGTCTCAGACTCGATCACAACTCAAACTATATATATTATTGTAGAATCAACCTCAACCATGTATAGCTAACTCCAGCATTACTGCGTATAGAGTGACTATGGTTATTCTAAATAATATATATAGATGCATCGATATGATATGTCAAAACCTTGTATACGTGTCCCGATATTTAAAGTGCGCAAAAATAAATAACAGAAATTAAATGACGATAAATAAAGTGCGTAAAGTAAATAACAGAAATTAAAAGACGATAAATAATATTGCGAGAATGTAATTTGCGATAATTAAACTGCGATAAATAAATTGCGATAATTAAATTGCGATAAATAAATTGCGATAAAATAAAATGTGATACATAATTAACAGTTAGCTAGGAACAGTTAGCTCGGATCTTGTTAGCGTGGTTTCTTAACAATATTTCATATTGTTAATTAGTCTGTTTCTAATCAATTTTTATTGTGTCCATTATTTCTTCATTATGCCACTTGTTGGATTCTGATTATTCAAAATCCAAATATGAAATTGAATTGAAAGAAAATAGTTATTCATTGGTGAACGGATACGTATATCGGTGATTGTAAATAGGATAGTAAATGATCGTTGAATCAAATTTGAAGAATGTACAGTGTAACTTATTAATGTGAAATCTAAATATTCCTCGGGTATTACCTACCCGTTAAAATATTTTCACCATTAACAGTTTGTACAAAAGAATTTTTAATTACAATCTTTATGAAAACATATATACATATATATTTTCTTCAGATGTATTCATGGATTTAATGAGTCAATATGATATTAAACTCATTTGATTTACCGTTAGAACAAGAATATATAATCTCTAAAACATTAGAGATTACATAATCGCTATGTCGAACGAAGATAAATGATGTAGAACGTCATGTAGAACGATGATTATACTCGAGGTACAGAATGAGATGTCGAAGCTGGTGACGCAGATGTTGTTGTTGGTGGTACTAGTGCTGTTGGTGTTGAGGCTGGTGATGTTACTGGTGTTGGTGATACTGATGGTGCTTGCAAATTGTGTACCGTGCTCTCTAAAGTCAACACTCGATCTCGGAGTTCTTTAACTTCTTCTACTAACCCTGGTTGGTTATCATTGTAAGGTAAAGGTTGGATATCTTCTCTAGTTCCGTTAATGGTAGCCTCAAGACGAAAAATTCTTGCAAAAAGGGTATAAACGGTGTTGCGAACAGGTTCGCCGGTGAGCGGGTCGAGTACTCCAAGGTTAGGTGGTAAATTTGGTTCATGATATGGAGTACCTTCTTCCCTTCTCCATAGGGTGAGTACGTTGTGAACCCACCCTCATTTTATCTAGTAATCACGGTAGTTGATTGGTTGGTGTGCTCCTATCACACTGTTTTCGGAGTCAGAGGAACGTGGTCGATTTGTAGAGGCCATCTTACGCGATCACAGAAAAGATTTTTGGTATGAAGAGTTTAGTGATAGCAATTGATAGTTGGATGTATTCTCAATGCATAATATGCATTAATATATATAGTACCAGGATCCCTTAAATTACGGAAAAATTTACGAGATATCAGGCAAACTCTATAGTAACAGATAAGCTAAGATATGAATTATCAGATACGCTAAGATATGAATTTTGTCTATACACTATTCATGCAGTCAATGCAGTAAAACGTGTCTAGACTAAGAATAATGAGCAGGTAATTTCCTAAGGATGATAAGCAGATGATTTTCGACAAAAATGATAAGCAAAACTTTTGACATGCAGACACGGTCGAAGTCCAGACTCACTAATGCATCCTAACGACTATCAGTTAGACACACTAATGCAAGACCTGTTCGCTAAGACCACCGCTCTGATACCAACTGTAGAGACCCGTCCTAATCCATCTGGACGAAGTCCATATTGATTACAAACGATTCACAATAGTTGATTCCATCGCGAGGTACTTGACCTCTATATGATACATTTTACAAACATTGCATTCGTTTTTAAAAAGACAATCTTTCATTACATCGAAAGTTGACGGCATGCATACCATTTCATAATATATCCAACTATACTTGACTTAATAATAATCTTGATGAACTCAACGACTTGAATGCAATGTCTTTTGAAATATGTCATGAATGACTCCAAGTAATATCTCTAATATGAACAAATGCACAGCGGAAGATTTCTTTCATACCTGAGAATAAACATGCTTTAAAGTGTCAACCAAAAGGTTGGTGAGTTCATTAATTTATCATAAACATTCATTTTCATCATTTTAATAGACCACAAGATTTTCATTTATAAATATATGTACACTCGCAAGTGTATAAAAGTATTCTATAAGTTGTTGAGCGATTCGGTAACCATACTTAACAATTAATGTGGCATATTCCCTTTATTATGAAATCTCCCTACACTGTACCAAGTGTAGTAAAAACGAAGTACTATGAAACCGTTTACGATACTAGAGCGACTATCCCGGTTGGGGTTGTCAAACCCGATAGATCTATCAATAGGATTCGCGCTTACATGCTCTTACAACATGTAAATATTAGTTACCAAGCTATTAGAGAAAAATACGCAAAGTGGTACAACTCAACGTAGAATATGTTTTTAGTACTTATGTTCATTTCGTAAAACAGTTATAAAATACGCATGTATTCTCAACCCAAAAATATATATAAAAAGGGAGCTATGAAAACTCACTGTACTGTATTTTGTAGTAAAAATACATATGACGACATTGAACAATGCAGGGTTGGCCTCGGATTCACGAACCTATATCATTCATATTCATATATATATTAAAGTATATATTTGTAATCGAACAAGTATATATATTATTATTGGTGATATAATTTTTATATCAATAACTTATATACTTCATTATATTCATTTTATATATTTTTTAAATAAATCACAATATTAATATAGTTAAGTTTGTGTTAAATATATTTTTATACAAATAGCTTTTGTTTGAAAATTTAATAATTATGATAATATTAATATTAGTAATAATAATGATATTATATAATAATAATGATGAAAGTGATAATAATAATGTTAATAAAAATAATGTTATTAATAATGATAATAATACTAAGCTTTATAACAATGGCAACAATAATTATAATAATTGTAGTAATTCTTTTAAATCATAATTCAATTAAAATTTTAATCATTTTCATAATAATATTTATACTCAATTCTTATATTCATAAACTTAACAATATTATTAAAACTTTTATATTCATAGTCATAGTAATCATAATCTTCGTATTTAATTTCTAAACTAATGATTATAGTTTCTTATAACATTAATTCGTAATCAAACTCATAACTTTTACATGAATTTCTTATAATCACTTTCTATGATCTCTATTAAATTTTTGATGATAATATTAGTAATAATAAGGATAATAATATAAGTTATATTAACAATAATAATTAGTAACAACTAGTGTAGAGGTCAACGCACTACGTTGCGTTATGTTAATCGTTTTTCACGTTACGGTTAAAAAGCTTTTAGGTAAAATGTGTTCTAATTATAAAGGCATAGACTAATGAACTATTGTATAACGCATCTAATGATCTTTTGTATATAACTATATTTAAAATACAAGTAAGATGTACCTATAATTTGTATAACAATATCGACAATACAAATAAGGTGCACCTAAATTAATTATGATATGGTTACATGGTTTTAGTCTTATTTAACACACCGCCTTTAAGAGTCAATCAAATGGGAGTATTTTTATGGTAATTAGATATATATGATTTCAAGTATTAATAATTCAATTTTAAAATTATGGCTATACACTATCAATATGCAATTTTAAATTTAGACTATCCAATATCGAGTAGTCGTTATGGAATTGCATAGCATGTCATATGTAAAGACATATTTACATTTTTGATCCTTGCATTTTTCTTGTCTAACACTTTTAATCCCTTTTTAAAAAAATAATAAAAGAATGAAAGTTGAAGTGGTCACCTTCCAATTTGAGCCAATCAAGTTTCTTAAAATTTTCCATTTATTTTAAAAAAAAAAAAAAAATACAGTGCGCTACGTAGCTACAGTATTTTTTGGGGTATGTGGCGGGTTGTGGTTGGAGGGTGCTGTCCATATTTTCAATTTTAAAAATTATGGCTATACACTGTCAATATGCAATTTTAAATTTAGACTATCCAATATCGAGTAGTCGTTATGGAATTGCATAGCATGTCATATGTAAAGACATATTTACATTTTTGATCCTTGCATTTTTCTTGTCTAACACTTTTAGTCCCTTTTTAAAAAAAATAATAAAAGAATGAAAGTTGAAGTGGACACCTTCCAATTTGAGCCAAGCAAGTTTCTTAAGATTTTCCATTTATTTCTACAAAAAAAAAAAAAAAATACCTACTGTAGCTACAGTACGCTACAGTAGCTACAATATTTTTGGGGTATGTGGCGGGTTATGGTTGGAGGGTGTTGTCCATATTTAGTATATAGTATAATAATAATAATAATAATAATAATAATAATAATAATAATAATAATAATAATAATAATAATAATAATAATAATAATAATAATAATAATAATAATAATAATCATCATCATATTTATAATTAGAAATCATAGTCATAATAATAATTATTATAAATGATAACTAATACTTATATTAGTTTTAATAATAATTATTATTATGTTACTAGTAATAATAATAACAATAATTAATAAAAACAGTAACAATAAAAATTTTGGTAATGAAATATACCTTCCAAGACTTATATAAAAAAAATTTCTAAAACCGGGCTCGAACCCGCAACCTCTTGCACACCCTAACACCATCTAAACCATTCCTCTAACACTGTTTTCTGTAATTATATGAATTCCATTTTTACTTAACCCGTTTTTTTTTCTTTCCCTTCTTCAAACTCACCAGTCGACCAAAAACGAATCCAACAACAAATCAACTAATTCAAACATTTATAGATTCTTCAGTACGCATCTAAATAAATATTGATAGTTGATTGAATTAATAGGAAAAGGAAAAAAAATTAAACAGAAGTCAGACCTGCTTGTTCTATCGCGTAAATAAAAAAAATGAAACTGATTTTGATTTTAAGAAGGTTTTAGATCATGAGTCCTTCATGAAATAAGTTATAAATCTTCGTTATAAGTTATCTGGATCATCAATTTGACTCAAAACATCATAACATGTTCGAATTTCCTCAAGAACAAATTGGTTGACTTTTATTTTCAAAACTTTGACTTCAAAATTTACCATCGATTGGAAAAATTTGAGTACGAAAATTTGCAGATAGTTCAACTATAAGTATCCTAACACATCTACATTTTTGGATTTTCAAAATTGAGTTGAATTCGAAATATTGCATAAAAGTTATAGTGACAGAGTATCGAGCTGTTTAATATGTATATATATATTTTTTTCTTTGATTAATTCTACAGATAGCAGTAATTGGAAGTACTTATAATGGATATAGATAGTGGAAAATCGAATTATTTCTTTAACAAAATTAGCAGATTGATTGTTGTATGTCGACCGAATATTCCAAGCAGGAGAAGAAGACATACGAAAAAAAATAAAACAGACAAGGATGTGAAACAGAATTCGTGTATTTATCTGCTTTTATATCTTTTTATATTTAATTAATAATTAATAAATATAATATATATTACTAATAAATATGCTGCAATATTATGAATAAAAATAATAATAATAATTATAACAATTTTAGTAATAATATTAATACTAATAATATCAATAATAATATTAGTAACAATATTAATGATAATATTAATAAATAAATATAATAATGATATTAATAATAATATAACAAATTATGCATATCAAATTTCATATTATAATAAAAATTAATAATAATAATAACTATAATTACATTTGTAATTACATTTAATATTTTAATATTACATTATATTAATTTTGTAATATCTAATAATTATATCATATATTATATGAATACATATATTGAATATTTAATATTTATATATTTTATAAATGTTACAATATAATAATTATTAATAGCAATCATATATATGTATGTTCATTTTAAATTACACTTAATTTTTATTTTACATATTTGATTTCATTATTTAAATTATATTTTATTACTTTCAATTATTATTTATATATTTACATTAATTTATATATATAAATATTTTTATTTACAACAATGGTTCGTGAATTGCCGGGAATAGTCAAAGGTATAATTGAATCTATGTAAACAGTTCAAAACTTTTGAGACTCAATATTACAGACTTTGCTTATCGTGTCGGAACCATATAAAGATTAAGTTTAAATTTGGTCGAAAATTTCCGGGTTGTCACAATTTACCTCAATGATTACTGGTGAAGTAGATGGAAGAGGCCTTGTTGACATATCAAAACACCGTGTTCTTTGATAATCAGTAGATATGTGCTCATTATTAACAAAGGTAGTAACAAACATTCTGCATAAATAACATCACAACTACTAAAAAATAGTATAAACAAAATGTCTTAATAACTATAAGTCCAATCTCTAACAACCTTTTCTGGAAATGATATCCGATCCAATGAATAGTCCAGCTGTAAGTAGAAGGGTCAATTTGACCCAAAATCTTGGAAATGGGTCAATTTAAAGGTAAGAGTGCATCATTAGTTATATCGTACTAAAATGGTAATTAGTAAAAAGTAATAATTAAGAGGCTACAGTTACCTTTTTGACAATGTTGTGAATTGGTTCCACAATGCTGAGAGATTCATTTGTGCCAACTGTTTCACTTCATAAATGAGTGAATGAAGAGTAATTCCTAGGTGATATAACATAATGTTTAAGCATAAAGAATACATACCCTTCAATGGTCTCTAATTTGCTTAAAGCAGACAACACCTGCAGATGATAGTGATGAGAATGGTAACCTTCAAATGTTAGTTGTATTAACAATTTAGTGAATTTATTAATGCCATAATCAAAAGGAATATAAAAACATAAAAGTATTTTAATGATGTCCCGTTAACATAAACCGTGGTTATAATCTATTTTGCCATTGTAATCATATTCACTGTAAATTAAAAATACACATACTTTTCAGTATGTAAACAACAGAGTTGCAATGAGAATGCGTGAAAGGTGCAACTCATGTTTTTACTCTTATCTTCACGCCAAACCTACTATGGGTCTATTTGAGGTTGAAACCAATTGACACACATAAACAAAAAAAAATCAAAAAACTGACCCTTTTAGTGAGATGTGGACGGGAATGAAATGAAAATTAAATATACTCAAAAATGTGAAGAGTGATAATGCTAAAAACGAACATATATTTCATAGCATTATTCCTCAAGAAAGACAAGTTTTTAGTTGCAATTGTCCTATTTACAAGTGATATTCGGTTAAATAATAAAAGGTGAAGACAAAAGATAGATTCGACGAATTGAAGACGCAAACGACCAAAAAGCTCAAAAGTACAAAATACAATCAAAGAGGTTCCAATTATTGATAAGAAACGTCTCAGAATTATAAGAGTACAAGATTCAAAACGCAAAGTACAAGATATTAAATTGTACGTAAGGACGTTCGAAAATCCGGAACCGGGACCAGAGTCAACTCTCAACGCTCGACGCAACGGACTAAAAATTACAAGTTAACTATGTATATAAATATAATATAATATATAATTAATTATATAAATTATATATATATTATATTTATATATTAAAACCGTCGGCAGACTAGGATCCAAACTTGTGTGAGCTGGAAACCACTGCTCCGCACTCGCGGAGCCTATAAAAGCAAAAACCTCCGCACTCGCGGAGGTCTGAACAGTAAACGTGGGCCTATAAAAGGCCGAGCATTCGGCCGAATTTTACACACCTTTTTCTTCTTCTCTCATTCAACGTATAATATTTATATTTATATTATAATTTTAATTTTAATTTTAATTTCCAATAATAAGGGTATGTTAGCGAATATTGTAAGGGTGTAAGTCGAAATTCTGTCCGTGTAACGCTACGTTATTTTTAATCATTGTAAGTTATGTTCAATCTTTTTAATTTAATGTCTCGTAGCTAAGTTATTATTATGCTTATTTAAGCCGAAGTAATCATGATGTTGGGCTAAAAATATTAAAATTAGGTAATTGGGCTTTGTACCATAATTGGGGTTTGGACAAAAGAACGACACTTGTGGAAATTAGACTATGGGCTATTAATGGGCTTTATATTTGTTTAACTAAATGATAGTTTGTTAATTTTAATATAAAGATTTACAATTGGACGTCCCTATAAATAACCATATACACTCGATCGGACACGATGGGCGGGGTATTTATATGTACGAATAATCGTTCATTTAACCGGACACGGGAATGGATTAATAGTCTATGGAATTATTAAAACAGGGGTAAAATTATGTACAAGGACACTTGACATAATTGATAACAAAGTATTAAAACTTTGGGTTACACGCAGTCGATAACCTGGTGTAATTATTAAACAAAGTAATAAAACCTTGTTACAGTTTAAGTCCCCAATTAGTTGGAATATTTAACTTCGGGTATAAGGATAATTTGACGAGGACACTCGCACTTTATATTTATGACTGATGGACTTTTATGGACAAAAACCAGACGGACATATTAAATAATCCAGGACAAAGGACAATTAACCCATGGGCATAAAACTAAAATCAACACGTCAAACATCATGATTACGGAAGTTTAAATAAGCATAATTATTTTATTTCATATTTAATTTCCTTTATTTTATATTTAATTGCACTTCTAATTATCGCACTTTTATTTATTGTCATTGTATTTAATTGCACTTTTAATTATCGTATTTTTAATTATCGCAATTTTATTTTATCGCACTTTTATTTATCGCAATTTCATTATCGTTATTTACTTTACGCTTTAAATTAAGTCTTTTATTTATTTAATATTTTACATTAGGTTTTAACTGCGACTAAAGTTTTAAAAATCGACAAACCGGTTATTAAACGGTAAAAACCCCCCTTTATAATAATAATATTACTTATATATATATATATTTATATTTTTATAAAATAAAACTAATATAGCGTTAAGCTTTGTTTAAAAGATTCCCTGTGGACAAACCGGACTTACTAAAAACTACACTACTGTACGATTAGGTACACTGCCTATAAGTGTTGTAGCAAAGTTTAAGTATATCCATTCTATAAATAAATAAATATCTTGTGTAAAATTGTATCGTATTTTAATAGTATTTAGTTGTAAAAATAAAGCTATTTCATATACACCTCGCATAACATCAAGTATTTTTGGCGCCGCTGCCGGGGAACTTAAACGCCGAAAGCGCAACACTAATGATATAAAAAATAATAATATAATTTTGTAAAAGTTTTTATTAAGTCCTTCGTATAAAAATATAAGTTTTAAAAATATAAAAATACAAAAAGAGTTTGTTAAAAAACATATAAATTTAAAAAGTATTTTTATTTTTGAGTTTAAATATAAGTATTTTATTGTTTTATAGAAATATTTATTTTTAGATATATATATTATTTCTCGACATTCTAGTTTTTAGGACTTAGAATTTTCTCTATTTCTTATCTAAATTTCTTTAAATAACGAAAATTTATTTTAAGTGGTTAAATTGATAGACATCAAAATTTTCTGGTTCGTAGTAATAGTTGGATTTGTACGTGGACCGGGTTATTGGAGCCAAACAGTACTCAATTATATTGAGACCAAACGAATCCTGCCCCTCTGCTGCATCTTTTGGCTATTCGAAACGTGGGCAAAATCAGAAAAGTCTATTAACTGGATAACTTATATAATTTTTCTTTCCTTTTAAAAACTAATAGGATATTCAGTGAATGCACCGAGCAAGACGTTCACCACCTTTTGTACGTTCACCACCTGTAACTCGATCAAGACATCTAGCTAATATTGTCGCCGTTAATTTTTCTTTAGAATCGTCATCCAGTCGACCAAGTACTCCAATTCAAATTTCCGATAATCCATTTTTTGAACCCGACCTCACAATTGAGAATCCGGAGAATATTCAGGGACAATTCATAGATCCTGAACCATTAATTTTTTCTCCAGAACCACCAATCATTCAAACAGAGATTGTTGAGGAACGAACCATTAAATCAGAATCCTCTAGTGATTCAGATTCAACAAATTCAATTATGGAGAATCTGGAACCTCTAAGTATGGAAGACCGAATGCGAGCTAAACGCACTGGCCAAGGTCATGCAATTACTCATCCAGACATTAATGCGCCAGATTATGAAATCAAAGGACAAATTCTACACATGGTGACTAATCAATGTCAATTTAGTGGTGCACCGAAGGAAGATCCAAATGAACATCTTCGTACCTTTAATAGGATCTGCACACTATTTAAAATCCGAGAAGTTGAAGATGAACAGATATATCTCATGTTATTTCCCTGGACTTTAAAGGGAGAAGCCAAAGATTGGTTGGAATCGTTACCTGAAGGGGCGATTGATACATGGGATGTTTTAGTTGAAAAATTTCTTAAACAATTCTTTCCGGCATCTAAAGCCGTGAGACTTCAAGGAGAAATTGTTACATTCACACAGAAATCGAATGAAACTCTATATGAGGCATGGACAAGATTTGGAAAGTTATTGAGAGGATGTCCGCAACATGGTTTAGACACCTGTCAAATAGTACAAATATTCTACCAAGGATGCGACATCACTACAAGGAAAGACATCGATATAGCAGCTGGTGGTTCTATTATGAAGAAAACAGAAACTGATGCTTACAAAATTATTGATAACACTGCTTCCCACTCACATGAGTGGCACCAAGAAAAAGATATCGTTAGATCATCTAAAGCAGCTAGAGCCGATTCTATCCATGACTTAGATTCCATTTCCGCAAAGATAGATGCTGTCGAGAGACGAATGGAAAAGATGACTAAAGATATCCACTCAATACGAATTAGTTGTGAGCAGTGTGGAGGACCACATTTGACAAAAGATTGTCTCAGTATTGAACTAACAATGGAACAAAGAGAGAATATTTTGTACATAAACCAAAGGCCTGGAAATAATTATCAGAATAATTATCAACCGCCAAGACCAATTTACAATCAAAACCAGAATTATAATCGAAATGTTCCATACAACAACCAACAAGGTCCTAGTAATCAACAAGTATCCAACAATACTTACAACCAGCAAAGACCTAATTTTCAAAACAAACCACCACAAACCGATGATAAAAATCCGAATTTAGAAGATATGATGACGAAGCTAGTTGAAACTCAAACGCAGTTTCTCACATCTCAGAAACAAACGAATGAACAAAATGCTCAAGCATTTAGAAATCAATAAGCTTCTATTCAAAATTTGGAACAAGAAGTAAGTGTAACATCCCGCGTTTTTCCGTTAAATTTAATTTTAACACCGTCTTTTTTTTTTTAACATAATCTTTCGTATTTAAATTAATAGTTTCCGTGAGTAACGTTCATTATATTTCCGCTATTTAATTTTGACATCACCCGTTTACTCGAGCGTTTTAAAAATATTCGTTTGGTTAATTCCCGCACCCGCTTTGAAACTTGAGGGACAAATCTTGTCACTTGGCCAAATTGGAGCAACTAGTCACCACCTCCCACCATTATCTCCTCATTTCTTTTCTTTCTTCTTTTCTCTCAACCAAGAACTCCCATCCTAAATTCTTCATCATCTTCAATCATCATCCAAATTCAAGCAAGGAATCAAACATCAAAACAAATTGTACTTTTGGAATCCTCGTTTCATCCTCTTCGATTTGATACTAGTCTCATGGCATGGGGTAAGAAATTCTCATGAAACCCTAACTTGTTAAATTCGTTTTTAGACTTGTCAAGTGGTTAATTAGTGTCTATGGCTCGTAGGGATGTCGTGTATGTAATTTGTATGCTCGTTCTTCGTGTTTTGAAAATATGACATGAACACCCAAATGGGTCTAGCTTAATCTTGAGTTTTGGTTGCTCAAATGATGTTATAAGATAAAGTGTATGTGTTAAAAGTGTTAGTTACTTCATTAGCTTCGTTTTGATATGTTGGATGATGAAAAACTAGCTCAATAACATGAAATGTGTTTTTGGTGAATCGATTATCGTTTTGGTAGGAACTTGATGCGGTTGAATGCTAGTTGAGACACTTGTTTGAATGTATGCTAGTTAACTAGTTAAATTGTATGCGTAAATAGCTTCGAAATGGTGTGATGTATGCTAGCGTTTGATTAGTGAATCATAAGTCTCATTTGTGTCGAAATTGATTTTGAAACGATAACGTGGCTAGTGATTTTGACGTAGTAAATGTTTATTGAAACTTGGAATATGCGTCTAGTTGCAATGTATGCGTTATTACCTTCAAAACGGCATATCAATTGTATGTTAAAAGTTCCCGAATCATAAAATGCGTTTCTTTGATTTTTGGTTGAAAATGATGAACTTTGATGATGTTTTCGATTTGGAAATTGTCGGTTATGATCTATGAAAAGTGTTTAGTTGTATTCCTTGTTAAAATACCTTTCCGATGATATAAGATACATGTTCTAATTGTTTGCGGATCATAAGATGTGGTTATTTGGTTTTAGCTCGTGCATACTTTGAAAAACAGAAAAGTGTCTGCCCAGATGGTGGCGCGGCGCGCCCCATCCCCGCGCGGCGCGCGGATTGGCCTGGCCAGATTCTGCCTTGTTTGGCGCATTTCACGCGAAATGTTTGACTAGCTACCGACCTCCGATTCACATGAAACTTGTTTTAATATACTTGTATATGAATATTTAGCATAGAAAAATAGTTCGGGACCCGACCCGAACGCGTTGACTTTTCGTTGACTTTGACCGAGTTTGACTTTTAGTCAAACTTAACCAAACTTTTATACAATCATTCTAACATGCTTATATACTTCTTTCTTGTATGAAACTTGACAACGTGATTCACATGCTATACTTAATCGAGTCGTAACGAGCCATAGGACTAATTGAACCCATTTCACCCGACCTTGTGTCGTAACCGGTTAATTGATATAACTTACTTGTTTAGGTCAAGGCTAAGCAACTTTCATGCACACGTTTACTTGTTGAAGTACCTTTATACTCGTACACTCGAGGTGAGATCATAGTCCCACTTTTTACTCTTTTGAACTTACTTTTGGGATGAGAAAACATAAACGATTCTTTTGAACTAAGTGAACACAAGAACGGGAAAACAAACATTCTACATACGAGTTTAGAACAAAAATCCTCAATCCGATTATCATTAGTTACATCAGATGGTGTAAGCGAGAACTTATGTTATATGGCCATATGGGTTTGACAAACCCTCATTCAAACGGATCGCTACCGTTTACGAATGAAATATATTTTCGGGAACAGTGTTGTTCTAGCACTAATTGATGGGGTATTCAACGGACGGAACGTTAAGCTTTGATAATTGGGTGCTCGTGAATATTAACTTTTAGAATGTACTACTATTATTTCAACTTTGCAAATCTTGTGGTTCGACTTACTTTACTTTTACTCACTTACTCAAACCTATGATTTCACCAACGTTTTTGCGTTGACAGATTCTTCTATGTTTTCTCAGGTTTTCACATGGCTATTTGTTACACGCTTCCGCACTCTTTGATTACTTGATTGGAGTCTACCATGCATGCATACGCTAGGGATAGCATTTTTGGATTCAAACTTTTGTCTACTTACTTACGCTATTTATAGCAACTGTGGGTTCAAACTAATTATGTCGCAAGTTATTTCATTCATACTTTATAACTTTGTAAACTTAAACTTATTGTCGATCCGTGTGTTAAACTAAACTTTGTACCTTTCAAATGAACGCGACATAATTTTGGTCAAACGAGTCTCATATAGGGGACTACGACCACGCAACGGGACCTAAGTTAACGGCGCCGTCAATAACGGTTTTGGTCGGGTCGTTACAAGTGGTATCAGAGCGTTGGTTGTAGGGAACTAGGACGTGCATTAGTGTGTCTAACAGAGTCGTTAGGACGCATTAGTGAGTCTAGACTACAACCGGATAGTTAGCATTTGCATTCTGACATACATTTGCTATAGATAGCACTTACTTGACTACTTGTGCATTATACTTGAATCATTCTTAGGCAAACTTTTTAATGGTACCCAACCTTCATCATACGAACTCGTATTCCGCCACTTTTTGGTAACACACGTAAATTCATGATTCATACACGTATGGATGACGACGACTTCATTAGTCACACTTGTTCGGGAACTCTGTCTCCCGGATTGTTATTTGCCACCGTTTCAACTTACTATCGGTTTCCCACTGGTGTTTCTTACTATCTACTTTTTGGTGTTACTACCATCACTACTCTAGGTGAGTATCGTCATCAACATTTATCACTACGGTTGCGTGCTACTCGTTATCATGACTCGTTACTCTTTTTATACCTGAATACCTTATTGTCTGACTCGAACCACATTGACGTGAACAATCATTTATACACTTCCCTCGGGGAACGCTTCTTTATAGTTGCACTAATTCTTTCGATTCAATACGAGTCACGTTAGAGACGTCGTTACACTTTGTTTATTTTAAACTTCACGATTACACGAACTTGAATCTATAGAGTGATGTGGGAATGGAGGTATGAGTTAGCGTAATATAACGACACTCGATCAACGTGGTTATATTACGGTAAGACATACCAAAGTTCTAGTGACACGTGATGGTGGTTAGACTCGATCAACCTAAACACCACCATGTGCCATGTACATGACTTCATCTTTTCAGGTTTGGACATCCGAAAACTCCGAGAATATTTATAACAACCATACCGGGGACACACCTTCAATTATTGTCAAATTATATTTATGCTTCCGAATGAATTACCGATTCCATTCGACTTCAACCGTATGTCACACGGGTATACTAGCTCGTCCTCGCACAGTCTTATTGACTAACTACAATTTACTCGTTATGCTCACATCGGGGCGAAAACTTCTCTTGCATCACCCTCGTACTTCCGGTTCAGGAGGTCCTTATTCTAAATTCTCAATGGAGAGCGACTCTTCACGTCATACAAGTATTCGCCGCGAGGGTGGATAGTCCTAACAATCGTTTCCAAAACCCGATAAGAACTTGCCCCGACGAACGTTTTTGGAAACCGATAAATCTTCCGCGACGCGAATTTTCTTGAGAAACTTGTCCTAGCTAACGTTTTCAATTCCTAGCAAACTTGTTCAATATGCCTTAGGGAAATGTACCCCGTTTCGGATCGAGATCCTCGTTTCACTTCTAGATTTTGGAGTACCTCACAAAAAGCCTCGGGACCACGTTTAGACATGGGTACCGCGTACCATCCGCAACCCGACGGACCGAACAAACATGCGATTTAAACCTTGGAAACCATAATACAAGTTTGTATTACTAACTTCAAATTTACTTGAGAAAAGTATTTTCCTTTAACCGAATCCTCGTACTACAATGATTTTCATTCGAGTTTTAACGTCACTCCTTTTGGAACCACATGTGACCGGAAACGTCATTCTCCTTTGTCGAACCGAGTAAACGATGATCAATTCACCGGGGCCGAGGTTATTCAAGAACAACCGAGAAAAATTATTCATATTCAAGCAAGACCCAACGCGACTCGTAATCACCAGGAGCTATGCCGATGTTACACGTGAACCTTTTGAGTTCCATGTGGGAAACCGCGTCACGTTAAGAGTCGCGCCTTGGAAAGGTGCAATCCGTTTCGGGAAACGTAGGAAGCTAAATCCGCGATATTTTGATCCTTTAAATTCTTGGGGCGTTTTGGACCCGTCGCTAGCCGTTTAGACTTTTCCGACTCATTTTGGGTCTCCGTTTATCCTACATTCGATGTATCAACTTAAAGACGTGTTTTGTGAAACGAGAACTTGTTATCTCCTTTGATGAACTCACTATCGACGATAACCCTCACTTCCTAGGAGGACCGGTTGAAACCATAAATCGTGAGGCCAAACCTTAAAACAACATATGATCCCGACCGTCAAAATTCGTTGAAATACCCTAGGACGTACTTCTCCCTCACTCGTAGAATTGGCAACGCAAGATCTCGAGGAAGATTCAACAACTACTACTTCCAACTAAATTTCGGGACGAAATTTCTTTTGAGGTGTGGATAATGTAACATCCCGCGTTTTTCCGTTAAATTTAATTTTAACACCGTCTTTTTTTTTTTAACATAATCTTTCGTATTTAAATTAATAGTTTCCGTGAGTAACGTTCATTATATTTCCGCTATTTAATTTTGACATCACCCGTTTACTCGAGCGTTTTAAAAATATTCGTTTGGTTAATTCCCGCACCCGCTTTGAAACTTGAGGGACAAATCTTGTCACTTGGCCAAATTGGAGCAACTAGTCACCACCTCCCACCATTATCTCCTCATTTCTTTTCTTTCTTCTTTTCTCTCAACCAAGAACTCCCATCCTAAATTCTTCATCATCTTCAATCATCATCCAAATTCAAGCAAGGAATCAAACATCAAAACAAATTGTACTTTTGGAATCCTCGTTTCATCCTCTTCGATTTGATACTAGTCTCATGGCATGGGGTAAGAAATTCTCATGAAACCCTAACTTGTTAAATTCGTTTTTAGACTTGTCAAGTGGTTAATTAGTGTCTATGGCTCGTAGGGATGTCGTGTATGTAATTTGTATGCTCGTTCTTCGTGTTTTGAAAATATGACATGAACACCCAAATGGGTCTAGCTTAATCTTGAGTTTTGGTTGCTCAAATGATGTTATAAGATAAAGTGTATGTGTTAAAAGTGTTAGTTACTTCATTAGCTTCGTTTTGATATGTTGGATGATGAAAAACTAGCTCAATAACATGAAATGTGTTTTTGGTGAATCGATTATCGTTTTGGTAGGAACTTGATGCGGTTGAATGCTAGTTGAGACACTTGTTTGAATGTATGCTAGTTAACTAGTTAAATTGTATGCGTAAATAGCTTCGAAATGGTGTGATGTATGCTAGCGTTTGATTAGTGAATCATAAGTCTCATTTGTGTCGAAATTGATTTTGAAACGATAACGTGGCTAGTGATTTTGACGTAGTAAATGTTTATTGAAACTTGGAATATGCGTCTAGTTGCAATGTATGCGTTATTACCTTCAAAACGGCATATCAATTGTATGTTAAAAGTTCCCGAATCATAAAATGCGTTTCTTTGATTTTTGGTTGAAAATGATGAACTTTGATGATGTTTTCGATTTGGAAATTGTCGGTTATGATCTATGAAAAGTGTTTAGTTGTATTCCTTGTTAAAATACCTTTCCGATGATATAAGATACATGTTCTAATTGTTTGCGGATCATAAGATGTGGTTATTTGGTTTTAGCTCGTGCATACTTTGAAAAACAGAAAAGTGTCTGCCCAGATGGTGGCGCGGCGCGCCCCATCCCCGCGCGGCGCGCGGATTGGCCTGGCCAGATTCTGCCTTGTTTGGCGCATTTCACGCGAAATGTTTGACTAGCTACCGACCTCCGATTCACATGAAACTTGTTTTAATATACTTGTATATGAATATTTAGCATAGAAAAATAGTTCGGGACCCGACCCGAACGCGTTGACTTTTCGTTGACTTTGACCGAGTTTGACTTTTAGTCAAACTTAACCAAACTTTTATACAATCATTCTAACATGCTTATATACTTCTTTCTTGTATGAAACTTGACAACGTGATTCACATGCTATACTTAATCGAGTCGTAACGAGCCATAGGACTAATTGAACCCATTTCACCCGACCTTGTGTCGTAACCGGTTAATTGATATAACTTACTTGTTTAGGTCAAGGCTAAGCAACTTTCATGCACACGTTTACTTGTTGAAGTACCTTTATACTCGTACACTCGAGGTGAGATCATAGTCCCACTTTTTACTCTTTTGAACTTACTTTTGGGATGAGAAAACATAAACGATTCTTTTGAACTAAGTGAACACAAGAACGGGAAAACAAACATTCTACATACGAGTTTAGAACAAAAATCCTCAATCCGATTATCATTAGTTACATCAGATGGTGTAAGCGAGAACTTATGTTATATGGCCATATGGGTTTGACAAACCCTCATTCAAACGGTTCGCTACCGTTTACGAATGAAATATATTTTCGGGAACAGTGTTGTTCTAGCACTAATTGATGGGGTATTCAACGGACGGAACGTTAAGCTTTGATAATTGGGTGCTCGTGAATATTAACTTTTAGAATGTACTACTATTATTTCAACTTTGCAAATCTTGTGGTTCGACTTACTTTACTTTTACTCACTTACTCAAACCTATGATTTCACCAACGTTTTTGCGTTGACAGATTCTTCTATGTTTTCTCAGGTTTTCACATGGCTATTTGTTACACGCTTCCGCACTCTTTGATTACTTGATTGGAGTCTACCATGCATGCATACGCTAGGGATAGCATTTTTGGATTCAAACTTTTGTCTACTTACTTACGCTATTTATAGCAACTGTGGTTTCAAACTAATTATGTCGCAAGTTATTTCATTCATACTTTATAACTTTGTAAACTTAAACTTATTGTCGATCCGTGTGTTAAACTAAACTTTGTACCTTTCAAATGAACGCGACATAATTTTGGTCAAACGAGTCTCATATAGGGACTACGACCACGCAACGGGACCTAAGTTAACGGCGCCGTCAATAACGGTTTTGGTCGGGTCGTTACAGTAAGTAACCTAGCAAGGTTAATAGGTGAAAGAAAATCGGGAAGTTTACCTAGTGATACAAATGCTAACCCCCGGAATGAAACAGCTAAAGCTATTACCACAAGAAGTGGTATTACACTTAAACCACCTGAAAAACCTGAAATTTCTGATGAAGCTATTCCTACTCCACAAGAACCACAACCTGAGCAAGATAAGGAAAAAGAACCGGTAGTTGAAAAGGTTAATGAAGATAACACAGTTAAGGCTAAACCTTATGTTAAACCATACCAACCACCACTTCCTTACCCGAGTAAAATGAAAAAAGAGAGACTTGAAGCCGAGCAATCCAAATTCTTGGATATGTTTAAACAGATAAATGTAAATCTTCCTTTCATTGATGTGATTTCAGGAATGCCAAGATATGCTAAATTTCTGAAAGATCTAATCTCAAATAGAAAGAAAATGGAAGAACTCTCGACCGTTACTATGAATGCTAATTGTTCAGCAGCGCTGTTGAATAAGATACCAGAAAAATTATCAGATCCAGGAAGTTTCACAATTTCATGTTTTCTGGGTAGTCTTAGTTCAATAGAAGCAATGGCAGACTTAGGTGCTAGTATAAATTTAATGCCGTATTCACTATACACTAAACTAGACCTTGGAGAATTGAAACCAACAAGAATAAGTATACAACTAGTCGATCGATCAATAAAATATCCTAGAGGGATAATGGAGAACATGCTAGTTAAAGTTGGTACTTTAGTATTTCCAGCAGATTTTGTTGTTCTAGACATGGAAGAAGATTCTCAAGTTCCTCTCATATTAGGAAGACCATTCTTAAACACGGCTAAAGCAATGATAGACGTGTTTGGTAAGAAACTGACCCTAAGTATAGAGGACGAGAGTGTTACCTTTTCAGTTGATAGAGCAATGCAACAACCGCAATCTGCAGATGATAGATGTTATTATATTCAAACTATAGAATCACATGCAGAATTGTTAGAAGAATTTCCAGAATTACAAGGAACAGGAAAATGTTCTTTAGGAGAAGGTACTGAACCAATTGATGAAACTGAAATGTTAGCTACACTAATGGCTAATGGATATGAACCAACAACAGAAGAAATTCAAATGTTAAAAGAAGAAGACAGATATCGATATAAATCATCGATAGAAGAACCTCCGAAATTAGAGTTAAAGCCACTTCCAAATCATTTGGAATATTCTTATTTACATGGTGAATCTGAATTACCTGTAATAATATCGTCTTCTCTTACTGAAAATGAGAAATCACAACTCATTTCTGTATTGAAAGCTCATAAACCAACCATTGCATGGAAAATTCATGATATTAAAGGAATAAGTCCTTCGTATTGCACACATAAAATCCTTATGGAAGAAGGTCATAAAACGTATGTGCAACGCCAACGAAGACTAAATCCTAATATGCAAGATGTTGTTAAAAAAGAAATAATTAAACTGCTAGATGCAGGTTTAATTTATCCAATCTCTGATAGTCCATGGGTAAGCCCAGTTCAATGCGTGCCTAAGAAGGGTGGCATGACTGTTATCACAAATGAGAAAAATGAGCTTATTCCTACTAGGACTGTAACAGGATGGCGTGAATGTATTGATTATAGAAAATTAAATGACGCCACCAGAAAAGATCACTTTCTCTTACCTTTTATTGATCAAATGTTGGAAAGATTAGCCGGAAATAGTTACTATTGTTTTCTTGATGGTTTTTCCGGATATTTTCAAATTCCAATAGCACCCGAAGATCAAGAGAAAACCACATTCACGTGCCCTTATGGTACTTTTGCTTACAAACGCATGCCATTTGGACTTTGCAACGCCCCTGCAACCTTTCAAAGGTGCATGATGGCGATTTTTCACGACATGATAGAAGAATGCATGGAAGTTTTCATGGATGTCTTTTCAGTCTTCGGTGATACTTTTGAATCATGTCTAGTTAATCTTGAACAAATGTTTATTAGATGCGAACAATCAAATCTAGTTCTTAATTGGGAGAAATGCCATTTCATGGTTAAAGAAGGCATCGTTCTTGGACATAAAATCTCAAAGGAAGGAATTGAAGTGGATAGAGCTAAAGTAGATGTAATTGCTAAACTTCCACATCCCACCAATGTTAGAGGAGTTAGGAGTTTTCTAGGGCATGCCGGTTTTTACCGACGTTTTATAAAAGATTTTTCTAAAATTGCCACTCCTATGAATAAACTCCTAGAAAAGGATGCTCCATTCATTTTTCCAGATGACTGCATCACATCTTTTAATATTCTTAAAGAAAAAACTCACTAATGCGCCGATCATGATAACACCAAATTGGAATTTACCGTTTGAACTTATGTGCGATGCAAGTGATTTTGCAATGGGAGCCGTTTTAGGACAAAGGATTGAAAAACGATTTCAACCTATATATTATGCTAGTAAGACGTTACAAGGAGCACAAACAAATTACACAACTACTGAAAAAGAACTCCTTGCTATTGTCTTTGCTTTTAACAAATTTAGTTCATATCTCGTTCTAGCTAAAACGGTGGTCTATACCGACCATTCTGCTCTTAGATACCTATTTTCGAAATAAGATGCCAAACCAAGATTAATCTGTTGGATCTTACTCTTACAAGAGTTTGATATTGAAATCCGAGATAAAAGAGGAGCAGAAAATCTCGCCGCTGATCATCTTTCTCGTCTTGAAAATTCCGAATTAGAAGTTCTAAATGAATCGGCCATACAAGACAACTTTCATGATGAATATCTATTGAAGATAGATTATAATGAAATTCCATGGTTTGCAGACTATGCAAACTACTTAGTATGTGGATTCCTTGAAAAAAGGATTATCGTACCAAAAACGAAAGAAATTCTTCAGTGATATAAAACACTATTTCTGGGAAGATCCACATTTGTTTAAAAGTTGTACAGATGGAATAATACGCCGATGTGTATTCGGAGATGAAGCTAGTAAATTTTAAACCATTATCACACAGGACCAACAGGTGGGCATTATGGGCCTCAACTCACAGCAAGAAAAGTTTATGATGCTGGATTCTATTGGCCTACAATTTACAAAGACGCACACCTTCTTTGTAAATCCTGTGATGCTTGTCAAAGGGCCGGAAAAATAAGTCAACGTGATGAAATGCCACAAAATGTCATTCAAGTATGTGAAGTATTTGACATTTGGGGTATTGACTTTATGGGTCCATTTCCAAAATCTCATAATAATCTCTACATTCTCGTTGCTATTGATTATGTATCTAAATGGGCGGAAGCACAAGCTCTCCCAACTAACGATGCACGAGTTGTAGTCAACTTTTTAAAACGTCTTTTTGCAAGGTTTGGAACACCGAAAGCTTTAATAAGTGATCGGGGAACTCATTTTTGTAATAATCAACTTGAGAAAGTTCTTAAAAGATATGGAGTAACTCATAAAATCTTCACCGCATATCATCCACAGACAAGTGGACAAGCTGAAAATACCAACCGAGCTTTAAAACGTATTCTAGAGAAAACCGTAGGATAAAATCCGAAGGAATGGTCCATTAAATTGGAGGATGCACTCTGGGCTTTTAGAACAGCCTACAAAACTCCAATTGGAACCACACCTTTTAGACTCGTTTACGGAAAAGCATGTCATCTTCCAGTAGAAATTGAACATAAAGCATTTTGGGCTTTGAAGACATGTAATCTTGATTTACATGAAGCTGGACGTCTACGATTAAGTCAACTAAACGAATTAGAAGAATTAAGACATGAAGCATACGAAAATTCGTTAATCTATAAGGAAAGAACGAAGAAATGACATGATAAAAGAATCAGAAGTTCAAAAGAATCAGAAGAAGGAGACAGAGTTCTTCTTTTCAATTCACGATTCAAGCTATTTCCTGGAAAATTGAAATCAAGATGGTCTGGACCATTCATAGTCAAAAGAGTTTTCCCATACGGAACAGTAGAATTAATAAATTCAAATGGGATTGAATTTAAGGTTAATGGTCACAGAGTTAAACATTACATAGATAGTCCGATGGAAGTTGACAACGAAGTTAATCACAATTTCAACACCACAGCTAACTAAGTGTGGGGAGAATCAAGTCTTTAAAGGATAATATGTATTTCTGTTAGAGTTAGATTTTCTGTTTTCGTGTAGTTCTCGAAAATGGAACCCGAATGGTCTTTCCCTAGCAGACCCTAAAGAACTAGTCTTCTCCCCCCATTCTGAATTTTTATTTTTTTAGGTTTTTACGAAATGAAGACTTCCTGTGAACTAAACCATGGTCTAATGCTACACGCTTTGATCACTAAACGTAATAATGACACACTTCCGAGTGAACTGGTATCAGTAATCAGAGAAAAATTGGACGGAGTAAGAAAAGAATCCAGATGCGAAGATAATAAGTTACAATTTGGTAAAGGAAAATCAAAATCCGCAGCGAAAAGAAGAGCACGACACCTTGAAAGATGTCACAAATGCGAAAAATGGTCACACGAAGGTAAATGTTCAAATAATCAAACCTATTCAAACACCGAATTTGTTACTTTATGAAGAGATGGACCGTTCATATGTTTAGAAGAAAAAACGTTAAATGCTCGAGGTTACGCCTATGTAGCCATGGAAAACCAATTAGTCCGACTATCTTATGAGTGGGCTAGAGCATATCACTAAGAAATCTATATCACAGGTAAGTTTGTACAGTTTTCATTTTTTATTTTTATTTTTAACCTTTTGATAATAAACGATAATTTGTTCGCTATAAAGTATTAAATTGGTATTCGATAAAATTAGGTCCTGCGACCGAAATTATTGATATCATTCAAAAATTTATTACATCACTGCGAAATTTACCATTTATTCTTAAGGTATAAATAACTTTAATCAATCAAACCAAAATATTTCAAAAATTCGTCATGAGTTAAATTAGGTCATGGAACCGAAATTACTTTACCGAAAAGAGAGGCGCATATTTTTGATAATATTTTATTGATTAAAGTGGGATAAAAGCCAAAAAGATTTTTAATTTTATTTTTACCATGTTTTTAAAATTAATATATAAATATTATATTAATATTGTAAACTTCTTTAAAATTGAAAATATTTGAAAAATTAATATTTTTAATATAAGTTTGTATGTATAAAAACATAAATATAATATGAGTTTGATGTAAAATTTTATTAATATGAATTTTTAATTTTATGCATTTTAAATTTTAGTTTGGTGTGAATTTATAATATGAATTTTTAATTAAGTTTGGTGTGAATTTAAAAACGAAAATTTACTTTATTTCGTTAAGTTAAAAATATGATTTTTAAAATTCGTCGTGAGTTGAAGACTAGGTCATTGAACCGAAATTGCTTTACCCGAGGGAGGGACGAGAACTTTTATTATCATTATTTTTAATCTTATTGAATTAAAGTATGCCAAAAACATTAAAAAAACCCAAAAATCTTTGTTTTTAAAACCGCGCTTAAAAATGACAAATTTCAAAATTTTGTCGAGGGACGGACTAGGACATCGATCCGAAACGCCCTCATCCTAAAAAGAAACAAAATTTTAATTTTTGAATTAATTTTATGTTTTATAAAGTTATAAGATTTTTATTTAAAAAATAAATAAAAAATAAAAAAACCACCGCGACTCGCGGTGATTTAAACTGGCCTACCACCGCACTCGCGGAGGTCACAAAACCCAGATGGTTATCTGGTCGAACAGACCAGTTTCAATACACACACACACACACATTTTTGCCCGAAAAACCCACGAAAATTCATCACAAATTCGCCATTTTTTATCATTTTTCAACAAATCTTTCATAACATCGCAATGAGGAGACTATTATCAAGGAATTACTCAAGGAAATCGGTAAATTTCTACACCTAAACACCATTAAATCCGAATTTTAGTGTTCTTGAACAATTTCATACATAATTCGATTTTGATGCTTTCTAGTGTAATAATGCTTCAATTGTTTGTGTATTATGCTTGTATAACCTAGATTGATGCTATTTAACATGATTAGAAGCTTTGAACTTCAATTTTTGAATAATCTAGGGTTTGTGTTCTTGAGCAAAATTAGGGCTTTTGATATAAACAGGTTATGGCCAATTTTTATCATGAATTATTGTTAAATTGAGTAGTATAACATGTTTAGGTAGTTAAATGATCCAAACATTGATCCTAAACATGATTTTTGGAGATTAAAGTGGACTTTTTAGGTGCAAAATTCATGAACTTGATTAATTTGATATAATTGTCATTTGAAACTTGTTTAATTGTTAGTAATGACTATTTTGACATGTTATTTGAGTTAAATGCTTATGAACTTTGTCTACATTTTCATATGTGCTTATTTGAAAAAGTATAGAATTGTAAAAAAAAAATTGTGAAAATGTGTATAAGTTTAATTTTGATTTAACATGTTATTGTGATTGTTTTAAGTTGTTATTTTGCTAAAACTAATGCATATTTGGATGCACAAAAATTGTGTTTGATATATTTTGCAGACTGAAAGGGGTGAATCTTCATCCCAGGCTTGCAATGCTCCTCCGGAAGATGCAAATCAACAGGAAATTAATAGCCATTACCGACAAGATATGCCTCACCCAATTGTTTCATATTCAACATTCATAAGGCAGATTTACATCCGAATTTGAGATTTGATAGATATTGAATAGACTATCCAAAATATCAAAAGAACCTGCACAACCTTGTGTCTAATAATGTTGAGGTACCCAGAGTTATAGATTGGGCACCATTAGAGGTAGTGGAATTGGCCGAGCCAATCAGGGAATTACTTGCTTAAAGGTATAGTAATTCTACTTTTAGTGATTGGGTAAGTTTATTCAACATGCGTAGACCTGTGTATAGAGAATGGTGTATAGAGTTATTGTGTACTATTGAAATAAATGATCGGGTAGATACTTTAACCGATCGTAGTTTTATTAGATTTTTATTAGGAGGGGAGATGCGCCATATGTCCTTACTAGACATGGCTCGGGCTTTAGATATATATACGCCCGAGGAGCTAGCATCTTATGATTGCCTGTAACGACCCGGATTTTTCCGATCGTTTTATACTTATGAGATTAATATTTACATAAAATAAACCTTACCAACATGATAAGGAATCCAAACTGGTGAGACTTATGTTTTTGAAAAGAGTTTCACACAACGTTTGACCGTCCAATTTGACCGATGATATCACGAACTATATAACACACGATAATTATACGATTATGTATATGTACATATCTATACATATTTAACATGATTTAAGGATGGTTTAACATTTCATTGTGAACTAGCAACAATGAGTTATAAGTATACTTTGAGACCACTAACTTAAGTTTTCAAAACGATAACTATATGTAACATTCTTTGACATATATACTTACAATCTATAATGTGTTGGTGATCTATGTCACCAATATGATTTAAGTGTAATAGGATTAATTTATAACCAAAATAATCTTGATAAATATCGAACAAGTTTGGGGAAGTGTGGAGTGCACACTTGTTTGAACTTATCTTGATTATGACGGGGGTTCGGGGGCAGCGCCCCCGATAAGCGGGGTCCAAGGGGTGGCAACCCCTATCTTGATTATAACATTGCTTTATTAAAAATGTCTTAAAATTTTATTTTGGCCCGGTTTGACCCAAAAATAAAAGCCCAGTTTTGAGCCTCTTTTACAGTTATAAACCCGTCCATATTTGAATTCTCGTTCCGATTCCTCAAAATTTCTACAAGTATATCTAGGGTATATGTAACCGTATCATACCCAGCTTCTATACGTATTTACTATTGGTATATACCAACAATAAACTTCAATGATCAGCCACTAGACATGATGTTACATGTGGGAACCAGCCATTTAACCTCATGTGTGACTTTTGTGCAAGAAAACAAACTAAATCTCCTATATATCCATCCCATAATCATGCTATTTTGCACACACACACACATACAATTCCATTTCCAATTTTCTTTCAAGTTAATTCACTCCCTAATCTCTCTTCATTTACCTACTCAAGAACGTATCAATATAGTCATCCGATTTCAAGGAGATTACTTCCAATCTTTCAATCCCACTCCACCACTCTTTTGATTCCAAGATTTTTCTTACCTTTTCCAGTAGCTTTGTCCAAGTAACTTGAGGTAGTAACCTTATTCATAACCTTATTCGATTCATATTTATATAGCTATCTTATTTTGTGTTGTAAAATTTTAACAACAAGAACATAGTTTGAGTGATTTCAAACTTGTTCGCAAACTAAATAGATCCTTCTAATTTGATTTTAAAAACACTTCAAGACCTGTAATATATCATATTATGACAAAATCGGATTAATCATATCTTGACTAATTAACATAATATTTAATATATATTTACTTATGATTTGATTTTATATATTTCAGGACCACCCGTAAACAACACGAGAAGATTAATCATAAGACCTCATGATTGTACGCAACACGTCATTTGACAACACGGTACTTTATGTACGCAACACGTCACTTGACAACATGGTACCATGGGTCGAGATTAATTCTGATCAATACGAATACGATGGGGTCTTTATTTATTTTATTTAAGCAACTAATTGTGAACCACTAACATCGGACTGCTAACTACGGACTAAGAAAATATTAAAAGTATTAAAAGTATATATATATATATATATATATATATATATATATATATATATATATATATATATATATATATATATATATATAACGATTACTTAAAAAGAAAATATGTTGATATATTATATATATGGTTAGGTTCGTGATATCTATCGGAGATCAAGTCGAGTTAAATACCTTCAAGACAAAGGTGAGTATATAGTCCCACTTTTAAACTCTAAATATTTCGGGATGAGAATACATGCATTTTATGATTTACGTTATGGACACAAGTGATTAAAAATATATATTCTACGTTGAGTTGTACCACTGGCATACTTCCCTGTAACTTGGTAACTACTATTTACACGAGGTATTGTAAACGCGAATCCTGTTGATAGATCTATCGGGCCTGACAACCCCAACCGGACTGGACGACCAGTATTCAACGGTTGCACAGTACTTCATTTGGTGACTACACTTGGTACGGTGTAGTAAGATTTCATAATAAAGGGAATATGCGACGTTGATTAAATGTTAAATATGGTTATCAAGTGCTCAACAACTTAGAATATTTTTATTAGAACGTTTATATATGAAATCTTGTGGTCTATATTTATAACGCTGCCGGCATTAAACCTATATCTCACCAACTTTATGTTGACGTTTTAAGCATGTTTATTCTCAGGTGATAACTAAAAGCTTCCGCTGCAACATGTTGAATTTAAGCAAGATCTTGAGTATGCATATTTGTGTCAAAAATAAAACTGCATATCGGAGGATTTGTAATGTAAAATATGTTGGAAGTCGTATTGTTATTATCACATGTAAAGTTTGTAAGTCTAAGATTATCGCTAAACGGTAATCATTATTAAGATTTTTAAACCTTGTATTTGTAATAAAAGCTATGGTTTGTATTGTAAAAACGAATGGAGTTTTTGAAAAATGTCGCATATAGAGGTCAATACCTCGTGATGAAATCATATGTTATTGTATTCGTCCTTATGGTTAAGGTCGGGATATGACATTGCCAGATGTTAATAGTTTATGGTAGGAGGGTGGATGAGAATTTTGATACGAATGACGTATGGAGTAGGATGACTAGCTATTGCCGATTCCAGGGGGATTATACTCTTATCTTGATATTGATAGAGCTGAATTAAGAGTAATCCATAGGTTTTTAGCCAATTCGATTACACGAGGTAAGAATACGGAAAAAGTAAATGAACAGAATTTGTTTTACCACATGTGTATTCGAGACCCACACAGCGCTGTAAGTATACCTTTTTGTGTGGGTTATTATTTATTGACTATGGTTGGGGGTATCAGGCGTGGTAGCATAATAGGAGGTGGTATATTTATTACTTTAATTGCTGAATATCTCGGTGTGGATAGAAGTCGGGGGGATTATTAATGGCAGAACCAGAACCTCGCGATAGAATAGATTTGCGTGTTTATCATGGTGCTAAGGTCTTAAAGAAACGAAAAAATGCGGCAGCACGTTATGATGGCAGGCATCCACAGGTTGAGAGAGATCAATAGCCAGGTAATGTGGGAGGGGGAAATGAAATGACAGAAATGCAAAGGTTTATAGCTTCACAGGAATATGAAAATGCTAGACATCGAGCATTTGAAGATTGGCAAGTTCATCAAAACCACATCATAGCTCATTGCCAACATGTAGGTAGAAACTATATTCCTACTCCAAAGCCCGAATTTCCTCCCTGATCTATAGAGATCCAACCACCGTATCCTACTTATAACCTAGCTGAAGCATTCTATAACACATACGGTTATGCATGGAACCCCTACTAGTATCAGTATCAATCCTAGTTTATTTAGTTTTATTTATTTTATTTTTGTAATGTTACTACATTTAGCACTTATGTTGATATTGTAATAGTTTTTATAATTTTCTAAATTTTATTATTAGATTTTAATAATTTTTGAATGTGGGGTAATATACCAAACTTCAAAAATATGTATATATGTTTGCAATTTATCTTATGTACACAACATGGTAAAACAACGCATTTTCAAAGACTGGCATTAAGTTCAGCAAAAGCAACTAATTTTGACGACAAGATGCAAAATATATGTGAAATAACAACAATACGGAATGAACAAATGATGTGCACCATTTATCATTCAACACAAACAATAATATGTTTGGAAACTTTGGTAAAATTTAATCATTTTTCTATGCTAATCACCCTCAATAATTTAAATTGTTACTGATTTCTTGCAAATGAGGGCATTGCAAGATCTTAAGTGTGGGAAGGGGTTAAATTCTTTCGGATTTTTAAAAAAAAAAAATTATTTAAACACTTGGTTACCATTAAAAATACTAGTAACGTAGTAGTTGTATTAGAATCTAGTGCTCTCTGATAACAAAGAACAGCCCTAGTCTTATATACTGACTATCCAATTCTAGTAAAAATTTTCAAAATTTTCAACTAAATGAATTTAAAATAATGTTTATACATATTTATGAACGATGAAAACTATGTGTTAATACCGAAATTGTCGTTACCTCGGAAAGGACATAAATTGAGAAACAACCCAAAATGTTAGAATTCATTTAAGAATGGAATAGAGGAAAATAAAAAGACAAAGAAAAGAAAAGAAAAGCCAAGTGTGGAAAATTTTTACCAAGTTTTTCAAAACATATATCACATATTTCTGTAACAAATAATTGAAGATACTTTTGCTTTGGACTAAACTAAAAATTTTTACCCGATTTACTGTAAAAAAGATGGATCTACACGATGAATCAATTCCATCATTAAAAGGAAGTAAAGTCTTCCGAAAAAGAAACGCGCTTCTTGATTTAGGTCAAGAAGTTGTCGTCCAGACCAGCTGTAGGTTGACGAAAAACCTAGAAAAGTCATCACTAAAATCAGCAGGAAATCCACGGACCTCAGCATCAAACAGGGTCGCCAATTGGTCAGACTTATCCTAACCATGAGAGGATCTGTCTTGTAAAATGGGGAGGACGCCGTGCAAATTAGCTGGATAAGATTAATGAATCAGACCTCCAGAAAGGATAATCTCCTTAAAGATTAAAAATCAGCATTTAAGCCTGATATTACTCAATCCTTGAGATTGACTTTAAAGATTGAGAATTACAAACTCATGGAATTCGATGATATCTAAAATCGAGCTTGAACGAGAAAATATTTTGATCAAAAATTAAAACCGATTTGTTTTCTAAAAACCCATTTTCAATGCGTTCATTACCATTGAACGTAAAATCCAAGAAATTCACCTTGAATTCATTAGGTCACCTGAACCAAATCGGGTGTCAACCGTAAGAACGGTGGTTGCATAGCATGGTCAAAGACAGGACCTTGTGCCAGACCGAAAAATTATAAGGGTGAGCTTTACTATTGCTTCTACAAAGGATAGTAATTGCGTCCGATACGTTATAGACCATAATTAAAAGCATGTCAGGGGACATTGCCTTAACAGTTGCTTGTTCAACGCTTTCCTTTACAACCGGACGGTAGTTTACCGAAAGGTAATATACGGAGCAAGTAAACTGGACGTGTTGCTTTCCCAATACAAGGTTAGCAAGTGGGTGACACAAAACCACAAGTTTTGAGCTAAAGTTTTCAAATCTGAAACCCACCAAACCCACAAAAAGAATTTGCAAACACCGGTGAAGGGTTATTCCGAAAAACTTATCTAGGGTAAAAGCTAGATTTAATTTTCAAAAGATCAAATGTTTTCATAAAGATCCAATTTCCTTAAAGGATCTAAATTTTTATAGTCATGTGAGACTGTAAACCACATCGTAACTACCATTGTTTATACCGCCGTATAGAAATCACTGATGTACAAAGTGTGAAGAATAAAGAAGTGATTCTAGTATATTTCAAGACTATATTGCTTGAGGACAAGCAACGCTCAAGTGTGGGACTATTTGATAATGCTAAAAACGAACATATATTTCATAGCATTATTCCTCAAGAAAGACAAGCTTTTAGTTGCAATTGTCCTATTTACAAGTGATATTCGGTTAAATAATAAAAGGTGAAGACAAAAGATAGATTCGACGAATTGAAGACGCAAACGACCAAAAAGCTCAAAAGTACAAAATACAATCAAAGAGGTTCCAATTATTGATAAGAAACGTCTCAGAATTACAAGAGTACCAGATTCAAAACGCAAAGTACAAGATATTAAATTGTACGCAAGGACGTTCGAAAATCCGGAACCGGGACCAGAGTCAACTCTCAACGCTCGACGCAACGGACTAAAAATTACAAGTTAACTATGTATATAAATATAATATAATATATAATTAATTATATAAATTATATAAATATTATATTTATATATTAAAACCGTCGGCAGACTAGGATCCAAACTTGTGTGAGCTGGAAACCACTGCTCCTCACTCGAGGAGCCTATAAAGGCAAAAACCTCCGCACTCGCGGAGGTCTGAACAGTAAACGTGGGCCTATAAAAGGCCGAGCATTCGGCCGAATTTTACACACCTTTTTCTTCTTCTCTCATTCAACGTATAATATTTATATTTATATTATAATTTTAATTTTAATTTTAATTTTCAATAATAAGGGTATGTTAGCGAATATTGTAAGGGTGTAAGTCGAAATTCTGTCCGTGTAACGCTACGCTATTTTTAATCATTGTAAGTTATGTTCAACCTTTTTAATTTAATGTCTCGTAGCTAAGTTATTATTATGCTTATTTAAGCCGAAGTAATCATGATGTTGGGCTAAAAATATTAAAATTGGGTAATTGGGCTTTGTACCATAATTGGGGTTTGGACAAAAGAACGACACTTGTGAAAATTAGACTATGGGCTATTAATGGGCTTTATATTTGTTTAACTAAATGATAGTTTGTTAATTTTAATATAAAGACTTACAATTGGACGTCCCTATAAATAACCATATACACTCGATCGGACACGATGGGCGGGGTATTTATATGTACGAATAATCGTTCATTTAACCGGACACGGGAATAGATTAATAGTCTATGGAATTATTAAAACAGGGGTAAAATTATGTACAAGGACACTTGGCATAATTGATAACAAAGTATTAAAACCTTGGGTTACACGCAGTCGATAACCTGGTGTAATTATTAAACAAAGTAATAAAACCTTGTTACAGTTTAAGTCCCCAATTAGTTGGAATATTTAACTTCGGGTATAAGGATAATTTGACGAGGACACTCGCACTTTATATTTATGACTGATGGACTGTTATGGACAAAAACCAGACGGACATATTAAATAATCCAGAACAAAGGACAATTAACCCATGGGCATAAAACTAAAATCAACACGTCAAACATCATGATTACGGAAGTTTAAATAAGCATAATTATTTTATTTCATATTTAATTTCCTTTATTTTATATTTAATTGCACTTCTAATTATCGCACTTTTATTTATTGTCATTGTATTTAATTGTACTTTTAATTATCGTATTTTTAATTATCGCAATTTTATTTTATCGCACTTTTATTTATCGCAATTTCATTATCGTTATTTACTTTACGCTTTAAATTAAGTCTTTTATTTATTTAATATTTTACATTAGGTTTTAACTGCGACTAAAGTTTTAAAAATCGACAAACCGGTCATTAAACGGTAAAAACCCCCCTTTATAATAATAATATTACTTATATATATATATATTTGTATTTTTATAAAATAAAACTAATATAGCGTTAAGCTTTGTTTAAAAGATTCCATGTGGAACGAACCGGACTTACTAAAAACTACACTACTGTACGATTAGGTACATTGCCTATAAGTGTTGTAACAATGTTTAAGTATATCCATTCTATAAATAAATAAATATCTTGTGTAAAATTGTATCGTATTTTAATAGTATTTAGTTGTAAAAATAAAGCTATTTCATATACACCTCGCATAACATCAAAGAGCCTATGCAAAGAACCAACTGAAAGTTGAGGCAAAGCCAATACCCATCAGTTAGCCAACAAACAGTTTGGATATAGTTAGTAAGTGTTATGGCCCACCTACCACATAGTAATCAAAAGAAAAGCCAAAGACCTAAAAAAGTAAAAAGTGATGCAACCAAATTAACCCCGAAAAATCAGGAAAGTATCATATCCCTTTGGATTCTAATGTTCCAAGTATGATCAAGTAAAAAGATGATAAAGATTATATACAAACTTACTTTAATAACTCAGGTTCTCCACCCCATACATAAAGTTTGTAGATCCTTTTAACATATTCTTCAAAGTCTTCCTCAATAAACCTTCATTAAGAAGATCAACAGAATAAGTTATAACATTATAACTTCTAGACATAGAATTTACTACAACAAAAAATAACTTATAAAAAAATCACCATTCAATCTCTTTTTGTCTCTTCGGTAGCTTATTAACATCGTTATACATCCCAATCGACATTCAAATCAACCATGAAAATAGATGATAACCGCTTCCATCCCAAAGTACCTTAATCATCACATAAAGACATATGATACCAAGCAAAGTGAAACAAATTATATGCATGTAAATGGTCATAAAAAAGACTTAAACACATCATACATGAGAAAATGTCAAGAAGTTATAAAACAAAGTGATTATGTTTTAACTGAACAATAATACATCTATGAAAGATGAGTCTAGAAACCAATATCAGTAGCATACATTTGGAAATCGGTAGGTCAGGCCAGTAGCTCGTCATACAGTGATAATATGAGTTAAATGGGACTACATTCGAAAGTTCATTCCTGTGAAGTAAAGAGTTACTATTAAGATATAAAACAAATGGTGTTTATTGCTATGAAGTAATCAACGGATTTATATTATGAGTTGATTCTATACCCTCTTTTATTTAATCAAATAAGTCCTCATACTCACAGATCACATTGAATCATTAACATACAATTGACATTAATATCGATCATTCACCACATAATATGACTATTCAAATCCATGTTCATACATCAAACATTGTAGTAGCATAAAAACACTTACTTACCCACCTTGATTGCAAACTTAAAGATTGCATGTGTAATATCTTGAATCGCAATAATATCTGACTCTGATTCCATTTCCTGTATCCAAAATGATTGAGTTAAGAATAACGAAAATACGTCTCATAACACAGTGTGACAATTCCACAGTTCCGATTATCGATCCCTCTAATCGTATTCACATTCGGTATAAAAATCGTCACTTTTTCCCTAGTAAAACAGCAACGAATGTAATTTCGTTCAGGACAACAAAAAAGTACACTAAATATTATTGATTGTTCAATATTTATATAACATGCAATTCTGTATACATAAATAGATAGAACAACAAAAAAGAGCCTGGCATTACAAATGCTAAGAATAGGAGAATAGTGATATTCAAGAATTTAATTTCATCTCAATCAACTTCAAATTCATAAGTCAAACACCAATGATAAGAAGTACTAACGTTTAACAGTCAACATTTTAATTTCGCATTCAATTTTATAAAACCCTATTAAGCAAAAAATAAAATAAAAAATAAAAATAAATTGATACTCATTCAATGAATGTGAAGAATTGATCATTGAAGACCCTAATAATGAGGTGTGCTAAGTTCTTGCAAAATTGAACGATTGATAAAGCTAAGAAAAACTAAAGCAATCATACAATTACAACATATAAGAAATTATTGTTATTCGAATCGATCAAATTTCAAAATTAATTAACTATGAAAAGATTAAACTAATAAAATTAAGCAATAATTTTAGAAGGGGGTAACGATAGATCAACTTATAGATAACATCTGATTTGAACTGTAACGGATAAAACCTTATCGATTGAACAATTACCTCGAGGATTGTTGTATAGTGATGATGCAATGTTCAATAGAATGTTTCCTTGATCCAACGACGATTAATATACGGAGCGGACTTTGCTCGTTTATGGCGTAATTGATCGGCATCGTCTGCAAACCAACGATATCGATGAAATTATGTCGTTTACGGATTGTAAAATCGACCCAATTAAAGAACATGAAATCTATGAAATTGACGATAATCAAATCAAACGTACCAGATTGTAAACGCATCTGAAGGGATGCGGCGCTCCGATAACCGGCGGCGGTTGAGGGTGATCGGAAATCCAGTCTACGGGATCTGTTTTTTTTTCTATTGAGAGAGCAGAGGGAAAGAAAATGGGGAGGAGTGTTGAAGAAGGGTTTTGACGTGCCACGTGTAAGTTGGAAAATGTGGCCAGATCGGATGGAAGTAGCCAATAAAATGTTAAATAGGAGGATGGATTTTAAGTGAATGGGTGTGTGACAAGTGGCAAAATGTCACATGATTTGTAAAGGGTAGAGATAGAGAAGATTTAAATAACTTAAGGAGCTTTGAAATTCGAACTCGAATATTATTAGCACATTATCAAAACTAGAAATTGAACACGGTTCTTTGTATGTATTCCAGTTATATTTAATTAATTACTCCATTAATTATTAACTAGTTTTCGAAGTCTCGCTTTGCGTCGGGGGTTCGGTTTTCAATATATTTTATTGCGTTTAGTTTGTAAAATTATTTCGTGGCTAACGATGATGTCGTTGAAGCGCAACTCGAGTCGCACTAAAAGGTATGACTCGTGAAAGATTTAAATGTTATTTTAAATTAACAATATATGTGCATCTCTGCGTTTTGCTATGGAATTGTGGACTTTTAAAGATTTAACGCAAAAACAACGTATATGAAAAGTAACTCAAATATTTAGCGTTTTTTAAAAAGCGTCCGTGTTGCGTATAGTTAGTGACGTTGTGTTCCTAAAATTATTTCGAGTTTAACGATGGTGTCGGAAAAATGTAACTCGTTGCGAGCGAGGAGATATGACCCGTTGAATATTTGGGTGGAGTTTATTTAAATTTTTTTTATGAAAATAATTATTTGACAGTTTACCCCCCTGTTTGGAGGGTCGATTTGAAATTTTGAAAAAATTATGAGGGGATTTGTTGGTGAAATGAATAAAAAAAAGGTGAAAAGTCTAAAATACCCATATACTATTCATCTTTTTTGTCTATTAGATATATAATAGTTGTGGAGCCCTCGTTTCGTGCCGGGGGCTCCGTTTTGAATGCGAGTTAAAAAAAAAAATCTTGATCTATTTTGTAAAAAATAATTTTTTTGACATCTAACATTGAAGGGTTGTTACTTTTGTGAAAGTTGCTTCTTTCATCGTTGAGGAAGAAAAGAGGAAAAAAAAAAGTTAGTTGATTTTTTGACATCTTTTGGTAACATTGAAGGGTTGGTTCTTTTACGAAAGTTGCTTATTTTATCGTTGGGGACAAAAAAAAATATTGTAAAAAAGAATGTTTTTTGACATCTTTTGGTAGGATTGAAGGGTTATTCATTTTATGAAAGTTGCCTCTTTTATCGTTGAAGAATAAAAGAGAGAAAAAAAAAAGTTAGTTGATTTTTTTGTAAAAAAATATTTTTTTTCGACATCTTTTGGTAACATTGAAGGGTTGGTTCTTTTACGAAAGTTGCTTATTTTATCGTTGGAAGCCGGAAAAAAAAGGTGAAATGACAAAAATACTCTTGGTTACTATTGGTGAATAGTGAAATAGTGTTTTGTCTATTGGTATATAATATAAATATAAATATAAATATAAATATAAATATAAATATAAATATAAATATAAATATAAATATAAATAAATATATATTATTATATACATATATACGATCGAGTTAAATTTCCTTGATATTTTAGATAGCGGCCCTAAATTTTGATACATATATATAAAAAACTCTCTATACATCGAAGTATTGGGCTACTCAGCCCAGCAAGGCCCAAATTTAGCTTTAGAGAAAAACCCTAACGGCGCCCTATAAGTTTACTCGCAAACTTTGATCTCCAGATTTTCATTTCCTTCAAAGCCGACCTGGGGTTATATTTGTTCTCAACTAGCAGAGATGGTAACCTTTAATTCGAACTCTAATATATTCATGTGATTATTCTTATTTATAATTTGAGCTAATATCTCGTTAATTAATTGTTGTTTGAAATTTGTTAAAATAAAAAGACAAAAGGAACAGGAAGTTTTGGTAAAAGGAGGAACAAAACACACACACTGTGTGTGCGATGTGGCCGTCGCAGTTTTCATTTGCAGAAGAGTCGATGCTCTGCTTGTGCTTATCCTGCTGCTCGCGTCAGAAAATGTATACATTTATCTCTCTCTCTCTCTCTCTCTCTCTCTATATATATATATATATATATATATAATGTTCTAATGTTTGATTTGTATATATGTGTTTTAGTGTGTGATTATATCAGGTTGTTTAGTGATTAGTTTTAGAATACGATAATGATGAACTTGTGATTTTATATGTATGTGACTGCTTGTAATTGTATTGTTTTATTTGTGATTTGTGTATTTTATTAATTAATATTAATATTGGTAATTGTTTAACTTTTAGGTTTAATCTAGTGTTTTATAGGATGTGATTTTTGAATATATTGAAACTGAAGAGATTTGATAAAATTTATATTATATGAATGGATCTATAAGCCTTTAGGCTTTTAGTCCTTTTTATTTTGTTTGAGTTTTCTTTTGTTTACATAAACTAAGAACCACCTTTAATTACAGTAGATAAAGGATTTATTTCTTCTAAAATTTTATAAGCAACATCTGAACAATGAGCTTCAAGTAGCTAGTGCAACATCAAGACTTGGCTGATGAATGGGGTGTTGAGCAGTCAAAATGTATTGTTTGTAATCTCAAATCTTGTCACTGCATGGTTTGTTGAGTTACTAGACTGAAAATTGACTTGGGTGTGAAAAATCATAGATGAAGAGATTGCGCTTCAAGTGAAATTGGGTTTGGTTTGTTTGCATTGAATTGTTCACAAAAAACGAATCTTTACTCTTTTTGAGTTTACCTTATATTCACTTTATTATGTTGTCGCCTTGTATAAGCTGTAAACGGTAATCCCAAACATCCTCATAGACTACTATGTCAAGTACAAAATGCAAATTTACTTCGACTTCTTGATAATACTTGCGTTTGACCTTAGCTTATCTTTGTATTCTACTCGCTGCTTTTTTATTAAAGGCAAGGCTGCTCGCTAATACCCTTTTTAAAGTTTGTTTTAACAATATTATGTCATTGAATTTCTAACTGTTAGTCTATCTCCGTAAGTGGTATTATCATCTGGAAAAGTAACTACAATGTTTTTGTTTCATTTTGTATCCGACTATATTGCTGTTTGTTTTGTTAAAAGATAAATGTATTTTTACGTGCAGTTGCAGAAATAGGAATTCAGCGTATTAAAATGTAACTTGTTTTATTGTATGTTTATATTTACTTTTTTTTTCTTTTTATAATATAGACAACTGGAGTGAAAAGGCAATCAGAAGGAAGACAACTGGAACAGGCCGTATGCGTTACCTTCGTAATGTTCCTCGCAGGTTCAAGAGTGGTTTCAGGGAAGGTATGCCTTTTTTTCATTAATCGGATTAGTAAAGTAATTTCAGCTCACAAGTTTTTATGTAAGCGTTATTTATTTTGTTAAATTTGTTAACGTAGGTACTCAAGCAACTCCAAGGAGCAAAGGAACGGCTTCCAGTACTTAAGAATGAAGTACAATTTTGATTGTTTTTCTAATGGTACTTTCATGTATGGTTCTTGAAAAAAAGATTATTCTGATTTTTGTTTGTTCACTGCTGTTTCTTAAATCATTTATGCTATTAGAATGGTTAATGTTCAACTTATTGGAAAGCCGTTACTTTCTATTTGTTACTGTTTTTTTTTTTTTTAATTATCTTATTTTCGTTTATTCATTATGAAGCACTTTCTTTGTTTTAGTTATGCTTGCAAACTTGAATTGTGAACATCTTCAAATTCACTTCGCTTGATTTCATTATACTAGTTTTTTTTTTTTTTTTTTTTAAATACTAAATTATCTGTTAACAGGTGGTTTTACATGCAGGTTCAAATGGTTTGAGTTTTTGTTTTATTTATTTATGTTAAGCAAAAGCTTGTTTCAAAAAAACATGTATGAGTAATAAAGAAACTTATCATGGGCATTTTTTCCCGAAATAAAACAAATACTCGTAGAAATGAGGTCGGTTTGCAAAGAAAAATGCCCCCAACAAGGGACACAAAAAGAAAGGGGGAAATGATGAAACTCGCCTCTAGAAAACAACAAAAACTATATAAATATAAGCTATTTATAAACGAGCCTCTCTGACGACCCGAAATATAATAAAGACGAACCTGACCACTCAATGCTCTAGATAACACTTATGGGCCTTTGTGTTTGAAGACACTTCGAGCTATTAAAATTGTAGTTGACCAGTTTGGTCAATCGGATGGGTTTAAATTGTTACCTTCACAGAGCCAGTTGTATCAGGCACTCTCTTCCAAGTTCGATCTGTTACTTGAAGGATGTTGCAAGAATCACGTTTCATATTGGTTACTCATGTAGACATCCTGATAATCAATCTAGTTTCATCACAACAAACTCGTTTGGATATCAGATTTGAATCTTTAACAGCTGCAACTCTTAAATGGTTTGTTGTTTTGATACTGTTGTAAATGTGGTATTTCTGGCATTTTATTGACTATATATTCTAACAAAATGATCAAGAAAATCACATTGGTCATTAATGATACACTTAATTACATTAAATAGAGCAATTCGGTCTTCTAAGGTCTGGTTCCCCCATAGTTCTCTACTATCGAGCTTTACGGCATGTGATTGGGATTTGTTTTTGTTCTAGGTTTGGATTTTGTTTGTGGTGGTTTTTGTCATTAGTGGATGCAACCATTTCATGGCTGTGTTAGGTTCTTAAAGATGATAGGTATATGTAGTTATCTTTTGTTTGTTTGAAGTTAGGGGATTTCAACGGTTATGATTCACAAGTTGGTATTCGCGTGGATTTCTCACTCAGGTCAGACGTTCAATAGTTAATATGGTTGGTTTGTGTTTTTGCATTGTTTGGTTCAGTGTAACTCATTGTAATTGGTTATAGTAGCGGGTCTAGTTCAATGGAACGGCAAACATATCATAGGATCTTGCCTTAACATTGTATAACATTTGGATCTTATCGATCTAATTTAATTTAATTTCTGTTTTTTTTTTTTTTTTTTCAAAGCAAAAAAATATATATGAATAGAGCAATAGACAGTTAAATCAAACCTCTGGGTTCTGCTAGAAAAATTGAAGAGAAAACATCGAAACATCTTGAAAACTTGAAATTATGACATGGGAATTTCAACGTCAACATCTTAGAATCCTCGAAAACATGATACTTAAAATAGATGCTTTAGAAACAACAATGAAGTTACAAATTTATTGATAACTTAACAAAGCCATGTTTAATCCACACTTTGAAAAGATTTATCGTTCTGAATGAACGGATAATGCAACTTTCTTAAATGGCCAATCTCTTCGCTCTGCTTTTTCAGAACCTCTCTTTACAATTCTATAATTTTACCTTTATATTATCAGTTATAACGATCACTTTTCATAACTGGAAAACAGTAGAAAAGCTCCCGAAAACATAATGACAGCTCTTTGCAGCTTTTTATTGGTACGACTATGATGCACAATGATAAGCACCATTGCAGAATGCAGACATTGCCAAAATGCCAAGTACCAAGATAAGTAAAAGGCTATTTCGTGGCATGTTTAATCAATTCATTACTTAGGCATGGTCCAATTTTAAGCAAATTGACTTAAACTCTCTTGCAATATGAAAACAGTGCAAGCTTACACTAACTGTGTTTGTTATTGTTGATAACCCAATCGTAATGGAACGGATTCAAATACTGAAACTCTTCCATGTGTCTTGACTGTAGCTTATCGTGTAAGTTTGCCATATCATTGGCAAGAAAAATCGTTAAAAGATTAAGCTGAAACATCAGTGGTGAGTGGTGACTAGTAAATGTGTAAAGGTTTAGCAACCAATCCATGTTCTCGCACCAACTTGCGAGTTGCGAGCACTAATTTTATAACTAGACACCCATTAAACATTATGATATTACTATATTGCAAGTTTGCAACACAAAACAACACACACCATACAACCAAAAGTTGCAGCGTCGCTACCTCGTCTTACAGTAGCCAGATCAATCAGGTCACCTGTCAATCTAGAAGTAAACCATAAAAATTTGTCCCTTACGCGCAAGTAGTTTTATATACTTTACCAGCTTGACAGTTCGGGTATAAAAAACGTAACTGCTACATTATTCATGAGTGCATGGATCAAAATTGCCACTTAATAATGCAATGTAATCACTAAGTAGTAATGATTAATGGAGCATACTCAACACAATGAGTCCAGCAATCGGCACAACAACTGCGTGCATTAGGATCAACAATCTTTTCTATGATCTAGTTTGAGATCTAGTTGGATATCTACAGCCATACAACTAACGAACGGAAAACAGACACGAAAATGTAATCAGGACGAAAGGCTTCCTCTTAGAAGTTTTCTTAATATTCAACGGTAAAAAAAAAGATAAAAAGATTCCAGTAACGCAAATGCGGATAAAAACCCATTTAACCCTCTTGCTTCTCACGTTCTTTCAATGACAGACGTTTGAACCATTGTTTCCAAGCAGCATCTTGTTGTTGCTCAAGCCAAGAAAGAAAGCAGCTATCCAACAAGCAGAAAGAGTTGACATACAGAAGTTGGTACCTAACAGGTATATAACGAAAGTTGGCCACTTGAACAATTGGCCATATCCCGCCTTCTAAAATCAAGGCTGGAAGAAAATCTCTTTTTACATCTTCTTTCACTTGATTAACACTTTTTCCAGAAGCAAAACCCATGTAAGAGAAGAAAACAAATAAATCCAACGGCCCGAATATGATCCCGTCAAGTGCTACTTTAGTTGCAACAAAACGCATGGATTTTGGTTGGTATTGAAGTTTCAACTTTAGAAATCGATCTAGACCTTCATACCTACAAAAACAATAGTTTCAAGTTATGGTAAATTCTAGCATGAATATTTTTTTTACCAAACACAAATCTTCTCATTATAAAACACATCCAAGTTTCGATACAAAGTAATTTTGCTACGATAACAACCAATATTAAACGTAAGTAGTTACTTCTAACGAAGCCATGCCTAGGTGCCATTATATTCAAATGATGTGATATCAGGTAATCTAGGAAATGCTAGTATATGTACACTAGGATTAACAAATATTATAACGTACCGATCAACGAATGATGAATACTTAAGACAGCCAAACCTACATATAGCTATTTCAGCCACATAAGCACTCATAAATGTGTCTTACCATGAAAGACTTTGTTCAAATTAAGTAACATTCATGCTGCTACTGAAAGCAGATTATGAGGTTTTCACGTGGTTCATTAATAGAAGTTTACTTAACTTCAGATGTGTATGAAGTATGATGATTAAGACTTAGTATTACATTATTCTCGAGCATTTACTTTTCTAAACATGTTTTATATACTGGAAAGAGGTAGCAATTTGTTGCATATTGATGCAACTAAACCCTGATAAATGATTATCTAAAACGCCAGATGGATAATTAGTTATAGTCCAGAAGACCCAAATAGTGGCAAACATCATGCCAAACACACAATATCAGATAAAAAGCAGAACTGATAACATATGATTACCACAACATCATAATAAAACTATAGCAAGTCTCTTTTAACATTAAAAGTGATCAAAAGGAGCATATTCCATATTTTCACGACTGAAATGCAAATACAGTTTTTAGTTATTTTTAAAAAAAATCGACAGATATACTTGAACGCTCTTTAGTAACACTACACAATAACAAACTGCAATAAAGCCACATAACAGCACTATGTAATAGATTGATGAACGTATCTCACCTAATTTTGCGTAGAAAGAATACTACCAAAATACTGATAGATATATATAAGGTATCAATTTTAGGGCTACCATATTGTCAGCATTGTATAATCACAAATTTACAGTCACATATATGTAGTTCACAATTAAATTAATTAGGTGTAATCAGTAAGAATTACTAACCAGAAGTGACCAACTGGACCTACAAAAGCCATTCCAAACAAGCTCGTAGTAGCCACGCGTCTCCAATTGATACGTAACCGTTTATCATCTTCCTGTTGCATTAAGAACATATATGATATAAATACTATGAGCTGAGGCTTTGCATCCAAAGATCATTTCTAAAATCATGAAAGCTACATACTATTAATCCTCATTTGATTTGATTCGTGTTACTTTAAAAATGACAACATATCAAGGCTACACTCCCAACTTAAACATACTTAACCATATAAACTTCCAAATTACAGCTATTATAGATATTAAAGTTAGTCAAAGATGCTCACAAGCTGATAAGCATAAAAAAAACATATGATGTGAAAAAAAAAAGTACATGCCAAGATTTAAGAACTTTAGGGCTAGATACAACTCAAGCTAGAATCCATTTATTAAAAGCCATGTTAACATCCTCACAAACACAACTATTTATAGCATTGTTACATATCAAACTTCTAACACGTCACTATTCACATATATACATTCACATTTCTATATTCACTACATATTTCAAAAATTAATAAACCACTGGATCAAGAAACACACTCAAAAAAACTCATAAAACAAAACCTATCAAACCAACATTTTTTCTTCTTCACAAAATAAGCAACAATTTACAGCATTGCAACATTTCAAGCTTCTATTAAGATTCACGTATACAAATATTCATAACTCTCACATATTTCAACATACACAACCAAATCAGACATATACTCAATACTAGTTATAAAACAAAAACAAATCCTAATTTCACATGTACAACCAAATCAGAAGCACAAAATACCTATAATCAAACAAAAAAAAAGACTTACAGAAATGAAATTAGGGTTTTTATTTTGAGAGTGAAGAGCAGTAGAATGAGTAACCGATTGAGCAGCAATATCACCAAGTCCCCAAATTAAACCTGAACTGATCACTTGTGTTTTTACTGGATGTACTGATAAACAATTTTGATACCATCTCCATAACTTCAACATTGCTTTTTTATTCACTGATTTTACTATAATCACATTCAATTTAACTTTTAGGTTTTTGACTTCTTTTCTAAGATTTGGTAGGATGACAAATGATAGCAGTAGCAATTGATGATCTTAGTTGATGTTTGGGCAGAGATTGAGATTGAGATTGAGATTGAGATTGAGAAATTGTACGGATGAAGTGAATTTGCATGAGTATTGTGTCTTATATTGTTAGGGTTTGATGGAAAGTGAATGATTTTTGGGAACACGAGGTTTAATTTGGGGGTTTTTTATTTGGGAATAAAAATGAGGGAAAAGGACCCAAAAAAGGGTTTGGGTTTTGATTGTGGCGGCGTTTGCAGTGGTTTCAGGTCTTATATAAGAGTCTTGTAACACTCCGTTTCTCGGGGCATCATTTGAAGTCCAAGAATGATTATTTAATAGTTTGGATGTAATGCTTTGACCACGTTTGACTTTGGGATGTTTTAAAAGTGAAATTGGAGTACATCAGGTAATCTGTCGAGTTTGAGTGCAGTTTGTCGCGTTCTGGTGTGTCGCGTTTCGTGACAAACATGCTTGAAACGAGACAAGTTCTGATGGTGATTTCTGACCACTTTGTCGCGTTTGAGTGCTGTTTATCGCGTCCTGGTGTCGCGAAACGCGACGAAGTGTCGCGAAACGCGACAAATGTCGCTGAAATGACTTTTTAGCCATTTTAAATGGCATCTTTTGGGGGTATAATAGTCCTTTCACTTGTGGCCGATTTTGGGGAGTTTAAAGCTGATTCAACCTTACCCAATCCTCATTTATCACATCTTCACCTTCACCAATTAAATCCTCGAGAGAGAGTTAGGGTTTAGTGAGAGAGAGCTCACTTGAAGAAGAAGAAGACCAAATCCCACCCAAGTCCGAGTTTTAAAGTTGTTCCCTACGTCTCTAGCTACGTTGTGATTGTATTGGTAAGTCTTAACTCTATGTTTTGAGTTTTAATTGGTTTATGGCTAGGATTTTGTGTACTTGAGGCTTGTATGACCATTTGGGGGTTAAATGGGTGAATTTGGGTTATATTGATGAAAGGAAAACCCTAATAGCTATAACCTAGGCCTTGGTCTTGTTGTTTGAGATTTGTAAGTGTTAAATGTGTTGTTAGGCACTAATACACATGTTAAATGTCGAAAGATTTGTAAATGGGTTAAGTTTGACTAAATTTGTAAGTTTAAGTGTCAAAATGGGTCAAATGGGTAATGTTGACCTAGTTTGGGCAAGATGGGTATGAAAATACCCTAGATGGTGTTAGTTGTTGATATTGGACTATAATCACTAGCTTTTGGGGAACTATAATGGGTCTTGGCCATTAATGGGTGGTTTTGGTGTAAATGAGTCATTTAATGCAATTGGGTCATTAAATGCTCAAGTGTTAAATGTTGGTGTCTAGTCCAACTAGTTTGTGTATTGAAAGTGTACTTAATGTAATAGGTACGTTGCATTGAAGGTTGCGAGCTTTATTCCCTAGTTCACCAAAGACGATAAGGTGAGTGGAATAATTATACGTTCATGTATATGGCGTGTTTATTTGTGAATGTTATGGCATGAACCATGTGCCGGTAGTGCCATAACATGTATGTGACGGATATAGGATGTGAACCACGTGCCGGTAGCATCGAGTGTGAACCACGTGCCGGTAGCACTATAAAATGAGGCGTGAACCACGTGCCGGTAGCGTCAAAGTGTGGACCATGTGCCGGTAGCACTATAAAAGAGTGAGACTCAAATGCGTATGGTGTGAACCACGTGCCGGTAGCACCATAGCGTTATGGTTAACCATATTGTGTTGTGATCGTTTAGCATTATATATATATATATATATATATATATATATATATATATATATATATATATATATATATATATATATATATATATATATATATATATATATATATATATATATATATATTGTGTTGAGTATATGCTAATGAGATTTTGTGTCAATGTACGACTTGTTGGTATTTCGGGTATGATTGACTTGCTTTGTGAGTTACATGTTAGTACGAGGTATTTGGTATTTGTGATTGCAAATAGATGGGTTATATATATGTATGTATAATTATTGCATTCACTAAGCATTGCTTACCCTCTCGTTGTTTACCATTTTATAGGTTTCGGCGTGGACAAGGGTAAGGGCATTCGTTTGGATTAGAGATCCCGCCTTATTGTTAGGGGACGCTTTTGGATTTGTTAGCTTTGGAAGTTGGCCTAACGTTTTGGATAGTTTAGTCCCAAACCATGCTCGAAGTGTCGTTTGGATTATAAACTATCATTTGTAGTGGGGCGAACTTGTATTAAACTTAATTAATGGCCTTCGTGCCTTGTAAACATTTTAAATTGTGGTACGTTTTAAATGGAACTTGTGGAATGGTTTACATATTTTATTGGCACGTAAATGTGAAATAAAAAAAAAATATATTGTAAGATCCTGTTTTCTTTTTGGGTTTGGACGCCGTCCAAACATTTGGGACGCCGTCCCAGTTTGAAGACCTGGACGCCGTCCAGAATGGCTGGCAGGCATGTCTTTTTGCTATTAATTATTTTAGATGGGTATTTTGGTAATTTCACTTCTTGGACGAATTTTAAAGCCCTAGATCAGTTTTGGGAGTCTCATTACTCCATTCACAACCACCAAACATCATCTACTTTAATTCTAGAGAGAGAGTGCTCTTAAGTGTGAGAAAGCTCAAATAGGAGAGAAAGAAGCTTGTTTCGGGTTCTAGCTCGAGCATTGAAGTTGTTCATCTCCTCGTTAGCTTCGTTTTGATTGTGGTGGTAAGCCCTAAAATTGATTTCTCTAGTAAATATGTTTAAGGGTTAGGGTTTGGGTTAATGTTGTACATAAAACCCATGTATGAGTGATTTGGGGGTTTCGGGTAAGTTTGGGTCATGAAGACCCAAATGGTGACTAACTTAGGGTTTTGAAATGTTGAAATGTGTAAATGGGTCTTAAAGGCCTAATAGATCACTAGTACACCTATAGTTAGTGTTAGTGGGAGTCATTTGGGTTGTGGGTGACCTAAATGGGTATGTTGACCTTGAAATGGGTCAAATGGGTCTTTGATGACCTAGGTTGTCTTGCATGCGTGAAAATGAGTCAACTTGGTGTTTAAATGCGTGTTAAGACCTTAAATGGCTAGAACTAGGGTTTTTGGTGAAGTTAACCCATTATTAGGGTTAAAGGTGCAAAATGGGTCGGGATTGCACTTAGGGTCAAAAGACTCTAGATTGTTAAGTGAGTTGCTTGACCGACTTGAGTTGTGAATTGATTATGTGCTAAAATGTAATAGGTACGTTACATTGACGTTGCAAGTTCGGTTATCTTACACGAAGACTTTGAGGTGAGTGGAATAATTATATGCGTATGCATATAATGTATCTATTTGTTGTAGCGTGAAACGGGTAGTGTCGAGGTGCTAAGACACCATGTTTCACTTGAAGAGTGTAGCATCGAGGTGTTAAGATGCCACTCGGGTGTAGCATCGAGGTGTTAAGATGCCACCTAGGAGTGTAGTGTCGAGGTGTTAAGACACCACTCCGTAAAATAATGAGTGTTGCATCGAGGTGTTAAGATGCCACTCGGGGTGATGTGCCGAGGTGTTAAGGTGCCACCCTAGGGGTTAGTGGTGCGAGGTGTTAAGTGCCCTAACGGATGTTATGAACACCGATGGCGTTTTCGCGAGCGCTGTTCCCTTGTACTATTGGTCGACCATGGTTATTTGTGTTGTAAGCATATTATATTATTCGAGTTATATTTATATGCGGATGTTATGCTAGCTTGGGGGTATTGGTGAATTATAGCTTGTTATTGCGACGATAAGCTAATGTTGTTTGCTAGCATGTTTGCTTTGTGCAAGTGTATGCAAGTAGGTATAATTATATATGTATTCGTATAATTATTGCATTCACTAAGCTTTGCTTACCCTCTCGTTGTTTACCTTTTTTTATAGGCTCGGGCGTTGACAAGGGTAAGAGCGTTCAATTGGATTAGTGATCTCCCGCTTGTTTTGTTAGGGGATGCTTTTGGGTGTTAGCTTTTGGAGTTCGACCGAGATTGGGTAGTTTAACCCCAAACACCATGCTCTAGTGTCGTTTGGAACTTAAACTTATATTTGGTCGAAACTTTTATTTTTGAACGAAACTCGTAAAATGGGTGATGTGGGACCGGTGATGTAAAGCTTGATTTGATGATGAAAATCTCTTAGTTTCACTTATATTGACTTGTGGTAAAAAGGTTTTCGTTTGAAAATGTCGGGAAGCGGGTTTTCCGCTCGTGTGAGTTGGACCCGTGATCAGTAGCTGGAAGACCATTGGGATGCCGTTCTAATTTCTTGGACGCCGTCCCAGTTGTTTGAGCTGGACGCCGTCCCAAACTTTGGACGCCGTCCCACCCTTCTGAGCTGGACGCCGTCCAGGATTCTGGACGCCGTCCAGATGCACTGCCATAAAAAAAAATTTTGTACGCGTTTTTTGGGTTTATGAAGTCGGGTTGTTACAAGTGGTATCAGAGCATGGTCTAAGGGATTTAGGCGACTTGAGATAGGTGCCTAGACTTAGACTTTATTGTGTGAGCGCCTTATCCGGGACTTGTAGGACTTTGGGTCTAAACGGGAATTGTTAGTGCTTTGGTTTATGAGAATTAACCTTGTGCTAATTGTGTTGTGTTGTGTTTAGCAATCATCAAGCAAGACGGACGTTGTACTAGCAAGTGAATGCGACGTGCTCGAGTAACAACGAGTAGTTACCGTTGTTACGGGTGCAAATCGTGTTAAACAAGCAATGTACGACGATTGTTGAGCGAGATGGAGTAGTGTGGCACATATGTATATATACATGTAATCGTCCTTTCGTTTTTGTAGTTTAACCTATTTCGTTTTATAGAATGAAGACGAGAAACGGTCCCGATCATGATAACGGAAGTACAAGCGAGGACGCCGAGTTTTCGGCCAAGGTTGAGGCCGTCTTTAAAAAGTTAAAAGCGGATTTTCTTACGGACGTCCGAAAGGTCTTTCAAGATTCGGTCGATGGGCAGGTGACCGATTTGATAAATGAACGAATGAAGGCCACTATCGAAGAGGCCCTTGACGCTAGGAATATCTACCCTCGCGGTGAAGGAGGTGAAGGAAGGCGGGACTTCCACTACAAGAACTTCAAGGATGCTCAACCCCCGATGTTTAATGGGGTGCGGGATCCTTTAAAAAGTACATGTTGGATCTCCGATATTGAGGGAGCTTTCCGTACCGCGGAATGTCCTCCCGAAAAGAAGGCGAGGTATGGCTCTAGCATGCTACGAGAAGAGGCTAAGTTATGGTGGGATGATAAAATCAACTTGTATGGTGAGGAACAATGTATGGGCTTGACGTGGGAAGAGTTTAAGAAGGAGTTTTTCAAGGAATACCGAACTTCTTCCGATCTCGATAGAATCCGGGACGAGTTGCACCATTTGCAACAAGGCTCAATGGACTTAGTTACTCTTAAGTCTACATTCTTGGCAAAGACTCGTTTTTGCCCGGAATATGTTGGTGATGATCATAAGCTCATGAAGGATTTCTACCGTACTTTGAATGATGAGTACAAGGGGAAAATTAGTCAGGGTATGGCTAAGTCTTTTGATGAATTGTTCGATTTGGCTCGGGGTTTTGAGCCGGAGGTTCCAAGAAAGAGTGATTTCATGTTTTCCAAAAGAAAATTTGAAGGTTTTAGTTACTCTAACGCCTCAAGCAAGAAGAGCAAGAGCAAGAGGGGGGCCGAAAGTGTCAATAGTGCAAAGAAGGGCACTACCGGCGGGTTTTCTTATACGTGCTACAATTGTGGGCAACCGGGTCATATGGCTCGTGAGTGTCCGAAACCACGTTCCGGAAACAAAGTCACTTGTTTTAATTGCGGCAAAGAAGGGCATAAGAAGCCGGAGTGTCCCGACTTGCGAAACGACAATGTGAAACGGTTAGAGAAGGCGGCGGGTACGGCTAGGGGTCGCAACTATTTGATGACCAATGATGAAGCTAAACAATCGCACGAAGTTGTCTCAGGTACTTACATGGTTAATTCTAATCCGGCAAGGATTCTTTTCGATAGCGGTGCAAATTTGTCGTTTGTGTCTCCTAAATTTGTGCCTAAACTTAATAGACCGTTAGCTAAGTTAAGTCGTCCGATAGAAGTCGAAATAGCGGACGGCAAGACGGTGCTAGTAGTTGATGTGTGTGAAAATTGTGATGTTGTTTTTGGTGCCGAAACCTTTAAAATTGATCTTATTCCAATGACCTTGGGCGACTTTGATATTGTCGTTGGTATGGATTGGCTCGATCGTTATAGAGCCGATATTGCATGCCATGATAAGTTTATTCGTGTAAAGACCCTAAGTGGGGAAGAGTTAATTATTCATGGTGATAAGCGAAGGAGACCGGTGCCGATATGCACTTTTGCACGGGCACGTCGTTTTGTTGTTACCGGTGGCATGGCTTTCCTTACTCATGTTGTTGATACTCGCAATGAGCCACCACCTATTCGTGAAATTCCGGTTGTTAGTGAATTCGAAGACGTTTTTTCGGACGAATTACCGGGTGTTCCGGCGGAAAGACAAGTTGCGTTTCGTATTGAGTTGGTTCCGGGAGCTACTCCCATTGCTAAAACTCCTTATCGTTTAGCACCAACGGAAATGCAAGAGTTGTTAAATCAAACCCAAGAGTTGCTCGAGAAGGGTTTTATTCGACCGAGTGCTTCGCCATGGGGCGCTCCGGTGTTATTTGTGAAGAAGAAAGATGGTAGTATGCGTATGTGCATTGATTACCGTGAGTTGAATAAAGTGACGATCAAGAATTGTTATCCATTACCTAGGATTGACGATTTATTTGATCAACTTCAAGGCGCAACGTATTTCTCTAAGATCGACCTACGGTCCGGCTATCACCAAATGCGGGTCCGTGAGGAAGACATAGAGAAAACGGCTTTTCGAACGCGTTACGGGCATTATGAGTTTGTAGTTTTGCCCTTTGGTCTTACGAATGCACCGGCAGCATTCATGGATCTTATGAACCGAGTGTGCCAACCTATGTTGGACAAGTCGGTAATAGTGTTCATTGACGACATACTAGTCTACTCGAAAAGTATGAACGAACATGAACATCATTTGCGTGAAGTATTGAAGACGCTACGAAAGGAGAAGTTGTATGCAAAGTTCTCCAAATGTGAATTTTGGCTAAGGGAAGTTCAATTCCTTGGTCATATTGTGAACGAAAACGGTATTCAAGTAGATCCGGGGAAGATCGAAATGGTGAAGAGTTGGGGACGACCGACTACGCCTACGGAAATCCGAAGTTTTCTCGGATTGGCCGGTTATTATCGTCGGTTTATCCAAGATTTTTCAAAGATCGCTTCTTCGTTGACGAAATTGACAAGGAAGAATGCGAGGTTTGGTTGGGAGAACGAGCAAGAAATTGCTTTTCAATTGTTAAAAGAGAAGTTGTGTCAAGCTCCGGTGTTAGTGTTACCGGAAGGTGTTGAAGACATGGTGGTTTATTGTGATGCTTCCTTAAATGGTCTCGGGTGTGTTCTAATGCAAAGAGGTAAAGTCATCGCTTATGCCTCTCGACAATTAAAGGAACATGAAACGAGGTATCCGACTCATGATCTTGAGTTGGCGGCGGTAGTGCATGCGTTGAAAATTTGGCGCCATTACTTGTATGGTGTCAAGTGTACAATTTATTCGGATCATAAGAGTTTGAAACATCTCTTTAATCAACGAGATTTGAATTATCGCCAACGTAGGTGGATGGATGTGGTGAAAGACTACGATTGTGAAATACTTTATCATCCGGGTAAGGCGAATGTGGTCGCGGATGCGTTGAGTCGAAAGAGTCAACATCCGGCAATAAAAGTGGGGTCGTTACGTTTGATTATTACCAACGATTTTCTTGAAAATCTTGTGTAAGACCCGAATAATTGAAGTGTACATATGTGTAAATAAGTGTATTGTGCGGTACTCGAATCGGGGTTGGTTGTATATATTAAAAAAAAGGCAAAAGAAGCTGGACTGGGAGGGTTGCGCGCCGCGCGGATTGGTGGCGCGCCGCGCCATATGACTGGCAGATTCTCCCTTTCTTTTAAATTAGATATTTTGTGGGTATTTTGGTAAATTCACCTTGGGGCCGGATTAAAGGCTTGGAGAGCAGATTTGGTAGAGCCATAACTCTACTTTTACCAACCTTATCTTCCCCAAATCAATTTTAGAGAGAGAGGTAAAACCTTGAGAGAGAAAGCTCATTGTGAAGGTGAAGGAGTTCGTTTCGAGTTTTATCGCAAGTTCTAATGTTGTTCATCTCGTCAATTGCTACATTTTGATAGTTGTGGTATGCCTTAACTTTCAATTCTTGTTTTGTTTTCGTGTATGGGTTAGGGTTTGTGTTGAAGATGAACACTAAGACCCATTTGTAGGTAAATTGGGTGTTCTTGGGTAAATTGGGTCATGTAGACTCAATTATGTGTAAGCTAGGGTTTTAAAGGTATTAATTGTTGTTATGAAACCCTAATTGGCTAATAATTGCTAGAACGCCTTAGGGAAGTGTAAATGGGTATGATTTGGGTATAAATGACCCAAAATGGGTGTATTGACTTTTATTGAGTCAAACGGGTCAAAATGGACCAAGATTGGTTAACGTTAGTGTTTTGTGTTAAAATCTAGTGATTTAAAGTGTATGAAGGCCTTGAGTGCCAAGAGTTAGGGTTTTTGGTAAGAATGACCCAAATTAGGGTTAAGTGTCAAAATGGGTCAAGATGACCTAGGATGGTGTGTGTTATGAGATTAGGCCAAGTTGATTGATTAATTATATGTTTGTGAAATAGGTACGTTACCTTGGAATTCAAGCTTGGTTTAATAATCACCGAAGGTTTAAGGTGAGTGGAATATCTATATACGTATGTATATGATTTATGTACCGTGTTGATGGTGTCACATAGCCGTTTTGTGACCAAGGTTGTGGGACTTAGCCGTATTAGTCCATGTTTTGTACTAAGGCACATAGCCGTGTTTGTGCATTTAGTGGCGAGTAATAGCCGTGTTTTACTCCCACGTTGTTATTTGAGTTACCCGTACACATAGCCGTGTTGGTGTACGAAAGCGTGAGTAATAGCCGTGTTCTACTCACATTGAGCAAGTGATGCCATAGCCGTTTTTGGAACACTTGAGGGGTGATGCCATAGCCGTTTTTGGAACACCTCGGGGGGTTAGCATGCCATAGCCGTTTTTGGAAGCTAACGAATGTTATGAACATCGATGACTTGTTTCGCGAAGTCGTTCCCTAGCGAAGAGATTGGTTAACCATGATTTATTGTTGTTCATACTAGCATTTGATTATTGTTATGAGTATTTATGCTATGATTATTGCTAGTGATACGTTTGGTGATACTAGCTTGCTTATCGAGATTTGTTATGTGTTATTTGATATCGTGGATGCGTGTGGGTAAGTTGTATATGCATGTATATATATGTTTTACTCACTAAGCTTTGCTTACCCTCTCGTTGTTTACTATTTTTATAGGTTCCGGTGTGGACAAGGGTAAGGGCATCCGGTTGGATTAGAGATCCCGTCTTGTTTAGTGACGCTTTTGGGATGTGACGATTTTGGAGTTTGACCGAGACTTGGGTAGTTTAACCCCAAACACCATGCTCGTTGTATCGTTTGGCAAATAAACTTTTCGTGGTCGAAACTCTAATTTGTATTAAACATTGTATTTTTAACTTAGTGGCGTTTTGGGCACGTGTGGGCCCCACTTTGTAAAACTCGCTCAAACCTTAGTTATGTGCTAGTTTTACATATATGAATGTATGGTTAAAAGCGTTTTGGCTAAAAATGTCGGGAACTAGTCAAACATTTTCGTTAAATAGACTTCCGGGGACAGCGGGCTGTCCAGGTGATTTGGCGCGCCGCGCGGTCACCTGGCGCGCCGCGCAGATGATCTGCACCAGAAAATTTTTTTTTGTTTGCAATTTCGTCGTGTTTGGTCGGTTACGGTTTGGGTTGTTACAAGTGGTATCAGAGCATGGTCTAAGGGATTTAGGTGACTTGAGATAGGCGCCTAGACTTAGACTTTGTGTGCGTGTTTATGCGGGACTTGTAGGACTTTGGGTCGGATCGGTATGATTAGTGCATAGGTTTATGTGAACTAATCATGCGCTATTTGTTTGTGTTGTGTTTAGCAATCATCAAGCGAGATGGACGTTGTACTAGCGAGTTAGCGCGACGTGCTTGCGTGGTAATGACTAGCTACCATTACTACGGGTGCAAATCGGGTCAAACAAGCAATGTACGACGATTGTTGAGCAAGATGGGGTAGTGTGGTGTATACGTATGTAATTGGGTATAATTGTCCTTTTGTTTCATGGTTTAACCTAATTCGTTTTATAGAATGAAGACGAGAAACGGTCCTGATCATGAAAACGGGAGTACAAGTGAAGACGCCGAGTTCTCGACCAAGGTCGAGGCCGTCTTTAAGAAGTTGAAATCGGATTTTCTTGCGGATGTCCGAAGGGTCTTCCAAGAGTCGGTCGATGGGCAAGTGACCGAAATGATAAATGAACGATTGAAGGCCACTATTGAAGAGGCCCTTGATGCTAGAAACGTTTATCCTCGAGGTGAAGGGGGTGACGGAAAGAGAGACTTCCACTACAAAAATTTTAAGGATACTCAACCTCCGACGTTTAATGGGGTGAGGGATCCGTTGAAAAGTACTTGTTGGATTTCGGACATCGAGGGGGCCTTCCGTACCGCGGAGTGTCCTCCCGAGAAGAAGGCGAGGTTTGGGTCTAGCATGTTACGTGAAGAAGGCAAGTTGTGGTGGGATGATAAAATCAATTTGTATGGCGAGGAGCAATGCATGGGCTTGACGTGGGAGGAGTTCAAGAAAGAGTTTTTCAAGGAATACCGAACTTCATCCGATCTTGATCGAATTCGGGACGAGTTGCATCATTTGCAACAAGGTTCCATGGATTTAGTTACCCTCAAGTCTACATTCTTGGCAAAGACTCGTTTTTGCCCGGAGTATGTGGGTGATGATCATAAGCTTATGAAAGATTTTTATCGTACTTTGAATGCCGACTACAAGAGCAAGATTAGCCGGGGTATGGCTAAGACTTTCGATGAATTGTTTGAGTTGGCTCGGGGTTTTGAGCCGGAGGTGCCTAGGAAGAGTGATTTTGTTTTCTCGAAAAGGAAGTTTGAAGGTTCGAGCTATTCGAATTTTTCAAACAAGAAGTCTAAGAAAGGCACCGAGAGCGTTAATAGTGTGAAGAAAGGTGGCACGGGTACTTTTGCGCCCACTTGTTTTAATTGTGGGAAGTCGGGTCATTACGCCCGTGAATGCACGGTCAAGACGGTTACGTGTTTTAATTGCGGTAAAGTGGGGCACAAGAGGCCGGAATGCCCCGAGTTGAATAATGATCATGTTAAGAAGATTGAGAAGGCGGCGGGGTCGGCTAGAGGGCGAAACTACTTGATGACGAACGATGAAGCCAAACAATCCAGCGAAGTTGTTTCAGGTACTTTCATGGTTAATTCTAATCCGGCAAGGATTCTTTTTGATAGCGGTGCAAATTTGTCGTTTGTGTCTCCTAAATTTGTGCCTAAACTTGATAGTCCGCTAGCTAAGTTAAGTCGTCCGGTAGAAGTCGAAATAGCGGACGGCAAGACGGTGCTAGTGGTTGATGTGTGTAAGAGTTGTGATGTTGTTTTTGGTGCCGAAACTTTTAAAATTGATCTTATTCCAATGACCTTGGGCGACTTTGATATCGTTGTTGGTATGGATTGGCTCGATCGTTATAGAGCCAATATTGCATGCCATGATAAGTGTATTCGTGTAAAGACCCCAACTGGGGGAGAAATGATTATTCATGGCGATAAGAGAAGAAGACCGGTGCCGATATGCACTTTTGCACGGGCACGTCGTTCCGTTGTTACCGGTGGCATGGCTTTCCTTGCTTATGTTGTTGATACTCGTAATGAGCCACCACCTATTCGTGAAATTCCGGTAGTTAATGAGTTTGAAGACGTTTTTCCGGATGAGTTACCGGGTGTTCCGGCGGAAAGACAAGTCGAGTTTCGTATTGAGTTGGTTCCGGGGGCTACTCCCATTGCTAAAACTCCTTATCGTTTAGCACCAACGGAAATGCAAGAGCTATTGAATCAAATTCAAGAGTTGCTAGAGAAGGGTTTTATCCGACCGAGTGCTTCGCCGTGGGGCGCTCCGGTCTTATTTGTGAAGAAGAAAGACGGTAGTATGCGTATGTGCATTGATTACCGTGAGTTGAATAAAGTGACGATCAAGAATCGTTATCCACTACCTAGGATCGACGATTTGTTTGATCAACTTCAAGGCGCAACGTATTTCTCTAAGATCGACCTACGGTCCGGCTATCATCAAATGCGGGTCCGTGAGGAAGATATTGAGAAAACGGCTTTCCGAACGCGTTATGGGCATTATGAGTTCGTGGTTATGCCTTTTGGTCTTACGAATGCACCGGCGGCATTCATGGATCTTATGAACCGGGTGTGCCAACCTATGTTGGACAAGTCGGTTATTGTGTTCATTGACGACATACTAGTCTACTCGAAAAGTATGCACGAACATGAACGTCACTTACGTGAAGTTTTGAAGACGCTAAGAAAAGAGAAGTTGTATGCAAAGTTCTCTAAATGTGAATTTTGGCTAAGGGAGGTTCAATTCCTTGGTCACATTGTGAACGAACGCGGTATCCAAGTGGATCCGGGGAAGATTGAGACGGTGAAGAGTTGGGGACGACCGACTACGCCCACGGAGATCCGAAGTTTTCTCGGATTGGCCGGTTATTATCGTCGGTTTATCCAAGACTTTTCTAAGATTGCTTCTCCGTTAACAAAGTTGACGAGGAAGAGTGCTAAGTACAATTGGGAAAACGAGCAAGAAATTGCTTTTCAATTATTGAAAGAGAAGTTGTGTCAAGCTCCGGTGTTAGTGTTACCGGAAGGCGTCGAAGACATGGTGGTTTATTGTGATGCTTCCTTAAATGGGCTCGGGTGCGTTCTTATGCAAAGGGGTAAAGTCATTGCTTATGCCTCTCGACAATTAAAGGAACACGAAACGAGGTACCCGACTCATGATCTTGAAATGGCGGCGGTTGTGCATGCGTTGAAAATTTGGCGCCACTACTTGTATGGTGTCAAGTGTACGATATATTCGGATCATAAGAATTTGAAACACCTTTTTACTCAAAGGGATTTGAATTATCGTCAACGTAGATGGATGGATGTGGTGAAAGATTATGATTGTGAGATACTTTACCATCCGGGTAAGGCGAATGTGGTCGCGGATGCGTTAAGTCGAAAGACTCAACATCCGGCGATACGTATAACATCGTTACGTTTGATTATCACTAACGACTTTCTTGAAAAGATGGTTGAAGACCAAATAGAGGCTTATGTTCACGATAAGCACACGGAACGAATTGTGGGCCAATCGGAGTTTATCACTATGGGTCCGCGGGGTTTGTTGTCCTTTCAAGGAAGGGTGTGGGTGCCTAAGACGGGTGATTACCGACGGGTGCTACTCGATGAAGCACATAAGTCGAAATATTCCATTCATCCGGGCGCGACGAAAATGTATCATGACTTGAAGAAAGATTATTGGTGGCCGGGCATGAAACGCGATGTTGTAAAATACGTCGAACGATGTGTTACTTGTTTGCAAGTTAAAGCCGAGCATCAAAAGCCGTATGGTAAGTTGCAACCGTTAGAGATCCCGAAATGGAAATGGGAGCACATTACCATGGACTTCATCACTAAATTACCTAAGACGGCGAGAACTCAATATGATTCGATTTGGGTTATAGTGGATCGGTTGACGAAAAGTGCTTTGTTTCTTCCCATTAAAGAAGCAATATCGTCGGAGGCCTTGGCTAAGTTGTTTATCAAGGAAGTGGTCTCGCGACATGGCGTTCCTATATCTATTATTTCGGATCGAGATACCCGTTTTACATCTCGATTTTGGGAAAAGTTTCACGAAGATATGGGTACACAATTAAAGTTGAGCACGGCGTATCATCCTCAAACGGACGGTCAAACCGAACGTACGAACCAAACTTTGGAAGATATGTTACGGGCGTGCATTATCGATTTCGGTGGTAGTTGGGATGAGCATCTACCTTTGGTGGAATTTTCGTACAATAATAGTTTTCATACTAGTATCGGGATGCCCCCTTATGAGATGCTATATGGGCGAAGATGTCGAACTCCCGTCTGTTGGGGAGAAGTGGGTCAAAGGGAAATCGGGAGCACCGATTTGGTTCTTGAAACGAATAACAAGATTGATACTATACGAGAACATTTGAAGAAGGCTCAAGATAGGCAGAAGTCGTATGCCGATAAACGTAGACGAACGATCGAATTCCAAGAGGGCGACATGGTTATGCTTAAGGTTTCGCCATGGAAGGGTATTATTCGATTTCGAAAACGGGGAAAGTTAGGTCCTCGGTTTATTGGACCGTTTAAAGTTTTAGCTCGTGTTGGTGAAGTTGCATATCGATTGGAATTGCCCGAAGAGCTTGCGGGGATCCATAACACGTTTCATGTTTCCCACCTCCGTAAGTGTCTTGCGGATGATTCCTCATGGATGCCTTTAGACGAGATCGAACTAAACAACAAGTTGGAATATGTTGAAGAACCAGTCGCCATACTCGATGAGAAAGTTAAGAGGTTGAGACATAAAGAAGTGAGGACTTTTAAAGTCCAATGGCGGCGTAGCAAGGGTTCCGAGTTCACTTGGGAGCCCGAAGAGTTCGTATTGGTTTATCTTCCCTCGTGTCATGCGGCTTGGATTGCGAGGACGCAATCCGAATAAGTGGGGGAGAGTTGTAAGACCCGAATAATTGAAGTGTACATATGTGTAAATAAGTGTATTGTGCGGTACTCGAATCGGGGTTGGTTGTATATATTAAAAAAAAGGCAAAAGAAGCTGGACTGGGAGGGTTGCGCGCCGCGCGGATTGGTGGCGCGCCGCGCCATATGACTGGCAGATTCTCCCTTTCTTTTAAATTAGATATTTTGTGGGTATTTTGGTAAATTCACCTTGGGGCCGGATTAAAGGCTTGGAGAGCAGATTTGGTAGAGCCATAACTCTACTTTTACCAACCTTATCTTCCCCAAATCAATTTTAGAGAGAGAGGTAAAACCTTGAGAGAGAAAGCTCATTGTGAAGGTGAAGGAGTTCGTTTCGAGTTTTATCGCAAGTTCTAATGTTGTTCATCTCGTCAATTGCTACATTTTGATAGTTGTGGTATGCCTTAACTTTCAATTCTTGTTTTGTTTTCGTGTATGGGTTAGGGTTTGTGTTGAAGATGAACACTAAGACCCATTTGTAGGTAAATTGGGTGTTCTTGGGTAAATTGGGTCATGTAGACTCAATTATGTGTAAGCTAGGGTTTTAAAGGTATTAATTGTTGTTATGAAACCCTAATTGGCTAATAATTGCTAGAACGCCTTAGGGAAGTGTAAATGGGTATGATTTGGGTATAAATGACCCAAAATGGGTGTATTGACTTTTATTGAGTCAAACGGGTCAAAATGGACCAAGATTGGTTAACGTTAGTGTTTTGTGTTAAAATCTAGTGATTTAAAGTGTATGAAGGCCTTGAGTGCCAAGAGTTAGGGTTTTTGGTAAGAATGACCCAAATTAGGGTTAAGTGTCAAAATGGGTCAAGATGACCTAGGATGGTGTGTGTTATGAGATTAGGCCAAGTTGATTGATTAATTATATGTTTGTGAAATAGGTACGTTACCTTGGAATTCAAGCTTGGTTTAATAATCACCGAAGGTTTAAGGTGAGTGGAATATCTATATACGTATGTATATGATTTATGTACCGTGTTGATGGTGTCACATAGCCGTTTTGTGACCAAGGTTGTGGGACTTAGCCGTATTAGTCCATGTTTTGTACTAAGGCACATAGCCGTGTTTGTGCATTTAGTGGCGAGTAATAGCCGTGTTTTACTCCCACGTTGTTATTTGAGTTACCCGTACACATAGCCGTGTTGGTGTACGAAAGCGTGAGTAATAGCCGTGTTCTACTCACATTGAGCAAGTGATGCCATAGCCGTTTTTGGAACACTTGAGGGGTGATGCCATAGCCGTTTTTGGAACACCTCGGGGGGTTAGCATGCCATAGCCGTTTTTGGAAGCTAACGAATGTTATGAACATCGATGACTTGTTTCGCGAAGTCGTTCCCTAGCGAAGAGATTGGTTAACCATGATTTATTGTTGTTCATACTAGCATTTGATTATTGTTATGAGTATTTATGCTATGATTATTGCTAGTGATACGTTTGGTGATACTAGCTTGCTTATCGAGATTTGTTATGTGTTATTTGATATCGTGGATGCGTGTGGGTAAGTTGTATATGCATGTATATATATGTTTTACTCACTAAGCTTTGCTTACCCTCTCGTTGTTTACTATTTTTATAGGTTCCGGTGTGGACAAGGGTAAGGGCATCCGGTTGGATTAGAGATCCCGTCTTGTTTAGTGACGCTTTTGGGATGTGACGATTTTGGAGTTTGACCGAGACTTGGGTAGTTTAACCCCAAACACCATGCTCGTTGTATCGTTTGGCAAATAAACTTTTCGTGGTCGAAACTCTAATTTGTATTAAACATTGTATTTTTAACTTAGTGGCGTTTTGGGCACGTGTGGGCCCCACTTTGTAAAACTCGCTCAAACCTTAGTTATGTGCTAGTTTTACATATATGAATGTATGGTTAAAAGCGTTTTGGCTAAAAATGTCGGGAACTAGTCAAACATTTTCGTTAAATAGACTTCCGGGGACAGCGGGCTGTCCAGGTGATTTGGCGCGCCGCGCGGTCACCTGGCGCGCCGCGCAGATGATCTGCACCAGAAAATTTTTTTTTGTTTGCAATTTCGTCGTGTTTGGTCGGTTACGGTTTGGGTTGTTACAGCTTGGTGAGATTCAAATAGAGGCTTATGTTCACAACAAGCATACGGAGCGAATCGTGGGCCAATCGGAGTTTATTACTATGGGTCCGCGTGGTTTGTTGTCTTTCCAAGGAAGGATGTGGGTGCCTAAGATGGGTGACTACCGACGAGTGCTACTTGATGAAGCACATAAGTCAAAATAATCCATTCATCCGGGCGCGACGAAAATGTATCTTGACTTGAAGAAAGATTATTGGTGGCCGGGCATGAAACGTGATGTTGTGAAGTATGTTGAGCAATGTGTCATGTGTTTACAAGTAAAAGCCGAACACCAAAAGCCGTATGGTAAGTTGCAACCGTTAGAAATCCCGAAATGGAAATGGGAGCACATTACCATGGATTTCATTACAAAGTTACCTAAAACGGCGAGAACCCAATTCGATTCGATTTGGGTTATAGTTGACCGATTGACAAAAAGCGCTTTGTTTCTTCCCATTAAAGAAGCGATATCGTCGGAGACTTTGGCTAAGTTGTTTATCAAGGAAGTGGTCTCGCGACATGGGGTTCCTATATCTATTATTTCGGATCGAGATACCCGTTTTACATCTCGGTTTTGGGAAAAGTTTTATGAAGATATGGGTACGCAATTGAAGTTGAGCACGGCGTATCATCCTCAAACGGATGGTCAAACCGAACGTACGAATCAAACTTTGGAAGATATGTTACGGGCGTGCATCATTGACTTTGGTGGTAGTTGGGATGAGCATTTGCCTTTGGTGGAATTCTCGTACAATAATAGTTATCATACTAGTATCGGGATGCCACCTTACGAAATGCTTTATGGGTGTAGGTGTCGAACTCCCGTTTGTTGGGGAGAAGTGGGTCAAAGAGAGATCGGGAGTACCGATTTTGTTTTAGAGACAAATAGCAAGATCGATTTGATTCGGGAATATTTGAAGAAGGCTCAAGATAGGCAAAAGTCGTATGCCGATAGACGTAGGCGATTGATTGAGTTCCAAGAAGGCAATATGGTGATGCTTAAGGTTTCGCCATGGAAGGGTATTATTCGATTTCGAAAACGGGGAAAGTTAGCTCCTCGGTTTATTGGGCCGTTCAAGGTTTCAGCTCGTGTTGGTGAAGTTGCATATCAATTGGAATTACCCGAAGAGCTTGCGGGGATCCATAATACATTTCATGTTTCCCACCTCCGTAAGTGTCTTGCGGATGATTCCTCATGGATGCCTTTAGACGAGATCGAGCTAAACAACAAGTTAGAATATGTCGAGGAACCGATTGCTATCCTTGACGAGAAGGTGAAAATGTTGAGGAATAAAGAGGTGAGAACTTTCAAGGTTCAATGGCGGCGAAGTAAAGGTTTCGAGTTCACTTGGGAGCCCGAAGAGTTCGTGTTAGTTTATCTTCCCTCGTGTCATGCGGCTTGGATTGCGAGGTCACAATCCGGTTCAAGTGGGGGAGAGTTGTAAGATCTTGTTTTCTTTTTGGGTTTGGACGCCGTCCAAACATTTGGGACGCCGTCCCAGTTTGAAGACCTGGACGCCGTCCAACATTTTGAACGCCGTCCAGAATGGCTGGCAGGCATATCTTTTTGCTATTAATTATTTTAGATGGGTATTTTGGTAATTTCACTTCTTGGACGAATTTTAAAGCCCTAGATCAGTTTTGGGAGTCTCATTACTCCATTCACAATCACCAAACATCATCTACTTTAATTCTAGAGAGAGAGTGCTCTTAAGTGTGAGAAAGCTCAAATAGGAGAGGAAGAAGCTTGTTTCGGGTTCTAGCTCGAGCATTGAAGTTGTTCATCTCCTCGTTAGCTTCGTTTTGATTGTGGTGGTAAGCCCTAAAATTGATTTCTCTAGTAAATATGTTTAAGGGTTAGGGTTTGGGTTAATGTTGTACATAAAATCCATGTATGAGTGATTTGGGGGTTTCGGGTAAGTTTGGGTCATGAAGACCCAAATGGTGACTAACTTAGGGTTTTGAAATGTTGAAATGTGTAAATGGGTCTTAAAGGCCTAATAGATCACTAGTACACCTATAGTTAATGTTAGTGGGAGTCATTTGGGTTGTGGGTGACCTAAATGGGTATGTTGACCTTGAAATGGGTCAAATGGGTCTTTGATGACCTAGGTTGTCTTGCATGCGTGAAAATGAGTCAACTTGGTGTTTAAATGCGTGTTAAGACCTTAAATGGCTAGAACTAGGGTTTTTGGTGAAGTTAACCCATTATTAGGGTTAAAGGTGCAAAATGGGTCAGGATTGCACTTAGGGTCAAAAGACTCTAGATTGTTAAGTGAGTTGCTTGACCGACTTGAGTTGTGAATTGATTATGTGCTAAAATGTAATAGGTACGTTACATTGACGTTGCAAGTTCGGTTATCTTACACGAAGACTTTGAGGTGAGTGGAATAATTATATGCGTATGTATATAATGTATCTATTTGTTGTAGCGTGAAACGGGTAGTGTCGAGGTGCTAAGACACCATGTTTCACGTGAAGAGTGTAGCATCGAGGTGTTAAGATGCCACTCGGGTGTAGCATCGAGGTGTTAAGATGCCACCTAGGAGTGTAGTGTCGAGGTGTTAAGACACCACTCCGTAAAATAATGAGTGTTGCATCGAGGTGTTAAGATGCCACTCGGGGTGATGTGCCGAGGTGTTAAGGTGCCACCCTAGGGGTTAGTGGTGCGAGGTGTTAAGTGCCCTAACGGATGTTATGAACACCGATGGTGTTTTCGCGAGCGCCGTTCCCTTGTACTATTGGTCGACCATGGTTATTTGTGTTGTAAGCATATTATATTATTCGAGTTATATTTATATGCGGATGTTATGCTAGCTTGGGGGTATTGGTGAATTATAGCTTGTTATTGCGACGATAAGCTAATGTTGTTTGCTAGCATGTTTGCGGTTGTGTAAGTGTATGCAAGTAGGTATAATTATATATGTATTCGTATAATTATTGCATTCACTAAGCTTTGCTTACCCTCTCGCTGTTTACCTTTTTTTATAGGCTCGGGCGTTGACAAGGGTAAGAGCGTTCAATTGGATTAGTGATCTCCCGCTTGTTTTGTTAGGGGATGCTTTTGGGTGTTAGCTTTTGGAGTTCGACCGAGATTGGGTAGTTTAACCCCAAACACCATGCTCTAGTGTCGTTTGGAAATTAAACTTATATTTGGTCGAAACTTTTATTTTTGAACGAAACTCGTAAAATGGGTGATGTGGGCCCGTTGATGTAAAGCTTGATTTGATGATGAAAATCTCTTAGTTTCACTTATATTGACTTGTGGTAAAAAGGTTTTCGTTTGAAAATGTCGGGAAGCGGGTTTTCCACTCGTGTGAGTTGGACCCGTGATCAGTAGCTGGAAGACCATTGGGACGCCGTCCCAATTTCTTGGACGCCGTCCCAGTTATTTGAGCTGGACGCCGTCCCAAACTTTGGACGCCGTCCCACCCTTTTGAGATGGACGCCGTCCAGGATTCTGGACGCCGTCCAGATGCACTGCCATAAAAATTTTTTTTGTACGCGTTTTTTGGGTTTATGAAGTCGGGTTGTTACATATATATTGTATGGAAATACGGGTTGGGTTGTTTCAAGTCTAGATCACATAAGGGACAATCTAAAGTAGCCGCATATTTTAAAGAAACATACGACATATCGGCACCACTATCAAATAGCACCTTTGCGGGTTTAGAATTAACCAAGAAATTACCTGAAACAACTTCAAACGTTTGGTGTTATCATAAACCCTTATCACCCGTAGTCAATTCTGGACAATCGGACTTCCGGTGATCCTCTTTATGGCAATTAAAACAAGCGATCTTATTAAAAGAAGGATTTGTGCAATCACGAGATAAGTGACCCCTTCGGCCATAATTGAAACATCTTGGACCGTTTTCACCCGATCCACCCTTCTTTATACTTCTAATGCTCTCAGTCACACTTTTCGCATTCTTAATAGGCGCACTATTCGACTCAAACCTCCTCTTTTTCGAGGTACCATCACTCGCTTTCGGAACATCAGACTCAAAGCCTTTGGCCACATCAAATAGCTCAGAAAAAGACTTAACGTGGCTAAGACTAATCTTCTTACGCATATCATCATTCAAGGTCTTATGGAAGTCTTCCATCAACATGTGGTCATTTCCTTTATACTCGGGGCAAAACCGCACCTTAGCAAGAAACGTAGCCTTAAGAGTGTTTAGGTCCATATACCCTTGTTGCAAATTTCGCAACTCATTCCGAATTCGAGTAAGATCGGCTTGAGTACGATACTCCATAAAGAACTCGGTCTTGAAATCATCCCAAGACAAACTCATGAAGTGCTCTTCACCCATCACACGGATCTTATCATCCAACCATGTCTTTGCTGAACCCCTTAATAGACTTGTAGCCAACCTCGTCTTTTTATCGGTTGTGCATTTGCTTACCTGGAAACACCCTTCAACGTCGGATATCCATCTAGTGCTTATGAGAGGATCGAGATTTCCTTCAAAGATCGGTGGCTTAGTTAGTTTAAAGTCTTTGTAACTAAACCCCCTCCCATTGGTATTGTCGGGAACCCCATGATTAAGCGACCCCTCTTCGACACCCTCTTCCCCTTAAGGCTTTGGAAACCTCTTATCAAACTCCTCTTTAACAACCACACTCACTTGATCCCGAATGAGATCCGTTTTTGTTCCTCAATCGTCTCTTGAAGAACCTTCTTGTCCTTCCCGGTAAAAATCGAGGAATAACTCTTAAGCGCGGCTACACTCTCGGTCGTTAAATTGTCATCATTATTAATCTCATTGTTTGGACCCTCGTAATCCATTCCACTTCATGTCCTCATTCTAAAGATTAAAGTAGGTTAGATCACGATAAAAGATACACCACACGCACGCTTAACAACTCCATATTGCTTGACGCTCATCGTACTTCATTCGTTTGACACGACATGCAACCATACTAATGGTGGCCAATCATTAATACACTTTCACATCCTATCAAACTCTTTGATAGAACGACCATCTCACTCGATGTTATCAATTATGCTTAAACAAACAACACATACACTCGAGTGCCCACATTAACCCCGTGGTTCCGTAACCCGATAAGTCATGCACAAAACGCCAATTCAACCTAAGTCTAGGCACCCATCCCAAGGTAACCAAATCCCTTAGATCATGCTCTGATACCACTTAAAACATCCCAAACCTGACACCGAAAATTAACGCCGTTTTTGTTTTTTTGGACAGTCATGTGGTGCAGGCAATTAGAGCGGCGCTCCACTTCACTGTGCCAGATGCCTAGTTCCCAGATTGTTGTCGGGATAAAAATCCCTTTATGTGGAGCGAAGCTTTTGGAGCGGCGCTCCACTTCACTGGAACTGGAGCTGCCATTTTGTTGTTAAAAATCCAAACACAAGTTCGTCACCAACCAAGTCTTAAATCACATTGACCTATTTAAAAGTGGACTATAAACCAAAATACATCAAAGTTTACATGTCCACAACATCGGGTACTCAAGACCTATAATTTAATAAAGTGCACATTTTGACCCATTACACCAAAATGACCAGAAGTTGAGCATGACCATCGGGACCATTTACCAAAAGCGTCTTCCCAAGACCACCAACGTGAAAGCTAAGTCAATCCCTTAACCTTGTCCTTTGAAGTCCCACAATCTATAAAAATAGTAAAACAACGAGGGTAAGCTATATTGCTTAGTGAGGGAACAAATATACGAATATGCATAGAACTTACCAACTTGAATTACCACACATTTCAATACATATGCATATACACATAGCATCACAACCTCATAGCACAAACTAATCCGATATAGCATGCTATACACTAAACAATAATATACAATACTTCATTGTTAATCATTAGCACAAGGGAGTGGTCCTTACAAGGACCACCAATTGTTCACAACAACCTTTAGTGGCACGAACGCACGATACACACTAACCCCCATGGTGACACGAACACACGATATCACCGTATAGCACATGGTGGCACAAACACACCCTACACACCACATAACCCTTGGTTGCACGAACACACGATACACACCATATAACACATGGTGACACGAACACGCTATATTACCACTCATCCACAACAACTCAAGCAAGTAAACTATACACATAAATGCATAAGTATTTCACTCACCTTGATCTCTTAGATGATCTAGCACCAACGCTTGAGCTTCACTATCGATCAATCTCAAACCACCTAACAATTTACGCATAACATGCTATAATCAACTATAACTCTTGCAACCCCAAACATCCTAAGTGCAATTTCAACCCAAATTGCACCTTTACCTCCAACTTGGTCAACAAGACCCCAACACTCCAAAATCACTAATGGCTAGTGATTTTGGCTCAAACCCAACAAAATACAACTTAGGGTCAAGAGCTTGAAACACTTTTTGACCCGTAACCACAAGTGCCATTTAAAATCCATTTACCCTTGACTTCCCATAACTAGGTCAATTTAGACCCAAAAACTTATAATCACCAACATTTAGTGGTTTAAGACCCAAGGTTACAACTTAGACTCAAACTTAAGTACTTCAAGTAACACATGACCCATTTTAACACAAAACCCCCTTTTGACTTGTTGGTTGAATGTTGGTTAATGAACAAAGACAAAGTTAAGCATGATGATTAACCAAAGAATATGTTTTGATGATGACACATACATATGCATAAGTGATGATCGATATCTTAACATAAAACAAGCAATGTCACTAATCCATACTTTATCTTGCAAATCACCAAGTCAAACTTAACTTAAAGAATGGAATTAAAGATCAGCTAAATACACGGTCAAGGTACGGTCGACCGCATACCCAGCCGTAGAACCCCAAACTGAATTGCAACGCAGTTTTATGAAAACAAGTTGCACGGTCGCCACCACGGTCAACCGCAGTGCGACCGCAGTTTTCTCTGTCACCCGTTTTGACCAAATTAAGTTTGACTAGTTCCCGACGTCTATAATTCATGAAACCTTTCTCAACATGTTTAGAATAAATGCCCTCTCCATACTCAATCGAGTTTTGGTCATAAAAACACTAATCTTAGTTAATTACACCTAATGACATCTTAATGACAAATTAACTAAGATTAGGCATAACACATAAGTGTTAAACAATAACTTGTGATCTTAAATCTTATCTAGACATCCTTAGTATGATCATCAAGTACCAACACACACTTAAGCCAATATCACTAGAATAATAATTATTATTAAAGATGATTTAGTGATTAATTAAGGCTAAATGAAGAACAATGCTTTCAAGTGTAACTAGTAAAGACTTGTAATCCTAAAATACACTTAGATACATTTAGGATGGTCACCAAGTCCCAACTAGAGATTGCTCTTCCCTTGTGCATGTGTTGGACATTAATGTGTGCTTACACATTAATCATGCAATATGTTATATTGCAAGTAAGCTTGCTAAAAGCTTAAATTATAAGTTGTGAAAATATCTATATGATTGATCTTAGAGTAACTATCTCTTGCTATGTGTAAGTATTATTTGCAACTTGCTAATATCTAACGACCCGCCAAAATCGCTATTGACGTGGTACGTTATCTACGGTCCCACAGCGAGGTTTCGACCTCTATATGATATGTTTTGATAAAACATTGCATTCATTTAAAAAAAAAAACATACTTTCTATACATAGAAAGTTTACCAAAATATAGACATATCCCAAATATATATGACAACTTATACAAAATGACTAAATCATCAATTTATTTAATAACAGATTATAACAATAATATTTGAATGCAATGTCTTTTTGAAAATATGGCATAAAAGACTCCATGCAGCACCTTGAGCAAATAGCAAGCAGACAGCGGAAGCACTTTTGAAAAACCTGAGAATAAACATGCTAAAAGTGTCAACCAAAAGGTTGGTGAGTTCATAGGTTTATCATAACAACGGTTATCAATAGTTTCAATAGACCACAAGATTTCATAATCATAAACATAATACACTCGCAAGTGTATGTAAAGCATTCTAAGTGGTTGAGCACTTGGTAACCATACTTAACATTTAATCAACGTCGCATATTCCCTTTATTATGAAATCTCACTACACCGTACCAAGTGTAGTTACCGAAACGAAGTACTGTGCAACCGTTGAATACTGGTCGTCCAGTCCGGTTGGGGTTGTCAGGCCCGATAGATCTATCAACAGGATTCGCGTTTACAATACCCATGTAAATAGTAGTTACCAAGCTACAAGGAAATATGCCAGTGGTACAACTCAACGTAGAATATATTTTTAAGTACTTGTGTCTATTTTGTAAACATTTATAAAAGCAGCGCATGTATTCTCAGCCCAAAAATATATATTGCAAAAGCAATTAAAAAGGGAGCAAATGAAACTCACCTTTGTAGCCCAATAAACAATTCACGTAGATGTAACCAATACTCGGAATGCAAGTAACCGTAGACCTCATCCTAAAGAATATATGTTGGTTAATAAATGTCTAACAAGCTAGGTCAGGTCATAGGGTTCGTATAGTCCTATTGCTAAAGTCCGACTCATAAATTTAGCAAAATTTAGCAAAAGTCAACAAAAGTCAACGCAAGTCAAAGTAAGTCAAATGTAAGTCAAACGCAAGTCAAACACAGTCAACATGATTAACACAAGTCAACAACCGCATAAAATTACACAAGTAGGTCAAGTAGTCAAACATAGGTCAAACTTAAGTTATTCATTTTTACTTAGAAAAATTTATATTATTTACATATATGTATTTTTTAGTATTTTGCAGCTGATTCCGGGTCCCACCAAATTTGATATAATACCTTAGGTCGTGACCATTGGAAAGTATGTCATCCCACCTTTCTATAGACAGTTTATTTGACAAAAACGGAGTTACGGTTTTAAAGTTATGACCTCGCGAAAACAGTCTCCCGAAACATAAAATGCTGATAAAATTTTTGTTAAGTGTTCAAAATCAGCAACGATTGCCCATTTTCTCGCTTGTTTTATACCTGTTTAGACTCAACAAAATTATACAAATAATATATCGTTTTAAAGCTTGTCACAAATACTTTCAATACCAAATAATAGTTTTTATCTAAACTTAACTGATTTCAACTTGCGAGTCCTCAAAGTAGGTCCGAGAGTCATTTTGACAATTTTGTTAAAATATTAAAATTTTCGGTTGACGATCCAAATTTGAATCCGGCTGACCTGACTTAACCAAATTTTTATCACAGCTCAAAAATGACATTTTAGATGTGTTGGTGACTTTCGTTTTCCAAAATTATGCATATGGGTCAATTTATGCACGTTTGACCCGAATGAGTCATAAAACTTTCTTTAAACCAAATTTGACCCAAACTCATTTTTAAAGCACCAACACTTGCAAACATACTTAAATCAATATACGAGATGTGTTACATACCTTTGGTTCTCAAAATTTCGCATATGGGTCAAAGTAGGCTCGTATGACCCAAATGGGTCATAAACACCCATTTTGACCAAAACATGCCACAACTTATTTTTTTAAACACCACAACTTTTAAACTTACTTAAATCGACGTTTGGGACTTTTATACACTGACCGTTACCCATTTTGACCCATTAAACCCATTTGGTCAAACAAAGTCAATTGCACATATTATTTAGCTTAAATAATGTAGTCAACTTCCAGAATTTTTATAAAAATAAGTACAGGTCCGTTTGACTTGAAATACACGCCAAAATCTCCGGAATTTAGTCGACTATAATATATCCGAAGCACAACCTCTAACTCTAAACAGAAAGCTCGCAGTGACTGAAAACGTACCAGGCTGTAATGCTGAATCGTTTCGGTACTCATGTATAAACTTTGAAAAATCATATCAAATCCAAAAAGTATCCAAATGACGCGTTTCTGGAGTCTAAACTTATTAATTTTTCGATACGCACACAACCGTGAACCCAGAATCCTGAGATCAAGTCGCACGCATCCCAATGAAACTGTTCTGTCCGGTTTTAAATAATATAAAATTCTAACTTTGATTTGGCCATAGATTTTGACTCTTTTATCGGAATTGGACAATATCTAAATGAAAACCAAATATTTTTTTTTGCAAGCAATACAACTATATACCTCTCCGGACCTGAATATATAGCATACTTTCCCAGATTTACAGTTTCAATTACGAATTTTTAAACCGAAATAAATTTTTAAGCAACAAAATCACAAACCTTTAATTAACCATAACGAGGGCTTTACATATCCGATTAACATGAATCTTAAGTCTATCTTGGGTGTTTTTCAATTATCTATACATCTAACATCAGTTCACAAACTCAATCATAAAGCATTTATCTCAGAAAATTAGGATTCATAGCAAGATCACATGAAAACTTCAATTAACATATCGGGAGCATACGATAACGAAATCAATTGATTCTTGAGCCTAAAATTAATAGTTTTTCAATAGTAATCCATCTACATACTTATATTTACAGATAACAAAGTCAAAATTCTAGAAACATGGCAAAACAATTCAGATTTCATGTAATATCATGTTAAACTTCAATTAATCATACCGGAAGCAATTCTAAACGAAATCAAGTGATTCTTGAGCCTAAAATTAATAGTTTTTCACAAGGATTTCATTTATAAGTATTTCATAAACTGAAAATATCATGTTCATATCAGTAACATACCATTCAAATTCGTGATTCATCAACAAGTCAACAAATGATCAAATTAACGAACAATATCATGCATACATACAAGGACTTGAGCACTAGACACTATATCTACCCTAATATGTAACAAAAATATGAAAACTAGAAAATTGGAGTTTTTAAAACTTACTCAAATCAAGAAATTATTGGTATGGATAAGTAGAGCTCTTCGAGAGGAATCCGAATATGTAAACGATTTTGTGATCAAGCAAATATTGAAGGAGAATTTGAGGTTAGAAGTGAAGAAGAATGTGGGTGTTCTTGAGGAGAAGAAGAAAAATGAACGGGTATGAATAAATTAGGGTTATAGATTAATATATATATATATATATATATATATATATATATATATATATATATATATATATATATATATATATATATATATATATATATCACAGCTATAAAACACGGGTGTTAACTGTATAGTCACGGGATATATCAATCTTAATAATAGACATCACGGATAATACAGTGTAGTCACGGGTATGAATATATCACGGGTGTAATAATTTGGTAAACACGGGTATTACTGTAAAGTCACATGTTATAATTAAATTTTTATCCTTTAGCTAAGATCCAATGTATTTTATCTTAATATGATTCAATGACTGGTTAATTTTATATTTATAAAAAAATTATATATATCCATATTGTTTGAAACCTTTTAAACTCTTGACGTCATACCTGGTTTGTGTTTTTCATAAAATACTTATTTATAATATTTTATATTAAATAAATATTTGTCCTTTATTGAAACATGAATGTTTAAACTAATTTTCTCGGGTTTAATTTAAAAATATCCCAATTAAATAATTCAATTTTTTTAAAACTTAATTATTATATAAAATAAGTATTCATGCGTTTCGTTGTCTGAAAAGGTATTTTTCTTGGTTTCACTAACCGTTGTGTTTTATATAAAAAAAAAATACTAAAAAGTAGTAAACAAAATTTCTTACAACTTGGATCTAAATAGTGACTAGAAATATATATGAATCTAGTGATGTCGAAATTCAATTTAACCATTTATTATATATTTTTATTTATCATTTTATATATTTATTTATAAAGTATTTATATATCTTTCATAAGTTATTAGTTTCAATTATTAACTTTATAATTACTAATTTTCAAAATTTTCTAGTGATAAATTAACACATATCAAAAGTAGTCTGTTCTTTAATATAGAAAAAAAAAATATGGCATGGAAAAATCATTGAATTTAATAAATGGTTGTTAAGTATTTAACGGAAAAAGTTGGGTTATTACATTACCTACCCGTTAAAGAAAATTTCGTCCCGAAATTTTGGTTGGTGCGATTAAACTGCGTTTAGGAAACAAGTGAGGATAGGAATGTTCGTCTTGACATAGTAAAACCGAGCATCTTGTAGTTAAGTATGAATGTTGGGCTAAACGAGATCATATTTCTTTGATAACGAATACCTTTGAATAAATGGTTCGGAGTGCAAGTATGATATAACAAAGATGAGAAGGAAACCACACGTGACTCAAATGATGTCACATATAGAGTCTTAGTATATTCAGATATCAGCGCAGAAAACAGAGTCTTGTAACATGGTACGTGGTGAAGATAAGGTTGATCAAGCATTACCACCATCACGTTCCATTAGAACTTCTGCATGACTTACCGTAATATAACCACGTTGATTGTAATGACCCGTCCTAATCCATCCGGACGAAGTCATCAACCTTTGATCCCAGAGCGATGATCGACTCCAAGTATTGTCCTTAAAATGAGCAAATGCACAGCGGAAAGTTTCTTTCATACCTGAGAATAAACATGCTTAAAAGCGTCAACCAAAAGGTTGGTGAGTTCATAAGTTTATCATAAAACAATAAAATTCATCATTTTGATCGACCACAAAATTTAAATGCTGCATGGTACAAATGGGCCCGAATCCTATACCCACCTGTAATGTACATGCTATATCTTTTAAATACAGTACATCTTTCTCGTGTACGAAACCATTTTCATAAATCACAGTAACCGCACACATATCTTGTGCACAAAAATAACATACACATAACCTGTGTACAAAATCATTCTCTCGATCTATAACATTCACATCAACTGGTGGCAATTATCATGTCCACATAATTCAATGGTGGCAATTATCATGTCCACATAATCCAATGGTGGCAATTATCATGTCCACATAATTCAATAATAATCCGCAGAACTTCTGTCTGCATAATAATTCATTCGAGGAATGTTTTGCTTGTGTCTATCTCGTCAAACATTTATAAAAGCATTTCATGTATTCGCAGTTCAAAAATATATTCCAAAAGCATTTAATAAAGCAGTTGTAAAAATAGCGCATGTATTCTCAGTCCCAAAAATGTAAAGAGTAAAAGGGAATCAAATGAACTCACCTAATGTATTTTGTAGTAAAAATACATAGAACGACATTGAACAAGTATGGGGTTGGCCTCGGATTCACAAACCTATATCAGTTTTATATATTAAAACATATAATATTAATCAACTAAGTTTATATATATTTTATAATGTATTAAGATTAATATTTTTATGTATAATTATTTTGATACTTATAATAGGTTGTATTATATATAAGATATTTAGTATATAATTTAATTAAATAATAATATATTAATTAAGATATAAAAAAAATAGTAACTTGATATATTTGTTATACTTATGTTATATGTAATAATTATAAATAATATTTATTCTAATAAAAATAATAATACCATTTAGTAATTTTAGTAATAATCAATATTGTTAATGATAATAATAATGTAACAAAATGATGATGATAATAGGAATAATAATAATATAATAATAATAATAATAATAGTAATAATAATATAAATATAATAACAAGGAAATACTACCTTAAGAGAAATAGACTCCCTAAAAAGAAATCGCTATAGTCCGGGCTCGAACCCGAGACCTCTCGCTTAATGACCATTTAACCAAACCCTTCCTCTATTCGATTATTTCTGTTGTAATTATTATCTTTAACTCTTTTAACTCGTATTCTTCAGTTTATCTTCATCATCGTAATCGCATCATCTTCTCATCATAATCATAACCATTATTATCAAATCGTCATTCACCAATTCATCAATTAACACTATCAACTTAATACTAGCATCATCTTCAACAATTTACGATCAACATCATATTATCATGATATCTATCATCTACTTATAACCGTAATCATCATTACTATCATAACCCACATCCATCACCATCTATATCATCACTTATTATCATGATTTTATGTATCATACAACTCATCATCTTCTTATATGATCATCATCGTTAATTATCATCATAACTCATGACATTCATATGTATGCCATCATTTAACAGAATCATATTACCATCATTATCACAATATGATCAATATCATCACTCTCCTTATTTCTAATACTCAATATCATCCACTCCTTGGCCTAACCGAAAGTAGAATAGAAATAGAATTCAGTTTGTAGCAACATCAATCGGTGGGTTTCTGGTGGCCCGATAAGTAAATCAATTTTTCTCAGCCCATTTAAATACAATGAGTTTAAGGCCCGACAGAGAACAAAAGTGCTCGGCCTAGTTGAAGAAAAGATAGATCTTTTGGCCATGAATTTTAGTTTCATCGGTTCAATATCAAATAGGGAATTATGGTCAAAAGTAAAGAAGGCTAACATGTACTCATCATCATCATTAAAATAATAGATGTAGTAGTGTGCATCACTTTCCTTGTCTGCCACAACATAAATTGATTGTCTTATTTATTAAAGTCCTAGCCATCATATACAACAAATATCATACCACTATCATCCATAGTCATTCTCGTTTTAACCGAGAAGAAAAAAAAATACTGGAGCAAAAGTATTCAAATTAAAATGGAAGTTTAGGAGGTGTTTAACGTGGGTTTGGGTGGTTCTCCTTGGTGGAAGTGAGTTGTATGATGGGAAATAGAAACGACTGTATGAAGCTGGAGATAACAGCAGCCACAATCGCAGGTTACTTGGTTATGGTATCTTTGTGTCTCACGAAGAAGAAGAGGGTAACGTGATGGTGGTTTTAGTTTAAGTTCAATCGAAACCCAGGGAGCATGCAGTAAAAATAAATGAAATAGGTTTTGATTACCTAGCGTCAAAGTTGTTGGTAGCAATTGTGATATCTTGAAAGGTGATGGTGAGGGTTTTCGTGAGGTGAAGGTGTTTTGAAGGTGGTGGAACGGGTTATTGATTATGGTGGTTGTATATGGAATCAAATGGTAAGGTGTAACGACCCGGAAATTTCCGACCACACTTAAACCTTAATCTTTATATGTCTCCGACACGATAAGCAAAATCTTTAATTTTGAGTCTAGAAAGTTTGAAATCTATATTCGGATAATCAGTTACCCTTTGACCATGCCTGACGATTCACGAACATTTATGTGTATAGGAATATTATCTGTAAATATATTATAATAATAATTTTATTGGTTTAAAAATATAGTTTGTATTTAAAATATATATATATCTAAAGTATATTGAGTGTATATATATTTTTGGTTTCGGATTCATTTAGTAAGCGAAGGTAACGCTCATTTGTTATTCGATAGATAGTAAACGAGTTAAAAAGGAACTTATGTAATTTTAAAATAAACGGTGATTCGAAAATGAGCTTTATGAATTCTAGATTTATTAATAATATAATTGGAAGTTGTTTGTCAAATTTTAAAACTTTTTATATTTTAATTGGGGTTGGGAGTGAATAATTAGTGTAATTTTTATTTATTAGTCAATGACCAAATTTTATATCATAATGACTGAAATAAATAAAGACATCTAATTTAAAAATTTGGGATTTTTTTTAGAGCATTTTTATATGTTAACTGTTTAGCAATGGACCCGATAGTCCTTCGGATTAAAAGTGTCGGCAGCACCCTCCTAAATATCTTGTGAATTCAGTCCGTGTTTCAACTACTCCTTTTCATTTCAATCTCATGATTTAATTATATAATAAATATTATATTTACATTATTAATATTTTAATATATATATTTTAACTTATATATATATATATATATGATATAGATAGAATACATATAGATATATATATTTCCTTATGAAGGAAACCGATGCATTTTTTTTTCCCAAGCTTCGCCACCGGCAAACACCGCGAATCACCACCATCGTCTAACACCACCACCGGTCACCCTTGGACAACCACATCGCCACCCTCTTTCTCTTCCAAACCACCCAACCTTCAACCACCACTGAAGTGTTTCACCACCTTTAACCATCACGATCAAACCATAACAACCACCCTACGTGAACAATCACAAACCCACAATCACCACAACCTCGAGCCACCTTAACCATCATCAAACCTATTTCTTTTCTGTTATAAAACGTGAACCGCCACCTCTTCAAGTTAACCCCATCGATTTTTTTTTTTATATATATTTTTTTCTGTTTCATTTGTGTCATCAACAACCCATCACCTATATCACCAAATATATATATCCATTTACATAGTTACAAATATATCATCACCTTCACCCGATTAATGGTTGCGTTGGCTGTCAACTGTGAAAACCACCACTATAAACCACCCAAAAACGCCACTATCACCGCCACCATCAACCACTAAACCATCATAGATTCTGTTTACTGCTCCTGTTCCGAACCATCACCTACACCGCTGTTAAAACAGTCGAACCTCAACTCAAAATCATCTAAACCTATAGCTACAACTCTTTCGGTCTTTTTTTTTATTTATCAGTTGCAGATGCAATATACACAAATAATAAGAAAGGTGGAGGGGTCGACAAGTGGTTGTTGCCTTGGATTCTAACTCCCTCACAGTCATTTTTATTTTTTTTTAATATTAAATCCAACGATGCAAAAAAATTAGATGGCTCGTATTATCTGATTGGATTCCATGGTTGAACTTGCTTAATATTATTGGGCCGTTAAATGTTTGTATTTCACTTGGGCCGAAACCAATTCTAATAAATGATGAAGGTTCACGATGAACTGGTTAAATAAAACTTCGAGTTAATTAAAACAGAAAAGCAAGCTAGGGTAGATGGTTTAGGGGAGTGTTGATGAATGAAAGGTCACGGGTTCAATCCCCGGTTGTGGCATTTTTTTTTTGAAAAAGAAGAAGAAAAGGAAACAGCCTAGCATCAGGTTAATTAATATAAACTCTAATAATAAACAGATATGCAATAATAGAGGGATGGTTCATGCAGGTGTTAAGTTAACGAGGGGTCTAGGGTTCGAGTCCCGCTTGGTGCAAATCTTTTTGAAATAGGCTTATAAGGTAGTTCTAAAACTTTAGTATTAATATTATTATTATAATTATTATTATTACTATCATTATTAATAAAACTATTATTATTATTATCATTATTATTATTTTCATTAACATGCCTTTTATACATAATTTTATTCACATTATTTTTATTATCATTATTTTTACATTATTATTACCATTATCATTATTATTATTATTATTATTATAAGATAACACAACTCTTTATTTATTATTATTAATATTATTGTACCAAATAATAATTAGTTACATAAAACTATATTTAATACATATGACATACTAAAATAACAAGTATATTACTAATATCAATATTTAAACTTATTTGATTATTATTAAATGTTTTAATATATATAAATGATATAGGTTCGTGAATTCAAGGCCAACCTTATACGTGTTCAATGATGTTATATGTATTTTTACTACAAAATACATTAGGTGAGTATATAGTTCCCTTTTAACTCTAAATATTTTGGGCTGAGAATACATGCGTTGTTTTTATAAATGATTTACGTTATGGACACAAGTGATCAAAAATATAAATTCTACGTTGAGTTGTACCATGGCATATCTCTTTATACTTGGTAGCTAATATTTACGTGAGGAGCGTAAACGCGAATCCTGTTGATAGATCTATCGGGCCTGACAACCCCAACCGGGCTGGACGACCAGTTTTTAACGGTTGCACAGTACTTCGTTTCGTTACTACACTTGGTACGGTGTAGGGTTTATTTAAGAATATGCTGCTGTGATTTAAATGTTAAGTATGGTTACCAAGTGCTCAACGACTTTTCATACACGAGGAGTGTATTATGTATAAGCATGAAATCTTGTGGTCCATAGTTATTACGCTGCTAGCATCAAACCTATATATCTCACCAACTTTATGTTGACATTTTAAAGCATGCTTATTCTCAGGTACGAATTAAGTCTTCCGCTGTGCATTTGCTCATACTAAAGACATTACTTGGAGTCGATCATCGCAATGGAACCAAATGTTGAAGATATCGTCCGGATGGATAAGGACGGGTCTTTACATAAGGTGAGGTATCGAGGGTGTTGGAGATTAAAGATGGTGGTTGTGGGTTTCATTAAGAAAACAAGAAATAAATTGTGCAGAAGCTCGACGGTTTGTGAGCCAAGAATGGTGGCGATATGGGTTTGATAGTTCATAAGAAGAAAGAAAGAAATAAAAGGAGATGAAAGAACTTGAATGAGTTAATCAACATCCTTAAATAATTCGTTTGTTAAATACAGATAGGTGGTTTACAATATTTTCAATCAGAGGGAAAATTAAGAAAAGAAGAAGTGACATCAAACAGATTTTGGAATTTAGTGATTGTCTTAAAGCAGTGAAAGTTTTGATTCATCACCTGTTGTTTAACGTCTTGGATTTATATTAATTTGATCAACAAAAGATCCTTTATTCGATGGAAAAGAAAGCAAGCAAAATAGTTAACTAGATGTTGATAATGATTAAATGGTTTAATTCGATGGATTAGTTGAGTCAAGGAAGTGCAGACAACAAAAAAATAAAGTAGAAAATGACCCTGAACAGAATTTGTTTGTTACCAGGACTTATTGGGTTTGAACCGTACCAAGTTGTAGTTTTAAAATAAAATGAATTACATCATGGTTTAATAATGATAGAAACTGAATGCGTACACTTATGTGTATATATATATATATATATATATATATATATATATATATATATATATATATATATATATATATATTTATTCATATTTATATATTCATAAAGATATTATATCCATATTTGCATATCTCTATTATTTATAATTATATTTATAATTATAATTAGTTTTATTAGTATATGTAATTGTAATAATAATCTAAATACAAATAATAATAATAATAGAATTAATAATAATAATAATACTAATAACATAATAAGACTAATCATAACAATAATGAGAAAAAAGAAAATATTAATATTGGTAATAATAATAATACCTTTTATGTATTTTACAATATACCTGTAATATATAAGTCATATACATGTAATATATAAGTCATATAATATTTATTTTGATTGCAACTTAATTACTCTATTTATTATTTTATATTTTAATTTAAATGATTAAAGTATACTTTATTAATTTTTAAAATATTATAAAAACACTTACATTTATATTTGTACATATATATGTATATTTACATCCGTTTGTTCGTGAATTGTCGGGATGGTCAATAGTTTAAATGAATATATTGAAATAGTTCAAACATTTAGCGATTCAATATTATAGACTTTACTTATCGTGTCAGAAATCATTCAAAGATTAAGTTTAAATTTGGTTGGAAATTCCCGGGTCATCACATTGATCAAGCGTAATTATATTACACTAAGTCATACTTCCATTCCAACACTACTCCAAAATATTTTTGGATATGAAACAAGTGTCATTTTCCAAAATTTATGAATCAAAATGATTTCAAAAAGAGTTGTACTAAAAATAGTATGGGAATATAATATTATAATTAATAATATTGAAAGGGAATGTCGTAAGAATGTCTTTGAAACTACTGAGAATCTTCGTGAGTCGGAAAAGACTTCTTTCGATTCACAATTTGAGACGTCCGGAATTTCTTAATCGAAGCACATAAGCACATGTTATAACACAAATGATATCTAAAAAATTATATAAGTAATAACTCACGTAGGAATGTCAGAAATTTCAAAAGTCCTGAATGACGCTTCCTGGTTTTTCAATGACCGGGGTGTTGAAAATGAACTCGTTTGAGCATGAGAAGGCTTGTAATCAAAGGGAGAAATACTTTCTCACCGATAGTAATAATAATATTATATTAATATCAGAATATGCACATAATCACATATAAGTGTAACGACACGGTTCTAGACTAGATCACTAATGTATCCTAACGGTCCATGTCAGACACATTAATGCACCTAATTCCCTAGAACCAATGCTCTGATACCATCTCTAACGACCCGCCAAAATCGCTATTGACGCGGTACGTTATCTACGGTCCCACAGCGAGGTTTCGACCTCTATATGATACGTTTTGATAAAACATTGCATTCATTTTAAAAAAAAAAAAAAACATACTTTCTATACATAGAAAGTTTACCAAAATATAGACATATCCCAAATATATATGACAACTTATACAAAATGTCTAAATCATCAATTTATTTAATAACAGATTATAACAATAATATTTGAATGCAATGTCTTTTTGAAAATATGGCATAAAAGACTCCATGCAGCACCTTGAGCAAATAGCAAGCAGACAGCGGAAACACTTTTGAAAACCTGAGAATAAACATGCTAAAAGTGTCAACCAAAAGGTTGGTGAGTTCATAGGTTTATCATAACAACAATTATCAATAGTTTCAATAGACCACAAGATTTCATAATCATAAACATAATACACTCGCAAGTGTATGTAAAGCATTCTAAGTGGTTGAGCACTTGGTAACCATACTTAACATTTAATCAACGTCGCATATTCCCTTTATTATGAAATCTCACTACACCGTACCAAGTGTAGTTACCGAAACGAAGTACTGTGCAACCGTTGAATACTGGTCATCCAGTCCGGTTGGGGTTGTCAGGCCCGATAGATCTATCAACAGGATTCGCGTTTACAATACCCATGTAAATAGTAGTTACCAAGCTACAGGGAAATATGCCAGTGGTACAACTCAACGTAGAATATATTTTTAAGTACTTGTGTCTATTTTGTAAACATTTATAAAAGCAGCGCATGTATTCTCAGCCCAAAAATATATATTGCAAAAGCAATTAAAAAGGGAGCAAATGAAACTCACCTTTGTAGCCCAATAAACAATTCACGTAGATGTAACCAATACTCGGAATGCAAGTAACCGTAGACCTCATCCTAAAGAATATATGTTGGTTAATAAATGTCTAACAAGCTAGGTCAGGTCATAGGGTTCGTATAGTCCTATTGCTCAAGTCGGACTCATAAATTTAGCAAAATTTAGCAAAAGTCAACAAAAGTCAACGCAAGTCAAAGTAAGTCAAATGTAAGTCAAACGCAAGTCAAACACAGTCAACATGATTAACACAAGTCAACAACCGCATAAAATTACACAAGTAGGTCAAGTAGTCAAACATAGGTCAAACTTAAGTTATTCATTTTTACTTAGAAAAATTTATATTATTTACATATATGTATTTTTTAGTATTTTGCAGCTGATTCCGGGTCCCACCAAATTTGATATAATACCTTAGGTCATGACCATTGAAAAGTATGTCATCCCACCTTTCTATATACAGTTTATTTGACAAAAACGGAGTTACGGTTTTAAAGTTATGACCTCGCGAAAACAGTCTCCCGAAACATAAAATGCTGATAAAATTTTTGTTAAGTGTTCAAAATCAGCAACGATTGCCCATTTTCTCGCTTGTTTTATACCTGTTTAGACTCAACAAAATTATACAAATAATATATCGTTTTAAAGCTTGTCACAAATACTTTCAATACCAAATAATAGTTTTTATCTAAACTTAACTGATTTCAACTTGCGAGTCCTCAAAGTAGGTCCGAGAGTCATTTTGACAATTTTGTTAAAATACTAAAATTTTCGGTTGACGATCCAAATTTGAATCCGGCTGACCTGACTTAACCAAATTTTTATCACAGCTCAAAAATGACATTTTAGATGTGTTGATGACTTTCGTTTTCCAAAATTATGCATATGGGTCAATTTATGCACGTTTGACCCGAATGAGTCATAAAACATTCTTTAAACCAAATTTGACCCAAACTCATTTTTAAAGCACCAAAACTTGCAAACATACTTAAATCAATATACGGGATGTGTTACATACCTTTGGTTCTCAAAATTTCGCATATGGGTCAAAGTAGGCTCGTATGACCCAAATGGGTCATAAATACCCATTTTGACCAAAACATGCCACAACTTATTTTTTTAAACACCACAACCTTTAAACTTACTTAAATCGACGTTTGGGACTTTTCTACACTGACCGTTACCCATTTTGACCCATTAAACCCATTTGGTCAAACAAAGTCAATTGCACATATTATTTAGCTTAAATAATGTAGTCAACTTCCAGAATTTTTAAAAAAATAAGTACAGGTCCGTTTGACTTGAAATACACGCCAAAATCTCCGGAATTTAGTCTACTATAATATATACGAAGCACAACCTCTAACCCTAAACAGAAAGCTCGCAGTGACTGAAAACGTACCAGGCTGTAATGCTGAATCGTTTCGGTACTCATGTATAAACTTTGAAAAATCATATCAAATCCAAAAAGTATCCAAATGACGCGTTTCTGGAGTCTAAACTTATTAATTTTTCAATACGCACGCAACCGTGAACCCAGAATCCTAAGATCAAGTCGCACGCATTTCAATGAAACTGTTCTGTCCGGTTTTAAATAATATAAAATTCTAACTTTGATTTGGCCATAGATTTTGACTCTTTTATCGGAATTGGACAATATCTAAATGAAAACCAAATGTTTTTTTTCGCAAGCAATACAACTATATACCTCTCCGGACCTGAATATATAGCATACTTTCCCAGATTCACAGTTTCAATTACGAATTTTTAAACCGAAATAAATTTTTAAGCAACAAAATCACAAACCTTTAATTAACCATAACGAGGGCATTACATATCCGATTAACATGAATCTTAAGTCTATCTTGGGTGTTTTTCAATTATCTATACATCTAACATCAGTTCAAAAACTCAATCATAAAGCATTCATCTTAGAAAATTAGGATTCATAGCAAGATCACATGAAAACTTCAATTTAATATATCGGGAGCATACGATAACGAAATCAATTGATTCTTGAGCCTAAAATTAATAGTTTTTCAATAGTAATCCATCTACATACTTATATTTACAGATAACAAAGTCAAAATTCTAGAAACATGGCAAAACAATTTGGATTTCATGTAATATCATGTTAAACTTCAATTAATCATACCGAAAGCAATTCTAAACGAAATCAAGTGATTCTTGAGCCTAAAATTAATAGTTTTTCACAAGGATTTCATTTATAAGTATTTCATAAACTGAAAATATCATGTTCATATCAGTAACATACCATTTAAATTCGTGATTCATCAACAAGTCAACAAATGATCAAATTAACGAACAATATCATGCATACATACAAGGACTTGAGCACTAGACACTATATCTACCCTAATATGTAACAAAAATATGAAAACTAGAAAATTGGAGTTTTTAAAACTTACTCAAATCAAGAAATTGTTGGTATGGATAAGTAGAGCTCTTCGAGAGGAATCCGAATATGTAAACGATTTTGTGATCAAGCAAATATTGAAGGAGAATTTGAGGTTAGAAGTGAAGAAGAATGTGGGTGTTCTTGAGGAGAAGAAGAAAAATGAACGGGTATGAATAAATTAGGGTTATAGATTAATATATATATATATGTATATATATATATATATATATATATATATATATATATATATATATATATCACAGCTATAAAATAAGTTATAAAACACTGGTGTTAACTGTATAGTCACGGGATATATCTATCTTAATAATAGACATCACGGATAATACAGTGTAGTCACGGGTATGAATATATCACGGGTGTAATAATTTGGTAAACAAGGGTATTACTGTAAAGTCACATGTTATAATTAAATTTTTATCCTTTAGCTAAGATCCAATGTATTTTATCTTAATATGATTCAATGACTGGTTAATTTTATATTTATAAAAAAATTATATATATCCATATTGTTTGAAACCTTTTAAACTCTTGACGTCATACCTGGTTTGTGTTTTTCATAAAATACTTATTTATAATATTTTACATTAAATAAATATTTGTCCTTTATTGAAACATGAATGTTTAAACTAATTTTCTCGGGTTTAATTTAAAAATATCCCAATTAAATAATTCAATTTTTTTAAAACTTAATTATTATATAAAATAAGTATTCATGCGTTTCGTTGTCTGAAAAGGTATTTTTCTTGGTTTCACTAACCGTTGTGTTTTATATAAAAAAAAATACTAAAAAGTAGTAAACAAAATTTCTTACAACTTGGATCTAAATAGTGACTAGAAATATATACGAATCTAGTGATATCGAAATTCAATTTAACCATTTATTATATATTTTTATTTATCATTTTATATATTTATTTATAAAGTATTTATATATCTTTCATAAGTTATTAGTTTCAATTATTAACTTTATTATTACTAATTTTCAAAATTTTCTAGTGATAAATTAACACATATCAAAAGTAGTCTGTTCTTTAATATAGAAAAAAAAAATATGGCATGGAAAAATCATTGAATTTAATAAATGGTTGTTAAGTATTTAACGGAAAAAGTCGGGTTATTACATAATATGCTTAACACTCATAAATTTGTCAACTTAATTAATATGCTTGCTATGTGTTTACTAGTTAGGATTCAAGTAACTAGCCTACTCCAATAAATTAAGTGTAAAATGGTTCACAATGGAATTATGGTCAATTGTTTATTTGGTCTTGTCTAAGTAACAAATTGTGATTGCTTATTCAAGTATGACTTAACTTTAATGTCTCTACATACTTAATGATTATCTTAGAAAGACATCATTCAATTAATCTCTACCTAAGCTTAAAAAGAACATGATTTGTGATTAATTGAAACTAGAAAGTTAATGACATATTGACTAGACTTTAAATTGAACCAAATGCATTAATGTGACTAACTAAGTCTTGACCAAACTGAGATTTTCCAAAATATCAATCAAGACACTTCTCCAAGAATATTGGGTTTACCACTATTGGAGTGTTATGTTACTTTCACTCAATAAGACCAAATCTCACACACTTAATGCATATAGTACTTGTATAGGATGTTGGGTTTATTTTGCAGGTGCTAGAAGGAGTATAGATGCCAAAATGTGGTGTTCAAATTTGAGTCAAACGGCTCTACAACGGATGCCCATTTTGGACTGGAGCACGCACGGCCGAACCACGGTCGACCGTGCTAGCAACCGTGTGTCAACGGCTATTTTTTGAATTCTACTATAAAAGGCAAGCATTGAAGAGCATTTGAAGCTGACCCTCTTGCATATTTCAAAAGCTTATTTCCAGAGATCACAAGGGCTCTAATTACTACTCAAATGTGATTAAGTAAGAGAAGATTCTATGATCTTATAGATATTGAATTTGATTGTTGTAAACTTACTAATCAAAATCATTAATCTTGTGGGTTTACTTAGTGTAACGTATGTCCTAGTATTGTCTTAGGATCATCATTACAATTTGTATAAGTCTTGTAACTTCAATTAGTAGAAGCATAGGCTAGCTTAGTGATCTACTTCCTTAAAGCGACTTAGGAAGTTAATTAATCTTATTTGAAGATTAATACTTGTCCAAGGTGAAGACAAGTTGAGCTAGGTTGGAGTTGGTCTTTCAAAGGGATAAAAAGATTAGGTTTTTTTTTCTACCAAAGTAGTTGAAGACTTGTAAATCGAATCTCCATCGGGTTTGGAGAAAAGTGCTTAGTGAAGCAAGAAATCCCGATTAGTGTAATCGGGGAGTGGATTAAGGTGGATTAGTTAACATTCACTCAAACCACTATAAATCCTTGTGTTTATGTTCTTTACATTACTTTGATTATCATTTTGAACATATACACTACACACATCAAGTTTGAGTTGAATTGGTTGATCATAGTTAATCAAATTTGGTAATCAATCGAAAAAGTGTTAAAAACGTATTAAGTAACTATTCACCCCTCTCTAGTTACTTACAATTGGTATCATAGCGGTTGCTCAAATCATTTCTCTATAAACGTTTTTGAAAGTGGCAAAATTCGTTTTGTGCAAAAACTTGAGTCAACGATTCTTGGATCAACTCAAACTATGGGATACTTGGAAGAATTGGTGAAAAAAGCACCAATATTTGATAAGGTAGATATTGAAGTGTGGAAATTGAGATTTGAGACTTATCTCAAATCCAAAGATTACTACTTGTGGAGAATAATCAAAGTGGGAGACTTTGTTCCACAAGCAAGTTCAAGACTAGTGAAGTCAACATTTCAAAACAATGATGTTTTGAAATAATTTGATGCAATTCCACTACTTCATGGAGTTCTTCCTAATGAAGAACGAATAAAGATAATTTCATGTGAAAGTACAAAGGAATGTTGGGATTCTCTATGCTCTCAAGAAGAAGAAAAACTCTAGGAGTTTAAAGGGTAAAGGGGTAAGGAAGAATTTGGAGAAGTTTGAAGATTTTCAAGAAAAGGGTTTGGATGGAAATGAAGATTTTTGCGTCATGAGTTCTTGGGATGATCTAAATCAAGATGGTCAAAGTGAAGAAGAGATTGAATCTCCCTTCAAAGAAGATGATGTCTCAAGCATGGATTGCAATGAAGTACATGTATTCTATCCTTCAAATTATGAAGAATTGTTAGATGATTACAAGACTATTAAATTTTTGTATGATAGTAGTCGTGACAAAGTAAAACTTTTAGAGAAAGAATTACACAATGTTAGACAACTTAACAAAGTTTTAATTGATGAAAACAACACTTTGAAACGAAAACTTGAAGGGATGACTAGTTATGATTTATCAAAAAATAAACTTGAAATGAATGCGTATCATGACTCTAGCAAATACAAAGCATGTAATCAAAGTCCATTGTCTATTATTAGAAGAATTGAGAACATGGGGGAAATGGATCAAGCTAGCAATTCAATGGTATGGATAAATCAAGAATTGGGTAATCTTAAATCAATCAAAACCAATGATCAAAATGCTAATGAGAATAACCTTTTCAAAAAGACTTTGAATTAATGAAAGTTTTTTTTTTTTTTTTTTTTTTGTACAAATGCAAAATTGTTTTTGAAAAATGATTTTAAAAATTATTGAAGGAAGTTTACTTGTATTAGGATTGTGTGTTTGTGTGAAACTATGAATTGCATGCTAAATACAAGATTGATGTGTTTTGTGTATACTATGTGTATGATTGAATGTATGTATATATATATATATATATATATATATATATATATATATATACATACATATAAATATAGTATATTACGTGTCATTGATGATTAAACATCGGGAGGATGTGATTATTCAATGTTAGGAAAAGAAAACTTGTCCTCAAGTATTCTATAGAACCTAAGAATCGTCAAAACACGCTCAAGAGTAGAAGAAGTGAAGAAATTGGAGATCAAAATAATCCACGGCTGAATCACGGCTGACCGCATACTCGACCGCAGATTCCTGTTTTGTACGTCTGGAAATTCCTTCACAACTAACCCCACAGCCGACCGTGCTTCGACCGTGCGTGGTCTGATTCTGTTTTAAATTAAATAAAACCCTCACCTTTATTTTATTCAAACTCACTTCAAAACACACACCTTCCACACAGCTGAGGAGATCGACCGCACAAAGAAGAACACGCATTCCTTCCATCTCAATTCCTACTTTCGGTATGATTAATCCTTGCTTTCCTAGCATTCAATTATGTTTGTATGATGAATTAGGGCTATGAAGAAACCCTAACTAGAATAAATCAAAAACTTAAATTGATGCAAACAATCAAAATTGTTCTTGAAGAACAACTTAGAAACGATTGTAGTAGTCTATCTATGCATTGATTTAACCTTGAACAATTCTAGGGATCATTATACATCTAGGTTAGATTTTCATAGAATCATTGTTCATATGATATAAATGACATTGTTGCAAATTGAGTGTAATAATGTTAGGTGTCAAAACATGTGTTGATGATGATCTCAAAAGTCTAGAACACATATGAACTTTTTGAAAATCATAATCTAGTTGTAAACTCATTAACACTAATGAAGAGTGAAAATGTGAAGAACATTAACATCAAAACACCTAAGTCTTGATGGTAATAAAAGTTTGCAAAACATTTTTCCCACAATTGAACTATACATACACTTTGAATTAATTTGAAGTGTCAATGTGCAGAAAATGGCCAATCAAGGAGAAAGCTCATAAAACTTTCGTCCACACCAATCGACACTCAACAGAGAAAAAGTGGGAAATCGTAAAATAGCAAAAGGAAGAAGAATTGAAGCGGAAGATTTTCCTAAAATGGTGGTAGCTTTCTCAGATTTAAACTGAGATGTATTTCTTGACTTAAACGGACCAATTTATCCATCACTCATTCAGGAATTTTACTCTAGCTTCGTCTATACCAACGGATTAGTTACCTTTAGGTTGAAAGCAACAAGAACAACACTAAGCCTTCAAGAATTCGGAAAACTCCTAGGAGTTCCAGCAAGTGGACAAAGGTTCTTCCACACAGGACACAGTCTGACTTATCTTCCAGAATTCACTAATAAAGATTCCGAACACTGTGTGTGAAATGTCCCGTTCATATCGATTATAAATGTTCCATATTAATTGATTTTGTTGAGAGGTTTTGACCTCTATATGAGACGTTTTTCAAAGACTGCATTTGATTTTAAAACAAACCATAACCTTTATTTTATCGATAAAGGTTTAAAAATATTATGACGACTATCAAATAATGATAATCTAAAATATAGCATTTTCACACGATTATTACATAATGGTTTACAATAATATTACACATCAATTTAAGTCTTCGAATGCAGTTTTTAAACAATATTATACAAGCATGCTGACTCCAACTCTTGTCCATAAATTAGCATGCAACAGCGGAAGCTCTTAATAATTACCTGATTTCAATCTGTCTGTACTATTTTTGTTTTAATTAATTTTTACTAATTCAATATTTATTTTGTTAATTATTATACTGTAATTAAATTTAAAATAATAGAATTAATAATAATAATATCAAAATAATACTAGTAATTATATTTATATCAATAACTAACATTATATTTATAATGATAATAGTGACAACAATATTAATAATAAATGATAATTTCAATAAAAATATTAATAATAATATTATTCATAATAATAATTCTAATTTTAATAATATTACTATTATTAATGATACTAATAACATTACAAATAATAATAATAATAATAATAATAATAATAATAATAATAATAATAATAATAATAATAATAATATAACAATTTATATGTGTCAAATTTCATATTTATATCCTAATATTATTATTAATAATAATGAAAGTAATAATATTAATATAACAACTTTATATTATTAAATATTTAACATTTAATAATCATATATTACATGATAACCTTTATTGAATATTTATTATTTATAAATTATATATATATATATATATATATATATATATATATATATATATATATATATATATATATATTACAATATACATATAATAATTATTATACACAGAAATCATATATATTTATATATAGATTCATTTTAAATTCACACTTAATTATTTTGTATTCTATTTTACATATTTAATTCTAATATTTAAATTATATTTTATAATTTCAAATTATTATATGCACTTACATTTATATATATATATATATATATATATATATATATATATATATATATATATATATATATATATATATATATATATATATATATATATATATATATATATATATACGGTTTCGGTGTCTCGAACATTAACTCGTACGCTGAGAAAACTAGCCCTTTATGAAAGGACCCGTTCATATACATTATAAACGATTCACAATAGTTGATTACATCGCGAGGTATTTGACCTCTATATGATACGTTTTACAAACATTGCATTCGTTTTTAAAAGACAAACTTTCTTTACATCAAAAATTGACGGCATGCATGCCATTTCATATTACATCCAATTATAATTGACTTAATATTAATCTTGATGAACTCAACGACTCGAATGCAACGTCTTTCAAGTATGTCATGAATGACTCCAAGTAATATCCTTAAAATGACCTAATGCACAGCGGGAGATTTCTTTAATTCCTGAGAATAAACATGCTTTAAAGTGTCAACCAAAAGGTTGGTGAGTTCATTAGTTTATCATAATCAATCATTTTCGTAATAGTAATAGACCACAAGATTTCAGTTTCCATAAATATCCGTACACTTGCAAGTATATAAAAGTATTCTATAAGTTGTAGGCACCCGGTAACAAGCCTTAACGTTCATGTTTTACCCTCTGAAGTACACCAGACCAGGTGTATTTAATATAACTTCGAAGTACTAAAGCATCCCATAGTCAGGATGGGGTTTGTCATGCCCAATAGATCTATCTTTAGGGTTCGCGCCTACCGTACATAGACAAGTAGTTTAATGTTACCAAGCTAAGGGTATATTTCTGGTTTAAACCCACGTAGAATTTGTTTTAGTACTTGTGCCTATTTCCTAAAACTTTTATAAAACAGCGCATGTATTCTCAGCCCAAAAATATATATTGCAAAAGCAATTAAAAAGGGAGCAAATGAAACTCACAATACTGTATTTCGTAGCAATTATGTATATAACGGCACTGAACAAGTGCAGGGTTTGTCTTGGATTCACGAACGTATCAATATTGTGATTCAATATTGCAGGAAAGTACGTAGACGCAACGAAAATGATAAATGTTAGGTTGACCTGACGAGCAATACCCTCGAACAATACCCATAACCTCCATAGCTATAACCCATAATTTCCTTAGCTCTATCCCGTTTGAAAACTTATTTTGAAATCGTCTGAATATAACTCCGTCGTAGTATTTTATGTATACTAATAATATCTTGAAATAATACTAAGTAAATATATATATGTAATTCGATTGAGACAGTTTAGAGAAATATATTTTCAAGTTTCTATGAAATAATGAAACATATTGAATTCTATTTATAATAGATTTTTGAATTATTAAAGTGAATTATTAAAGTATGAATTATTAAAGTGGATTATTAAAGTATGAATTATTAAATTGAATTATTAAAGTATGAATTATTAAAGTATGAATTATTAAAGTGAATTATTAAAGTATGAATTATTAAAGTGAATTATTAAAGTATGAATTATTAAAGTGAATTATTAAAGTATGAATTATTAAAGTTAAAGTAAAGTAAAACTAAAGTAAAGGTAAAGTTATAGTATAGTAAAAGTATAAAACTATGTACTTATAATACGCGTATTAATTTAAATCGTTATATATATATATTTAATAAAATAAAATATAAATATCATTATCTTTATCATACTGGTTAAGTAATGAGTTGTCAAAAGTGGTTCTAGATATTTATCAAAGTTATATACGTTTTAATAATAAAGTTCTTTTTAAACTAAAAACGTTTTTGTACGCTTGAAACTAAATCGAGTACTTATAAATTTGGTTTTCCAAAATTAATTATATTCCAAATCATCCTTTAAAAAGGTTTTATCTATATCGTAAAACATTTTCAATATTATGAAAACTAATCATTATCTTACCAAAAGACACGAGACAATCATTGTAAAGCATGCATTGAAAGTTAAGCAGGAATCTCCACTAACTTTTGTCTAATTCTCGTTAATGAAACTTTTGTTCTTACTTGTAAATCACATTACCAAATATTCCGAATACCGCTAAAAAGAAATGATTTCTCAAATCAACGTGGACCTCATAACAGAGACTCGTAATCATAATTCAATGTATCTGATAATTTAATTATATGATATTATCTTTTAATTCCATCGATAAACATATTGAAACAAATACTTTTATGTAAAGTATTTTATATCTAATACTTTGTTAATGTTTTCAATTAATAAGTATATATTATATATACATATCAGTATACACATAAATGTTCGTGAATCGTTGAACATAGTCAAAGGGTAATTGATTACATGAATATATATTTCAAAACTTTCGAGACTCAATATTACAGATTTTGCTTATCGTGTCGGAAACATATAAAGATTAAAGTTTAAATTTGATTGGAAATTTCCGGGTCATCACACTTTACGTTTAGTGACTCGTACCCTTATCAAAATATAGACTTAAATCATTAGTAAACTACATCACACGAAGTGTAACTTATGCATTTGAATGTTTTGGTCATTTTCTTCTATAAATCATCGTCTCGTTGTATATACATATTATCGAAACGTTTTATGACTAAGTTAAAATATATATATATATATATATATATATATATATATATATATATATATATATATATATATTTTCATTTTGAAATATAAATTTGAAATATTTATATAATATATAGTTTTTCAAAACTAATGATATTCAAAACTTATATATTTTGAAATCGTTTAAATAATAAGAAATATTATTTCGTAACATTTTTATTTTAAAGTTTAAAATTGATATAATTCATTTATATACAAACGTTCATAAAGACATTTTAATAATCAAAATATTTTATATTCAAAATCATTTTATGTCATAATACGTTCTTAATAATAAAAGTCTGTTATATCGAAAAACGTTTTCGTTTAAGAAACACTATATATATACACCTTTATAATATAAAGCTTAAATTCTGTTAATTCTATATAATCAATTTACTTTTATAAATAACAGATTACAATAATTCAGTTTTTTTTTTTGAAATCGTTTTCTTACGTTTGAAAAATAGGTCAGTCGAATATTATGAAATCCAGTTCTCCACTAACTTTTGTCTAACCTTCGTCAATTGACACATTTGTTCTTACATGTAAATTATTTTACCAAATATTCCGAATACCATTAAAAAGAAAAGGTTGTCTAAATCAAAGTGGACCTCTCAACAGAGACTCACAAGCATACAATGTATATGATAAATCAATCATCTGATATTATCTTTTAATCTTATCGATAAATATAATACACTTATATTGGAACAAATATGTTTATGTATAGTATTATACATCTAATACTTTGTTTACGTTTTCAAGTTATATAATCATATCCATTCATATAATGGTTCATGAATCATTGAAATTTGGTCGAGGTTAAATGAATGTATGAACATAGTTTAAAATGTTTGAGATTTAACTTAACAACCTTTGCTTATCATGTCGGAATAATATAAGGATTAAAGTTTAAATTTGGTCGGAAATTTCCGGGTTGTCACAGTGTGAAGACAACGCTCCAAGAGAAGAAATTCTGAATCGAGTACTGGGCAAACACCTGCGAAAGAAATTCCGCACATGGAACACAGTGATCGACTGCAATGTTTACTGTAAAATGGGAAATCGTTCGCATATTCACGCTGTTCAAATGGCTCTCCTTTGGTGTCTGGAAATGCAAGAACCAGTGAACATAGCTTATTTTATAGCCATACGAATGAGCAATGTACCAAAAGACTCAATAAGAGCTCTTCCGTATGGAATGCATCTTACAAAGTTATTTGAAAAAATAAGAATAACGGATGACATTCACATAAATCCAACCAATCAAATATTTAATTGCCATACATTAACATTGATGGGATGCGATGATGAAGATGACTCTGATGAGATTGAAAGGGTCTATGAAGCTATGACCAACTAACAAATCAACTTGGAAGAGATATCCGACAGTGATGAAGAACTGTTCCCGGATGAAGCTAATGATCCTTTTTATGGCTTGGATCGTGATTCAAAAGCTGAACGAATCTATCTGAATCAAGCTAAGATAAAGAAGTATCAATCTAAGATTCGACTGCTATTGAAGAAAGCGAAAAAGGCCTTCTCATGTCGAAGGAGCAGCGATGTGAGAGGTAGAGGTGAAGGAAGTGGAAGAAGATGAATTTACTATAATGTTGGTTGAATAATTTATTTTGTAATAATTGGATGTTTAACTATTTAAATATTTATTGGATAGTATCTATTTAAATGAATTAAATTGGGCTGTTAAATTAGCACAAATATCTTTCAGATCTCATACGACCAACCACACGGTCGACCGTAGAATCGACCGTGTATCAGTCTGACAATATTTCTTCCCTCTCCTTGAAAAATAAATTCACATTGAATCCTTCAAACCTAAATGGATCTGTTTTCAAAGTATCATTCACAAATTAGCATACTTGAATATGATCAAATTTCTCAAAAGATTCAATTACTCCAAAAGGGAATGAAAGAATAAATGAAGGTTCATCTTCTTCCTTTTAAATTGAGAAGATCATGATGCAAAACTCACTTCACTACTTCACTCTAAATGAGTCAAACAAACAGCTCCCCTAACAATCCTTTTGTGATTGACTTGTCTTCTTCCGTTTCTGACTCCTTTGACAATCACTTTCCTAACTCCCAAGAAGAACGAGATATGATCAATCACAACCGATAAATGGTTAGCACTAGACCAATTGTCGAAGGTTGTATGGTCACTATTGAGCACTTTCTCGAGGATCTTCTTGAAAAAATTGGGATTCATTCTTAACCTTAAGAGGTCCCATTCACTCCACCTTTGTTCGTGAATTCTATGCTAACTATGAATTCACTCCCCCAAACAACATCAAATTCCGGTTGTTTGATAAAGGGTTTTCCATGTCTCTCAAAGACTTTGGAAAATTTATGCATGTTCCTGATGAAGGTGTGGAATTCTTCACCTATAGTCCATATCTCCCATGTCTTCTCAAATTTGTCACAAAAGGTGACATTATCAACACCTTTTGTCAAAGGCCCATCAATCACATTGAAATACAAAATGATGGTCTTAAGGCAAATCATCTTGCACCAAAGTTTGACCTTTGGCTCAAGGTCATAAATCAAAACATCTACTGCAAGGTGGAAAAACTCTCCACACATGTCCATGCCTGTGAAGCCTCCTTACTCTGGTGTCTCCAACACCGAATTCAAGTCAACATAGCAATTTTCATGGCAAAGAGGATGAGTGAATTGGTGTACAATGAATCACTCTCCTTTCCTTATGGAGCACACCTAACGAAGCTCTTCACACAACTGTGTGTTCGAGACTTACATCCTGTTGGTCTAACCACCCTCCCAATCAATTACGATTCGGTTATACCTTTTAATGAAGAAACAGAAGGTGAGAACACACCTGCCTAGAGTGTTTACTAGATCTGATGATAGTGTTGAGGATGACCAGTTCATTGCACTATTATCTTCCACTCAAATGTCCATCCTTCATCGTCAGAATCGTCAAAATCACATGATCCTGCGACGCTTTCTGAATAATCTTGTCTGTGAAAAATGCTCATCTCAACCAAACACCTCTCGCCCCATGTAGAACGAACCTAGGATTGATCTACTGTATTTTCCGTGTGTATTTTTCATATATGCATTACTATGTTTCGTGCTTGCTTTGAATAAAATGTGTGCTTGTTATGTTTTAATAAACATTTTTCACTGTGCACAATTTAAGGGGCAGCATTGCTCTAAGGGTGAGCATAGTTCTAGGGGGAGCTAACTTTTTTGCTTCGACAAAAGGGGGAGAAATATGGATACAATTGATTGTTAACACTTGCGTATTTATAGCAAAATGTCCCTCATTACTTGTATGTTTGTCATCATCAAAAGGGGGAGAATGTTGGTTAATGAACTAAGACAAAGTTAAGCATGATGATTAACCAAAGAATATGTTTTGATGATGACACATACATATGCATAAGTGATGACCAACATCTTAACATAAAACACGCAAGGTCACTAATCCATACTTTATCTTGCAAATCACCAAGTCAAACATAACTTAAAGAATGGAATTAAAGATCAGCAAAATACACGGTCAAGGTACGGTCGACTGCATACCCAGACGTAGAACCCCAAACTGAATTGCAACGCAGTTTTATGAAAACAAGTTGCACGGTCGCCACCACGGTCAACCGCAGTACGACCGCAGTTTTCTCTGTCACCAATTTTGACCAAATTAAGTTTGACTAGTTCCCGATATCTGTAATTCATGAAACCTTTCTCAACATGCTTAGAATAGATGCCCTCTCCATACTCAATCGAGTTTTGGTCATAAAAACACTAATCTTGGTTAATTACACCTAATGGCATCTTAATGACAAATTAACCAAGATTAGGCATAACACATAAGTGTTAAACAATAACTAGTGATTTTAAATCTTATCTAGACATCCTTAGTATGATCATCAATTACCAACACACTTAAGCCAATATCACTAGAACAATAATTATTATTAAAGATGATTTAGTGATTAATTAAGGCTAAATGAAGAACAATACTTTTAAGTGTAACTAGTAAAGACTTGTAATCCTAAAATACACTTAGATACATTTAGGATGGTCACCAAGTCCCAACTAGAGATTGCTCTTCCCTTGTGCATGTGTTGGACATTAATGTGTGCTTACACATTAATCATGCAATATGTTATATTGCAAGTAAGCTTGCTAAAAGCTTAAATTATAAGTTATACAAATATCTATATGATTGATCTTAGAGTAACTATCTCTTGCTATGTGTAAATATTACTTGCTACTTGCTAATATGCTTAATACTCATAAATTTGTCAACTTAATTAATATGCTTGCTATGTGCTTACTAGTTAGGATTCAAGTAACTAGCCTACTCCAATAAATTAAGTGTAAAATGGTTCACAATGGAATTATGGTCAATTGTTTATTTAGTCTTGTCTAAGTAACAAATTGTGATTGCTTGTTCAAGTATGACTTAACTTTAACGTCTCTACATACTTAATGATTATCTTAGAAAGACATCATTCAATTAATCTCTACCTAAGCTTAAAAAGAACATGACTTGTGATTAATTGAAACTAGGAAGTTAATGACATATTGACTAGACTTTAGAATTGAACCAAATGCATTAATGTGACTAACTAAGTCTTGACCAAATTGAGATTTTCCAAAATATCAATCAAGACACTTCTCCAAGAATGTTGGGTTTACCACTATTGGAGTGTTATGTCACTTTCACTCAATAAGATCAAATCTCACACACTTAATGCATATAGTACTTGTATAGGATGTTGGGTTTCTTTTGCAGGTGCTAGAAGGAGTAAAGGTGCCAAAATGTGGTGTTCAAATTTGAGTCAAACGACTAAACAACGGATACCCATTTTGGACTGGAGCACGTACGGTCGAACCACGGTCGACCGTGCTGGCAACCGTGTGTTAATGGCTATTTTTTAGAATCCTACTTTAACACCCCGTTTTTCCCCGTACGTGATATATAAGGGTATTGTGTAGGTACGACTAGAGTATGAAGGATTGAGATATGTTCGTGTGTGAAGTTCATGTGTGCGTGAAAATGGATCAGACCATGTTAAAGGTCTTGGCGCGGAGATATGGGTTGCAGCGCGACATTACAAACAAATCAGGATCAGGAGGCATGGTAAGGAAGGCACCAGACCACGCCTTAGGTCGCGGCGTGACAGAAAGGGTCACGGCGCGGCATTTAGCTGATTTCAATTCCAGGAGGCCTGTTAAGGCAACCATCAGAATACATTATAGGTCGCGGCGCAACGATTAAGGCCGCGGCGCGGCATTCTGGGCGAGCTGGTACCAGATTTGCAATTTTAAAGGATGTTCGAGGGCATTTTGGTCATTTCGCGTATGTGCCAGATTTGGGATCTTAAATCCCATCCACTCATCTCATTTCCTTTTTTCTTTTTCCTTTTCTTCTTCATTTCCTCTCAAAACTTAAATACTCCATATCTTTCAAGAGGGATTTTGGAAGGGAAGATTCGGGTTTTGATCGAAGGCGTGAGAGGCAACTTTGTTCTCCTCGTTCTTAGCTACAATTTGATACTAGCGGTAATCTCTAACTCCGAATTTCATTTTCGTGTTCATCATCTAAATTTAGGGCTTTTGATTGTATGTTCATACATGGAACCCCACTAGTTGTTAATGGAAGATAATAACTAGGATTCGGGTTTATTAGTGATGAAGGCGGGTTTTGGGTTGGTTGATGATTTAGCCTTGTTTAGGGCTTTAAATTGAGTATAGTCACTATGATTAGTGATTATGGAAGTGGTGGAACTTATTTGGGTGTGTTTGGTTGACTAATTTTCAAATGGGTCAAAATTAGAGTTTTGGTGTCAAATTGGGCATGACAAGTGTTTAACACTTGTGTTCGGGTTTATTTGGCTTATTAGGACCATTGTCACTAGTGTTAGTGATTATTGGTTAGTTTGGGCGTAGTTTGTGCTCGGAGGTGCATTGGGTCGAAATTGCGCTAGTTGTCGATTTGGGTTGGTTTGTAAATCCACTCTAATTGTGTTATTTGTCATGTGATAATGGAATAGGTACGTTCCATTGAAGTTTGCGGATTTTGGTTGGCATCCATCAAGACTTGAAGGTGAGTGTAAATTTAATATGCACATGTGTATGTGTAAAATGGGTGCGTGTGTATAGGGTGACCCTTGTTTGGGATTACTCTATGTTCGTGTGGGAGGATAGACCTTGTGCTTCGGGTCCATGTGATACGCTTACGCGTTGTGAGTTTTTACCCTTGGTGTTGTGAATTGGCTAGCGTTTTGGATAACCCTTTTGGCGATGATTTGCTAGCATTTGTTGTCGAGGAAATGAATCTCGGTTAGTACGGATTCATGATGACTCGGGTTGTTTCGGTCATCTTGGTGATGAGGTGGTGAATTTTGGGTTGTGCGAATTCACTAAGGCTCGGGTAGTTCGGCCAACCTCGGTTGTAGAAGTGGTGAAGGAAGTGAATCTCGGGTAGTGCGAATTCACTAAGGCTCGGGTAGTTCGGCCGACCTTCATGTGGTTTGGGTTAAGGGGTTAACCGTATCGTTATTGTTGATTATAGTTGTTATATACGCGTATATACTTATTGTTGTGTTGTAGCTAATCTTGTGACGTTAGTTTGGCATTTACATAGCGTGTAGCTATTTTGTGTATTGTGCTCTTTTGTAGTTTGTTTACCATGCCGAGACGGTATGTGTTAGTTTGATGCTTGGTGATGCGTAGCCATTTTATGCATATGTATGTGTATAGTATCTTTACATTCACTAAGCATTAGCTTACCCTCTCGTTGTTTACTTTTTTTTATAGATTTGCATCGAGGCGGTGACTCGAGTAAGCGTGGGGACTAGTGGACTCGCGTAGTTTGCTTTAGAAGATGTGCTTTTGGAATTAGTAGGATTGGGTAGCGTATCCCCAATCGCCATGCTCGGTTTTGTTGGATATTAAAATAATCGGGTCGTGTTTGCCCTTTCGGATATTTAAACTATGTATTGAATGTTTTAAAAGTCTATCGAACTTACTATTTTTGTTAAAGATGTTTTTGGAAACATAATTGGGACCTAAATGTTAATGATATTAATGAATTATAAAGAAAAAAAAATTTATGGGCCGGTTTAAATACGGGTTAGGTTGTTTCAAGTGGTATCAGAGCATGGTCTAAGGGATTTAGGCGACTTGAGATAGGTGCCTAGACTTAGACTTTTGTATGTGCTTAATTGCTGCGGGACTTGGTTAGTGCCTTAGCGTGTAGGTGAACTAACTAGGATTTTTGGCTCGTGTTGTGATGCTACTTCCTTGTGTGCGCTTATGTCGCGTAGAATATTTATGTTGTGTTGGTTTATATCATCGAGCGAGGCGGTCATTGTACTAATAAGTCGATACGGCGTGTGTGCGTAATAAGGACTTGCAAACCTTATTACGGGTGCAAATCGTGTCTAACAAGTGATGTACGACGAGTGTTGAGCAAGATGGGGCGGTGTTGTGCGTGTGGTTTTATACGTTCGTGGACTAATCGTTTTGCATTCTTTAGAATGACGACGCGAAACGAGATCGGGACGAACGACATTGAGTTTAACGCTAGAGTTGCGGCCGTCGTTGCGGAGCAAATGGGTGCATTTCGAGAAGAAATGGATAGGAAGTATTTCGAAATCCAAAGTAGGGGTGAAATGGAGCGTTATCTTAAGAGCTTCATGAGGACTAAACCCCCTATGTATGACGGAAAACCAGATCCTTTGGTAAGCACAACATGGATCTCGGATGTCGAAGGGTGTTTTCGTACTATTGAATGTCCTCCCGAGAAGAGGACAAGACTCGCTACTAGTTTGTTTCGGGGTAGGGCGAAGGATTGGTTGGATGGTAAGATTGATCTTATCGGCGGTGAACCGTTTATGGCATTATCGTGGGACAAGTTTAAGGAGGAATTCTTTGAGGAGTTCCGGACATCAGCTGACTTGTCAGAATTACGTAGTGAGTTGCGAAATTTGCAACAGGGTTCTATGGATTTGAATACTCTTAAGACGACCTTTATGGCGAAGGCTCGTTTTTGCCCAGAGTATCTGGGGAATGATCGTTTGTTGATGGAGGATTTCTATCAAACTTTGAATGATGACTTGAAGAATAAAATTAGCCGGGGTTACGCGAAGTCATTTGCGGAGTTATTCGCGGTGGCTAGGGGTTTCGAGTCGTATTCGCGATCAAAGATTGGTGAACCTTCAAGTGAGAGAAGGGTTGTTTCGTATGGTGCTCCAAGTAAGAGGACTATGGGTCCGAGTGTGAGCACGGGTGGTACACGGATGGGTATATCGAATTCTAGTGCGTCTAGATGTTACAATTGTGGCGTGAGGGGTCACAAGTCTTGGGAATGTTCGGTGAAAAAGGGTGATGGCCCGGTGTACTTCAATTGCCAAGAGGAAGGACATCGTAAGTCAGAATGTCCCGAGTTAGCGGAGACAGGTGCGGCAAGGAGACGTTAAGGTACATTTCATTTTAATAAATATGTCCTTTGATTATTTATTTATATGCCGATGCATTCGGGTTGGTAAATGCATTGTGTTGCGCATGTTATTGTTATTTGTGACGTTTTGAATGTCGGGCGAAGGGCGTAAGACTTGGTACAACCAAGCATTCCTTAGTGCTGGGAAATGTTTCTACCAAGCCATGGGCATGGGCTTTGGTGTTCGGACGTTAGAGCATGTTCGCTCTCATGTTGAAATTGATGAACCGTAAAGTCCGTCGGGTGAATGAAACCCTTGAGATCGAGTGTTTTGAATCTCGATGTATGATTGGTAAAGGAGTCTACGTGACGCGATGTTAGGTACCTCTTTGATGCCTACTAGCGTGGTGTTCGACTCTGATGGTGTTGCGTTTACATTGTACTTAGGGTACCGGAGAGAAACCCTTAGGTACATGGGTGACTAGGTCGAAATTCGACAAGCTATAGCAATTGGATGATTGCGAGAGTAACGTTTGTATACTTGTGGTAAACTCTTCGCTCGAAGTGTTTAAAGTTTGGTTAAAATCCTTCATAAGCTCAAGGTTGGAGTAAGATGTGGTGATGGGTCGTGTGAACCCAACTGTTAGTAAAGTCTACCTTTGGTAGCATTGTACGGTTGTACAAGATGCGGTTATGGGACGTAGTTCCAAGTGGGGGAGTTACACTCCCGCATGAGGAGGTTTTAGTGTAAGATTTCGGATGATGCTCTTAGTATATCCGGAACTTGTGATAGGACCTAGAATTGGTCGATTTGTGGTAGAGTATAATTTCGGTTAATTTGTACTTAAGGTTTTGGATTTGAATTATCACCGTGGTGGTAATATGGTGAATCTCATTGAGAGATAAATGGATGTGTTTGACGAGCAAAGTGGGATTCCCGGTTAAGGGATGTGCGTGTCGGATTCTCTTCTAGAGAACTGTTGTTTTGAGCCTATGTGTGATATAGGTGGTTCTTGCTCGATTGTGATAGCGATGTTCGCGTGTGCATATGATTTGTGAGTGGAATAATTATATGCGTATGTATATAATGTATTTATTTGTTGTAGCGCGAGATGTGTAGTGTCGATGTGCTAAGACACCACATTTCACGTGACGAGTGAAGTGTCGATGTGCTAAGACACCACTCAAAGTAAAGTAACGGATGAAGTGTCGACGTCTTAAGACAACACTCGGAGTGAAGTATCGAAGTGTTAAGATGCCACTCCAAGGACTATCACGGGTGAAGTGTTGACGTGTTAAGACGCCACCCGGGGTGAAGCATCGACGTGTTAAGATGCCACCCGTGGGATTAGTGTACGATGTGTTAAGTACTCTAACCGTTGTTATGAACACGGATGGGAAATTCGAGTACCATTCATGTGTTGAGATTTGGGAAGTGGATCTCGTGTGGATGCGGATTCACGATGAGGCATGTAGTTCGGTCATCTTATTGTGGAAGTGAGTCTCGTGTAGTTCGGATTCACAATGACTCGTGTGGATGCGGTCATTATATTGAGGAAGTGAGTCTCGTGTAGTTCGGATTCACAATGACACGTGTAGATGCGGTCATTCTTTTAGAATAGTGATTCTCGTGTAGTTCGGATTCACTGGGGCGCGTGTAGTTCGGCCAATCCCGATTGTTGTGCTGTGGAGGTAGTGGGTCGCGTGTGGTTGCGGATTCACTAAGGCGCGTGTAGTTTTTGGCCAGCCTTCAAGTTGTGTGATCTATTGGTTGTTTTATACGCGAATGGTGGGGTCGTAAGGACCATGTTGTGTGATCTATTGGTAGTTTTATACGCCAATGGTGGGGTCGTAAGGACCATTTTGGTGTGAATAGTGATGCAATAGTCATATTTTGCTAATGTGTTTGCGGTAGTTGCGTATTAGACGTGTTTGCACACTACAAGGGATGTTAAGTGGTAAGTGTTATCCGTTAGATTTCACTTTTATTTTGGTCTTCATCGGTTAGATGGTTGACTTTAGTTTGGGAACAATAGCGTGTAAGTTCGGATTTAGTTAAGTGACTAGGTGAAACAACCCAACCCGTATTAAAACCGGCCCATAAAAATTTTTCCTTTTAATACGCGTTAAATAATACTTTAGGTCCCAATACACAATTTCCAAAACATATTTGTTACCGAAGTAAGTTCAACGAACTTAAAACATACATTAATAATTTAAACTCCTTAATACAATAATATGTTATTTAAAACATAACCCGAGCATGGTGATTTGGGACTATGCTACCCAAATCCTAATCGAGTCCAAAAGCAAGATCTTCTAAAGCAACCTAGCCAAGATCTCTAATCCCCAAGCTTACCCGAGCCGCCAAGCATGCGAACCTATAAAAATGTAAACAACGAGAGGGTAAGCTAATGCTTAGTGAATGCAATACTTATACGCATACATACATAATCCAATTACTTGCATACACCTACACAACAACACAATATCATTAGCATACCACAATAAATGAATAAACGAATACACGAATAATCATACGTACAATGCTAGTAGAACATACACAACCCAATATACACAATGTCGACATTCGACTCGATGGTGGCCGACGAAGAGCGGTAGGTCAAATACGTTAACCACTCACCACCCATCGCAACACGTACGTGGTCGACGAAGAGCGGTAGGTCAAATACGTTAACCACTCACCACTACGCACCATGAGGCCGACGAAAAGTGCAACCGAAACGTTAACACTTACCTCAATCACAAGGATGGCCGACGAAAAGCGAAACCGCTTACCATCCCACGATAAGTGGCCAACGAAGAGCGAATCCCTAAACGGATAACACTCACCACTTACCCATACACACATGTGGCCGACGAAGAGCGATAGGTCAAACGTTAATCACTCGCCACAAAACAAAATATACACATGTGACCGACGAAGAGTGATAGGTCAAACATTAACCACTCGTCACATATCCAAACGCACACATGTAGCCGACGAAGAGTGATAGATCAAACATTAATCACTCGCTACATAACTAATACTAACATGTAACCGACGAAGAGCGATAGGTCAAACATTTATCACTCGTCACATGCCTCACCTCCATTTGTGGTCGACAAAGAGTCATTCCTTATGGAAATCACTCCCCACATTCCAAACACACACATACACACGTGGCCAACAAAGAGCGATAGGTCAAACATTTATCACTCGCCACATACACAAAACAAATATAGCCAACGAAGAGCTATCCACACAGATATCACTCACTATATTTTCCCAACTCAAATGTGGTCCACGAAAAGTGAATCCTAACGGATGTCACTTACCACGTCGCACGCAAGCAACCAAATTATATACATAGGCGTATAAATATTCCACTCACTTCGATTACTTGAAAAGCAATCCCGCTTGAGCTCCAAATCGTCCAAATGCAAATCACCTAAGTAATTTACAAACAAATAAGCTAAACATTCTAGCTTATACCCAAAACACCAATAAGTGCAATATTAACCCATTTGCACTTACTTCCAATTTGACTAAGTCAAATCTCGCCCAAAACACCCATAATCACAATCAACTAGTGATTATGTTCTAACACCATATTTTACAAGTCTTACAAGCATAAACTTGCACACCAAACCCAAAACCCGACATTAACAACAATAAACCCGAATCTTGGTGTTAACCTTCAATTAACAACTAAATGGGTTTCACCTATGAATCATACAATCAAAAGCCCTAAACTTGAATGATGAACACGAAAATGAATTTCGGAGTTAGAGCTTACCACTAGTATCACCGTGTAGCTAAGAACGAGGAGAACACACTTGTCAACTACGCCAAAGATCAAAACCCGCTTCTTCCTTTCCAAAATCCCACTTGAAACACTTGGGGTATTTGAGTTTCTTGAGAGAAAATGAAAGAAAAGGAAAAAGAAAATAAGAAATGAAATGGGTGGACCAGATTTTAGATCCCCATCTGGCTCAATCGTGAAATGACCAATTTGCCCTTGAACTTCATTTAAATTTACAAGAATCTGGTGCCAGTTCGCACCATTTGCCGCGCCGCGGCCTAATTCGTCGCGCCGCGACGATTGCCTTGAACTGGGATCACTTTTAAAAGAACTTCTGGTCTGGATTTCTTCGAAACGCCACGCCGCGGCCCTCTTTGTCGCGCCGCGACCTATAGCTGGGTCTGGGATCATTCTTTGTCGTACTTCTGATCTCAACTTCAGTTCATTGCCGCGCCACGGCCTCCTTTGTCGCGCCGCGACACAAAGCTCGACCTGAGCCCTTCTCTCGCGTATAAGACTTTAACACCCGAACATGTCCCGAACCCTTCATACGCCTACCGTACATACACAATACACTTATAAATCATGTACGGGGAAAAACGGGGTGTTATAACTCTCCCCCACTTAGACTCGATCACGTCCTCGTGATCCTCGTCACTTAACCGATCCGAATCCACACGCTAAGGTCCTCAACATAAGTCTCAAATTCGATGTCCACAACAATTCACAAATCCGAAGATTTCGCTCAACTCCTTTAGGCGACTTTACACAAAAGTTACCCTCCCGATTTAAATCATCATCCGTGATTTACCAAATCTACCAAGCCGAGCACTAGAATCTCGTTTCGTCCCCAAACCGGAACGAACTCATGTCTCGACCGCATGACAAACACATGCTAACATTCCAAATTTCGTACCGAGTTAGCAATCCCTTTAGCGTACCCTTATCATGTACATCACTAAAGTAACAACACACCAATAATATGGCCAACAAACAATACAATGGAGCCAACGAAAAGTGAATCCTCACGATTGGATACCACTTGCCCCATATCCTCACGCGTACGTGGCCGACGAAAAGCGGTAGATCAAACGTTAACCACTTACCACTACGCAACAAGAGGCCGACAAAAAGCGCATTCTTACGGATCACACTTACCTCTCCTCACACATGGCTAACAAAAGCGATTCCTAACGGAAAACGCATGCCACACACCAATAAGTAGCCAACGAAAAGCGAATCCTAACGGATAACACTTACTACTTATCACACTCAAACCGTGGCCAACGAAAAGTGAATCCTCACAATGGATAACACTTACCACAATACATACAAACAAACTAAGTATACGCGCATACTTAGAATCATTCCATACCGTCTGGAATTTCTGCACACGAAATGTCCGCACCCGCGAACATTGCTTAACACAATCTATCAAGAACTACCTATAGCGCACATAGGCACAAAACAATAATCCTCTAGAAGAGAATTCGACAAGCACACTCCTTAACCGGGGATTTCCTTGCTCGCCAAACACGTCCATTATCTCTCAACGAGATTTCCCACATTACCACCCCGAGTAGTAATTCACATCCAAATCAATAAATACAATTCAACCAAAATTGTATTCCACCACAAATCGACCAATCTAGGCCTCGACACCAACTCCGGATCTAATCATGAGCATTATCCGAAATTTTCACACCAAAACTTCCTCGTGCGGGAGTGTAACTCCCCCACTTGGAACTACGTTCCATAACTGCATCTTGCACAACCGTACAATGCTACCAAAGGTAGACTTTACCAACAATTGGGTTCACACGACCCATCACCATATCTTGCTCCAACCTTGAGCATACTAAGGATCTTAACATACCCTTAAACACTTCGAACGAAGAGTTCATCACAAATTACACAACTTTATTCTTGCAATCCCACGATTGCCACAACTTGTTAAAGTTCCACCTAGTCACTCATGTACCTAAGGGTTTCTCTCCGGTACCCTAAGTACAATGTAACCACAATACCGTCGGAGTCGAACGTTACGCTTGCAGGTATGAAAGAGGCACCTGACATCGCGTCACATAGACTCCACTATCAACATTCATCGAGACCGAAAAACTCGACCTCGAGGGTTCCATTCATCCGATGTCACCCATCACAACACTAAAGTGACCTTAAGTCATCCGTACCTGACGAAACTTATGTTTCATCAATTACGACACAAAAGCGACTACGCGCTACCAAAACAACACCAAAGCCTGTTCTCATGGCTTGGTAAAATCTTTTGCCCAACACTAAGGAATGCTTGGAATCACCAAGTCTTACGCCCTTAGCTCGTCAATCCGACCATCGTCATAGGGTACTTCCATAAGGAACGCTGCCCCTCATCACACTATGCACTAACACAAAATGCATTTAAACAAAGTCATAAGTACGTTTCAATAAGATAATCGAAAGGTACCTGAACATCGTCGTCAGGTTCATGCATTACCAACAAAATCTGGACACGCCGACTTTCGGTGTCCCTCCTTTCGACAATTAAAACACGTAACCTTGTTAGACTTCGCATTCGTACATTCACGCGACAAATGACCCCGTTCTCCGCAATTATAACACGTGGGTACAAAACCGCCCGTACCACTCTTCTTCACGCTTCCGCCGCCCTCGGAAGTACTCTTACTTTTCTTGTTCGAATGCATCGTAGTCTCGGACTTCCGCTTACTAACATCGGAACCACTCTTCTTTAGGACAAGCGTCTCAAAACCTTTCGCCATGTCAAACACCTCGTCAAAAGTTTTCACCACGTTTACGCTAATCTTCTCTTGATAACTATCGTTCAAGATTCGATAGAAGTCTTCCTTCAACATTTTGTCATTACCGACATACTCCGGGCAAAATTGGGTCTTTGATAAGAATACGGATTTGAGAGTGTTTAAATCCATTGACCCTTGCCTCAAAGCACGCAACTCGTCTTTAAGCTTAGAAAGATCGGCCGAAGTTCGGTACTCCTTGAAAAATTCTGCTTTGAACTCGTCCTAATTGAACTCCATACATTGTTCCTCACCATAGAGTTGAATTTTCGCATCCCACCACAACTTGGCGTCACCCCTTAGCATACTACTACCATACCTCGTCTTCTTATCGAGAGGGCACTCACTAGTAAGAAAGGCCCCCTCCATATCGGAGATCCATCGAGCACTCTTAAGTGGATCTCGCTCACCCTCGAAAGTGGGAGGTTGAGCATCCTTGAAGTTTTTGTAGTAGAAGTCGCGCCTTACCATATTATCTTCGTGAAGAACAATCTTAACTTGTTCCTTGACTAGATTGACTACTTGCTCGTCAATCGTATCTAAGAACATCTTTTTAACGTCCTCTAGAAACCCCGCTTTGTGACGTTCGAAGATGGCCTCAACCTTAGCCGTGAACTCGGAGTCCTCGCCTTGATCACCATTATCATGTCCGTTCCTCGTCTTCATTCTAAGAAATGAACTCGGTTAGGAACGCAACACGAATAAATTATATACACCGTCGCGAACACTAATCACAATCAAGTAAATACGCCACCGTTCGCACATCCCATCTGGTTCAATACTTGTTGTACATCACTTACTTGACTTGGCTTGCAACCGTAATAATGGTCGCGAAGCATTATTACGCTCACACGTCATGCCGAGCTCATGAATACAACAACTATCTCGCTAGACGTTCAACACAAAACAACATGATTAGTAACAACATAATCAATACATAGTTAGTTCACCTATTCTCTAAGGCACTAACTAAAACCCGAACCGACCCGTAATCCTACAAGTCCCGCATAATAGCACACATAAAAAGTCTAAGTCTAGGCGCCTATCTCAAGTCACCTAAATCCCTTAGACCATGCTCTGATACCACTTGAAACAACCCAACCCGTATTAAAACCGGCCCATAAAAATTTTTCCTTTTAATACGCGTTAAATAATACTTTAGGTCCCAATACACAATTTCCAAAACATATTTGTTACCGAAGTAAGTTCAACGAACTTAAAACATACATTAATAATTTAAACTCCTTAATACAATAATATGTTATTTAAAACATAACCCGAGCATGGTGATTTGGGACTATGCTACCCAAATCCTAATCGAGTCCAAAAGCAAGATCTTCTAAAGCAACCTAGCCAAGATCTCTAATCCCCAAGCTTACCCGAGCCGCCAAGCATGCGAACCTATAAAAATGTAAACAACGAGAGGGTAAGCTAATGCTTAGTGAATGCAATACTTATATGCATACATACATAATCCAATTACTTGCATACACCTACACAACAACACAATATCATTAGCATACCACAATAAACGAATAAACGAATACACGAATAATCATACGTACAATGCTAGTAGAACATACACAACCCAATATACACAATGTCGACATTCGACTCGATGGTGGCCGACGAAGAGCGGTAGGTCAAATACGTTAACCACTCACCACCCATCGCAACACGTACGTGGTCGACGAAGAGCGGTAGGTCAAATACGTTAACCACTCACCACTACGCACCATGAGGCCGACGAAAAGTGCAACCGAAATGTTAACACTTACCTCAATCACAAGGATGGCGGACGAAAAGCGAAACCGCTTGCCATCCCACGATAAGTGGCCAACGAAGAGCGAATCCCTAAACGGATAACACTCACCACTTACCCATACACACATGTAGCCGACGAAGAGCGATAGGTCAAATGTTAATCACTCGCCACAAAACAAAATATACACATGTGACCGACGAAGAGTGATAGGTCAAACATTAACCACTCGTCACATATCCAAACGCACATATGTAGCCGACGAAGAGTGATAGATCAAACATTAATCACTCGCTACACAACCAATACTAACATGTAACCGACGAAGAGCGATAGGTCAAACATTTATCACTCGTCACATGCCTCACCTCCATTTGTGGTCGACAAAGAGTCATTCCTTACGGAAATCACTCCCCACATTCCAAACACACACATACACACGTGGCCGACAAAGAGCGATAGGTCAAACATTTATCACTCACCACATACACAAAACGAATATAGCCAACGAAGAGCTATCCACACGGATATCACTCACTATATTTTCCCAACTCAAATGTGGTCCACGAAAAGTGAATCCTAACGGATGTCACTTACCACGTCGCACGCAAGCAACCAAATTATATACATAGGCGTATAAATATTCCACTCACTTCGATTACTTGAAAAGCAATCCCGCTTGAGCTCTAAATCGTCCAAATGCAAATCACCTAAGTAATTTACAAACAAATAAGCTAAACATTCTAGCTTATACCCAAAACACCAATAAGTGCAATATTAACCCATTTGCACTTACTTCCAATTTGACTAAGTCAAATCTCGCCCAAAACACCCATAATCACAATCAACTAGTGATTATGTTCTAACACCATATTTTACAAGTCTTACAAGCATAAACTTGCACACCAAACCCAAAACCCGACATTAACAACAATAAACCCGAATCTTGGTGTTAACCTTCAATTAACAACTAAATGGGTTTCACCTATGAATCATACAATCAAAAGCCCTAAACTTGAATGATGAACACGAAAATGAATTTCGGAGTTAGAGCTTACCACTAGTATCACCATGTAGCTAAGAACGAGGAGAACACACTTGTCAACTACGCTAAAGATCAAAACCCGCTTCTTCCTTTCCAAAATCCCACTTGAAACACTTGGGGTATTTGAGTTTCTTGAGAGAAAATGAAAGAAAAGGAAAAAGAAAATAAGAAATGAAATGGGTGGACCAGATTTTAGATCCCCATCTGGCTCAATCGTGAAATGACCAATTTGCCCTTGAACTTCATTTAAATTTACAAGAATCTGGTGCCAGTTCGCACCATTTGCCGCGCCGCGGCCTAATTCGTCGCGCCGCGACGATTGCCTTGAACTGGGATCACTTTTAAACGAACTTCTGGTCTGGATTTCTTCGAAACGCCGCGCCGCGGCCCTCTTTGTCGCGCCGCGACCTATAGCTGGGTCTGGGATCATTCTTTGTCGTACTTCTGATCTCAACTTCAGTTCATTGCCGCGCCGCGGCCTCCTTTATCGCGCCGTGACACAAAGCTCGACCTGAGCCCTTCTCTCGCGTATAAGACTTTAACACCCGAACATGTCCCGAACCCTTCATACGCCTACCGTACATACACAATACACTTATAAATCATGTACGGGGAAAAACGGGGTGTTACACTAGGATCACGAGGACGTGATCGAAATAAGTGGGGGAGAGTTGTAACACCCCGTTCTTCCCCGTACGTGATATATAAGGGTATTGTGTAGGTACGACTAGAGTATGAAGGTTTGAGATATGTTCGTGTGTGAAGTTCATGTGTGCTTGAAAATGAATCAGACCATGTTAAAGGTCGCGGCGCGAAGGTATGGTTCGCGGCGCAACATTACAAACAAATCAGGATCAAGAGGCACGGTAAGGAAGGCACTAGACCACGCCTTGGGTCGCGGCGCGACAGAAAGGGCCGCGGCGCGGCATTTAGTTGATTTCAATTCCAGGAGGCATGTTAAGGCAACCACCAGAATACGTTATAGGTCACGGCGCGACGATTAAGGCCGCGGCGCGGCATTCTGGGCGAGCTGGTACCAGATTTGCAATTTTAAAGGATGTTCGAGGGCATTTTGGTCATTTTGTGTATGTGCCAGATTTGGGATCTTAAATCCTATCCACTCATCTCATTTCCTTTTTTCTTTTTCATTTTCTTATTCATTTCCTCTCAAAACTTAAATACTCCAAATCTTTCAAGAGGGATTTTGGAAAGGAAGATTCGGGTTTTGATCGAAGGCGTAAGAGGCAACTTTGTTCTCCTCATTCTTAGCTACAATTTGATAGTAGCGGTAAGCTCTAACTCCGAATTTCATTTTCGTGTTCATCATCTAAATTTAGGGCTTTTGATTGTATGTTCATACATGGAACCCCACTAGTTGTTAATGGAAGATAATAACTAGGATTCGGGTTTATTAGTGATGAAGGCGGGTTTTGGGGTGGTTGATGATTTAGCCTTGTTTAGGGCTTTAAACTGAGTGTAGTCACTATGATTAGTGATTATGGAAGTGTTGGAACTCATTTGGGTGTGTTTGGTTGACTAATTTTGAAATGGGTCAAAATTAGGGTTTTGGTGTCAAATTGGGCAAGACAAGTGTTTAACACTTGTGTTCGGGTTTATTTGGCTTATTAGGACCATTTTCACTAGTGTTAGTGATTATTGGTTAGTTTGGGCGCGGTTTGTGCTCGGAGGTGCATTGGGTCGAAATTGCGCTAGTTGTCGATTTGGGTTGGTTTGTAAATCCACCCTAATTGTGTTATTTGTCATGTGATAATGGAATAGGTACGTTCCATTAGCGTTTGCGGATTTTGGTTGGCATCCATCAAGACTTCAAGGTGAGTGTAAATTTACTATGCACATTTGTATGTGTAAAATGGGTGCGTGTGTGCAGGGTGACCCTTGTTCAGGATTACTCTATGTTCGTGTGGGAGGATGGACCTTGTGCTTCGGGTCCATGTGATACGCTTACGCGTTGTGGGTTTTTACCCTTGGTGTTGTGAATTGGCTAGCGTTTTGGATAACCCTTTTGGCGATGGGTTGCTAGCATTTGTTGTTGAGGAAATGAATCTCGGTTAGTGCGGATTCATGATGACTCGGGTTGTTTCGGTCATCTTGGTGATGAGGTGGTGAATTTCGGGTTGTGCGAATTCACTAAGGCTCGGGTAGTTCGGCCAACCTCGGTTGTAGAAGTGGTGAAGGAAGTGAATCTCAGGTAGTGCGAATTCACAAAGGCTCGGGCAGTTCGGCCGACCTTCATGTGGTTTGGGTTAAGGGGTTAACCTTATCGTTATTGTTGATTATAGTTGTTATATACGCGTATATACTTATTGTTGTGTTGTAGCTAATCTTGTGTCATTAGCTTGGCGTTTACTGAAATGTCCCATTCATATTGATTATAAACGTTCCATATTAATTGATTTCGTTGCGAGGTTTTGACCTCTATATGAGACGTTTTTCAAAGACTGCATTCATTTTTAAAACAACCATAACCTTTATTTTATCAATAAAGGTTTCAAAAGCATTACGTAGATTATCAAATAATGATAATCTAAAATATACTGTTTACACACGACCATTACATAATGGTTTACAATAGAAATATATTACATCGACATATGTTTCTTAAATGCAGTTTTTACACAATATCATACAAACATGGACTCCAAATCTTGTCCTTATTTTAGTATGCAACAGCGGAAGCTCTTAGTATTCACCTGAGAATAAACATGCTTTAAACGTCAACAAAAATGTTGGTGAGTTATAGGTTTAACCTATATATATATATATGTGTATATATATATATATATATATATATATATATATATCAAATCGTAACAATAGACCACAAGATTTGATATATATATATATATATATATATATATATATATATATATATCAAATCGTAACAATAGACCACAAGATTTCATATTTCAATACACATTCCATACATAGAGATAAAAATCATTCATATGGTGAACACCTGGTAACCGACATTAACAAGATGCATATATAAGAATATCCCCATCATTCCGGGACACCCTTCGGATATGATATAAATTTTGAACTACTAAAGCATCCGGTACTTTGGATGGGGTTTGTTAGGCCCAATAGATCTATCTTTAGGATTCGCGTCAATTAGGGTGTCTGTTCCCTAATTCTTAGATTACCAGACTTAATAAAAAGGGCATATTCGATTTCGATAATTCAACCATAGAATGCAGTTTCACGTACTTGTGTCTATTTTGTAAATCATTTATAAAACCTGCATGTATTCTCATCCCAAAAATATTAGATTTTAAAAGTGGGACTATAACTCACTTTCACAGATTTTTACTTCGTCGGGAAGTAAGACTTGGCCACTGGTAGATTCACGAACCTATAAAAAATATGTACATATATATCAAAGTATATTCAAAATATATTTACAACACTTTTAATACATTTTGATGTTTTAAGTTTATTAAGTCAGCTGTCCTCGTTAGTAACCTACAACTAGTTGTCCAACGTTAGATGTACAGAAAAAAATTGATATATATTATCTTGAATCAATCCACGACCCAGTGTATACACGTCTCAGGCTAGATCACAACTCAAAGTATATATATTTTGGAATCAACCTCAAACCTGTATAGCTAACTCCCACATTACTGCATATCGAGTGTCTATGGTTGTTCCAAATAATATATACACATGGGTCGATATGATATGTCAAAACATTTGCATACGTGTCTATGGTATCCCAAGATTACATAATATATTAGAATACATGTATAATACAATATAAGTTATCTAGGATATGATTAATATAGATTTGTTACCAATTTTCACGTTGCTACAACAAGAAAAATTATCCAATCTTGTTTTATCCATAACTTCTTCATTTTAAATCCGTTTTGAGTGAATCAAATTGCTATGGTTTCATATTGAACTCTATTTTATGAATCTAAATAGAAAAATTATAGGTTTATAGTCGGAAATATAAGTTACAAGTCATTTTTGTAAAGGTAGTCATTTCAGTCGAAAGAACGACGTCTAGATGACCATTTTAGAAAACATACTTCCACTTTGAGTTTAATCATGATTTTTTGATATAGTTTCATGTTCATAAGAAAAATCATTTTCCCAGAAGAACAACTTTTAAATCAAAGTTTATCATAGTTTTTAATTAACTAACTCAAAACAGCCCGCGGTGTTACTACGACGGCGTATGTCCGGTTTTACAGTGTTCTTCGTGTTTCCAGGTTTTAAATCATTAAGTTAGCATATCATATAGATATAGAACATGTGTTTAGTTGATTTTAAAACTCAAGTTAGAAGGATTAACTTTTGTTTGCGAACAAGTTTAGAATTAACTAAACTATGTTCTAGTGATTACAAGTTTAAACCTTCGAATAAGATAGCTTTATATGTATGAATCGAATGATGTTATGAACATCATTACTACCTCAAGTTTTGTGGATAAAGCTACTGGAAATGAGAAAAATGGATCTAGCTTCAAAGGATCCTTGGATGGCTTGAAAGTTCTTGAAGCAGAATCATGACACGAAAACAAGTTCAAGTAAGATTTCCACTCGAAATAAGATTGTTATAGTTATAGAAATTGAATTAAAGTTTGAATATGAGTATTACCTTGTATTAAAAAGATATTTTACTGTAAATAAGAAAGATTTATGAAACTAGAACTTGTAGAATTTATGAAGAACACTTAGAACTTGAAGATAGAACTTGAGAGAGATCAATTAGATGAAGAAAATTGGAGAATGAAAGTGTTTGTAGGTGTTTTTGGTCATTGGTGTATGGATTAGATATAAAGGATATGTAATTTTGTTTTCATGTAAATAAGTCATGAATGATTACTCATATTTTTGTAATTTTATGAGATATTTCATGCTAGTTTCCAAATGATGGTTCCCACATGTGTTAGGTGACTCACATGGGCTGCTAAGAGCTGATCATTGGAGTGTATATACCAATAGTACATACATCTAAAAGTTGTGTATTGTACGAGTACGAATACGGGTCTATACGAGTAGAATTGTTGATGAAACTGAACGAGGATGTAATTGTAAGCATTTTTATTAAGTAGAAGTATTTTGATAAGTGTCTTGAAGTCTTTCAAAAGTGTATGAATACATATTAAAACACTACATGTATATACATTTTAACTGAGTCGTTAAGTCATCGTTAGTCGTTACATGTAAGTGTTGTTTTGAAACCTTTAGGTTAACGATCTTGTTAAATGTTGTTAACCCATTGTTTATTAAATCAAATGAGATGTTAAATTATTACATTATCATGATATCATGATGTATTAATATATCTTAATATGATATATATACATTAAATGTTGTTACAACGATAATCGTTACATATATGTCTCGTTTCAAAATCATTAAGTTAGTAGTCTTGTTTTTACATATGTAGTTCATTGCTAATATACTTAATGATATGTTTACTTATCATAATATCATGTAAACTATATATATATATATCCATATATATGTCATCATATAGTTTTTACAAGTTTTAACGTTCGTGAATCGCCGGTCAACTTGGGTGGTCAATTGTCTATATGAAACCTATTTCAATTAATCAAGTCTTAACAAGTTTGATTGCTTTACATGTTGGAAACACTTAAACATGGAAAATTTCGGGTCAATACAGTACCTACCCGTTAAATAAATTTCGTCCCGAAATTTTAAGCAGTTGGAGGTGTTGACGTATCTTCTAGAAATAAATGCGGGTATTTCTTCTTCATCTGATCTTCTCATTCCCAGGTGAACTCGGGTCCTCTACGAGCATTCCATCGAACCTTAACAATTGGTATCTTGTTTTGCTTAAGTCTTTTAACCTCACGATCCATTATTTCGACGGGTTCTTCGATGAATTGAAGTTTTTCGTTGATTTGGATTTCATATAACGGAATAGTGAGATCTTCTTTAGCAAAACATTTCTTCAAATTCGAGACGTGGAAAGTGTTATGTACAGCCGCGAGTTGTTGAGGTAACTCAAGTCGGTAAGCTACTGGTCCAACACGATCAATAATCTTGAATGGTCCAATATACCTTGGATTTAATTTCCCTCGTTTACCAAATCGAACAACACCTTGCCAAGGTGCAACCTTAAGCATGACCATCTCTCCAATTTCAAATTCTATATCTTTTCTTTTAATGTCGGCGTAGCTCTTTTGTCGACTTTGGGCGATTTTCAACCGTTGTTGAATTTGGATGATCTTCTCGGTAGTTTCTTGTATTATATCCGGACCCGTAATCTGTCTATCCCCCACTTCACTCCAACAAATTGGAGACCTGCACTTTCTACCATAAAGTGCTTCAAACGGCGCCATCTCAATGTTTGAATGATAGCTGTTGTTGTAGGAAAATTCTGCTAACGGTAGATGTCGATCCCAACTGTTTCCGAAATCAATAATACATGCTTGTAGCATGTCTTCAAGCGTTTGTATTGTCCTTTCGCTCTGCCCATTAGTTTGTGGATGATCGGCAGTACTCATGTCTAGACGAGTTCCTAATGCTTGCTGTAATGTCTGCCAGAATCTTGAAATAAATCTGCCATCCCTATCAGAGATAATGATCATTCTTTCAGTAAATAAGTATGTCATCGATGAAAACAATGACAAACTTGTCAAGATATGGCCCACACACTCGGTTCATAAGGTCCATGAACACAGCTGGTGCGTTAGTCAATCCAAAAGACATAACCATAAACTCGTAATGACCATAACGCATCCTAAGAGCAGTTTTTGGAATATCATCCTCCTTTACTCGCATTTGATGATATCTAGAACGTAAATCGATCTTCGAATAAATCGACAAGCCTTGTAGTTGATCAAATAAGTCGTCAATTCTCGGCAGTGGATAACGGTTTTTGATGGTAAGTTTGTTCAACTCTCTGTAGTCAATACACAATCTAAATGTACCATCCTTCTTCTTGACAAACAAAACAGGAGCTCCCCATGGTGATGTGTTTGGTCGAATGAAACCACGTTCTAATAGTTCTTGCAGTTGGATTTGCAGTTCTTTCATCTCGCTGGGTGCGAGTCTATAAGGAGCACGAGCTATTGGTGCAGCTCCTGGTACAAGATCGATTTGAAATTCAACAGATCGATGTGGAGGTAGTCCCGGTAATTCTTTCGGAAATACATCGGGATATTCTTTTGTGACGAGAACATCATTGATGCTCTTTTCTTCAGTTTGTACTTTCTCAACGTGTGCTAGAACAGCATAGCAACCTTTTCTTATCAGTTTTTGTGCCTTCAAATTACTAATAAGATGTAGTTTCGTGTTGCCCTTTTCTCCGTACACCATTAAGGGTTCTCCTTCTTCTCGTACAATGCGAATTGCATTTTTATAACATACGATCTCTGCTTTCACCTTCTTCAGCCAGTCCATGCCAACTATTACATCAAAACTCCCTAACTCTACTAGTATCAAATCAATCTTAAATATTTCGCTACCCAGTTTAATTTCTCAATTCCGGCATATATAATCTGCTGAAATTAATTTACCATTTGCTAATTCGAGTAAAAATTTACTATCCAACGGCATCAATGGACAACTTAATTTAGGACAAAAATCTCTACTCATATAGCTTCTATCCGCACCCGAATCAAATAAAACGTAAGTAGATTTATTGTCAATAAGAAACGTACCCGTAACAAGCTCCGGGTCTTCCTGTGCCTCTGCCGCATTAATATTTAAAACTCTTCCGCGGACTTGTCCATTCGTGTTCTCCTGGTTCGGGCAATTTCGAATAATGTGGCTCGGTTTTCCACATTTATAACAAACTACATTGGCATAACTTGCTCCGACACTACTTGCTCCGCCATTACTCGTTCCGACACCATTTGTTCCTTTCATTCTGTTAACCCCTGGTCCGTATGTAGTGACCCGAACTTTTCCATGTTTATATATATTAATTGAAATTGATATTTACATGACTAAATGTTTCCAACGTGTTAAGTAATCAAACTTGTTAAGACTTGATTAAATGAAATAAGTTTCATATAGACAATTGATCACCCAAGTTGACTGGCGATTCACGAACGTTACAAATTTGTAAAAACTATATGTTGTGGTATATATAGACATATATATATATATATATATATATATGGTTGACATGAGATTATGATGAGTAAGTATCTCACTAAGTATATTAACAATGTGTGATATACATAAGAAATGAGATTACTAAGTTAAGAAACTCGAAATGATATATATAATGATTATCGTTATGATAACGTCTACTAAATACATATGTACCATATTAAGATATTGATACACTGTATTTAACATGATAAAATGATATTTAAATATATCATTAAGTGTGTTAACAATGAACTACATATGTAAAAACAAGACTACTAACTCAAGAATTACGAAACGAGACTTATATGTAACGATTATCGTTGTAACGATATTTTAATGTATATATCATATTAAGAGATATTCATACATCATAATATCATGATAACATAATAATTTAACATCTCATTTGATATAATAAACATTGGTTTAACAACATTAATTGAGATCGTTAACTTAAAGGTTTCAAAACAACACTTACATGTAACGACTAACGAAGACTTAACGACTCCATTAGAATGTATATACATGTTGTGTTTTGATATGTATCCTTACACTTTTGAAAGACTTCAAGACACATATCAAAGTACTTCTACTTTACAAAAATGCTTACAATTACATCCTCGTTCAGTTTCATCAACAATTCTACTCGTATGCACCTGTATTCGTACTCGTACAATACACAGCTTTTAGATGTATGTACTATTGGTATATACACTTCAATGATCAGCTCTTAGCAGACCATGTGAGTCACCTAACACATGTGGGAACCATCATTTGGCAACTAGCATGAAATATCTCATAAAATTACAAAAATATTAGTAATCATTCATGACTTATTTACATGAAAACAAAATTACATATCCTTTATATCTAATCCATATACAACGACCAAAAACAGCTACAAACACTTTCATTCTTCAATTTTCTTCATCTAATTGATCTCTCTCAAGTTCCATCTTCAAGTTCTAAGTATTATTCATAAATTCCATAAGTATAGTTTCATAAAAATCAAGAATACTTCGAAGTTTGCAAGTCTACTTCCAAGCTTTCTAATCTATTCCAAGTAATTATCTAAGATCAAGAAACCTTTGTTATTTATAGTAGGTTATCTTTCTAATTCAAGGTAATATTCATATTCAAACTTTGATTCAATTTCTACAACTATAACAATCTTATTTTGAGTGAAAATCTTACTTGAACTATTTTCGTGTCATGATTCTGCTTCAAGAACTTTCATGCCATCCAAGGATCCTTTGAAGCTAGATTCATTTTTCTCATTTCCAGTAGCTTTTTCCAGAAAACTTGAGGTAGTAATGATGTTCATAACATCATTCGATTCATACATATAAAGCTATCTTATTCGAAGGTTTAAACTTGTAATCACTAGAACATAGTTTAGTTAATTCTAAACTTGTTCACAAACAAAAGTTAATCCTTCTAACTTGACTTTTAAAATCAACTAAACACATGTTATATATCTATATGATATGCTAACTTAATGATTTAAAACCTGGAAACACGAAGAACACTGTAAAACCGGACATACACCGTCGTAGTAACACCGCGGGCTGTTTTGGGTTAGTTAATTAAAAACTATGATAAACTTTGATTTAAAAGTTGTTCTTCTGGGAAAATGATTTTTCTTATGAACATGAAACTATATCCAAAAATCATGGTTAAACTCAAAGTGGAAGTATCTTTTCTAAAATGGTCATCTAGATGTCGTTCTTTCGACTGAAATGACTACCTTTACAAAAACGACTTGTAAATTATATTTCCGACTATAAACCTATACTTTTTCTGTTTATATTCATAAAATAGAGTTCAATATGAAACCATAGCAATTTGATTCACTCAAAACGGATTTAAAATGAAGTAGTTATGGGTAAAACAAGATTGGATAATTTTTCTTGTTGTAGCAACGTGAAAATTGGTAACAAATCTATATTAATAATATCCTAGCTAACTTATATTGTATTATACATGTATTGTAATATATTATGTAATCTTGGGATACCATAGACACGTATGCAAATGTTTTGACATATCATATCGACCCATGTGTATATATTATTTGGAATAACCATAGACACTCTATATGCAGTAATGTGGGAGTTAGCTATACAGGGTTGAGGTTGATTCCAAAAATATATATACTTTGAGTTGTGATCTAGCCTGAGACGTGTATACACTGGGTCGTGGATTGATTCAAGATAATATATATCGATTTATTTCTGCACATCTAACTGTGGACAACTAGTTGTAGGTTACTAACGAGGACAGCTGACTTAATAAACTTAAAACATCAAAATGTATTAAAAGTGTTATAAATATATTTTGAACATACTTTGATATATATGTACATATTTGTTATAGGTTCGTGAATCGATCCGTGGCCAAGTCTTATTTCCGAAGAAGGAAATATCTGTGAAAGTGAGTTATAGTCCCACTTTTAAAATCTAATATTTTTGGGATGAGAATACATGCAGGTTTTATAAATGATTTACAAAATAGACACAAGTACATGAAACTATATTCTATGGTTGAATTATTGAAATCGAATATGCCCCTTATTATTAAGTCTGGTAATCTAAGAATTAGGGAACAGACACCCTAATTGACGCGAATCCTAAAGATAGATCTATTGGGCCCAACAAGCCCCATCCAAAGTACCGGATGCTTTAGTACTTCGAAATTTATATCATATCCGAAGGGTGTCCCGGAATGATGGGGATATTCTTATATATGCATCTTGTTAATGTCGGTTACCAGGTGTTCACCATATGAATGATTTTTATCTCTATGTATGGGATGTGTATTGAAATATGAAATCTTGTGGTCTATTGTTACGATTTGATATATATAGGTTAAACCTATAACTCACCAACATTTTTGTTGACGTTTAAAGCATGTTTATTCTCAGGTGAATACTAAGAGCTTCCGCTGTTGCATACTAAAATAAGGACAAGATTTGGAATCCATGTTTGTATGATATTGTGTAAAAACTGCATTCAAGAAATATATGTCAATGTAATATATTTCTATTGTAAACCATTATGTAATGGTCATGTGTAAACAGTATATTTTAGATTATCATTATTTGATAATCTACGTAATGCTTTTAAAACCTTTATTGATAAAATAAAGGTTATGGTTGTTTTAAAAATGAATGCAGTCTTTGAAAAACGTCTCATATAGAGGTCAAAACCTCGCAACAAAATCAATTAATATGGAACGTTTATAATCAATATGTACGGGACATTTCAGTTGGTATCCGAGCGTTGGTCTTAGAGAACCTGAAAATTTGCATTAGTGTGTCTTATCGAGTTTGTTAGGATGCATTAGTGAGTCTGGACTTCGACCGTGTTTACTTTAAAAATGATTGCTTAACATTTTTGTTGGAAACTATATATTATTAACATGTAAATATTATGTGATATATTAATCTCTTAACATGTTGGATATTGTGTGATAGATGTCTACCTCTAGCACAAATCCCATTGACTCACCTAATAATAATGAAGAGTCGAATATATATTGGCAAGATTCACAAGTTCCCGAAGAACCGGAAGAAGAGGAAACAGAACCGGAAGAAGAGGAACCGGAAGAAGAGGAACCAGAAGAAGAGGAACCGGAAGAAGAAGAAGAGGTTCCGGAGGGGGGAATAGTAGGAACCACAGAAAACCGGTCAAATAAAAGAAAATCCTCAACCAATGGACCAAAGTTAATAATGGTCAATGGTGTTTCCACTAAGGAAGCAAAATATTGGGAAAATTACCAATTTTTCGATGAATCGGATCCTGATGAGGATTCCGATGATGTTATAGAAATTACCCCGACCCAATTTAATGAGGCAAAAGAAAATAATAAGGGAAAAGGCATCAAAATAGAGAAATCTGATTCCGACCCCGATGAACTTTATATGTACCGTCAACACCCGTATTTTCAATATCGTAACAATAACCCGGGAACCTCTAAACCACCAGGTTTTTCTAAACCAATGTGGAAAACGACGGCTCGTATTAGAGGAACATCATATATCCCTAGAAAATTAGGAAAAAGAACAAAGTCCGAAGAAGAAGAAACCAGTGATTCTGATTAGAGGGCTGTAAGCATGTTGTGTAATAAATGTATTGTAGTGTGCTTGTACTTTTATGTTCTATGTAAAAATTGCTTGTATAGTTTGTTATTACGAATCTAATCCTTGTCTTTTTTACAGTATAAAAACAAAATGGACGTTAAGGGTAGATAACCGAATATTTTAGAAGACCTACCAGAGGATATGATTGAGGAAATCTTGTCTAGAGTCGGTCAGAATTCATCAGCACATTTAGTTATGGCGAAATTAACTTGTCAAATATTTGAAAGACTTTCCAGAAATGCCTTAGTTTATAAAAGGCTTTCCTTTGATAGGTGGGGTATATCACATTGGGGAGACTTTAAGTTACGCCGTGTTTTCTTTAAAGCGTTAAATGCAGGGAACCCAAATGCAATTTTACGCTACGGGTTAAGAACCTATTTTGACTCAACATATCCCAACATAGGATTTCGTGAATTAGAAAGAGCTTCTAACATGCAACATAAAGAAGCATGTTATGCTTACGGGTTAGTGATGTTCGCTTCTTACCAAAGTGAGAAAAAGAACATCGGATTGCAGCTTTTAAATAAAACTTTTCCACAAGTGACGGATTCAGTAGTTTGGGTGAGAAACAAGATTTTTAGATTATTACGGGGCTGTTGGACATTACAAAACCCTCGACCTTTTGACGACATTACAACATGCTGCCTAGCCAATGGTCATAACGGTTATTTTCCACAAGACCAAGGATGGGAAGTCGTCTTAGTAAAACCAGAATGCATGACTTGTTTCTGGACTTATGAATTACGTGTCTTTATTTCCTTTGCTAAAAAACTTGCGTATTAACTAGATTTATCTTCAAAACTGTCCTGTATCATAGTGTACTATATTTCATATTATATGTAATATAGCGAAATTGTAAGTTTGAAGAATATTTGTATGTGATATATTATTATAATCAGTTTTTCATATGAAATTGTAGTAGTTGAATTGTATATTAGCTACTAAGTATGAACTTAACGAGTAGGTAGTACCCGAATTTAAACTTATAAAACGCTAATATGAAGAAAAAGCTTTTATAAATGAGTTCATATTATGCTACGAGATACTATTGACTACTCTTAATGTAGTGACCCGAACTTTTCCATGTTTATATATATATTAAATAAAATTGTTATTTACATGATTAAGTGTTTCCAACATATTAAGCAATCAAACTTGTTAAGACTTGATTAATTGAAATAGGTTTCATATAGATAATTGACCACCCAAGTTGACCGGTGATTCACGAATGTTAAAACTTGTAAAAACTATATGATGACATATATATGGTTATATATATAGTTAACATGATATTATGATAAGTAAACACATCATTAAGTATATTAATAATGAACTACATATGTAAAAACAAGACTACTAACTTAATGATTTTGAAACGAGACATATATGTAACGATTATCGTTGTAACCACATTTAATGTATATATATCATATTAAGAGATATTAGTACATCATAATATCATGATAATATAATAATTTAAAGTCTCATTTGATATTATAAACATTGGGTTAACAACATTTAACAAGATCGTTAACCTAAAGGTTTCAAAACAACACTTACATGTAACGACTAACGATGACTTAACGACTCAGTTAAAATGTATATACATGTAGTGTTTTAATATGTATTCATACACTTTTGAAAGACTTCAAGACACTTATCAAAATACTTCTACTTAACAAAAATGCTTACAATTACATCCTCGTTCAGTTTCATCAACAATTCTGCTCGTATGCACCCGTATTCGTACTCGTACAATACACAGCTTTTAGATGTATGTACTATTGGTATATACACTCCAATGATCAGCTCTTAGCAACCCATTTGAGTCACCTAACACATGTGGGAACCATCATTTGGAAACTAGCATGAAATATCTCATAAAATTACAAAAATATGAGTAATCATTCATGACTTATTTACATGAAAACAAAATTACATATCCTTTATATCTAATCCATACACCAACGACCAAAAACACCTACAAACACTTTCATTCTTCAATTTTCTTCATCTAATTGATCTCTCTCAAGTTCTATCTTCAAGTTCTAAGTGTTCTTCATAAATTCTACAAGTTCTAGTTTCATAAAATCAAGAATACTTCCAAGTTTGCTAGCTTACTTCCAATCTTGTAAAGTGATCATCCAACCTCAAGAAATTTTTCTTATTTAAAGTAAGATATCTTTATAATACAAGGTAATACTCATATTCAAACTTTGATTCAATTTCTATAACTATAACAATCTTATTTCGAGTGAAAATCTTACTTGAACTGTTTTCGTGTCATGATTCTGCTTCAAGAACTTTCAAGCCATCCAAGGATCCTTTGAAGCTAGATCCATTTTTCTCATTTCCAGTAGCTTTATCCAGAAAACTTGAGGTAGTAATGATGTTCATAACATCATTCGATTCATACATATAAAGCTATCTTATTCGAAGGTTTAAACTTGTAATCACTAGAACATAGTTTAGTTAATTCTATACTTGTTCGCAAACAAAAGTTAATCCTTCTAACTTGACTTTTAAAATCAACTAAACACATGTTCTATATCTATATGATATGCTAAATTAATGATTTAAAACCTGGAAACACGAAAAACACCGTAAAACCGGATTTACGCCGTCGTAGTAACACCGCAGGCTGTTTTGGGTTAGTTAATTAAAAACTATGATAAACTTTGATTTAAAAGTTGTTCTTCTGGGAAAATGATTTTTCTTATGAACATGAAACTATATCCAAAAATCATGGTTAAACTCAAAGTGGAAGTATGTTTTCTAAAATGGTCATCTAGACGTCGTTCTTTCGACTGAAATGACTACCTTTACAAAAACGACTTGTAAATTATATTTCCGACGATAAACCTATACTTTTTCTGTTTAGATTCATAAAATAGAGTTCAATATGAAACCATAGCAATTTGATTCACTCAAAATGGATTTAAAATGAAGAAGTTATGGGTAAAACAAGATTGGATAATTTTTCTTGTTGTAGCAACGTGAAAATTGGTAACAAATCTATATTAATCATATCCTAGCTAACTTATATTGTATTATACATGTATTCTAATATATTATGTAATCTTGGAATACCATAGACACGTATGCAAATGTTTTGACATATCATATCGACCCATGTGTATATATTATTTGGAACAACCATAGACACTCTATATGCAGTAATGTGGGAGTTAGCTATACAGGGTTGAGGTTGATTCCAAAAATATATATACTTTGAGTTGTGATCTAGCCGGAGACGTGTATACACTGGGTCGTGGATTGATTCAAGATAATATATATCGGTTTATTTCTGTACATCTAACTGTGGACAACGAGTTGTAGGTTACTAACGAGGACAGCTGACTTAATAAACTTAAAACATCAAAATGTATTAAAAGTGTTGTAAATATATTTTGAATATACTTTGATATATATGTACATATTTGTTATAGGTTCGTGAATCGACCAGTGGCCAAGTCTTACTTCCCGACGAAGTAAAAATCTGTGAAAGTGAGTTATAGTCTCACTTTTAAAATCTAATATTTTTGGGATGAGAATACATACAGGTTTTATAAAAGATTTACAAAATAGACACAAGTACGTGAAACTACATTCTATGATTGAATTATCGAAATCGAATATGCCCCTTTTTATTAAGTCTGGTAATCTAAGAATTAGGGAACAGACACCCTAATTGACGCGAATCCTAAAGATAGATCGATTGGGCCCAACAAGCCCCATCCAAAGTACCGGATGCTTTAGTACTTCAAAATTTATATCATATCCGAAGGGTGTCCCGGAATGATGGGGATATTCTTATATATGCATCTTGTTAATGTCGGTTACCAGGTGTTCACCATATGAATGATTTTTATCTCTATGTATGGGATGTGTATTGAAATATGAAATCTTGTGGTCTATTGTTACGATTTGATATATATAGGTTAAACCTATAACTCGCCAACATTTTTGTTGATGTTTAAAGCATTTTTATTCTCAGGTGAATACTAAGAGCTTCCGCTGTTGCATACTAAAATAAGGACAAGACTTGGAGTCCATGTTTGTATGATATTGTGTAAAAACTGCATTCAAGAAACTGATTTCGATGTAACATATTTGTATTGTAAACCATTATGTAATGGTCGTGTGTAAACAGGATATTTTAGATTATCATTATTTGATAATCTACGTAAAGCTTTTTAAACCTTTATTTATGAAATAAAGGGTATGGTTTGTTTTAAAAATGAATGCAGTCTTTAAAAAAATGTCTCATATAGAGGTCAAAACCTCGCAATGAAATCAATTAATATGGAACGTTTTTAATCAATAAGAACGGGACATTTCACTTAATATTCTGTATGATTAAATTGTTTCATTTGACTATTTTGAAGGAAATAGCACCGACTACTCGACACACCTTGAATATGAGCGAAGAGGAATTTCGTGCCTTTCTTGCTTCAAACATAGCCGCAGTACAGGCCGCGCTACATATCAACAATAACTCTGAATCTAGCAATACAGCTAACGGCACAAGAAATCGTGTAGGATGCTCCTACAAGGAATTAACTGCCTGCAAACCTTCAGAATTTGATGGGACCGAAGGACCAATCGGATTGAAACGGTGGATCGAGAAAGTTGAATCGGTGTTTACCATAAGTAAGTGTGCTGAAGGAGATAAAGTGAAGTACGCTACGTATACCTTCACAGGTAGTGCGTTAACATGGTGGAATACCTATCTAGAGCAAGTGGTACAAGATGCTGCTTACGCGCTACTGTGGTCAGCATTCAAGCACTTGATGAACGAGAAGTACCGTCCTAGAACTGAGGTCAATAAGCTCAAGACAGAACTTAGAGGTTTACGAACCCAAGGATTTGATATTACCACGTACGAAAGACGATTCACAGAATTGTGCCTACTGTGTCCGAGAGTGTTCGAAGATGAGGAAGAGAAGATCGACGCGTTTGTAAATGATTACCGGAAGCAAGTCAAAAGAAAGTGGGAGGAAAACGGTGATAAGAATCACCAATACAACAACAACAGCAATTACAACAATAATCGCAACAACTATCCCAACAATCGCAACATCAATCGCAACTATAACAAATGACCCAACAACAACAACAACAACAATAACTACAACAATCATCCCAACAACAATAACAACCGCAACAACAACAACAATCAGAAGCAGCTATGCCAAAGGTGTGAAAAGTATCACTCGGGATTCTGCACCAAATTTTGCAACAAGTGTAAAAGAAATGGTCATAGCGCGGCGAAGTGTGAGGTCTACGGACCCGGGGTTAACAGAATGAAAGGAACAAATGGTGTCAGAATGAGTAATGGCGGAGCAAGTAGTGTTGGAGCAAGTTATGCCAATGTAGTTTGTTATAAATGTGGAAAACCGGGCCACATTATTAGAAATTGCCCGAACCAGGAGAACACGAATGGACAAGGTCGCGGAAGAGTTTTCAATATTAATGCGGCAGAGGCATAGGAAGACCCAGAACTTGTTACGGGTACGTTTCTTATTGACAATAAATCTACTTACGTGTTATTTGATTCGGGTGCGGATAGAAGCTATATGAGTAGAGATTTTTGTGCTAAATTAATTTGTCCATTGACGCTGTTGGATAGTAAATTTTTACTCGAATTAGCAAACGGTAAATTAATTTCAGCAGATTATATATGCTGGAATCGAGAAATTAAACTGGGTAGTGAAATATTTAAGATTGATTTGATACCAGTTGAGTTAGGGAGTTTTGATGTGAGAATCGGCATGGACTGGTTGAAAGAGGTGAAAGCAGAGATCGTATGTTACAAAAATGCGATTCGCATTGTACGAGAAGAAGGAAAACCCTTAATGGTGTACGGAGAAAAGGGCAACACGAAGCTACATCTTATTAGTAATTTGAAGGCATAAAAACTAATAAGAAGAGGTTGCTATGCTGTTCTAGCACACGTTGAGAAAGTACAAACTGAAGAAAAGTGCATCAATGATGTTCTCGTCGCAAAAGAATTTCCCGATGTATTTCCGAAAGAATTATCGGGACTACCTTCACACCGCTTCGTTGAATTTCAAATAGACCTTGTACCGGGAGCTGCACCAATAGCTCGTGCTCCATACAGACTCGCACCTAGCGAAATGAAGGAACTTCAGAGCCAATTACAAGAACTTTTAAAGCGTGGTTTCATTCGACCAAGCACATCACCTTGGGGAGCTCCTGTTTTGTTTGTCAAGAAGAAAGATGGTACATTCAGGTTGTGTATCGACTACCGAGAGTTGAACAAACTTACCATCAAGAACCGCTACCCACTACCGAGAATCGATGACTTATTTGATCAACTACAAGGCTCGTCTGTTTATTCAAAGATTGACTTACATTCCGGGTATCATCAAATGCGGGTGAAAGAAGATGATATTCCAAAGACTGCTTTCAGAACACGTTACAGTCATTACGAGTTTATGGTCATGCCGTTTGGTTTAACTAATGCACCAGCTGTGTTCATGGACCTTATGAACCGAGTGTGTGGGCCATATCTTGACAAGTTTGTCATTGTTTTCATCGATGACATACTTATTTACTCAAAGAATGATCAAGAGCACGAAGAACATTTGAGAAAAGTGCTAGAAGTATTGAGGAAAGAAAAATTGTACGCTAAGTTTTCAAAGTGTGCATTTTGGTTGAAAGAAGTTCAATTCCTCGGTCACATAGTGAACAAAGAAGGTATCCAGGTGGACCCGACAAAGATCGAAACCATTGAAAAGTGAGAAACCCCAAAAACTCCGAAGCATATACGTCAATTTTTAGGATTGGCTGGTTACTACAGAAGATTCATCCAAGATTTCTCCAAAATAGCAAAACCTTTGACTGCATTAACGCATAAAGGGAAGAAATTTGAATGGAAGGATGAACAAGAGAAGGCGTTTCAGTTATTGAAGAAAAAGTTAACTACGGCACCTATATTGTCATTACCTGAAGGGAATGATGATTTTGTGATATATTGTGACACCTCAAAGCAAGGTCTCAGTTGTGTATTAATGCAACGAACGAAAGTAATTGCTTATGCGTCTAGACAATTAAAGATTCACGAACAAAATTATACGACGCATGATTTGGAATTAGGCGCGGTTGTTTTTGCATTAAAGACTTGGAGGCACTACTTATACTGAAAGGACCCGTCCTAATCCACCTGGACGAAGTCATCAACATTTGGTCCCATTGCGATGATCGGCTCCAAGTAATGTCCTTATATTGAGCAAATGCACAGCGGAAGACTTAATTCGTACCTGAGAATAAACATGCTTTAAAGTGTCAACCAAAAGGTTGGTGAGTTCATAGGTTTATCATAACAATCATTTCAATATGTTAATAGACCACAAGATTTCATAATCATAAACATAATACACTCGTAAGTGTATGTAAAGCATTCTAAGTGGTTGAGCACTTGGTAACCATACTTAACATTTAATCAACGTCGCATATTCCTTTTATTATGAAATCTCACTACACCGTACCAAGTGTAGTCACCAAAATGAAGTACTGTGCAACCGTTGAATACTGGTCGTCCAGTCCGGTTGGGGTTGTCAGGCCCGATAGATCTATCAACAGGATTTGCGTTTACAATACCCATGTAAATAGTAGTTACCAAGCTACAAGGAAATATGCCAGTGGTACAACTCAATGTAGAATATATTTTTAAGTACTTGTGTCTATTTTGTAAACATTTATAAAAGCAGCGCATGTATTCTCAGCCCAAAAATATATATTGCAAAAGCAATTAAAAAGGGAGCAAATGAAACTCACTTTTGCCTTGAAGGTATTTAATTCGACTTGGTCTCCGATAGATATCACGAACCTAACCATATATATAATATATCAACATATTTTCTTTTTAAGTAATCGTTACATATATATATACTTTTAATACTTTTAATATTTTCTTAGTCCGTAGTTAGCAGTCCGATGTTAGTGGTCCATAATTAGTTGCTTAAATAAAATAAATAAAGACCCCATCGTATTCGTATTGATCAGAATTAATCTCGACCCATGGTACCATGTTGTCAAATGACGTGTTGCGTACATAAAGTACCGTGTTGTCAAATGACGTGTTGCGTACAATCATGAGGTCTTATGATTAATCTTCTCGTGTTGTTTACGGGTGGTCCTGAAATATATAAAATCAAATCATAAGTAATTATATATAAAATATCATATTAATTAGAAAAGATATGATTAATTTACTTTTTCTCCAAATATTTTCGTAGCTAAACTAGCTTCGGATACCCAATCTTGTTTTAGTCGTAGTTTCTTCATTACAACTCCGTTTTTGTTGGTTCAACTTGCCACTTCCTTGGATCGAGTCAAATTTTAAGAATATGAACTGAAAATACCTTAGTTTGTATTCAAAATCAAAGGTTATAGGTCAAACTTTGGTGAAACTTATGAAAGTGATCATTTTCCATCATAAAATCAACATTTAATGATCATTTTTCTAAAAATACTTACACTTTGTGTTAAACCATAAAATTTTTATGTGTTAACATATTCATAAGAAATATCATTTTTCCAGAACATGAACTTCCAATTCAAAGTTCAAGATGGTTTTTAATTCTCCAACCCAAAACAGCCCCCGGTTGCACTCCGACGACGTAGATTCAGTTTTTAAGATGTTCTTTGTAAAACCAAGTTATATCTTGTTAGGTTAGCATATCATTATGATATATTACAGGTCTTGAAGTGTTTTAAAAGTCAAGTTAGAAGGATCTATTTAGTTTGCGAACAAGTTTGAAATCATTCAAACTATGTTCTTGTTGTTAAAATTTTATACCACAAAATAAGATAGCTATATGAATATGAATTGAATAAGATTATGAACAAGGTACTACCTCAAGTTACTTGGACAAAGTTACTACAAAAGATAAGAAATAATCTTGGAATCAAAGAGTGGTGGAGTTAGATCAAAAGGTTGGAAGTAAACTTCTTCAAATGGGTGGTTATTTTGATATGTTCTTGAAAGAGTTTTCTTATGGTATTTAAGGCTTGTAATTGAAGCTAAATGATGGAGAAAATGCTTGGAGATGATCAAGTATGAAGTTAGGAGTATTTTGAGAGAGAAATGAGGGTGTAGGTATGAGAAAATGGAGTGAAGAAATGGTGTTCATTTATAAAAACGTTTTTAGTTTATAAAGAAAGAAAAGGATTCCTAATTTTGTTTTCTTACTAATAATTCATACTACTTGACAAATTCTAGTTACCTCATATCTAGGGCAGTAATAATGTTGATTAGGATATTGATTTGATGTGTATATACCAATAGTAAATACGTATAGAAGCTAGGTATGATACGGGTACATATACCCTAGATATACGTATAGAAATCCTGAGGAAACGGAACGAGAATTCAAATATAGCTATATTTTGTGAATATACTTATATTGTTTTATGTATTTAAGTCCTTAAAAAGTGATTAAATACATTATATATACGATACATGTATAAGTATTATAGATTATAAGTATATATATCAAAGAATGTTACGTATAGTTATCGTTTTGAAAACTTAAGTTAGTAGTTTCAAAATATACTTATAACTCATTGTCATTAGTACACAATGAGATGTTAAACCATCCTTAGATCATGTTAAATATATATAAATACATATATATACACAAACGTATAATTATCGTATGTTATATAGTTCGTGATATCATCGGTCATATTGGACGGTCAAACGTTGTGTAAAACTCTTTTCAAAAACACAAGTCTCAACAATTTGGATTGCTTATCATGTTGGTATGGTTTAATTTATGTAAATATTAATCTCATAAGTATAATTTGGTCGGAAAATTCCGGGTCTTTACAGTACCTACCCGTTAAAGAAATTTCGTCCCCGAAATTTGATAGAGGTTGTTATGGATAACAATAAGAAGGTTTTCATGATAAATATAAGGTGATAATGGAGTTTTATCATCATTGAGTAATGTAGATAAAACGATTCGATTATGCGAAGAATATAAATGAGACTATCGTAAAAGAGTGAGATGAGTAAAATATATTCGTCTTAACCGATGACGTAGTTATGATTGATTTCCGGGATTTAAGGGATTTAAAGAGAATCTTACGTAATAAGATTTGGTTCTTTGGTGATTAAGGAAATCAGGATCTTCTTTGATTATATGCAATAATCTGTTTCGATTGCTCTGTCGGATATTTCACTATAAATTCATCCCTTCGTTTCCTTATTTTCCACGACTCACACCTTCTATTATTTCTCCCTTGATTCTTACTTTAAACCATTCATCAATATGCTCCATCCAGTCCTAATTCTTGATATACTCCTAACTTTTATATCTGTCATTCTTCTTTTTCATCTACCACCAGAAGAATCTATTTACTTCTACTATACTCTTGTATTTATAGTGTTTCTAATTCTCCCGTGTCTCTATATTGCTATCTATATCGATATACACGGTTTGTAATTTCGGGGTTATTATCGAAGTTTATATTCTTCATTATTTTTCAGAGCTTCATGCTTTCGTTTTCTCTTCCCGACTTCGAGTCAAGCGAGTAATGGTCCGGAATTCGTAGATATGAAATTCAGAATGAACATAGCTAATGCTCTAAGAAGAAAATGGTAATAGAATGATTTTGATTTGTTAAATTACCAGAATACCCTGGAGAAGACCGAGTCATCCAGAAAAATATTCTCTTGATATGTTTAGAGATTAGATAGAATGTAAGAGTCGTGTAAATGATACATGATGACGGTACTGTGAATCATCATGCTTCATTAGAAACTCAGCATAAATTACTGTAATATAATGACGTTGATCAAATGTCATTATATTATACTAATTTATGCTTCAGTTCCCAACACTACTTCAAAACATTCATATTTTAAACTCGAAGGTTTCAGAATTTAGAAACTAACACAGTTTCTTTTATGTTGCAGATATTATGGGGAGATAAATGATCTCAGATAAGAATAGTTGTGAAAATATCCCCAGAAATATGGAGGATATTTATAATAGAACATACGAGAATATCTTAGAATTTCTAATATCAATGGATGATGAAGAAGATTTGTCTGTGAAGGTTTAGAATGAGAAATAAGATGTTTGCTAACGATTTCAGCAGGCACAGAATCATTTGGATTCTTTGAAGGCAAACTTATTCTTTGTGATTTGTCCACGGCTTTCTTCATTGTTTCACATAATCAGCTTTTCGGTACTAAATTTTCTATCGAGCGTTCCTAACACTCCTTTCTTTATCATTAAACTTTTGGCCATTAAGATCATCTACAACATGCTGCTTCGTCAGCATTTTCAAAGTTAACTGATCTGGGTCATCGGTTATCAAACCGAGGTAGTTTCAGGAGAATTGTGTTTTTAGAATGATTAATCGCTGATGGTAATATTGTGGAATATAAAAGGTTCCCCAGTAACAATAAAGAGTACGCATATATATCGCGGTTATAATAAAGTTGTTTCGGATGAAAAGTCGGAGTTGACTTGCTGGAACTGTGACAAAATTAGCTACTTTGGAAAGGGATTGCAAAATGATCTTCGGTATTAACAATGTCAAAGGAACTAGAACAGATACGTGTCAAACGTTTACTCAGTCTCCGAGGGTTTTTCAGGTGCATAACTATATTGATCAATCTTTTCTTCCATAGATGAAGTGCGGTTGGTTTATCCTCTCGATTGAGTTGTTTTTAAGAATCATGATAGATTTGAACGCTGATTGTAATCGTCGAGATACAATGAGGTTTAAGATGAAATCAAGTGGCAATCTTGAAGAAATGTTTAGTTTCATATGTTATAATCAATATTTTAATTCATTTTAATTGTCCAATGTCATTAGTCCACAGTCGATAGTCCACAGTAACAGTCCAATAATTCATATATAGTTTAATATATAATATACGAATTAATTAATATGTGTCGTGACCCGTATACGTCTCAGACTCGATCATAACTCAAACTATATATATTATTGTAGAATCAACCTCAACCCTGTATAGAGAACTCGATCATTACTGCATATAGAGTGTCTATGGTGATTCCAAATAATATATATAGATGCGTCGATATGATATGTCAAAACATTGTATACGTGTCCCGATATTTAAAGTGCGTAAAATAATTACAAAAATTAAATGACGATAAATAAAATTGCGATAAATAAACTGCGATAAATAAAATGTAATCAGTTAGCTAGGAACAGTTAGCGTGGATTCTTAACAAAATTTTTCATAGTTACTTTGTTTGTTTCTAACAGATTTTATTTTGTCATATGTTTTCTTCATATGCCACTTGTTGGATTCTGGGAAGTCAAAATCCAAATATGAAATTGAATGAAAATGGTTATTCTGCGGTGAACGGATACGTATATCGGTGGTTGTAAGTAGGATAGTAAATGACTGTTGAATCAGCTTCGACGAATGTACAATGTAACTTATTAAGATGAAATCTAATTATTCCTCGGGTATTACCTACCCGTTAAAAAAAAAATTTCACCATTAATATTTTGTACAAAAGAACTTTTAATTACAATCTTTATGAAAACATATATACATATATATTTTCTTCAGATGAAATCATGAATTTAATGAGTTAATATGATATTAATCTCATTTGCTTTTCGGTTTGAGCTAGAATAAGAAATCTCTAAAACTTTTTGAAACCACATATTCTTCGCAGAATATCAATGAAGTTATGGATCAATACTTCATCGTTCATTATTGTTGGTACTCCTTGGTATCTATGGTGCGTATGATGTTAATGTTTGTGGGACAGATTATGACGTCGAGACGTGTGATGCGGATGTTGTTTGTTAGTGGTGATGATGGTATTGTTGATGTTATTGATGGTGGTGCTGATTATGCTGCTGGTGCTACTACTGGTGTTTGCAACCTTCGCACCATGTTCTCCAAAGCCGTCACGCGAGCGCGAAGTTCGTTAACTTCTGCTAGTACACCGGGATGATTGGCGGTTGGAGCGAGCGAATGAACAAGATTTGTAATATGGGATACTATATAATCGTGACGAGATACTCTAGAAATGATAGAGAAAATGGTGTTTCGAATAGGTTCACCGGTAAGTGCTTCAGGTTCATCGCCAAGAGGGCAATTTGGTGGATGGAATGGATCACCTTCTTCTTGTCTCCAGTGATTTAGTATAGTACGAACCCATCCCCAATTCATCCAGAATAGATGATGGGAAATTGGTTGATCCATTCCGGTGACGCTGCTTTCGGAGCCCGAATGGAAATTCATATCGGTATAACTGTCGGAATCTGAAGAATTCGAACTAGATGCGGAATCCATCTTGTATAATGGGGAAAATGAATTTTTGGTATGGAATAGATTATAGTAGTTAGATTTGGTACTCTTCAATACATAATTTACATATGTATATATGATACCCAAATCCCGTAAATTACGGAAAATCTTTGAAAAGATATCAGTCAAAGTTCGCAATAACAGATATGCTAAGATAAGAATTCGTCTATACACTATCAATGTAGTAAATGCAGTAAAACGTGTCTAGACTTATGAATGATAAGCAGGTAGTTTCCTAAGGATGATAAGCAGATGATTTCCGACTAGAAATGATAAGCAAAACTTTTGACATGTAGACATGGTCGAAGTCCAGACTCATTAATGCATCCTAACAACTACTAGTTAGACACACTAATGCAAGACCTGGTTCGCTACGACCACCGCTCTGATAACAACTGAAAGGACCCGTGCTAATCCACCTGGACGAAGTCATCAACATTTGGTCCCATTGCGATGATCGGCTCTAAGTAATGTCCTTATATTGAGCAAATGCACAGCGGAAGACTTAATTCGTACCTGAGAATAAACATGCTTTAAAGTGTCAACCAAAAGGTTGGTGAGTTCATAGGTTTATCATAACAATCATTTCAATATGTTAATAGACCACAAGATTTCATAATCATAAACATAATACACTCGCAAGTGTATGTAAAGCATTCTAAGTGGTTGAGCACTTGGTAACCATACTTAACATTTAATCAACGTCACATATTCCTTTTATTATGAAATCTCACTACACCGTACCAAGTGTAGTCACCAAAACGAAGTACTGTGCAACCGTTGAATACTGGTCATCCAGTCCGGTTAGGGTTGTCAGGCCCGATAGATCTATCAACAGGATTCGCGTTTACAATACCCATGTAAATAGTAGTTACCAAGCTACAGGGAAATATGCCAGTGGTACAACTCAACGTAGAATATATTTTTAAGTACTTGTGTCTATTTTGTAAACATTTATAAAAGCAGCGCATGTATTCTCAGCCCAAAAATATATATTGCAAAAGCAATTAAAAAGGGAGCAAATGAAACTCACTTTTGCCTTGAAGGTATTTAATTCGACTTGGTCTCCGATAGATATCACGAACCTAACCATATATATAATATATCAACATATTTTCTTTTTAAGTAATCGTTACATATATATATACTTTTAACACTTTTAATATTTTCTTAGTCCGTAGTTAGTAGTCCGATGTTAGTGGTCCACAATTAGTTGCTTAAATAAAATAAATAAAGACCCCATCGTATTTGTATTGATCAGAATTAATCTCAACCCATGGTACCATGTTGTCAAATGACGTGTTGCGTACATAAAGTACCGTGTTGTCAAATGACGTGTTGCGTACAATCATGAGGTCTTATGATTAATCTTCTCGTGTTGTTTACGGGTGGTCCTAAAATATATAAAATCAAATCATAAGTAATTATATATAAAATATCATATTAATTAGAAAAGATATGATTAATTTACTTTTTCTCCAAATATTTTCGTAGCTAAACTAGCTTCGGATACCCAATCTTGTTTTAGTCGTAGTTTCTTCATTACAACTCCGTTTTTGTTGGTTCAACTTGCCACTTCCTTGGATCAAGTCAAATTTTAAGAATATGAACTGAAAATACCTTAGTTTGTATTCGAAATCATAGGTTATAGGTCAAACTTTGGTGAAACTTATGAAAGTGATCATTTTCCATCATAAAAACAACATTTAATGATCATTTTTCTAAAAATACTTACACTTTGAGTTAAACCATGAAATTTTTATGTGTTAACATATTCATAAGAAATATCATTTTTCCAGAACATGAACTTCCAATTCAAAATTCAAGATGGTTTTTAATTCTCCAACCCAAAACAGCCCCCGGTTGCACTCCGACGACGTAGATTCAGTTTTTAAGATGTTCTTTGTAAAACCAAGTTATATCTTGTTAGGTTAGCATATCATTATGATATATTACAGGTCTTGAAGTGTTTTAAAAGTCAAGTTAGAAGGATCTATTTAGTTTGCAAACAAGTTTGAAATCATTCAAACTATGTTCTTGTTGTTAAAATTTTATACCACAAAATAAGATAGCTATATGAATATAAATTGAATAAGATTATGAACAAGGTTACTACCTCAAGTTACTTGGACAAAGTTACTGCAAAAGATAAGAAATAATCTTGGAATAAAAGAGTAGTGGAGTTAGATCAAAAGGTTGGAAGTAAACTTCTTCAAATGGGTGGTTATTTTGATATGTTCTTGAAAGAGTTTTCTTATGGTGTTTAAGGCTTGTAATTGAAGCTAAATGATGGGGAAAATGCTTGGAGATGATCAAGTATGAAGTTAGGAGTATTTTGAGAGAGAAATGAGGGTGTAGGTATGAGAAAATGGAGTGAAGAAATGGTGTTCATTTATAAAAACGTTTTTAGTTTATAAAGAAAGAAAAGGATTCCTAATTTTGTTTTCTTACTAATAATTCATACTACTTGACAAATTCTAGTTACCTCATATTTAGGGCAGTAATAATGTTGATTAGGATGTTGATTTGATGTGTATATACCAATAGTAAATATGTATAGAAGCTGGGTATGATACGGGTACATATACCCTAGATATACGTATAGAAATCTTGAGGAAACGGAACGAGAATTCAAATGTAGCTATCTTTTGTGAATATAATTATATTGTTTTATGTATTTAAGTCCTTAAAAAGTGATTAAATACATTATATATACGATACATGTATAAGCATTATAGATTATAAGTATATATATCAAAGAATGTTACGTATAGTTATCGTTTTGAAAACTTAAGTTAGTAGTTTCAAAATATACTTATAACTCATTGTCATTAGTACACAATGTGATGTTAAACCATCCTTAGATCATGTTAAATATATATAAATACATATATATACACAAACATATAATTATCGTATGTTATATAGTTCGTGATATCATCGGTCATATTGGACGGTCAAACGTTGTGTAAAACTCTTTTCAAAAACACAAGTCTCAATAATTTGGATTGCTTATCATGTTGGTATGGTTTAATTTATGTAAATATTAATCTCATAAGTATAATTTGGTCGGAAAATTCCGGGTCATTACATATACGGGGTCAAAAGTATTATATATACCGACCACAAAAGTCTTCAACACATATTTAATCAGAAACAACTGAATATGAGGCAGCGTAGGTGGATTGAATTGTTGAATGATTACGACTTTGAGATTCGTTACCACCCGGGGAAGGCAAATGTGGTAGCCGACACTTTAAGCAGGAAGGACAGAGAACCCATTCGAGTAAAATCTATGAATATAATGATTCACAATAACCTTACTACTCAAATAAAGGAGGCGCAACAAGGAGTTTTAAAAGAGGGAAATTTAAAGGATGAAATACCCAAAGGATCGGAGAAGCATCTTAATATTCGGGAAGACGGAACCCGGTATAGGGCTGAAAGGATTTGGGTACCAAAATTTGGAGACATGAGAGAAATGGTACTTAGAGAAGCTCATAAAACCAGATACTCAATACATCCTGGAACGGGGAAGATGTACAAGGATCTCAAGAAACATTTTTGGTGGCCGGGTATGAAAGCCGATGTTTCTAAATACGTAGGAGAATGTTTGACGTGTTCTAAGGTCAAAGCTGAGCATCAGAAACCATCAGGTCTACTTCAACAACCTGAAATCCCGGAATGGAAATGGGAAAACATTACCATGGATTTCATCACTAAATTGCCAAGGACTGCAAGTGGTTTTGATACTATTTGGGTAATAGTTGATCGTCTCACCAAATCAGCACACTTCCTGCCAATAAGAGAAGATGACAAGATGGAGAAGTTAGCACGACTGTATTTGAAGGAAGTCGTCTCCAGACATGGAATACCAATCTCTATTATCTCTGATAGGGATGGCAGATTTATTTCAAGGTTCTGGCAGACGTTGCAACAAGCATTAGGGACTCGTCTAGACATGAGTAATACCTATCATCCACAAATTGATGGGCAGAGCGAAAGGACGATACAAGTGCTTGAAGACATGCTACGAGCATGTGTTATTGATTTCAGAAACAGTTGGAATCGACACCTACCATTAGCAGAATTTTCCTACAACAACAGTTATCATTCTAGTATTGAGATGGCGCCGTTTGAGATACTTTATGGTAGAAAGTGTAGGTCTCCGATTTGTTAGAATGAAGTGGGGGATAGACAGATTACGGGTCCGGAGATAATACAAGAAACTACTGAGAAAATCATCCAAATTCAACAACAATTGAAAACCGCCCAGAGTCGACAAAAGAGCTACGCGGACAGTAAAAGAAAAGATATAGAGTTTGAAATTAGAGAAATGGTCATGCTTAAGGTTTCACCTTGGAAAGGCGTTGTTTGATTTGGTAAATGGGGAAAATTAAATCCAAGGTACATTGGACCATTCAAGATTATAGATCGTGTCGGACCAGTAGCTTACCGACTGGAGCTACCTTAACAACTCGTGGTTGTACATAACTCTTTCCATGTATCGAATTTGAAGAAATGTTTTGCTAAAGAAGATCTCACTATTCCGTTGGATGAAATCCAAATCAATGAAAAACTTCAATTCATTGAAGAACCCGTCGAAATAATGGATCGTGAGGTTAAGAGACTTAAGCAAAACAAGATACCGATTGTTAAGGTTCGATGGAATGCTCATAGAGGACCCGAGTTCACCTGGGAGCGTGAAGATCAGATGAAGAAGAAATACCCGCATCTATTTCCAGAAGATTCGTCAACACCTTCAACAGATTAAAATTTCGGGACGAAATTTATTTAACGGGTAGGTACTGTAGTGACCCGAAATTTTCCATGTTTATATATATTAATTGAGATTGATATTTACATGACTAAATGTTTCCAACGTGTTAAGCAATCAAACTTGTTAAGACTTGATTAAATGAAATAAGTTTCATATAGACAATTGATCACCCAAGTTGACCGGCGATTCACGAACGTTACAAATTTGTAAAAACTACATGTTGTGGTATATATAGACATATATATGTTTGACATGAGATTATGATGAGTAAGTATCTCACTAAGTATATTAACAATGTGTGATATACATAAGAAATGAGATTACTAAGTTAAGAAACTCGAAATGATATATATAACGATTATCGTTATGATAACGTCTACTAAATACATATGTATCATATTAAGATATTGATACACTATATTTAACATGATAAAATGATATTTAAATATATCATTAAGAGTGTTAACAATGAACTACATATGTAAAAACAAGACTACTAACTCAAGAATTACGAAACGAGATTTATATGTAACGATTATCATTGTAACGATATTTTAATGTATATATCATATTAAGAGATATTCATACATCATAATATCATGATAACATAATAATTTAACATCTCATTTGATATAATAAACATTGGTTTAACAACATTAATTGAGATCGTTAACTTAAAGGTTTCAAAACAACACTTACATGTAACGACTAACGAAGACTTAACGACTCCATTAGAATGTATATACATGTTGTGTTTTGATATGTATTATTACACTTTTGAAAGACTTCAAAACACATATCAAAGTACTTCTACTTAACAAAAATGCTTACAATTACATCCTCGTTCAGTTTCATCAACAATTCTACTCGTATGCACCCGTATTCGTACTCGTACAATACACAGCTTTTAGATGTATGTACTATTGGTATATACACTCCAATGATCAGATCTTAGCAGCCCATATGAGTTACATAACACATGTGGGAACCATCATTTGGCAACTAGCATGAAATATCTCATAAAATTACAAAAATATTAGTAATCATTCATGACTTATTTACATGAAAACAAAATTACATATCCTTTATATCTAATCCATATACCAACGACCAAAAACACCTACAAATACTTTCATTCTTCAATTTTATTCATCTAATTGATCTCTCTCAAGTTCCATCTTCAAGTTCTAAGCGTTCTTCATAAATTCCATAAGTATAGTTTCATAAAAATCAAGAATACTTCCAAGTTTGCAAGTCTACTTCCATGCTTTCTAATCCATTCCAAGTAATCATCTAAGATCAAGGAACCTTTGTTATTTATAGTAGGTTATCTTTCTAAATCAAGGTAATATTCATATTCAAACTTTGATTCAATTTCTACATCTATAACAATCTTATTTCGAGTGAAAATCTTACTTGAACTGTTTTCGTGTCATGATTCTGCTTCAAGAACTTTCAAGCTATCCAAGGATCCTTTGAAGCTAGATCCATTTTTCTCATTTCCAGTAGCTTTATCCAGAAAACTTGAGGTAGTAATGATGTTCATAACATCATTCGATTCATACATATAAAGCTATCTTATTCGAAGGTTTAAACTTGTAATCACTAGAACATAGTTTAGTTAATTCTAAACTTGTTCACAAACAAAAGTTAATCCTTCTAACTTGACTTTTAAAATTAACTAAACACATGTTCTATATCTATATGATATGCTAACTTAATGATTTAAAACCTGGAAACACGAAGAACACTGTAAAACCGGACATACGCCGTCGTAGTAACACCGCGAGCTGTTTTGGGTTAGTCAATTAAAAACTATGATAAACTTTGATTTAAAATTTATTCTTCTGGGAAAATGATTTTTCTTATGAACATGAAACTATATCCAAAAATCATGGTTAAACTCAAAGTGGAAGTATGTTTTCTAAAATGGTCATCTAGACGTCGTTCTTTCGACTGAAATGACTACCTTTATAAAAATGACTTGTAAATTATATTTCCGACTATAAACCTATACTTTTTCTTTTTAGATTCATAAAATAGAGTTCAATATGAAACCATAGCAATTTGATTCACTCAAAACGGATTTAAAATGAAGAAGTTATGGGTAAAATAAGATTGGATAATTTTTCTTGTTGTAGCAACGTGAAAATTGGTAACAAATCTATATTAATCATATCCTAGCTAACTTATATTGTGTTATACATGTATTGTAATATATTATGTAATCTTGGGATACCATAGACACGTATGCAAATGTTTTGACATATCATATCGACCCATGTGTATATATTATTTGGAACAACTATAGACACTCTATATGCAGTAATGTGGGAGTTAGCTATACAGGGTTGAGGTTGATTCCAAAAATATATATACTTTGAGTTGTGATCTAGCCTGAGACGTGTATACACTGGGTCGTGGATTTATTCAAGATAATATATATCGGTTCATTTCTGTACATCTAACTGTGGACAACTAGTTGTAGGTTACTAACGAGGACAGCTGACTTAATAAACTTAAAACTTCAAAATGTATTAAAAGTGTTATAAATATATTATGAACATACTTTGATATATATCTACATATTTGTTATAGGTTTCTTGAATCGATCCGTGGCCAAGTCTTATTTCCGAGGAAGGAAATATCTGTGAAAGTGAGTTATAGTCCCACTTTTAAAATCTAATATTTTTGGGATGAGAATACATGCAGGTTTTATAAATGATTTACAAAATAGACACAAGTACGTGAAACTACATTCTATGGTTGAATTATCGAAATCGAATATGCCCCTTATTATTAAGTCTGGTAATCTAAGAATTAGGGAACAGACACCCTAATTGACGCGAATCCTAAAGAAGATAAATCGATTGGGCCCAACAAGCCCCATCCAAAGTACCGGATGCTTTAGTACTTCGAAATTTATATCATATCCGAAAGGTGTCTAGGAATGATGGGGATATTCTTATATATGCATCTTGTTAATGTTGGTTACCAGATGTTCACCATATGAATGATTTTTATCTCTATGTATGGGATGTGTATTGAAATATGAAATCTTGTGGTCTATTGTTACGATTTGATATATATAGGTTAAACCTATAACTCACCAACATTTTTGTTGACGTTTAAAGCATGTTTATTCTCAGGTGAATACTAAGAGCTTCCGCTGTTGCATACTAAAATAAGGACAAGATTTGGAATCCATGTTTGTATGATATTGTGTAAAAACTGCATTTAAGAAACATATGTCAATGTAATATATTTCTATTGTAAACCATTATGTAATGGTCATGTGTAAACAGTATATTTTAGATTATCATTATTTGATAATCTACGTAATGCTTTTAAAACCTTTATTGATAAAATAAAGGTTATGGTTGTTTTAAAAATGAATGCAGTCTTTGAAAAACGTCTCATATAGAGGTCAAAACCTCGCAACGAAATCAATTAATATGGGACGTTTATAATCAATATGAACGGGACATTTCAGTTGGTATCCGAGCGTTGGTCTTAGAGAACCAGAAAATTTGCATTAGTGTGTCTTATCGAGTTTGTTAGGATGCATTAGTGAGTCTGGAATTCGACCGTGTTTTCTTTAAAAATGATTGCTTAACATTTTTGTTGGAAACTATATATTATTAACATGTAAATATTATGTGATATATTAATCTCTTAACATCTTGGATATTGTGTGATAGATGTCTACCTCTAGCACAAATCCCATTAACTCACCTAATAATAACGAAGAGTCGAATATATATTGGCAAGATTCACAAGTTCCCGAAGAACCAGAAGAAGAGGAAACGGAACCGGAAGAAGAGGAACCGGAAGAAGAGGAACCAGAAGAAGAGGAACCGGAAGAAGAAGAAGAAGAGGTTCCGGAGGGGGGAATAGTAGGAACCATAGAAAACCGGTCAAATAAAAGAAAATCCTCAACCAATGGACCAAAGTTAATAATGTTCAATGGTGTTTCCACTAAGGAAGCAAAATATTGGGAAAATTACCAATTTTCCGATGAATCGGATCCTGATGAGGATTTCGATGATGTTATAGAAATTACCCCGACCCAATTTAATGAGGTAAAGGAAAATAATAAGGGAAAAGGCATCAAAATAGAGAAATCTAATTCCGACCCCGATGAACTTTATATGTACCGTCAACACCCGTATTTTCAATATCGTGACAATAACCCGGGAACCTCTAAACCACCAGGTTTTTCTAAACCAATGTGGAAAACGACGGCTCGTATTAGAGGAACATCATATATCCCTAGAAAATTAGGAAAAAGAACCAAGTCCGAAGAAGAAGAAACCAGTGATTCAGATTAGAGGGCTGTGAGCATGTTGTGTAATAAATGTATTGTAGTGTGCTTGTACTTTTATGTTCTATGTAAAAATTGCTTGTATAGTTTGTTATTACGAATCTAATCCTTGTCTATTTTATAGTATAAAAACAATATGGATGTTAAGGGTAGATAACCGAATATTTTAGAAGACCTACCAGAGGATATGATTAAGGAAATCTTGTCTAGAGTAGGTCAGAATTCATCAGCACATTTAGTTATGGAGAAATTAACTTGTCAAATATTTGAAAGACTTTCCAGAAATGCCTTAGTTTATAAAAGGCTTTCCTTTGATAGGTGGGGTATATCAGATTGGGGAGACTTTAAGTTATGCCGTGTTTTCTTTAAAGCGTTAAATGCGGGGAACCCAAATGCAATTTTACGCTACAGGTTAAGAACCTAATTTGGCTCAACATATCCCAACATAGGATTTCGTGAATTAGAAAGAGCTTCTAACATGCAACATAAAGAAGCATGTTATGCTTACGGGTTAGTGATGTTCGCTTCTTACCAAAGTGAGAAAAAGAACATCGGATTGCAGCTTTTAAATAAAACTTTCCCACAAGTGACGGATTCAGTAGTTTGGGTGAGAAACAAGGTTTTTAGATTATTACGGGGCTGTTAGACATTACGAAACCCTCGACCTTTTGACGACATTACAACATGCTGCCTAGCCAATGGTCATAACGGTTATTTTTCACAAGACCAAGGATGGGAAGTCGTCTTAGTAAAACCAGAATGCATGACTTTTTTCTGGACTTATGAATTACGTGTCTTTATTTCCTTTGCTGAACAACTTGCGTATTAACTAAATTTATCTTCAAAACTGTCCTGTATCATAGTGTACTATATTTCATATTATATGTAATATAGCAAAATTGTAAGTTTGAAGAATATTTGTATGTGATATATTATTATAATCAGTTTTTCATATGGAATTGTAGTAGTTGAATTGTATATTAGCTACAAAGTATGAACTTAACGGGTAGGTAGTACCCGAATTTAAACTTATAAAACGCTAATATGAAGAAAAAGCTTTTATAAATGAGTTCATATTATGCTACGAGATACTATTGACTACTCTTAATATTCTGTATGATTAAATTGTTTCATTTGACTATTTTGAAGAAATGGCACCGACTACTCGACACACCTTGAATATGAGCGAAGAGGAATTTCGTGCCTTTCTTGCTTCAAACATAGCCACAGTACAGGCCGCGCTACATACCAACAATAACTCTAAATCTAGCAATACAGCTAACGTCACAAGAAATCGTGTAGGATGCTCCTACAAGGAATTCACTGCCTGCAAACCTTCAGAATTTGATGGGACCGAAGGACCAATCAGATTGAAACGGTGGACCGAGAAAGTTGAATCGGTGTTTACCATAAGTAAGTGTGCTGAAGGAGACAAAGTGAAGTACGCTACGCATACCTTCACAGGTAGTGCATTAACATAGTGGAATACCTATCTAGAGCAAGTGGGACAAGATGCTGCTTACACGCTACCGTGGTCAGCATTCAAGCACTTGATGAACGAGAAGTACCGTCCCAGAACCGAGGTCAATAAGCTCAAGACAGAACTTAGAGGGTTACGAACCCAAGGATTTGATATTACCACCTACGAAAGACGATTCACAGAATTGTGCCTATTGTGTCCGAGAGCGTTCGAAGATGAGGAAGAGAAGATCGACGCATTTGTAAAAGGATTACCGGAAAGAATCCAAGAAGATATAAGTTCACACGAGCCCGCCTCCATACAACAGGCATGTATAATGGCTCACAAACTAGTGAACCAGATTGAGGAAAGAATTAAAGAACAGGCGGCTGAAGAGGCCAATGTGAAGCAAGTCAAAAGAAAGTGGGAGGAAAACGGTGATAAGAATCACCAATACAACAACAACAGCAATTACAACAATAATCGCAACAACTATCCCAACAATCGCAACATCAAGCGCAACTACAACAAACGACCCAACAACAACAACAACAACAACAACTACAACAATCATCCCAACAACAATAACAACCGTAACAACAACAACAATCAGAAGCAGCTATGCCAAAGGTGTGAAAAGTATCACTCGGGGTTCTGCACCAAATTTTGCAACAAGTGTAAAAGAAATGGTCATAGCGCGGCGAAGTGTGAGGTCTACAGACCAGGGGTTAATAGAACAAAAGGAAAAAATGGTGTTGGAACGAATAATGGCGGAGCAAGTAGTGTTGGAGCAAGTTATGCCAATGTAGTTTGTTATAAATGTGGTAAACCGGGCCACATTATTAGAAATTACCCAAACCAGGAGAACACGAATGGACAAGGCCGCTGAAGAGTTTTAAATATTAATGCGGCAGAGGCACAGGAAGACCCGGAACTTGTTACGGGTACGTTTCTTATTGACAATAAATCTGCTTACGTGTTATTTGATTCAGGTACGGATAGAAGCTATATGAGTAGAGATTTTTGTGCTAAATTAATTTGTCCATTGACGCCGTTGGATAGTAAATTTTTACTCGAATTAGCAAATGGTAAATTAATTTCAGCAGATTATATATGCTGGAATCGAGAAATTAAACTGGGTAGCGAAATATTTAAGATTGATTTGATACCAGTAGAGTTAGGTAGTTTTGATGTGATAATCGGCATGGACTGGTTGAAAGAGGTGAAAGCAGAGATCGTATGTTACAAAAATGCAATTCGCATTGTACGAGAAGAAGGAAAACCCTTAATGGTGTACGGAGAAAAGGGCAACACGAAGCTACATCTTATTAGTAATTTGAAGGCACAAAAACTAATAAGAAAAGGTTGCTATTCTATTCTAGCACACGTTGAAAAAGTACAAACTGAAGAAAAGAGCATCAATGATGTTCTCGTCGCAAAAGAATTTCCCGATGTATTTCCGAAAGAATTATCGGGACTACCTCCACACCGATCCGTTGAATTTCAAATAGACCTTGTACCGGGAGCTGCACCAATAGCTCGTGCTCCATACAGACTCGCACCTAGCGAAATGAAGGAACTTCAGAGCCAATTACAAGAAATTTTAGAGCGTGGTTTCATTCGACCAAGCACATCACCGTGGGGAGCTCCTATTTTGTTTGTCAAGAAGAAAGATGGTACATTCAGGTTGTGTATCAACTATCGAGAGTTGAACAAACTTACCATCAAGAACCGCTACCCACTACCGAGAATCGACGACTTATTTGATCAACTACAAGGCTCGTCTGTTTATTCAAAGATTGACTTACGTTCCGGGTATCATCAAATGCGGGTGAAAGAAGACGATATTCCAAATACTGCTTTCAAAATACGTTACAGTCATTCCGAGTTTATGGTCATGCCGTTTGGTTTAACTAATGCATCAGCTGTGTTCATGGACCTTATGAACCGAGTGTGTGGGCCATATCTTGACAAGTTTGTCATTGTTTTCATCGATGACATACTTATTTACTCAAAGAATGATCAAGAGCACGAAGAACATTTGAGAAAAGTGCTAGAAGTATTGAGGAAAGAAAAATTGTACGCTAAGTTTTCAAAGTGTACATTTTGGTTGGAATAAGTTCAATTCCTCTGTCACATCGTGAACAAAGAAGGTATCCAGGTGGACCCGGCAAAGATCGAAACCATTAAAAAGTGGGAAACCCCAAAAACTCCGAAGCATATACGTCAATTTTTAGGATTGGCTGGTTACTACAGAAGATTCATACAAGATTTCTCCAAAATAGCAAAACCCTTAACTGCATTAACGCATAAAGGGAAGAAATTTGAATGGAAGGATGAACAAGAGAAGGCATTTCAGTTATTGAAGAAAAAGTTAACTACGGCACCTATATTGTCATTACCTGAAGGGAATGATGATTTTGTGATATATTGTGACGCCTCAAAGCAAAGTCTCGGTTGTGTATTAATGCAACGAACGAAAGTAATTGCTTATGCATCTAGACAATTGAAGATTCACGAATAAAATTATACGACGCATGATTTGGAATTAGGCGCGGTTGTTTTTGCATTAAAGACTTGGAGGCACTACTTATATGGGGTCAAAAGTATTATATATACCGACCACAAAAGTCTTCAACACATATTTAATCAGAAACAACTGAATATGAGGCAGCGTAGGTGGATTGAATTGTTGATTGATTACGACTTTGAGATTCGTTACCACCCGGGGAAGGCAAATGTGGTAGCCGACTCCTTGAGCAGGAAGGACAGAGAACCCATTCGAGTAAAATCTATGAATATAATGATTCACAATAACCTTACTACTCAAATAAAGGAGGCGCAACAAGGAGTTTTAAAAGAGGGAAATTTATAGGATGAAATACCCAAAGGATCGGAGAAGCATCTTAATATTCGGGAAGACGGAACCCGGTATAGGGCTGAAAGGATTTGGGTACCAAAATTTGGAGACATGAGAGAAATGGTACTTAGAGAAGCTCATAAAACCAGATACTCAATAAATCCTGGAACGGGGAAGATGTACAAGGATCTCAAGAAACATTTTTGGTGGCCTGGTATGAAAGCCGATGTTGCTAAATACGTAGGAGAATGTTTGACGTGTTCTAAGGTCAAAGCTGAGGATCAGAAACCATCAGGTCTACTTCAACAACCCGAAATCCCGGAATGGAAATGGGAAAACATTACCATGGATTTCATCACTAAATTGCCAAGGACTGCAAGTGGTTTTGATACTATTTGGGTAATAGTTGATCGTCTCACCAAATTAGCACACTTCCTGCCAATAAGAGAAGATGACAAGATGGAGAAGTTAGCACGACTGTATTTGAAGGAAGTCGTCTCCAGACATGGAATACCAATCTCTATTATCTCTGATAGGGATAACAGATTTATTTCAAGGTTCTGGCAGACGTTGCAACAAGCATTGGGGACTCGTCTAGACATAAGTACTGCCTATCATCCACAAACTGATGGGCAGAGCGAAAGGATGATACAAGTGCTTGAAGACATGCTACGAGCATGTGTTATTGATTTCAGAAACAGTTGGGATCGACACCTACCGTTAGCAGAATTTTCCTACAACAACAGTTATCATTCTAGTATTGAGATGGCACCGTTTGAGATACTTTATGGTAGAAAGTGCAGGTCTCCGATTTGTTGGAATGAAGTGGGGGATAGACAGATTACGAGTCCGGAGATAATACAAGAAACTACCGAGAAAATCATCCAAATTCAACAACGATTGAAAACCCCCCAGAGTCGACAAAAGAGCTACGCGGACAGTAAAAGAAAAGATATAGAGTTTGAAATTGGAGAAATGGTCATGCTTAAGGTTTCACCTTGGAAAGGCGTTGTTCGATTTGGTAAACGGGGGAAACTAAATCCAAGGTACATTGGACCATTCAAGATTATAGATCGTGTCGGACCAGTAGCTTACCAACTGGAGCTACCTCAACAACTCGCGGCTGTACATAACACTTTCCACGTCTTGAATTTGAAGAAATGTTTTGCTAAAGCAGATCTCACTATTCCGTTGGACAAAATCCAAATCAATGAAAAACTTCAATTCATTGAAGAACCCGTCGAAATAATGGATCGTGAGGTTAAGAGACTTAAGCAAAACAAGATACCGATTGTTAAGGTTTGATGGAATGCTCGTAGAGGACCTGAGTTCAGAAGAAATACCTGCATCTATTTCCAGAAGATTCGTCAACACCTTCAACAGCTTAAAATTTCGGGACGAAATTTATTTAACGGGTAGGTACTGTAGTGACCCGAACTTTTCCATGTTTATATATATTAATTGAGATTGAAATTTACATGACTAAATGTTTCCAATGTGTTAATCAATCAAACTTGTTAAGACTTGATTAAATGAAATAAGTTTCATATAGACAATTGATCACCCAAGTTGACCGGCGATTCACAAACGTTACAAATTTGTAAAAACTACATGTTGTGGTATTTATAGACATATATATATGGTTGAAATGAGATTATGATGAGTAAGTATCTCACTAATTATATTAACAATGTGTGATATACATAAGAAATGAGATTACTAAGTTAAGAAACTCGAAATGATATATATAACGATTATCGTTATGATAACGTCTACTAAATACATATGTATCATATTAAGATATTGATACACTATATTTAACATGATAAAATGATATTTAAATATATCATTAAGTGTGTTAACAATGAACTACATATGTAAAAACAAGACTACTAACTCAAGAATTACGAAACGAGACTTATATGTAACGATTATCGTTGTAACGATATTTTAATGTATATATCATATTAAGAGATATTCATACATCATAATATCATGATAACATAATAATTTAACATCTCATTTGATATAATAAACATTAGTTTAACAACATTAATTGAGATCGTTAACTTAAAGGGTTCAAAACAACACTTACATGTAACGACTAACGAAGACTTAACGACTCCATTAGAATGTATATACATGTTGTGTTTTGATATGTATTCTTACACTTTTGAAAGACTTCAAAACACATATCAAAGTACTTCTACTTAACAAAAATGCTTACAATTACATCCTCGTTCAGTTTCATCAACAATTCTACTCGTATGCACCCGTATTCGTACTCGTACAATACACAGCTTTTAGATGTATGTACTATTGGTATATACACTCCAATGATTAGATCTTAGCAGCCCATGTGAGTTACCTAACACATGTGGGAACCATCATTTGGCAACTAGCATAAAATATCTCATAAAATTGCAAAAATATTAGTAATCATTCATGACTTATTTACATGAAAACAAAATTACATATCCTTTATATCTAATCCATATACCAACGACCAAAAACACCTAAAAACACTTTCATTCTTCAATTTTCTTCATCTAATTGATCTCTCTCAAGTTCCATCTTCAAGTTCTAAGTGTTCTTCATAAATTCCATAAGTATAGTTTCATAAAAATCAAGAATACTTCCAAGTTTGCAAGTCTACTTCCAAGCTTTCTAATCCATTCCAAGTAATCATATAAGATCAAGGAACCTTTGTTATTTATAGTAGGTTATCTTTCTAATTCAAGGTAATATTCATATTCAAACTTTGATTCAATTTCTACAACTATAACAATCTTATTTCGAGTGAAAATCTTACTTGAACTGTTTTCGTGTCATGATTCTGCTTCAAGAACTTTCAAGCCATCCAAGGATCCTTTGAAGCTAGATCCATTTTTCTCATTTCGAGTAGCTTTATCCAGAAAACTTGAGGTAGTAATGATGTTCATAACATCATTCGATTCATACATATAAAGCTATCTTATTCGAAGGTTTAAACTTGTAATCACTAGAACATAGTTTAGTTAATTCTAAACTTGTTCACAAACAAAAGTTAATCCTTCTAACTTGAATTTTAAAATCAACTAAACACATGTTCTATATCTATATGATATGCTAACTTAATGATTTAAAACCTGGAAACACGAAGAACACTGTAAAACCGGACATACGCCGTCGTAGTAACACCGCGGGCTGTTTTGGGTTAGTTAATTAAAAACTATGATAAACTTTGATTTAAAAGTTGTTCTTCTGGGAAAATGATTTTTCTTATGAACATGAAACTATATCCAAAAATCATGGTTAAACTCAAAGTGAAAGTATGTTTTCTAAAATGGTCATCTAGACGTCGTTCTTCCGACTGAAATGACTACCTTTACAAAAACGACTTGTAAATTATATTTCCGACTATAAACCTATACTTTTTCTGTTTAGATTCATAAAATAGTTCAATATGAAACCATAGCAATTTAATTCACTCAAAACGGATTTAAAATGAAGAAGTTATGGGTAAAACAAGATTGGATAATTTTTCTTGTTGTATCAAAGTGAAAATTGGTAACAAATCTATATTAATCATATCCTAGATAACTTATATTGTATTATACATGTATTGTAAGATATTATGTAATCTTGGGATACCATAGACACGTATGCATATGTTTTGACATATCATATCGACCCATGTGTATATATTATTTGGAACAACCATAGACACTCTATATGCAGTAATGTGGGAGTTAGCTATACAGGGTTGAGGTTGATTCCAAAAATATATATACTTTGAGTTGTGATCTAGCCTGAGACGTATATACACTGGGTCGTGGATTGATTCAAGATAATATATATCGATTTATTTCTGTACATCTAACTGTGGACAACTAGTTGTAGGTTACTAACGAGGACAACTGATTTAATAAACTTAAAACATCAAAATGTATTAAAAGTGTTATAAATATATTTTGAACATACTTTGATATATATGTACATATTTGTTATAGGTTCGTGAATCGATCCGTGGCCAAGTCTTATTTCCGAGGAAGGAAATATCTGTGAAAGTGAGTTATAGTCCCACTTTTAAAATCTAATATTTTTGGGATGAGAATACATGTAGGTTTTATAAATGATTTACAAAATAGACACAAGTACGTGAAACTAAATTCTATGGTTGAATTATCGAAATCGAATATGACCCTTATTATTAAGTCTGGTAATCCAGAATTAGGGAACAGACACCCTAATTGACGCGAATCCTAAAGATAGATCTATTGGGCCCAACAAGCCCCATCCAAAGTACCGGATGCTTTAGTACTTCGAAATTTATATCATATCCGAAGGGTTTTCCGGAATGATGGGGATATTCTTATATATGCATCTTGTTAATGTCGGTTACCAGGTGTTCACCATATGAATGATTTTTATCTCTATGTATGGGATGTGTATTGAAATATGAAATCTTGTGGTCTATTGTTACGATTTGATATATATAGGTTAAGCCTATAACTCACCAACATTTTTGTTGACGTTTAAAGCATGTTTATTCTCAGGTGAATACTAAGAGCTTCCACTGTTGCATACTAAAATAAGGACAAGATTTGGAATCCATGTTTTTATGATATTGTGTAAAAACTGCATTCAAGAAACATATGTCAATGTAATATATTTCTATTGTAAACCATTATGTAACGGTCATGTGTAAACAGTATATTTTAGATTATCATTATTTGATCATCTACGTAATGCTTTTAAAACCTTTATTGATAAAATAAAGGTTATAGTTGTTTTAAAAATGAATGCAGTCTTTGAAAAACGTCTCATATAGAGGTCAAAACCTCGTAACGAAATCAATTAATATGGAACATTTATAATCAATATGAACGGGACATTTCACCGTAGACCTCACACTTCGCCGCGCTATGACCATTTCTTTTACACTTGTTGCAAAATTTGGTGCAGAACCCCGAGTGATACTTTTCACACCTTTGGCATAGCTGCTTCTGATTGTTGATGTTGTTGCGGTTGATATTGTTATTGGGATGATTGTTGTAGTTGTTGTTGGGCCGTTTGTTGTAGTTGCGATTGATGTTGCGATTGTTGGGATAATTGTTGCGATTATTGTTGTAATTGCTTTTGTTGTTGTATTGGTGATTCTTATCACCGTTTTCCTCCCACTTTCTTTTGACTTGCTTCACATTGGCCTCTTCAGCCGCCTGTTCTTTAATTCTTTCCTCAATCTGGTTCACTAGTTTGTGAGCCATTCTACATGCCTGTTGTATGGAGGCGGGCTCGTGTGAACTTATATCTTCTTGGATTCTTTCTGGTAATCCTTTCACAAATGCGTCGATCTTCTCTTCCTCATCTTCGAACGCTCTCGGACACAATAGGCACAATTCTGTGAATCATCTTTCGTACGTGGTAATATCAAATACTTGGGTTCGTAACCCTCTAAGTTCTGTCTTGAGCTTATTGACCTCGGTTCTGGGACGGTACTTCTCATTCATCAAGTGCTTGAATGGTGACCACGGTAGTGCGTAAGCATCATCTTGTCCCACTTGCTCTAGATAGGTATTCCACCATGTTAACGCAGTACATGTGAAGGTATGCGTAGCGTACTTCACTTTGTCCTCTTGTTAACGCGGTACCTGTGAAGGTATGCGTAGCGTACTTCACTTTGTCCTCTTCAATACACTTACTTATGGCAAACACCGATTCAACCTTCTCGGTCCACCGTTTCAATCCGATCGGTCCTTCGGTTCCATCAAATTCCAAAGGTTTGCAGGAAGTGAATTCTTTGTAGTTGCATCCTACACGATTTCTTGCGCCGTTAGCTGCATTGCTAGATTCGGAGTTATTGTTGGTATGTAGCGCAGCCTGTACTGCGGCTATGTTTGCAGCAAGAAAGGTACGAAACTCCTCTTCGCTCATATTCATAGTTTGTCGAGTAGTCGGTGCCATTTCCTTCAAATAGTCAAATGAAACAAGTTAATCATACAGAATATTAAGAGTAGTCAATAGTATATCGTAGCATAATATGAACTCATTTATAAAAGCTTTTTCTTCATATTAGCGTTTTATAAGTTTAAATTCGGGTAGTACCTACCCATTAAGTTCATACTTAGTAGCTAATATACAATTCAACTACTATAATTCTATATGAAAAACTGATTATAATAATATTTCGCGTTCAAACTTTTACACAATATTTTACAAACTTACAATACCGCTTATTTTACATATAGCATGAAATATAGCACACAATAACTTTGATACAAGATAGTTGTGAAGATAATTATAGCTAGTACACAAGTCGTTCAGTAAAGGCAATAAAGACACGTAATTCATACGTCCAGAAACAAGTCATGCATTCTGGTTTTACTAGGACTACTTCCCATCCTTGGTCTTGTGGAACATAACCGTTATGGCCGTTGATAAGACAGCGTGTTGTAACGTCGTCAAAGGGACGAGGGTTACGTAATGTCCAACAGTCCCGTAACAATCTAAAAACCTCATTTCTTACCCCAATTACCGACTCCGTCACTTGTAGGAACGTTTTGTTTAATAGTTGTAGCCCGATGTTCTTGTTCTCACTTTGGTGAGAAGCGAACATTACTAACCCGTAAGCATAATATGCTTCTTTATGTTGCATGTTAGCCGCTTTTTCTAAATCACGAAGTCCTATATTCGGATATATTGAGTCAAAATAATTTCTTAACCTGTTGCGTAAAATAGCATTTGGGTTTCCCGCAATATATGCGTCAAAGTAAACACATCGTAACTTATGGATTTCCCAATGTGATATCCCCCATCTTTCGAACGAAAGCCTTTTATAAACCTAGGCATTCTTGGAACGTTCTTTGAATGTCTTACAAACTGATCTCGCCTTAAATAGTTGTGCCGAGGAATTCTGACCGACTCTAGACAAGATTTCATCAATCATGTCTCCGGGTAGGTCTCTTAAAATATTGGGTTGTCTATCCATTTTGTGTTTTTAAACTGTAAAATAGACAAGAGTTAGATTTATAAAAAAAATACTTATTAATACAAGCAATTTTTACATATATCATAAAGCATAAGCACACTATATTACATATATTACACCACACGAATACAACTATCTTATTCTGACTCGCTCGTTTCTTCTTCTTCGGTTTTGGTTCGTTTTGCCAAGTTTCTAGGGATATATGATGTTCCCCTAATACGAGCCGTCGTTTTCCACATTGGTTTAGAAAAACCTGGAGGTTTAGAGGTTCCCGGGTTATTGCCACAACTTAAGAAATACGGGTGTTGACGATACATATAAAGTTCATCGGGTTTGGAATCAAATTTCTCTATTTTTATGCCCTTTCCCTTATTGTTCTCTTTTGCCTTATTAAATTGTGTTGGGGTAATTTCTATAACATCATCGGAATCCTTGTCGGGATCCGATTCATCGGAGAATTGGTAATCCTCCCAATACTTTGCTTCCTTGGCGGAAACACCATTGACCATAATTAACTTTGGTCGGTTGGTTGAGGATTTTCTTCTACTTAACCATTTTATTATTTCCCCCACTGGTTCTATTTTTTCTTCGGGTTTCGATTCTTCTTCCGGTTCCGATTCTTCTTCCAGTTCCGACTCTTCTTCCGGTTCCTCTTCGGGAACTTGTGAATCAGTCCACGAATCATTCCAATTTACATTTGACTCTTCATTATTATTAGGTGAGTCAATGGGACTTGTTCTAGAGGTAGACATCTATCACATAATATCAAACACATTAAGAGATTAATATATCACATAATATTCACATGTTAAAAATATATAGTTTCCAACAAAATTTGTTAAGCAATCATTTTTCAAGTAAACACGGTCGAAGTCCAGACTCACTAATGCATCCTAATAAACTCGATAAGACACACTAATGCAAAATTCTGGTTCTTTAAGACCAACGCTCGGATACCAACTGAAATGTCCTGTTCATATTGATTATAAACGTTCCATATTAATTGATTTCGTTGCGAGGTTTTGACCTCTATATGAGACGTTTTTCAAAGACTGCATTCATTTTTAAAACATTCATAACCTTTATTTTATCAATAAAGGTTTCAAAAGCATTACGTAGATTATCAAATAATGATAATCTAAAATATACTGTTTACACACGACCATTACATAATGGTTTACAATATAAATATATTACATCGACATATGTTTTTTAAATGCAGTTTTTACACAATATCATACAAACATGGACTCCAAATCTTGTCCTTATTTTAGTATGCAACAGTGGAAGCTCTTAGTATTCACCTGAGAATAAACATGCTTTAAACGTCAACAAAAATGTTGGTGAGTTATAGGTTTAACCTATATATATATATATCAAATCGTAACAATAGACCACAAAATTTCATATTTCAATACACATCCCATACATAGAGATAAAAATCATTCATATGGTGAACACCTGGTAACCGACATTAACAAATGCATATATAAGAATATTGAAATGTCCCGTTCTTATTGATTAAAAACGTTCCATATTAATTGATTTCGTTGCGAGGTTTTTACCTCTATATGAGACGTTTTTCAAAGACTGCATTCATTTTAAAACAAACCATAACCTTTATTTCATCAATAAAGGTTTAAAAAGCTTTACGTAGATTATCAAATAATGATAATCTAAAATATCCTGTTTACACACGACTATTACATAATGGTTTACAATACAAATATGTTACAACGAAATAAGTTTCTTGAATGCAGTTTTTACACAATTTCATACAGGCATGGACTCCAAATCTTATCCTTATTTAAGTATGCGATAGCGGAAGCTCTTAATAATCACCTGAGAATAAACATGCTAAAAACGTCAACAAAAAATGTTGGTGAGTTATAGGTTTAACCTATATATATCAAATCGTAACAATAGACCACAAGATTTCATATTTCAATACACATCCCATACATAGAGATAAAAATCATTCATATGGTGAACACCTGGTAACCGACATTAACAAGATGCATATATAATAATATCCCCATCATTCCGGGACACCCTTCGGATATGATATAAATTTCGAAGTACTAAAGCATCCGGTACTTTGGATGGGGTTTGTTAGGCCCAATAGATCTATCTTTAGGATTCGCGTCAATTAGGGTGTCTGTTCCCTAATTCTTAGATTACCAGACTAAATAAAAAGGGGCATATTCGATTTCGATAATTCAACCATAGAATGTAGTTTCACATACTTGTGTCTATTTTGTAAATCATTTATAAAACCTGCATGTATTCTCATCCCAAAAATATTAGATTTTAAAAGTGGGACTATACTCACTTTCACATATTTTTACTTCGTCGGGAAGTAAGACTTGGCCACTGGTCGATTCACGAACCTATAACAAATATGTACATATATATCAAAGTATGTTCAAAATATATTTACAACACTTTTAATACATTTTGATGTTTTAAGTTCATTAAGTCAGCTGTCCTCGTTAGTAACCTACAACTAGTTGTCCAAAGTTAGATGTACAGAAAAAAATTGATATATATTATCTTGAATCAATCCACGACCTAGTGTATACACGTCTCAGGCTAGATCACAACTCAAAGTATATATATTTTTGGAATCAACCTCAACCCTGTATAGCTAACTCCCACATTACTGCATATAGAGTGTCTATGGTTGTTCCAAATAATATATACACATGGGTCGATATGATATGTCAAAACATTTGCATACGTGTCTATGGTATCCCAAGATTACATAATATATTAGAATACATGTATAATACAATATAAGTTAGCTAGGATATGATTAATATAGATTTGTTACCAATTTTCACGTAGCTACAACAAGAAAAATTATCCAATCTTGTTTTACCCATAACTTCTTCGTTTTAAATCCGTTTTGAGTGAATCAAATTGCTATGGTTTCATATTTAACTCTATTTTATGAATCTAAACAGAAAAAGTATAGGTTTATAGTCAGAAATATAAGTTACAAGTCATTTTTATAAGAGGTATTCATTTCAGTCGAAAGAACGACGTCTTGATGACCATTTTGAAAAACATACTTCCACTTTGAGTTTAACCATGATTTTTGGATATAGTTTCATGTTCATAAGAATAATCATTTTCCCAGAAGAACCACTTTTAAATCAAAGTTTATCATAGTTTTTAACTAACTAACCCAAAACAGCCCGCGGTGTTACTACGACGGCGTAAATCCAGTTTTACGGTGTTTTTCGTGTTTCCAGGTTTTAAATCATTAAGTTAGCATATCATATAGATATAGAACATGTGTTTAGTTGATTTTAAAAGTCAAGTTAGAAGGATTAACTTTTGTTTGCGAACAAGTTTAGAATTAACTAAACTATGTTCTAGTGATTACAAGTTTAAACCTTCGAATAAGATAGTTTTATATGTATGAATCGAATGATGTTATGAACATCATTAATACCTCAACTTTTCTGGATAAAGCTACTGGAAATGAGAAAAATGGATCTAGCTTCAAAGGATCCTTGGATGGCTTGAAAGTTCTTGAAGCAGAATCATGACACTAAAACAGTTCAAGTAAGATTTTCACTCGAAATAAGATTGTTATAGTTATAGAATTTGAATCAAAGTTTGAATATGAGTATTACCTTGTATTAGAAAGATATCTTACTGTAAATAAGAAAGATTTCTTGAGGTTGGATGATCACTCTACAAGATTGGAAGTAAGCTAGCAAACTTGGAAGTATTCTTGATTTTATGAAACTAGAACTTGTAGAATTTATGAAGAACACTTAGAACTTGAAGATAGAACTTGAGAGAGATCAATTAGATGAAGAAAATTGAAGAATGAAAGTGTTTGTAGGTGTTTTTGATCGTTGGTGTATGGATTATATATAAAGGATATGTAATTTTGTTTTTATGTAAATAAGTCATGAATGATTATTCATATTTTTGTAATTTTATGAGATATTTCATGCTAGTTGCCAGATGATGGTTCCCACATGTGTTAGGTGACTTACATGGGCTGCTAAGAGCTGATAATTGGAGTGTATATACTGTAGTGACCCGAACTTTTCCATGTTTATATATATTAATTGAGATTGATGTTTACATGATTAAATGTTTCCAACATGTTAAGCAATCAAACTTGTTAAGACTTGATTAATTGAAATAGGTTTCATATAGACAATTGACCACCCAAGTTGATCGGTGATTCACGAACGTTAAAACTTGTAAAAACTATATGATGACATATATATGGATATATATATATAGTTAACATGATACTATGATAAGAAAACATATCATAAAGTATATTAACAATGAACTACATATGTAAAAACAAGACTACTAACTTAATGATTTTTAAACGAGACATATATGTAACGATTATCGTTGTAAAGACATTTAATGTATATATATCATATTAAGAGATATTCATACATGATAATATCATGATAATATAATAATTTAAAATCTCATTTGATATTATAAACATTGGGTTAACAACATTTAACAAGATCGTTAACCTAAAGGTTTCAAAACAACACTTACATGTAACGACTAACGATGACTTAACGACTCAGTTAAAATGTATATACATGTAGTGTTTTAATATGTATTTATACACTTTTGAAAGACTTCAATACACTTATCAAAATACTTCTACTTAACAAAAATGCTTACAATTACATCCTCGTTCAGTTTCATCAACAATTCTACTCGTATGCACCCGTATTCGTACTCGTACAATACACAGCTTTTAGATGTATGTACTATTGGTATATACACTCCAATGATCAGCTCTTAGCAGCCCATGTGAGTCACCTAACACATGTGGGAACCATCATTTGGCAACTAGCATGAAATATCTCATAAAATTACAAAAATATGAGTAATCATTCATGACTTATTTACATGAAAACAAAATTACATATCCTTTATATCTAATCCATACACCAACGACCAAAAACACCTACAAACACTTTCATTCTTCAATTTTCTTCATCTAATTGATCTCTCTCAAGTTCTATCTTCAAGTTCTAAGTGTTCTTCATAAATTCCAAAAGTTCTAGTTTCATAAAATCAAGAATACTTTCAAGTTTGCTAGCTCACTTCCAATCTTGTAAGGTGATCATCCAACCTCAAGAAATCTTTGTTTCTTACAGTAGGTTATCATTCTAATACAAGGTAATAATCATATTCAAACTTTGGTTCAATTTCTATAACTATAACAATCTTATTTCAAGTGATGATCTTACTTGAACTTGTTTTCGTGTCATGATTCTGCTTCAAGAACTTCGAGCCATCCAAGGATCCATTGAAGCTAGATCCATTTTTCTCTTTTCCAGTAGGTTTATCCAAGGAAATTAAGGTAGTAATGATGTTCATAACATCATTCGATTCATACATATAAAGCTATCTTATTCGAAGGTTTAAACTTGTAATCACTAGAACATAGTTTAGTTAATTCTAAACTTGTTCGCAAACAAAAGTTAATCCTTCTAACTTGACTTTTAAAATCAACTAAACACATGTTCTATATCTATATGATATGCTAACTTAATGATTTAAAACCTGGAAACACGAAAAACACCGTAAAACCGGATTTACGCCGTCGTAGTAACACCGCGGGCTGTTTTGGGTTAGTTAATTAAAAACTATGATAAACTTTGATTTAAAAGTTGTTATTCTGAGAAAATGATTTTTATTATGAACATGAAACTATATCCAAAAATTATGGTTAAACTCAAAGTGGAAGTATGTTTTCTAAAATGGTCATCTAGACGTCGTTCTTTCGACTGAAATGACTACCTTTACAAAAATGACTTGTAACTTATTTTTCCGACTATAAACCTATACTTTTTCTGTTTAGATTCATAAAATAGAGTTCAATATGAAACCATAGCAATTTGATTCACTCAAAACGGATTTAAAATGAAGAAGTTATGGGTAAAACAAGATTGGATAATTTTTTTCATTTTAGCTACGTGAAAATTGGTAACAAATCTATTCCAACCATAACTTAATCAACTTGTATTGTATATTATGTAATCTTGAGATACCATAGACACGTATACAATGTTTCGACCTATCATGTCGACACATCTATATATATTTCGGAACAACCATAGACACTCTATATGTGAATGTTGGAGTTAGCTATACAGGGTTGAGGTTGATTCCAAAATATATATAGTTTGAGTTGTGATCAATACTGAGATACGTATACACTGGGTCGTGGATTGATTCAAGATAATATTTATCGATTTATTTCTGTACATCTAACTGTGGACAACTAGTTATAGGTTACTAACGAGGACAGCTGACTTAATAAACTTAAAACATCAAAATATATTAAAAGTGTTGTAAATATATTTTGAACATACTTTAATATATATGTATATATTGTTATAGGTTCGTGAATCAACAGTGGCCAAGTCTTACTTCCTGACGAAGTAAAAATCTGTGAAAGTGAGTTATAGTCCCACTTTTAAAATCTAATATTTTTGGGATGAGAATACATGCAGGTTTTATAAATGATTTACAAAATAGACACAAGTACGTGAAACTACATTCTATGGTTGAATTATCGAAATCGAATATGCCCCTTTTTATTAAGTCTGGTAATCTAAGAATTAGGGAACAGACACCCTAATTGACGCGAATCCTAAAGATAGATCTATTGGGCCTAACAAACCCCATCCAAAGTACCGGATGCTTTAGTACTTCGAAATTTATATCATATCCGAAGGGTGTCCCGGAATGATGGGGATATTCTTATATATGCATCTTGTTATTGTCGGTTACCAGGTGTTCACCATATGAATGATTTTTATCTCTATGTATGGGATGTGTATTGAAATATGAAATCTTGTGGTCTATTGTTACGATTTGATATATATAGGTTAAACCTATAACTCACCAACATTTTTGTTGACGTTTTAAGCATGTTTATTCTCAGGTGATTATTAAGAGCTTCCGCTGTCGCATACTTAAATAAGGACAAGATTTGGAGTCCATGCTTGTATGATATTGTGTAAAAACTGCATTCAAGAAACTTATTTTGTTGTAACATATTTGTATTGTAAACCATTATGTAATGGTCGTGTGTAAACAGGATATTTTAGATTATCATTATTTGATAATCTACGTAAAGCTTTTTAAACCTTTATTGATGAAATAAAGGTTATGGTTTGTTTAAAAATGAATGCAGTCTTTGAAAAACGTCTCATATAGAGGTCAAAACCTCGCAACGAAATCAATTAATATGGAACGTTTTTAATCAATAAGAACGGGACATTTCAGTTGGTATCCGAGCGTTGGTCTTAGAGAACCAGAAAATTTGCATTAGTGTGTCTTATCGAGTTTGTTAGGATGCATTAGTGAGTCTGGACTTCGACCGTGTTTTCTTTAAAAATGATTGCTTAACATTTTTGTTGGAAACTATATATTTTTAACATATGAATATTATGTGATATATTAATCTCTTAACGTGTTTGATATTATGTGATAGATGTCTACCTCTAGAACAAGTCCCATTGACTCACCTAATAATAATGAAGAGTCAAATGTAAATTGGAATGATTTGTGGACTGATTCACAAGTTCCCGAAGAGGAACCGGAAGAAGAGTCGGAACCGGAAGAAGAATCGGAACCGGAAGAAGAATCGGAACCGGATGAAGAAATAGAACCGGTGGGGGAAATAATAAAACGGTTAAGTAAAAGAAAATCCTCAACCAACCGACCAAAGTTAATTATGGTCAATGGTGTTTCCGCCAAGGAAGCAAAATATTGGGAGGATTACCAATTCTCCGATGAATCGGATTCCGACGAGAATTCCGATGATGTTATAGAAATTACCCCAACTGAATTTAAAAAGGCAAAAGAAAATAATAAGGGAAAGGGCATAAAAATAGAGAAATCTAATTCCAACCCCGATGAACTTTATATGTATCGTCAACCCCCGAAGTCCTTAAGTTGTAACAATGACCCGGGAACCTCTAAACCACCAGGTTTTTCTAAACCAATGTGGACAACGACGGCTCGTATTAGGGGAACATCATATATCCCTAGAAACTTGGCAAAACGAACCAAAACCGAAGAAGAAGAAACGAGCGAGTCGGAATAAGATAGTTGTATTCGTGTGGTGTAATATATGTAATATAGTGTTCTTATGCTTTATGATATATGTAAAAATTGCTTGTATTAATAAGTATTTTTTTTATGAATCTAACTCTTGTCTATTTTACAGTTTAAAAACACAAAATGGATAGACAACCCAATATTTTAAGAGACCTACCCGGAGACATGATTGATGAAATCTTGTCTAGAGTCGGCCAGAATTCTTCGGCACAACTATTTAAGGCGAGATCAGTTTGTAAGACATTCGAAGAACGTTCCAAGAATGTCTTGGTTTATAAGAGACTTTCGTTTGAAAGATGGGGGATATCACATTGGGAAACCCATAAGTTACGATGTGTTTACTTTGACGCATATATTGCGGGGAACCCAAATGCTATTTTACGCAACGGGTTAAGAAATTATTTTGACTCAATATATCCGAATATTGGACTTCGTGATTTAGAAAAAGCGGCTAACATGCAACATAAAGAAGCATGTTATGCTTACGGATTAGTAATGTTCGCTTCTCACCAAAGTGAGAACAAGAACATCGGGCTACAACTATTAAACAAAACGTTTCCACAAGTGACGGAGTCGGTAATTGGGGTAAGAAATGAGGTTTTTAGATTATTACGGGACTGTTGGACATTACGTAACCCTCGTCCCTTTGATGACGTTACAACACGCTGTCTTATCAACGGCCATAACGGTTATGTTGCACAAGACCAAGGATGGGAAGTAGTGTTGGGATTTAACAAGTTTCATGATACTTAAAACCTTTTAAGAAACTTATCAAAGCGGAAGCAAGTTAGTTACATTTTATCTTGTTAAACTTTAAACCAATTTAAAGCTAAATCCCATTTGGATCAAGTTGTGAACATATGCTTACTAATTAAAAGGAAGGGAGTGATTTAATACCTCCTCAAAACAAGTTTGAGGGTTCTTTAAAATGAGCAGAAAGTTTGAAGGAGAATGGTGATGAAATAGCCTTCAACTTGAACCTTCAAGTGTTGTAAACTCCAACCCTTTGATGCTCCAACACCACCCTTGAACTTGTTAAAGTTTAAGACCCTTAAACACTTTGTAATCAAGCTAGAAACCAAGTTGTTGTTGCTGAGAATTCGAACAGCAGGTAGTTTAATTTGATGGTGAATGCAAGCCTCAAAACAATGAGACCTCAAGGGATTATACCCCAAGCCTTTACCCAACACCTAATACAATGGTTAGGATTTAATGACACTTGAAGCTAAGCTTTCAAACAAGCTCAAGAACACTTTCTTTACCCTAAATATTTCGGCCAGACTGCCCAGCAGAAAATTGAGAGAGTGTTGTCACTTTTTCTTAGTGTTTGAATGCTTGTATATCTTCTCTTACTTGAGTCAAAACATTGGTAGAAATGTTAAGCATGCACATGAGGAGTTGTGTACTCTTGAAAGTCCCAAACAAGCATGGGTGAGTCCAATTTTTTTATGCAAAACCTTTACCCATCAAGCAATATAAAAAAAATATGTAATTTTTATATAAAACTTGTTATTTGTTTGGTTACTTTCATTTTATAAACCATTTTATAAAATATAACACAACTTAATTATTTAAAACTTATAAATAATTAAATCCTTATCATATATAAATTATCCAAATAATTTATCTCAAGTGATTATATTTTAGAAAACCGATTTTCTAAAATCCAAGTGTTGCGTATTCATTTAATGATCCATTCATTAAGATTAAATACGATTAAGGTGTCGGTAAGCTTGTTATTGGGTATGACCCGACTTGGATCATAACACGTCAGCCACGTTAATTTAATATGTCTCTCGGGCATACGAAATACCTTCAATCTCCCACTTGCACGAGAAACATAAGAAATTAATGCAAGTGATGGATACAGCCTAACACACCGTCCATCACCCCTAATATGTTATGACTTTGTGCCATTCAATAACATCATCCCTTTCGAGTTCCCATCTCGAATATGATTAGGTGAATCTTTCATTATTTCCTTTCGTCCTAGATGTCATGTTAAATCCAAGAGATACAGAGTGATCACTCTCTTATGGATTTAACTTTTCAGGCCTTAGACATCTGACTCTCAACGAATAAGAGGGACAAATTCCATCTTGACTACATACGTCATAGATATACACTTTGTAATATACCTGAGTTCTTCCTTATGTACTACCATGTTTCAGAATAGCGAAGGAAAGAATCAAGGCACAGTACTTGGTGAATATCCGAACCCAATATGTATCTCAGGTCAGAGGATACAATGATATTCGCCTTTACTCAAGATTACATGTGATCAACCACAAAGGCTCTATACAGTAATTCTTGAGAGCGGGTCTTCCAATATTTGTTTCCCACAAATATCTATGAACCTTGGTTGCAACCTTGCCCCACATTCAACCTATGAATGTATACCAATCCGAGTTCATAATAGTCTAAACCTCACACTTGTTCCCACAAATGTGATCGACTACGAAAATTTAGAGTAATTGCTTATTCAAGGATGAAATATGCAAAATAGGAACATAACTCAAATAAATTAACACCATAGTTATATTAATGAGTTTGAATAATTTCGTTCCGGTACAATACTTAAAATAGATCATATCCAATCACTAGAATATCGAAGCCCTAATGCACAAACATGTCCCTCATGTTTTGGCCCATGTAAAAGCTTCGTGAGTGGATCCGCAACATTTTGATCTGTGTGAACTTTGTGAATACATATCTTTCCCTTTTCAACCTCATCCCTGATGTAGTTGAATCTCCGCTCAATGTGACGAGTCTTTTGATGAGCACGAGGTTCCTTGATTTGAGCAATCGCACCCTCGTTGTCACAAAAGATCTCAAGAGGGTCCTGAATGGAAGGGACCACTCCTAAGTCGTCGATGAATTTCTTCATCCATGCAGCTTCCTGAGCTGCCAGTGAGGCGGCAATGTACTCCGACTCTGTAGTGGATAACGCAACAACTTCCTGTTTCGAACTCTTCCAAGAGACCGCACCACCATTTAACATGAAGACATAACCGGATTGTGATCGAGAGTCATCTCGATCAGTTTGGAAACTCGCGTCCACGTAACCTTTTACGGCGAGTTCCTCCTCACCAGACCCATATATTAGAAACATATCCTTAGTTCTCCTAAGGTATTTCAATATACTTTTAACAGCAATCCAATGACTGTTTCCTGGGTTGTTCTGGTATCTACTTGTCAAGCTTAGAGCGCATGACACATCCGGTCTAGTACATATCATTGCATACATGATAGACCCAATAGCAGATGCGTATGGGACTTTCTTCATTCTCTCTTGTTCATCTTTCGTGGCAGGACACTGAGATGAACTGAGAACGGTTCCCTTTTGAATAGGTACCTGTCATAACCCGTCCTTAACCATAAGAACGTGTTAGATAACGTATGATTTCATTGCGAGGTATTGACCTCTATATGCGACATTTTTTTAAAAAGGAAAACTGCATATATTATACATTACAAACCAAACCATTATTTTTGTACAAGCTTTAGACAATAAAAAGATGATTATCGTTTAACGATAATCTTCGACTTACAAACTTTACAAATGATAATAACAACACGATTTCTAGCATATTTTACAACACACGTCCTCGGATATGCAGTTTTATTTTTGACACAAATATGAGTACGCATGATCCTGCTTAGATTCAACATAATGCAGCGGAAGCTTTAATTATCACCTGAGAATAAACATGTTTAAAAACGTCAACATAAAGTTGGTGAGATATAGGTTTAGTGCGCAGCAATATATATATATAGACCACAAGATTTCGTATATAAACATTTCAATAAAAATATTCTAAGTGGTTGAGCACTTGGTAACCATACTTAACATTTTCACGTCGCATATTCCCTTTAATATGAAATCTTACTACACCGTACCAAGTGTAGTCACAAAACGAAGTACTGTGCAACCGTTGAATACTGGTCGTCCAGTCCGATTGGGGTTGTCAGGCCCGATAGATCTATCAACAGGATTCGCGTTTACAATACCGCTGTAAATATTAGTTACCAAGCTACAGGGAAGTATGCCAGTGGTACAACTCAACGTAGAACATATTTTTCAGTTACTTGTGTCCATATCGTAAAACATAAAATACATGTATTCTCATCCCGAAATATTTAGAGTTTAAAAGTGGGACTATATACTCACTCTTGTCTTGATGATATAAATAATTTGACTCGGTCTTCCGGTTGATATCACGAACCTATCCATATATAATATATCAATATGTTTTCATTTTTAAACAAACGTTATAAATATATACTTGTTATACTTTTAATACTTTGAATAATTCCTTAGTCCGTAGTTAGCAGTCCGATGTTAGTAATTCAATTTTTAATGGTTCATTTTTAGATGTTTAATATACCCGCAATAAACAAAACCCCCAACGAAATAAATAAAACCCCATCGTATATGTATTGGTCGAGATTAATCTTGACCCATGGTACCGGTGTTGTCAAATGACGTGTTGCGTACATAAAGTACCGGTGTTGTCAAATGACGTGTTGCGTACAATCATGGGATCTTATGATTAATCTTCTCGTGTTGTTTACGGGTGATCCTGAACCATATAAAATTGAATTATAAGTACATATATATAAAATATCATGTTATCTTAGAAATATGTGATTTATATCATTTTTTTCCAATTGATCCCGTAGTTGAAATGATCTAGGATAACCAATTTTGTTTCGGTCATAGTTTCTTCGTTACAAATCCGTTTTCGTTGATTCAAATTGCCATCTTCTTGGATCGAGTTCTTCTTTAAGACTATGAACTGTAAATACCTTGGTTTGTATTCAAAATCATACGGCATAAGTGAAACATTAGTGAAACATATGAAGTTAAACATTTTTGTTACAACAAAATCATTTAATGACCATTTTTCTAAAAATACTTATACTTTGAAAAACCAAGTTTTACCTTGTTAAATTAGTATATACATAAGTTATATTACAGGTCTTGAAGTATTTTAAAAGTTAAGTTAGAAGGATCTATTTAGTTTGCAAACAAGTTTGAAAAAATTCAAACTATGTTCTTGTTGTTAAACTTTTGTACCACAAAATAAGATAGCTATATATATATGAATCGAATAAGGTTATGAACATAGTTACTACCTCAAGTTCCTTGGATAAGTTTGCTGTAAAAGAGGAGTAAGAAGCTAGAATCAAAAGGGTGATAGAAGTGGATGAAAGATTGGAAGTAAGTTGGTGTTCTTGGAGGGTTTTCTTGAAGTGTTTTTGTATGGTTTTCTTATGGTGTTTTAGTATGGTTTTTGAAGCTAGATCTTCAAGGTAAGTTGCTGAATTGTTATGGAGTTTAAGACTCTTGAATGTGTGTGTGTTTTTAGCTAGAGAATGGAAGTAAAAATGAACTAAAATGATGATACATATATACACCATAAAAAACGTGTTTCATGGGCATACATGGACAAATTTTAGTTTGTAATCTTGCTAATTAGTCTTGCAATCATACAAAAGTAATTACCTAGCTCTAAGGGCATGAATAATGGCTGGTTAGGTGGTGATTTTGATGTGTATTTACTATTAGTAAATACGTATAGGAGCTAGGTATGATACGAGTACAATACTCTAGGTATACGTATAGAAATTTTGTGAAATATGAAATGAGGATTCAAATATAGCTATCTTTTGTGAATACACTTATATGGTTTTATGTATTTAAGTTCTTTAAAAGTAATTAAATACATTACTTATACAATATATGTATAACATTATAAGTCTTAAGTATATATGTCAAATAACGTTACGTATTGTTATCGTTTTGAAAACTTAAGTTAGTAGTTTCAAAATACACATATAACTTGTTGTTATTAATATAAAATGAGATATTAAATCATTCTTTAATCATGTTAAATATGTATATATACATATATATACACAGACGTATAATTATCATATATTGTATAGTTCGTGATATCATCGGTCAAACTAGACGGTCAAACGTTGTATAAAACTCTTTTCGGAAATATAAGTCTCAACAATTTGGATTACTTATCATGTTGGTAAGGTTTAATTTATGTAAATATCAATCTTATAAGTATAGAATGATCGAAAAAGTGCGGGTCGTTACATTACTTCCCCGTTAAATAAATTTCGTCCCGAAATTTTAAAATTGTACCTATTTTGCGTTATCGAGAAACAAGTGCGGATACTTTCGTTTCATCTGATCCTCGCGTTCCCAAGTAAACTCGGGACCTCTTCTAGCATTCCAACGAACCTTAACAATCGGTATATTACTCTGTTTGAGCTGTTTAACTTCACGGTCCATGATTTCGATTGGTTCTTCGACGAATTGTAGTTTTTCGTCGACATGGATTTCTTCAAGAGGAATGGTGAGGTCTTCCTTTGCAAGACACTTCTTAAGGTTTGAGACGTGAAAGGTATTATGTACTCCGGCGAGTTGTTGCGGTAACTCGAGTCGATAAGCTACCGGTCCAATGCGTTCGATGATCTTGAACGGGCCTACGTACCTTGGGTTCAGTTTACCCCTTTTGCCGAAACGTATTACACCTTTCCAAGGTGACACCTTTAGCATAACCATGTCCCCGACCTGAAACTCTAATGGTTTCCTTCGAACATCGGCGTAGCTCTTTTGGCGACTACGGGCTGTTTTCAATCTCTCCTTGATTTGCACTATCTTCTCAGTCGTTTCATGTATGATCTCGGGACCAGTTAAATGTCGATCTCCTACTTCATTCCAACAGATAGGAGATCTACACTTCCTTCCGTACAATGCTTCGAATGGCGCAGCTCCAATGCTCGCATGATAACTATTATTATACGAGAATTCTGCTAACGGTAGATATTTATCCCATCCGTTTCCAAAATCGATCACACATGCCCTGAGCATGTCTTCGAGAGTCTGAATCGTTCTCTCACTCTGTCCATCGGTTTGTGGATGATATGCGGTACTCATATCCAACCGAGTTCCTAGTGCCTCCTGTAGTGATTGCCAAAATTTTGAAGTAAATCTACTATCACGATCGGATATAATGGAAATAGGTATTCCATGCCTTGAAACTATTTCCTTTATATATAATCGTAATAATTTCTCCATTCTATCTGTTTCCTTTATAGGCAAGAAATGTGCAGATTTGGTAAGACGATCAACAATTACCCAAATGGTGTCGTATCCCCAGGCAGTCTTTGGTAACTTCGTGATGAAATCCATGGTAATACCATCCCATTTCCATTCTGGGATTTCTGGTTGTTGAAGTAACCCTGACGGCTTTTGGTGTTCTGCTTTGACTTTGGAACAAGTTAAACATTCCCCAACATATGTTGCAACGTCTGTCTTCAAATTAGGCCACCAATAATGCGTCTTAAGATCTTGGTACATCTTTCCAACTCCAGGATGTATCGAATATCTTGTCTTATGTGCCTCGTTCAATATCAACTTTCTTAATCCACCCAACTTCGGTACCCAAATACGATTTGCAAAATATCGAATTCCATCTTCCCGCATAACGAGTTGCTTCTCATACTTCTTCATTATTTCATTTCCTATATTTTCTTTAGTAAGTGCTTCTCGTTGAACTTCTTTGATTTGTGAGTTGAGATTCATGCGAATTTTTATGTTCATCGCTCGTACTCGAATTGGTTCTCGTTCCTTTCTGCTTAGAGCATCGGCCACCACGTTCGCTTTCCCGGAATGATAACGAATTTCACAATCATAGTCATTTATTAACTCGACCCACCTACGTTGCCTCATGTTCAATTGTTTTTGATCGAAAATATGTTGAAGGCTTTTATGATCAGTAAACACAGTGAATTTAACCCCATACAAGTAGTGTCTCCACATCTTCAATGCAAACACGACTGCTCCCAATTCTAGATCATGCGTCGTATAATTTCGCTCGTGAATCTTCAATTGTCGGGATGCGAATGCAATAACTTTCTTCCGTTGCATAAGAACACAACTAAAACCTTGTCGCGAAGCGTCACAATATATTTCAAAATCATCGTTCCCTTCAGGTAACGATAAAATAGGCGCCGTAGTTAACTTCTTCTTCAATAATTGAAATGCGTTCTCCTGCTCCGAGGTCCATTCGTATTTCTTCCCTTTTTGCGTTAATGCTGTCAACGGCTTAGCTATTCGAGAAAAATCTTGAATAAACCTTCTATAATAACCGGCTAAACCCAAAAATTGGCGTATCTGCGTTGGTGTCTTAGGAGTCTCCCATTTTTCAATAGCTTCAGTTTTTGCTGGATCAACCTGAATTCCTTCGCTATTAACAACGTGACCAAGAAATTGCACTTCTTTCAACCAGAAAGCACACTTAGAAAATTTAGCATAAAGTTGTTCTTTTCTCAACAATTCCAGTATCAACCTTAAATGCTCTTCATGCTCTTGCTCACTCTTGGAATAGATAAGAATATCATCAATGAAAACGATAACAAACTTATCTAAATACGGACTACAAACTCGATTCATGAGGTCCATGAATACAGCTGGCGCATTCGTCAATCCAAACGGCATAACCAAAAATTCGTAATGACCATAACGTGTCCGAAAAGCAGTTTTCGGAATATCCTCTTCTTTGACGCGTAGTTGATGATAGCCCGATCTTAAGTCGATTTTTGAATAAACACATGATCCTTGCAATTGATCAAATAAGTCATCAATTCTCGGTAGTGGATACCGATTCTTGATAGTTAACTTATTTAATTCACGATAATCTATACACATCCTGAAAGATCCATCTTTCTTCTTAACAAACAAAATTGGAGCTCCCCACGGTGAAGTACTCGGTCGTATGAATCCACGGTCCAGTAATTCTTTTAACTGACTTTGAAGTTCTTTTAACTCGGACGGTGCAAGTCTATATGGAGCACGAGCCACTGGTGCAGCTCCTGGTACTAAATCTATTTGAAATTCTACCGATCTAAATGGAGGTAATCCCGGCAATTCTTCCGGAAAAACTTCAGGAAAATCTCTTGCCACAGGCACGTCGTTGATGCACTTTTCTTTCTTTTCGACTTTATTAACATGTGCTAAAATAGCGTAACATCCCTTTTCTAAACACTTCTTGGCTTTCAAACAGCTAATGAGTTTTAGCTTTGAATTACCCTTCTCTCCATAAATCATCACTGGCATTTTATCCTTACCAGGAATACGAATTGCCTTCTTGGCACAAACAACTTCCGCTCCTATTTTGGACATCCAGTCCATGCCAACTATTACATCAAAACCTCCTAATTCTACGGGTATTAAGTCGATTTTAAACGTTTCTCCGGCTAGATTTATTTCACAATCACGACAAATTTTATCGGCTTTAATTAGCTTACCATTAGCTAACTCAATCAAGTACTTAGCATCTAGAGGTAATGATGAACAATTCAATTTAGTGTAAAAATTTCTACACACATAACTTCTATCGGCGCCAGTATCAAATAAAATAGATGCTGATAAGTTATTAATGGTAAACGTACCCGTAACAAGCTCCGGGTCTTCTCGTGCCTCTCTAGCATTAATAACAAACGCTCTTCCACGTGCAGGTCCGCCATTCTGATTCGGGCACTGGCTCTTATAATGACCTTGTTTTCCACACCCAAAACAAGTAATGTTAGCTAAAGCAGTTCTATTTGCGTTGGTGGCAGGAGTCTTGTTACCATTTGCATTTGTAACGAGAGCCTTACAATCTTCAGCAAGATGTCCCTGTCTATTGCATTTAGTGCACAACACACTACAGTAACCAAAATGATGTTTGTGACAACGGTTGCATAAAGGACTTTGTCCTTTGTAACCAAAGCCTGAACCGCTACCCGCACCTTTCGTGGTTTCTTGTTTCATATAAGGTTGTTGTTGGTTACCTTGATCATAACCTCCATTCCACTTTTTCTTGTTCCCCAATACCTTCACCTCAGTATTGAATGCTTTCTTGTCCAAAATGACCTGATCCATTAGCTCGTTTGCCATGGTTATAGCTTCATGAATTGTCTTAGGTTTCGATGCTGTAACGTTTGCCTTGACCTTTTTGGGCAAACCACCTTTGTACATTTCAATCTTCCGTGCTTCGGTTGGAACCAATTCAGGACATAGCAAAACTAATTCCATGAATCGCTGGTTGTAGTTGGTGATTTCAGTACCAACCACCTTCAAACTTCGTAACTCATCTTCTAACTTAATAACCTCATTCCTTGGACAATACTCGGTGATTATCATTGCTTTGAATTCTTCCCATGGAATATCATAAGCTACATCTCCTCCTACCGCCTTCACATAATTCTTCCACCATGTGAGTGCACTATCTTGTAAAGTGCACGATGCAAACTTGGTCATGTCTTTTTCATCACAACCGCTGATTTTGAACACCGTCTCCATCTTTTCTATCCATCGGGTTAAACCGATAGGTCCTTCCGTTCCACTGAATGATGATGGCTTGCAAGCTTGGAACGTCTTGTAGGAGCATCCTACACGAGGATTTGGATTAACTGCAGCAGCTCTTGCAGCCTCAACCCATAACATTCTGTCGTTCACTCGCTGGTTGATGAGTTCCTCGAGTTCTTGTTCCGTCATTCGATTCAATCGCGCCATTTCCTAATGAAAGAAAATAATTATTCACATGGATTATTATAGATGTAGTGTGTATTTATAGTACATTATAGCTTATTAATAATATGAACTAGGTATTATTATAAAAGCCTTTTCTTCTTATTAGCGTTTTATAATTATATCTTGGGTAGTACCTACCCGTTAATGTTCATACTTAATAGCTTAGTACAGAATCAATTACTACAATCTAAATAATACTTAACCATGGAAAATTATTGCATTTCATACTTCAATATTTTACATATGCTTATCTTACATCGAACATTAAGCAAACCACACTATTAATATTATACAAAACATTATTCGGTTCCATGGTTTGACACAGCAGCGCATCGTTTGATCTATTTTCTAGGACGTTTAGACACAAAGATTTGCTTAACGCTTATCCTAACTGTCTGCCTATATTTTGGCTGTGGGACTGAAGAACTGGATGCCGGGACAGAACGAATAGGAATAGCGGGGATAGGGGTGGTAGTGTTGAGTGGAATTGGTGCCACATCATTCTCATTAAACTCGGGATTTGGATTTTCTAATTCATTAGCCTTTCGTTTCTTTCCTAGTTCAAACTCGTCTTTTGTAATTTCCTGTATTTCTTCCTCGGGTTCACTTTCCTCCTCGGGTTCACTTTCCTCCTCGGGTTCACTTTCCTCCTCGGGTTCACTTTCCGATATTTCTATAGTTGGTTCATCCGGAAATTGTGAGTCTTCCCCAAGGATATCATTTTCGTCATCGGACAGGTTAATGACTGGAACGCCATCTGAAGATTCTGATTCGGAGTCGTTGATTGTGATAACAATTTTTGAGCTCGACATCTATCACACAACAACTAACCCATTAGTACTTATATAATATTTACATATAAATTTTAACCAACAGTGATAAGCAATGGTTTTTTTTTTAAATCAGACCCGGTCAAAGTCCAGACTTACTAATGTATCCTAACGGCTTCTCGGTTAGACACACTAATGCAGACCTGGTTCGCTAAGACCAACGCTCTGATACCACATGTCATAACCCGTCCTTAACCATAAGAACGTGTTAGATAACGTATGATTTCATTGCGAGGTATTGACCTCTATATGCGACATTTTTTTAAAAAGGAAAACTGCATATATTATACATTACAAACCAAACCATTATTTTTGTACAAGCTTTAGACAATAAAAAGATGATTATCGTTTAACGATAATCTTCGACTTACAAACTTTACAAATGATAATAACAACACGATTTCTAGCATATTTTACAACACACGTCCTCGGATATGCAGTTTTATTTTTGACACAAATATGAGTACGCATGATCCTGCTTAGATTCAACATAATGCAGCGGAAGCTTTAATTATCACCTGAGAATAAACATGTTTAAAAACGTCAACATAAAGTTGGTGAGATATAGGTTTAGTGCGCAGCAATATATATATATAGACCACAAGATTTCGTATATAAACATTTCAATAAAAATATTCTAAGTGGTTGAGCACTTGGTAACCATACTTAACATTTTCACGTCGCATATTCCCTTTAATATGAAATCTTACTACACCGTACCAAGTGTAGTCACAAAACGAAGTACTGTGCAACCGTTGAATACTGGTCGTCCAGTCCGATTGGGGTTGTCAGGCCCGATAGATCTATCAACAGGATTCGCGTTTACAATACCGCTGTAAATATTAGTTACCAAGCTACAGGGAAGTATGCCAGTGGTACAACTCAACGTAGAACATATTTTTCAGTTACTTGTGTCCATATCGTAAAACATAAAATACATGTATTCTCATCCCGAAATATTTAGAGTTTAAAAGTGGGACTATATACTCACTCTTGTCTTGATGATATAAATAATTTGACTCGGTCTTCCGGTTGATATCACGAACCTATCCATATATAATATATCAATATGTTTTCATTTTTAAACAAACGTTATAAATATATACTTGTTATACTTTTAATACTTTGAATAATTCCTTAGTCCGTAGTTAGCAGTCCGATGTTAGTAATTCAATTTTTAATGGTTCATTTTTAGATGTTTAATATACCCGCAATAAACAAAACCCCCAACGAAATAAATAAAACCCCATCGTATATGTATTGGTCGAGATTAATCTTGACCCATGGTACCGGTGTTGTCAAATGACGTGTTGCGTACATAAAGTACCGGTGTTGTCAAATGACGTGTTGCGTACAATCATGGGATCTTATGATTAATCTTCTCGTGTTGTTTACGGGTGATCCTGAACCATATAAAATTGAATTATAAGTACATATATATAAAATATCATGTTATCTTAGAAATATGTGATTTATATCATTTTTTTCCAATTGATCCCGTAGTTGAAATGATCTAGGATAACCAATTTTGTTTCGGTCATAGTTTCTTCGTTACAAATCCGTTTTCGTTGATTCAAATTGCCATCTTCTTGGATCGAGTTCTTCTTTAAGACTATGAACTGTAAATACCTTGGTTTGTATTCAAAATCATACGGCATAAGTGAAACATTAGTGAAACATATGAAGTTAAACATTTTTGTTACAACAAAATCATTTAATGACCATTTTTCTAAAAATACTTATACTTTGAAAAACCAAGTTTTACCTTGTTAAATTAGTATATACATAAGTTATATTACAGGTCTTGAAGTATTTTAAAAGTTAAGTTAGAAGGATCTATTTAGTTTGCAAACAAGTTTGAAAACATTCAAACTATGTTCTTGTTGTTAAACTTTTGTACCACAAAATAAGATAGCTATATATATATGAATCGAATAAGGTTATGAACATAGTTACTACCTCAAGTTCCTTGGATAAGTTTGCTGTAAAAGAGGAGTAAGAAGCTAGAATCAAAAGGGTGATAGAAGTGGATGAAAGATTGGAAGTAAGTTGGTGTTCTTGGAGGGTTTTCTTGAAGTGTTTTTGTATGGTTTTCTTATGGTGTTTTAGTATGGTTTTTGAAGCTAGATCTTCAAGGTAAGTTGCTGAATTGTTATGGAGTTTAAGACTCTTGAATGTGTGTGTGTTTTTAGCTAGAGATTGGAAGTAAAAATGAACTAAAATGATGATACATATATACACCATAAAAAACGTGTTTCATGGGCATACATGGACAAATTTTAGTTTGTAATCTTGCTAATTAGTCTTGCAATCATACAAAAGTAATTACCTAGCTCTAAGGGCATGAATAATGGCTGGTTAGGTGGTGATTTTGATGTGTATTTACTATTAGTAAATACGTATAGGAGCTAGGTATGATACGAGTACAATACTCTAGGTATACGTATAGAAATTTTGTGAAAAATGAAATGAGGATTCAAATATAGCTATCTTTTGTGAATACACTTATATGGTTTTATGTATTTAAGTTCTTTAAAAGTAATTAAATACATTACTTATACAATATATGTATAACATTATAAGTCTTAAGTATATATGTCAAATAACGTTACGTATTGTTATCGTTTTGAAAACTTAAGTTAGTAGTTTCAAAATACACATATAACTTGTTGTTATTAATATAAAATGAGATATTAAATCATTCTTTAATCATGTTAAATATGTATATATACATATATATACACAGACGTATAATTATCATATATTGTATAGTTCGTGATATCATCGGTCAAACTAGACGGTCAAACGTTGTATAAAACTCTTTTCGGAAATATAAGTCTCAACAATTTGGATTACTTATCATGTTGGTAAGGTTTAATTTATGTAAATATCAATCTTATAAGTATAGAACGATCGAAAAAGTGCGGGTCGTTACAGTACCAAACCTCTCTTAGAGTTTTCCATATTGAACCTTTTCAAGATTTTATCAATGTATGTACTTTGACTTAAACCTATCAATCTTTTGGATCTATTCCTATAGATCCCTATCCCCAATATGTATTGTGCATCTCCAAGATCCTTAATGGAGAAGCAACTCTTTAGCCAAGTTTTGACTCCTTGCATTGTGGTAATATCATTCCCAAATAATAATATATCATCCACATATAGTACAAGGAACATGATAGTGCTCCCACTAGCTTTCTTATATACACAAGCTTCATCACCATTTTTAATGAAGCCAAATTTCTCGGCTTCCTCATTAAAACGATGATTCCACATTCTAGATGCTTGTTTCAATCCGTAGATTGACTTCTTTAACTTGCATACCTTTTTAGGATATTTTGGATCAACAAAACCTTCAGGCTGGACCATATAGACATCTTCCATAAGATATCCATTTAGGAAAGCGGTTTTGACATCCATTTGCCATATTTCATAGTCGTAGTGAGCAGCAATGGCAAATAATATCCTAATAGACTTTAGCATTGCCACAGGCGAGAAAGTTTCATCATAATCAACCCCTTGAGTTTGAGTGAAACCTTTTGCAACAAGTCTAGCTTTATATGTATCCAAGTTTCCATGTATGTCGGTTTTCATTTTGAAAAGCCATTTGCAATCAACTAGCTTAGAGCTAGGAGGTTGCTCAACAAGTTCCCACACTTGGTTTTCATACATGGATTGCATCTCGGCGTTCATGGCTTCCTGCCATTTATCTTTATCAATCCTTGATAAAGCATCTTGGTAGTTTGTTGGTTCATCCAAATCAACCGTATAGCAACCATCTATGAGAAACCCATATCTCTCAGGAGGATTGCTAATCCTACCAGATCTACGAATGTCTTGTGTATTTTGATCATCCATTTGATCACTATCAACATTTTCATGTTGAGTGCTAGTGTCAACCAATTATGTATCATCTACTTGATCTTGAACCTCTTCAAGATCTATCTTCCTTTCACTATTTCCTTCCATTAGGAACTTAGTTTCAAGGAATTCTGCCTTCCGAGCAATAAATACATTCTGCTCGGATGGATCATAGAAATAGTATCCCATATCATCCTTGGGATATCCTATGAAGATACACTTCGTGGATCGAGCATTCAACTTATTAGGGACGTAACGCTTAGGATAAGCTTCACATCCCCATACTTTTAAGTATGATAGAGATAGAGGTTTACCAAACCACATCTCGTGAGGAGTTCGTTCCACTTTCTTGGTTGGGGCCATATTTAAAATACGAGCCGCGGAGCTTAGACAATAACCCCAAAATGATAGAGGCAACGAGCTTCTTGCCATCATAGATCGAACCATATCCATTAGGGTTCGGTTCCTCCTTTCGGAAACTCCATTAAGTTGGGGTGTTCCGGGTGGAGTAAGTTGTGAGATAATCCCACAACTCCTAAGATGATCTTGGAAGGCATCGCTTAGGTATTCACCTCCTCTATCGGTACGTAGTACCTTAATTGTCTTATTGAGTTGATTTTGTACTTCGTTTTGATATTCTTTGAATGCTTCAAACGTTTCGTCCTTGTGTCTTAATAAGTAGACATATCCGAAACGACTAAAGTCATCAATGAAAGTAAGAAAGTATCTTTCACCTTTCCTTGTCATGGGTTTAAAGGGTCCACATACATCCGAATGTATTAATCCCAATAAATCTTTAGCCCTTTCATAGGTCCCTTTGAAAGGTGCTTTAGTCATCTTGCCTTGTAAACAAGATTCACATACTTCAAACGAATCCATTTCATTTGATTTCAAAAGTCCATTCTTTTGAAGTGTATGTATTCGGTTCTTGTTTATGTGACCAAGGCGACAATGCCATAAGTAGGAATCACTCAAATCCCTTTTGAGTTTTTTGGTGCTTGTATGGTACATTGAGCTACTAGATGATGTGTCATCATGAACCAATTCATAAATTCCATTTGAAGGCGAAGCCTTGAAATAGAATACATTATCTTTAGAAACATGAATATCATCATCAATAAAATTAACAACGTAACCACATTGTTTTAAGCGAGAAATAGAAATAATGTTTCTACACAAATCCGGAGCATACAAAACATTTTCTAAAATAAGTTCCAATCCGCTTGGAAGCTTCAAAATAAAATCTCCTTGAGCTTTAACATGCACCTTTGCACCATTGCCCATATAGAGACTTGATGTTCCCGCCTCATGATCACTTCTTTTGAACCCCTGCAAAGAATTGCAAATATGAGTTCCACATCCAGTGTCTAATACCCATGTATTAGAAGAAGTAATACTTAGCTCTATATATACCATATATATATTACCTGAGGTTTGCCCTGCATCCCTCTTATCCTTCAACTCCTTAAGATAGATCGGACAGTTTCGTTTCCAATGACCCATTTCACCGCAACCGAAACATGGGTCTTCCTTGGGGTTTGCCTTCTCGGCTACCTTTTGCTTCTTAGCCTTGTTGATGGTTGGGGTAACCATCTTCCCTTTCCCTTTGCCTTGGTAAGCGGGTCCTTTTCTCTTAGCCACCTTTGGCTTAGAGGTCTTACCTTTGGACCCACCTTGATCGATTGCTAACACGGGTAAAGCCCTTTTACCCATGCTAGTTTCCGCCGTTCTAAGCATACCGTGAAGCTCACCTATGCTCTTATCCATCCCATTCATATTGTAATTAATTACAAATTGATCAAACCTTTTTGATAGGGAGTTTAGGATAAGATCGGTGGCTAACTCATTAGATATGTTTAGGTTAAGACGGTTAGCACGATCGATAAGGCTTTTCATCTTAAGTACATAAGATGAAACCGATTGGGTATCGTCCATACGACAAGCATGTAGCGCTCGAACCGTTTCGAAGCGTTCGACACGCGCTTGTTGAAGGAACATCTCCTTCAATTGCGTTATCATGTCGTATGCACTATGATGTTCGAAATCCTTTTGGAGTTCGGGTATCATAGTCCCAAGCATTAAGCATGAGACTTGAAGGGAGTCGTGGCAATACTTATCGTAAGAGGCCATTGCCTCCACATCATTCTCATCCGGTTGATCGGGAATGGGGTCCTCAAGTACATACGCTTTATCCTCTTGTTTGAGGACAATCCGAAGATTGCGGAACCAATCCATAAAGTTGGTATGGTTGAGTTTGTCTTTCTCTAAGAGAGACCTTAATGATAGGTGGTTTAGGTTAAGTGGTGCGTTTTGCATGTTGTTGTTGTTATTGGCGGCCATCTACAAAATTCAACAAAGTTCTTTTAAGTATCGATTTTAAATTTAATAAACAATACCCTCTTATTTTTAATTGTTTTATTAAATCTTAGAATCCAACGGTAAATCAAATTTCAGTTAGGTGACCTTTATCCCGTCATTTGATTTAGCTAGGTAGTCATTTATGTGACAATTGCAATCCTTTTGCAACTTCTAAGTTATGGGATCATGCAATCCTTTTGCATGGCATATTTATCCCATCAACGCCTATTTGTTCCTCATGCTTCGGTGACCCTAAGTTCATGATTCCTAAATCAAGTCGTCCTACTTGTGTAAACATGTAGACTTAACATACAAGTGGTTAGGTGACCTTTATCCCACATGTATGCGAAGTGTACCTTATTCATATTAGTTCACTCATGACGGTTAGGTGACCTTTATCCCATCAAGAGATTCCTAATATGTCTAAGTGTTTTCACAAAAGGATGGCGTTTAACTTGTTTACCTTGTTTTAGTTAAGGGATTTTAAGTTTTCATAAATTCTAGTTTAAGAAAACATTTGCCATACACCAACATGCATTTGGTGTATAGTTCATTATGAAAAGCCAATTTCATGTCTATAAACCATTTTATATATATGATCCTTATCATGATCTTAATAACCGTTTATTAATGTCCTTTTAGCCATTTCAATTTAACCATTTTAAATTGTCGTTTTGCATGTGATTAATAACGTCTAATTTAACCAATTAAATTTTAGTTTTGTTTGTTGTTAACTTGTGTGATTAACTTGTAGCATACAAACACACAATCCACAATCATACAAGAAATTAAAACAACCACGCATGCAAAACAAAGATGTTCACAATCTAGCCATTTTGGTAGGCATTTGTTTAGCCGAAAACAAATGCCACCGGTTAAGGGGTTATAACTCAAAGTTAGAGATTTCAAAATCTCCCACTCAATCTTGCATCCAAATGCTTCTTCTTGTGTTCTTCATCTTGCATCTTCATCTTTTACAAAAAAATATATCCTAATACATTTTTCTCTAAAAAATGAAAATACAACCTAATCTATTTTACATACCAAATATAAAATAAATTACATAACCAAATGAATTATTACATGCCAAATGAATAAATATTATTACAAACCAATTGAATAAATATCAATCAACCATGCATGCAACCAAACACAAGGTCAAGGCTTAGATTGTGAACATCATCAACATAAGTGATAGGCAATACAGAATCACAAGTGATTGGCAATACAGAATCACAAGTGATCGGCAACACAGAATCACAAGTGATCTGCAACACAGAATCACAAGTGATTGGCAATACAGAATCACAAGTGATCGGCAACACAGAATCACAAGTGATTGGCAGTACAGAATCACAAGTGATTTGTAGTACAGAATGCAGAATCACAAGTGATTTTGGCCAAAATGACAACCACCCAAAACCGAAAATTTTACATTCTACTTCATGCATGTTCATAGAATGCAAAATTATAGTGGGTTTAATAACCATCTCGAAGCATATTTCAACAACTTCGGCTCTAGATACCATTGTTGGGATTTAACAAGTTTCATGATACTTAAAACCTTTTAAGAAACTTATCAAAGCGGAAGCAAGTTAGTTACATTTTATCTTGTTAAACTTTAAACCAATTTAAAGCTAAATCCCATTTGGATCAAGTTGTGAACATATGCTTACTAATTAAAAGGAAGGGAGTGATTTAATACCTCCTCAAAACAAGTTTGAGGGTTCTTTAAAATGAGCAGAAAGTTTGAAGGAGAATGGTGATGAAATAGCCTTCAACTTGAACCTTCAAGTGTTGTAAACTCCAACCCTTTGATGCTCCAACACCACCCTTGAACTTGTTAAAGTTTAAGACCCTTAAACACTTTGTAATCAAGCTAGAAACCAAGTTGTTGTTGCTGAGAATTCGAACAGCAGGTAGTTTAATTTGATGGTGAATGCAAGCCTCAAAACAATGAGACCTCAAGGGATTATACCCCAAGCCTTTACCCAACACCTAATACAATGGTTAGGATTTAATGACACTTGAAGCTAAGCTTTCAAACAAGCTCAAGAACACTTTCTTTACCCTAAATATTTCGGCCAGACTGCCCAGCAGAAAATTGAGAGAGTGTTGTCACTTTTTCTTAGTGTTTGAATGCTTGTATATCTTCTCTTACTTGAGTCAAAACATTGGTAGAAATGTTAAGCATGCACATGAGGAGTTGTGTACTCTTGAAAGTCCCAAACAAGCATGGGTGAGTCCAATTTTTTTATGCAAAACCTTTACCCATCAAGCAATATAAAAAAAATATGTAATTTTTATATAAAACTTGTTATTTGTTTGGTTACTTTCATTTTATAAACCATTTTATAAAATATAACACAACTTAATTATTTAAAACTTATAAATAATTAAATCCTTATCATATATAAATTATCCAAATAATTTATCTCAAGTGATTATATTTTAGAAAACCGATTTTCTAAAATCCAAGTGTTGCGTATTCATTTAATGATCCATTCATTAAGATTAAATACGATTAAGGTGTCGGTAAGCTTGTTATTGGGTATGACCCGACTTGGATCATAACACGTCAGCCACGTTAATTTAATATGTCTCTCGGGCATACGAAATACCTTCAAGTAGTCCTAGTAAAACCAGAATGCATGACTTGTTTCTGGACGTATGAATTACGCGTCTTTATTGCCTTTGCTGAACGACTTGTGTACTAGCTAGAATTGTCTTCACAACTATCTTGTATCAAAGTTATTGTGTGCTATATTTCATGCTTTATGTAAAATAAGCGGTATTGTAAGTTTGTAAAATATTGTATAAAAGTTGAACGCGAAATATTATTATAATCAGTTTTTCATATAGAATTGTAGTAGTTGAATTGTATATTAGCTACTAAGTATGAACTTAACGGGTAGGTACTACCCGAATTTAAACTTATAAAACGCTAATATGAAGAAAAAGCTTTTATAAATGAGTTCATATTATGCTACGAAATACTATTAACTACTCTTAATATTCTGTATGATTAACTTGTTCCATTTAACTATTTTGAAGGAAATGGCACCGACTACTCGACACACCGTGAATATGAATGAAGAGGAATTCCGTACTTTTCTAGCTTCAAACATAGCCGCAGTACAGGCTGCGCTACATACCAACAATAACCTTGGATCTAGCAGTACAGGAAATCGTGTAGGATGCACCTACAAAGAATTCACTGCCTGCAAACCTTTGGAATTTGATGGAACCGAAGGACCGATCGGATTGAAACGGTGGACCGAGAAGGTTGAATCGGTGTTTGCCATAAGTAAGTGTACTGAAGAGGACAAAGTGAAGTACGCTACGCATACCTTCACAGGTTCTGCGTTAACATGGTGGAATACCTATCTAGAGCAAGTGGGACAAGATGATGCGTACGCACTACCGTGGTCAGCATTCAAGCACTTGATGAACGAGAAGTACCGTCCCAGAACCGAGGTCAATAAGCTCAAGACAGAACTTAGAGGGTTACGAACCCAAGGATTTGATATTACCACGTACGAAAGACGATTCACAGAATTGTGCCTATTGTGTCCGGGAGCATTCGAAGATGAGGAAGAGAAGATCGACGCGTTTGTGAAAGGATTACCAGAAAGAATCCAAGAAGATATAAGTTCACACGAGCCCGCCTCCATACAACAGGCATGTAGAATGGCTCACAAACTAGTGAACCAGATTGAAGAAAGAATTAAAGAACAGACTGCTGAAGAGGCCAATGTGAAGCAAGTCAAAAGAAAGTGGGAGGAAAATGGTGATAAGAATCACCAATACAACAACAACAATCGCAACATCAATCGCAACTACAACAAACGGCCCAACAACAACAACAACAACAACAACAACAACAGCAACTACAACAATCATCCCAACAACAATAATAACCGCAACAACAACAACAATCAGAAGCAGCTATGCCAAAGGTGTGAAAAGTATCACTCGGGATTCTGCACCAAATTTTGCAACAAGTGTAAAAGAAATGGTCATAGCGCGGCGAAGTGTGAGGTCTACGGACCAGGGGTTAATAGAACGAAAGGAACAAATGGTGTCGGAACGAGTAATGGCGGAGCAAGTAGTGTCGGAGCAAGTTATGCCAATGTAGTTTGTTATAAATGTGGAAAACCGGGCCACATTATTAGAAATTGCCCGAACCAGGAGAACACGAATGGACAAGGCAGCGGAAGAGTTTTCAATATTAATGCGGTAGAGGCACAGGAAGACCCGGAGCTTGTTACGGGTACGTTTCTTATTGACAATAAATCTGCTTACGTTTTATTTGATTCGGGTGCGGATAGAAGCTATATGAGTAGATATTTTTGTGCTAAATTAAGTTGTCCATTGACGCCTTTGGATAGTAAATTTTTACTCGAATTAGCAAATGGTAAATTAATTTCAGCAGATAATATATGTCGGAATCGAGAAATTAAACTGGTTAGCGAAACATTTAAGATTGATTTGATACCAGTAGAGTTAGGGAGTTTTGATGTGATAATCGGTATGGACTGGTTGAAAGAAGTGAAAGCGGAGATCGTTTGTTACAAAAATGCAATTCGCATTATACGAGAAAAAGGAAAACCCTTAATGGTGTACGGAGAAAAGGGCAACACGAAGCTACATCTTATTAGTAATTTGAAGGCACAAAAACTAATAAGAAAAGGTTGCTATGCTGTTCTAGCACACGTCGAGAAAGTACAAACTGAAGAAAAGAGCATCAATGATGTTCCCATTGCAAAAGAATTTCCCGATGTATTTCCGAAAGAATTACCGGGATTACCCCCACATCGATCCGTTGAATTTCAAATAGATCTTGTACCAGGAGCTGCACCAATAGCTCGTGCTCCTTACAGACTCGCACCCAGCGAGATGAAAGAACTGCAAAGCCAATTACAAGAACTTTTAGAGCGTGGTTTCATTCGACCAAGCACATCACCGTGGGGAGCTCCTGTTTTGTTTGTCAAGAAGAAAGATGGTACATTCAGGTTGTGTATCGACTACCGAGAGTTGAACAAACTTACCATCAAGAACCGCTACCCACTACCGAGAATCGACGACTTATTTGATCAACTACAAGGCTCGTCTGTTTATTCAAAGATTGACTTACGTTCCGGGTATCATCAAATGCGGGTGAAAGAAGATGATATTCCAAAGACTGCTTTCAGAATACGTTACGGTCATTACGAGTTTATGGTCATGCCGTTTGGTTTAACTAATGCACCAGCTGTGTTCATGGACCTTATGAACCGAGTGTGTGGACCATACCTTGACAAGTTTGTCATTGTTTTCATTGATGACATACTTATTTACTCAAAGAATGACCAAGAACACGGTGAACATTTGAGAAAGGTGTTAGAAGTATTGAGGAAGGAAGAATTGTACGCTAAGTTTTCAAAGTGTGCATTTTGGTTGGAAGAAGTTCAATTCCTCGGTCACATAGTGAACAAAGAAGGTATTAAGGTGGATCCGGCAAAGATAGAAACTGTTGAAAAGTGGGAAACCCCGAAAACTCCGAAACACATACGCCAGTTTTTAGGACTAGCTGGTTACTACAGAAGGTTCATCCAAGACTTTTCCAGAATAGCAAAACCCTTGACTGCATTAACGCATAAAGGGAAGAAATTTGAATGGAATGATGAACAAGAGAAAGCGTTTCAGTTATTAAAGAAAAAGCTAACTACGGCACCTATATTGTCATTGCCTGAAGGGAATGATGATTTTGTGATTTATTGTGATGCATCAAAGCAAGGTCTCGGTTGTGTATTAATGCAACGAACGAAGGTGATTGCTTATGCGTCTAGACAATTGAAGATTCACGAACAAAATTATACGACGCATGATTTGGAATTAGGCGCGGTTGTTTTTGCATTAAAGACTTGGAGGCACTACTTATATGGGGTCAAAAGTATTATATATACCGACCACAAAAGTCTTCAACACATATTTAATCAGAAACAACTGAATATGAGGCAGCGTAGGTGGATTGAATTATTGAATGATTACGACTTTGAGATTCGTTACCACCCGGGAAAGGCAAATGTGGTAGCCGATGCCTTGAGCAGGAAGGACAGAGAACCCATTCGAGTAAAATCTATGAATATAATGATTCATAATAACATTACTACTCAAATAAAGGAGGCGCAACAAGGAGTTTTAAAAGAGGGAAATTTAAAGGATGAAATACCCAAAGGATCGGAGAAGCATCTTAATATTTGGGAAGACGGAACCCGGTATAGGGCTGAAAGGATTTGGGTACCAAAATTTGGAGATATGAGAGAAATGGTACTTAGAGAAGCTCATAAAACCAGATACTCAATACATCCTGGAACGGGGAAGATGTACAAGGATCTCAAGAAACATTTTTGGTGGCCGGGTATGAAAGCCGATGTTGCTAAATACGTAGGAGAATGTTTGACGTGTTCTAAGGTCAAAGCTGAGCATCAGAAACCATCAGGTCTACTTCAACAACCCGAAATCCCGGAATGGAAATGGGAAAACATTACCATGGATTTCATCACTAAATTGCCAAGGACTGCAAGTGGTTTTGATACTATTTGGGTAATAGTTGATCGTCTCACCAAATCAGCACACTTCCTACCAATAAGAGAAGATGACAAGATGGAGAAGTTAGCACGACTGTATTTGAAGGAAGTCGTCTCCAGACATGGAATACCAATCTCTATTATCTCTGATAGGGATGGCAGATTTATTTCAAGATTCTGGCAGACATTACAGCAAGCATTAGGAACTCGTCTAGACATGAGTACTGCCTATCATCCACAAACTGATGGGCAGAGCGAAAGGACGATACAAACGCTTGAAGACATGCTACGAGCATGTGTTATTGATTTCGGAAACAGTTGGGATCGACATCTACCGTTAGCAGAATTTTCCTACAACAACAGCTACCATTCAAGCATTGAGATGGCGCCGTTTGAAGCACTTTATGGTAGAAAGTGCAGGTCTTCGATTTGTTGGAGTGAAGTGGGGGATAGACAGATTACGGGTCCGGAGATTATACAAGAAACTACCGAGAAGATCATCCAAATTCAACAACGGTTGAAAACCGCCCAAAGTCGACAAAAGAGCTACGCTGACATTAAAAGAAAAGATATAGAATTTGAAATTGGAGAGATGGTCATGCTTAAAGTTGCACCTTGGAAAGGCGTTGTTCGATTTGGTAAACGAGGGAAATTAAATCCAAGGTATATTGGACCATTCAAGATTATTGATCGTGTCGGACCAGTAGCTTACCGACTAGAGTTACCTCAACAACTCGCGGCTATACATAACACTTTCCACGTCTCGAATTTGAAGAAATGTTTTGCTAAAGAAGATCTCACTATTCCGTTAGATGAAATCCAAATCAACGAAAAACTCCAATTCATCGAAGAACCCGTCGAAATAATGGATCGTGAGGTTAAAAGACTTAAGCAAAACAAGATACCAATTGTTAAGGTTCGATGGAATGCTCGTAGAGGACCCGAGTTCACCTGGGAGCGTGAAGATCAGATGAAGAAGAAATACCCGCATCTATTTCCAGAAGATTCGTCAACACCTTCAACAGCTTAAAATTTCGGGACGAAATTTATTTAACGGGTAGGTACTGTAGTGACCCGAACTTTTCCATGTTTATATATATTAATTGAGATTGATGTTTACATGATTAAATGTTTCCAACATGTTAAGCAATCAAACTTGTTAAGACTTGATTAATTGAAATAGGTTTCATATAGACAATTGACCACCCAAGTTGATCGGTGATTCACGAACGTTAAAACTTGTAAAAACTATATGATGACATATATATGGATATATATATATATAGTTAACATGATACTATGATAAGAAAACATATCATAAAGTATATTAACAATGAACTACATATGTAAAAACAAGACTACTAACTTAATGATTTTTAAACGAGACATATATGTAACGATTATCGTTGTAAAGACATTTAATGTATATATATCATATTAAGAGATATTCATACATGATAATATCATGATAATATAATAATTTAAAATCTCATTTGATATTATAAACATTGGGTTAACAACATTTAACAAGATCGTTAACCTAAAGGTTTCAAAACAACACTTACATGTAACGACTAACGATGACTTAACGACTCAGTTAAAATGTATATACATGTAGTGTTTTAATATGTATTTATACACTTTTAAAAGACTTCAATACACTTATCAAAATACTTCTACTTAACAAAAATGCTTACAATTACATCCTCGTTCAGTTTCATCAACAATTCTACTCGTATGCACCCGTATTCGTACTCGTACAATACACAGCTTTTAGATGTATGTACTATTGGTATATACACTCCAATGATCAGCTCTTAGCAGCCCATGTGAGTCACCTAACACATGTGGGAACCATCATTTGGCAACTAGCATGAAATATCTCATAAAATTACAAAAATATGAGTAATCATTCATGACTTATTTACATGAAAACAAAATTACATATCCTTTATATCTAATCCATACACCAACGACCAAAAACACCTATAAACACTTTCATTCTTCAATTTTCTTCATCTAATTGATCTCTTTCAAGTTCTATCTTCAAGTTCTAAGTGTTCTTCATAAATTCCAAAAGTTCTAGTTTCATAAAATCAAGAATACTTTCAAGTTTGCTAGCTCACTTCCAATCTTGTAAGGTGATCATCCAACCTCAAGAAATCTTTGTTTCTTACAGTAGGTTATCATTCTAATACAAGGTAATAATCATATTCAAACTTTGGTTCAATTTCTATAACTATAACAATCTTATTTCAAGTGATGATCTTACTTGAACTTGTTTTCGTGTCATGATTCTGCTTCAAGAACTTAGAGCCATCCAAGGATCCATTGAAGCTAGATCCATTTTTCTCTTTTCCAGTAGGTTTATCCAACGAAATTAAGGTAGTAATGATGTTCATAACATCATTCGATTCATACATATAAAGCTATCTTATTCGAAGGTTTAAACTTGTAATCACTAGAACATAGTTTAGTTAATTCTAAACTTGTTCGCAAACAAAAGTTAATCCTTCTAACTTGACTTTTAAAATCAACTAAACACATGTTCTATATCTATATGATATGCTAACTTAATGATTTAAAACCTGGAAACACGAAAAACACTGTAAAACCGGATTTACGCCGTCGTAGTAACACCGCGGGCTGTTTTGGGTTAGTTAATTAAAAACTATGATAAACTTTGATTTAAAAGTTGTTATTCTGAGAAAATGATTTTTATTATGAACATGAAACTATATCCAAAAATTATGGTTAAACTCAAAGTGGAAGTATGTTTTCTAAAATGGTCATCTAGACGTCGTTCTTTCGACTGAAATGACTACCTTTACAAAAACGACTTGTAACTTATTTTTCCGACTATAAACCTATACTTTTTCTGTTTAGATTCATAAAATAGAGTTCAATATGAAACCATAGCAATTTGATTCACTCAAAACGGATTTAAAATGAAGAAGTTATGGGTAAAACAAGATTGGATAATTTTTTTCATTTTAGCTACGTGAAAATTGGTAACAAATCTATTCCAACCATAACTTAATCAACTTGTATTGTATATTATGTAATCTTGAGATACCATAGACACGTATACAATGTTTCGACCTATCATGTCGATACATCTATATATATTTCGGAACAACCATAGACACTCTATATGTGAATGTTGGAGTTAGCTATACAGGGTTGAGGTTGATTCCAAAATATATATAGTTTGAGTTGTGATCAATACTGAGATACGTATACACTGGGTCGTGGATTGATTCAAGATAATATTTATCGATTTATTTCTGTACATCTAACTGTGGACAACTAGTTATAGGTTACTAACGAGGACAGCTGACTTAATAAACTTAAAACATCAAAATATATTAAAAGTGTTGTAAATATATTTTGAACATACTTTAATATATATGTATATATTGTTATAGGTTCGTGAATCAACAGTGGCCAAGTTTTACTTCCTGACGAAGTAAAAATCTGTGAAAGTGAGTTATAGTCCCACTTTTAAAATCTAATATTTTTGGGATGAGAATACATGCAGGTTTTATAAATGATTTACAAAATAGACACAAGTACGTGAAACTACATTCTATGGTTGAATTATCGAAATCGAATATGCCCCTTTTTATTAAGTCTGGTAATCTAAGAATTAGGGAACAGACACCCTAATTGACGCGAATCCTAAAGATAGATCTATTGGGCCTAACAAACCCCATCCAAAGTACCGGATGCTTTAGTACTTCGAAATTTATATCATATCCGAAGGGTGTCCCGGAATGATGGGGATATTCTTATATATGCATCTTGTTATTGTCGGTTACCAGGTGTTCACCATATGAATGATTTTTATCTCTATGTATGGGATGTGTATTGAAATATGAAATCTTGTGGTCTATTGTTACGATTTGATATATATAGGTTAAACCTATAACTCACCAATATTTTTGTTGACGTTTTAAGCATGTTTATTCTCAGGTGATTATTAAGAGCTTCCGCTGTCGCATACTTAAATAAGGACAAGATTTGGAGTCCATGCTTGTATGATATTGTGTAAAAACTGCATTCAAGAAACTTATTTTGTTGTAACATATTTGTATTGTAAACCATTATGTAATGGTCGTGTGTAAACAGGATATTTTAGATTATCATTATTTGATAATCTACGTAAAGCTTTTTAAACCTTTATTGATGAAATAAAGGTTATGGTTTGTTTAAAAATGAATGCAGTCTTTGAAAAACGTCTCATATAGAGGTCAAAACCTCGCAACGAAATCAATTAATATGGAACGTTTTTAATCAATAAGAACGGGACATTTCATATACCAATAGTACATACATCTAAAAGCTGTATATTGTACGAGTACGAATACGGGTGCATACGAGTAGAATTGTTGATGAAACTGAACGAGGATGTAATTGTAAGCATTTTTGTTAAGTAGAAGTATTTTGATAAGTGTCTTGAAGTCTTTCAAAAGTGTATGAATACATATTAAAACACTACATGTATATACATTTTAACTGAGTCGTTAAGTCATCGTTAGTCGTTACATGTAAGTGTTGTTTTGAAACCTTTAGGTTAACGATCTTATTAAATGCTGTTAACCCAATGTTTATAATATCAAATGAGATTTTAAATTATTATATTATCATGATATTATTATGTACGAATATCTCTTAATATGATATATATACATTAAATGTCGTTACAACGATAATCGTTACATATATGTCTCGTTTCAAAATCATTAAGTTAGTAGTCTTGTTTTTACATATGTAGTTCATTATTAATATACTTAATGATATGTTTACTTATCATAATATCATGTTAACTATATATATAATCATATATATGTCATCATATAGTTTTTACAAGTTTTAACGTTCGTGAATCACCGGTCAACTTGGGTGGTCAATTGTCTATATGAAACCTATTTCAATTAATCAAGTCTTAACAAGTTTGATTGCTTAACATGTTGGAAACACTTAATCATGTAAATAATAATTTCATTTAATATATATATAAACATGGAAAAGTTCGGGTCACTACGAATATCCCCATCATTCCGGGACACCCTTCGGATATGATATAAATTACGAAGTACTAAAGTATCCAGTACTTTGAATGGGATTTGTTAGGCCCAATAGATCTATCTTTAGGATTCGCGTCAATTAGGGTGTCTGTTCCCTAATTCTTAGATTACCAGACTTAATAAAAAGGGCATATTCGATTTCGATAATTCAACCATAGAATGTAGTTTCACGTACTTGTGTCTATTTTGTAAATCATTTATAAAACATGCATGTATTCTCATCCCAAAAATATTAGATTTTAAAAGTGGGACTATAACTCACTTTCACAGATTTTTACTTCGTCGGGAAGTAAGACTTGGCCACTAGTCGATTCATGAACCTATAACAAATATGTACTTATATATCAAAGTATATTCAAAATATATTTACAACACTTTTAATACATTTTGATGTTTTAAGTTTATTAAGTCAGCTGTCCTCGTTAGTAACCTACAACTAGTTGTCCAACGTTAGATGTACAGAAAAAAAATTGATATATATTATCTTGAATCAATCCACGACCCAGTGTATACACGTCTCAGGCTAGATCACAACTCAAAGTATATATATTTTTGGAATCAACCTCAACCCTGTATAGCTAACTCCCACATTACTGTATATAGAGTGTCTATGGTTGTTCCAAATAATATATACACATGGGTCGATATGATATGTCAAAACATTTGCATACGTGTCTATGGTATCCCAAGATTATATAATATATTAGAATACATGTATAATATAATATAAGTTAACTAGGATATGATTAATATAGATTTGTTACCAATTTTTACGTTGCTACAACAAGAAAAATTATCCATTCTTGTTTTACCCATAACTTCTTCATTTTAAATCCGTTTTGAGTGAATCAAATTGGTATGGTTTCATATAGAACTCTATTTTATGAATCTAAACAAAAAAATTATAGGTTTATAGTCGGAAATATAAGTTACAAGTTGTTTTTGTAAAGGTAGTCATTTCAGTCGAAAGAACGACGTCTAGATGACCATTTTAGAAAACATACTTCCACTTTGAGTTTAATCATGATTTTTGGATATAGTTTCATGTTCATAAGAAAAATCATTTTCCCTGAAGAACAACTTTTAAATCAAAGTGTATCATAGTTTTTAATTAACTAACCCAAAACAGCCCACGGTGTTACTACGACGGCGTATGTCCGGTTTTATAGTGTTCTTCGTGTTTCCAGGTTTTAAATCATTAAGTTAGCATATCATATAGATATAGAAAATGTGTTTAGTTGATTTTAAAAGTCAAGTTAGAAGGATTAACTTTTGTTTGCGAACAAGTTTAGAATTAACTAAACTATGTTCTAGTGATTACAAGTTTAAACCTTCGAATAAGATAGCTTTATATGTATGAATCGAATGATGTTATGAACATCATTACTACCTCAAGTTTTCTGGATAAAGATACTGGAAATGAGAAAAATGGATCCAGCTTCAAAGGATCCTTGGATGGCTTGAAAGTTCTTGAAGCAGAATCATGACACGAAAACAAGTTCAAGTAAGATTTCCACTCGAAATAAGATTGTTATAGTTATAGAAATTGAATCAAAGTTTGAATATGAGTATTACCTTGTGTTAAAAAGATATCTTACTATAAATAAGAAAGATTTCTTGAGGTTGGATGATCACTCTACAAGATTGGAAGTAAGCTAGCAAACTTGGAAGTATTCTTGATTTTATGAAACTAGAACTTGTAGAATTTATGAAGAACACTTAGAACTTGAAGATAGAACTTGAGAGAGATCAATTAGATGAAGAAAATTGAAGAATGAAAGTTTTTGTAGGTGTTTTTGGTCGTTGGTGTATGGATTAGATTTATAGGATATGTAATTTTGTTTTCATGTAAATAAGTCATGAATGATTACTCATATTTTTGTAATTTTATGAGATATTTCATGCTAGTTGCCAAATGATGGTTCCCACATGTGTTAAGTGACTCACATGGGCTGCTAAGAGATGATCATTGGAGTATATATACCAATAGTACATACATTTAAAAGCTGTGTATTGTACGAGTACGAATACGGGTGCATACGAGTAGAATTGTTGATGAAACTGAACGAGGATGTAATTGTAAGCATTTTTGTTAAGTAGAAGTATTTTGATAAGTGTCTTGAAGTCTTTTAAAAGTGTATGAATTCATATTAAAACACTACATGTATATACATTTTAACTGAGTCGTTAAGTCATCGTTAGTCGTTACATGTAAGTGTTGTTTTGAAACCTTTAGGTTAACGATCTTGTTAAATGTTGTTAACCCATTGTTTATTAAATCAAATGAGATGTTAAATTATTACATTATCATGATATCATGATGTATTAATATATCTTAATATGATATATATACATTAAATGTCGTTACAACGATAATCGTTACATATATGTCTCGTTTCAAAATCATTAAGTTAGTAGTCTTAACAATATAATATCATGTTAACTATATATATATATCATTAAGTTTTTACATATGTAGTTCATTGATAATATACTTAATGATATGTTTACTTATTATAATATCATGTTAACTATATATATATATATCCATATATATGTCATCATATAGTTTTTACAAGTTTTAACGTTCGTGAATCGCCGGTCAACTTGGGTGGTCAATTGTCTATATGAAACCTATTTCAATTAATCAAGTCTTAACATGTTTGATTGCTTAACATGTTGGAAACACCTAATCATGTAAATAACAATTTCATTTAATATATATATAAAAATGGAAAAGTTCGGGTCACTACAGTACCTACCCGTTAAATAAATTTCGTCCCGAAATTTTAAGCAGTTGGAGGTGTTGACGTATCTTCTGGAAATAAATGCGGGTATTTCTTCTTCATCTGTTCTTCTCATTACCAGGTGAACTCGAGTCCTCTACGAGCATTCCATCGAACCTTAACAATTGGTATCTTATTTTGCTTAAGTCTTTTAACCTCACGATCCATTATTTCGACGGGTTCTTCGATGAATTGAAATTTTTCGTTGATTTGGATTTCATCTAATGGAATAGTGAGATCTTCTTTAGCAAAACATTTCTTCAAATTTGAGACGTGGAAAGTGTTATGTACAGCCGCGAGTTGTTGAGGTAACTCAAGTCGGTAAGCTACTGGTCCGACACGATCAATAATCTTGAATGGTCCAATATACCTTGGATTTAATTTCCCTCGTTTACCAAATCGAACAACACCTTTCCAAGGTGCAACCTTAAGCATGACCATCTCTCTAATTTCAAATTCTATATCTTTTCTTTTAATGTCGGCGTAGCTCTTTTGTCGACTTTGGGCGGTTTTCAACCGTTGTTGAATTTGGATGATCTTCTCGGTAGTTTCTTGTATTATCTCTGGACGCGTAATCTGTCTATCCCCCACTTCACTCCAACAAATCGAAGACCTGCACTTTCTACCATAAAGTACTTCAAACGGCGCCATCTCAATGCTTGAATGATAGCTGTTGTTGTAGGAATATTCTGCTAACGGTAGATGTCGATCCCAACTGTTTTCGAAATCAATAACACATGCTCGTAGCATGTCTTCAAGCGTTTGTATCGTTCTTTCACTCTGCCCATCAGTTTGTGGATGATAGGCAGTACTCATGTCTAGACGAGTTCTTAATGCTTGCTGTAATGTCTGCCAGAATCTTGAAATAAATCTGCCATCCCTATCAGAGATAATAGAGATTGGTATTCCATGTCTGGAGATGACTTCCTTCAAATACAGTCGTGCTAACTTCTCCATCTTGTCATCTTCTCTTATTGGCAGGAAGTGTGCTGATTTGGTGAGACGATCAACTATTACCCAAATAGTATCAAAACCACTTGCAGTCCTTGGCAATTTAGTGATGAAATCCATGGTAATGTTTTCCCATTTACATTCCGGGATTTCAGGTTGTTGTAGTAGACCTGATGGTTTCTGATGTTCACCTTTGACCTTAGAACACGTCAAACATTCTCCTACATATTTAGCAATATCGGCTTTCATACCTGGCCACCAAAAATGTTTCTTAAGATCCTTGTACATCTTCCCCGTTCCAGGATGTATTGAGTATCTGGTTTTATGAGCTTCTCTAAGCACCATTTCTCTCATATCTCCAAATTTTGGTACCCAAATTCTTTCAGCCCTATACCGGGTTCCGTCTTCCCGAATATTAAGATGCTTCTCCGATCCTTTGGGTATTTCATCCTTTAAATTTCCCTCTTTTAAAACTCCTTGTTGCGCCTCCTTTATTTAAGTAGTAAGGTTAGTGTGAATCATTATATTCATAGATTTTACTCGAATGGGTTCTCTGTCCTTTCTGCTCAAGGCACCGGCTACCACATTTGCCTTCCCCAGGTGGTAACGAATCTCAAAGTCGTAATCATTCAATAATTCAATCCACCTACGCTGCCTCATATTCAGTTGTTTCTGATTAAATATGTGTTGAAGACTTTTGTGGTCTGTATATATAATACTTTTGACCCCATATAAGTAGTGCCTCCAAGTCTTTAATGCAAAAACAACCACTCCTAATTCCAAATCATGCATCGTATAATTTTGTTCGCGAATCTTTAATTGTCTAGAAGCATAAGCAATCACCTTCGTTCATTGCATTATTACACAACCGAGACCTTGCTTTGATGCGTCACATTAAATCACAAAATCATCATTCCCTTCAGGCAATGACAATATAGGTGCCGTAGTTAGCTTTTTCTTCAATAATTGAAACGCCTTCTCTTGTTCATCCTTCCATTCAAATTTCTTCCCTTTATACGTTAATGCACTCAAGGGTTTTGCTATTTTGGAGAAATCTTGGATGAATCTTCTGTAGTAACCAGCCAATCCTAAAAATTGACGTATATGCTTCGGAGTTTTTGGGGTTTCCCGCTTATCAACGGTTTCGATCTTTGCCGGGTCCACCTGGATACCTTCTTTGTTCACTATGTGACCGAGGAATTGAACTTCTTCCAACCAAAATGCACACTTTGAAAACTTAGCGTACAGTTTTTTTTTCCTCAATACTTCTAGCACTTTTCTCAAATGTTCTTCGTGCTCTTGATCATTCTTTGAGTAAATAAGTATGTCATCGATGAAAACAATGACAAACTTGTCAAGATATGGCCCACACACTCGGTTCATAAGGTCCATAAACACAGCTGGTGCATTAGTCAATCCAAACGGTATAACCTTAAACTCGTAATGACCATAACGCGTCCTAAAAGCAGTTTTTGGAATATCATCCTCCTTTACTCGCATTTGATGACATCCAGAACGTAAATCGATCTTCGAATAAACCGACGAGCCTTGTAGTTGATCAAATAAGTCGTCAATTCTCGGCAGTGGATAACGGTTTTTGATGGTAAGTTTGTTCAACTCTCTGTAGTCAATACACAACCTAAATGTACCATCCTTCTTCTTGACAAACAAAACAGGAGCTCCCCATGGTGATGTGCTTGGTCGAATGAAACCACGTTCTAATAGTTCTTGCAGTTGGCTTTGCAGTTCTTTCATCTCGCTGGGTGCGAGTCTATAAGGAGCACGAGCTATTGGTGCAGCTCCTGGTACAAGATCTATTTGAAATTCAACAGATCGATGTGGAGGTAGTCCCGGTAATTCTTTCGGAAATACATCGAGAAATTCTTTTGCGACGGGAACATCATTGATGCTCTTTTCTTCAGTTTGTACTTTCTCGACGTGTGCTAGAACAGCATAGCAACCTTTTCTTATCAGTTTTTGTGCCTTCAAATTACTAATAAGATGTAGCTTCGTGTTGCCCTTTTCTCCGTACACCATTAAGGGTTCTCCTTCTTCTCGTACAATGCGAATTGCATTTTTATAACATACGATCTCTGCTTTCACCTTCTTAAGCCAGTCCATGCCAACTATTACATCAAAACTCCCTAACTCTACTGGTATCAAATCAATCTTAAATATTTCGCTACCCAGTTTAATTTCTCGATTCCGGCATATATAATCTGCTGAAATTAATTTACCGTTTGCTAATTCGCGTAAAAATTTACTATCCAACGGCGTCAATGGACAACTTAATTTAGCACAAAAATCTCTACTCATATAGCTTCTATCCACACCCGAATCAAATAAAACGTAAGAAGATTTATTGTCAATAAGAAACGTACCCGTAACAAGCTCCGGGTCTTCCTGTGCCTCTGCCGCATTAATATTGAAAACTCTTCCGCAGCCTTGTCCATTCGTGTTCTCCTAGTTCGGGCAATTTATAATAATGTGGCCCGGTTTTCCACATTTATAACAAACTACATTGGCATAACTTGCTCCGACACTACTTGCTCCGCCATTACTCGTTCTGACACCATTTGTTCCTTTCGTTCTGTTAACCCCTGGTCCGTAGACCTCACACTTCGCCGCGCTATGACCATTTCTTTTACACTTGTTGCAAAATTTGGTGCAGAACCCCGAGGGATACTTTTCACACCTTTGGCATAGCTGCTTCTGATTGTTGATGTTGTTGCGGTTGTTATTATTGTTGGGATGATTGTTGTAGTTGTTGTTGTTGTTGTTGTTGTTGTTGTTGTTGTTGGGCCGTTTGTTGTAGTTACGATTGATGTTGCAATTGTTGGGATAGTTGTTGCGATTATTATTGTAATTTCTGTTGTTGTTGTATTGGTGATTCTTATCACCGTTTTCCTCCCACTTTCTTTTGACTTGCTTCACATTGGCCTCTTCAGCCACCTGCTCTTTAATTCTTTCCTCAATCTGGTTCACTAGTTTGTGAGCCATTCTACATGCCTGTTGTATGGAGGCGGGCTCGTGTGAACTTATATCTTCTTGGATTCTTTCCGATAATCCTTTCACAAACGCGTCGATCTTCTCTTCCTCATCTTTGAACGCTCTCGGACACAATAGGCACAATTCTGTGAATCGTCTTTCGTACGTCGGGTCGGTTTTGTTGGATATTAAAATAGTCGGGTCGTGTTTGCCCGTTCGGATATTTAAAGTATGTATTGAATGTTTTAAAAGTCTATCGAACTTACTATTTTTGTTAAAGATGTTTTTGGAAACATAATTGGGACCTAAATGTTAATGATATTAATGAATTATAAAGAAAAAAAAATTTATGGGCCGGTTTAAATACGGGTTGGGTTGTTTCACCTACAATAAAAGGCAAGCATTGAAGAGCATTTGAAGTTGACCCTCTTGCATATTTCAAAAGCTTATTTCTAGAGATAACAACGGCTCTAATTACTACTCAAATGTGATCAAGCAAGAGAAGATTCTATGATCTTATAGATATAGAATTTGGTTGTTGGTAACTTACTAATCAAAATCGTTAATCTTGTGAGTTTACTTAGTGTAATGTATGTCCTAGTATTGTTTTAGGATCATCATTGCAAAGTGTATAAGTCTTGTAACTTCAATTAGGAGAAGTATAGGCTAGCTTAGTGATCTACTTCCTTAAAAGGACTTAGAAAGTTGATTAATCTTATTTGGAGATTAATACTTGTCCAAGGTGAAAAAAAATTGATCTAGGTTGGAGTTGATCTTTCAAAGGGATAGAAAGATTAGATTTGTTTTCTTACAAAGAAGTTGAAGACTTGTAAATCGGATCTCCACCGGGTTTGAAAAAAAGTGCTTAGTGAAGCAACAAATCCCGATTAGTGTAATCGGGGAGTGGATTAAGGTGGATTAGTTAACATCCACCCGAACCACTATAAATCTTTGTGTATAAGTTCTTTACATTACTTTATTCATCATTTTGAAAATATACACTACACACATCAAGTTTTAGTTGAATTGGTTGATCATAGGCATTCGAATTTGGTGATCAATCGAAAAATTGTTAAAAACGTATTAAGTAAATATTCACCCTCCCCCCTCTAGTTACTTACATGACCCAACTTAGGGTTTACACCCAAAGTCAAGTTAACACTAACACCCACATCACTAATCCATGAGTTTTCTAGTGATTTACAAGAACATGCAAGACTTGACACTCATAAATTCGTCACCCAAACCTTAGTTCACCCTATTAGGGTTCATACACACAATTAGTAACTCAAGAACCCTAATTTCACAAAGAAATGGGTCTTGAACACCAAACCACCCCAAACCCTAACCCATACACTAAATTACACTAACTAATTCGAATTTAGGGCTTACCACGATTGTAGATGAAGACTAGATAGCAGCTACACCAGGATTGGAATTCAATTGGGGATGGATTTGGCTTCTTCTTCACAAAACTAGCGCTTTCTCACTCTAAAAATTTCTCTCTCCAAGCTTGAGTGTTTGAAGGTGTAAAAATGAAGATAAGAGCCTGATGTGGGTCAGTCTTCTAACCCTCAAACGATCCCACGCAAAATTTCACCCTAGTCCCTATTAATTTTTAACTTTTGCAAACAGCACCCATCCATGTTATATGGAGCGGCGCTGTGGAGCGATGCTCCAACGTGCTGTGACAGAAATCAGAATGTTACACGTGGTCCTGGAACAAACACACAAATGGGTCATATGTCACGTCAACCTACTTGTTATGCCAATAAAAAAGGACAGGTGACACCTCAGCCTAGAGATCTGGTAAAGTTTGTTATGACCATGAAAGGCACATATGTCACGTCATCATTCCCTCAAACATCTATAAATACACCCAATGGGTCATTCATTACACGATATACTGAACATGTACTGGTTACTCTACCAAAATCATACTGTATTGTTCAGTCGAAGATACAAATCCGATTGAGATTCTAGTCGATATCAGAGTTCGTCAACACTTAAGATATTAACTCATTCGACCTAATCGAGTGAGGTTAATCCAATCGTTTGTTTTACTCCCTTGGAATCTAGATTTCAAACGGGGTTTGCACAGTTATTGAAGTTAAAATAATCGATCAATACATTTTTACCAAATTAAGCACTCAAGTCTAATTTTAAAGCACCCATTTAGATTTAGACATGATCATTAGCAATAAAAAATTATATAAAAAAAATTTCAACGTGTCAATTTATATCTTAATTGCAACCATTTTCAAAATTAATATCAAAATATTTTAAATTGTCTAAGTTGGGAGTTCCTATTAGAAGTAATGGAAATAATGGGATTCGGGGTAAAGTGGAGGAAGTGGAAACTTTCGTGCTTTAAATAGGCTTCTATTTCAGTTCTTGTTAATGGGTCACCTACAAATAAATTTAAACTAGAACGTGGGTTAGACAAGGGAACCCGCTTTCACCATTTCTATTCACTTTAGCAGCGGAGGGACTAAATGTATTAACCAAGACAGCCGTGAAAAACAGATTGTTCTCGGGAGTCGAAATAGGTTGTGATAAAAAATTTATTTCTCATCTTCAAAACGCGGATGATGCAATTTTTTTCGAATCATGGAATGGGGAAAATATTCAAAACCTTATTAAACTTCTCAAGTGTTTCGAACTTACTTCGGATATTAAAGTTAACTATCATAAGAGCAACTTATTCGGGGTTGGGGGTAGAAAAAGCCGAAGTGGAAAATATGGCAAATGTTTTTGGTTGAAATGTTGGTTCATTCCCCTTTATTTACCTTGGTCTCCTCGTGGGTGGTAAAATGAAAAAGGAGGATAGTTGGAACCGGTTTTAAAAAAAATTTGAGAAAAGATTATCGGATTGGAGGGCTCGTTCGGTGTCATTTGGTGGACGTTTAACTCTTGTTAGATCAGTGCTAATAGTCTCCCATTGTGCTAATTCTAGCTCTTCCGTGCCCCGCCATGTGTTATAAAAAAACTTGAGTGAGTAAGACGTTCTTTTTTGGAGCGGGTCGGGTAACAAATAAAAAAATTCTTAGGATAAATGGTAAGAAACACTTTTACCTTATAATGAGGGCAGGTTAAACATGGGATCACTTAAAAGCAAAAATATGGCTTTGATCGGCAAGTGGTGGTGGAGGTTTAGAACCGAAACCACCTCCTTGTGAGTCATGGTTATTTCGAGTATTTATGACTAGTCCCCCGTGGGGGGGGGGGGGGGGGTTGGGTATTATCTAATGAAATTTTGTGTTATAATTCAGTATGGAAGGACATAATAAAAACAGGTCGCGACATTGAAACGATTGGGCTGCCTTTTCCTATTTCTTCTTAAAAGATATTGATGACGGTGTATCAACCTTGTTCTGGAATGACCATGGCTTGGAATGAGGTGCTGAAAAAAATTCAAAAGACTAGCTTGGTTAGAAACTGAACCGTTAGTATCGGTTAAAGAAAGAGTCTTTTGGGATGATTCAAAGTGTACGAGTAATTGAGTTTGATTAAGACCATTTGGCCAAGCTCTTGGCGAATTGGAAGCTGTTATCAAGATGTTAAGTTCTGCGGTTATCAAACCCACAAAGACCAAATACATGGCAGTGGATGGCAGGAAGTGGCGAGGTGTTCTTAACAAAAACATTAACAGAATTGATCAATACTAAACTATTAATCCCAAATGACAATCATTTGGAAACTTCTCGTAGTAAGTTAGTTCCAAAAAAACTAGAGGTGTTTGTTTGGAGAGCGAGGAAGAAACGATTACCGGTACTATTAGAATTGGACAAAAGAGGTATTGATTTTAATTCGGTTCGATGTCCTCTATGTGACAAAGATGTTGAATCGGTTGATCATTCTCTCATATTGTACAAGCACGCGTTAGATGTATGGTGTAAGGTTTTTGAATGGTGGGGTTGTGGGGGAGTACCTTTCATGAATGTAGAAGATCTTTTCCTCGATACGGATCAAGCTAACTCATATGTGAGAACGAATATTTGGCAAGCGTTGCTGTGGTCATGTAGTTACTTAATATGGAAAAATTGGAACCAAAAGATTTTTTCAAACAAATGTTTGAGCGTACCGATTGCTTTGAACGAGATTCAAGTTAAAAGTTTCGAGTGGATTGCGAATAGACGCAAGAAAAAAATTATCGACTGGCATAATTGGCTTCATAATCTACAAATTTTTATTTCATAGATTTCGTGCTCGTGGATGTCAGGCTGCCAACTTGGCATCTTAGCATAATTTCATTGTAATTTGTTGGTTGAATGTTGGTTAATGAACTAAACGACAAAGTTAAGCATGATGATTAACTAAAGAATATGTTTTGATGATGACACATACATACACATAAGTGATGACCGACATCTCAACATAAAATACGCAAGGTGATGGGGCGTGGATATACCATACATAACTCTCTGAATTTATACAAGATACAAATATTACAAAAAGCACGCACAATCTATCGAGCACTTAAAACCTGGTTATTATAGCACTTAATGTAAGTATTCTTATCAAGTTCGTCCCGTGAGAGCGGTGTAAGTTTATGTATTTGAAACTAATAGTTATCCTAGGGGTTTGTTTGATTGGGGGATTTTGCGAGAGATCTCAACTAACAACTAAACTTTGCAATAAATAAACTAAAACTTAACTAGCAACAAATAGCAAGTAATTAAGAAATAGGAATAAATCAATATGATAGAGAGTGTTCACTTATCTAATCCTCTTTATTCTTAGATGGCCCTTGTTTTATCCAAATTGTTATCACTTAAGTTATTTGAACTAGTAAAGATTCTTAATCCAATTTTACCTTGCAAATTCACATAAGCTTAGTATCACAAGATCAAGCAATGTATGAGTTGATTATTGAGATTATGCCCGGGTTATAATCACTTAAAACCCTTTAACCATCAAAGTCACCTAAGATAGTCAAACACCACTATGATGAACAAAGGTCGATTGAAAACCAACTTAGCCTAGAAACACGATCACTTGAAATTCCTATTCTAGTTGTCTAGATCACCAAAGGTGTTGAAGCACAAATTGATTCACTTCTCAAATCACTTAGAGAGCTACTCAACCTATGTAATCAAAGTAAAACCAATAACAAATATAGCAATGGACCTCATGGCTAACTCAATAACACTAGCTCATGTATTTTCATTCAAAACAGCCTCATTCAATAGATTAAGGGCACATCTTATGCATTAAAGATTCATAGATAAGCAAACACAAGTGATTTAGCTACTCATAGCAAAGATTACACTAGCAATAATCATAAAAGCATCAATAAACATCATTTTGAGTGATTACAAGCTAAGATTCAAAGATTAATGAAGATAAACAAAGATTACAAGCAAAGATTCAAACTAGATGAAGATAAAGTGAAGATTACAACTAATTGATGCAAAATATGTAAAAGTAAAATGAAGATTACAACCCAAAAATGATAACAATAGAAAGATCTAGCGATAATGAAGATGAAACTTGAGCTTGCTTCCTCCAAATCACCTTAGAACTCTAATGGATGATGAAATTAGGGTTTAGTGTGTGAAATTCGGAGTAAAAACTGCAGCTCCCTTGAAAAATGACCTATCACTTTCTATTAATAGTGGTGAGAAATTGGGCTGAAACAGCGTCAGGAGCGCCGCTTCTGAAAGGACCCGTCCTAATCCATCCGGACAAAGTCCACATCGATTACAAACGATTCACAATAGTTGGTTACATCGCGAGGTACTTGACCTCTATATGATACATTTTACAAACATTGCATTCGTTTTGAAAAGACAAACTTCCTTACATCGAAAATTGACGACATGCATACCATTTCATAACATATCTAATTATAATTATCTAAATAATAATCTTGATGAACTCGACTACTCGAATGCAATGTCTTTTGAAATATGTCATGAATGACTCCAAGTAATATCTCTAAAATGAGCAAATGCACAGCGGAAGATTTCTTTCGTACCTGAGAATAAACATGCTTTAAAGTGTCAACCAAAAGGTTGGTGGGTTCATTAGTTTAACATAAATAATCATTTCATAATTTTAATAGACCACAAGATTTCATATTTCCATTTCTCATAAACATACGTCCCATGCATAGAGACAAAATTATCATTCATATGGATTGAACACCTGGTAACCGACATTCACAATATGCATATTAGAATATCCCCATCATTCCGGGATCCTCCTTCGGACATGATATAAATTTCGAAGTACTAAAGCATCCTGTACTTTGGATGGGGCTTGTTGGGCCCGATAGATCTATCTTTAGAGTTCACGTCAATTAGGGTGTCTGTTCCCTAATTCTTAGATTACCAGACTAAATAGGGGCATATTCGGTTTAATAATCCAGCCATAGAATGTAGTTTTAAGTACTTGTGTCTATTTCGTAAAACAGTTATAAAAGCAGCGCATGTATTCTCAGTCCCAAAATATATATTGCGAAAGCATTTAAAAAGGGATTAATGAACTCACCATATTGTATTTTGTAGTAAAAATACATATAACGACATTAAACAACTGAACAATGCAGGGTTGGCCTTGGATTCACGAACCTATAACATTTGTATATATATTAATACACATAATTGTGATCGAATAATATATATATAAATTTATTAATTATATACATTTTATATTAATAATATATATGTTTCATATATTTATTCTGTTATATTAAATATTACTTTTCGTTAGATTATATGTATTAAATGTATTTTTATATATGTATATCATTTGTTTGTTAAAAAAAATAATTTTAGTAATACTATGATAAAAATGATAATAATCATAAGGGCTAATATTACTAAATAGAATATTATTGTTAATAATTATATTAATGATATTAATAATGATATTTATAATAATAACTGTAAAATATAAATTTTTCGGTTAATGATACGTATAATAATAATTTTAGAAATTACATATTAATAATACTCATTATAATATAAATATTCATACTTAAAATGATAATAATAATGATAATGATTATGCTACTTATAATGATAATTGTATTATTAATAATAACTATAATACTAGTAATAATACTAATAATAATGTTATCATTCATAAAATGATACAAGTATTAATTTTTAATAATAGAAATATTAATGATAATAATAATAATCATAATCCTAATAATGATGTTAATACCATATTAATAATAATAATAATAATAATAATAATAATAATAATAATAATAATAATAATAATAATAATAATAATACTTGCTAATTCTAATGATAATATGGTCTAAAGTGTTTATATATATACTTATGATATTTGTAGTAATAATAATTATAATACATAATAATAACAATGATCATAACATAACAACAACTATAGTAACAATAATAATAATAATAATAATAATAATAATAATAATAATGATAATAATAATAATAAAAATAAAAATAAATCTTTATACCTTTAAAATCTTTTTCAAAAAAAATAAATGTCACGAACCGGGCTTGAACTCCCTACCTCTCAATTAAACCAAACCACTCCAACCATTGCTCCGCTGCCTATATTTCTGTTTTAGTACCCGTAATAAATCCTAAAACTTATATAACTACTGTTTCTTCTTCATCTTCTATAACTCAGTCGACCCAAGCCCCATCAAACATAATCGTGAAATTAAAGTTTAAATTTAGATGTGATAATGAAACGGAAATATTCAAATATTGTTGAACTGAATTAACAGAGAACAAAAGAAAATAAAGAAAAAAAATAAAGAAAACGAACAAAAAAAATATCGCTGATGCAGGTTTTAAACTAAATTCGCGATTTTAAAATCCAGACTGTTTTAGATTATAAATACAAAATGAAATAGTTGTTAAATCGTTCATATAAACTTCTGAAATCATTAATTTACCTTAAATTACAACAAGAAGCTTGAATTTGTTCGAAGAACAATCAGTTGACTTTTGTAAAATAAACTTTGACTCTCGAATTGAAGCTCGATATAACGAATTGAGAGCTGAGATTTGGCAGGTATTTTAGGTAAAGGAATACTAACAATACTGCATTACTGGATTTCCTAAATTCATTCGATTTGTAATTTTGGCAAAAAAAGAAGAATACAGAGAACGGGTTCTGAGCAAAAAAATAAAAAATAAAAAAAAATGCCATCCTCTCATCTGATTACAGGAGACGAATTTTTATATAATAATAGAGGTAGACAATTCCAATCAGATGAAACAAACTACTAAAAGGCAGGATAACGAAAGCTAACAACTTGATTCTATAATATCCTACGTACGATTTCATAAATATAATTAAATAAAATTTAATAATATTAATAATAGAATTTATAATATTAATATTAATGTTATTAAATAATACTAAAAATGATTTTTTATAATATCACTAGTGATCAATATAATAAATTGTATTATTTTCTAATAACTATAATAATAATATTGATAGATATAATAATAATAAATAATAATAATAATAATAATAAACATTATAATACTAATGATTTTAATAATTACAATAATAATGATCTTAATAAGTTTAATAATGATAATAATAAAATGGTAGTAACTATATTGATAAAAAAATAATAATATGATAATATTGATAATAATCATAATGATAACAACCATCATAATAATACTAACACTAATATAACAAGTTACATATAACAATTTATTATTATTATTTTAATAATACTTATAATGCTTAATAATAATTAATAAAGTGATAAGATCATGATAATGATATTAATAAACAAGAATGATAAAACTTTTAACACATCATATGTATCAAATTTTCATATTTATTAATATTAGTAATATTAATATTAACATTAATATTATTATTAATAATAATAATGAAGTAATAATAATAATATTATTATATCAACCATATACTTTTTATATTGTAACCACATTTAATATACAATTTATTAATTTATGTAATATTTAATAATTACATAATATATTATATGATATCTTTCATAAAAGCTAAATTACTTAATAATTCATTAATATATTTAATATAATTATCTACATATATAATTATATATATTTACATTTCGGGTTACAATTAAAGGTTCGTGAATCATCGAGCATAGTCAAAGGGTAATTGCTTACATGAATATATATTTCAAAACTTTCGAGACTTATCATTACAGATTGTTTTTGCTTATCGTGTCGGAAACATATAAAGATTAAAGTTTAAATTTGATCGGAAATCTCTGGGTCGTCACAGTACCTACCCGTTAAAGAAATTTCGTCCCGAAATTTGAGTGGGATTATCATGGCTAACAATTAGAATGTTTTCCTGACGAATATGAGTTGATAAATAGAGTTTTATCATCATTGAGTAATAATGATAAAATAATTCGATTATTCTAAGAATACGAATGAAGCTATCGCAAAAGGGTTGAATTGAAGAAGATAAGATTTTCTTTAGCTTTTGACGTAAACAGGGTTGAATTCCGGAATTTAAGGGATTTATAGAAATTCTTCGAAATCGAAAAGATTTGATTCTTCGGTGAGTAAGGAAATTAAGATCTCTATAATTAAATACCGTGATCTTCCTCGATTACTCTGTCTGATATTTCCATTATAAATTTACCTCTTCCGTTCAATTAATTTCACCATTCTTATACTTTCTTTCTTAATTCGTACACCCAAAAGATTGTGAAAATGCTTAATTCAGTTCTGATCCTTGTCCTCATTCTTACTTTCGCAACAATTATTCTCCTTTTCCAACTTCTACCAGAGGAATCTGCTTTCTTCTACTTCACCCTTGGAATTATAATGTTTTTAATTCTCCCGTGTCTTTATGTTGCGATAAACATCGATATACACGGTTTGTAATTTATGTGTTGTTATTAGGCTTTATATTTTCACTTATATTTCAAAGCTCTATACTTTTGTTTTCTTTTCCCGACTTCAAGTCAAACGAATAATGGTCCAGAATTTGTAGATATAGAGTTTCGAATGATTATAATGTTCTAAGCAGGAAGGAACGTGATAGCACGTTTTGATTTTCAAATTTATCAATATCACGGAAGATAGAACCATCAAGAATACATTTTCTTGATTTGTTCAGGAGTTAAGTAGAATGAAAGGGTTACGTAACATGGCACATGATGACGTTATAATCTGTGAATCATCACGTTCCATATGGAAACTCAGCATGACTTACTGTAATATAATCACGTTGATCAAGTGTCATTATATTGTACTAACTCATGCATCAGTTCCCAACACTACCTCAAAAACATTCATATTTTAAGTTCGAAAGTTTACAGAATATAGAAACTAACAGTTTCTATATAATGTAACACTGATAGCACAAAAAGATAAATGATTTCAAATAAGAATAGTTATGAAGATATCTTCAGAAATATGGAGGATATTTATAAATGGATATACGATGATATCTTGGAATTTCTAATATCGATGGATGATGAAGGAGATTTATCCGTAAGGGTTTAGATTCGGAAGCAAGGTATTCGCTAAAGATTTCATCAGAAACAGAATCATTTGGATTCTTTGAAGTCAAACTTATTCCTTGTGATTTGTCCACGGCTTTCTTCATAGTTTCGCATGATCCGCTTTTCGGTACTAAATTTTCTATTGAATGTTTCCAATATAATGTTACACAGGAAGCACGAAGAGGTATATAATTTCGGATGAGAATATTTATGAAAATATCCTCAGAAATATCGAAGATATTGATGATGATATTTTGGAATTTCTAAGTTCGATGGTTGATGGAGAAATATTTTCCGTAAAATTTTAACATGACTTCGGAGCAAGATATTCTCTAAAGATTTCATTGGATTCAGAATTACCTGGATTCTTTGAATATAGAGTTTGGTCCTTGTATTTGTCTTTGGTCTCCTTCGTGGTTAGCTCAATCCGTTTTCCAGTTTCAACTTTCTGAGCTTTTCCAACATACTATTCTTTATCATCAAACTTCCGATGATTAAGGTCGTTTACGGTTGTCTATGGTTTCTGCTGCTTCATTCAGCTTTTTCAACATTTAGAGTATTGATTTTTAACTGAGTGCTTTTCAGAATTTCAGAATGAGAGATCATAATTCTAAGAGATAAATGTCATACATATAACTGTTGATGTAGATATGCAGTGAGTTTTCAAAGTACTGATTGCTGATTCCCGGTAATAGTTATGGCAGTTCTCGTTATAAGATGCGGATGAGTATATGTTAGGGTTTCAATGACTAAATATAATGATTTATCAGAGAGATTTAAGCCACTGCTGGTAAAATAGTGGAATATAAAAGAATTTTTCTGGTATCAAAAGGGTAATTGTATATATCAGGATTATAGTAAGGCTACTTCGAATGAAAAGTCGAAGTTGACTTGCTGGAACTGTGACAAAATTGGCTACTTTAAAAAGGGATCGCAAAGTTATTTTTGCTAATAAATGTCAAAGGATCTGATGCAGCTACGTGTTAAACTTTTACTCAATTGTCGAGAGTTTCTCAGGTGCATAACTATATACATAAATTTTTCCTTCCGTAGATGAAGTTCAGTTGGTTCATCCTCTCGATTGAGGTGTTTTCAAGAATCATGAAAGGTTTAAACGTAGAATGGAATTGTCAAGATACAAATGAGGTTTAAGATGAAATCAAGTGGCAACTTGAAGAAATGTTTAGTTTCATATGTTATATTCAATATTTTAATTCATTTTAATTGTCCAATGTTATTAGTCCACAGTCGATAGTCCACAGTTGACAGTCCAATAATTCATATATAATCTAATATATAATATTCGAATTAATTAATACGTATCGTGACCCGTGTACATGTCTCAGACTCGATCACAACTCAAAGTATATATATTATTATAGAATCAACCTCAACCCTGTATAGAGAACTCGCTCATTACTGCATATAGAGTGTCTATGGTGATTCCAAATAATATATATAGATGCGTCGATATGATATGTCAAAACCTTGTATACGTGTCCCGATATTTAAAGTGCGTAAAATAAATAACAGAAATAAATGACGATAAATAAAGTGCGTAAAGTAAATAACAGAAATTAAATGACGTTAAATAAAGTTGCGAGAATTAAAATTGCGATAAAATAAATTGCGATAATTAAATTGCGATAAATAAAATGTAATATGGAATTAACAGTTAGCTAGGAACAGTTAGCTAGGATCTTGTTATCGTGGATTCGTAGCAGAATTTATCATAGTTAATTTGTTTGTTTCTAACAAATTTTATTTTGTCTAATGTTTCCTGCATTATGCCACTTGTCGGATTCTGATAGGTCAAAATCCAAATATAAAATTGAATGAAAATGGTTATTCTGTGGTGAACGGTTACGTATATCGATGGATGTAAGTAAGATCGTAAATGACTGTTGAATCAGATTCGGAGAATATACAGTGTAACTTATTAATGTGAAATCTAAATATTCCTCGGGTATTACCTACCCGTTAAAATATTTTCACCATTAACAGTTTGTACAAAAGAATTTTTAATTACAATCTCTATGAAAATATACTTACATATATATTTTCTTCAGATATAATCATGGATTTAATGAGTTAATATGATATTAAACTCATTTGATTTACCGTTAGAACTAGAATGGTTAATCTCTAAAACATTAGAGATTACATAATCGCCATGTCGAATGAAGATAACTGATGTAGAACGTCATGTAGAACTATGATTATACTCGAGGTATAGATTGAGATGTTGAGGCATGTGATATTGAAACTTGGGTTGTTAGTGATACTGTTGGTGCCGGTGATTTGGATGAAGCTGGTACGTTTTGCACCATATTTTCCAAGACTACAACTCGTGCGCGAAGTCGTTAACTTCTTCTATTACACCGGAATGATTGTCGGTCGGAACGAACGGATGAATAAGGTTTAGAATTTTATGTAGAATATAATCTTGGAGAGATACTCTGGAGATGAGTGTGAAAATGGTGTTTCGAATGGGTTCGTCGGTAAGTGCTTCAGGTTCTTCATCAAGAGATGAATTCGGTTAGTGGAAGGGATCGCCTTCTGCGCGTCTTCATTGATTAAGTCGATCACAAACCCATCAGATGAATTGATAATGGATGATTGATTGATTCATGCCGATGACGCTGTTTTCGGAGCTTAGGTGAACATCTATGTCGGAATAGCTGTCGGAATAACTATCGGAATAGCTATCGGAATATGAGGGACTCGAACTGGTTGCAGGATTCTTCTCGTACGATCAGATGAAGGATTTTCGATAAGAAATAGATTATGGGATGTAGATTAGTGCCCTGCAATACATAATTTACATATGCATATATAATACTAAAATCCCATAAGTTACGGAGGAATCTACTGAAGTTGTCAGGCAAAGTTACAGTAACAGATACGCTAAGATATGAAGTAGCAGATACGCTAAGATATGAATTTTGTCTATACACTATTCATGCAGTCAATGCAGTAAAACTTGTCTAGACTAAGAATGATAAGCAAGTGATTCTCTAAGAATGATAAGCAGATAATTTTTGACACAAAATGATAAGCAAAACTTTTGACATGCAGACACGGTCGAAGTCCAAACTCAATAATGCATCCTAACGATTTATCAGTTAGACACACTAATGCAGACCTGGTTCGCTAAGACCTCTGCTCTGATACCAACTGAAAGGACCCGTCCTAATCCATCCGGACAAAGTCCACATCGATTACAAACGATTCACAATAGTTGGTTACATCGCGAGGTACTTGACCTCTATATGATACATTTTACAAACATTGCATTCGTTTTAAAAAGACAAACTTCCTTACATCAAAAATTGACGATATGCACACCATTTCATAACATATCTAATTATAATTATCTAAATAATAATCTTGATGAACTCGACGACTCGAATACAACGTCTTTTGAAATATGTCATGAATGACTCCAAGTAATATCTCTAAAATGAGCAAATGCACAGCGGAAGATTTCTTTCGTACCTGAGAATAAACATGCATTAAAGTGTCAACCAAAAGGTTGGTGAGTTCATTAGTTTAACATAAATAATCATTTCATAATTTTAATAGACCACAAGATTTCATATTTCCATTTCTCATAAACATACATCCCATGCATAGAGACAAAATTATCATTCATATGGATTGAACATCTGGTAACCGACATTCACAATATGCATATTAGAATATCCCCATCATTCCGGGATCCTCCTTCGGACATGATATAAATTTCGAAGTACTAAAGCATCCGGTACTTTGGATGGGGCTTGTTGGGCCAGATAGATCTATCTTTAGAGTTCGCGTCAATTAGGTTGTCAGTTCCCTAATTCTTAGATTACCAGACTAAATAGGGGCATATTCGGTTTAATAATCCAGCCATAGAATGTAGTTTTAAGTACTTGTGTCTATTTCGTAAAACAGTTATAAAAGCAGCGCATGTATTCTCAGTCCCAAAATATATATTGCGAAAGCATTTAAAAAGGGATTAATGAACTCACCATATTGTATTTTGTAGTAAAAATACATATAACGACATTAAACAACTGAACAATGCAGGGTTGGCCTTGGATTCACGAACCTATAACATTTGTATATATATTAATACACATAATTGTGATCGAATAATATATATATAAATTTATTAATTGTATACATTTTATATTAATAATATATATGTTTCATATATTTATTCTGTTATATTAAATATTACTTTTCGTTAGATTATATGTATTAAATGTATTTTTATATATGTATATCATTTGTTTGTTAAAAAAAATAATTTTAGTAATACTATGATAAAAATGATAATAATCATAAGGGCTAATATTACTAAATAGAATATTATTGTTAATAATTATATTAATGATATTAATAATGATATTTATAATAATAACTGTAAAATATAAATTTTTCGGTTAATGATACGTATAATAATAATTTTAGAAATTACATATTAATAATACTCATTATAATATAAATATTCATACTTAAAATGATAATAATAATGATAATGATTATGCTACTTATAATGATAATTGTATTATTAATAATAACTATAATACTAGTAATAATACTAATAATAATGTTATCATTCATAAAATGATACAAGTATTAATTTTTAATAATAGAAATATTAATGATAATAATAATAATCATAATCCTAATAATGATGTTAATACCATATTAATAATAATAATAATAATAATAATACTTGCTAATTCTAATGATAATATGGTCTAAAGTGTTTATATATATACTTATGATATTTGTAGTAATAATAATTATAATACATAATAATAACAATGATCATAACATAACAACAACTATAGTAACAATAATAATAATAATAATGATAATAATAATAATAAAAATAAAAATAAAAATAAATCTTTATACCTTTAAAATCTTTTTCAAAAAAAATAAACGTCACGAACCGGGCTTGAACTCCCGACCTCTCAATTAAACCAAACCACTCCAACCATTGCTCCGCTGCCTATATTTCTGTTTTAGTACCCGTAATAAATCCTAAAACTTATATAACTACTGTTTCTTCTTCATCTTCTATAACTCAGTCGACCCAAGCCCCATCAAACATAATCGTGAAATTAAATTTTAAATTAAGATGTGATAATGAAACGGAAATATTCAAATATTGTTGAACTGAATTAACAGAGAACAAAAGAAAATAAAGAAAAAAAATAAAGAAAACGAACAAAAAAAATATCGCTGATGCAGGTTTTAAACTAAATTCGCGATTTTAAAATCCAGACTATTTTAGATTATAAATACAAAATGAAATAGTTGTTAAATCGTTCATATAAACTTCTGAAATCATTAATTTACCTTAAATTACAACAAGAAGCTTGAATTTGTTCGAAGAACAATCAGTTGACTTTTGTAAAATAAACTTTGACTCTCGAATTGAAGCTCGATATAACGAATTGAGAGCTGAGATTTGGCAGGTAGTTTAGGTAAAGGAATACTAACAATACTGCATTACTGGATTTCCTAAATTCATTCGATTTGTAATTTTGGCAAAAAAAGAAGAATACAGAGAACGGGTTCTGAGCAAAAATAAAAAATAAAAAAAAAATGCCATCCTCTCATCTGATTACAGGAGACGAATTTTTATATAATAATAGAGGTAGACAATTCCAATCAGATGAAACAAACTACTAAAAGGCAGGATAACGAAAGCTAACAACTTGATTCTATAATATCCTACGTACGATTTCATAAATATAATTAAATAAAATTTAATAATATTAATAATAGAATTTATAATATTAATATTAATGTTATTAAATAATACTAAAAATGATTTTTTATAATATCACTAGTGATCAATATAATAAATTGTATTATTTTCTAATAACTATAATAATAATATTGATAGATATAATAATAATAAATAATAATAATAATAATAATAATAAACATTATAATACTAATGATTTTAATAATTACAATAATAATGATCTTAATAAGTTTAATAATGATAATAATAAAATGGTAGTAACTATATTGATAAAAAAAATAATAATATGATAATATTGATAATAATCATAATGATAACAACCATCATAATAATACTAACACTAATATAACAAGTTACATATAACAATTTATTATTATTATTTTAATAATACTTATAATGCTTAATAATAATTAATAAAGTGATAAGATCATGATAATGATATTAATAAACAAGAATGATAAAACTTTTAACACATCATATGTATCAAATTTTCATATTTATTAATATTAGTAATATTAATATTAACATTAATATTATTATTAATAATAATAATGAAGTAATAATAATAATATTATTATATCAACCATATACTTTTTATATTGTAACCACATTTAATATACAATTTATTAATTTATTTAATATTTAATAATTACATAATATATTATATGATATCTTTCATAAAAGCTAAATTACTTAATAATTCATTAATATATTTAATATAATTATCTACATATATAATTATATATATTTACATTTCGGGTTACAATTAAAGGTTCGTGAATCATCGAGCATAGTCAAAGGGTAATTGCTTACATGAATATAGATTTCAAAACTTTCGAGACTTATCATTACAGATTGTTTTTGCTTATCGTGTCGGAAACATATAAAGATTAAAGTTTAAATTTGATCGGAAATCTCCGGGTCGTCACAGCTTCTCCTTCAGGAGCGGCGCTTTTGGATTCAATCTGGAACGACGCTTTTACTTCTGGTGCGTCACTTTTAGCTTGATAGGAGCGGCGCATTTGGTCTTGAAGAACGACGCTTCTGCTCACTGAGAAGAAATGGAGACAAAACATGGGTGATTGCGCCGCTTTTAGTTGAGGTGCGGCGCTGTTGGGCTGTGAGGAGCGACGCTCCTTTGTCTGGAGTGGCGATTTTGGAGCTGTTTCCTGCACTTATCATTTTCTTTGCACTTTTTGAGCATTTCTTGGTCAATTTTACACCAAGTTAGGCATTTTGCCTTGAGTCGACACTTTGGCGCAGGAAAACAACTTTTAAGCCCCAACGATCATCAAAACCGAATAAAATGAGGTCGATATTGCGTAATAAACATATCTAAATGGAGTAATATCAAACCCCCTACATTTGAACCTTGTTTGTCCTCAAGCAAGCAAATCAATAGAACAAGGCTTGGAGAAGATTAACGTTTAGTGATTAAAGCCAAAGTGCAATGATTAGGCAACAATTTATACCTTTTGAGAATGAGCACTTTGTTGGTTATAATGAACTCCATAACCCTTTTAAAATTGTCGAGGACCAAGCATTCTTCTACTCTCCTTCTTCTACTAGTGGCATGAGCATAAATCAAATCTTCAATCACCACCAAATCAACTACAATTCAAACCTAGGTTTACCCGAAACAATCATTCCCAGGTCAAAGTCAACTACATCACCTAAGAGGTCATCAAACACCAAATCATCAAGCCTAAGACTTTTCACAATCAAAACCTTGACCTCCTTGACCTTGACCAATTATGTAGGATTCGCCGGATAGCCATCAATCAAATCAAATACCAACGCTATTCACAATAAAATCAAATTCACCACAATACAAACAAGGTGACTCAAAATATAGGAAACAAGCTCAAATCACCATAAAGCTCACAAAATGTACCCAATTTGAGAATGGGTCATGAAAATCGTCAAAATTATCGTTCGCCAAGAATTCCTTCGTGTAGTAAGCATATGCCCCGAAAAGTATGATCCTTTAGTCAACCCCGTGACGGCTATCCCTCTTCCACCTCCATGTCCCCAAAACACCTATTTTTCATCAATTCCAAATATAATATCGTTAATTCCAAGTTTAGGATTAAGGTGGGTGCGCTAAAGCTAGGGGACTGGGTACCCCTATCTTTATTGGTTAACCCGAGCTCGGGTCAACTGGCACTCATCAAGCTTTCTATCACAACTCTATGGTTTCTCTCATAGTAGGGTGTAAGCATTGACGGAGGTCCGTGGAATTAGGGCCCCACGTGGCTAAGATAAGAGATCCATCAATTCCAAATTTTTGGGCAGAATTTGAATTCCTTGACGAGCGGGTGTGAGCCACTCAGGAGTGATAAAGATGAAACCTTTAACACCTGGCTAGGGATACTCTACTCCCTAAGTGAGACAAACTAAACTTGGGAGACTTTACTCCCAAGCTTGGAATAAAAACTTGACTTGAAAGACTTTTGAAAGGATCCGAAACTAATCATCCGGACAGTGTCCATATTGATTACAAACGAATTACAACAGTTGATAACATCGCGAGGTACTAGACCTCTATATGATACATTTTACAAACGTTGCATTTATTCTTAAAAGGCAATCTATCTTTACATCAAACATTATTAAACTCGTCTAACATTTCTCGATATCCGAATGACCTATTCTGTCATTTACTTAATAAATGTCTTTAATGATCTTCAATGACTCGAATGCACGTTCTTGTAACATGACTTAAATGGTCCCAACTAATATTCTTTATATGAGCTAATGCACAGCGGAAGTCTTAATTCGTACCTGAGAATAACATGCTTTAAAAAGTCAACATAAAGTTGGTGAGATATATAGGTTTGATGCTAGCAGCGTTATAACAATCCATGGACCACAAGATTTCATATATTAACATTTCGATAAAAATATTCTAAGTGGTTGAGCACTTGGTAACCATACTTAACATTTAATCACGTCGCATATTCCCTTTAATATGAAATCTTACTACACCGTACCAAGGTGTAGTCACAAAACGAAGTACTGTGCAGCCGTTGAATACTGGTCGTCCAGTCCTGTTGGGGTTGTCAGGCCCGATAGATCTATCAACAGGATTCGCGTTTACAATACCGCTGTAAATATTAGTTACCAAGCTACAGGGAAGTATGCCAGTGGTACAACTCAACGTAGAATATATTTTTCAGTTACTTGTGTATATAACGTAAATCATTTATAAAAACAGCGCATGTATTCTCAGCCCAAAAATATTTAGAGTTCAAAAGGGATCTATATACTCACCTAATGTATTTTGTAGCAAAAATACATATAACACCGTTGAACACTTATAAGGTTGGCCTTCGATTCACGAACCTAATTAATTATATATTTATATATTGGTTAATAACTAATTAACAAAATAAAGTCAATTTACAGTGTTCCACAATCCTAATGCTCGAGACCAATATGTAAAAGTTAATAAAAATTCGTTTGACTCAAAAAGATTTCCAAAAATTCTAAATATAACTATATATCACTGTTTTATATCCTCAAATATTTTTACAATACTTATTAAGGTAAATAATAATATAATTCTTTTTATAATATCTTAAAATTATACCAAATTTTGATATAAAGATACTTTTTTTTACTTTTAAACAATATTTTTAAATAATAATTTTAATATTAATATTATTGATAATAATAATTTTATAGTTTTAGTATCAATAATATTTTTAATTACAATAAAAATAATAACTTTATAGTTTTGATAAAAAATATTATTTTCTTTGAAATATTAATAACAACAATCATAATAATCGTAAAAATAATATTTTTAGTAAAATGATATTTAATAGTTTTAATAACAATAACAATTAAAATAATAATTTTATAGTTGTTAATAAAAATATTAGTTTTCCCATAAAAATCATAATATCAATAATAATAGAAATTTATAACATCGACGTAATGTTAAAATATTCATTTTTGATAATTTGTACAAAAGTTCAATTGACTATAACATCAAATCCATCCGTCGAATCCATTCGACATTTAAATGAAAAGTTTATAGTTTTTCGCCACCTTTCCAAAAACATATTATTCATATAGCTTATCTTAACTGCAGGAGTATCTTACTCAGATTCTATCCTAAAACATATTTTGTCAAAAATAAATAAAATAACATGCACGATCCTAATTTCTCGAGCACTAGTCAGAGATACACTAAAAGTAAATAAAAGTCAAGTTTAGAGTGCTCACGTATTAATATTGAGATTCAATATTGCAGGATATTATTTAAACGCAACGAAGATGACAAACACTAGTTTGTCTCATGAGCAAAACCTCTGATCATTACCCATAACCTCCATAGCTATAACCCATAATCTCCTTAATTCTATCCCATTCATGAAACCAGTTTTGGAACACTTGGGCAGAGTCCCGTCATAATATTTTGGGTATTTTTAACATTAATAGCACTCCTAATCGTAAAATTAACATTATTAATCTTGATCTTAATCTTATTATTAATAATAATAAGATTAATTAATTTTTAAAATTAATAATAATAATAATAATTATAAGTAATAATACTACGGAGTAATATAAATGTATAGGTGTGTGTATGCGATGAAATGAAATAAATCTGGCACCTAAAAGGCCTTTTAAAGAAATTTTCGTCTCCTAACCACTTTATGTCGGCAAAACATTACACGTTTCGTGTAGATGGGTACACGATTCGTGTAAGGTATAGTCACGAAAGTTGTAGATTTTTGAGTTACGGTCGTTTGGACACCAAGATCACCCTTTTTCGAGTCCGAATGAATTAGTTATGATTTTTCTCGTGCAAGTGCGCAGGTTTAGTGATTTACAATGTTTTAACTTACAATCATGTGATGAAATGTTGTAGTCTTTTGGTGTCATTAAAAAAAATCTTTATATTATCTTTATTTTTATTTTTATATTATTGAAAATCCATAAAAATATTTTATAATCAAATTATATTATATCGAAAAAAAAAATGTGTTCGTTGTTTAACTAAGTGTTTTTAAATACAAAACGTTTTATATTTAGTTAAAGACTATATTTAATCATTTTGTAAAATACATAAATATATATTTAATAAACACGTTTTAATTAAATATTTATTTTTATAAAAATCACGGACCGTTACATTTATCGTTTAACAAAAGGTTTCTAGAAAAGTTATGACTTTTAAAATAACGTTAAAACGTTTAATCTTATTAAAATGATTCTTAAATAATTTGACAAAAATGGTTTCAGATATTTATTAAACATATTATCTTTTACTCTTGCCAATATAATAATCTTATTTCAAAACCTATTACATATCTAATACTTTTATTATCGTTAACTATAAATAATCATATAACACATATACACATAATCATTCGTGAATCGTCAGGCTTGGTCAAAAGGGTAACTAATCTTCCAGATTTAGATTTCAGACTTTCTAGACTCAACATCAAGGTTTTTGCTTATCGTGTCGGAAACATATAGAGTTTAAGGTTTAAATTTGGTCGGAAATTTCCGGGTCGTTACAGTACCCACCCGTTAAAGAAATTTCGTCCCCGAAATTTGTTAGAGGTCGTTATGGATAACAATAGGAATGCTTTCATGACGAATATGAGGTGATAACGGAGTTTTATCATTATTGATAGATATAGATAAAACATTTCGATTATGTGAAGCGTACCAGCGAAGCTATCACAAAAGAGAGTGAAATGAGTAAATATAGAATTGTTGTAACCGATGACGTGATTATGATCGATTTCCGGAATTTAAGGGTTTTGAGGAAAATCTTATGTAATAAGATTTAGTTTTGCGGCGATCAGGATCTTCTTTGATTTAACGCAGCAATCTGTTTTGATTTCTTTGTCGAATATTTCACTATAAATTTACCTCCTTCGTTCCCTTATTTCCATATCCTACATCTTCTACTCTTTTCCCTAAATTCTTACTTAAAGATATTTGCCAATATGCTCCATCCTATTCTGATCCTTGATATACTCTTAATTTTCACATCTGTCATTCTTCTTTTTCATTTACCACCAGAAGAATCTATTTACTTCTACTATTTTCTTGGGATTATAGTGTTATTAATTCTCCCGTGCCTTTATGTGGCAATACGTATTGATATGCACGGTTTGTAGTTTCAGGGTTGCTATTGGGTTTTATATCTTCACTTATATTTCAATGTTCCTACTCCTGTCCCTTAAAATCATTGTCATCCACAGTTAATGCTCTCTCTTATTTGCTGTGGTTTATGTTCCTATTTCTATTCTGAGGTTTTGTCCCTCCGTTTCTTCTTCCCGTCCTCGAATCAAGCGAGTAATGGTTCAGAGTTCGTATGTATAAAATTTGGAATGAACATAGCTAAAGTTATCAGAAAGAAATGGTAATGGCACGATTTTGATTGGTCAAAATACCAGGATATTTCGGAAAATTAGAACTGTCAGGGTGATAAGTTCTAATATGGTTGGAGATTGGATAAAATGTAAGAGCCATGTAACATGGCATATGATGATGGTACTGTGAATCATCACATTCCATTAAAACTTATCATAACTTAATGTAATATAATGAAGTTGATCAAGTTTCATTATATTATACTAATTTATGCATCAGTTCCCAATACTGCTTCAGAACATTCTTATTTTAAACTCGAAGGTTTCAGAATTTAGAACCTAACACAGTTTCTTTTATTTTATGATACATATATTACGGAGAGGTACATGATCGCAGATAGGAATAGTTGTGAAAATACTTCCAGAGATATGGAGGTTATGTATAACGGAAGATTTGAGAATATCTTATAATATCTAAGATAAGATGATGATGAAGAATATCATCTTGAAAGGGTTAGAATAAGGAGTGGGGTTCTTACTAAAAGTTTCAGCAGGTACGGAATCATTGGGATTCTTTGAAAGTAGATTCAGTTCTTGAGATTTATCTACATCCTCCTTCATACTTTGCTCAATCCGTTTTTCAGTTCCAACCCTTTTCTTTTTCTGAGCTTTACCAACACACTGTACTTCATTATCAAACTTTTGACTGTTATAGTCGTTTACAGTTTTTGCTACTTTATTAGCATTTCAAGAACTACTTCATAGTTTAAGACGTTTTTCAGAAACTTCACATTCGATGTATGAAATTCTTAGGGATAGATGTTTTAGGCACGACAGGAAAATTTTTGCGAGATTTTCAAAATACCGATTGCGGATTCTTCCGAATAGATAACAAACTGCTGGAACATTTGATGATGATTTTGTGGAATATAAAAGGTTTTTCGATAACGACAGCGAAAGGACAAAGTATAAATATCGAGGTTATAGTAGGAATATTTTCACTGAGAAATCGAAGTGAAGCTGTGACAAAATTAGCTTCTTGAAAAGGAATTGCAGGGTTGTTTTTTGCTAATAAATGGCAAAGGATTCAACACGGTATGTGTTTAAACTATGAATTCGGATTCGAGAGTTTTTCAGGTGCGTAAATCTTTCTTCCGTAGATGAAGTGCGGTGGGTTCAACTTCTCGATCGAGGTGTTTTCAAGAATCATGAAAATTTGTGAATGCGATTTGTAATCGTCAAGATACGAATGAGGTTCAAGATGGATTCAAGTGGCAAACTTGAAGAATTGTTTAGTTTCATATATTATAATTAACATTTTAATTCATTTTAATTGTCCAAAGTTAACAGTCTAATAGTCTGATTGTTCAATGGTCCAATAAGTTCATATATAAATTTAATATATAATATTTGAATTAAATAATACATATCGTGACCCGTGTACCGGTCTCGGTGTCGATCACAACTCAAAGTATATATATATTTTGGAATCAACTCCGACCCTGTATAGCCAACTCCCACCTTCGCATATAGAGTGTCTACGGTTGTTCCGAAATATATATATAGATGGGTCAATATGATAAGTCAAAACCTTGTATACGTGTCCCGTTTATTTAAAGTGCGTAAAATAAATAAATATATATCATGACCCATGCACCGTGTTGTCTCAGAATTAATCCGACATATTGCGTACATGTGTCCCGACAGTATGTACAGTGCGGAAATTAAATGACAATAAATAAAATTGCGAGAATGTAAATTGCAATAAATTAAATGTTAGCCGGGAACAGTTAGCTAGGATCAGTTAGCGTGGATTCCTAACAATATTTCAATTAGTTAATTCGTCTGTTTCTAACAAATTTTATCATATCCAATGTTTTCTTCGTTATGCCACTTGTTGGTTTCTGATAGGTAAAAATCCAAATATGAAATTTGAATGAAAATGGTTATTCTGAGGTGAGCGGATACGAATATCGGTGATTGAAAGTAGGATAGTAGATAATCGTTGAATCAGATTCAAAGGATGTACAGTGTAACTTATTAATGTGAATTCTAAATATTCCTCGGGTACTACCCACCCGTTAAAATATTTTCATCATTAACAGTTTGTACGAGAGAATTTTTAATTACATTCTTTATGAAAATATACTTGCATATATATTTTCATCGGATGTAATCATGGATTTAATGAGTCAATAAGATATTAATACTCATTTGATTTATCATTAGTACTGGATTACATGATCTCTAAAACATTAGAGATTACGTGATTGCCATGTCGAACGAAGATATATGAGGTAAAACATAAAGCGAAGGTAATCGATTTAGAATGATATGTCAAACGAAAATTTAGTAGATAGAACGATACATAGAACGGTGACTATACTCAAGGTATAGTTTATGACGTTGAGGTTTACGACGCGGTTGTGGCTGCTGCTGGTGTTTGTAACCGTCGCACCATATTTTCCATAGCCGTCACACGAGCGCGAAGTTTATTAACTTATGCTTGTACACCGGGATGATTGGCGATTGAAACGAGCGGATGTATAATATTCAGAATATGAAATGATATGTAATTATGATGAGATATCTGTAAAAAGGGGAAAAGAAATGATTTCTCGAACAGGTTCATCGGTAAGTGTTTCAGGTTTATCGCCAAAAGGATAATTTAGTGGATGGAAAGGTTCCTCGATGTGAAATGATTTTCGGATGTCGTATGATATTCTAACTATATAGAATATCTATATATATTACCAAAAATTTCATAGACTTCAAAGGAATTTACGGCATATGTCCGGCAAATCTAGGATGCGCTAAGATATGAATTTTTGTCTATACACTATCGATGCACTAAATGCAGTAAGACGTGTCTAGACTAAAGAATGATAGGCAGGCAATTCCCTAAGGATGATAAGCAGATGGTTTCCGACTAGAAATGATAAGCAAAACTTTTTAACAGGCAGACACGGTCAAAGTCCAGAATCACTAATGTATCCTAACAACTACCAGTTAGACACACTAATGGGTAACCTGGTTCGCTAAGACCAACGCTCTGATACCAACTGAAAGGATCCGAAACTAATCATCCGGACAGTGTCCATATTGATTACAAACGAATTACAACAGTTGATAACATCGCGAGGTACTAGACCTCTATATGATACATTTTACAAACGTTGCATTTATTCTTAAAAGGCAATCTATCTTTACATCAAACATTATTAAACTCGTCTAACATTTCTCGATATCCGAATGACCTATTCTGTCATTTACTTAATAAATGTCTTTAATGATCTTCAATGACTCGAATGCACGTTCTTGTAACATGACTTAAATGGTCCCAACTAATATTCTTTATATGAGCTAATGCACAGCGGAAGTCTTAATTCGTACCTGAGAATAACATGCTTTAAAAAGTCAACATAAAGTTGGTGAGATATATAGGTTTGATGCTAGCAGCGTTATAACAATCCATGGACCACAAGATTTCATATATTAACATTTCGATAAAAATATTCTAAGTGGTTGAGCACTTGGTAACCATACTTAACATTTAATCACGTCGCATATTCCCTTTAATATGAAATCTTACTACACCGTACCAAGGTGTAGTCACAAAACGAAGTACTGTGCAACCGTTGAATACTGGTCGTCCAGTCCGGTTGGGGTTGTCAGGCCCGATAGATCTATCAACAGGATTCGCGTTTACAATACCGCTGTAAATATTAGTTACCAAGCTACAGGGAAGTATGCCAGTGGTACAACTCAACGTAGAATATATTTTTCAGTTACTTGTGTCCATAACGTAAATCATTTATAAAAACAGCGCATGTATTCTCAGCCCAAAAATATTTAGAGTTCAAAAGGGATCTATATACTCACCTAATGTATTTTGTAGCAAAAATACATATAACACCGTTGAACACTTATAAGGTTGGCCTTCGATTCACGAACCTAATTAATTATATATTTATATATTGGTTAATAACTAATTAACAAAATAAAGTCAATTTACAGTGTTCCACAATCCTAATGCTCGAGACCAATATGTAAAAGTTAATAAAAATTCGTTTGACTCAAAAAGATTTCCAAAAATTCTAAATATAACTATATATCACTGTTTTATATCCTCAAATATTTTTACAATACTTATTAAGGTAAATAATAATATAATTCTTTTTATAATATCTTAAAATTATACCAAATTTTGATATAAAGATACTTTTTTTTTTACTTTTAAACAATATTTTTAAATAATAATTTTAATATTAATATTATTGATAATAATAATTTTATAGTTTTAGTATCAATAATATTTTTAATTACAATAAAAATAATAACTTTATAGTTTTGATAAAAAATATTATTTTCTTTGAAATATTAATAACAACAATCATAATAATCGTAAAAATAATATTTTTAGTAAAATGATATTTAATAGTTTTAATAACAATAACAATTAAAATAATAATTTTATAGTTGTTAATAAAAATATTAGTTTTCCCATAAAAATCATAATATCAATAATAATAGAAATTTATAACATCGACGTAATGTTAAAATATTCATTTTTGATAATTTGTACAAAAGTTCAATTGACTATAACTTCAAATCCATCCGTCGAATCCATTCGACATTTAAATGAAAAGTTTATAGTTTTTCGCCACCTTTCCAAAAACATATTATTCATATAGCTTATCTTAACTGCAGGAGTATCTTACTCAGATTCTATCCTAAAACATATTTTGTCAAAAATAAATAAAATAACATGCACGATCCTAATTTCTCGAGCACTAGTCAGAGATACACTAAAAGTAAATAAAAGTCAAGTTTAGAGTGCTCACGTATTAATATTGAGATTCAATATTGCAGGATATTATTTAAACGCAACGAAGATGACAAACACTAGTTTGTCTCATGAGCAAAACCTCTGATCATTACCCATAACCTCCATAGCTATAACCCATAATCTCCTTAATTCTATCCCATTCATGAAACCAGTTTTGGAACACTTGGGCAGAGTCCCGTCATAATATTTTGGGTATTTTTAACATTAATAGCACTCCTAATCGTAAAATTAACATTATTAATCTTGATCTTAATCTTATTATTAATAATAATAAGATTAATTAATTTTTAAAATTAATAATAATAATAATAATTATAAGTAATAATACTACGGAGTAATATAAATGTATAGGTGTGTGTGTGCGATGAAATGAAATAAATCTGGCACCTAAAAGGCCTTTTAAAGAAATTTTCGTCACCTAACCACTTTATGTCGGCAAAACATTACACGTTTCGTGTAGATGGGTACACGATTCGTGTAAGGTATAGTCACGAAAGTTGTAGATTTTTGAGTTACGGTCGTTTGGACACCAAGATCACCCTTTTTCGAGTGCGAATGAATTAGTTATGATTTTTCTCGTGCAAGTGCGCAGGTTTAGTGATTTACAATGTTTTAACTTACAATCATGTGATGAAATGTTGTAGTCTTTTGGTGTCATTAAAAAAAATCTTTATATTATCTTTATTTTTATTTTTATATTATTGAAAATCCATAAAAATATTTTATAATCAAATTATATTATATCGAAAAAAAAAATGTGTTCGTTGTTTAACTAAGTGTTTTTAAATACAAAACGTTTTATATTTAGTTAAAGACTATATTTAATCATTTTGTAAAATACATAAATATATATTTAATAAACACGTTTTAATTAAATATTTATTTTTATAAAAATCACGGACCGTTACATTTATCGTTTAACAAAAGGTTTCTAGAAAAGTTATGACTTTTAAAATAACGTTAAAACGTTTAATCTTATTAAAATGATTCTTAAATAATTTGACAAAAATGGTTTCAGATATTTATTAAACATATTATCTTTTACTCTTGCCAATATAATAATCTTATTTCAAAACCTATTACATATCTAATACTTTTATTATCGTTAACTATAAATAATCATATAACACATATACACATAATCATTCGTGAATCGTCAGGCTTGGTCAAAAGGGTAACTAATCTTCCAGATTTAGATTTCAGACTTTCTAGACTCAACATCAAGGTTTTTGCTTATCGTGTCGGAAACATATAGAGTTTAAGGTTTAAATTTGGTCGGAAATTTCCGGGTCGTTACAACTTTACTTTCAAGTTTGGTACCCGAGAATACTTGGAAGACTTTACTTCCGAGTGTATGTTGTTCTACTTCCCACATAACAAGCTTTTATGCATATTTTAAGAAAGGGTAGGAAGTAGTTACTACCTTTCTGTTAGTTGAAAGATCAACAGGGTGCCATAGCTTTTGACTATGGGTTGTGTTGTCTAGCAACACTAGCACGAAGTCATTGCTCTTCATCAAGAAGATAGCACACGTTGAAGATCGGTGGCTCCTCTTCCCACGGTATGATACACCGGTTGAACCATCTTGAAATGATGAGACAACCAATGTCAATATGAAATGGTGTGGATTAGGAAGTGTCCCACACCAAGTAGTACGAAATTCGGGAGACTTGACTCCCTTCAATGGATGGACTTGACTCATCCGGAAGTGCTAAAGCATGTAGCTTTAAACACTTGTTTTTTGAAGCATTGTGCATGAAAGACTTTAACTTTCAAGCACAAGTTTTGATTTCTCTTTGAGTTTTATCATTTGTAGCACAAAATCACATGAAAAGTGAAAGACTTTACTTTCACTTGGTATTGCAATTGCCAACACAAGGGAAGACTTTACTTCCCAAATTTTAAAGCACAAAGGGAAAAAGACTTTACTTTTCCCAAAAAGTTTGAAAATTTTCACAAGTTTTAACCATTTTAAGTGTTTATGATGTAAGTTAATGCAATGATTAAAAACTTGTTCCAAAAATTGATCAACAATGCAAGTTTTAATCTTTATATAGAATATGTGATAAGTTTAACCTAAAAGTTCAAAATGACCCGAGATTTACTCTCCCCCTACATTTAGTTTGATGCAATGCCCTCATTGTATTAAACAAAAAAATTTCAGAAAATTGAGGGACATTTTGAATTAGAATAGAGAAGAGAAGAGAAAATAAAAACCGGAGTAGATCAAATGACCTTTGTTGTCACCATTCGAGAAACTTATTCACCAAATAATTGCAAGTCGATGAGCTTGACGACTGAACTTAATGTCAGGATTGGATCAATCATCAATAATGTGTATCCTGCCACTAAGAACCATAACAAGCAAGAACATACAAACAACCACAAGAATATCCACGCACGTGCATTGTTGAATTATTACAAACATTGAGATGATCATGTGTGAGAGTAGCAATATGAGTCTACTACCTTACAACGAATCAATAATTTCATGTTCCACACACACAATGCCAAATAAAGTTAAGTTTCATGCCAATTCATAAGATAAATTGTTTCACAAACCATGATGAAGATTGATTACCGAAATTCCACATATTGTTTGTGTGCCACCTCGGAATGCTTATGCATGCACTCTTGATAACCCAAACACTCCATTGGTAACTCATCCGACTCATTGAAATTGACCTTCAAAAACTTAGCGATTCGAGTCACATAGTGACCACCAACACTTGGAAGCTCCGACTTCTCGCCACTTGGGTCAAAAAGATAACTTGCGATAAGGTTTGGAATGTGAATGTGCTTTCTCTTGTAGATGCTATGAATCAACCAAATATCGAACATTGTCATCTTATCAACATCCTTCATTCAGTGGAAAACCGATTTGGCAAAGAACCTTTGGATGCAACGAAGGATGGGGCTTTTGAGCACTCCCGGAACTTGATTAGTGGGGGTTAACTTTTCATAACTAATTTCGCTCCATGCTTGCTTGGGATCAAACTCATTTGGGTTGTAGGTTTCACATTTCACCAAGTATTCGAAGGTAGAGGCGGGATACGAATCGATGTAGAGTCCTAAGCATGCTATGAATTGAGCCATGCTCATTTGCCATTCCGCCCCACCGAGCCTAAACCGGAGGTAGTTGCGGATCCATGGGGAGATGACCTTGAAATCAACCGTAAGAGTTGCTAAGAACTCACGGGTTAACAACGGGTAAACACTTTATTTCATGTAAAGGAGCATCTCCCATGGGCACTTAACCTTATTGCCTTCTCCAACCGTGAATGTTTCCCTAATTTGATGACCTAACCCCGCCAATTCAAAGTCGGTCCAATTGAAGTACTTGGCCGGGAAAACCGGCATGTGAATCCTATTAACCGCTTGACATTGAATTGTTTCATCCGACAAAAGCATTTGCAACCATTCATGGGCATCATTGGACTTTTCATACCCTTTTCCTTTTGAAGTACTTCCCTGAAACATACTCAATCAAACAATAAATTCACAAAAAATTTCATGGCGTTAGCGTGAAGTGGTTATCTCACTTTCAAAAATCAATGGGGTAATACACCCCCTTACATTTAATTCAAGACAAAAGCTTCATAGACAACAAATATGGTCAAAATTGTTCACATGCAAAGGTCAAATTTTAGTCAAAATTCAAAAGTCAAATTAAGATTAAGACTAGTAGCATGCAAAATCGTAAAGCAATTAGCCATAATGCCTGAAGTCTCAGCATACACAAGAAGCTCTAGTCATAAAGTTACCCAATTTGGTCAAACAAAGTCAACATGAAAAAATCAAGAACCCTAATACCAAGTGAAGATCATACAAGTATGAAAGTTTGATTCTTTTTTATTTAAGCATGTTATAGAAGTGTATTGCAACCAATTTCATCATTAAACTCTCAATTAATCATCAAATTCAAAAACCCCCAAATTGGGATCGAATTTTGATCTTGACATGTCGGTGGTTTTTAACCATAGCCTTCTTGCCCCCTAGAAATTCAAGATCCAAATATTTGAAATCAAACATACAAATCATGTTAGGAATCATGAGTATAACTAGAATCTATCACCAATTTTTCATAATAATCATCAAATGTTTAGAGATCTAGCAACAAGTAGAAATAAGAACATAGCAAGAATCATGCAATAAATTAAAGAGAAGTGTTAATGAAGCATTGATCTTACTTGACTCATGTTAAATGTTGATAAAAGTGAAAGAAATCTTCACAAAAGATGTTAAGTTAAGGCAAGAGTTCGAATTTTAGCAAGCTTAGCCGTTTTAGAGAGATAGAGAAATGAAGTGGGTGATAGAAAAATTTGAAATTTTCTGAGTTTAGGCGACTTTGAAAGTTCCAGGCACAGGAGCGCCACACCTGAAGAAGGAACGTCGCACCTGGGGTTAAAAAGCGCCGCTTTTCATGAGTTAGAGTGCCGCTTCTGGCTACTGATAAAAAATGATCAAAAATCACCACCAAAAGCGCCGCACCTCAGACAGGAGCGTCGCTCTTGCATTGCCAAAAGTGTCGCTCTTTCTAGAAAAGCTCGCTCCTTTACCTGGAGCAGCTTTTTTTGCATAATTCAAGTTCAATTCAACTCATTCACAAGCTATTTTTGACATTTTGTAGTTTTCCCATATGCATGAAATGCAGCTAAATGCAAATGCAACTATCAAAACAAAAATATCATACAATCCTAAATGAAATGCAAGCTAAAAATGAACATATAAACAAGTGTGATTGTTTTTGATCACGGGTCCATCACTTGACCTGTTTTACCACAAAGATGTTACTTGGAGTAAAGCTGTAACACCCCAGCTTAACATGACCACAATATTGTCCGCTTTGCCCGCAGGCGCACGGCTTTTTCTTGGCGACTACACATGAGAAGCACTTTCCCAGGAGGTCACCCATCCTGGTAGTGCTCTCGCCTGAGCACGCTTAACAGCAGCGTACTCACACATCTTCTCTACCTGTGGTCCCAAAATGCGTTGTGTCATTTAAGCATGAGTATTACCTTATAATCCTATGATCACTCATGTCCATGGGCGATGTGGGATTTGCCTAGGGTGTTACATTCACCCCCCCCCCTCAGCGACTCATCGTCCTCGATGAGGTTTGCCCCACCACCCCCAACGGCACATGAGTGGCTCTGATACCATTCTGTAACACCCCAGCTTAACATGACCACAATATTGTCCGCTTTGCCCGCAGGCGCACGGCTTTTTCTTGGCGACCACACATGAGAAGCACTTTCCCAGGAGGTCACCCATCCTGGTAGTGCTCTCTCCCGAGCATGCTTAACAGCAGCGTACTCACACATCTGCTCTACCTGTGGTCCCAAAATGCGTTGTGTCATTTAAGTGTGAGTATTACCTTATAATCCCATGATCACTTATGTCCATGGGCGATGTGAGATTTGCTTAGGGTGTTACAAAAGCTTGATGTCATCAAGCTCGAAAGCATTGACTTCATCATTAAAAATCTTGAGCCTATGACCGTTTACCTTAAAGGTGTTTCCATTCCCATACAATTCTACATAACCCGTAGGTATGCTCTTTTTACCACATAGGGACCCGACCACCTAGACTTAAGTTTCCCCGGTGAGAATTGGAACCTTGAGTTAAAAACAAGCACTTTGTCATTTGGGTGAAATTCCTTAGGTCCTTTCAATCGGGCATCATGCCACTTCTTTGTTTTCTCCTTATATGACAACGAATTATCGTATGCATCTAACCTTAGTTCCTCTAACTCATGAAGTTGCATGACCCATTTTTCTTTTGACTTATTCAAATGTAGGTTAACCTCCTTTATTGCCCAAAATTCTCTATGTTCAACCTCCACCAGGAGGTGGCAAGCTTTACCATACACTAGTCTAAACGGTTCCGTTTCTATGGGAGTCTTAAAGGCAGTTCTAAATGCCCATAATGCATCTTCTAGCTTAGTGGACCAAATCTTCGGGTTGTTTTGAACCGTATTCTCTAGGATCCTTTTTGAAATGCCCCGTTCATATTAATTATAAACGTTTCATATTAATTAGTTTCTTTGCGAGGTTTTGACCTCTATATGAGACGTTTTTTCAAAGCTTGCATTCGTTTTTAAAAAAAAAACCACCATAACCTTTATTATTGAATAAAGGTCTTAATGACATAATTTAGATTGTCTATCAAAGATAATCTCCTCAAATAAATAAGTTTTTACACAACCCATTACAATATGATCAAATATATTACAACAAATACTCCGAATGCAAGTTTAAACAATTATGCCGACTCCAAATCTTGACCTTGGGTTGGCATACGACATCGGAAGCGTTTTTAATATTCACCTGAGAATAAATATGCTTAAAACGTCAACAAAAATGTTGGTGAGTCGTAGGTTTAATTTCTATATAATAATCATAACATTTAATAAGCCACAAGATTTCATTTAATTAAATGCGCATGATCATTACAACTGCAAAAATCATTCGTACGATGAGTCGTCTGGTAACTGACCTTAACATAGAGTGCTTAAGATATCTGGCATCATACATTCCACTATTCAAATGTATGACAAGAACCCTTCAAAGTACTAAAGCATTTCCACTATTCGAAAATGGGGGTGGTTGGTGCCCGTAGATCTACCTTTAGGATTCGCGTCAATTAGTGTTTTTCACTAATTCTTAGGTTACCAAGCATAATAATAATAAGTACAGATATCCGGTATAACAAATCAATCGTAGAATGTAGTTCCATGAACTTGTGCTTATTTTGTAAAACATTTATAAATTTTGCATCTATTCTCATCCCAAAATAATTTAGATAGTAAAAATGGGACTATAACTCACTTGTGATGATTTCCGAATAGATGGTGATAAGACTTGGCCTTTTGACAAATTCACGAACCTAATAATAATATTCTTGTGTCAAGATATATATATATATAATTAATATTCCATACTTATGATACTTGTGATAATTTTAATTGTCCATTGTTAGTAGTCCAACGTTCGTAGTCCAATAGTCCAATAGTCCAACAGTATATATATATATATATATATATATATATATATATATATATATATATATATATATATATATATATATATATATATATATATATATATATATATAAATGCGTATATTGTGTTAGAATTCACTAACACTATAATATATTGTCTTAATATAATAAGACACATAATATGTATATTGTCTGAAGCAATCCGTGACCCATTGTATACATGTCTCAGGCTCGATCACAACTCAAAGTATATAATATTTTAGAATCCACTTCGACCCACAGCTAACTCGAGATTACTGCCAATGGTGTCTAATAGTTCGTTCCAATAATACATATAGAAGAAGTCAAAATGATATGTCAAAACTTTGTATACGAATCCACGGTGATCAGGTCATATATATATATGGTGCCTTACGATCTTTATTAAGACTATAATATATTGTCGTAGAACTTAATCACGACTATAATAAATTGTATTTCCATAAGTTCGGGAACAAGACATGTATAAATACATGTAGGATACAAGGTAAGTTAGCTAGGATAATGTAACAACCCGACTTTTTTTTACGACCATTAAGAATTTAACGAAACTTAAACTTAGGATTTGAGTCCTAAACTATTCGAAGCAAAAAAAAAAAAAAAAAAAAAAAAAAAAAAAAAAAAAAAAAAAAAAACTAAACACTTTCTTTTAGGAAACCGAGACTAGGTCATTTGAGACCAACGAAGCATACGGTAATTTGGTTATCCACTTAACGACCTTAGATCATTATCAAATGATTAAATAATTAAACCATGCGATAATCATCATCAATAAAATTTCTTAACGCGATTTAATTAAACTAAGTGCAAGGGCTTAACCCGTACTTTATTTATTAAAAGGTTATGTTAATTAAATAATTAATTTAAAAAAAAATTATATATATATATATATATATATATATATATATATATATATATATATATATATATATATATATATATATATATATATAATAAATCAGCTCATATAAATAATAAATATAGAATTATTTGATCTTTATCCTAATGAAGTCCTAACCACATTCAAACTCCTTCTCTAGATTAATTAGAATCCTATCCTAAAACTAATTGGGTTTTAGCTAAACTTTAAGAAATCCTTGTCTTATCTTAACTCTAAATATTAATCTATTAAAGGGTCCTTAGACCTCATAATCTCTCGTTCATAATCACAACAATTGCCCTCTTGCTCTCTTTGACCAACGACCCACAAGCCTTCCACCTTGCTTGTTTTGTTCGGAAAATTTTGGAGGTTTCAACAGCCATATTCTCGTGGCTTGGTGCAGCCCATCACAGCCTCTCATCATTGGTGTTTTTATTGCTATAGCAGCCCTCCATACGCCACCCAAAACCGCCCCATCATAGCTCTCCAAAACCACCTTCTCCTGTTGCGTTTTTGCAGCTCACTCGCCACCCTTTTACAGCCCAAACAGCCCGCCAACTACACCCCTGCAGTCGCTAGCTTCCTGCTGTTTTTCTGCCATCAAACCACCACTTTTAACAGCCATCTGCTGCGGTTTTCCAGCCCAAAATCGCCACCTAAAAAGCTGTTAAAACAGCCCTACAACTGTTACTATCTTGCTGTTTCTCTTCAGCAAAATACCACCACATAACCGTCACTTTTTGCTGTTGTTTTGCAGCCGAGAACCGCCCAACGAACCCCTACCTGCGACCTCTAAACCGCGCTTCTGCTGCTACAAATTGTAGCAGTTTATGTTGCTACTTTTGCTGTCCGAATAGCAGCTTCTGCTGCTACCATTTGGGTCGAATTTGACTCCTTGTGGGTCGACTACAACTGCCGCTACTTGATTGTTTCCGCCGCTGTTGCCGAGACCAAATCACCACCACCCTTCACTTGATTTCTTTTGTTCGTTCTCTAATCCAAGGTACAAAACTAAACTCAAATCTCATGCTATAATCACTTGATATGAACATGGATAAAATTGATAAGTATAAACAAAGTTAAAGAATATATTTATGATAATATTATGATTTTAATAAAAAGGTATGAATATGGGTATGATTAAAGTTATGATTATGATATTATTAAGTATTATGAACACAATGTGTAGTGACCCGAACTTTTGCATGTTTATATAAATTAATTAAGATTGATATTTACATAATTAAATATTTCCAACATGTTAAGCAATCAAACTTGTTAAGACTTGATTAATTGAAATATGTTTCATATAGACAATTGACCACCCAAGTTGACCGGTGATTCACGAACGTTAAAACTTATAAAAACTATACGATGACATATATATGGTTATATATATAGTTAACATGTTTTTATTATAAGTATGTATCTCATTAGGTATTTTAACAATGAGTTATATACATAAAAATGAGACTATTAATTTAAGAAACTCGAAAACGATATATATAACGATTATCGTTATAACAACGTCTTACTAGGTACATATGAATCATATTAAGATATTGATACACTTGGTTAATTATGTTAAATGATAAGTAAATATATTATTAAGTGTATTAACAATGAAATACATATGTAAAAATAAGGCTACTAACTTAATGATTTCGAAACGAGACATATATGTAACGATTATCGTTGTAACGACATTTAACTGTATATACATCATACTAAGATATATTATATATCATAATATCATGATAATATAATAATTTAACATCTCATTTGTTATAATAAACAATGGGTTAACAACATTCAACTAGATCGTTAACCTAAAGGTTTCAAAACAACATTTACATGTAACGACTAACGATGACTTAACGACTCAGTTAAAATGTATATACATGTAGTGTTTTAATATGTATTCATACACTTTTGAAAGACTTCAAGACACTTATCAAAATACTTCTACTTAACAAAAATGCTTACAATTACATCCTCGTTCAGTTTCATCAACAATTCTACTCGTATGCACCCGTATTCGTACTCGTACAATACACAGCTTTTAGATGTATGTACTATTGGTATATACACTCCAATGATCAGCTCTTAGCAGCCCATGTGAGTCACCTAACACATGTGGGAACCATCATTTGGCAACTAGCATGAAATATCTCATAAAATTACAAAAATATGAGTAATCATTCATGACTTATTTACATGAAAACAAAATTACATATCCTTTATATCTAATCCATACACCAACAACCAAAAACACCTACAAACACTTTCATTCTTCAATTTTCTTCATCTAATTGATCTCTCTCAAGTTCTATCTTCAAGTTCTAAGTGTTCTTCATAAATTTCAAAAGTTCTAGTTTCATAAAATCAAGAATACTTTCAAGTTTGCTAGCTCACTTCCAATCTTGTAAGGTGATCATCCAACCTCAAGGAATCTTTGTTTCTTACAGTAGGTTATCATTCTAATACTAGGTAATAATCATATTCAAACTTTGGTTCAATTTCTATAACTATAACAATCTTATTTCAAGTGATGATCTTACTTGAACTTGTTTTCGTGTCATGATTCTGCTTCAAGAACTTCGAGCCATCCAAGGATCCGTTGAAGCTAGATCCATTTTTCTCTTTTCCAGTAGGTTTATCCAAGGAACTTAAGGTAGTAATGATGTTCATAACATCATTCAATTCATACATATAAAGCTATCTTATTCGAAGGTTTAAACTTGTAATCACTAGAACATAGTTTAGTTAATTCTAAACTTGTTCGCAAATAAAAGTTAATCCTTCTAACTTGACTTTTAAAATCAACTAAACACATGTTCTATATCTATATGATATGCTAACTTAATGATTTAAAACCTGGAAACACGAAAAACACCGTAAAACTGGATTTACGCCGTCGTAGTAACACCGCGGGCTGTTTTGGGTTAGTTAATTAAAAACTATAATAAACTTTGATTTAAAAGTAGTTATTCTGAGAAAATGATTTTTATTATGAACATGAAACTATATCCAAAAATTATGGTTAAACTCAAAGTGGAAGTATGTTTTCTAAAATGGTCATCTAGACGTCGTTCTTTCGACTGAAATGACTACCTTTACAAAAATGACTTGTAACTTATTTTTCCGACTATAAACCTATACTTTTTCTGTTTAGATTCATAAAATAGAGTTCAATATGAAATCATAGCAATTTGATTCACTCAAAACGGATTTAAAATGAAGAAGTTATGGGTAAAACAAGATTGGATAATTTTTCTCATTTTAGCTACGTGAAAATTGGTAACAAATCTATTCCAACCATAACTTAATCAACTTGTATTGTATATTATGTAATCTTGAGATACCATAGACACGTATACAATGTTTCGACCTATCATATCGACACATCTATATATATTTCGGAACAAACATAGACACTCTATATGTGAATGTTGGAGTTAGCTATACAGGGTTGAGGTTGATTCCAAAATATATATAGTTTGAGTTGTGATCAATACTGAGATACGTATACACTGGGTCGTGGATTGATTCAAGATAATAGTTATCGATTTATTTCTGTACATCTAACTGTGGACAACTAGTTGTAGGTTACTAACGAGGACAGCTGACTTAATAAACTTAAAACATCAAAATATATTAAAAGTGTTGTAAATATATTTTGAACATACTTTGATATATATGTATATATTGTTATAGGTTCGTGAATCAACCAGTGGCCAAGTCTTACTTCCCGACGAAGTAAAAATCTGTGAAAGTGAGTTATAGTCCCACTTTTAAAATCTAATATTTTTGGGATGAGAATACATGCAGGTTTTATAAATGATTTACAAAATAGACACAAGTACGTGAAACTACATTCTATGGTTGAATTATCAAAATCGAATATGCCCCTTTTTATTAAAGTCTGGTAATCTAAGAATTAGGGAACAGACACCCTAATTGACGCGAATCCTAAAGATAGATCTATTGGGCCTAACAAACCCCATCCAAAGTACCGGATGCTTTAGTACTTCGAAATTTATATCATATCCGAAGGGTGTCCCGGAATGATGGGGATATTCTTATATATGCATCTTGTTAATGTCGGTTACCAGGTGTTCACCATATGAATGATTTTTATCTCTATGTATGGGATGTGTATTGAAATATGAAATCTTGTGGTCTATTATTATGATTTGATATATATAGGTTAAACCTATAACTCACCAACATTTTTGTTGACGTTTTAAGCATGTTTATTCTCAGGTGATTATTAAGAGCTTCCGCTGTCGCATACTTAAATAAGGACGAGATTTGGAGTCCATGCTTGTATGATATTGTGTAAAAACTGCATTCAAGAAACTTATTTTGTTGTAACATATTTGTATTGTAAACCATTATGTAATGGTCGTGTGTAAACAGGATATTTTAGATTATCATTATTTGATAATCTACGTAAAGCTTTTTAAACCTTTATTGATGAAATAAAGGTTATGGTTTGTTTTAAAATGAATGCAGTCTTTGAAAAACGTCTCATATAGAGGTCAAAACCTCGCAACGAAATCAATTAATATGGAACGTTTTTAATCAATAAGAACGGGACATTTCAGTTGGTATCCGAGCGTTGGTCTTAGAGAACCAGAAAATTTGCATTAGTGTGTCTTATCGAGTTTGTTAGGATGCATTAGTGAGTCTGGACTTCGACCGTGTTTTCTTTAAAAATGATTGCTTAACATTTTTGTTGGAAACTATATATTTTTAACATATGAATATTATGTGATATATTAATCTCTTAACGTGTTTGATATTATGTGATAGATGTCTACCTCTAGAACAAGTCCCATTGACTCACCTAATAATAATGAAGAGTCAAATGTAAATTGGAATGATTTGTGGACTGATTCACAAGTTCCCGAAGAGGAACCGGAAGAAGAGTCGGAACCGGAAGAAGAATCGGAACCGGAAGAAGAATCGGAACCGGATGAAGAAATAGAACCGGTGGGGGAAATAATAAAACGGTTAAGTAAAAGAAAATCCTCAACCAACCGTCCAAAGTTAATTATGGTCAATGGTGTTTCCGCCAAGGAAGCAAAATATTGGGAGGATTACCAATTCTCCGATGAATCGGATTCCGACGAGAATTCCGATGATGTTATAGAAATTACCCCAACTGAATTTAAAAAGGCAAAAGAAAATAATAAGGGAAAGGGCATAAAAATAGAGAAATCTAATTCCAACCCCGATGAACTTTATATGTATCGTCAACCCCCGAAGTCCTTAAGTTGTAACAATGACCCGGGAACCTCTAAACCACCAGGTTTTTCTAAACCAATGTGGACAACGACGGCTCGTATTAGGGGAACATCATATATCCCTAGAAACTTGGCAAAATGAACCAAAACCGAAGAAGAAGAAACGAGCGAGTCGGAATAAGATAGTTGTATTCGTGTGGTGTAATATATGTAATATAGTGTTCTTATGCTTTATGATATATGTAAAAATTGCTTGTATTAATAAGTATTTTTTTATGAAACTAACTCTTGTCTATTTTACAGTTTAAAAACACAAAATGGATAGACAACCCAATATTTTAAGAGACCTACCCGGAGACATGATTGATGAAATCTTGTCTAGAGTCGTCCAGAATTCTTCGGCACAACTATTTAAGGCGAGATCAGTTTGTAAGACATTCGAAGAACGTTCCAAGAATGTCTTGGTTTATAAGAGACTTTCGTTTGAAAGATGGGGGATATCACATTGGGAAACCCATAAGTTACGATGTGTTTACTTTGACGCATATATTGCGGGGAACCCAAATGCTATTTTACGCAACGGGTTAAGAAATTATTTTGACTCAATATATCCGAATATTGGACTTCGTGATTTAGAAAAAGCGGCTAACATGCAACATAAAGAAGCATGTTATGCTTACGGATTAGTAATGTTCGCTTCTCACCAAAGTGAGAACAAGAACATCGGGCTACAACTATTAAACAAAACGTTTCCACAAGTGACGGAGTCGGTAATTGGGGTAAGAAATGAGGTTTTTAGAATATTACGGGACTGTTGGACATTACGTAACCCTCGTCCCTTTGACGACGTTACAACACGCTGTCTTATCAACGGCCATAACGGTTATGTTGCACAAGACCAAGGATGGGAAGTAGTCCTAGTAAAACCAGAATGCATGACTTGTTTCTGGACGTATGAATTACGTGTCTTTATTGCCTTTGCTGAACGACTTATGTACTAGCTAGAATTATCTTCACAACTATCTTGTATCAAAGTTATTGTGTGCTATATTTCATGCTTTATGTAAAATAAGCGGTATTGTAAGTTTGTAAAATATTGTATAAAAGTTTGAATGCGAAATATTATTATAATCAGTTTTTCATATAGAATTGTAGTAGTTGAATTGTATATTAGCTACTAAGTATGAACTTAACGGGTAGGTACTACCCGAATTTAAACTTATAAAACGCTAATATGAAGAAAAAGCTTTTATAAATGAGTTCATATTATGCTACGAAATACTATTAACTACTCTTAATATTCTGTATGATTAACTTGTTCCATTTAACTATTTTGAAGGAAATGGCACCGACTACTCGACACACCGTGAATATGAATGAAGAGGAATTTCGTACTTTTCTAGCTTCAAACATAGCCGCAGTACAGGCTGCGCTACATACCAACAATAACCTTGGATCTAGCAGTACAGGAAATCGTGTAGGATGCACCTACAAAGAATTCACTGCCTGCAAACCTTTGGAATTTGATGGAACCGAAGCACCGATCGGATTGAAACGGTGGACCGAGAAGGTTGAATCAGTGTTTGCCATAAGTAAGTGTACTGAAGAGGACAAAGTGAAGTACGCTACGCATACCTTCATAGGTTCTGCGTTAACATGGTGGAATACCTATCTAGAGCAAGTGGGACAAGACGATGCGTACGCACTACCGTGGTCAGCATTCAAGCACTTGATGAACGAGAAGTACCGTCCCAGAACCGAGGTCAATAAGCTCAAGACAGAACTTAGAGGGTTACGAACCCAAGGATTTGATATTACCACGTACGAAAGACGATTCACAGAATTGTGCCTATTGTGTCCGGGAGCATTCGAAGATGAGGAAGAGAAGATCGACGCGTTTGTGAAAGGATTACCGGAAAGAATCCAAGAAGATATAAGTTCACACGAGCCCGCCTCCATACAACAGGCATGTAGAATGGCTCACAAACTAGTGAACCAGATTGAAGAAAGAATTAAAGAACAGACTGCTGAAGAGGCCAATGTGAAGCAAGTCAAAAGAAAGTGGGAGGAAAACGGTGATAAGAATCACCAATACAACAGCAACAGCAATTACAACAATAATCGCAACAATTATCCCAACAATCGCAACATCAATCGCAACTACAACAAACGGCCCAACAACAACAACAACAACAACAGCAACTACAACAATCATCCCAACAACAATAATAACCGCAACAACAACAACAATCAGAAGCAGCTATGCCAAAGGTGTGAAAAGAATCACTCGGGGTTCTGCACCAAATTTTGCAACAAGTGTAAAAGAAATGGTCATAGCGCGGCGAAGTGTGAGGTCTACGGACCAGGGGTTAATAGAACGAAAGGAACAAATGGTGTCGGAACGAGTAATGGCGGAGCAAGTAGTGTCGGAGCAAGTTATGCCAATGTAGTTTGTTATAAATGTGGAAAACCGGGCCACATTATTAGAAATTGCCCGAACCAGGAGAACACGAATGGACAAGGCCGTGGAAGAGTTTTCAATATTAATGCGGCAGAGGCACAGGAAGACCCGGAGCTTGTTACGGGTACGTTTCTTATTGACAATAAATCTGCTTACGTTTTATTTGATTCGGGTGCGGATAGAAGCTATATGAGTAGAGATTTTTGTGCTAAATTAAGTTGTCCATTGACGCCTTTGGATAGTAAATTTTTACTCGAATTAGCAAATGGTAAATTAATTTCAGCAGATAATATATGTCGGAATCGAGAAATTAAACTGGTTAGCGAAACATTTAAGATTGATTTGATACCAGTAGAGTTAGGGAGTTTTGATGTGATAATCGGTATGGACTGGTTGAAAGAAGTGAAAGCGGAGATCGTTTGTTACAAAAATACAATTCGCATTATACGAGAAAAAGGAAAACCCTTAATGGTGTACGGAGAAAAGGGCAACACGAAGCTACATCTTATTAGTAATTTGAAGGCACAAAAACTAATAAGAAAAGGTTGCTATGCTGTTCTAGCACACGTCGAGAAAGTACAAACTGAAGAAAAGAGCATCAATGATGTTCCCATTGCAAAAGAATTTCCCGATGTATTTCCGAAAGAATTACCGGGATTACCCCCACATCGATCCGTTGAATTTCAAATAGATCTTGTACCAGGAGCTGCACCAATAGCTCGTGCTCCTTACAGACTCGCACCCAGCGAGATGAAAGAACTACAAAGCCAATTACAAGAACTTTTAGAGCGTGGTTTCATTCGACCAAGCACATCACCGTGGGGAGCTCCTGTTTTGTTTGTCAAGAAGAAAGATGGTACATTCAGGTTGTGTATCGACTACCGAGAGTTGAACAAACTTACCATCAAGAACCGCTACCCACTACCGAGAATCGATGACTTATTTTATCAACTACAAGGCTCGTCTGTTTATTCAAATATTGACTTACGTTCCGGGTATCATCAAATGCGGGTGAAAGAAGATGATATTCCAAAGACTGCTTTCAGAACACGTTACGGTCATTACGAGTTTATGGTCATGCCGTTTGGTTTAACTAATGCACCAGCTGTGTTCATGGACCTTATGAACCGAGTGTGTGGACCATACCTTGACAAGTTTGTCATTGTTTTCATTGATGACATACTTATTTACTCAAAGAATGACCAAGAACACGGTGAACATTTGAGAAAGGTGTTAGAAGTATTGAGGAAGGAAGAATTGTACGCTAAGTTTTCAAAGTGTGCATTTTGGTTGGAAGAAGTTCAATTCCTCGGTCACATAGTGAACAAAGAAGGTATTAAGGTGGATCCGGCAAAGATAGAAACTGTTGAAAAGTGGGAAACCCCGAAAACTCCGAAACACATACGCCAGTTTTTAGGACTAGCTGGTTACTACAGAAGGTTCATCCAAGACTTTTCCAGAATAGCAAAACCCTTGACTGCATTAACGCATAAAGGGAGGAAATTTGAATGGAATGATGAACAAGAGAAAGCGTTTCAGTTATTGAATAAAAAGCTAACTACGGCACCTATATTGTCATTGCCTGAAGGGAATGATGATTTTGTGATTTATTGTGATGCATCAAAGCAAGGTCTCGGTTGTGTATTAATGCAACGAACGAAGGTGATTGCTTATGCGTCTAGACAATTGAAGATTCACGAACAAAATTATACGACGCATGATTTGGAATTAGGCGCGGTTGTTTTTGCATTAAAGAGTTGGAGGCACTACTTATATGGGGTCAAAAGTATTATATATACCGACCACAAAAGTCTTCAACACATATTTAATCAGAAACAACTGAATATGAGGCAGCGTAGGTGGATTGAATTATTGAATGATTACGACTTTGAGATTCGTTACCACCCGGGGAAGGCAAATGTGGTAGCCGATGCCTTGAGCAGGAAGGACAGAGAACCCATTCGAGTAAAATCTATGAATATAATGATTCATAATAACCTTACTACTCAAATAAAGGAGGCGCAACAAGGAGTTTTAAAAGAGGGAAATTTAAAGGATGAAATACCCAAAGGATCGGAGAAGCATCTTAATATTCGGGAAGACGGAACCCGGTATAGGGCTGAAAGGATTTGGGTACCAAAATTTGGAGATATGAGAGAAATGGTACTTAGAGAAGCTCATAAAACCAGATACTCAATACATCCTGGAACGGGAAAGATGTACAAGGATCTCAAGAAACATTTTTGGTGGCCGGGTATGAAAGCCGATGTTGCTAAATACGTAGGAGAATGTTTGACGTGTTCTAAGGTCAAAGCTAAGCATCAGAAACCATCAGGTCTACTTCAACAACCCGAAATCCCGGAATGGAAATGGGAAAACATTACCATGGATTTCATCACTAAATTGCCAAGGACTGCAAGTGGTTTTGATACTATTTGGGTAATAGTTGACCGTCTCACCAAATCAGCACACTTCTTGCCAATAAGAGAAGATGACAAGATGGAGAAGTTAGCACGACTTTATTTGAAGGAAGTCATCTCCAGACATGGAATACCAATCTCTATTATCTCTGATAGGGATGGCAGATTTATTTCAAGATTCTAGCAGACATTACAGCAAGCATTAGGAACTCGTCTAGACATGAGTACTGCCTATCATCCACAAACTGATGGGCAGAGCGAAAGGACGATACAAACGCTTGAAGACATGCTACGAGCATGTGTTATTGATTTCGGAAACAGTTGGGATCGACATCTACCGTTAGCAGAATTTTCCTACAACAACAGCTACCATTCAAGCATTGAGATGGCGCCGTTTGAAGCACTTTATGGTAGAAAGTGCAGGTCTCCGATTTATTGGAGTGAAGTGGGGGATAGACAGATTACGGGTCCGGAGATTATACAAGAAACTACCGAGAAGATCATCCAAATTCAACAACGGTTGAAAACCGCCCAAAGTCGACAAAAGAGCTACGCTGACATTAAAAGAAAAGATATAGAATTTGAAATTGGAGAGATGGTCATGCTTAAAGTTGCACCTTGGAAAGGCGTTGTTCGATTTGGTAAACGAGGGAAATTAAATCCAAGGTATATTGGACCATTCAAGATTATTGATCGTGTCGGACCAGTAGCTTACCGACTTGAGTTACCTCAACAACTCGCGGCTGTACATAACACTTTCCACGTCTCGAATTTGAAGAAATGTTTTGCTAAAGAAGATCTCACTATTCCGTTAGATGAAATCCAAATCAACGAAAAACTTCAATTCATCGAAGAACCCGTCGAAATAATGGATCGTGAGGTTAAAAGACTTAAGCAAAACAAGATACCAATTGTTAAGGTTCGATGGAATGCTCGTAGAGGACCCGAGTTCACCTGGGAGCGTGAAGATCAGATGAAGAAGAAATACCCGCATCTATTTCCAGAAGATTCGTCAACACCTTCAACAGCTTAAAATTTCGGGACGAAATTTATTTAACGGGTAGGTACTGTAGTGACCCGAACTTTTGCATGTTTATATAAATTAATTAAGATTGATATTTACATAATTAAATATTTCCAACATGTTAAGCAATCAAACTTGTTAAGACTTGATTAATTGAAATATGTTTCATATAGACAATTGACCACCCAAGTTGACCGGTGATTCACGAACGTTAAAACTTATAAAAACTATACGATGACATATATATGGTTATATATATAGTTAACATGTTTTTATTATAAGTATGTATCTCATTAGGTATTTTAACAATGAGTTATATACATAAAAATGAGACTATTAATTTAAGAAACTCGAAAACGATATATATAACGATTATCGTTATAACAACGTCTTACTAGGTACATATGAATCATATTAAGATATTGATACACTTGGTTAATTATGTTAAATGATAAGTAAATATATTATTAAGTGTATTAACAATGAAATACATATGTAAAAATAAGGCTACTAACTTAATGATTTCGAAACGAGACATATATGTAACGATTATCGTTGTAACGACATTTAACTGTATATACATCATACTAAGATATATTATATATCATAATATCATGATAATATAATAATTTAACATCTCATTTGTTATAATAAACAATGGGTTAACAACATTCAACTAGATCGTTAACCTAAAGGTTTCAAAACAACATTTACATGTAACGACTAACGATGACTTAACGACTCAGTTAAAATGTATATACATGTAGTGTTTTAATATGTATTCATACACTTTTGAAAGACTTCAAGACACTTATCAAAATACTTCTACTTAACAAAAATGCTTACAATTACATCCTCGTTCAGTTTCATCAACAATTCTACTCGTATGCACCCGTATTCGTACTCGTACAATACACAGCTTTTAGATGTATGTACTATTGGTATATACACTCCAATGATCAGCTCTTAGCAGCCCATGTGAGTCACCTAACACATGTGGGAACCATCATTTGGCAACTAGCATGAAATATCTCATAAAATTACAAAAATATGAGTAATCATTCATGACTTATTTACATGAAAACAAAATTACATATCCTTTATATCTAATCCATACACCAACGACCAAAAACACCTACAAACACTTTCATTCTTCAATTTTCTTCATCTAATTGATCTCTCTCAAGTTCTATCTTCAAGTTCTAAGTGTTCTTCATAAATTTCAAAAGTTCTAGTTTCATAAAATCAAGAATACTTTCAAGTTTGCTAGCTCACTTCCAATCTTGTAAGGTGATCATCCAACCTCAAGGAATCTTTGTTTCTTACAGTAGGTTATCATTCTAATACAAGGTAATAATCATATTCAAACTTTGGTTCAATTTCTATAACTATAACAATCTTATTTCAAGTGATGATCTTACTTGAACTTGTTTTCGTGTCATGATTCTGCTTCAAGAACTTCGAGCCATCCAAGGATCCGTTGAAGCTAGATCCATTTTTCTCTTTTCCAGTAGGTTTATCCAAGGAACTTAAGGTAGTAATGATGTTCATAACATCATTCAATTCATACATATAAAGCTATCTTATTCGAAGGTTTAAACTTGTAATCACTAGAACATAGTTTAGTTAATTCTAAACTTGTTCGCAAATAAAAGTTAATCCTTCTAACTTGACTTTTAAAATCAACTAAACACATGTTCTATATCTATATGATATGCTAACTTAATGATTTAAAACCTGGAAACACGAAAAACACCGTAAAACTGGATTTACGCCGTCGTAGTAACACCGCGGGCTGTTTTGGGTTAGTTAATTAAAAACTATAATAAACTTTGATTTAAAAGTAGTTATTCTGAGAAAATGATTTTTATTATGAACATGAAACTATATCCAAAAATTATGGTTAAACTCAAAGTGGAAGTATGTTTTCTAAAATGGTCATCTAGACGTCGTTCTTTCGACTGAAATGACTACCTTTACAAAAATGACTTGTAACTTATTTTTCCGACTATAAACCTATACTTTTTCTGTTTAGATTCATAAAATAGAGTTCAATATGAAATCATAGCAATTTGATTCACTCAAAACGGATTTAAAATGAAGAAGTTATGGGTAAAACAAGATTGGATAATTTTTCTCATTTTAGCTACGTGAAAATTGGTAACAAATCTATTCCAACCATAACTTAATCAACTTGTATTGTATATTATGTAATCTTGAGATACCATAGACACGTATACAATGTTTCGACCTATCATATCGACACATCTATATATATTTCGGAACAACCATAGACACTCTATATGTGAATGTTGGAGTTAGCTATACAGGGTTGAGGTTGATTCCAAAATATATATAGTTTGAGTTGTGATCAATACTAAGATACGTATACACTGGGTCGTGGATTGATTCAAGATAATATTTATCGATTTATTTCTGTACATCTAACTGTGGACAACTAGTTGTAGGTTACTAACGAGGACAGCTGACTTAATAAACTTAAAACATCAAAATATTTTAAAAGTGTTGTAAATATATTTTGAACATACTTTGATATATATGTATATATTGTTATAGGTTCGTGAATCAACCAGTGGCCAAGTCTTACTTCCCGACGAAGTAAAAATCTGTGAAAGTGAGTTATAGTCCCACTTTTAAAATCTAATATTTTTGGGATGAGAATACATGCAGGTTTTATAAATGATTTACAAAATAGACACAAGTACGTGAAACTACATTCTATGGTTGAATTATCAAAATCGAATATGCCCCTTTTTATTAAAGTCTGGTAATCTAAGAATTAGGGAACAGACACCCTAATTGACGCGAATCCTAAAGATAGATCTATTGGGCCTAACAAACCCCATCCAAAGTACCGGATGCTTTAGTACTTCGAAATTTATATCATATCCGAAGGGTGTCCCGGAATGATGGGGATATTCTTATATATGCATCTTGTTAATGTCGGTTACCAGGTGTTCACCATATGAATGATTTTTATCTCTATGTATGGGATGTGTATTGAAATATGAAATCTTGTGGTCTATTATTATGATTTGATATATATAGGTTAAACCTATAACTCACCAACATTTTTGTTGACGTTTTAAGCATGTTTATTCTCAGGTGATTATTAAGAGCTTCCGCTATCGCATACTTAAATAAGGACGAGATTTGGAGTCCATGCTTGTATGATATTGTGTAAAAACTGCATTCAAGAAACTTATTTTGTTGTAACATATTTGTATTGTAAACCATTATGTAATGGTCGTGTGTAAACAGGATATTTTAGATTATCATTATTTGATAATCTACGTAAAGCTTTTTAAACCTTTATTGATGAAATAAAGGTTATGGTTTGTTTTAAAATGAATGCAGTCTTTGAAAAACGTCTCATATAGAGGTCAAAACCTCGCAACGAAATCAATTAATATGGAACGTTTTTAATCAATAAGAACGGGACATTTCACAATGTTAATATGAATAAGATGAACGTACTAATAACTATGAATATAATTATGTAAGTAAGATTGTGGAATAAAGGTAATAAAAGTTGTAATATGGTTATGAATTAAACTTGAGGATTATGGAATTAATAAGATTATGAACATGAATGTGAAGTTAATAAATATAAATACGAGAATGAAAATAAGTAAAGTTATGATTGAATAAGTATTGGTAAACATAATGGTAGTAATAAGATATTGATAATAGTAAGATTACGATTAAGATCATGATTTAAGTTGAATATGTTATTGTTATTATTATTAAGTTCATGATTATGATAATTAAAGGTATATGATTATGATTAAAGAGATTAAATTGTTGAATATGATTAAGTATGGTAGTTAAAAAGATGATAAGTAGTTATATGTATATGTACCATCTTTACACTTATATATATGCAACACTTACATAAAATATATACATATATATCATATACCTATAAACACATACATGTATGATAATAAATAAAGAATATATGTATTATAGGTATATTGATATATATAACACATTTATTGAAAAGATTAATGATTGGTTAATTAAAGGATAATAGTAATATTATTATAACCTATGAACTTATCTATATAGTAACACTTTAATTACACTAAGTATATTATCACCTATATATATAATTAGTAAGTACATTAATAATTCGTTATGTGTATACACCTATAACGTGAAGGTTATAATTAAAGATAGCGTACAAAGACTACAAACATCACTGCTACTTGTGGCCTAGGGTGATCCGTGGTACCATTATGGGATGCTTGTGGATCTCTAATGCCAAGACTTAGATTCTGGTCAAGAGATCCTGGGCCGCTCGGTAACAATAGATCATTCGAGTGACTTGCATGTTAGCAACAAGTTTGGGCGAGATTGTACAACATCTTTGTTAAGAATTATAACCCGAACACTCTTAAATTAGAAGCTTACTATAAGCGGAAGCTTTCCATAAATAGTAGGTTTCCAAAAATAGAAACTTTTGAGAACTAGGAATTTTTCTTGAAAACCGTCACTGTTAATATAGTTTGCTATATTAATTAACTAACTTTATGTCTGTAAGACATTAACTAATCGAACGTTATATCTCTAGGTTGAGATATCCGATTACATACCTCGTTCATACTACTTGCGTGGAATTACTTACTTGCTATTAAGGTGAACTTCATAGCCCCACTTTTTAACTTTCTCTATTACTTATTTTATGACTTTTGGGGTGAGACACATGCTTGCTTTCAAAATGTTTTACGCTTAGACACAAGTACCTGAAAACTGTTTAACTGTGCTGACATGCTTTGATTCATGCTAAATCCCTACCATGATATCGTTAATTGCTACATATAAAAGCAAGCTTAGTTATTGTGAATAGAGCTATTGAGAGTGACGTCTCTAACCATTTGACCGTTGGTCTTTGGTTACATAATAATGATTAAACGACACTGACAGTTCAAGGTGTCCTGGGGTAACTTTGTTTATGTCTCGATATCATAACTTCAGCATTTACTTTTGATAACTAAATCTTGTGGTCTAAAACTATATATATTAAACCTATGTTGTTCACTCAACCTTTTTGGTTGACACTTTAAGCATGTTTTGTCTCAGGTACTTAGATATTTTGCTTTCGCTGTAGAACTCTGCTGTTACTTAGAAGTCAAGCCAAGCACTGGGACCAGAGTTAACATCCGTGTCAATGGCGATTTTGGTGGGGTGTTAAAGATAAGGTTAGCATCCATTTTTATAAATCATGTCCGTAGCTAAAAATTAAGAAAAATATCCAATTTTGTTTTACCCATAATTTCTTCGTTACAAATCCGTTTTGAGTGATTTGAGTTGCCATGGTTTTGTATCGAACTCAACATTATTAATCTTAATAGAAAAGGTATAGGTTTATAGTTTAAAATACAGCTTAGGTGTCAAATAAGAGAAGATAGTCATATCCATCGTAAGAACGACATCTTGATGACCCTTTTGAAAAACATACTTCCACTTAGAGTTTAACCATGGATTTTGGATATATTTCATATCCATATAAAATAAGATTTTTTACCAAAGGAAATCTTTTAATTCAAAGTTTAAGATAGGTTTTTAAAATTAAACCCAAAACAGCCCCCGTTCGACTAAGACGGCGTATATTCGATTTTAAGGTGTTCTTCATGTTTACAAGTTTTATATCCTTATGTTCGCTTGACATACTATCATAATACATGTGTTGAATTGTTTTAAAAGTCAAGTTAGAAGGATTAAGTTTATTTACAAAAAAGTTTAGAAATAATCTAAACTATGTTCTTGTTGTTATTAGTTATAACTCAAAATAAGATAGCTATATGAATACGAATAGAATAAGATTATGAATAAGGTTACTACCTCAAATCAAATGAGTAAAGTTGCTGGAGAAATAAGGAGAATACCTTGAGTTCAAAAGATACCCTTGATGGCTTGGAATTCTTGAAGTGTTCTTGATCAAGCTTTGTTATGATGATTATAACTTGGATTATGAGACCAATACTTGCTGAATTGAATGGAGGTTTGAGAGAGTGTTTGAGTATGTGTTTAGAAAGTAAAATGATGTAGTTAATTGGAATGAAATGGATGGTTATTTATCCTACATGTTGGCATCAAAATGGTGACAACAACATGGCTCCATGGTTTGTAATTTTATGCATTTAGTCATACTAGTTTCCAAGCCATGGTTCCCACAAGTCTACATCATGTTGATACATGTCTCACAACTGATTGAGGGCTGCTAAGATCAATGATTTGGTATGTATATACCTATAGTAAATACGTATAGAAGCTGGGTATTATACGGGTATAAATACCGTATGAATATGAATAGGATTCTTGATAAAATTGAATGTGAAAATGAGTATAGCTATCTTTATTGAGTATAAATATATTGATATATATTATTAAGTCTTTCAAAAGTGTATTAATACATATTAATACAATACATATACATACATTTTAATTTAAAAGTTATTACAACGTTAATTGTTATATATATGTATATAGTCTTGAAGTCTTTAAGTTAGTAATCTCATTTTATATATATAACCAATTGTTATTATATATAATGAGATACTTAAATATCATTTTAACAAATCATAAGTATATATATATATATATATCCATATATACATCATTATATAATTATTTCAAATTATGATGTTCGTGAATCGTCAGACAGACTGGGTGGTCAAACATTTGCATAAAATCCATTCCAAATATATATATCTTGACAAGTTTGATTGCTTAATATGTTGGAAACATTTAATTATGTAAATATTAATCTTCAATATATTAGCGGAAAAATCTGGGTCGTTACATTACATACCCGTTAAATTAAATTTCGTCCCGAAATTTAGAATATTACCTAGTTAACGTGCGATATCAGAAAACAAATGTGGGTACTTCAGCTTCATTTGGTCTTCTCGTTCCCAAGTGAATTCAGGTCCTCTACGAGCATTCCACCAAACCTTAACGATTGGTATCTTACTTTGTTTGAGTCGTTTGACCTCACGATCCATAATTTCGACGGGTTCTTCGACGAAATTTAGTTTCTCATCAATCTGAATTTCGTCTAAAGGGATAATGAGATCTTCGATAGCTAGGCATTTCTTCAGGTTCGAAACATGAAAGGTGTTGTGAATCTTTTCTAATTGTGGAGGTAGTTCAAGTCGATAGGCCACCGGCCTAATGCGTTTTTCGATCTTGAATGGCCCAATGTATCTTGGGCTCAATTTCCCTCGCTTTCCAAAATGAATAACACCTTTCCAAGGTGATACCTTAAGTATAACCATATCACCCTCCTCAAACTCTAAAGGTTTCCTTCTAACATCCGCGTAGCTCTTTTGCCGACTCAGGGCTGTTTTCAATCGTTGCTGAATCTGAATGACCTTGTCGGTAGTTTCCTGGATAATTTCTGGACCTGTAATCTGTTTTTCCCCCCACATCACTCCAACAAATCGGAGACCTGCACTTCCTCCCATAAAGTGCCTCGAATGGTGCCGCCTCAATGCTAGAATGATAGCTGTTGTTGTAGGAAAACTCAGATAATGGTAGATGTCGATCCCAACTGCTTTCAAAATCAATAACACATGCTCGTAGCATGCCTTCGAGTGTCTGAATTGTCCTTTCACTCTGTCCATCAGTTTGTGGATGATAGGCAGTACTTAAATCTAGACGAGTTCCCAACAATTCATGTAATGCCTGCCAGAATCTGGAAGTAAATCTGCTATCACGATCAGAGATAATAGAGATTGGTATACCATGTCTAGAAATAACTTCTTTCAGGTATAATCGTGCTAATTTCTCTATACCATCCTCTTCTTTTATTAGCAGATAATGTGCTGACTTAGTAAGACGATCGACTATTACCCAAATCATATTATAACCACCTGCGGTTCTCGGTAACTTAGCAATGAAATCCTTGGTAATGTTTTCCCATTTCCATTCTGGGATTTCAGGTTGTTGGAGTAGACACGATGGTTTCTGATGTTCAGCTTTGACTTTAGAACAAGTTAAACATGCCCCTACATATGTGGCTATATCGGCCTTCATTCCGGGCCACCAAAAGTTTCTCTTGAGGTCTTGGTACATTTTCCACGCTCCGGGATGTATTGAATATCTGGTTTTATGTGCTTCATCTAGTACCAATTTCCTCAAATCCCCATTCTTTGGTACCCAAATTCTTTCAGCTAAATACCTGGTTCCGTCTTCCCGAATATTAAGCTGTTTTTCTAATCCTTTGGGTATTTCCTTTCCAAAAATTCCTTCCTTCAAAACCTCATGTTGTGCCTCTTTTATTCGAGTAGTAAGATTAGTATGAATAATCATGTTCATAGCTTTTACTCGAATAGGTTCTCTTTCCTTTCGACTCAAGGCATCGGCTACCACATTCGCTTTCCCCGGGTGGTAACGGATTTCACAATCATAATCATTTAACAGCTCAACCCACCTACGCTGCCTCATATTTAGTTGCTTTTGATTTAAAATATGTTGGAGACTTTTGTGGTCAGTGTATACAATAAAGTTGACCCCGTATAGATAATGTCTCCACATCTTTAATGCAAAAATAACGGCGCCCAATTCCAGATCGTGTGTGGTGTAGTTTTGTTCATGAATTTTGAGTTGTCGAGAAGCATATGCAATCACCTTCTTCCGTTGCATAAGAACACACCAAAAACCCATTCTTGATGCGTCGCAGTAGATAACAAAATCTTCCATTCCGTTAGGTAACGATAAAATAGGTGCCGTAGTCAACTTCTTTTTCAACAATTGGAAGGCACCCTCTTGTTCTGAAGTCCATTCATACTTTTTCCCCTTGTGTGTCAAGGCAGTTAAAGGTTTGGCTACTCGGGAGAAATCTTGAATAAATCTCCTATAATAACCGGCTAAACCCAAAAATTGACGTATTTGCATTGGAGTTTTCGGGGTTTCCCAATTTTTGTTGGCTTCGATCTTGGCGGGATCAACTTTGATTCCATTACTACTGACTACGTGGCCAAGAAATTGTACTTCATTTAACCAAAAAGCGCACTTAGAGAATTTTGCATAAAGTTGTTCTTTTCTTAACAACTCTAATACAAGTTTCAAGTATTGTTCGTGTTCTTGGTTATTCTTCGAATAGATCAGAATGTCATCAATAAAGATAATAACAAACTTATCTAAATATGGACTACATACTCGGTGCATGAGGTCCATGAAAACTGCGGGTGCATTGGTTAAACCGAATGGCATAACCATGAATTCGTAGTGGCCATAACGAGTTCTGAAAGCTGTTTTCGGTATATCGGCTTCTTTAACCCTCAGTTGATGATAACCCAACCTTAAGTCGATTTTGAAGTATACGCTCGAACCTTGGAGTTGATCAAATAGATCGTCGATTCGGGGTAAAGGGTATCGGTTTTTGATGGTTACTTTGTTCAGCTCACGGTAATCGATACACATGCGAAAAGACCCATCTTTCTTTTTAACGAACAAAATTGGAGCTCCCCGTGGTGACGTACTCGGTCGAATAAAACCACGTTCTAATAATTCTTGTAGCTGACTTTGTAATTATTTCATTTCGGTGGGCGCAAGTCTATATGGAGCACGAGCTATTGGTGCGGCTCCTGGTACAAGATCTATTTGGAATTCAACGGATCGATGTGGAGGTAGTCCCGGTAATTCGTCCGAAAACACCTCAGGAAATTCTCTTGCAACGGGAACGTCATCGATTTTCTTTTCTTCTTTTTCAACCTTCTCGACATGTGCTAGTATGGCATAGCAACCTTTTCTTATTAGTTTGCGCGCCTTCAAACTACTAATAAGATTTAATTTGGCATTACCCTTTTCTCCGTACACCATTAAGGGTAACCCGTTTTCTCTCGGAATGCGAATCGCCTTCTCATGACAAACAACTTTGGCTTTCACCTTGGACATCCAGTCCATTCCAATAATTACATCGAAGCTTCCCAATTCCACCGGTATTAAATCAATTGCAAACGTTTCGCTAACTAAACTAATTTTTCGATTTCGGCAAATTTTATCAACCTTAATTAGTTTACCGTTTTCTACTTCAACTATACACTTTTTATCCAAAGGCGTTAACGGGCAATTTAATTTGGCACAAAATTCTCTACTCATATAACTTCTATCGGCACCCGAATCAAATAAAACATAAGCAGGTGTATTGTTGATAAGAAACGTACCCGTAACAAGCTCCGGGTCTTCCTGTGCTTTCTCCCCATTAATGTTGAAGGCTCTCCCATGGCCTTGCCTATTTCCATTCCTACACTGGTTTATGGTATGGCCCGGTTTTCCAAATCCATAGCAAACAACGCCGTTATTATTTGTCCCTTCATTATTTACTCCTTTGTTTCTATTTGGTCCGTAGACTTCACACTTTACCGCAATATGGCCATTCCTATTACACTTGGTACATAATTCTCTACAAAACCATTCCGGATGAAACGTATCACACCTGGGGCATATAGTTCTTTACCTTTTGTTGTCGTTGTTGTTGTTGTTGTTGTTGTTGTTGTTGTTGTTGTTGTTGTTGTTGTTGTTGTTGTTGTTGTTGTTGTTTTTGTTGTTAGGGTTGTTGTTGTTGAGTCGTTTGTTGCTGTTATTGTTGTGATTGGGATTGTTGTTGTTGTTATTATTATTGGGATGGTTGTTGCGGTTATTGTTGCCATTGTTGTTGCGATTATTGTTGTTATTGGGGTGGTTGTGATTGTTGTTGTAGTTGTTGTTTTGATTGTTGTTGTTATACTGGTGACCCTGATCACTGCTTTCCTCCCACTTTCTTTTTCCCTGTTTCATTATGGCCTCCTCGGCCGCTTCTTTCTTTATCCTTCCTGTAATTTGTCCTATCAATTTGTGGGCTATACGGCTCGCTTTCTGCATTGTTGTAGGGTCGTTAGCACCTACATGCTCTTGGATTCGTTCCGGCAACCCTTTTATGAATGCTTCAATTTTTTCTTCTTCGTCCTCAAATGCTCCAGGACACATTAAAGCCAGTTCATTGAAACGTCGCTCGTAGGTAGTGACATCTAACCCTTGGGTTGTCAGTGCTTTAAGCTCTGCCTTGAGCTTGTTGATTTCGGTTCTGGGACGGTACTCTTCCGTCATCATGTACTTGAAAGCGGACCATGGAAGTGCGTAGGCGGTATTCTATCCTACGTAATCCATGTAGGTATTCCACCATGTCAAAGCAGTACCAATGAAAGTATGTGTGGCATACTTAACTTTATCCTCTTATGCGCAGTTGCTGATTGCGAACACGGCTTCAACCTTCTCTGTCCACCGCTTTAGTCCAACGGGTCCTTCAATTCCTTCAAACTCATTGGGTTTGCAGGCCATAAAAGCTTTGTAGGAACATCCTACCCGGTTGCCATTGTTTCCTCCACTGCTGGAACCCGATTGGTTATTCTTGTTAATTGCATTCACCACTGCAGCCATATTTGCAGCGAAAGCTTGAAGTTCTTCTGTGTTCAATTGTTGTTGTCTAGTAGCCGGAGGAGCCATTTCCTTCAAAAATAGCCGACTGAGTTAATCATATAGAATTTTAGAAGTAGCCAAAAAGTATTTTGTAGCTTAATATGAACTTATTATTATAAAAGCCTTTTCTTCATATTAGCGTTTTATAACTATAATAATGTTCATACTTAGCAGCTAACACACAAATTAACTGTCATAACCCGACCTTAACCATAAGGACGAATACAATAACATATGATTTCATCGCGAGGTATTGACCTCTATATGCGACATTTTTCAAAAACTGCATTCGTTTTTACAATACAAACCATAGCTTTTATTACAAATACAAGGTTTAAACAATTTAATAATGATTATCGTTTAGCGATAATCTTAGACTTACAAACTTTACATGTGATAATAATAATACGACTTCCAACATATTTTACATTACAAATCCTCCGATATGCAGTTTTATTTTTGACACAAATATGCATGCTCAAGATCTTGCTTAAATTCAACATGTTGCAGCGGAAGCTTTTAGTTATCACCTGAGAATAAACATGCTTAAAACGTCAACATAAAGTTGGTGAGATATAGGTTTAATGCCGGCAGCGTTATAAATATAGACCACAAGATTTCATATATAAACGTTCTAATAAAAATATTCTAAGTTGTTGAGCACTTGATAACCATACTTAACATTTAATCAACGTCGCATATTCCCTTTATTATGAAATCTTACTACACCATACCAAGTGTAGTCACCAAAATGAAGTACTGTGCAACCGTTGAATACTGGTCGTCCAGTCCGGTTGGGGTTGTCAGGCCCGATAGATCTATCAACAGGATTCGCGTTTACAATACCTCATGTAAATAGTAGTTACCAAGTTACAGGGAAGTATGCCAGTGGTACAACTCAACGTAGAATATATATTTTTAATCACTTGTGTCTATAACGTAAATCATAAAATGCATGTATTCTCATCCCGAAATATTTAGAGTTTAAAAGTGGGACTATATACTCACCTTTGTCTTGAAGGTATTTAACTCGACTTGGTCTTCGATAGATATCACGAACCTAACCATATATATAATATATCAACATATTTTCTTTTTAAGTAATCGTTATATATATATATATATATATATATATATATATATATATATATATATATATATATATATATATATATATATATATATATACTTTTAATACTTTTAATATTTTCTTAGTCCGTAGTTAGCAGTCCGATGTTAGTTGTCCACAATTAGTTGCTTAAATAAAATAAATAAAGACCCCATCGTATTCGTATTGATCAGAATTAATCTCGACCCATGGTACCATGTTGTCAAGTGACGTGTTGCGTACATAAAGTACCGTGTTGTCAAATGACGTGTTGCGTACAATCATGAGGTCTTATGATTAATCTTCTCGTGTTGTTTACGGGTGGTCCTGAAATATATAAAATCAAATCATAAGTAAATATATTAAATATTATGTTAATTAGCCAAGATATGATTAATCCGATTTTGTCATAATATGATATATTACAGGTCTTGAAGTGTTTTTAAAATCAAATTAGAAGGATCTATTTAGTTTGCGAACAAGTTTGAAATCACTCAAACTATGTTCTTGTTGTTAAAATTTTACAACACAAAATAAAATAGCTATATAAATATGAATCGAATAAGGTTATGAATAAGGTTACTACCTCAAGTCACTTGGATAAAGCTACTGGAAAAGGTAAGAAAAATCTTGGAATCAAAAGAGTGGTGGAGTGGGATTGAAAGATTGGAAGTAATCTCCTTGAAATCGGATGACTATATTGATACGTTCTTGAGTAGGTAAATGAAGAGAGATTAGGGAGTGAATTAACTTGAAAGAAAATTGGAAATGGAATTGTATGTGTGTGTGTGCAAAATAGCATGATTATGGGATGGATATATAGGAGATTTAGTTTGTTTTCTTGCACAAAAGTCACACATGAGGTTAAATGGCTGGTTCCCACATGTAACATCATGTCTAGTGGCTGATCATTGAAGTTTATTATTGGTATATACCAATAGTAAATACGTATAGAAGCTGGGTATGATACGGTTACATATACCCTAGATATACTTGTAGAAATTTTGAGAAATCGGAACGAGAATTCAAATATGGACGGGTTTATAACTGTAAAAGAGGCTCAAAACTGGGCTTTTATTTTTGGGTCAAACCGGGCCAAACCGGGTCAGCTCGACCCCAGCCAGGGGCTCTGCCCCTTGGACCCCGCCAGGGGTTGCCACCCCTTGGACCCCCCTTATCGGGGGCGCTGCCCCCGAACCCCCGTCATAATCAAGATAAGTTCAAACAAGTGTGCACTCCACACTTCCCCAAACTTGTTCGATATTTATCAAGATTATTTTGGTTACAAATTAATTCCATTACACTTAAATCATATTGGTGACATAGATCACCAACACATTATAGATTGTAAGTATTTATGTCAAAGAACGTTACATATAGTTATCGTTTTGAAAACTTAAGTTAGTGGTCTCAAAGTATACTTATAACTCATTGTTGTTAGTTCACAATGAAATGTTAAACCATCCTTAAATCATGTTAAATATGTATAGATATGTACATATACATAATCGTATAATTATCGTGTGTTATATAGTTCGTGATATCATCGGTCAAATTGGATGGTCAAACGTTGTGTGAAACTCTTTTCAAAAACATAAGTCTCACCAGTTTGGATTGCTTATCATGTTGGTAAGGTTTATTTTATGTAAATATTAATCTCATAAGTATAAAACGATTGGAAAAATCCGGGTCGTTACATTAACTACTAAAATTCTAATATGAAAAACTATGGTTAGTTATTACGTTACTACGTAATAATAAGTCGTAATAATAATAATAAACCTTCCATGCTTATTCTTATTATTATACAATCATAAGGAAATTTCATTGCGGATTTTCTTACAAACTTAAACACACAATATTATACATATTATACAATGCATGGAATACAGGATAGCTGCCGATGGTTCAAGAACGGCGAGATTTCTTAGATGTTGACGTTGTTTCTTTCTCGGCCAAACGTTTGGATTTTCGTTTAGATAGTTCTTTTTCCAATTCCTCCCAATTGGTTCTTTCGGCTAATTGTTTGGGAGCAAAACCAACAGTCGTTATACTAGCGGTCATTTTATAAACTGGTCTCTTAGGTGGTTCAGGTGGATGATCACAAACATTTTGGGTCATAATAGGTTCATCGGGTTTGGGATCGGGTATAATAGCCAAAGATTTTCCCAAATCACGTTGTGATTCGGTAATTTCCACAACTTCTTCAGGATCCTCTTCTTCGGGTTCCTCTTCGGGATCTTCTTCTGGATCCTCTTCTGGAACCTCTACTGGAAATTGTGAATCTTTCCAATTTTCCCAACAATTTTCCACTTTAATGGTAGCACCAAAAGTTAACTGTTCCGTTGGTTCATAAGTCGTATGCTTTGACTCAGCCTCCGAATCACTTGATAAGTAAATGAAATCTGAATCACTAGAGATGCTTATATGATCGGATGAAGTCATCTATCACATAATAGCAGGCACGTTAAGAGAATGATATATCTTATAATATTTATATGTTAATAATCTTATGTTTCCAACAATTATATTAAGCAATCATTTTTAAAATAATTACGGTAGAAGTCCAGACTCACTAATGCATCAAAAATCAGTTAGACACACTAATGAAAAATTTTCTGATTCTCTAAGACCAACACTCAGGATACCAACTGAAATGCCTCGTTCATATTAATTATAAACGTTTCATATTAATTGGTTTCTTTGCGAGGTTTTGACCTCTATATGAGACGTTTTTTCAAATCTTGCATTCATTTTTTAAAAAAACCACCATAACCTTTATTATAAAATAAAGGTCTTAATGACATAATTTAGATTGTCTATCAAAGACAATCTCCTCAAATAAATAAGTTTTTACACAACCCATTACAATATGATCAAATATATTACAATAAATACTCCGAATGCAAGTTTAAACAATATAAACAATTATGCCGACTCCAAATCTTGACCTTGGATTGGCATACGATAGCGGAAGTGTTTTTAATATTCACCTGAGAATAAACATGCTTAAAACGTCAACAAAAATGTTGGTGAGTCATAGGTTTAATTTCTATATAATAATCATAACATTTAATAAGCCACAAGATTTCATTTAATTAAATGCGCAGGATCATTACAACTGCAAAAATTATTCATACGATGAGTCGCCTGGTAACCGACCTTAACATAGAGTGCTTACGATATCTGGCATCATACATTCCACTATTCAAATGTATGACAAGAACCCTTCGAAGTACTAAATTGAAATGTCCCGTTCTTATTGATTAAAAACGATCCATATTAATTGATTTCGTTGCGAGGTTTTGACCTCTATATGAGACGTTTTTCAAAGACTGCATTCATTTTAAAACAAACCATAACCTTTATTTCATCAATAAAGGTTTAAAAAGCTTTACGTAGATTATCAAATAATGATAATCTAAAATATCCTGTTTACACACGACCATTACATAATGGTTTACAATACAAATATGTTACAACAAAATAAGTTTCTTGAATGCAGTTTTTACACAATATCATACAAGCATGGGCTCTAAATCTCGTCCTTATATAAGTATGCGACAGCAGAAGCTATTAATAATCACCTGAGAATAAACATGCTTAAAACATCAACAAAAATGTTGGTGAGTTATAGGTTTAACCTATATATATCAAATCATAATAATAGACCACAAGATTTCATATTTCAATACACATCCCATACATAGAGATAAAAATCATTCATATGGTGAACACCTGGTAACCGACATTAACAAGATGCATATATAAGAATATCCCCATCATTCTGGGACACCCTTCGGATATGATATAAATTTCGAAGTACTAAAGCATCCGGTACTTTGGATGGGGTTTGTTAGGCCCAATAGATCTATCTTTAGGATTCGCATCAATTAGGGTGTCTGTTCCCTAATTCTTAGATTACCAGACTTAATAAAAAGGGGCATATTCGATTTCGATAATTCAACCATAGAATGTAGTTTCACGTACTTGTGTCTATTTTGTAAATCATTTATAAAACCTGCATGTATTCTCATCCCAAAAATATTAGATTTTAAAAGTGGGACTATAACTCACTTTCACAGATTTTTACTTCGTCGGGAAGTAAGACTTAGCCACTGGTTGATTCACGAACCTATAACAATATATACATATATATCAAAGTATGTTCAAAATATATTTACAACACTTTTAATATATTTTAATGTTTTAAGTTTATTAAGTCAGCTGTCCTCGTTAGTAACCTACAACTAGTTGTCCACAGTTAGATGTACAGAAATAAATCAATAAATATTATCTTGAATCAATCCACGACCCAGTGTATACGTATCTCAGTATTGATCACAACTCAAACTATATATATTTTGGAATCAACCTCAACCCTGTATAGCTAACTCCAACATTCACATATAGAGTGTCTATGGTTGTTCCGAAATATATATAGATGTGTCGACATGATAGGTCGAAACATTGTATACGTGTCTATGGTATCTCAAGATTACATAATATACAATACAAGTTGATTAAGTTATGGTTGGAATAGATTTGTTACCAATTTTCACGTAGCTAAAATGAGAAAAATTATCCAATCTTGTTTTACCCATAACTTCTTCATTTTAAATCCGTTTTGAGTGAATCAAATTGATATGGTTTCATATTGAACTCTATTTTATGAATATAAACAGAAAAAGTATAGGTTTATAGTCGGAAAAATAAGTTACAAGTCATTTTTGTAAAGGTAGTCATTTCAGTCGAAAGAACGACGTCTAGATGACCAATTTAGAAAACATACTTCCACTTTGAGTTTAACCATAATTTTTGGATATAGTTTCATGTTCATAATAAAAATCATTTTCTCAGAATAAAAACTTTTAAATCAAAGTTTATCATAGTTTTTAATTAACTAACCCAAAACAGCCCGCTGTGTTACTACGACGGCGTAAATCCGGTTTTACGGTGTTTTTCGTGTCTCCAGGTTTTAAATCATTAAGTTAGCATATCATATAGATATAGAACATGTGTTTATTTGATTTTAAAAGTCAAGTTAGAAGGATTAACTTTTGTTTGCGAACAAGTTTAGAATTAACTAAACTATGTTCTAGTGATTACAAGTTTAAACCTTCGAATAAGATAGCTTTATATGTATGAATCAAATGATGTTATGAACATCATTACTACCTTAAGTTCCTTGGATAAACCTACTGGAAAAGAAAAAAATGGATCTAGCTTCAACGGATCCTTGGATGGCTCGAAGTTCTTGAAGCAGAATCATGACACGAAAACAAGTTCAAGTAAGATCATTACTTGAAATAAGATTGTTATAGTTATAGAAATTGAACCAAAGTTTGAATATGATTATTACCTTGTATTAGAAAGATAACCTACTGTAAGAAACAAAGATTTATTGAGGTTGGATGATCACCTTACAAGATTGGAAGTGAGCTAGCAAACTTGAAAGTATTCTTGATTTTATGTAACTAGAACTTGTAGAATATATGAAGAACACTTAGAACTTGAAGATAGAACTTGAGAGAGATCAATTAGATGAAGAAAATTGAAGAATGAAAGTGTTTGTAGGTGTTTTTGGTCGTTGGTGTATGGATTAGATATAAAGGATATGTAATTTTGTTTTCCTGTAAATAAGTCATGAATGATTACTCATATTTTTGTAATTTTATGAGATATTTCATGCTAGTTTCCAAATGATGGTTCCCACATGTGTTAGGTAACTCACATGGGCTGCTAAGAGCTGATTATTGGAGTGTATATACCAATATTACATACATCTAAAAGCTGTGTATTGTACGAGTACGAATACGGGTGCATACGAGTAGAATTGTTGATGAAACTGAACGAGGATGTAATTGTAAGCATTTTTGTTAAGTAGAAGTATTTTGATAAGTGTATTTAAGTCTTTAAAAAGTGTATAAATACATATTAAAACACTACATGTATATACATTTTAACTGAGTCGTTAAGTCATCGTTAGTCGTTACATGTAAGTGTTGTTTTGAAACCTTTAGGTTAACGATCTTGTTAAATGTTGTTAACCCAATGTTTATAATATCAAATGAGATTTTAAATTATTATATTATCATGATATTATCATGTATGAATATCTCTTAATATGATATATATACATTAAATGTCTTTACAACGATAATCGTTACATATATGTCTCGTTTAAAAATCATTAAGTTAGTAGTCTTGTTTTTACATATGTAGTTCATTGTTAATATACTTAATGATATGTTTACTTATCATAGTATCATGTTAACTATATATATATCCATATATATGTCATCATATAGTTTTTACAAGTTTTAACGTTCGTGAATCACCGGTTAACTTGGGTGGTCAATTGTCTATATGAAACATATTTCAATTAATCAAGTCTTAACAAGTTTGATTGCTTAACATGTTGGAAACATTTAATCATGTAAATATCAATCTCAATTAATATATATAAACATGGAAAAGTTCGGGTCACTACAGTACCTACCCGTTAAATAAATTTCGTCCCGAAATTTTAAGCTGTTGAAGGTGTTGACGAATCTTCTGGAAATAGATGCGGGTATTTCTTCATCATCTGATCTTCACGCTCCCAGGTGAACTCGGGTCCTCTATGAGCATTCCATCAAACCTTAACAATTGGTATCTTGTTTTGCTTAAGTCTTTTAACCTCACGATCCATTATTTCGACGTGTTCTTCGATGAATTGAAGTTTTTCGTTGATTTGGATTTCATCTAACGGAATAGTGAGATCTTCTTTAGCAAAACATTTCTTCAAATTTGAGACGTGGAAAGTGTTATGTACGGCCGCGAGTTATTGAGGTATCTCCAGTTGGTAAGCTACTGGTCCGACACGATCTATAATCTTGAATGGTCCAATGTACCTTGGATTTAGTTTCCCCCGTTTACCAAATTGAACAACGCCTTTCCAAGGTGCAACTTTAAGCATGACCATCTCTCCAATTTCAAATTCTATATCTTTTCTTTTAATGTCAGCGTAGCTCTTTTGTCGACTTTGGGCGGTTTTCAACCGTTGTTGAATTTGGATGATCTTCTCGTTAGTTTCTTGTATAATCTCCGGACCCGTAATCTGTCTATCCCCCACTTCACTCCAACAAATCGGAGACCTGCACTTTCTACCATAAAGTGCTTCAAATGGCGCCATCTCAATGCTTGAATGGTAGCTGTTGTTGTAGGAAAATTCTGCTAACGGTAGATGTCGATCCCAACTGTTTCCGAAATCAATAACACATGCTCGTAGCATGTCTTCAAGCGTTTGTATCGTCCTTTCGCTCTGCCCATCAGTTTGTGGATGATAGGCAGTACTCATGCCTAGACGAGTTCCTAATGCTTACTGTAATATCTGCCAGAATCTTGAAATAAATCTGCCATCCCTATCAGAGATAATAGAGATTGGTATTCCATGTCTGGAGACGACTTCCTTCAAATACAGTCGTGTTAACTTCTCCATCTTGTCATCTTCTCTTATTGGAAGGAAGTGTGCTGATTTGGTGAGACGATCAACTATTACCCAAATAGTATCAAAACCACTTGCAGTCCTTGGCAATTTAGTGATGAAATCCATGGTAATGTTTTCCCATTTTCATTCCGGGATTTCGGGTTGTTGAAGTAGAACTGATGGTTTCTGATGCTCAGCTTTGACCTTAGAATACGTCAAACATTCTCCTACGTATTTAGCAACATCGGCTTTCATACCCGGCCACCAAAAATGTTTCTTGAGATCCTTGTACATCTTCCCCGTTCCAGGATGTATTGAGTATCTGGTTTTATGAGCTTCTCTAAGTACCATTTCTCTCATATCTCCAAATTTTGGTACCCAGATCCTTTCAGCCCTATACCGGGTTCCGTCTTCCCGAATATTAAGATGCTTCTCCGATCCTTTGGGTATTTCATCCTTTAAATTTCCCTCTTTTAAAACTCCTTGTTGCGCCTCCTTTATTTGAGTAGTAAGGTTATTATGAATCATTATATTCATAGATTTTACTCGAATGGGTTCTCTGTCCTTCCTGCTCAAGGCATCGGCTACCACATTTGCCTTCCCCGGGTGGTAACGAATCTCAAAGTCGTAATCATTCAATAATTCAACCCACCTACGCTGCCTCATATTCAGTTGTTTCTGATTAAATATGTGTTGAAGACTTTTGTGGTCAGTATATATAATACTTTTGACCCCATATAAGTAGTGCCTCCAAGTCTTTAATGCAAAAACAACCGCGCCTAATTCCAAATCATGCGTCGTATAATTTTGTTCGTGAATCATCAATTGTCTAGACGCATAAGAAATCACCTTCATTCGTTGCATTAATACACAATCGAGACCTTGCTTTGATGCGTCACAATAAATCACAAAATCATCATTTCCTTCAGGCAATGACAATATAGGTGCCGTAGTTAGCTTTTTCTTCAATAACTGAAACGCTTTCTCTTGTTCATCATTCCATTCAAATTTCTTCCCTTTATGCGTTAATGCAGTCAAGGGTTTTGCTATTCTGGAAAAGTCTTGGATGAACCATCTGTAGTAACCAGCTAGTCCTAAAAACTGGCGTATGTGTTTCGGAGTTTTCGGGGTTTCCCACTTTTCAACAGTTTATATCTTTGCCGGATCCACCTTAATACCTTCTTTGTTCACTATGTGACCAAGGAATTGAACTTCTTCCAACCAAAATGCACACTTTGAAAGCTTAGCGTACAATTCTTCCTTCCTCAATACTTCTAACACCTTTCTCAAATGTTCACCGTGTTCTTGGTCATTCTTTGAGTAAATAAGTATGTCATCAATGAAAACAATGACAAACTTGTCAAGGTATGGTCTACACACTCGGTTCATAAGGTCCATGAACACAGCTGGTGCATTAGTTAAACCAAACGGTATGACCATAAGCTCGTAATGACCGTAACGTGTTCTGAAAGCAGTCTTTGGAATATCATCTTCTTTCACCCGCATTTGATGATACCCGGAACGTAAGTCAATCTTTGAATAAACAGACGAGCCTTGTAGTTGATCAAATAAGTCGTCGATTCTCGGTAGTGGGTAGCGGTTCTTGATGGTAAGTTTGTTCAACTCTCGGTAGTCGATACACAACCTGAATGTACCATCTTTCTTCTTGACAAACAAAACAGGAGCTCCCCACGGTGATGTGCTTGGTCGAATGAAACCACGCTCTAAAAGTTCTTGTAATTGGCTTTGCAGTTCTTTCATCTCGCTGGGTGCGAGTCTGTAAGGAGCACGAGCTATTGGTGCAGCTCCTGGTACAAGATCTATTTGAAATTCAACGGATCGATGAGGGGGTAATCCCGGTAATTCTTTCAGAAATACATCGGGAAATTCTTTTGCAATGGGAACATCATTGATGCTCTTTTCTTCAGTTTGTACTTTCTCGACTTGTGCTAGAACAGCATAGCAACCTTTTATTATTAGTTTTTGTGCCTTCAAATTACTAATAAGATGTAGCTTCGTGTTGCCCTTTTCTCCGTACACCATTAAGGGTTTTCCTTTTTCTCGTATAATGCGAATTGCATTTTTGTAACAAACGATCTCTGCTTTCACTTTTTTCAACCAGTCCATACCGATTATCACATCAAAACTCCCTAACTCTACTGGTATCAAATCAATCTTAAATGTTTCGCTAACCAGTTTAATTTCTCGATTCCGACATATATTATCTGCTGAAATTAATTTACCATTTGCTAATTCGAGTAAAAATTTACTATCCAAAGGCGTCAATGGACAACTTAATTTAGCACAAAAATCTCTACTCATATAGCTTCTATCCGCACCCGAATCAAATAAAACGTAAGCAGATTTATTGTCAATAAGAAACGTACCCGTAACAAGCTCCGGGTCTTCCTGTGCCTCTACCGCATTAATATTGAAAACTCTTCCGTGACCTTGTCCATTCGTGTTCTCCTGGTTCGGGCAATTTCTAATAATGTGGCCCGGTTTTCCACATTTATAACAAACTACATTGGCATAACTTGCTCTGACACTACTTGCTCCGCCATTACTCGTTCCGACACCATTTGTTCCTTTTGTTCTATTAACCCCTGGTCTGTAGACCTCACACTTCACCGCGCTATGACCATTTCTTTTACACTTGTTGCAAAATTTGGTGCAGAACCCCGAGTGATACTTTTCACACCTTTGGCATAGCTGCTTCTGATTGTTGTTGTTGTTGTTGCGGTTATTATTGTTGTTGGGATGATTGTTGTAGTTGCTGTTGTTGTTGTTGTTGTTGTTGTTGTTGTTATTGTTTTGCCGTTTGTTGTAGTTGCGATTGATGTTGTGATTGTTGGGATAATTGTTGCGATTATGGTTGTAATTGCTGTTGTTGTTGTATTGGTGATTCTTATCACCGTTTTCCTCCCACTTTCTTTTGACTTGCTTCACATTGGCCTCTTCAGCAGTCTGTTCTTTAATTCTTTCTTCAATCTGGTTCACTAGTTTGTGAGCCATTCTACATGCCTGTTGTATGGAGGCGGGCTCGTGTGAACTTATATCTTCTTGGATTCTTTCTGGTAATCCTTTCACAAACGCGTCGATCTTCTCTTCCTCATCTTCGAATGCTCCCGGACACAATAGGCACAATTCTGTGAATCGTCTTTCGTACGTGGTAATATCAAATCCTTGGGTTCGTAACCCTCTAAGTTCTGTCTTGAGCTTATTGACCTCGGTTCTGGGACGGTATTTCTCGTTCATCAAGTGCTTGAATGCTGACCACGGTAGTGCGTACGCATCGTCTTGTCCCACTTGCTCTAGATAGGTATTCCACCATGTTAATGCAGAACCTGTGAAGGTATGCGTAGTGTACTTCACTTTGTCCTCTTCAGTACACTTACTTATGGCAAACACCGATTCGACCTTCTCGGTCCACCGTTTCAATCCGATCGGTCCTTCGGTTCCATCAAATTCCAAAGGTTTGCAGGCAGTGAATTCTTTGTAGGTGCATCCTACACGATTTCCTGTACTACTAGATCCAAGGTTATTGTTGGTATGTAGCACAGCCTGTACTGCGGCTATGTTTGAAGCTAGAAAAGTACGGAATTCCTCTTCATTCATATTCACGGTGTGTCGAGTAGTCGGTGCCATTTCCTTTAAAATAGTCAAATGGAACAAGTTAATCATACAGAATATTAAGAGTAGTTAATAGTATTTCGTAGCATAATATGAACTCATTTATAAAAGCTTTTTCTTCATATTAGCGTTTTATAAGTTTAAATTCGGGTAGTACCTACCCGTTAAGTTCATACTTAGTAGCTAATATACAATTCAACTACTACAATTCTATATGAAAAACTGATTATAATAATATTTCGCGTTCAAACTTTTACACAATATTTTACAAACTTACAATACCGCTTATTTTACATATAGCATGAAATATAGCACACAATAAATTTGATACAAGATGGTTGTGAAGATAATTCTAGCTAGTACACAAGTCGTTCAGCAAAGGTAATAAAGACACGTAATTCATACGTCCAGAAACAAGTCATGCATTCTGGTTTTACTAGGATTACTTCCCATCCTTGGTCTTGTGGAATATAACCGTTATGGCCGTTGATAAGACATCGTGTTGTAACGTCGTCAAAGGGACGAGGGTTACGTAATGTCCAACAATCCCGTAACAATCTAAAAACCTCATTTCTTACCCCAATTACCGACTCCGTCACTTGTGGGAACGTTTTGTTTAATAGTTGTAGCCCGATGTTCTTGTTCTCACTTTTGTGAGAAGCGAACATTACTAATCCGTAAGCATAACATGCTTCTTTATGTCGCATGTTAGCCGCTTTTTCTAAATCACGAAGTCCAATATTCGGATATATTGAGTCAAAATAATTTCTTAACCCATTGCGTAAAATAGCATTTGGGTTCCCCGCAATATATGCGTCAAAGTAAACACATCGTAACTTATGGATTTCCCAATGTGATATCCCCCATCTTTCGAACGAAAGCCTTTTATAAACCAAGGCATTCTTGGAACGTTCTTCGAATGTCTTACAAACTGATCTCGCCTTAAATAGTTGTGCCGAAGAATTCTGACCGACTCTAGACAAGATTTCATCAATCATGTCTCCGGGTAGGTCTCTTAAAATATTGGGTTGTCTATCCATTTTGTGTTTTTATACTGTAAAATAGACAAGAGTTAGATTCATAAAAAAAAATACTTATTAATACAAGCAATTTTTACATATATCATAAAGCATAAGCACACTATATTACATATATTACACCACACGAATACAATTATCTTATTCCGACTCGCTTGTTTCTTCTTCTTCGGTTTTGGTTCGTTTTGCCAAGTTTCTAGGGATATATGATGTTCCCCTAATACGAGCCGTCGTTTTCCACATTGGTTTAGAAAAACCTGGTGGTTTAGAGGTTCCCGGGTCATTGTTACAACTTAAGGACTTCGGGGGTTGACGATACATATAAAGTTCATCGGGGTTGGAATTAGATTTCTCTATTTTTATGCCCTTTCCCTTATTATTTTCTTTTGCCTCTTTAAATTCAGTTGGGGTAATTTCTATAACATCATCGGAATTCTCGTCAGAATCCGATTCATCGGAGAATTGGTAATCCTCCCAATATTTTGCTTCCTTGGCGGAAACACCATTGACCATAATTAACCTTGGTCGGTTGGTTGAGGATTTTCTTTTACTTAACCGTTTTATTATTTCCCCCACCGGTTCTATTTCTTCATCCGGTTCCGATTCTTCTTCCGGTTCCGATTCTTCTTCCGGTTCTGACTCTTCTTCCGGTTCCTCTTCGGGAACTTGTGAATCAGTCCACGAATCATTCCAATTTACATTTGACTCTTCATTATTATTAGGTGAGTCAATGGGACTTGTTCTAGAGGTAGACATCTATCACATAATATCAAACGCGTTAAGAGATTAATATATCACATAATATTCACATGTTAAAAATATATAGTTTCCAACAAAATTTGTTAAGCAATCATTTTTCAAGTAAACACGGTCGAAGTCCAGACTCACTAATGCATCCTAACAAACTCGATAAGACACACTAATGCAAAATTCTGGTTCTCTAAGACCAACGCTCGGATACCAACTGAAATGTCCCGTTCTTATTTATTAAAAACGTTCCATATTAATTGATTTCGTTGCGAGGTTTTGACCTCTATATGAGACGTTTTTCATAGACTGCATTCATTTTAAAACAAACCATAACCTTTATTTCATCAATAATGGTTTAAAAAGCTTTACGTAGATTATCAAATAATAATAATCTAAAATATCCTATTTACACACGACCATTACATAATGGTTTACAATACAAATATGTTACAACATAAGTTTCTTGAATGCAGTTTTTACACAATATCATACAAGCATGGACCCCAAATCTCGTCCTTATTTAAGTATGCGACAGCGGAAGCTCTTAATAATCACTTGAGAATAAACATGCTTAAAACGTCAACAAAAATGTTGGTGAGTTATAGGTTTAACCTATATATATCAAATCATAATAATAGACCACAAGATTTCATATTTCAATACACATCCCATACATAGAGATAAAAATCATTCATATGGTGAACACCTGGTAACCGACATTAACAAGATGCATATATAAGAATATCCCCATCATTCTGGGACACCCTTCGGATATGATATAAATTTCGAAGTACTAAAGCATCCGGTACTTTGGATGGGGTTTGTTAGGCCCAATAGATCTATCTTTAGGATTCGCATCAATTAGGGTGTCTGTTCCCTAATTCTTAGATTACCAGACTTAATAAAAAGGGGCATATTCGATTTCGATAATTCAACCATAGAATGTAGTTTCACGTACTTGTGTCTATTTTGTAAATCATTTATAAAACCTGCATGTATTCTCATCCCAAAAATATTAGATTTTAAAAGTGGGACTATAACTCACTTTCACAGATTTTTACTTCGTCGGGAAGTAAGACTTAGCCACTGGTTGATTCACGAACCTATAACAATATATACATATATATCAAAGTATGTTCAAAATATATTTACAACACTTTTAATATATTTTAATGTTTTAAGTTTATTAAGTCAGCTGTCCTCGTTAGTAACCTACAACTAGTTGTCCACAGTTAGATGTACAGAAATAAATCAATAAATATTATCTTGAATCAATCCACGACCCAGTGTATACGTATCTCAGTATTGATCACAACTCAAACTATATATATTTTGGAATCAACCTCAACCCTGTATAGCTAACTCCAACATTCACATATAGAGTGTCTATGGTTGTTCCGAAATATATATAGATGTGTCGACATGATAGGTCGAAACATTGTATACGTGTCTATGGTATCTCAAGATTACATAATATACAATACAAGTTGATTAAGTTATGGTTGGAATAGATTTGTTACCAATTTTCACGTAGCTAAAATGAGAAAAATTATCCAATCTTGTTTTACCCATAACTTCTTCATTTTAAATCCGTTTTGAGTGAGTCAAATTGATATGGTTTCATATTGAACTCTATTTTATGAATATAAACAGAAAAAGTATAGGTTTATAGTCGGAAAAATAAGTTACAAGTCATTTTTGTAAAGGTAGTCATTTCAGTCGAAAGAACGACGTCTAGATGACCAATTTAGAAAACATACTTCCACTTTGAGTTTAACCATAATTTTTGGATATAGTTTCATGTTCATAATAAAAATAATTTTATCAGAATAACAACTTTTAAATCAAAGTTTATCATAGTTTTTAATTAACTAACCCAAAACAGCCCGCGGTGTTACTACGACGGCGTAAATCCGGTTTTACGGTGTTTTTCGTGTCTCCAGGTTTTAAATCATTAAGTTAGCATATCATATAGATATAGAACATGTGTTTAGTTGATTTTAAAAGTCAAGTTAGAAGGATTAACTTTTGTTTGCGAACAAGTTTAGAATTAACTAAACTATGTTCTAGTGATTACAAGTTTAAACCTTCGAATAAGATAGCTTTATATGTATGAATCAAATGATGTTATGAACATCATTACTACCTTAAGTTCCTTGGATAAACCTACTGGAAAAGAGAAAAATGGATCTAGCTTCAACGGATCCTTGGATGGCTCGAAGTTCTTGAAGCAGAATCATGACACGAAAACAAGTTCAAGTAAGATCATCACTTGAAATAAGATTGTTATAGTTATAGAAATTGAACCAAAGTTTGAATATGATTATTACCTTGTATTAGAATGATAACCTACTGTAAGAAACAAAGATTTATTGAGGTTGGATGATCACCTTACAAGATTGGAAGTGAGCTAGCAAACTTGAAAGTATTCTTGATTTTATGTAACTAGAACTTGTAGAATATATGAAGAACACTTAGAACTTGAAGATAGAACTTGAGAGAGATCAATTAGATGAAGAAAATTGAAGAATGAAAGTGTTTGTAGGTGTTTTTGGTCGTTGGTGTATGGATTAGATATAAAGGATATGTAATTTTGTTTTCATGTAAATAAGTCATGAATGATTACTCATATTTTTGTAATTTTATGAGATATTTCATGCTAGTTGCCAAATGATGGTTCCCACATGTGTTAGGTAACTCACATGGGCTGCTAAGAGCTGATCATTGGAGTGTATATACCAATAGTACATACATCTAAAAGCTGTATATTGTACGAGTAAGAATACGGGTGCATACGAGTAGAATTGTTGATGAAACTGAACGAGGATGTAATTGTAAACATTTTTGTTAAGTAGAAGTATTTTGATAAGTGTATTGAAGTCTTTCAAAAGTGTATAAATACATATTAAAACACTACATGTATATACATTTTAACTGAGTCGTTAAGTCATCGTTAGTCGTTACATGTAAGTGTTGTTTTGAAACCTTTAGGTTAACGATCTTGTTAAATGTTGTTAACCCAATGTTTATAATATCAAATGAGATTTTAAATTATTATATTATCATGATATTATCATGTATGAATATCTCTTAATATGATATATATACATTAAATGTCTTTACAACGATAATCGTTACATATATGTCTCGTTTAAAAATCATTAAGTTAGTAGTCTTGTTTTTACATATGTAGTTCATTGTTAATATACTTAATGATATGTTTACTTATCATAGTATCATGTTAACTATATACATATCCATATATATGTCATCATATAGTTTTTACAAGTTTTAACGTTCGTGAATCACCGGTCAACTTGGGTGGTCAATTGTCTATATGAAACATATTTCAATTAATCAAGTCTTAACAAGTTTGATTGCTTAACATGTTGGAAACATTTAATCATGTAAATATCAATCTCAATTAATATATATAAACATGGAAAAGTTCGGGTCACTACATAAATCATTTCCACTATTCGAAAATGGGGGTGGTTGGTGCCCGTAGATCTACCTTTAGGATTCGCGTCAATTAGTGTTTTTCACTAATTCTTAGGTTACCAAGCATAATAATAATAATAACTACAGATATCCGGTATAACAAATCAATCGTAGAATGTAGTTCAATGAACTTGTACTTATTTTGTAACACATTTATAAATTTTGCATCTATTCTCATCCCAAAATAATTTAGATAGTAAAAATGGGACTATAACTCACTTGTGATGATTTTCGAATAGATAGTGATAAGACTTGCCTTTTGACAAATTTACGAACCTAATAATAATATTCTTGTGTCAAGATATATATATATATATATATATATATAATTAATATTCCATACTTATGATACTTGTGATAATTTTAATTGTCCATTGTTAGTAGTCCAACGTTCGTAGTCCAATAGTCCAACAGTATAAATATATATATATATATATATATATATATATATATATATATATATATATATATATATATATATATATATATATATATATATATATATATATAAATGCGTATATTGTGTTAGAATTCACTAACACTATAATATATTATCTTAATATAATAAGATACATAATATGTATATTGTCTGAAGCAATCCGCGACCCATTGTATACATGTCTCAGGCTCGATCACAACTCAAAGTATATAATATTTTGGAATCCACTTCGACTCACAGCTAACTCAAGATTACTGCCAATGGTGTTTAATAGTTCGTTCCAATAATATATATAGAAGAAGTCAAAATGATATGTCAAAACTTTGTATACGAATCCACGGTGATCAAGTCATATATATATATGGTGCCTTACGATCTTTATTAAGACTATAATATATTGTCGTAGAACTTAATCACGACTATTATAAATTGCATTTCCATAAGTTCGGGAACAAGACATGTATAAATACATGTAGGATACAAGGTAAGTTAGCTAGGATAAGGTTAGCATCCATTTTTATAAATCATGCCCGTAGCTAAAAATTAAGAAAAATATCCAATTTTGTTTTACCCATAATTTCTTCGTTACAAATCCGTTTTGAGTGATTTGAGTTGCCATGGTTTCGTATCGAACCCAACATTATTAATCTTAATAGAAAAAGTATAGGTTTATAGTTGAAAATAAAGCTTAGGTGTCAAATAAGAGAAGATAGTCATATCCGTCTTAAGAACGACATCTTGATGACCCTTTTGAAAAACATACTTCCACTTAGAGTTTAACCATGGATTTTGGATATATTTCATATCCATATAAAATAAGATTTTTCACCAAAGGAAATCTTTTAATTAAAAGTTTAAGATAGGTTTTTAAAATTAAACCCAAAACAGCCCCCGTTCGACTAAGACGACGTATATTCGATTTTAAGGTGTTCTTCGTGTTTACAAGTTTTATATCCTTATGTTCTCTTGACATACTGTCATAATACATGTGTTGAAGTGTTTTAAAAGTTAAGTTAGAAGGATTAAGTTTATTTGCAAACAAGTTTAGAAATAATCTAAACTATGTTCTTGTTGTTATTAGTTATAACTCAAAATAAGATAGCTATATGAATACGAATCGAATAAGATTATGAATAAGGTTACTATCTCAAATTAAATGAGTAAAGTTGCTGGAGAAATAAGGAGAATACCTTGAGTTCAAAAGATACCCTTGATGACTTAGAATTCTTGAAGTGTTCTTGATCAAGCTTTGTTATGATGATTATAACTTGGATTATGAGACCAATACTTGCTGAATTGAATGGAGGTTTGAGAGAGTGTTTGAGTATGTGTTTAGAGAGTAAAATAATTTAGTTAATTAGAATGAAATGGATGGTTATTTATCGTACATGTTGGCATCAAAATTGGGACAACAACATGGCTCCATGGTTTGTAATTTTATGCATTTAGTCATACTAGTTTCCAAGCCATGGTTCCCACAAGTCTACATCATGTTGATACATGTCTCACAACTGATTGAGGGCTGCTAATATCAATGATTTGGTATGTATATACCTATAGTAAATACGTATAGAAGCTGGGTATTATACGGGTATAAATACCGTATGAATACGAATAGGATTCTTGATAAAATTGAATGTGAAAATGAGTATAGTTATCTTTATTGAGTATAAATATATTGATATATATTATTAAGTCTTTAAAAAGTGTATTAATACATATTAATACAATACATATACATACATTTTAATTTAGAAGTTATTACAACGTTAATCGTTATATATATATATATATATATATATATATATATATATATATATATATATATATATATATATATATATATATATATAGTCTTGAAGTCTTTAAGTTAGTAATCTCATTTTATGTATATAACCAATTGTTATTATATATAATGAGATACTTAAATATCATTTTAACAAATCATAAGTATATATATATCCATATATACATAATTATATAATTATTTCAAATTATGATGTTCGTGAATCGTCAGACAGACTGGGTGGTCAAACATTTGCATAAAATCCATTCCAAATATATATATCTTGACAAGTTTGATTGCTTAACATGTTGGAAATATTTAATTATGTAAATATTAATCTTCAATATATTAGCGAAAAAATCCGGGTCGTTACACTTTTCAAGGCTCGGTTAGTGTTTTCTACTTGACCACTAGTTTAGGGATGGTAAGGAGTCGAGAACCTATGCACTACACCATACTTTTCCATGACTTTCTCCATAAGATGGTTCGCGAAATGTGTTCCTCGATCCAATATCAATGCTTTCGGAACACCAAACCTAGCAAACAAGCTTTTTAAGAATTTCATAACAACTCTTGCATCATTCGTTGGCAAGGCTTTAGCCTCGGCTCATTTCGAGACATAATCAACCGCTACTAAAATGTAAAGGCATTTATTCGAGTTTGGAAATGGCCCCATGAAATCTAGGCCCCACACATCGAATACCTCGCATATTTGAATCCCAGTTTGAGGCATTTCGTCCCTCTTTAAAATGGAACTGGACTTTTGACATGAATCACAACGTTTTACCAAATCGTGGGCATCCTTAAATATAGTGGTGATGTGTGCGAGGTGTACTAGGAAATAGTATTATTTTTACAATGAAATACTGTTAAATACGATACAATTTTACACAAGATATTTATTTATTTATAGAATGGATATACCTAAACCTTGCTACAACACTTATAGGCAGTGTACCTAATCGTACAGTAGTGTAGTTTTTAGTAAGTCCGGTTCGTTCCACAGGGATACACTAAAACAAGCTTAACGCTATATTAGTTTTAACTTATAAAAATACAAATATATATATATATATATATATATATATATATATATATATATATATATATATATATATATATATATATATATATATATATATATATATATATAAGTAATATAATTATTATAAAAGGGGGGGTTTTTACCGTTTAATGACCGGTTTGTCGATTTTAAAACTTTAGTTGCAGTTAAAACCTAATGTAAAATATTAAATAAATAAAAGACTTAATTTAAAGCGTAAAATAAATAACGATAATGAAATTGAGATAAAAGTGCGATAATTAAAAAGTACGATAATTAAAAGTGCAATTAAATACAATGACAATAAATAAAAGTGCGATAATTAAAAGTGCAATTAAATATGAAATAAAGGAAATTAAATATGAAATAAAGGAATTATGCTTATTTAAACTTCCGTAATCATGATGTTTGACGTGTTGTTTTTAGTTTATTCCCATGGGTTAATTGTTCTTTGTCCTGGATTATTCGATATGTCCATACGAATTTGTCCATAATAGTCCATCAGTCATAAATATAAAGTGCGAAAATCTTCGTCAAATTATTCTTATTCCCGAAGTCAAATATTCCAACTAATTGGGGATTCGAATTGTAACAAGGTTTTAATACTTTGTTTAATGAATACACCAGGTTATCGACTGCGTGTAAACCAAGGTTTTACTAATTTGTTAACAATTACACCAATTACCCTTGAACGTAATCCACCCCTGTTTCAACAAGTCTATTAACTATTAATCCAGTTCCGTGTCCGGTAAAATGAACAATTATTGGTATTTATAGATATCCAGCCCACCGTACCCAGTCAAGCGAATGTGGTTATATATAAATACGTCAAATTATAAGTCTATATATTAATTTAACTAGGTATCATTTAGTTAATATAAGACCCATTAATATCCCATAGTCTAATTTTCACAAGTGTCGTTCTTTTGTCCAAACCTCAATTATGGTGCAAAGCCCAATTACCCAATTTTAGTATTTAGCCTAACATCATGATTACTTCGATATTAAATAAACATAATAATAACTTAGCTACGAGACATTAAATTAAAAAGGTTGAACATAACTTACAATGATTAAAAATAGCGTAGCATTACACGGACAGAATTTCGACTTACACCCTTACAATATTCGCTAACATACCCTTATTATTAGAATTAAAATTAAAATATAAATATATGTATATCTTACGTATGAGAGAAAGAAGAAAAAGATGTGTTTTTGTGCTCAAAAACTGCGAAATTTATAGATCAGGCCTGTCACCTACTGCCATGCGATCGCATGGCTTTATAACTGCCAGGCCATGCGATCGCATGGCCTACTTTTCCAGCCCACATGTGTTTGTTTCTTCTATCGACGGTTTTTATAATATATTATATAATATATAAATAATTATAAGAATTATTCAAATATTATATTATATTTATGTGCATAGTTGACTTGTAATTTTTAGTCCGTTGCGTCGAGCGTTGAGAGTTGACTTTGGTCCCGGTTCCGGATTTTCGAACGTCCTGGCGTACAATTTAATATCTTGTATTTTGCGTTTCGTGTCTTGTACTCTCGTAATTTTGAGACGTTTCTCATCAATAATTGGAACCTCTTTGATTGTATTTTGTACTTTTGAGCTTTTTGGTCTTTTGCGCCTTCAATTCGTCGAATCTGTCTTTTGTCTTCACCTTTTATTATTTAAACGAATATCATTTGTAAATAGAACAATTGCAACTAAAAGCTTGTCTTTCTTGAGGGATAATGCTATGAAATATATGTTCGTTTTTAGCATTATCAAATATTCCCATACTTGAGCGTTGCTTGTCCTCAAGCAATATATTCTTAAAATAAAAATACTAGAATCACTTCTTTATTCTTCACACTTTGTACATCAGTAATTTCTATACGGCGGTATAAACAATGGTAGTAACGATGTGGTTTACAGTCTCACATGACTATGAAAATTTAGATCCATTAAGGAAATTGGATCTTTATGAAAACATTTGATCTTTTGAAAATTAAATCTAGTCTTTTACCCTAGATAAGTTTTCTGGAATAAACCTTCACCGGTGCTTGTAAATTGTTTTTGTGGGTTTGGTGGGTTTCATATTTAAAAATTTTAGCTCAAAACTTGCGGTTTTGTGTCACCCACTTGCTAACCTTGTATTAGGAAAGCAACACGTCCAGTATACTTGCTCCGTATATTACCTTTCGGTAAACTACCGTCCGGTTGTAAAGGAAAGCGTTGAACAAGCAACTGTTAAGGCAATGTCCCCTGACATGCTTTTAATTATGGTCTATAACGTGTCGGATGCAATTACTATCCTTGGTAGGAGCAATAGTAAAGCTCACCCTTATAATTTTTCGGTCTGGCACAAGGTCCTGTCTTTGACCATGCTATGCAACCACCGTTCTTACGGTTGACACCCTATTTAGTTCAGGTGACCTAATGAATTTCAGGTGAATTCCTGGGATTTTACGTTCAATGGTAATGAACGCATTGAAAATGGATTTTCAGAAAACAAATCGGTTTGTAATTTTGATCAAAATATTTTCTCGTTCAAGCTCGAGTTTAGATATCATTGAATTCCATGAGTTTGTAATTCTAAATCTTTTAAAAGTCAATCTCAAGGATTGAGTAATATCAGTCTTAAAAGCTGATTTTTGATCTTTAAGGAGATTATCCTTTCTGGGGATCTGATTCATTAGTCTTATCCAGCTAATTTGCACGGCGTCCTCCCCATTTTACGAGACAGATCCTCTCATGGTTAGGATAAGTCTGACCACTTGACGACCCTATTTGATGCTGAGGTCCGTGGATTTCATGCTGATTTTAGAGATGACTTTTCTAGTTTTTTCGTCAACCTACAGCTGATCTGGACGACAACTTCATGACCTAAATCAAGAAGCGCGTTTCTGTTTCGGAAGACTTTACTTCCTTTTAATGATGGAATTGATTCATCGTATAGATCCATCTTTCTTTTAAATATATTACAGTAAATTGGGTAAAACTGTTTAGATTAGTCCAAAGCAAAAGTATCTTCAGTTATTTGTACAAAAATATGTGATATATGTTTTAAATAACTTGGTAAATTTTCCCACACTTGGCTTTTATTTTCTTTTATTTGCCTTTTTATTGTCCTCTATTCCATTTTAAATGAATTCAAACATTTTGGTTTGTTTCTCAATTTATGTCCTTTCCGAGGTAACAATAATTTCGGTGTTAACACCTAGTTTTATCGTTCATAAATATGTATAAACATGATTTTGAGTTCATTTAATTGAAAATTTTGAAAAATTTTACTAGAATTGGGTAGTCAGTATATAAGACTAGGGCTGTTCTTTATTATCAGAGAGCACTAGATTCTAATACATCTACTGCTTTACTAGTATTTTTAATGGTAACCAAGTGTTTAAGTCAAAAATTTTTAAAATTCCGAAAGAATTTAACCCTTTCCCACACTTAAGATCTTGCAATGCCCTCATTTGCAAGAAATCAGTAACAATTTAAATTATTGAGGGTGATTAGCGTAGAAAAATGATTAAATTTTACCAAAGTTTCCAAACATATTGGATTTTGTTTGCTGAATGATAAATGGTGCACATCATTTATTCATTCCATCTTGCTGTTACATCACATTTGTTTTTCGTTTTGTCGTCAAAAGTACTAGCTTTTGCTGAACTTAATGTCAGTCTTTAAAAATGCGCTGTTTTACCCTGTTTTGTACAATCGACAATATACATACAATACAAATATAAACATGCAAGGTAATTTGAAATGGGACTTAAAATCCCAATTTCAAATCAAATATGAAACATTAGTACAACAATTAAAAATATTAAACATTACAATAAAAGTATCATAATATAATGTGTTTAAACATAAATAAACAGAAGTAATAAAAATTAAAAATCATATAAATTACCAACCGGAACTAAATCAATCTGGATAGGGGTTCCAGTTCATGTCATCGCCCGGGTTCCATGGTTGGTGATAGGTGTACTGGTATGCCTGGTTAGGGTCGTAGAGAGTGAATGGCGGTCTCATCTCGGGCTGGTGTGGAGGATAGTAAGCTGGTCGGGTCGGGATGTAGGGCTCCTGAGGTGACAGCCGGCTCATAATCTGACGCTGATGATTGTTCCATCTATCATGTTGTCGTTGCCTGGAATGCTCGTAATCATTCCGGGCTTGCCACTGCTCCATCCGACGAAATATCTCTGCGTTTGTCATATCTACCTCCTCTACACGCTGGTAGACATCAGTCATAGCCTCTCGAATGACATCCCTAACGTCATCCGCTTCCTCCATCTCCTCATCTGAGCCTCTCTCTGCCTGCGGATGACTACCTACATAGGGTATTGCCTGGTTTCGTCTACTCTTCAATACCTTAGCACCCGCATAAACCCTCAATCCTAAAAGCTCAACTTGCTCCTTACATTCTAAAAGTGGACCCCCTTGGTTCTTATCTACACCTAAATACTCTCCAATGAGAGTAACAAAAATACCTCCTCCTATAATCCCCCCTTCCGGTATTCCTTCTACCATCTTAGACAAATAAAAACCGACACAGTAAGGGATATTAACAAAGCCTCTTGGGTCTCGAATACACTTTAGGTAAAATAAATCATGTAAGTTCAATTTTTCCTTGTAGTGACCTCTCTGTGTAATCGAGTTAGCCAAAAATCTATGAATTATACGAAGCTCGGCTCTGTTAATATGTAAGTAGGTTTGTGTTCCTCCCCGCCCAAAAATATTATAATCGGACATATGCCTCCAGACGGCGTTTGCGTCAAAATTCCTATCTACCCTTTCACCACGATAAATCAAATTCATACAATTGGGTAGTAGTAATTCAGCGGGCGTATATATCTGTAATGCCCTGGCCATGTCCATCATGGACATCCTGTACATCCTACCGCCAAGTATAAACCTAAGAAAACTTCTATCATCTAATCTATCTACATCTACATTTAATGATATAGTACTCATCAGCTCAACACACCATTCCTTATATACAGGTCTACGAATGGTGAATAAGCGTTCCCAATCAGTAAAAGAAGAACTGCCATACATTTGTATCAAATGCTCCCTAACACGGTCAGCAAGTTGGACCCTTTCCAAAGGATCCCAATCAATTACCCTAGGCACCTATACATCTTTCGTTATTAATTTGAATTTATTACTTTGATATGCCGGGTAATCTCTCCATCGTCTATCGAATCTCATATTAGGATGCAACTTGTGTTCAGGAATCGTTGGGTATTCTACAGGTGGATGCATCGAAAATACTATGAATTCATTAGGTAACTGTAACGGGTCATAATAAGGTACATGCTGATTAGGCTGATGTTGTTGTTCCTGTTGTGGTTCTGGTTCGGGTTCATATTGCATTTTTGGTTCTGGTTCTGGAGCTGGAGCGGGTCGTCTAGATGATGACGATGATGAATCTCCAGTATCGGCTCTCTGCAAAACACATTAAACACAAAATTTGTGCATCCAAATATGCATTAGTGTTAGCAAAATAACAACTTAAAACAATCACAATAACATGTTAAATCAAAATTAAACTTATACACATTTTCACATTTTTTTTTTACAATTCTACACTTTTTCAAATAAGCACATATTGAAATGTAGACAAAGTTCATAAGCATTTAACTCAAATAACATGTCAAAATAGTCATTACTAACAATTAAACAAGTCTCAATTGGCAATTATATCAAATTAATCAAGTTCATGAATTTTGCACCTAAAAAGTCCACTTTAATCTCCAAAAATTATGTTTAGGATCAATGTTTGGATCATTTAGCTACCTAAATATGTTACACTACTTAATTTAGCAATAATTCATGACAAAAATCGGCCATAACCTGTTTATATCAAAAAGCCCCAAATTGCTCAAAAACACAAACCCTAGATTTCTAAAAATTTTGAAGTTTTTGGCTTCAAATCATGTTAAATAGCATCAATCTAGGTTATACATGCATAAAATACTAACAATTTAATACTAATTATACTAGAAATTAACAAAATCAAATTATGAAAAATATAGCTCAAGAACACTAAAAATTAAATTTAAAGGGATTTAGGGGTGTAATTGTTACCTTTCTTGATAAACTTCTGAACAATTTCATGTTTAGAGCGGATTGTAGCGAGAAATTTGGTGAATTTTGGTGTTAAAATGATGAATTTAGAGGTGTTTGTGTGTGTATGTTCGTATGTATATGTGTGTGAAGTAAGGAAAGAGCAGAAGCAGTCGATGACTTTTGATTCTGGCCAAAATCCAGGGCCATGCGATCGCATGGTCCTGAAGGCCAATACCCATGCGATCGCATGGGGGTCCGGGAACAGTACTTTTGCTTTTTTTTATCAAAACCTTATAACTTATAAAACATATAATTAATAAAATTTTAAAAATTTGTTTCTTTTTAGGATGAGGGCGTTTCGGATCGTTGTCCTTGTGACAACCCGGAAATTTCCAACCAAATTTAAACTTAATCTTTATATGTTTCCGACACGGTAAGTAATATTTGTTAAGTTAAATTTCAAGAATTTTAAACTATGTTCATACGTTTATTCAACCTCGACCAAGTTCCAACGATTCACGAACCATTAAACGAATATGATTATATATGTATATGTGTATATATATTATAACTTGAAACGTAAACAAAATATTAGATTAAATACTTTATATGATTGTATCTGTTTCAAAATGTTTATCAATGGAGTTAGAAGATAAGATCAAATGATTGAATTATCAGATATATTGAATTATGATTACAAGTCTCTGTTGAAAGGCCCACGTTGATTTGAGAAATCTTTCCATTTTAACAATATTCGGAAAATGGTAAAGTGATTTATAAATAAGAACAAATTGTCAATCATTGAGAACTAGACAAAGGATAGTGGAAGATTGAATCTCATAAAGACTCGATTGATCTATTTAGTTTCAAACGTACAAAAACGTGTTCAGTTTAAAAAGAACTTTATTATTAAAACGTATATAACTTTTATAAATATCTAGAACCACTTTTGACAACTCATTACTTAACTAGTATGATAAAGATAACGATATTTATATTTTATTTTATTAAATATATATAACGATTTAAATTAATATTATATATATTTATACGCGTATTATACGTACATAGTTTTATACTTTTACTATACTTAAACTATACATTTACTTTACTTTAACTTTAATAATTCACTTTAATAATTCATACTTTAATAATTCACTTTAATAATTTATACTTTAATAATTCACTTTAATAATTCATACTTTAATAATTCACTTTAATAATTCACTTTAATAATTCATACTTTAATAATTCACTTTAATAATTCAAAAATCTATTATAAATAGAATTCAATAGGTTTCATTATTTCATAGAAACTTGAAAATATTTTTCTCTAAACACTCTCAATCGATTTACATATATATATTTACTCCGTATTATTTCAAGATATTATTAGTATACATCAAATATTACGACGGAGTGCTGTCCGAGTGGTTTCGAAATTGTTTTTAGAGTAGGATAGGATTAAGGAAATTATGGGTTATAGCTATGGAGGTGATTGAGTATGGTTCATGGGTATGCTCGTGAGGTCAATATAGTGTTTATCATTTCTGTTGCGTCTACGTACCTTTCCTGCAATATTGAATCTCAATATTGATACGTGAGTACTCATAATTTAACTTTTACATACTAATAGTGTATCCCTGACTAGTGCTCGAGTATTTAGGATTATGCATGCTTGTACTTTTGATATTGCCCTTAGACAGGTTAGGTTGAATCTTAAATTAGTTACACTTGCGGTTGAGATAAGGTATAAGATATGCATGTCCTTGGAAAGCTAGCGAAAAATTAAGAACCTTTCCTTTAGATATCGAATGGTTTCGATGAACGGATTAGAAGTTATAATCAATTGAATTTTCGATATTTTTATTAAAAATGATTATTATTATCGTCGTTTTTATCGTCGTTCTAGTTTATCTTATTATTATGATTATTATTATCTTTATCAATAAAAGGGATTTATCATTAAAAATTGTTATTTTTTCTATTATTACTATCGTTATTATCGTTAAAGTTATAATTAGTATTATTATTATTATCCAATTATTATTATTATTATTATTATTATTAGTATTTTTATTATTATTATCATTATTAATATATATATCATTATTTAAAAATGGTTATTGTTATTGTTATTATTATTATTACTATATTATCATTAAGATAATTATTAGTATTATCATTAATAATGTTATAGTAACTATCATTATTAATATTAGTGTAATTAAAACAAATATTTGTAACACCTAATTATTTTGATTACTATTATTATCATTATTATGAACACGATATAAAAGACGATTAAAAGCTATTAAACGAAACGATTAGGAAATAATGAGTAAGAGTATCATGATGAAATTAAAATATTATAAGATATTGATTTAGATAAAATTATCGTTCTTATTATTTTTATCATTACTATTATTATTAAAAGTATCGTTAGTATTAAAACTATCATTTTAACAAAAATTATCATTTTAATAGAAATGTCATTGTTACTATAAAATATCATTATTATTATTATTATTTTAAATAGAATTATTATTTTAAAGATAATATTAAAAATTATCGTAAATATTAAAGTTATCATAATTAGAATTATCGTTTTATCATAATGTCATCTTAGTAATTATAAATATTGATATTTTTATAATAATTATTATTATTACAAAATAATACAACTTTTACTTACTATCATTATAGATATTATTTTATCAAATAAATATGTGATACAAACATATTTTACTACGTGTAATAACTTACTTTAATAATACCTATCATATTATCTTTATGATATTAAATGAACCCTATAAATTTTATTACTTAATATATATATATATATAAAAGTATATTTTATTATATAAATTTAATATAAAATTTTATTTATTAATAAATAAATTATATTATTTACTCTAATAAATCTTTTAAAAATATTTAAAAATATAAAACGACGATATTTAAACTATATATTAATCATGTATAGATTTTTGGAAATTCTTTTGAGTCAAATTTACTTTTGTTGACTTTTGCATATTAGTCTCGAGCATTAGGATTGTGGTACACTATGACTTGACCTAATTTGTTAAACAAATATTGACCAACACATAAATATATATAATTAATTTAGGTTCGTGAATCCGAGGCCAACCTTGCACTTGTTCAATGACGTTATATGTATTTTTACTACAAAATACAGTATGGTGAGTTTCATTTGCCTTTTTACCCTTTATATTTTTGGGACTGAGAATACATGCGCTTTTATAAATGTTTGACGAAATAGACACAAGTAATTGAAACTACATTCTATGGTTGAATTATCGAAATCGAATATGCCCCTTTTTTATTAAAGTCTGGTAATCTAAGAATTAGGGAACAGACACCCTAATTGACGTGAATCCTAAAGATAGATCTATTGGGCCTAACAAACCCCATCCAAAGTACCGGATGCTTTAGTACTTCGAAATTTATATCATGTTCGAAGGAGGATCCCGGAATGATAGGGGATATTCTTATATGTATCTAGTTAATATCGGTTACCAGGTGTTCACCATATGAATGATTATTTTTGTCTCTATGCATGGGACGTATATTTATGAGAACTGGAAATGAAATTCTTGTGGTCTATTAAAATGATGGAAATAAATGATTATGATAAACTAATGAACTCACCAACCTTTTGGTTGACACTTTAAAGCATGTTTATTCTCAGGTGTTAAAGAAATATTCTGATAATGCTAAAAACGAACATATATTTCATAGCATTATTCCTCAAGAAAGACAAGCTTTTAGTTGCAATTGTTCTATTTACAAGTGATATTCGTTTAAATAATAAAAGGTGAAGACAAAAGACAGATTCGACGAATTGAAGACGCAAACGACCAAAAAGCTCAAAAGAACAAAAGGCAATCAAAGAGGTTCCAATTATTGATAAGAAACGTCTCGAAATTACAAGAGTACAAGATTCAAAACGCAAAGTACAAAATATAAAATTGTACGCAAGGACGTTCGAAAATCCGGAACCGGGACCAGAGTCAACTCTTAACGCTCGACGCAACGGACTAAAAATTGCAAGTTAACTATGTATATAAATATAATATAATATATAATTAATTATATTAATTATATATATATTATATATATAATAAAAACCGTCGGCAGAGAAAGACTCCAAGATGTGAGCTGGAATTTCAAACTCCGCGACTCGCGGAGTTTGAAGGCAAAATATGCCGCGAGTCGCGGAGCCCCAAAAATCAAAAATCCCTATAAAGCCAACCGAATTCTGATCAAAATTCATATTCTATTTCTCTCTTCTCTCATATATACGATATATATATATATATAATTTATATTTTAATTTTAATTTTAATTCTAATAATAGGGGTATGTTAGCGAATGTTGTAAGGGTGTAAGTCGAAATTATGTCCGTGTAACGCTACGCTATTTTTAATCATTGTAAGTTATGTTCAACCTTTTTACATTAATGTCTCGTAGCTAAGTTATTATTATGCTTATTTAAAACGAAGTAATCATGATGTTGGGCTAATTACTAAAATTGGGTAATTGGGCTTTGTACCATAATTGGGGTTTGGATAAAAGAACGACACTTGTGGAAATTAGATTATGGACTATTAATGGGCTTTATATTTGTTTAACTAAATGAAAGTTTGTTAATGTTAATATAAAGATTTATAATTGGGCGTCCCTATAAATTACCATATACACTCGATCGGACACGATGGGCGGGGTATTTATATGTACGAATAATCGTTCATTTAACCGGACACGGGAATGGATTAATAGCCACTAGAATAATTAAAACAGGGGTGAAATTACATTCAAGGGTAATTGGTGTAATTGCTAACAAAGTAGTAAAACCTTGGTTTACACGCAGTTGATAACCTGGTGTATTCATTAAACAAAGTATTAAAACCTTGTTACAATTCAAATCCCCAATTAGTTGGAATATTTAACTTCGGGTATAAGAATAATTTGATGAGGACACTCGCACTTTATATTTATGACTGATGGACTGTTATGGACAAAAACTAGACGGACATATTGAATAATCCAGGACAAAGGACAATTAACCCATGGGCATAAAACTAAAATCAACACGTCAAACATCATGATTACGGAAGTTTAAATAAGCATAATTCTTTTATTTCATATTTAATTTCATTATCGTTATTTACTTTACGCTTTAAATTACGTCTTTTATTTATTTAATATTTTACATTAGGTTTTAACTGCGACTAAAGTCTTAAAATCGACAAACCGGTCATTAAACGGTAAAAACCCCCCCTTTATAATAATAATATTACTTATATATATGTTTGTATTTTTATAAAAGTAAACTAATATAGCGTTGAGCTTTGTTTAAAGATTTCCCTGTGGAACGAACCGGACTTACTAAAAACTACACTACTTTACGATTAGGTACACTGCCTATAAGTGTTGTAGCAAGGTTTAAGTATATCCATTCTATAAATAAATAAATATCTTGTGTAAAATTGTATCGTATTTAATAGTTTTTCCTAGTAAAATATAAACTATTTTATATACACCTCGCATAACATCAAGTATTTTTGGCGCCGCTGCCGGGGAACACTCTTAAACGCCGGAAGCGCATCGCTAATATAAAAAAAAAAAGATTTTTAGTTTACTTTTATTAAAAATTCGTTTTTGTAAAAATACGTTTTAATTATTCGAAAATATAAAAAGAAAAACAAAAATATAAGTATTTTTAAGATTTTGTTAAATATTTAAGTTTTATAAGTTTCTTTATTTTTATTTTAAAAATATAAGTTTTATTTTAATATCTTTTATTTATTTAAAAAACAGAAAACAGAAAATAAAAAAAAAAAATAAAGAAAAAAACGCGTCGAATTTAAAGCTGTCATCTGAATTTTTGAACCCCGCGACTCGCGGGGTTTGAAGCATTAATTACCGCGACTCGCGGAGACTTTCTGACAGGCACAAAAAACCCTAATCGAGCATTAATTACGGTAATTAATATTAATTATTATTAAACCCTAATAATTATTATTATTATTATTAGTTTTATTTTAACATTTACTTTTTATTTAATTTATGTATTTAGTATAAATTAGTTTAATTAAATTGTAAAATTAATAGTTTTATAAAATAAATTATTATAAAAATTGTACTTTTTACAACTTTTTGTATATTTTTATATTTTGTCCCTTTTTAATCTTTTTAGCGTAATATTTGTATTTTTAGCTCATATTTAATTTTAAAACTTAGTTTTTGCTATAGTTATTTTTACTCCTAGATTTTTAGGCTTTGCCGTAGAATTCCTTAAGTGCTTTTTCTTTAGACTAAGATTTAGGTGCTTTAGAATTTTGCGACGCCTTTTTAAGTTTTAGTTTCTTTTTAAGTTATTTCCATTTGGGATTTAGTTTTTCCTTGTAAGCTTTAATATTTTTAGACCTTTTACTATGTATCAATTATCATTCCAATTAGTAATTTCAATTTGCGATTATAATTTTAAGTTAGTTATAGTAATAAGGTTAGGTTAGTCAAGTATTTTTAAGTTTTTATAAGTTTCTTTTATTTTTCCGTCACCTTTTATTTTTCAACCATTTTTTTTTTCTTTTTCGACCTTTTTTCGACGAACTCTTTTTCTCTCTTATTTCTCGCTATTCTAGTTTTTAGGACATAGATTTTTATTCTACTTCTTATCTAAATTTCTTAAAATTACGAAAATTTATTTTAAGTGGTTAAATTGATAGACATCAAAATTTTCTGGTTCGTAGTAATAGTTGGATTTGTACGTGGATCGGGTTATTGGAGCCAAACAGTCCTCAATTATATTGAGACCAAACGAATCCTGCCCCTCTGCTGCATCTTTTGGCTATTCGAAACGTGGGCAAAATCAGAAAAGTCTATTGATTGGATAACTTATTATAATTTTTCTTTCTTTTTAAAAACTAATAGGATATTCAGTGAATGCACCGAGCAAGACGTTCATCACCTTTTGTACGTTCACCACCTGTAACTAGATCAAGACATTTAGCAAATATAACCGCCGTTGATTTTTCTTTAGAATCGTCATCCAGTCGACCAAGTACTTTAGTTCAAATTTCCGATAATCCATTTTTTGAACCCGACATCACAATTGAGAATCCGGAGAATATTCAGGAACGGTTCGTAGATCCTGAACCACTAAATTTTCCTCCGGAGCCACCAATCATTCAAACAGAGATTGTTGAGGAACGAACCATTAAATCAGAATCATCTAGTGATACCGATTCAACAAATTCAATTATGGAGAATCTGGAACCTTTAAGTATGGAAGACCGAATGAGAGCTAAACGCACTGGCCAAGGTCACGCAATTACTCATCCAGACATTAATGCGCCAGATTATGAAATCAAAGGACAAATTCTACACATGGTGACTAATCAATGCCAATTTAGTGGTGCGCCGAAGGAAGATCCAAATGAACATCTACGTACCTTTAATAGGATCTGCACACTATTTAAAATCCGAGAAGTGGAGGATGAACAGATATATCTCATGTTATTTCCCTGGACTTTAAAGGGAGAAGCCAAAGATTGGTTGGAATCGTTACCTGAAGGGGCGATTGATACATGGGACGTTTTAGTTGACAAATTTCTTAAACAATTCTTTCCTGCATCTAAAGCCGTAAGACTTCAAGCAGAAATTGTTACGTTCACACAGAAACCAAATGAAACTCTATATGAGGCGTGGACAAGATATGGAAAGTTATTAAGAGGATGTCCGCAACATGGTTTAGACACCTGTCAAATAGTACAAATATTCTACCAAGGATGTGACATCACTACAAGAAAAGACATAGATATAGCAGCTGGTGGTTCTATTATGAAGAAAACCGAAACTGATGCTTACAAAATTATTGATAACACTGCTTCCCACTCACATGAGTAGCACCAAGAAAAAGATATCATTAGATCATCTAAAGCAGCTAGAGCCGATTCTAGCCATGACTTAGATTCCATTTCCGCAAAGATAGATGCTGTGGAGAGACGAATGGAAAAGATGACTAAAGATATTCACTCAATACGAATTAGTTGTGAGCAGTGTGGAGGACCACATTTGACAAAAGATTGTCTCAGTATTGAATTAACAATGGAACAAAGAGAGAATATTTCATACATAAACCAAAGGCCTGGAAATAATTATCAGAATAATTATCAACCGCCAAGACCGATTTACAATCAAAACCAGAATTATAACCGAAATATTCCATACAACAACCAACAAGGTCCTAGCAATCAACAAGTATCCAATAATACTTACAACCAGCAAAGACCGAATTTTCAAAACAAACCACCACAACAGACCGATGATAAAAAGCCGAATTTAGAAGATATGATGATGAAGCTAGTTGAAACTCAAACGCAGTTTTTCACATCTCAAAAACAAACTAATGAACAAAATGCTCAAGCATTTAGAAATCAACAAGCTTCTATTCAAAATCTGGAACAAGAAGTGAGTAACCTAGCAAGGTTAATAGGTGAAAGAAAACCGGGAAGTCTACCTAGTGATACAAATGCTAACCCCCGGAATGAAACAGCTAAAGCTATTACCACAAGAAGTGGTACAACACTTAAACTACCTGAAATACCTGTAACTTCTGATGAAACTATTCCTACTCCACAAGAACCACAACCTGATCAAGATAAGGAAAAAGAACCGGTAGTTGAAAAGGTTAATGAAGATAACACAGTTAAGGATAAACCTTATGTTAAACCATACCAACCACCACTTCCTTACCCGAGTAAAATGAAGAAAGAGAAACTTGAAGCCGAGCAATCCAAATTCTTGGATATGTTTAAATAGATAAATGTAAATCTTCCTTTCATTGATGTGATTTCAGGAATGCCTAGATATGCTAAATTCTTGAAAGATCTAATCTCAAATAGAAAGAAAATGGAAGAACTCTCGGCTGTTACTATGAATGCTAATTGTTCAGCAGTGCTGTTGAATAAGATACCAGAAAAACTATCTGATCCAGGAAGTTTCACAATTCCATGTTTTTTGGGTAGTCTTAGTTCAATAGAAGCATTGGCAGACTTAGGTGCTAGTATAAATCTAATGCCGTATTCACTATACGCTAAACTAGACCTTGGAGAATTGAAACCAACTAGAATAAGCATACAACTAGCCGATAGATCAATAAAATATCCTAGAGGGATAATGGAGAACATGCTAGTTAAAGTTGGTACTTTAGTATTTCCAGTAGATTTTGTTGTTTTAGACATGGAAGAAGATTCTCAAGTTCCTCTCATATTAGGAAGACCATTCTTAAACACGGCTAAAGCAATGATAGACGTGTTCGGTAAGAAACTGACCCTAAGTATAGAGGATGAGAGTGTTACCTTTTCAGTTGATAGAGCAATGCAACAACCACAATCTGCAGATGATACATGTTATTATATTCAAACTATAGATGCACATGCAGAATTATTAGAAGAATTTCCAGAATTACAAGGAACAGGAGAATGTTCTTTAGGAGAAGGTAATGAACCAATTGATGAAGCTGAAATGTTAGCTACACTAATAGCTAATGGATATGAACCAACAACAGAAGAAATTCAAATGCTAAAAGAAGAAGACAGATATCGATATAAATCATCGATAGAAGAACCTCCGAAATTAGAGTTAAAGCCACTTCCAAACCATTTGGAATACGCTTATTTACATGGTGAATCTGAATTACCTGTAATAATATCGTCTTCTCTTACTGAAAATGAGAAATCACAACTCATTTCTGTGTTGAAAGCTCATAAACCAGCCATTGCATGGAAGATTCATGATATTAAAGGAATAAGTCCTTCGTATTGCACACATAAAATCCTTATGGAAGAAGGTCATAAAACGTATGTGCAACGCCAACGAAGACTAAATCCTAATATGCAAGATGTAGTTAAGAAAGAGATTATTAAACTGCTAGATGCAGGTTTGATATATCTAATTTCTGATAGCCCATGGGTAAGCCCAGTTCAATGCGTACCTAAGAAGGGTGGCATGACTGTCATTACAAATGAGAAAAATGAGCTTATTCCTACTAGGACTGTAACAGGATGGCGTGTATGTATTGATTATAGAAAATTAAATGACGCCACCAGAAAAGATCACTTTCCCTTACCTTTCATTGATCAAATGTTGGAAAGATTAGCCGGAAATAGTTACTATTGTTTTCTAGATGGATTTTCCGGATATTTTCAAATTCCAATAGCACCCGAAGATCAAGAGAAAACCACATTCACGTGCCCTTATGGTACTTTTGCTTACAAACGCATGCCATTTGGACTTTGTAACGCCCCTGCAACCTTTCAAAGGTGTATGATGGCGATTTTTCACGACATGATAGAAGAATGCATGGAAGTATTCATGGATGACTTTTCAGTCTTCGGTGATACATTTAAATCATGTCTAGTTAATCTGGAACGAATGCTAATTAGATGCGAACAATCAAATCTAGTACTTAATTGGGAGAAATGCCATTTCATGGTTAAAGAAGGCATCGTTCTTGGACATAAAATTTCAAAAGAAGGAATTGAAGTGGATAGAGCTAAAGTAGATGTAATTACTAAACTTCCACATCCCACAAATGTTAGAGGAGTTAGGAGTTTTCTAGGGCATGCCGGTTTTTACCGACGTTTCATAAAAGATTTTTCAAAAATTGCCACTCCTATGAATAAACTCCTAGAAAAGGATGCGCCATTCATCTTTTTAGATGAGTGTATCAAATCTTTTAATATTCTTAAAGAAAAACTCACTAATGCGCCGATCATGATAACACCAATTTGGAATCTACCATTTGAACTAATGTGCGATGCAAGTGATTTTGCAATGGGAGCCGTTTTAGGACAAAGGATTGAAAAACGATTTCAACCTATATATTATGCTAGTAAGACATTACAAGGAGCACAAACAAACTATACAACTACTGAAAAAGAACTCCTTGCTATTGTCTTTGCTTTTGATAAATTTCGATCATATCTCGTTCTAGCAAAAACGGTGGTCTATACCGACCATTCTGCTCTTAGATACCTATTTTCAAAACAAGATGCTAAACCAAGATTAATCCGTTGGATCTTACTCTTACAAGAGTTTGATATTGAAATCCGAGATAAAAGAGGAGCAGAAAATCTCGCCGCTGATCATCTTTCTCGTCTTGAAAATCCCGAATTAGAAGTTCTAAATGAATCGGCCATACAAGACAACTTTCCTGATGAATATCTATTGAAGATAGATTATAAAGAAATCCCATGGTTTGCAGACTATGCAAACTACTTAGTTTGTGGATTCCTTGAAAAAGGATTATCGTACCAAAGACGAAAGAAATTCTTCAGTGATATAAAACACTATTTCTGGGAAGATCCACATCTGTTTAAAAGTTGTCCCGATGGAATAATACGCCGATGTGTATTTGGAGATGAAGCTAGTAAAATATTAAACCATTGTCACACAGGACCAACAGGAGGGCATTATGGGCCTCAACTAACAGCAAGAAAAGTTTATGAAGCTGGATTCTATTGGCCTACAATTTACAAAGACGCACACTTTCTTTGCAAATCCTGTGATGCATGTCAAAGGGCCGGAAAAATAAGTCAACGTGATGAAATGCCACAAAATGTCATCCAAGTATGTGAAGTATTTGACATTTGGGGTATTGACTTTATGGGTCCATTTCCAAAATCTCATAATAATCTATATATACTCGTAGCCATTGATTATGTATCTAAATGGGCGGAAGCACAAGCTCTCCCAACTAACGATGCACGAGTTGTAGTCAACTTTTTAAAACGTCTTTTTGCAAGGTTTGGAACACCGAAAGCTTTAATAAGTGATCGGGGTACTCATTTCTGTAATAATCAACTTGAGAAAGTTCTTAAAAGATATGGAGTAACTCATAAAATCTCCACCGCATATCATCCACAAACAAGTGGACAAGTTGAAAATACCAACCGAGCTTTAAAACGTATTCTAGAGAAAACCGTAGGATCAAATCCGAAGGAATGGTCCATTAAATTGGAGGATGCACTCTGGGCTTTTAGAACAGCCTACAAAACTCCAATTGGAACCACACCTTTTAGACTTGTTTATGGAAAAGCATGTCATCTTCCAGTAGAAATTGAACACAAAGCGTTTTGGGCTTTGAAGACATGTAATCTTGATTTACATGAAGCCGGACGTCTACGATTAAGTCAACTAAACGAATTAGAAGAATTAAGACATGAAGCATACGAAAATTCGTTAATCTATAAAGAAAGAACGAAGAAATGGCATGATAAAAGAATCAGAAGTTCAAAAGAATTTAAAGAAGGAGACAGAGTTCTTCTTTTCAATTCACGATTCAAGCTATTTCCTGGAAAATTGAAATCAAGATGGTCTGGACCATTCATAGTCAAAAGAGTTTTCCCATACGGAACGATAGAATTAATAAATTCAAATGGGATTGAATTTAAAGTTAATGGTCACAGAGTTAAACATTACATACATGGTCCGATGGAAGTCGACAACGAAGTTAATCACAATTTCGACACCACAGCTAACTAAGTGTGGGGAGAATCAAGTCTTTAAAGGATAATATGTATTTCTGTTAGAGTTAGATTGTCTGTTTTCGTGTAGTTCTCGAAAATGGAACCCGAATGGTCTTTCCCTAGCAGACCCTAAAGAACTAGTCTTCTCCCCCCATTCTGAATTTTTATTTTTTTAGGTTTTTACAAAATGAAGACTGCCTGTGAACTAAACCATGGTCTAATGCTACACGCTTTGATCACTAAACGTAATAATGACATACTCCCGAGTGAAATAGTATCAGTAATCAGAGAAAGAATGGACGGAGTTAGAAAAGAATCCAGATGCGAAGATAATAAGTTACAATTTGGTAAAGGAAAATCAAAATCCGCAGCGAAAAGAAGAGCACGACACCTAGAAAGATGTCACAAATGCGGAAAATGGTCACATGGAGGTAAATGTTCAAATAATCAAACCTATTCAAATACCGAATTTGTTACTTTATGCAGAGACGGACCGTTCATATGTTTAGAAGAAAAGACACTGAATGCTCGAGGTTACGCCTATGTAGCCATGGAAAATCAATTAAACCGACTATCTTATGAATGGAATAGATCATATAACTAAGAAATCTATTTCACAGGTATGTCTGTACAGTTTTTATTTTTATTTTTATTTTTAACCTTTTGATAATAAACGCTAATTTGTTCGCTAAAAAGTATTAAATTGGTATTGAATAAAATTAGGTTTGGCGACCGAAATTATTGATATCATTCAAAAATTTATTACATCACTGCGAAATTTAACGTTTATTCTTAAGGTATAAATATCTTTAATCAATCAACCCAAAATATTTCAAAAATTCGTCATGAGTTAAATTAGGTCTTGGAACCGAAATTACTTTACCGAAAAGAGGGGCGCATATTTTTGATAATATTTGATTGATTAAAGTGGGATAAAAAGACAAAAAGATTTTTAATTTTATTTTTACAATATTTTTAAAATTAATATTTAAATCTTAAATTAATATTGTAAACTTTATAAAAACAATATATTTAAAATTGTAAATATTTGAAAAATTAATATAAGTTTGATATGAATTTATAAATTTTTAAATTAAGTTTGGTGTGAATTTTTAATTTTTAAAATATTAATTTTTAATTTTATGCATTTCAAATTTTAAGTTTGGTGTGAATTTTTAATTTTTAATTTTTAATTTTGAATTTTATATTTAAGTTGTGTGAATTTAAAAACAAAAATTTACTTTATCTCATTAAGTTAAGAATATGATTTTTAAAATTCGTCGTAAGTTGAAGACTAGGTCTTTGAACCGAAATTGCTTTACCCAAGGGAGGGACGAGAACTTTTATTATCATTATTTTTAATCTTATTGAATTAGAGTATGCCAAAAACATTAAAAAAACTCAAAAATCTTAGCTTTTAAAACAATCGCTACTAAAAGACAAATTTTAAAATTTTGTCGAAGGACGGACTAGGACATCGATCCGAAACGACCTCGTCCTAAATAACAAGGGAAACAAAATTTTAAAATTAATTACTAAATTGTTTTAATAAGTTAATGATTATAAAAAAAAAAAAAAAAAATACCAAACTTCGCGACTCGCGGAGTTTGGAGGGTAAATCCCCGCGACTCGCGGGAGGACCGGATTACAGAAAAAAAATAAGAGCTGCAACAGCTCAGTTTCACACTCCACACCCAAAAATACTGCGAACATAACCCCGAAAATACACGAAAAACACCCCCAAAAATCCCAATTTTTAACCGTTAATCACCAAATTTTTTGCTAAAATCATGTTGAGAAGGATGCTATCTAAGAATTACTCAAGAAAAACGGTAAATTTCTACACCTAAACACCATTTAATTCGAAATTTGATGTTCTTGAGATATTTTTTCCCCAATTTGATTTTGATGCTTTTTAGTGTAATTAGACTTAAATTGTTTATGTATTATGCTTGTATAACCTAGATTGATGCTGTTTAACATGATTAGAAGCCTTAAACTTCAAATTTTGAATAATCTAGGGTTTGTGTTCTTGAGCAAATTTGGGGCTTTTTGATATAAACAGGTTATGGCCGATTTTTGTCATGAATTGTTGCTAAATTGAGTAGTGTAACATGTCTAGGTAGTTAAATGATCCAAACTTTGAGCCTAAACATGATTTTGAGAATTAAAGTGGACTTTTTCAAGTCTAAAATTCATGAACTTGATTTTTGAAAGATAATGCCATTTGAGACTTGTTTGATTGTTAGTAATGATTATTTTGACATGTTATTTGAGTTGAATGCTTATGAACTTGGCGAACATTTTCGTATATGCTTATTTGAAAAAGTGTAGATTTGATGAAAATATGAAAATGAGCTTAAGTTTGATATAAATTGATAATGTCATTGTAATTATTTTGATTGATGATTTTGCTGACACTAATGCATATTTGGATGCACAAAAATTGTGTTTGATGTGTTTTGCAGAATGAAAGGGGTGAATCTTCATCCCAAGCCAGCAATGCTCCTGCTGAGAATTTGGAACAACAGGAGGTGGATAACTACTACAAGCAGGATATACCTCATCCAGTCATGACCTTTTCCGATATGCACTTGGAAGAGTTGCACCCGAACCTGAGATTTGACAGACTTTGGATAGATTATCTAAAATATCAAAGGGGTTTGCATACTCTTCATTCTAAGGTTGTTGAGGTACCGAGGGTCATAGAATGGGGACCCTTAGAAGCTGTAGAATTGGCCGGGCCAATTAGGGAATTACTTGTACAGAGGTATGGTAATTCTTCTTTTAATGACTGGATATGTTTATTCACCATACGTAGACCTGTATATAAAGTATGGTGTGAAGAATTATTATGTAGTATAGAGTTGAATGATCGGGTAGCTAGTTTAACCGATCGTTCTTTTATTAGATTTTTGTTAGGCGGTTCGATGCGCCACATGTCTTTACTGGACATGGCTCAGGCTTTACGTATATATACGCCTGAGGAGTTAGCGTCTGCCGATTGTAGAGGATTGATACTAAACGGTAGAAAGATAGATGAAAATTTTGATACACACGGTGTGTGGAGTCAAATGACAAGCCATCACCGTTTCAAAGGGGGAAATTACTCTTATTTGGATATAGATAGAGCCGAATTAAGAGTGATACATAGGTTTTTAGCTAATTCGATTACACAAAGGGGTAAGAACAAAGAAAAAGTAAATGAACAGGATTTGTTTTACCATATGTGTATTCGAGACCCACAAAGCGCTGTAAGTATACCATATTGTTTGGGTTATTATTTATCAGCTATGGTTCGGGGGATGCGACCACATAGCATAATAGGAGGTGGTATTTTTATTACTTTGATTGGTGAATATCTCGGTGTGGATATAAGTCGGGGGGATTATTACTAGAAGAGCCGGAACCCCGCGATACTATAGGTTTAAATATATACCATGGTGCGAAAGTTTTGAAGAGGCGAAATAACGCCGCAGTACGATACCATGGTAGACATCCACAGGTGGAGAGAAACCAGCAGCAAGGTAATGTAGGAGGGGGGAATGAGATGCAAGAAATGCATAGGTTTATAGCTTCTCAGGAATACGAAAATGCTAGACAGAGAGCATTTGAAGATTGGCAAGTTCATCAGAACCAGATCATAGCTCATTGCCAACATATAGGTAGAAACTATATTCCTACACCGAAACCCATTTTCCCTCCTTGGTCTATAGAGATGCAGCCACCATATCCTACGTATGACCCTGCCGAAGCATTCTATAGCACTTATGGTTATGCCTGGAACCCCTATTGGTACCAATATCATCCTTAGTTTACTTATTATTTTTTTTTATTTTGTAATTTGTAATTATTGATACGTTTAATACTTTTGTTAATATTATAATCATTTTTATAATTGTCTAACTTTTATTCTTAGATTTTAATAATTTTTGAATGTGGGGTAATATACCAAACTTCAAAAATATGTATATATGTTTGCAGTTTATCTTATGTACACAACAGGGTAAAACAACGCATTTTCAAAGACTGGCATTAAGTTCAGCAAAAGCAACTAATTTTGACGACAAGATGCAAAATATATGTGAAATAACAACAAGACGGAATGAACAAATGATGTGCACCATTTATCATTCAGCAAACAAACGCCAATATAATTGGAAACTTTGGTAAAAATTTAATCATTTTCACACTAATCACCCTCAATAATTTAAATTGTTACTGATTTCTTGCAAATGAGGGCATTGCAAGATCTTAAGTGTGGGAAGGGGTTAAATTCTTTCGGATTTTAAAATTTTTATCTTAAACACTTGGTTACCATTAAAAATACTAGTAAAGCAGTAGTTGTATTAGAATCTAGTGCTCTCTGATAAAAAAGAACAGCCCTAGTCTTATATACTGACTACCCAATTCTAGTAAAATTTTTCAAAATTTTCAATTAAATGAATTCAAAATCATGTTTATACATATTTATGAACGATAAAACTAGGTTTTAACACCGAAATTATTGTTACCTCGGAAAGGACATAAATTGAGAAACAAACTAAAATGTTAAAATTCATTTAAAATGGAATAGAGGACGATAAAAAGGAAAATAAAAGCCAAGTGTGGGAAAATTTACCAAGTTATCTTAACATATGTCACATATATCTGTAACAAATAACTGAAAATACTTTTGCTTTGGACTAAACTAAACTGTTTTACCCGATGAAAGAAAAGAAGAGATGGATCTACACGATGAATCAATTCCATCATTAAAAGGAAGTAAAGTCTTCCGAAAAAGACACGCGCTTCTTGATTTAGGTCATGAAGTTGTCGTCCAGACCAGCTGTAGGTTGACGAAAAATCTAGAAAAGTCATCACTAAAATCAGCAGGAAATCCACGGACCTCAGCATTAAACAGGGTCGCCAAGTGGTCAGATTTATCCTAACCATGAGAAGGATTTATCTCGTACAATGGGGGGGCACCATGCAAATTAGCTGGATAAGACTAATGAATCAGATCCCCAGAAAGGATAATCTCCTTATAGATTAAAAATCAGCTTTTAAGACTGATATTACTCAATCCTAGAGATTGACCTTAAAGATTGAGAATTCAAACTCATGGAATTCGATGATATCTAAACTCGAGCTTAAACGAGAAAATATTTTGATCAAAATTACAAACCGATTTGTTTTCTGAAAACCCTATTTTCAATGCGTTCATTACCATTGAACGTAAAATCCTAGGAATTCACCTGGAATTCATTAGGTCGCCTGAACTAAATCGGGTGTCAACCGTAAGAACGGTGGTTGCATAATGGTCAAAGACAGGACCTTGTGCCAGACCGAAAAATTATAAGGGTGAGCTTTACTATTGCTCCTACCAAGGATAGTAATTGCGTCCGACACGTTATAGACCATAATCAAAAGCATGTCACGGGACATTGCCTTAACAGTTGCTTGTTCAACGCTTTCCTTTACAACCGGACGGTAGTTTGCCGAAAGGTAATATACGGAACAAGTAAACTGGACGTGTTGCTTTCCAAATACAAGGTTAGCAAGTGGGTGACACAAAACAGCAAGTTTTGAGCTAAAATTTTCAATTCTGAACCCCACCAAACCCACAAAAATATTTTTGCAAACACCGGTAAAGGGTTATCCCGGAAAACTTATCTAGGGTAAAAACTAGATTTAATTTTCAAAAGATCAAATGTTTTCATAAAGATCCAATTTCCTTAATGGATCTAAATTTTTATAGTCATGTGGGACTGTAAACCATATCGTTACTACCATTGTTTATACCGCCGTATAGAAATCACTGATGTACAAAGAGTGAAGAATAAAGAAGTGATTCTAGTATTTCAAGACAATATTGCTTGAGGACAAGCAACGCTCAAGTGTGGGAATATTTGATAATGCTAAAAACGAACATATATTTCATAGCATTATTCCTCAAGAAAGACAAGCTTTTAGTTGCAATTTTTCTATTTACAAGTGATATTCGTTTAAATAATAAAAGGTGAAGACAAAAGACAGATTCGACGAATTGAAGACGCAAACGACCAAAAAGCTCAAAAGAACAAAAGACAATCAAAGAGGTTCCAATTATTGATAAGAAACGTCTCAAAATTACAAGAGTACAAGATTCAAAACGCAAAGTACAAAATATAAAATTGTACGCAAGGACGTTCGAAAATCCGGAACCGGGACCAGAGTCAACTCTTAACGCTCGACGCAACGGACTAGAAATTACAAGTTAACTATGTATATAAATATAATATAATATATAATTAATTATATTAATTATATATATATTATATATATAATAAAAACCGTCGGCAGAGAAAGACTCCAAGATGTGAGCTGGAATTTCAAACTCCGCGACTCGCGGAGTTTGAAGGCAAAATATGCCGCGAGTCGCGGAGCCCCAAAAATCAAAAATCCCTATAAAGCCAACCGAATTCTGATCAAAATTGATATTCTATTTCTCTCTTCTCTCATATATACGATATATATATATATATATATATATAATTTATATTTTAATTTTAATTTTAATTCTAATAATAAGGGTATGTTAGCGAATGTTGTAAGGGTGTAAGTCGAAATTCTGTCCGTGTAACGCTATGCTATTTTTAATCATTGTAAGTTATGTTCAACCTTTTTACATTAATGTCTCGTAGCTAAGTTATTATTATGCTTATTTAAAACGAAGTAATCATGATGTTGGGCTAATTACTAAAATTGGGTAATTGGGCTTTGTACCATAATTGGGGTTTGGATAAAAGAACGACACTTGTGGAAATTAGACTATGGGCTATTAATGGGCTTTATATTTGTTTAACTAAATGAAAGTTTGTTAATGTTAATATAAAGATTTATAATTGGGCGTCCCTATAAATTACCATATACACTCGATCGGACACGATGGGCGGGGTATTTATATGTACGAATAATCGTTCATTTAACCGGACACGGGAATGGATTAATAGCCACTAGAATAATTAAAACAGGGGTGAAATTACATTCAAGGGTAATTGGTGTAATTGCTAACAAAGTAGTAAAACCTTGGTTTACACGCAGTTGATAACCTGGTGTATTCATTAAACAAAGTATTAAAACCTTGTTACAATTCGAATCCCCAATTAGTTGGAATATTTAACTTCGGGTATAAGAATAATTTGATGAGGACACTCGCACTTTATATTTATGACTGATGGACTGTTATGGACAAAAAACAGACGGACATATTGAATAATCCAGGACAAAGGACAATTAACCCATGGGCATAAAACTAAAATCAACACGTCAAACATCATGATTACGGAAGTTTAAATAAGCATAATTCTTTTATTTCATATTTAATTTCATTATCGTTATTTACTTTACGCTTTAAATTACGTCTTTTATTTATTTAATATTTTACATTAGGTTTTAACTGCGACTAAAGTCTTAAAATCGACAAACCGGTCATTAAACGGTAAAAACCCCCCCTTTATAATAATAATATTACTTATATATATGTTTGTATTTTTATAAAAGTAAACTAATATAGCGTTGAGCTTTGTTTAAAGATTTCCCTGTGGAACGAACCGGACTTACTAAAAACTACACTACTTTACGATTAGGTACACTGCCTATAAGTGTTGTAGCAAGGTTTAAGTATATCCATTCTATAAATAAATAAATATCTTGTGTAAAATTGTATCGTATTTAATAGTTTTTCCTAGTAAAATATAAACTATTTTATATACACCTCGCATAACAAAAAACGAAGTATATAGGCACCTCATGACCTAAATTACTTTACCGAAATTACTTTACCGAAAAGATACTAGGTTTTACAAGTGTGGGAAAAATATTATCAAATATTCCCACACTTGAGGTTCCCACTAGTATCAAAAATATGCGCCCCTCTTTTCGTTTAAGTATATCCAAAAATACTTGATGTTATGCGAGGTGTATATAAAATAGTTTATATTTTACTAGGAAAAACTATTAAATACGATACAATTTTACACAAGATATTTATTTATTTATAGAATGGATATACTTAAACCTTGCTACAACACTTATAGGCAGTGTACCTAATCGTAAAGTAGTGTAGTTTTTAGTAAGTCCGGTTCGTTCCACAGGGAAATCTTTAAACAAAGCTCAACGCTATATTAGTTTACTTTTATAAAAATACAAACATATATATAAGTAATATTATTATTATAAAGGGGGGGTTTTTACCGTTTAATGACCGGTTTGTCGATTTTAAGACTTTAGTCGCAGTTAAAACCTAATGTAAAATATTAAATAAATAAAAGACGTAATTTAAAGCGTAAAGTAAATAACGATAATGAAATTAAATATGAAATAAAAGAATTATGCTTATTTAAACTTCCGTAATCATGATGTTTGACGTGTTGATTTTAGTTTTATGCCCATGGGTTAATTGTCCTTTGTCCTGGATTATTCAATATGTCCGTCTGGTTTTTGTCCATAACAGTCCATCAGTCATAAATATAAAGTGCGAGTGTCCTCATCAAATTATTCTTATACCCGAAGTTAAATATTCCAACTAATTGGGGATTCGAATTGTAACAAGGTTTTAATACTTTGTTTAATGAATACACCAGGTTATCAACTGCGCGTAAACCAAGGTTTTACTACTTTGTTAGCAATTACACCAATTACCCTTGAATGTAATTTCACCCCTGTTTTAATTATTCTAGTGGCTATTAATCCATTCCCGTGTCCGGTTAAATGAACGATTATTCGTACATATAAATACCCCGCCCATCGTGTCCGATCGAGTGTATATGGTAATTTATAGGGACGCCCAATTATAAATCTTTATATTAACATTAACAAACTTTCATTTAGTTAAACAAATATAAAGCCCATTAATAGCCCATAGTCTAATTTCCACAAGTGTCGTTCTTTTATCCAAACCCCAATTATGGTACAAAGCCCAATTACCCAATTTTAGTAATTAGCCCAACATCATGATTACTTCGTTTTAAATAAGCATAATAATAACTTAGCTACGAGACATTAATGTAAAAAGGTTGAACATAACTTACAATGATTAAAAATAGCGTAGCGTTACACGGACAGAATTTCGACTTACACCCTTACAACATTCGCTAACATACCCTTATTATTAGAATTAAAATTAAAATTAAAATATAAATTATATATATATATATCGTATATATGAGAGAAGAGAGAAATAGAATATGAATTTTGATCAGAATTCGGTTGGCTTTATAGGGATTTTTGATTTTTGGGGCTCCGCGACTCGCGGCATATTTTGCCTTCAAACTCCGCGAGTCGCGGAGTTTGAAATTCCAGCTCACATCTTGGAGTCTTTCTCTGCCGACGGTTTTTATTATATATATAATATATATATAATTAATATAATTAATTATATATTATATTATATTTATATACATAGTTAACTTGTAATTTTTAGTCCGTTGCGTCGAGCATTAAGAGTTGACTCTGGTCCCGGTTCCGGATTTTCGAACGTCCTTGCGTACAATTTTATATTTTGTACTTTGCGTTTTGAATCTTGTACTCTTGTAATTTCGAGACGTTTCTTATCAATAATTGGAACCTCTTTGATTGTCTTTTGTTCTTTTGAGCTTTTTGGTCGTTTGCGTCTTCAATTCGTCGAATCTGTCTTTTGTCTTCACCTTTTATTATTTAAACGAATATCACTTGTAAATAGAACAATTGCAACTAAAAGCTTGTCTTTCTTGAGGAATAATGCTATGAAATATATGTTCGTTTTTAGCATTATCATATTCCGCTGTGCATTTGCTCATTTTAAAGATATTACTTGGAGTCTTTCATAGCATATTTCGAAGAACGTTGCATTCGAGTCATTGCGTTCATCAAAGATTATTATTAAATCAATTTATAGTTTGATAGTGGATATTATGAAATGGTATGCATGCCTGTCAATTTTCGATGTAAAGAAAGTTTGTCTTTTAAAAACGAATGCAATGTTTGTAAAATGTATCATATAGAGGTCAAATACCTCGCAATGTAATCAACTATTGTGAATCGTTTATAATGTATATGAACGGGTCCTTTCAGTTGGTATCAGAGCGGTGGTCTTAGCGAACCAGGTCTGCATTAGTGTGTCTAACTGATAAGTCGATAGGATGCATTAGTGAGTCTGGACTTTGACCGTGTCTGCATGTCAAAAGTTTTGCTTATCATTTTGTGTCGAAAATTAACTACTTATCATCCTCAGGAAATTACCTGCTTATCAGTTTTAGTCTAAGACACGTCTTGCTGCATTGATTGCATGAATAGTGTATAGACGAAAATTCATATCTTAGCATATCTGCTAAATCATATCTTATCGTATCTGTTACTTTAAACTTTGCCTGACATATCCCGCAAAGTCCTCCGTAATCTACGAAATCTTTTGATCTATATATATATATATATATATATTCTATGTAATTAGAATACCATCCGTTAGCCAAAATAATTTCATATCGAAAAAAAAAATCCTTTATCCAATCGTACGAAATGGAATTCGTCATCAGTTCAAGTCACTCAGATTCCGAAATGGAATACCATTCAAGCTCCGAAAGCAGTGTGACCGGAATAGATCAACCAATCAGTCATCACCTATTCTGGATGAATTGGGGATGGGTTCGTAGCCTCCTCAAACATTGGAGACAAGAAGAAGGTGATCCCTTCCATCCACCACATTGCCCTCTTGACGAAGAACCTGAAGCACTTACCGGCGAACCTGTCCGAAACACCATTTTCTCGCTCATTTCCAGAGTATCTCGTCACGATTATATATTACATCAAATTTTAGCTTTTATTTATCCGCTCGTCCGAACCGACAACCACCCCGGTGTAATAGAAGAAGTCAACGAGCTTCGCGCTCGGGTAGTGGCTTTGGAGAATATGGTGCAGAGATTACAAACACCAGCAGCATCATCAGCAGCATAACCAGTACCACCATCATCAACGCCAACAGTACCATTATGTAAAGACCCGTCCTTATCCACCTGGACAAAGTCATCAACATTTGGTCCCATTGCGATGATCGACTCCATGTAATGTCCTTAAATTGAGCAAATGCACAGCGGAAGACTTAATTCGTACCTGAGAATAAATATGCTTTAAAGTGTCAACCAAAAGGTTGGTGAGTTCATAGGTTTATCATAACAATCATTTCAATATATTAATAGACCACAAGATTTCATAATCATAAACATAATACACTCGCAAGTGTATGTAAAGCATTCTAAGTGGTTGAGCACTTGGTGACCATACTTAACATTTAATCAACGTCGCATATTCCCTTTATTATGAAATCTCACTACAGCGTACCAAGTGTAGTCACCAAACGAAGTACTGTGCAACCGTTGAATACTGGTCGTCCATTCCGGTTGGGGTTGTCAGGCCCGATAGATCTATCAACAGGATTCGGGTTTACAATACCCATGTAAATATTAGTTACCAAGCTACAGGAAAATATGCCAGTGGTACAACTCAACGTAGAATGTATATTTAAGTACTTGTGTCTATCTCGTAAACATTTATAAAAACAGCGCATGTATTCTCAGCCCAAAGATATATATATTGCAGAAGCAATTAAAAAGGGAGCAAATGAAAATCACCTAATGTATTTTGTAGTAAAAATACATATGACGACATTTAACAAGTGTAGAGTTGGCCTCGAATTCACGAACCTATATCATTTATATATATATATATATATATATATATATATATATATATATATATATATATATATATATATATATATTAACACATATAGTTGTAATCGGACGAATTTACATATTAATAGTGATATAATTGTTATCTTAATTAAGTGTTTCATTAAAACCCTAATAAGTTACATTTATTTATATTTATTATTAAAATATTAATATAGTTATGTTATATGTAGTAAATATATCTTTATATAACTAATAGTTATTTGACAAAATAATATTGATAATAATAATAATAACTAAAAGTTATTTTATTTTACAATAATAATAATAATAGTTTTTATGATAATAATATTGATAATATGAAAATAATAATATTAATTTCAAAATAATAATAATGATAGTAATAATAATAATTTTGATAAATATGATAATCTTTCTAATAATGATAATAATAATAATAGTAATGATGATACTTTTAATATAAATAATAGTTTTTTTTTATAAAAATGATACTAATAATAATATTAATGATATTTTTAATATTAATTTTAATAATACTAATAATAATAATATTAATAATAATTAGATAAATATCTACCTTAAGGAAGTAGCCCTAAAATAATGCCCAAGCCCAGGTTTGAACCCGCGAACACCCGCTAACACCTTTATGATAGTGCTCCACATAATATTGTTATGATTATTTTACTAAAACCAAAACGTCCCAAAGTATATATTTTGGTCGGCCATGAAATAATTTCATTACTCCCACTTGCAGAATCTGTATTGCATTAATCATTCTTAATCAATCCGACGTAAAGAACTTGATTTAAATAAAATCGTTGGATTGGAGTTGTTATCCAATACATCCCTATCTTGTACCCCACGTCCCACTAACCAATTCTACTTTGACACCTAATTTCATGAAATCACAAATCCATTTGACAATTTTCCTCTTTATTACCTAACATCTTTTAATCATTCGACAATCATCCTCATTATGCGCTAATAATAATATCGAGCATCACGATCATGTATCTTTTCCAACATCATGAAGCATCATCATCGAACTTTAACATCATCATCATCATGAAGCATCATCATTATTATCGCCATTAGACATCTTATTCATCATCAATTCACGCATGATCTTTATTATGATAATATTATCAACTTAGGAAGCCCACTAAGCAACACTTAGTTTAATTAAGGCCCCCGTATAATCTTTGAAATCCAAATAAAACATGGGGTGTTGGTGTTAAAATAATAATAAAAAAAAATCGAATACAGCTCACTGATTATTTGAAAGAGTTCGGTGCATGATCTTTCTTTTTTTAATTTTATCGAACTTTAAGCATAATCAATTTGTTTAAGAGCACTCAACCTCTTTATCACTACTTTTATATCATCATTATCGCCATTATCTCCACTGCCTTTCATCATCATCAAATTAAATAATTTTCATTGTCACTTGCTTTTAACATAAACAAGGCAATTTATGGTGGTTGGTTTTGTGGTTGTATTCAGCTGAAACATAAACGGTAACCAATTTGCAGCTGTAGTGAGTGATGATCGTGGGTTGATGGTGAGGGTGTAATGACCCGAAATTTTTCGACCAAATTATACTTATGAGATTAATATTTACATAAATTAAACCATACCAACATGATAAGCAATCCAAATTGTTGAGACTTGTGTTTTTGAAAAGAGTTTTACACAACGTTTGACCGTCCAATATGACCGATGATATCACGAACTATATAACATACGATAATTATACGTTTGTGTATATATATGTATTTATATATATTTAACATGATCTAAGGATGGTTTAACATCTCATTGTGTACTAATGAAAATGAGTTATAAGTATATTTTGAAACTACTAACTTAAGTTTTCAAAACGATAACTATACGTAACATTCTTTGATATATATACTTATAATCTATAATGCTTATACATGTATCGTATATATAATGTATTTAATCACTTTTTAAGGACTTAAATACATAAAACAATATAAGTATATTCACAAAATATAGCTATATTTGAATTCTCGTTCCGTTTCCTCAAGATTTCTATACGTATATCTAGGGTATATGTACATGTATCATACCCAGCTTCTATATGTATTTACTATTGGTATATACACATCAAATCAACATCCTAATCAACATTATTACTGCCCTAGATATGAGGTAACTAGAATTTGTCAAGTAGTATGAATTATTAGTAAGAAAACAAAATTAGGAATCCTTTTCTTTCTTTATAAACTAAAAACGTTTTTATAAATGAACACCATTTCTTCACTCCATTTTCTCATACCTACACCCTCATTTCTCTCTCAAAATACTCCTAACTTCATACTTGATCATCCCCAAGCATTTTCCCCATCATTTAGCTTCAATTACAAGCCTTAAACACCATAAGAAAACTCTTTCAGGAACATATCAAAATAACCACCCATTTGAAGAAGTTTACTTCCAACCTTTTGATCTAACTCCACCACTCTTTGATTCCAAGATTATTTCTTATCTTTTGCAGTAACTTTGTCCAAGTAACTTGAGGTAGTAACCTTGTTCATAATCTTATTCAATTCATATTCATATAGCTATCTTATTTTGTGGTATAAAATTTTAACAATAAGAACATAGTTTGAATGATTTCAAACTTGTTCGCAAACTAAATAGATCCTTCTAACTTGACTTTTAAAACACTTCAAGACCTATAATATATCATAATGATATGCTAACCTAACAAGATATAACTTGGTTTTACAAAGAACATCTTAAAAACTGAATCTACGTCGTCGAAGTGCAACCGGGGGCTGTTTTGGGTTGGAGAATTAAAAACCATCTTGAACTTTGAATTGGAAGTTCATGTTCTGGAAAAATGATATTTCTTATGAATATGTTAACACACAAAAATTTCATGGTTTAACTCAAAGTGTAAGTATTTTTAGAAAAATGATCATTAAATGTTGTTTTTATGATGGAAAATGATCACTTTCATAAGTTTCACCAAAGTTTGACCTATAACCTATGATTTCAAAAACGTATTTTCAGTTCATATTCTTAAAATTTGACTCGATCCAAGGAAGTGGCAAGTTGAACCAACAAAAACGGAGTTGTAATGAAGAAACTACGACTAAAACTAGATTGGGTATCCGAAGCTAGTTTAGCTACGAAAATATTTGGAGAAAAAGTAAATTAATCATATCTTTTCTAATTAATATGATATTTTATATATAATTACTTATGATTTGATTTTATATATTTCAGGACCACCCGTAAACAATACGAGAAGATTAATCATAAGACCTCATGATTGTACGCAACACGTCATTTGACAACACGGTACTTTATGTACGCAACACGTCATTTGACAACATGGTACCATGGGTCGAGATTAATTCTGATCAATACGAATACGATGGGGTCTTTATTTATTTTATTTAAGCAACTAATTGTGGACCACTAACATCGGACTGCTAACTACGGACTAAGAAAATATTAAAAGTATTAAAAGTATATATATATGTAACGATTACTTAAAAAGAAAATATGTTGATATATTATATATATGGTTAGGTTCGTGATATCTATCGGAGACCAAGTTGAATTAAATACCTTCAAGGCAAAAGTGAGTTTCATTTGCTCCCTTTTATATATATTTTTGGGACTGAGAATACATGCGCTGTTTTTATAAATGTTTTACGAAATAGGCACAAGTACTAAAACTAATTATATGTGGGTTTAAACCAGAAATATACCCTTAGCTTGGTAACATTAAACTACTTGTCTATGTACGGTAGGCGTGAATCCTAAAGATAGATCTATTGGGCCTGACAAACCCCATCCTGACTATGGGATGCTTTAGTACTTCGAGGTTATTTTAAACACACCTGATCAGGTGTACTTCAGAGGGTAAAACATGAACGTTAAGGCTTGTTACCGGGTGCCTACAACTTATAGAATACTTTTATACACTTGCGAGTGTACATATATTTATAAACGGAAATCTTGTGGTCTATTAACATATTGAAATGATTGTTATGATAAACCTATGAACTCACCAACCTTTTGGTTGACACTTTAAAGCATGTTTATTCTCAGGTACGAATTAAGTCTTCCGTTGTGCATTTGCTCAATATAAGGACATTACTTGGAGCCGATCATCGCAATGGGACCAAATGTTGATGACTTCGTCCAGGTGAATTAGGACGGGTCATTTCAGTTGGTATCAGAGCGGTGGTCGTAGCGAACCAGGTCTTGCATTAGTGTGTCTAACTAGTAGTTGTTAGGATGCATTAATGAGTCTGGACTTCGACCGTGTCTACATGTCAAAAGTTTTGCTTATCATTTCTAGTCGGAAATCATCTGCTTATCATCCTTAGGAAATTACCTGCTTATCATTCATAAGTCTAGACACGTTTTTCTGCATTTACTGCATTGATAGTGTATAGACGGATTCTTATCTTAGCATATCTGTTTTTGCGAACTTTGACTGATATCTTTTCAAAGATTATCCTTAATTTACGGGATTTTGGTATTATATATACATATGTAAATTATGTATTGAAGAGTACCAAATCTAACTCCTATAATCTATTCCATACCAAAAATTCATTTTCCCCATTATACAAGATGGATTCCGCATCTAGTTCGAATTTTTCAGATTCCGACAGTTATGCCGATATGGATTTCCATTCGGGCTCCGAAAGCAGCATCACCGGAATGGATCAACCAATTTCCCATCATCTATTCTGGATGAATTGGGGATGGGTTCGTAATATACTAAATCACTGGAGACAAGAAGAAGGTGATCCATTCCATCCACCAAATTGCCCTCTTGGCGATGAACCTGAAGCACTTACCGGCGAACCTATTCAAAACACCATTTTCTCTCTCATTTCTAGAGTATCTCGTCACGATTATATACTATCCCATATTACAAATCTTGTTCATTCGCTCGCTCCAACCGCCAATCATCCCGTTGTACTAGCAGAAGTTAACGAACTTCGCGCTCGCGTGACGGCTTTGGAGAACATGGTGCGAAGGTTGCAAACACCGGCAGCAGCACCAGCAGCATAATCAGCACCACCATCAATAACATCAACAATACCATCATCACCACTAACAAACAACATTGGCATCACACGTCTCGACATCATAATCTGTCCCACAAACATCAACATCATACGCACCATAGATACCAAGGAGTACCAACAATAATGAACGATGAAGTATTGATCCATAACTTCATTGATATTCTGCAAAGAATATGTGGTTTCAAAAAGTTTTAGAAATTTTTTATTCTAGCTCAAACCAAAAAGCAAATGAGATTAATATCATATTAACTCATTAAATTCATGATTTCATCTGAAGAAAATATATATGTATATATGTTTTCATAAAGATTGTAATTAAAAGTTCTTTTGTACAAAATATTAATGGTGAAATTTTTTTTTAACGGGTAGGTAATACCCGAGGAATAATTAGATTTCATCTTAATAAGTTACATTGTACATTCGTCGAAGCTGATTCAATAGTCAATTACTATCCTAGTTACAACCACCGATATACATATCTGTTCACCGCAGAATAACCATTTTCATTCAATTTCATATTTGGATTTTTACTTCCCAGAATCCAACAAGTGGCATATGAAGAAAACATATGACAAAAAAAAAATCTGTTAGAAACAAACAAATTAACTATGAAAAATTTTGTTAAGAATCCACGCTAACTGTTCCAGCTAACTGTTCCTAGCTAACTGATTATATTTTATTTATCGCAATTTAATTATCGCACTTTTATTTATCGTCATTTAATTTCTGTAATTATTTTACGCACTTTAAATATCGGGACACGTATACAATGTTTTGACATATCATATCAACGCATCTATATATATTATTTGGAATCACCATAGACACTCTATATGTAGTAATGGTCGAGTTCTCTATACAGGGTTGAGGTTGATTCTACAATAATATATATAGTTTGAGTTGTGATCGAGTCTGAGACATATACGGGTCACGACACGTATTAATTAATTCGTATATTATATATTAAACTATATATGAATTATTGGACTGTTACTGTGGACTATCGACTATAGACTAATGACATTGGACAATTAAAATGAATTAAAATATTGATTATAACATATGAAACTAAACATTTCTTCAAGATTGTCACTTGATTTCATCTTAAACCTCATTGTATCTCGACGATTACAATCAGCGTTCAAATCTATCATGATTCTTAAAAACACCTCAATCGAGAGGATAAACCAACCGCACTTCATCTACGGAAGAAAAGATTGATGCATATAGTTATGCACCTGAAAAACCCTCAGAAACTGAGTAAACGTTTGACACGTATCTGTTCTAGTTCCTTTGACATTGTTATTACCGAAGATCGTTTTGCAATCCCTTTCCAAAGTAGCTAATTTTGTCACAGCTCCAGCAAGTCAACTCCGACTTTTCATCCGAAACAACTTTATTATAACCGCAATATATATGCGTACTCTTTATTGTTACCGGGGAACCTTTTATATTCCACAATATTACCATCAGCGATTAATCATTCTAAAAACACAATTCTCCTGAAACTACCTCGGTTTGATAACCGATGACCCAAATCAGTTAACTTTGAAAATGCTGACGAAGCAGCATGTTGTAGATGATCTTAATGGCCAAAAGTTTGATGATAAAGAAAGGAGTGTTAGGAACGCTCGATAGAAAATTTAGTACTGAAAAGCGGATTATGCAAAACTATGAAGAAAGCCGTGGACAAATCACAAAGAATAAGTTTGCCTTCAAAGAATCCAAATGATTCTGTGCCTGCTGAAATCGTTAGCAAACATCTTATTTCTCATTCTAAACCTTCACAGACAAATCTTCTTCATCATCCATTGATATTAGAAATTCTAAGATATTCTTGTATGTTCTATTATAAATATCCTCCATATTTCTGGCGATATTTTCACAACTATTCTTATCTGAGATCATTTATCTCTCCGTAATATCTGCAACATAAAAGAAACTGTGTTAGTTTCTAAATTCTGAAACCTTCGAGTTTAAAATATGAATGTTTTGAAGTAGTGTTGGGAACTGAAGCATGGATTAGTATAATATAATGACACTTGATCAACGTCATTATATTACAGTAAGTCATGCTGAGTTTCTAATGAAGCATGATGATTCACAGTACCGTCATCATGTGCCATTTACATGACTCTTACATTCTATCTAATCTCTAAACATATCAAGAGAATATTTTTCTGGATGACTCGGTCTTCTCCAGGGTATTCTGGTAATTTAACAAATCAAAATCGTTCTATTACCATTTTCTTCTTAGAGCATTAGCTATGTTCATTCTAAATTTCATATCTACGAATTCCGGACCATTACTCGCTTGACTCGAAGTCGGGAAGAGAAAACGAAAGCATGAAGCTCCAAAAAATAATGAAGAATATAAACTCCGATAATAACCCCGAAATTACAAACCGTGTATATCGATGCAGATAGCAATATAGAGACATGGGAGAATTAGAAACACTATAAACACAAGAGTATAGTAGAAGTAAATAGATTCTTCTGGTAGTAGATGAAAAAGAAGAATGACAGATATAAAAGTTAGGAGTATATCAAGAATCAGGACTGGATGGAGCATATTGATGAATGCTTTAAAGTAAGAATCAAGGGAGAAAGAATAGAAGGTGTGAGTCGTGGAAAATAAGGAAACGAAGGGGTGAATTTATAGTGAAATATCCGACAGAGCAATCGAAACAGATTATTGCATATAATCAAAGAAGATCCTGATTTCCTTAATCACCAAAGAACCAAATCTTATTATGTAAGATTCTCTTTAAATCCCTTAAATCCTGGAAATCAATCATAACTACGTCATCGGTTAAGAGGAATATATTTTACTCATCTCACTCTTTTACGATAGTCTCATTTATATTCTTCGCATAATCTACTCGTTTTATCTACATTACTCAATGATGATAAAACTCCATTATCACCTTATATTTGTCATGAAAACCTTTTTATTGTTATCCATAACAACCTCTATCAAATTTCGGGGACGAAATTTCTTTAACGGGTAGGTACTGTAATGACCCGGAATTTTCCGACCAAATTATACTTATGAGATTAATATTTACATAAATTAAACCATACCAACATGATAAGCAATCCAAATTGTTGAGACTTGTGTTTTTGAAAAGAGTTTTACACAACGTTTGACCGTCCAATATGACCGATGATATCACGAACTATATAACATACGATAATTATACGTTTGTGTATATATATGTATTTATATATATTTAACATGATCTAAGGATGGTTTAACATCTCATTGTGTACTAATGACAATGAGTTATAAGTATATTTTGAAACTACTAACTTAAGTTTTCAAAACGATAACTATACGTAACATTCTTTGATATATATACTTATAATCTATAATGCTTATACATGTATCGTATATATAATGTATTTAATCACTTTTTAAGGACTTAAATACATAAAACAATATAAGTATATTCACAAAATATAGCTATATTTGAATTCTCGTTCCGTTTCCTCAAGATTTCTATACGTATATCTAGGGTATATGTACATGTATCATACCCAGCTTCTATATGTATTTACTATTGGTATATACACATCAAATCAACATCCTAATCAACATTATTACTGCCCTAGATATGAGGTAACTAGAATTTGTCAAGTAGTATGAATTATTAGTAAGAAAACAAAATTAGGAATCCTTTTCTTTCTTTATAAACTAAAAACGTTTTTATAAATGAACACCATTTCTTCACTCCATTTTCTCATACCTACACCCTCATTTCTCTCTCAAAATACTCCTAACTTCATACTTGATCATCCCCAAGCATTTTCCCCATCATTTAGCTTCAATTACAAGCCTTAAACACCATAAGAAAACTCTTTCAGGAACATATCAAAATAACCACCCATTTGAAGAAGTTTACTTCCAACCTTTTGATCTAACTCCACCACTCTTTGATTCCAAGATTATTTCTTATCTTTTGCAGTAACTTTGTCCAAGTAACTTGAGGTAGTAACCTTGTTCATAATCTTATTCAATTCATATTCATATAGCTATCTTATTTTGTGGTATAAAATTTTAACAATAAGAACATAGTTTGAATGATTTCAAACTTGTTCGCAAACTAAATAGATCCTTCTAACTTGACTTTTAAAACACTTCAAGACCTGTAATATATCATAATGATATGCTAACCTAACAAGATATAACTTGGTTTTACAAAGAACATCTTAAAAACTGAATCTACGTCGTCGGAGTGCAACCGGGGGCTGTTTTGGGTTGGAGAATTAAAAACCATCTTGAAATTTGAATTGGAAGTTCATGTTCTGGAAAAATGATATTTCTTATGAATATGTTAACACACAAAAATTTCATGGTTTAACTCAAAGTGTAAGTATTTTTAGAAAAATGATCATTAAATGTTGTTTTTATGATGGAAAATGATCACTTTCATAAGTTTCACCAAAGTTTGACCTATAACCTATGATTTCAAAAACATATTTTCAGTTCATATTCTTAAAATTTGACTCGATCCAAGGAAGTGACAAGTTGAACCAACAAAAACGGAGTTGTAATGAAGAAACTACGACTAAAACAAGATTGGGTATCCGAAGCTAGTTTAGCTACGAAAATATTTGGAGAAAAAGTAAATTAATCATATCTTTTCTAATTAATATGATATTTTATATATAATTACTTATGATTTGATTTTATATATTTCAGGACCACCCGTAAACAATACGAGAAGATTAATCATAAGACCTCATGATTGTACGCAACACGTCATTTGACAACACGGTACTTTATGTACGCAACACGTCATTTGACAACATGGTACCATGGGTCGAGATTAATTCTGATCAATACGAATACGATGGGGTCTTTATTTATTTTATTTAAGCAACTAATTGTGGACCACTAACATCGGACTGCTAACTACGGACTAAGAAAATATTAAAAGTATTAAAAGTATATATATATGTAACGATTACTTAAAAAGAAAATATGTTGATATATTATATATATGGTTAGGTTCGTGATATCTATCAGAGACCAAGTCGAATTAAATACCTTCAAGGCAAAAGTGAGTTTCATTTGCTCCCTTTTATATATATTTTTGGGACTGAGAATACATGCGCTGTTTTTATAAATGTTTTACGAAATAGGCACAAGTACTGAAACTAATTCTATGTGGGTTTAAACCAGAAATATACCCTTAGCTTGGTAACATTAAACTACTTGTCTATGTACGGTAGGCGTGAATCCTAAAGATAGATCTATTGGGCCTGACAAACCCCATCCTGACTATGGGATGCTTTAGTACTTCGAGGTTATTTTAAACACACCTGATCAGGTGTACTTCAGAGGGTAAAACATGAACGTTAAGGCTTGTTACCGGGTGCCTACAACTTATAGAATACTTTTATACACTTGCGAGTGTACATATATTTATAAACGGAAATCTTGTGGTCTATTAACATATTGAAATGATTGTTATGATAAACCTATGAACTCACCAACCTTTTGGTTGACACTTTAAAGCATGTTTATTCTCAGGTACGAATTAAGTCTTCCGCTGTGTATTTGCTCAATATAAGGACATTACTTGGAGCCGATCATCGCAATGGGACCAAATGTTGATGACTTCGTCCAGGTGAATTAGGACGGGTCATTTCAGAGGGTGACGATGGTGTTCAAATGAAACAGAATCATAATATGCAGGTGGTCTCGAATGATGGGTTTTGGTCTTGGTGAAAACAGGAAAACATACGGTGATACAATGAAAGTGGTGTTTGGTTTCCGGTGGTTCAACGAGCAAAAGAATAGCTGAAGTAAAGAAAATATAAGTGGAACGAGTTGTATAGAGAGGGAGAGAGAAGGTGGTGGTTTAACCGGTGGTTGACGGTGGTAGTTCGCGTAAGATAGTGACGTGTTTAGGTGGGGGTGGCGATGGTTGTAAGGTGGTGATGATGACCTCGGTGGTAGGTGGTGTCAAGTGGTTTATGATGGTTGTGATTTTGATGGCGACGGGCTATGGTGTTGATTTGGGTTCGTACAAGACCGAAACAGAAGAAAATCATGAGAACAAGTGCGTTTGCTATTGGGTTTGTTCTCGTCCTTCATAATCAGAAGTAAAAGTGCAGTAACACTTGATGGTGGGTTAAGAGTGGTGAAAGATGATAAGGATTATATGTATGTATTAGTCTCGCATGTATATGTATATATATATCATATGAGATTAAGGTTAAGTGGAGAAAGTTAAAACAAACACAGTACTTTTCACTCATAATACAAATGATCACGGGTATAATAAACTAGTAGGCTGCCGACGATTTACACGGAGTATAACATCGTGTCCATTGCTAAACAGTTACGGAATAAAAAGTGTTCCTAAAAATCCCAAATTTTAGATTAAATATATTTAATTATTTCACTCATTACCTGTTTGAAACCTGATCAAAAAGGTTCGTCTAAAATTCATTTTAAGTTCCAAGTAATATATACGGAGTATTAAAACTTAGCTCGAGATATTTAAATATATTTTTAGCAAATTTAGAATTGATAATACTTAATTATGTACCAACGTTTAATTTCAACTTCTCACAAATTTGAGTTTAAACTTGTTTAGTATTGATCATAAAAATTGAGCTATCATTCGAGCTTGATCCCAACTCAAAATTAAATATTTTTTTAAAATTAATCAAATAGATTCTAAATATATTTTTAATAAAGCTAAAATTTATATAACTCTTTTTATTATATCATAAATCGTTTACATATTAAATTTTATTAATTAAATCTTATATCACAATATTATATATATATATATATATATATATATATATATATATATATATATATATATATATATATATATATTTGTATTTATTTTAATATGCTTATTTATATCTAAATACAAATAGTCGTTCGTGAATCGTCGGAAATAGTCGAAGGGTAATTGCATATATGAAGCAGTTCAAAATTTTTGAGACTCAACCTAACAGATTTCTCTTATCGTGTCAAGAATATTGCATCGTATCGAGAGTTTGGTTTAAAAATTAGTCGAAATTTTCCGGGTCGTGACAGTACCTACCCGTTAAAGAAATTTCGTCCCCGAAATTTGATCGAGATCCTCATGGCTAACAATAAAAATGTTTTCATGACGAATATGAGGTGATAATGGAGTTTTATCATCATTGAGTAATATAGATAAAACAATTCGATCATGCGAAGCGTATGAGTGAAGCTATGACAAAAGAGTGAAAAGTTTCATCTTAACTTTTAACGTAGTCATGGTGGATTTTCGGAATTCAAGGAATCTACGGAAATTTTCTAATCAGAAAGAAGATGTGTTAGCACGATTTATTAGCAACTTTTGAAATTACGGAAGAACAAAAATATCAAGGAAATAATTCCGTGATATGCTTAGAGATTAAGTGGAATGAAAGAGTCGTGTAACATGGTACATAATGAGGATAAGGTCTGTGAATCATCATCACGTTACATTAGAAATTTAGCATGACTTACTGTAATATAACCACGTTGGCCTGACGTCATTATATTATACTAACTCATGCTTCAATTCCCTACACTTCTCTAGGAAATCATTCATATTTAAAACTCGATTGTTACAGAATATAGAAACTAAAACAGTTTCTTTTATGATGTAATATAGAGAGCACGAAGAGATAAATAATTTCAGATAAGAATATCTATGAAGGTATCCTCATGAATATCGAAGATATTTATAACAGAAGATACGATAATATCTTAGAATTTCTTAAAGTACTTGAAATTAAAGGGTGATGCAGAAACTTTTTCTGCAAAGAATTGAAATAAGTTCGAAATATGATATTCGCTGGAGATTTCGTCAGGTACTGAATCGTCTGGATTCGTTAAGTACATGTTTACTCTTTGTGATTTGTCCAAAGTCTCCCTCATGGTTTGCTCACTTCATTTTCCAACACCAATTTTCTATTGAGTGTTTCTAACACTCTATTCTTTATCATCAAACTTTTGGCCATTAAGACCATCTACAACTTTTGCTGCTTCATCAGCATTTTCAAAACTCAGAGATCTAATTCACAAGCTAGAGTGTTTTTCAGGAATTCAGAGATTCCGAATTGAAATTCATTGGTCCAGAAGATATACGTTATATATAGATATATAACTGTTGACGTAGGAATGCTGCGAAATTCGAAAATTGATGATTAATGCTTCCCGGTATTTGGTATGGCAACTATCGCTATAAGATGTCGATGAGTGCATGATAAGACTTTAATAGATAAATATTGTGATTTGTCGGAGAGATTTAAGCCAAGGAGCAACGAGGTTGCTGGTACGTCTATTGGTAATATTATAGAATATAACAAGTTTCCTGATAGCAATAACAATGGCAAACGTATATATATCAAAGATATAATAAGGTTGATTCGAACGAAAAATCGAAGTTGACCTGCTGGAGCTGTGACAAAATTGGCTACTTTGGAAAGGGATTGCAAAGTGATTTTCAGTAGTAACACCGCCAAAGGAGCTAGCGCAGATACGTGTTAAACCTTTACTCAGGTTCCAAGAGTTTTTCAGGTGCATAACTATATGTATAAATCTTTTCTTTCGTAGATGAAGTGCGGTTGGTTCATCTTCTCGATCGAGGTGTTTTCAAGAATCATGAAAGGTTTGAGTGCAGATTGTAATTGTCAAGATACAATTGAGGTTTAAGATAAAATCAAGTGGCAAACTTGAAGAATTGTTTAGTTTCATATGTTATAATCAATATTTTAATTCATTTTAGTTGTCCAAAGTTAATAGTCCAATAGTCCAATAATCCAATAGTCCAATAATTCATATATATATAGTTTAATATATAATATTCGAATTAATTAATACGTATCGTGACCCGTGTACCGGTCTCAGTATTGATCATAACTCAAACTATATATATATTTTGGAATCAACCTCAACCCTGTATAGCTAACTCCGTCATTTTCATATAGAGTGTCTATGGTTGTTCCAAGATAGATATATAGATGGGTCAATATGACTTGTCGAAACCTTGTATACGTGTCCCGTTATTTAAAGTGCGTAAAATAAATAAATATGTATCATGACCCGAGTACAACTTATTGTCTCAGAATTAATCCGACGTATTGTGTACATGTGTCCCGATTTAAAGTGCGTAAAAGTAAATAACAGAAATTAAATGACGATAAATAAAATTGCGAGAATGTAAATTGCGAGAATGTAAATTGCGAGAATGTAAATTGCAAGAATGTAAATTGCGATAAATAAAATGTAACCAGTTAGCTAGGAACAGTTAGCGTGAATTCTTAACAATATTTCAATTAGTTAGTTCATTTGTTTCTAACAAATTTTTCTTTATCCGATGTTTTCTTCATTATGCCACTTATTGGATTCTGATAGGTCAAAATCCAAATATGAAATTGAATGAAAAGAGTTATTATGCGGTGAACGGATACGTATATCGGTGGATACAAGTAGGATAGTGACTGAACATTGAGTCAGATTCAAAGAATGTACAGTGTAACTTATTAATGTGAAATCTAAATATTCCTCGGGTATTACCTACCCGTTAAAATATTTTCACCATTAACTGTTTGTACAAAAGAATTTTTAATTACCATCTTTATGAAAATATATGTACATATATATTTTCTTCAGATAAAATCATGAATTTAATGAGTCAATATAATATTAAAATCATTTGATTTACCGTTAGAACGAGGATACATAACCTCTAAAACATTAGAGATTACATATTTTCCATGTCGAACGAAGATAAATGATGTAGAACGTCATGTAGAACGAAAATAATCGTTGTAGAACAAGATGTATAACGAAGAAAATTGATGTAGAATAAGATGTAAAACGATGATAATCGATGTAAAATGATATGTAGAACGAAGATCATGTTCGAGATATAGATTGTGGTGTTGAGGCGTGTGTTGTTGGTGATGATGTAGTAGACGTAAGTCTATCCTCCAAATTGTGTACTGTACTTTCCAGAGACTCCATTCTTTCTTCAATCCTAGCACGAAGCTCCCCGACTTCTTCTACTAATCCTACTTGATTAGTAGTCGGGAGTAGAGGTTGAATCACCAACATAACTCTATGAATGCGTTCTTCGAGGCGGAATATTCTGGCAAAGAGTGTGAAAATGGTATTGCGAATTGGTTGTCCGGTGAGTGCATCAAATTCTCTGATGTCGGGAGGTAAGTTTGGTTCGCGGTAGGGTTCCCCCTCTTCATTTCTCCAGTGAGTGAGTATGTCTCGAACCCATACCCATTTCCTCCAGAATGAAGTATAGTCAACCAGTTGGGACACTTCGGTCACACTGCTTTCAGAGTTTTCAGAATCGCCTTCGGAAGTATAGGAACTCGAACTTTGTGCAGGATCCATCTTACACGGTCAGTTAGAGGGTTCTCGATATGAAATGATTTTTGGATATCGGATGATATTCTATTTACATAGAATATATATATATATAGTACAAAAGATCCCGTATATTACGGAGGGAATTACGGAAGCGTGTCAGACAAAGTTTAATGTGATGAGATATGAATTTGTCTGTACATCATCTATGCAATAATTGCAATAGGACGTGTCGAGACTGAAAATGATAGGTAGATATTTTTCGACAAGGAATGATAATCAAAACTTCTGACATGAAGACAAGGTCCAAGTCCAGACTCACTAATGCATCTAAACAACTATCAGTTAGACACACTAATGCAAGACCTGGTTCGCTAAGACCACCGCTCTGATACCACCTGTAAAGACCCGTCCTTATCCACCTGGACGAAGTCATCAACATTTGGTCCCATTGCGATGATCGACTCCATGTAATGTCCTTAAATTGAGCAAATGCACAGCGGAAGACTTAATTCGTACCTGAGAATAAATATGCTTTAAAGTGTCAACCAAAAGGTTGGCGAGTTCATAGGTTTATCATAACAATCATTTCAATATATTAATAGACCACAAGATTTCATAATCATAAACATAATGAAATGTCCCGTTCTTATTGATTAAAAACGTTCCATATTAATTGATTTCATTGCGAGGTTTTGACCTCTATATGAGACGTTTTTCAAAGACTGCATTCATTTTAAAACAAACCATAACCTTTATTTCATAAATAAAGGTTTAAAAAGCTTTACGTAGATTATCAAATAATGATAATCTAAAATATCCTGTTTACACACGACCATTACATAATGGTTTACAATACAAATATGTTACATCGAAATCAGTTTCTTGAATGCAGTTTTTACACAATATCATACAAGCATGGATTCCAAATCTTGTCCTTATTTAAGTATGCGACAGCGGAAGCTCTTAATAATCACCTGAGAATAAACATGCTTAAAACGTCAACAAAAATGTTGGTGAGTTATAGGTTTAACCTATATATATCAAATCGTAACAATAGACCACAAGATTTCATATTTCAATACACATCCCATACATAGAGATAAAAATCATTCATATGATGAACACCTGGTAACCGACATTAACAAGATGCATATATATAAGAATATCCCCATCATTCCGGGACACCCTTCGAATATGATATAAATTTCGAAGTACTAAAGCATCCGGTACTTTGGATGGGGTTTGTTAGGCCCAATAGATCTATCTTTAGGATTCGCGTCAATTAGGGTGTCTGTTCCCTAATTCTTAGATTACCAGACTTAATAAAAAGGGGCATATTCGATTTCGATAATTCAACCATAGAATGTAGTTTCACGTACTTGTGTCTATTTTGTAAATCATTTATAAAACCTGCATGTATTCTCATCCCAAAAATATTAGATTTTAAAAGTGGGACTATAACTCACTTTCACAGATTTTTACTTCGTCGGGAAGTAAGACTTGGCCACTGGTTGATTCACGAACCTATAACAATATATACATATATATCAAAGTATGTTCAAAATATATTTACAACACTTTTAATATATTTTGATGTTTTAAGTTTATTAAGTCAGCTGTCCTCGTTAGTAACCTACAACTAGTTGTCCACACTTAGATATATAGAAATAAATCGATAAATATTATCTTGAATCAATCCACGACCCAGTTTATACGTATCTCAGTATTGATCACAACTCAAACTATACATATTTTGGAATCAACCTCAACCCTGTATAGCTAACTCCAACATTCACATATAGAGTGTCTATGGTTGTTCCGAAATATATATAGATGTGTCGACATGATAGGTCGAAACATTGTATACGTGTCTATGGTATCTCAAGATTACATAATATACAATACAAGTTGATTAAGTTATGGTTGGAATATATTTGTTACCAATTTTCACGTAGCTAAAATGAGAAAAATTATCCAATCTTGTTTTACCCATAACTTCTTCATTTTAAATCCGTTTTGAGTGAATCAAATTGCTATGGTTTCATATTGAACTCTATTTTATGAATCTAAACAGAAAAATTATAGGTTTATAGTCGGAAAAATAAGTTACAAGTCGTTTTTGTAAAGGTAGTCATTTCAATCGAAAGAACGACGTCTAGATGACCATTTTAGAAAACATACTTCCACTTTGAGTATAACCATAATTTTTGGATATAGTTTCATGTTCATAATAAAAATCATTTTCTCAGAATAACAACTTTTAAATCAAAGTTTATCATAGTTTTTAATTAACTAACCCAAAACAGCCCGCGGTGTTACTACGACGGCGTAAATCCGGTTTTACGGTGTTTTTCGTGTTTTCCAGGTTTTAAATCATTAAGTTAGCATATCATATAGATATAGAACATGTGTTTATTTGATTTTAAAAGTCAAGTTAGAAGGATTAACTTTTGTTTGCGAACAAGTTTAGAATTAACTAAACTATGTTCTAGTGATTACAAGTTTAAACCTTCGAATAAGATAGCTTTATATGTATGAATTGAATGATGTTATGAACATCATTACTACCTTAAGTTCCTTGGATAAACCTACTGGAAAAGAGAAAAATGGATCTAGCTTCAATGGATCCTTGGATGGCTCGAAGTTCTTGAAGCAGAATCATGACACGAAAACAAGTTCAAGTAAGATCATCACTTGAAATAAGATTGTTATAGTTTTAGAAATTGAACCAAAGTTTGAATATGATTATTACCTTGTATTAGAATGATAACCAACTGTAAGAAACAAAGATTTCTTGAGGTTGGATGATCACCTTACAAGATTGGAAGTGAGCTAGCAAACTTGAAAGTATTCTTGATTTTATGAAATTAGAACTTTTGAAATTTATGAAGAACACTTAGAACTTGAAGATAGAACTTGAGAGAGATCAATTAGATGAAGAAAATTGAAGAATGAAAGTGTTTGTAGGTGTTTTTGGTCGTTGGTGTATGGATTAGATATAAAGGATATGTTATTTTGTTTTCATGTAAATAAGTCATGAATGATTACTCATATTTTTGTAATTTTATGAGATATTTCATGCTAGTTGCCAAATGATGGTTCCCACATGTTTTAGGTGACTCACATGGGCTGCTAAGAGCTGATCATTGGAGTGTATATACCAATAGTACATACATCTAAAAGCTGTGTATTGTACGAGTACGAATACGGGTGCATACGAGTAGAATTGTTGATGAAACTGAACGAGGATGTAATTGTAAGCATTTTTGGTAAGTAGAAGTATTTTGATAAGTGTATTGAAGTCCTTCAAAAGTGTATAAATACATATTAAAACACTACATGTATATACATTTTAACTGAGTCGTTAAGTCATCGTTAGTCGTTACATGTAAGTGTTGTTTTGAAACTTTTAGGTTAACGATCTTGTTAAATGTTGTTAACCCAATGTTTATAATATCAAATGAGATTTTAAATTGTTATATTATCATGATATTATCATGTATGAATATCTCTTAATATGATATATATACATTAAATGTCTTTACAACGATAATCGTTACATATATGTCTCGTTTAAAAATCATTAAGTTAGTAGTCTTGTTTTTACATATGTAGTTCATTGTTAATATACTTAATGATATGTTTACTTATCATAGTATCATGTTAACTATATATATATCCATATATATGTCATCATATAGTTTTTACAAGTTTTAACGTTCGTGAATCACCGGTCAACTTGGGTGGTCAATTGTCTATATGAAACATATTTCAATTAATCAAGTCTTAACAAGTTTGATTGCTTAACATGTTGGAAACATTTAATCATGTAAATATCAATCTCAATTAATATATATAAACATGGAAAAGTTCGGGTCACTACAGTACCTACCCGTTAAATAAATTTCGTCCCGAAATTTTAAGCTATTGAAGGTGTTGACGAATCTTCTGGAAATAGATGCGGGTATTTCTTCTTCATCTGATCTTCACACTCCCAGGTGAACTCGGGTCCTCTACGAGCATTCCATCGAACCTTAACAATTGGTATCTTGTTTTTCTTAAGTCTTTTAACCTCACGATCCATTATTTCGACGGGTTCTTCGATGAATTGAAGTTTTTCGTTGATTTGGATTTCATCTAACGGAAGAGTGAGATCTTCTTTAGCAAAACATTTCTTCAAATTCGAGACGTGGAAAGTGTTATGTACAGCCGCGAGTTGTTGAGGTAACTCAAGTCGGTAAGCTACTGGTCCGACACGATCAATAATCTTGAATGGTCCAATATACCTTGGATTTAATTTCCCTCGTTTACCAAATCGAACAACGCCTTTCCAAGGTGCAACTTTAAGCATGACCATCTCTCCAATTTCAAATTCTATATCTTTTCTTTTAATGTCAGCGTAGCTCTTTTGTCGACTTTGGGCGGTTTTCAACCGTTGTTGAATTTGGATGATCTTCTCGGTAGTTTCTTGTAAAATCTCCGGACCCGTAATCTGTCTATCCCCCACTTCACTCCAACAAATCGGAGACCTGCACTTTCTACCATAAAGTGCTTCAAACGGCGCCATCTCAATGCTTGAATGGTAGCTGTTGTTGTAGGAAAATTCTGCTAACGGTAGATGTCGATCCCAACTGTTTCTGAAATCAATAACACATGCTCGTAGCATGTCTTCAAGCGTTTGTATCGTCCTTTCGCTCTGCCCATCAGTTTGTGGATGATAGGCAGTACTCATGTCTAGACGAGTTCCTAATGCTTGCTGTAATGTCTGCCAGAATCTTGAAATAAATCTGCCATCCCTATCAGAGATAATAGAGATTGGTATTCCATGTCTGGAGACGACTTCCTTCAAATACAGTCGTGCTAACTTCTCTATCTTGTCATCTTCTCTTATTGGCAGGAAGTGTGCTGATTTGGTGAGACGATCAACTATTACCCAAATAGTATCAAAACCACTTGCAGTCCTTGGCAATTTAGTGATGAAATCCATGGTAATGTTTTCCCATTTCCATTCTGGGATTTCGGGTTGTTGAAGTAGACCTGATGGTTTCTGATGCACAGCTTTGACCTTAGAACACGTCAAACATTCTCCTACGTATTTAGCAACATCAGCTTTCATACCCGGCCACCAAAAATGTTTCTTGAGATCCTTGTACATCTTCCCCGTTCCAGGATGTATTGAGTATCTGGTTTTATGAGCTTCTCTAAGTACCATTTCTCTCATATCTCCAAATTTTGGTACCCAAATCCTTTCAGCCCTATACCGGGTTCCGTCTTCCCGAATATTAAGAAGCTTCTCCGATCCTTTGGGTATTTCATCCTTTAAATTTCCCTCTTTTAAAACTCCTTGTTGCGCCTCCTTTATTTGAGTAGTAAGGTTACTATGAATCATTATATTCATAGATTTTACTCGAATGGGTTCTCTGTCCTTCCTGCTCAAGGCATCGGCTACCACATTTGCCTTCCCCGGGTGGTAACGAATCTCAAAGTCGTAATCATTCAATCCACCTACGCTGCCTCATATTCAGTTGTTTCTGATTAAATATGTGTTGAAGACTTTTGTGGTCGGTATATATAATACTTTTGACCCCATATAAGTAGTACCTCCAAGTCTTTAATGCAAAAACAACCGCGCCTAATTCCAAATCATGCGTCGTATAATTTTGTTCGTGAATCTTCAATTGTCTAGACGCATAAGCAATCACCTTCGTTCGTTGCATTAATACACAACCGAGACCTTGCTTTGATGCGTCACAATAAATCACAAAATCATCATTCCCTTCAGGCAATGACAATATAGGTGCCGTAGTTAGCTTTTTCTTCAATAACTGAAACGCTTTCTCTTGTTCATCATTCCATTCAAATTTCTTCCCTTTATGCGTTAATGCAGTCAAGGGTTTTGCTATTCTGGAAAAGTCTTGGATGAACCTTCTGTAGTAACCAGCTAGTCCTAAAAACTGGCGTATGTGTTTCGGAGTTTTCGGGGTTTCCCACTTTTCAACAGTTTCTATCTTTGCCGGATCCACCTTAATACCTTCTTTGTTCACTATGTGACCGAGGAATTGAACTTCTTCCAACCAAAATGCACACTTTGAAAACTTAGCGTACAATTCTTCCTTTCTCAATACTTCTAACACCTTTCTCAAATGTTCACCGTGTTCTTGGTCATTCTTTGAGTAAATAAGTATATCATCAATGAAAACAATGACAAACTTGTCAAGGTATGGTCCACACACTCGGTTCATAAGATCCATGAACACAGCTGGTGCATTAGTTAAACCAAACGGCATGACCATAAACTCGTAATGACCATAACGTGTTCTGAAAGCAGTCTTTGGAATATCATCTTCTTTCACCCGCATTTGATGATACCCGGAACGTAAGTCAATCTTTGAATAAACAGACGAGCCTTGTAGTTGATCAAATAAGTCGTCGATTCTCGGTAGTGGGTAGCGGTTCTTGATGGTAAGTTTGTTCAACTCTCGGTAGTCGATACACAACCTGAATGTACCATCTTTCTTCTTGACAAACAAAACAGGAGCTCCCCACGGTGATGTGCTTGGTCGAATGAAACCACGCTCTAAAAGTTCTTGTAATTGGCTTTGCAGTTCTTTCATCTCGCTGGGTGCGAGTCTGTAAGGAGCACGAGCTATTGGTGCAGCTCCTGGTACAAGATCTATTTGAAATTCAACGGATCGATGTGGGGGTAATCCCGGTAATTCTTTCGGAAATACATCGGGAAATTCTTTTGCAATGGGAACATCATTGATGCTCTTTTCTTCAGTTTGTACTTTCTCGACGTGTGCTAGAACAGCATAGCAACCTTTTCTTATTAGTTTTTGTGCCTTCAAATTACTAATAAGATGTAGCTTCGTGTTGCCCTTTTCTCCGTACACCATTAAGGGTTTTCCTTTTTCTCGTATAATGCGAATAGCATTTTTGTAACAAACGATCTCTGCTTTCACTTCTTTCAACTAGTCCATACCGATTATCACATCAAAACTCCCTAACTCTACTGGTATCAAATCAATCTTAAATGTTTCGCTAACCAGTTTAATTTCTCGATTCCGACATATATTATCTACTGAAATTAATTTACCATTTGCTAATTCGAGTAAAAATTTACTATCCAAAGGCGTCAATGGACAACTTAATTTAGCACAAAAATCTCTACTCATATAGCTTCTATCCGCACCCGAATCAAATAAAACGTAAGCAGATTTATTGTCAATAAGAAACGTACCCGTAACAAGCTCCGGGTCTTCTTGTGCCTCTGCCGCATTAATATTGAAAACTCTTCCGCGGCCTTGTCCATTCGTGTTCTCCTGGTTCGGGCAATTTCTAATAATGTGGCCCGGTTTTCCACATTTATAACAAACTACATTGGCGTAACTTGCTCCGACACTACTTGCTCCGCCATTACTCGTTCCGACACCATTTGTTCCTTTCGTTCTATTAACCCCTGGTCCGTAGACCTCACACTTCGTCGCGCTATGACCATTTCTTTTACACTTGTTGCAAAATTTGGTGCAGAACCCCGAGTGATACTTTTCACACCTTTGGCATAGCTGCTTCTGATTGTTGTTGTTGTTGCGGTTATTATTGTTGTTGGGATGATTGTTGTAGTTGCTGCTGCTGTTGTTGTTGTTGTTGTTGTTGTTGTTGTTGTTGGGCCGTTTGTTGTAGTTGCGATTGATGTTGCGATTGTTGGGATAATTGTTGCGATTATTGTTGTAATTGCTGTTGTTGTTGTATTGGTGATTCTTATCACCGTTTTCCTCCCACTTTCTTTTGACTTGCTTCACATTGGCCTCTTCAGCAGTCTGTTCTTTAATTCTTTCTTCAATCTGGTTCACTAGTTTGTGAGCCATTCTACATGCCTGTTGTATAGAGGCGGGCTCGTGTGAACTTATATCTTCTTGGATTCTTTCCGGTAATCCTTTCACAAACGCGTCGATCTTCTCTTCCTCATCTTCGAATGCTCCCGGACACAATAGGCACAATTCTGTGAATCGTCTTTCGTACGTGGTAATATCAAATCCTTGGGTTCGTAACCCTCTAAGTTCTGTCTTGAGCTTATTGACCTCGGTTCTGGGACGGTACTTCTCGTTCATCAAGTGCTTGAATGCTGACCACGGTAGTGCATACGAATCGTCTTGTCCCACTTGCTCTAGATAGGTATTCCACCATGTTAACGCAGAACCTGTGAAGGTATGCGTAGCGTACTTCACTTTGTCCTCTTCAGTACACTTACTTATGGCAAACACCGATTCGACCTTCTCGGTCCACCGTTTCAATCCGATCGGTCCTTCTGTTCCATCAAATTCCAAAGGTTTGCAGGCAGTGAATTCTTTGTAGGTGCATCCTACACGATTTCCTGTACTGCTAGATCCAAGGTTATTGTTGGTATGTAGCGCAGCCTGTACTGCGGCTATGTTTGAAGCTAGAAAAGTACGGAATTCCTCTTCATTCATATTCACGGTGTGTCGAGTAGTCGGTGCCATTTCCTTCAAAATAGTCAAATGGAACAAGTTAATCATACAGAATATTAAGAGTAGTTAATAGTATTTCGTAGCATAATATGAACTCATTTATAAAAGCTTTTTCTTCATATTAGCATTTTATAAGTTTAAATTCGGGTAGTACCTACCCGTTAAGTTCATACTTAGTAGCTAATATACAATTCAACTACTACAATTCTATATGAAAAACTGATTATAATAATATTTCGCGTTCAAACTTTTATACAATATTTTACAAACTTACAATACCGCTTATTTTACATAAAGCATGAAATATAGCACACAATAACTTTGATACAAGATAGTTGTGAAGATAATTCTAGCTAGTACACAAGTCGTTCAGCAAAGGCAATAAAGACACGTAATTCATACGTCCAGAAACAAGTCATGCATTCTGGTTTTACTAGGACTACTTCCCATCCTTGGTCTTGTGGAACATAACCGTTATGGCCGTTGATAAGACAGCGTGTTGTAACGTCGTCAAAGGGACGAGGGTTACGTAATGTCCAACAGTCCCGTAACAATCTAAAAACCTCATTTCTTACCCCAATTACCGACTCCGTCACTTGTGGAAACGTTTTGTTTAATAGTTGTAGCCCGATGTTCTTGTTCTCACTTTGGTGAGAAGCGAACATTACTAATCCGTAAGCATAACATGCTTCTTTATGTTGCATGTTAGCCGCTTTTTCTAAATCACGAAGTCCAATATTCGGATATATTGAGTCAAAATAATTTCTTAACCCGTTGCGTAAAATAGCATTTGGGTTCCCCGCAATATATGCGTCAAAGTAAACACATCGTAACTTATGGGTTTCCCAATGTGATATCCCCCATCTTTCAAACGAAAGTCTCTTATAAACCAAGACATTCTTGGAACGTTCTTCGAATGTCTTACAAACTGATCTCGCCTTAAATAGTTGTGCCGAGGAATTCTGACCGACTCTAGACAAGATTTCATCAATCATGTCTCCGGGTAGGTCTCTTAAAATATTGGGTTGTCTATCCATTTTGTGTTTTTAAACTGTAAAATAGACAAGAGTTTGATTCATAAAAAAAAATACTTATTAATACAAGCAATTTTTACATATATCATAAAGCATAAGCACACTATATTACATATATTACACCACACGAATACAACTATCTTATTCCGACTCGCTCATTTCTTCTTCTTCAGTTTTGGTTCGTTTTGCCAAGTTTCTAGGGATATATGATGTTCCCCTAATACGAGCCGTTATTTTCCACATTGGTTTAGAAAAACCTGGTGGTTTAGAGGTTCCCGGGTCATTGTTACAACTTAAGGACTTCGGGGGTTGACGATACATATAAAGTTCATCGGGGTTGGAATTAGATTTCTCTATTTTTTATGCCCTTTCCCTTATTATTTTCTTTTGCCTTTTTAAATTCAGTTGGGGTAATTTCTATAACATCATCGGAATTCTCGTCGGAATCCGATTCATCGGACAATTGGTAATCCTCCCAATATTTTGCTTCCTTGGCGGAAACACCATTGACCATAATTAATCTTGGTCGGTTGGTTGAGGATTTTCTTTTACTTAACCGTTTTATTATTTCCCCCACCGGTTCTATTTCTTCATCCGGTTCCGATTCTTCTTCCGGTTCCGATTCTTCTTCCGGTTCCGACTCTTCTTCCGGTTCCTCTTCTGGAACTTGTGAATCAGTCCACGAATCATTCCAATTTACATTTGACTCTTCATTATTATTAGGTGAGTCAATGGGACTTGTTCTAGAGGTAGACATCTATCACATAATATCAAACGCGTTAAGAGATTAATATATCACATAATATTCACATGTTAAAAATATATAGTTTCCAACAAAATTTGTTAAGCAATCATTTTTCAAGTAAACACGGTCGAAGTCCAGACTCACTAATGTATCTTAACAAACTAGATAAGACACACTAATGCAAAATTCTGGTTCTCTAAGACCAACGCTCGGATACCAACTGAAATGTCCCGTTCTTATTGATTAAAAACGTTCCATATTAATTGATTTCGTTGCGAGGTTTTGACCTCTATATGAGACGTTTTTCAAAGACTGCATTCATTTTAAAACAAACCATAACCTTTATTTCATAAATAAAGGTTTAAAAAGCTTTACGTAGATTATCAAATAATGATAATCTAAAATATCCTGTTTACACACGACCATTACATAATGGTTTACAATACAAATATGTTACATCGAAATCAGTTTCTTGAATGCAGTTTTTACACAATATCATACAAGCATGGACTCCAAATCTTGTCCTTATTTAAGTATGCGACAGCGGAAGCTCTTAATAATCACCTGAGAATAAACATGCTTAAAACGTCAACAAAAATGTTGGTGAGTTATAGGTTTAACCTATATATATCAAATCGTAACAATAGACCACAAGATTTCATATTTCAATACACATCCCATACATAGAGATAAAAATCATTCATATGGTGAACACCTGGTAACCGACATTAACAAGATGCATATATATAAGAATATCCCCATCATTCCGGGACACCCTTCGAATATGATATAAATTTCGAAGTACTAAAGCATCCGGTACTTTGGATGGGGTTTGTTAGGCCCAATAGATCTATCTTTAGGATTCGCGTCAATTAGGGTGTCTGTTCCCTAATTCTTAGATTACCAGACTTAATAAAAAGGGGCATATTCGATTTCGATAATTCAACCATAGAATGTAGTTTCACGTACTTGTGTCTATTTTGTAAATCATTTATAAAACCTGCATGTATTCTCATCCCAAAAATATTAGATTTTAAAAGTGGGACTATAACTCACTTTCACAGATTTTTACTTCGTCGGGAAGTAAGACTTGGCCACTGGTTGATTCACGAACCTATAACAATATATACATATATATCAAAGTATGTTCAAAATATATTTACAACACTTTTAATATATTTTGATGTTTTAAGTTTATTAAGTCAGCTGTCCTCGTTAGTAACCTACAACTAGTTGTCCACAGTTAGATATATAGAAATAAATCGATAAATATTATCTTGAATCAATCCACGACCCAGTGTATACGTATCTCAGTATTGATCACAACTCAAACTATACATATTTTGGAATCAACCTCAACCCTGTATAGCTAACTCCAACATTCACATATAGAGTGTCTATGGTTGTTCCGAAATATATATAGATGTGTCGACATGATAGGTCGAAACATTGTATACGTGTCTATGGTATCTCAAGATTACATAATATACAATACAAGTTGATTAAGTTATGGTTGGAATATATTTGTTACCAATTTTCACGTAGCTAAAATGAGAAAAATTATCCAATCTTGTTTTACCCATAACTTCTTCATTTTAAATCCGTTTTGAGTGAATCAAATTGCTATGGTTTCATATTGAACTCTATTTTATGAATCTAAACAGAAAAAGTATAGGTTTATAGTCGGAAAAATAAGTTACAAGTCGTTTTTGTAAAGGTAGTCATTTCAGTCGAAAGAACGACGTCTAGATGACCATTTTAGAAAACATACTTTCACTTTGAGTTTAACCATAATTTTTGGATATAGTTTCATGTTCATAATAAAAATCATTTTCTCAGAATAACAACTTTTAAATCAAAGTTTATCATAGTTTTTAATTAACTAACCCAAAACAGCCCGCGGTGTTACTACGACGGCGTAAATCCGGTTTTACAGTGTTTTTCGTGTTTTCCAGGTTTTAAATCATTAAGTTAGCATATCATATAGATATAGAACATGTGTTTATTTGATTTTAAAAGTCAAGCTAGAAGGATTAACTTTTGTTTACGAACAAGTTTAGAATTAACTAAACTATGTTCTAGTGATTACAAGTTTAAACCTTCGAATAAGATAGCTTTATATGTATGAATTGAATGATGTTATGAACATCATTACTACCTTAAGTTCCTTGGATAAACCTACTGGAAAAGAGAAAAATGGATCTAGCTTCAATGGATCCTTGGATGGCTCGAAGTTCTTGAAGCAGAATCATGACACGAAAACAAGTTCAAGTAAGATCATCACTTGAAATAAGATTGTTATAGTTATAGAAATTGAACCAAAGTTTGAATATGATTATTACCTTGTATTAGAATGATAACCTACTGTAAGAAACAAAGATTTCTTGAGGTTGGATGATCACCTTACAAGATTGGAAGTGAGCTAGCAAACTTGAAAGTATTCTTGATTTTATGAAATTAGAACTTTTGGAATTTATGAAGAACACTTAGAACTTGAAGATAGAACTTGAGAGAGATCAATTAGATGAAGAAAATTGAAGAATGAAAGTGTTTGTAGGTGTTTTTGGTCGTTGGTGTATGGATTAGATATAAAGGATATGTTATTTTGTTTTCATGTAAATAAGTCATGAATGATTACTCATATTTTTGTAATTTTATGAGATATTTCATGCTAGTTGCCAAATGATGGTTCCCACATGTTTTAGGTGACTCACATGGGCTGCTAAGAGATGATCATTGGAGTGTATATACCAATAGTACATACATCTAAAAGCTGTGTATTGTACGAGTACGAATACGGGTGCATACGAGTAGAATTGTTGATGAAACTGAACGAGGATGTAATTGTAAGCATTTTTGTTAAGTAGAAGTATTTTGATAAGTGTATTGAAGTCCTTCAAAAGTGTATAAATACATATTAAAACACTACATGTATATACATTTTAACTGAGTCGTTAAGTCATCGTTAGTCGTTACATGTAAGTGTTGTTTTGAAACTTTTAGGTTAACGATCTTGTTAAATGTTGTTAACCCAATGTTTATAATATCAAATGAGATTTTAAATTGTTATATTATCATGATATTATCATGTATGAATATCTCTTAATATGATATATATACATTAAATGTCTTTACAACGATAATCGTTACATATATGTCTCGTTTAAAAATCATTAAGTTAGTAGTCTTGTTTTTACATATGTAGTTCATTGTTAATATACTTAATGATATGTTTACTTATCATAGTATCATGTTAACTATATATATATCCATATATATGTCATCATATAGTTTTTACAAGTTTTAACGTTCGTGAATCACCGGTTAACTTGGGTGGTCAATTGTCTATATGAAACATATTTCAATTAATCAAGTCTTAACAAGTTTGATTGCTTAACATGTTGGAAACATTTAATCATGTAAATATCAATCTCAATTAATATATATAAACATGGAAAAGTTCGGGTCACTACACATAATACACTCGCAAGTGTATGTAAAGCATTCTAAGTGGTTGAGCACTTGGTAACCATACTTACCATTTAATCAACGTCGCATATTCCCTTTATTATGAAATCTCACTACACCGTACCAAGTGTAGTCACCAAACGAAGTACTGTGCAACCGTTGAATACTGGTCGTCCAGTCCGGTTGGGGTTGTCAGGCCCGATAGATCTATCAACAGGATTCGCGTTTACAATACCCATGTAAATATTAGTTACCAAGCTACAGAAAAATATGCCAGTGGTACAACTCAACGTAGAATGTATTTTTAAGTACTTGTGTCTATCTCGTAAACATTTATAAAAACAGCGCATGTATTCTCAGCCCAAAAAATATATATTGCCGAAGCAATTAAAAAGGGAGCAAATGAAACTCACCTAATGTATTTTGTAGTAAAAATACATATGACGACATTTAACAAGTGTAGGGTTGGCCTCGGATTCACGAACCTATATCATTTATATATATATTAACACATATAGTTGTAATCGGACGAATTTACATATTAATAGTGATATAATTGTTATCTTAATTAAGTGTTTCATTAAAACCCTAATAAGTTACATTTATTAATATTTATTATTAAAATATTAATATAGTTATGTTATATGTAGTAAATATATCTTTATATAACTAATAGTTATTTGACAAAATAATATTGATAATAATAATAACTAAAAGTTATTTTATTTTACAATAATAATAATAATAGTTTTTATGATAATAATATTGATAATATGAAAATAATAATATTAATTTCAAAATAATAATAATGATAGTAATAATAATAATTTTGATAAATATGATAATCTTTCTAATAATGATAATAATAATAGTAATGATGATACTTTTAATATAAATAATAGTTTTTTTTTATAAAAATGATACTAATAATAATATTAATGATATTTTTAGTATTAATTTTAATAATACTAATAATAATAAAATTAATGATAATTAGATAAATATCTACCTTAAGGAAGTAGCCCTAAAATAATGCCCAAGCCCAGGTTTGAACCCGCTAACACCTTTATGATAGTGCTCCACATAATATTGTTATGATTATTTTACTAAAACCAAAACGTCCCAAAGTATATATTTTGGTCGGCCATGAAATAATTTCATTACTCCCACTTGCAGAATCTGTATTGCATTAATCATTCTTAATCAATCCGACGTAAAGAACTTGATTTAAATAAAATCATTGGATTGGAGTTGGTATCCAATACATCCCTATCTTGTACCCCACGTCCCACTAACCAATTCTACTTTGACGCCTAATTTCATGAAATCACAAATCCATTTGACAATTTTCCTCTTTATTACCTAACATCTTTTAATCATTCGACAATCATCCTCATTATGCGCTAATAATAATATCGAGCATCACGATCATGTATCTTTTCCAACATCACGAAGCATCATCATCGAACTTTAACATCATCATCATGAAGCATCATCATTATTATCGCCATTAGACATCTTATTCATCATCAATTCACGCATGATCTTTATTATGATAATATTATCAACTTAGGAAGCCCACTAAGCAACACTTAGTTTAATTAAGGCCCCCGTATAATCTTTGAAATCCAAATAAAACATGGGGTGTTGGTGTTAAAATAATAATAAAAAAAATCGAATACAGCTCACTGATTATTTGAAAGAGTTCGGTGCATGATCTTTCTTTTTTTAATTTAATCTAACTTTAAGCATAATCAATTTGTTTAAGAGCAATCAACCTCTTTATCACTACTTTTATATCATCATTATCGCCATTATCTCCACTGCCTTTCATCATCATCAAATTAAATAATTTTCATTGTCACTTGCTTTTAACATAAACAAGGCAATTTATGGTGGTTGGTTTTGTGGTTGTATTCAGCTGAAACATAAACGGTAACCAATTTGCAGCTGTAGTGAGTGATGATCGTGGGTTGATGGTGAGGGTAACGATGGTGTTCAAATGAAACAGAATCATAATATGCAGGTGGTCTCAAATGATGGGTTTTGGTCTTGGTGAAAACAGGAAAATAGACGGTGATACAATGAAAGTGGTGTTTGGTTTCCGGTGGTTCAACGAGCAAAAGAACAGCTGAAGTAAAGAAAATATAAGTGGAACGAGTTGTATAGAGAGGGAGAGAGAAGGTGATGGTTTAACCGGTGGTTGACGGTGGTAGTTCGCGTAAGCTAGCGACGAGTTTAGGTGGGGGTGGCGATGGTTGTAAGGTGGTGATGATGACCTCAGTGGTAGGTGGTGTCAAGTGGTTTATGATGGTTGTGATTTTGGTGGCGACGGGCTATGGTGTTGATTTGGGTTCGTACAAGACCGAAACAGAAGAAAATCATGAGAACAAGTGCGTTTGCTATTGGGTTTGTTCTCGTCCTTCATAATCAGAAGTAAAAGTGCAATAACACTTGATGGTGGGTTAAGAGTGGTGAAAGATGATAAGGATTATATGTATGTATTAGTCTCGCATGTATATGTATATATATATCATATGAGATTAAGGTTAAGTGGAGAAAGTTAAAACAAACACGGTACTTTTCACTCATAATACAAATGATCACGGGTATAATAAACTAGTAGGCTACCGACGATTTACACGGAGTATAACATCGTGTCCATTGCTAAACAGTTACAGAATAAAAAGTGTTCCTAAAAATCCCAAATTTTAGATTAAATATATTTAATTATTTCACTCATTACCTGTTTGAAACCTGATCAAAAAGGTTCGTCTAAAATTCATTTTAAGTTCCAAGTAATATATACGGAGTATTAAAACTTAGCTCGAGATATTTAAATATATTTTTAGCAAATTTAGAATTGATAATACTTAATTATGTACCAACGTTTAATTTCAACTTCTCACAAATTCGAGTTTAAACTTGTTTAGTATTGATCATAAAAATTGAGCTATCATTCGAGCTTGATCCCAACTCAAAATTAAATATTTTTTTAAAATTAATCAAATAGATTCTAAATATATTTTTAATAAAGCTAAAATTTATATAATTCTTTTTATTATATCATAAATCGTTTACATATTAAATCTTATATCACAATATTATATATATATATATATATATATATATATATATATATATATATATATATATATATATATATATATATATATATATATATATATATAGTCGTTCGTGAATCGTCGGAAATAGTCGAAGGGTAATTGCATATATGAAGCAGTTCAAAATTTTTGAGACTCAACCTAACAGATTTCTCTTATCGTGTCAAGAATATTGCATCGTATCGAGAGTTTGGTTTAAAAATTAGTCGAAATTTTCCGGGTCGTGACACATTACCACCTCCAACCACAACCGCGTCGTAAACCTCAACTTCACAATATGTCCCACGAGCATCAACGTCATACGCACCATAGATACCAAGGAGTACCAACAACAATAACTGACGAAGTATTAATTCATAACTTCATTGGAGAAACATTCCGCGGCGATTATGTAATCTCTAAAGTCTTAGAGATTATCTAATCTAGCCCTAACCATAAATCAGTTAAGCGAACCAAAATGATAGAAGGAAGAGTAGAAACCCTGACAAAAATGGTGTGTGATTAACAAGCTAAACTTGCTTTACCAACAGCATCAACAGTACCGTCAGCGTTACCAGCATCGTCAGTACAGTCAACATCCGAATCAACAACACAGATAACATCATAAACTCCGTCAGTTCAAGAATCACTGTGGACATCATTACGAATCAATAACGTGTATATTGTATCAACGAGTTATGAAGAATTAACTCATTCCCTCTGAAGAAATTATATATATATATATATATATATATATATATATATATATATATATATATATATATATATATATATATATATATATATATATATATATATATATATATATATATATATATATATATTGAAATAAATCTTTCCGTGCTAAGCTATTGTGTGTGAATCTTAACTACTCAGTTAATTCATATTACAAATATGCAATAATGTACGTCCTTCGACCGCAACTTAACCAGCGTTAACTACAATCTCTGTCGCAATTCAACAAATTCCAATTCATAATAAATCAAGTATATATTTGATTTTACACTTTCATCATCGATGTACCCGAAACTTTTCAGATAACATCATTCGTACTTTGCGAAATTCACAAGAATTCCACGAACCGAACATCATACATCAACAAATAACGAAGTATTGATTCATAATTTCAATGTCATTAAAGAAATACTGCGTAAAAGTTATGTACTTTTTAAAGCCTTTAGGGATTATTCAATTCTAGTTTCAACCGTAACTCAAATGAGTTTAATTTAACATTAACTCATTAAATCTATGTTACATCTGAAGAAAATATACATATATATATTTTCATAAAGACTGTAATAAAATTCTTTTGTACAAAATATTAATTGTGAAATTTTTTTTAACGGGTAGGTAATACCCGAGAGATATATAAATTCACAATTAATATGTTACATTCTTCGAATCTGATTCAGCAAATCATCCATTATACTCCCTACTTTCACAACAATATACATTCTTTTATAGAAATCAAAACAACCATACTCATTCAAAATTTAATTACATATTCTGATTTTGAAATCTCAAAATTCAACTTGAGATATGACCAAAATCATCACTCTTAGATCCTTACATCTTTCACAAGCTATATTTTGACTTCAAAACTGTGTTAGAACATCAAATGTATGTTAACGATTACAATCTGTGTTCAAACCGTTCGAAAATTTCTGAAGACACTTCGAATGATGAGCAATCGAGATGATGATCCAACCACATGTTACCCACAGTTATGTACCCGAAAAACTCTTGAAACCAAAGTAAAAGTTTAAACAATGTATCCGCGTCAGATTCTTTGGCATTTATTAGCAAAAATAACTTTGCGACTCCTATTCAAAGTAGCCAATTTTGTCACAGCTCCAGCAAGTCAACTTCGACTTATTAGTCAGACTAACCTTATTATAACCTTGAGATATACACCATCGTTACCAGGGAACCTTTTATATTCCATCACATTATTAGTAGATGTACCAACAACTTCATTACCCTTTGACTTTAGCCTCTCCAAAAAGTCATTATAATTATTCATTGAAACCCCATCATTTACTCTTTCGCATCTTGTAATGAGAATTGCCATACGAATCATTGGGAATTAGCAATCAGTATTTTGAAATCTCGCAGCATGTCTACACCAACAGTTATATGTGTATATATAACGTCTATCTTCTGGACTTAATTTGAATGTGAAGTTTCTGAAAAACACTCCGAACTACGAATTGGTTCTCCGAAAGAAAAAATGCTGATGAAGCAGCAAAAACTATAAACGACTTTAAACGGTAAAAGCTGAATGATAATGATGAAGTGTGCTGGCAAAGCGCAGAAAAAGAGAAGTTTTGGAACTGGAAAACGGATTGAGCGAAGTAGGAAGGAGGCTGTGGACAAATTACAAAGACTAAACCTGACTTCAAAGGATCCAAATGATTCAATACCTGCTGAAGTCATTAACGAATACCTTGCTCCTGACTCTAAACCCCTGCGGACAATATTCTTCATCATCCTCTGATATTAGAAATTCTAAAATATCATCATATCTTTCATTATAAATATCCTCCATATTTCTGAAGATATTTTCTTAATTTTTCTTATTTGAAATCATTTACCTCTTCGCGCTATCTGTATTACATCATAAAAGAAACTATTTTAGTTTCTAAATTCTGAAACATTCAAGTTTAAAATAGGAATATTTTGAAGTAGTGTTGGGAACTAAAGCATGAATTAGTATAATATAATGATACTTGATCAATGTGATTATATTACAGTAAGTCATGCTGAGTTTCTAAATGGAACGTGATGATTCACATATCATAACATCATCATGTGCCATGTTATACGACTCTTGTATTCTATTTAACCTCTAAAATATCAAGAAAATATTTCTTGATGATTCGGCCTTTTCCAAGGTATTCTAGTAATTTGACAAGTCAAGATCATGCCATCACAATTTTCTTCCTAGAACATTAACAATGTTCATTCCAAAATTCATATCTGTGAATTCTGGACCATTACAAGCGGTGCTTAATCGCAAGAAGAAGAAACAAAAGGACAAAACTCCAAAATAGAAATTGAGGTATAAATTGTAGCAAATGAAAGAGAGCATTAACTGTGAATGATAATGATTATAGAAGACAGAAGCAGAGACTTTGAAATATAAGGGAACATATAAAGCCCGACGACAATCCAGAAATTATAAACCATATATATCGATGCATATAGCAATATAAAGACACGGGAGAACTAGAAACACTATAAACCCAAGAGTATAGTAGAAGTAAATAGATTCTTCCGGCGGTAGATAAAAAAAAGAATGACCGATATGAAAGTTAGAAGTATATCGAGAATCAGAACTGGATGGAGCATATTGATGAATACTTTAAAATATGAGTTGAGGGGAAAAGAATAGAAGGTGATGAAACATGACTAGGAACTTAGAAATCAACATATTTAACTCACAAAATGGCGAAATAAGTGAATCAAACCCTCTAGTGAATAGGTTAAGTTTTTTTTTTTTTTTGATTAATTTAGTCAAACCACAACTAAATCAAGTGTGATTAGATCAACACCTAGAGCTATTATTCACCACCTGGGTGATTTGGACTGAGAGAGAATCGGAGGAGCTCACTAGATCTGAGTGTGTGTAACAAATGAGAGGCTTAACCTAAAATGAAGAACATAAGACTTTATATACCCCTGCTGTTAACTCACCCATACGATTCATTCATCACACGTACGAGTTTGCTTCATTAGCCGTACGGGTGATCACTCACTCGTGTCTTCTCATTTAGGTTGTAATTGTGACTTAGCTCAGCATCAACCGTGCGTATGAGCCTGTCAGCCGTACTAGTGAGGCTTCACTCGTACGTCTGACTAAGTCTAACATAGTCAAACATCTAAATCTCGTTCCTGCAGTTCCTGTAACCACATACAAACATGAATAGGATAATAACGAGCAATCATGGTGGCCTATAAATTGTTGTACCTGCAATGGACGTGGGTAGATGTCTAGGGACTTGCATAAAATGCATCAACAGAAGGTGTGAGTTGTAAGGAAACGAAGGAGGTGAATTTATAAGAAAATCTCTGACAGAACAATTAAAATGGACGATCGCATTTAAAGCGGATCCTAATTACCTTGATTACCGGAGAGTCAAATCTTATTAAGAAGATTTTCTTCAAATTCCTTGAAATCTGGGAATCAATCATATCTACGTCAAATGATAAGATGAATCTACACTTACTCATTTCACTCTTCTATGTTAGCTTCATTCGTACTCTTCATATAAATGGATTGTTTATCCAAATTATTCGCTAATGATAAAACTCTAATTTTCAGCCCGTATGCATCATGAAAACATACTTATTATCATTCACGACCTTTCTACTCAAATTTCGGGACGAAATTTCTTTAACGGGTAGGTACTGTGACAATCCGGAAATTTCCAACCAAATTTAAACTTTAATCTTTATATGTTTCTGTGACGACTCGAAAATTTCCGACCAAATTTAAACTTTAATCTTTATATTATTCCGACACGATAAGCAAAGTTTGTTAAGTTAAATCTCAAGAATTTTAAACTGTGTTCATACATTCATTATAACCTCGACCAAATTCCGACGATTCACGAACCGTTATATATAAATAGATATGTATATGTATATATATATATATATATATATTATAACTTGAGAATATTAATAAAGTATTAAACGTATAATAATTTACACGAACGTATTTGTTTCAATATGATTTTCGACGAAATTAAAAAATATATATTAAATGATTGAATTATCAGAAACATTTAATTATGATTACAAGTCTCTGTTGAGAGGTTCATTATGATTTGAGAAAATCTATTCCTCTTAACGATATTCAGAATAATTTGTAACGCTATTTATAAATAAAAACAAAAAGTGTTATTTACGAAAGTTAGACAAAAGTTAGTGGAAAATTGGTTTACATAATATTCTATTAATCTATTTTCAAACGTACGAAGACGTTTTTAGTTTAAAAAGAACTTTATTATTAAAACGTATATAACTTTTATAAATATCTAGAATCACTTTTGACAACTCATTACTTAACCAGTATAATAAATATAACGATATTTATATTTTATTTCATTAAATATATATAACGATTCAAATTAATATTATATATATTTATACGCGTATTATACATGCATAGTTTTTATACTTTTACTATACTTTAACTTTACCTTTACTTTACTTTTACTTTACTTTAACTTTAATAATTCACTTTAATAATTCATACTTTAATAATTCACTTTAGTAATTCATACTTTAATAATTCACTTTAATAATTTATACTTTAATAATTCACTTTAATAATTCATACTTTAATAATTCACTTTAATAATTCAAAAATTTATTATAAATAGAATTCAATAGGTTTCATTATTTCATAGAAACTTGAAAATATATTTCTCTAAACTCTCTCAATTGATTTATATATATATATATATATATATATATATATATATATATATATATATATATATATATATATATATATATATATATATATATATTTGCTCCGTATTATTTCAAGATATTATTAGTATACATAAAATATTACGACGGAGTGTTGTCCGAGTGATTTCAAAATAGTTTTTTTGAATGAGTCGAAGCTAAGGAAATTATGGGTTATAGCTATGGAGGTGATGGGTATGGTTCATGGGTATGCTCGTGAGGTCAATCTAGTGTTTATCATCTCCGTTGCATCTACGTACTTTCCTGCAATATAGAATCTCAATATTGATACGTTCTTGAATCCGAGGCCAACCTTGCACTTGTTAAATGACGTTATATGTATTTTTACTACGAAATGCAGTATGGTGAGTTTCATTACTCCCTTTTTATATATATTTTTGGGCTGAGAATACATGCGCTGTTTTATAAATGTTTTACGAAATAGGCACAAGTACTAAAACTAATTCTATGTGGGTTTAAACCAGAAATATACCCTTAGCTTGGTAACATTAAACTACTTGTCTATGTACGGTAGGCGCGAATCCTAAAGATAGATCTATTGGGCCTGACAAACCCCATCCTGACTATGTGATGCTTTAGTACTTCGAGGTTATTTTAAACATACCTGATCTGGTGTACTTCAGAGGGTAAAACATGAACGTTAAGGCTTGTTACCGGGTGCCTACAACTTATAGAATACTTTTATACACTTGCGAGTGTACATATATTTATAAACGAAAATCTTGTGGTCTATTAATATATTGAAATGATTGTTATGATAAACCTATGAACTCACCAACCTTTTGGTTGACACTTTAAAGCATGTTTATTCTCAGGTATTAAAGAAATCTTCTGCTGTGCATTAGCTCATTTTAAGGATATTACTTGGAGTCATTCATGGCATATTTTGAAAGATGTTGCATTCGAGTCATTGAGTTCATCAAGATTATTATTAAGCCAATTATAGTTGGAAGTATTATGAAATGGTGTGCATGCCGTCAACTTTCGTTGTAAAGAAAGTTTGTCTTTTAAAAACGAATGCAATGTTTGTAAAACGTATCATATAGAGGTCAAATACCTCGTGATGTAATCAACTATTGTGAATCATTTATAATGTATATGAATGGGTCCTTTCAGTTGGTATCAGAGCGGTGGTCTTAGCAAACCAGGTCTGCATTAGTGTGTCTAACTGATAGTCGTTAGGATGCATTAGTGAGTCTGGACTTCGACCGTGTCTGCATGTCAAAAGTTTTGCTCATCATTTTTGTCGGAAATTACCTGCTTATCATTCTTAGTCTAGACACATCTAATTGCATTGATTGCATGAATAGTGTATAGATAAAATTCATATCTTAGCGTATCTGCTAATTCATATCTTAGCGTATCTGTTACTGTAAACTTTTCCTGACATATTCCGTAAATTCCTCCGTAATCTACGAAACCTTTTGCTCTATATAATTAGAATACCACCCGATAGCCAGAAAATCATTTCATATCGAAAAAAAAATTCTTTATTCAATCGTACGAAATGGAATTCATCATTAGTTCAAGTCCCTCGGATTCCGAAATGGAATCCCACTCAAGTTCCGAAAGTAGTGTAACCGGAATGGATCAACCAATTAGTCATCATCTATTCTGGATGAATTGGGGATGGGTTCGTAGCCTCCTTAATCATTGGAGACAAGAAGAAGGTGATCCCTTCCATCCACCACATTGCCCTCTTGGCGAAGAACCTGAAGCACTTACCGGCGAACCTATCCGAAACACCATTTTCTCTCTTATTTCTAGAGTATCTCGTCACGATTACATACTATACCAAATTCTAGATTTTATTTATCCGCTCGTCCGAACCGACAATCACCCCGGTGTAATAGAAGAAGTCAACGAGCTTCGCGCTCGGGTAGTGGCTTTGGAGAATATGGTGCAAATGTTACAAACACCAGCAGCAGCACCAGCAGCATAAACAGTACCACCATCAGCAACACCAACAGTACCATCACCACCACCAACAACAACATCCACATCTCACACCGCAACATCACAATCTGTATCTCAAACATCAACGTCATACGCCCTATAAATATCTAGGAATATCAACAACAACAAACGATGAAGTATTAATTCATAAACTTCATTGAAGAGATATCTCTGCGGCAGTTATGTAATCTCCAAAATCTTAGAGATTATTTAATTCTGACCGTAAATCGGATGAGTGAACGGAGATGGTAGAGTAGAAACTTTGATCGAAAATGGTGTACGATGTACAAGCTAGAATTGTTTTACCAACAGCATCAACAGGACCGTAGCATCATCAACACAGTCAGTGCCATCAGTATCGTCAGAATCAACAGCACCTGTAACATCACAAACTCTGTCAGTTCAAGAATCATTATTGACATCATTATGAATCAACAACAAATATATTGTATCAACGAGTTATGAAGTATTAACTCATTTCCAATCGAAAGATTTATATGTATATTTTATATGTATAAATTTTTAAACCATAATAAATCTTCCCGTACTAAGCTATTATGTGTGAATCTTAACTACTCAGTTAATTCATATTATAAATATGCAATGATGTACGTCCTTCGTCCGCAACTTAACCATCGTTAATTACAATCTCTGTCTCAATTCAATAAAATTCCATTTCATAATAAATCAAGTGTATTATTCGAATATATGTTTGATTTTACACTTTCATCATCGATGTACTCTAAACTTTTCAAATAACATCATTCGCACCTTGCGAAGTTCACAAGAATTTCACGAAAACCAACAAATAACAAAGTAATGATTCATAATTTCAATATTATTGAAGAAATACTTATGCAATTTATAAAGTTTTAGGGATTACTCAATTCTAGTTCCAACCATAAAACAAATGAGTTTAATTTAATATTAACTCATTAAATCTATATTACATCTAAAGAAAATATACACATATATTTTCATAAAGACTGTAATAAACTTCTTTTGTACAAAATATTAATTGTGAAATTTTTTTTAACGGGTAGGTAATACCCGAGAGATATATAAATTCACAGTTAATATATTACATTTTTCGAAACTGATTCAGCAATCAACTATACTCCCTACTTTCACAACAATATCCATTCTTTCATATAAATCAAAACAATCATACTCATTCAAATTCAATTACATATTTTGATTTTGAAATCGCATAATTCAATTCGAAATATAACCAGTATCATCACTCTTAGATTCCTATATCTTTCAAATCTATACTTTGACTTCAAAACTGTGTTAGAACATCATATGTATTAACGATTACAATATGTGCTCAAACCCTTCGAAATTCCCGAAGACACTTCAACTAAGGAACAATCGAGATGATGATCCAACCGCATATTACCCACAGTTATACACCTGAAAAACTCTCAAAACCCAAGTCATAGTTCGACACGTATCCGTGTTAGACCCTTTGGCATTTACTAATCTAAAATAACTTTTCAATTCTATTTCAAAATAGACAGTTTTGTCACAGCTCCAGCAAGTCAACTTTGACTTCTCAATCAAAACAGTCTTATTATAACCTCGATAGATACGTTGCCCTTTCGCCAACGTTACAGGGGAATCGTTTATATTCACCACATTAGCAATAAACTTACCAACAACTTCACTGATCTTTGACTTTCCAAAAAAAAAAAAAATCATTATAATTATTGAAACCCTATCATATACTCATTCATACCTTATAACAAGAATTGCCATACCAATTATTGAGAATCAGCAATCAGTATTTTGAAACCTCGCAGCATGTCTACATCAACAATTACATATACATACAACGTCTACCTCCAAGACTTACATTCTTTGAATGAGAAATTTCTGAAAAACACCCTAAACTGCGAACCAGTTCTCGAAATTTTGAAAAATGCTGATGAAGCAGCAAAAACTGTAAACGACCTTAACAATAAAAAGTTGGATGATAAAGGATAGTATATTGGCAAAGCTCAGAAAAAGAGAAGCTTTGGAACTGGAAAACGGATTGAGCAAAGTATGAAGGAGGATGTGGACAAATCACAAAGGCTGAACCTGCCTTCAAAGAATCCAAATGATTCAGTACTTGCTGAAGTCATTAACGAATACCTTGCTCCTGACTCTAAACCTATGCGGACAATATCCTTCATCATCCTCTGATATTAGACATTCTAAGATATCATCGTATCTTTTATTATAAATATCATCCATACTTCTGAAGATATTTTTATAATTATTCTTATCTGAAATCATTTACCTCTTCGCGCTATCTATATTATATCATAAAAGAAACTATTTTAGTTTCTAAATTCTGAAACATTCGAGTTTAAAATAGGAATATTCTTGAAGAAGTGTTGGGAGCTGAAGCATGAGTTAGTATAATATAATGACACTTGATCAACGTGATTATATTACAGTAATTCATGCTGAGTTTCTAAATGGAACATGATGATTCACAGATCATAATGTCATCATGTGCTATGTTACACGACTCTTGTATTCTCTTTGATCTATAAATATCAAGAAAATATTTCTTGATGATTCGACCTTTTCCGAGGTATTTTGGTAAGTTGACAAGTCAAGATCGTGCCATTACAATTTCCTTCCTAGAACATTAACAATGTTCATTCCGAAATTTATATCTGCAAATTCTGGACCATTACAAGCGGTGCTTAATCGCAAGAAGAAGAAACGAAAGGACAAAGCTCTGAACTAGAAATGGGAGTATAAATCATAGCAAATAGAAGAGAGCATTAACTTTGGATGATAATGATTATAGAAGAAGCAAGGACTTTGAAATATAAGGGAAGATATAAAACCCAACAACAACCCAGAAATCACAAACCGTATATATCAATGCATATAGCAATATAAAGATACGGGAGAACTAAAAACACTATAAAACCAAGAGTATAGTAGAAGTAAATAGATTCTTCCGGAGGCAGATGAAAAAGAAGAGCGACAGATATGAAAGTGAGGAGTATATCAAGAATCAGCACTGGATGAAGCATATTGACAAATACTTTAAAATATGAGTTGAGAAGGTTTGAGTTGTAAGAAAACAAAGGAGGTGGATTTATAGTTAAATATCCGACAGAGAAATCAAAATGGACTATCGCATTAATTCGAAGAGGATCATAATTTCCTTAATCACCGAATAATCAAATCCAATATAGATTACAAAGATTTTCTTTTCGGAGATCAATCTTGATGACGTCAAAAGATACGACGAATCACTATTATCTTATTTCATTCATTTACGATAACTTCACTCACACGCTTCGAGTAATCGAATTATTTTATCCATGCTTCTTGAACATGATAAAACTCTAAAATCGTTATAATAACATTCTCATTGTTAGTCATGACGACCTCTATCAAATTTCGGGGACGAAATTTCTTTAACGGGTAGGTACTGTGACGACCCGAAAATTTTCGACCAAATTTAAACTTTAATCTTTATATTATTCCGACACGATAAGCAAAGTTTGTTAAGTTAAATCTCAAGAATTTTAAACTGTGTTCATACATTCATTATAACCTCGACCAAATTCCGACGATTCACGAACCGTTATATATAAATAGATATGTATATGTATATATATATATTATAACTTGAGAATATTAATAAAGTATTAAACGTATAATAATTTACACGAACGTATTTGTTTCAATATGATTTTCGACGAAATTAAAAAAAAAATATTAAATGATTGAATTATCAGAAACATTTAATTATGATTACAAGTCTCTGTTGAGAGGTTCATTATGATTTGAGAAAATCTATTCCTCTTAACGATATTCAGAATAATTTGTAAAGCTATTTATAAATAAAAACAAAAAGTGTTATTTACGAAAGTTAGACAAAAGTTAGTGGAAAATTGGTTTCCATAATATTCTATTAATCTATTTTCAAACGTACGAAGACGTTTTCAGTTTAAAAAGAACTTTATTATTAAAACGTATATAACTTTTATAAATATCTAGAATCGCTTTTGACAACTCATTACTTAACCAGTATAATAAATATAACGATATTTATATTTTATTTCATTAAATATATATAACGATTCAAATTAATATTATATATATTTATACGCGTATTATACATGCATAGTTTTTATACTTTTACTATACTTTAACTTTACCTTTACTTTACTTTTACTTTACTTTAACTTTAATAATTCACTTTAATAATTCATACTTTAATAATTCACTTTAGTAATTCATACTTTAATAATTCACTTTAATAATTCATACTTTAATAATTCACTTTAATAATTCATACTTTAATAATTCACTTTAATAATTCATACTTTAATAATTCAAAAATTTATTATAAATAGAATTCAATAGGTTTCATTATTTCATAGAAACTTGAAAATATATTTCTCTAAACTCTCTCAATTGATTTATATATATATATATGTATATATATATTTGCTCTGTATTATTTCAAGATATTATTAGTATACATAAAATATTACGACGGAGTGTTGTCCGAGTGATTTCAAAATAGTTTTTTTGAATGAGTCGAAGCTAAGGAAATTATGAGTTATAGCTATGGAGGTGATGGGTATGGTTCATGGGTATGCTCGTGAGGTCAATCTAGTGTTTATCATCTCCGTTGCATCTACGTACTTTCCTGCAATATTGAATCTCAATATTGATACGTTCTTGAATCCGAGGCCAACCTTGCACTTGTTAAATGACGTTATATGTATTTTTACTACGAAATGCAGTATGGTGAGTTTCATTACTCCCTTTTTATATATATTTTTGGGCTGAGAATACATGCGCTGTTTTATAAATGTTTTACGAAATAGGCACAAGTACTAAAACTAATTCTATGTGGGTTTAAACCAGAAATATACCCTTAGCTTGGTAACATTTAACTACTTGTCTATGTACGGTAGGCGCGAATCCTAAAGATAGATCTATTGGGCCTGACAAACCCCATCCTGACTATGGGATGCTTTAGTACTTCGAGGTTATTTTAAACACACCTGATCTGGTGTACTTCAGAGGGTAAAACATGAACGTTAAGGCTTGTTACCAGGTGCCTACAACTTATAGAATACTTTTATACACTTGCGAGTGTACATATATTTATAAACGAAAATCTTGTGGTCTATTAATATATTAAAATGATTGTTATGATAAACCTATGAACTCACCAACCTTTTGGTTGACACTTTAAAGCATGTTTATTCTCAGGTATTAAAGAAATCTTCTGCTGTGCATTAGCTCATTTTAAGGATATTACTTGGAGTCATTCATGGCATATTTTGAAAGACGTTGCATTCGAGTCATTGAGTTCATCAAGATTATTATTAAGCCAATTATAGTTGAATGTATTATGAAATGGTGTGCATGCCGTCAACTTTCGTTGTAAAGAAAGTTTGTCTTTTAAAAACGAATGCAATGTTTGTAAAACGTATCATATAGAGGTCAAATACCTCGTGATGTTATCAACTATTGTGAATCATTTATAATGTATATGAACGGGTCCTTTCAGTTTCCGACACGATAAGCAATATTTGTTAAGTTAAATTTTAAGAATTTTAAACTATGTTCATACATTTATTCAACCTCGACCAAGTTCCAACGATTCACGAACCATTAAACAAATATGATTATATATGTATATGTGTATATATATTATAACTTGAAACGTAAACAAAATATTAGATTAAATACTTTATATGATTGTATCTGTTTCAAAATGTTTATCAATGGAGTTAGAAGATAAGATCAAATGATTGAATTATCAGATATATTAAATTATGATTACAAGTCTCTGTTGAAAGGCCCACGTTGATTTGAGAAATCTTTCCATTTTAACAATATTCAGAAAATGGTAAAGTGATTTATAAATAAGAACAAATTGTCAATCATTGAGAACTAGACAAAGGATAGTGGAAGATTGAATCTCATAAAGACTCGATTGATCTATTTAGTTTCAAACGTACAAAAACTTTTTCAGTTTAAAAAGAACTTTATTATTAAAACGTATATAACTTTTATAAATATCTAGAACCACTTTTGACAACTCATTACTTAACTAGTATGATAAAGATAATGATATTTATATTTTATTTTATTAAATATATATAACGATTTAAATTAATATTATATATATTTATACGCATATTATACGTACATAGTTTTATACTTTTACTATACTTAAACTTTACCTTTACTTTATTTTTACTTTACTTTAACTTTAATAATTTACTTTAATAATTCATACTTTAATAATTCACTTTAATAATTCATACTTTAATAATTCACTTTAATAATTCATACTTTAATAATTCACTTTAATAATTCATACTTTAATAATTCACTTTAATAATTCAAAAATCTATTATAAATAGAATTCAATAGGTTTCATTATTTCATAGAAACTTGAAAATATTTTTCTCTAAACTCTCTCAATCGATTTACATATATATATTTACTCCGTATTATTTCAAGATATTATTAGTATACATAAAATATTACGACGGAGTACTGTCCGAGTGGTTTCGAAATTGTTTTTCGAGTAGGATAGGATTAAGGAAATTATGGGTTATAGCTATGGAGGTGATTGTGTATGGTTCATGGGTATGCTCGTGAGGTCAATATAGTGTTTATCATTTCCGTTGCGTCTACGTACCTTTCCTGCAATATTGAATCTCAATATTGATACGTGAGTACTCATAATTTAACTTTTACATACTAATAGTGTATTCCTGACTAGTGCTCGAGTATTTAGAATTATGCATGCTTGTACTTTTGATATTGCCCTTAGACAGGTTAGGTTGAATCTTGAATTAGTTACACTTGCGGTTGAGATAATGAAATGTCCCGTTCTTATTGATTAAAAACGTTTCATATTAATTGATTTCGTTGCTAGGTTTTGACCTCTATATGAGACGTTTTTCAAAGACTGCATTCATTTTAAAACAAACCATAACCTTTATTTTATCGATAAAGGTTTAAAAGCATTACGTAGATTATCAAATAATGATAATCTAAAATATACCGTTTACACACGACCATTACATAATGGTTTATAATACAAATATGTTACAACGAAATAAGTTTCTTGAATGCAGTTTTTACACAATATCATACAAGCATGGACTCCAAATCTTGTCCTTATTTTAGTATGCAACAGCGGAAACTCTTAATAATCACCTGAGAATAAACATGCTTTAAACGTCAACAAAAATGTTGGTGAGTTATAGGTTTAACCTATATATATCAAATCGTAACAATAGACCACAAGATTTCATATTTCAATATACATCCCATACATAGAGATAAAAATCATTCATATGGTGAACACCTGGTAACCGACATTAACAAGATGCATATATAAGAATATCTCCATCATTCCGGGACACCCTTCGGATATGATATAAATTTCGAAGTACTAAAGCATCCGGTACTTTGGATGGGGTTTGTTAGGCCCAATAGATCTATCTTTAGGATTCGCGTCAATTAGGGTGTCTGTTCCCTAATTCTTAGATTACCAGACTTAATAAAAAGGGGCATATTTGATTTCGATAATTCAACCATAGAAAGTAGTTTCACGTACTTGTGTCTATTTTGTAAATCATTTATAAAACCTGCATGTATTCTCATCCCAAAAATATTAGATTTTAAAAGTGGGACTATAACTCACTTTCACAGATTTTTTACTTCGTCGAGAAGTAAGACTTGGCCACTGGTCGATTCACGAACCTATAACGAATATGTACATATATATCAAAGTATGTTCAAAATATATTTACAACACTTTTAATACAATTTGATGTTTTAAGTTTATTAAGTCAGCTGTCCTCGTTAGTAACCTACAACTAGTTGTCCACAGTTAGATGTACAGAAATAAATCGATATATATTATCTTGAATCAATCCACGACCCAGTGTATACATATTTCAGTATTGATCACAACTCAAACTATATATATTTTGGAATCAACCTCAACCCTGTATAGCTAACTCCAACATTCACATATAGAGTGTCTATGGTTGTTCCAAAATATATATAGATGTGTCGACATGATAGGTCGAAACATTGTATACGTGTCTATGGTATCTCAAGATTACATAATATACAATACAAGTTGATTAAGTTATGGTTGGAATAGATTTGTTACCAATTTTCACGTAGCTAAAATGAGAAAAATTATCCAATCTTGTTTTACCCATAACTTCTTCATTTTAAAATCCGTTTTGAGTGAATCAAATTGCTATGGTTTCATATTGAACTCTGTTTTATGAATCTAAACAGAAAAAGTATAGGTTTATAGTCGGAAAAATAAGGTACAAGTCATTTTTGTAAAGGTAGTCATTTCAGTCGAAAGAACGACGTCTAGATGACCATTTTAGAAAACATACTTCCACTTTGAGTTTAACCATGATTTTTGGATATAGTTTCATGTTCATAATAAAAATCATTTTCCCAGAAATATAACTTTTAAATCAAAGTTTATCATAGTTTTTAATTAACTAACCCAAAACAGCCCACGGTGTTACTACGACGGCGTAAATCCGGTTTTACGGTGTTTTTCGTGTTTCCAGGTTTTAAATCATTAAGTTAGAATATCATATAGATATAGAACATGTGGTTAGTTGATTTTAAAAGTCAAGTTAGAAGGATTAACTTTTATTTGTGAACAAGTTTAGAATTAACTAAACTATGTTCTAGTGATTACAAGTTTAAACCTTCGAATAAGATAGCTTTATATGTATGAATCGAATGATGTTATGAACATCATTACTACCTCAAGTTTTCTAGATAAATCTACTGGAAATGAGAAAAATGGATCTAGCTTCAAAGGATCCTTGGATGGCTTGAAAGTTCTTGAAGCAGAATCATGACACGAAAACAAGTTCAAGTAAGATCATCACTTGAAATAAGATTGTTATAGTTATAGAAATTGAACCAAAGTTTGAATATGATTAATACCTTGTATTAGAATGATAACCTACTATAAGAAACAAAGATTTATTGAGGTTGGATGATCACCTTACAAGATTGGAAGTGAGCTAGCAAACTTGAAAATATTCTTGATTTTATGTAACTAGAACTTGTAGAATTTATGAAGAACACTTAGAACTTGAAGATAGAACTTGAGAGAGATCAATTATATGAAGAAAATTGAAGAATTAAAGTTTTTGTAGGTGTTTTTGGTCATTGGTGTATGGATTAGATATAAAGGATATGTAATTTTGTTTTCATGTAAATAAGTCATGAATGATTACTCATATTTTTGTAATTTTATGAGATATTTCATGCTAGTTGCCAAATGATGGTTCCCACATGTGGTAGGTGACTCACATGGGCTGCTAATAGCTGATCATTGGAGTGTATATACCAATAGTACATACATCTAAAAGCTGCGTATTGTACGAGTACGAATACGGGTGCATACGAGTAGAATTGTTGATGAAACTGAACGAGGATGTAATTGTAAGCATTTTTGTTAAGTAGAAGTATTTTGATAAGTGTCTTGAAGTCTTTAAAAAGTGTATGAATACATATTAAAACACTACATGTATATACATTTTAACTGAGTCGTTAAATCATCGTTAGTCGTTACATGTAAGTGTTGTTTTGAAACCTTTAGGTTAACGATCTTATTAAATGTTGTTAACCCAATGTTTATAATATCAAATGAGATTTTAAATTATTATATTATAATGATATTATGATGTACGAATATCTCTTAATATGATATATATACATTAAATGTCGTTACAACGATAATCGTTACATATATGTCTCGTTTCAAAATCATTAAGTTAGTAGTCTTGTTTTTACATATGTAGTTCATTATTAATATACTTAATGATATGTTTACTTATTATAATATCATGTTAACTATATATATAACCATATATATGTCATCATATAGTTTTTACAAGTTTTAACGTTCGTGAATCACCGGTCAACTTGGGTGGTCAATTGTCTATATGAAACCTATTTCAATTAATCAAGTCTTAACAAGTTTGATTGCTTAACATGTTGGAAATATTTAATCATGTAAATATCAATTTCATTTAATATATAAAAACATGGAAAAGTTCGGGTCACTACAGTACCTACCCGTTAAATAAATTTCGTCCCGAAATTTTAAGCTGTTGAAAGTGTTGACGAATCTTCTGGAAATAGATTCGGGTATTTCTTCTTCATCTGATCTTCATGCTCCCAGGTGAACTCGGGTCCTCTACAAGCATTCCATCGAACCTTAACAATCGGTATCTTGTTTTGCTTAAGTCTCTTAACCTCACGATCCATTATTTCGACGGGTTCTTCAATGAATTGAAGTTTTTCATTGATTTGGATTTCGTCCAATGGAATAGTGAGATCTTCTTTAGCAAAACATTTCTTCAAATTTGAGACGTGGAACGTGTTATGTACGGCCGCGAGTTATTGAGGTAGCTCCAGTTGGTAAGCTACTGGTCCGACACGATCTATAATCTTGAATGGTCCAATGTACCTTGGATTTAGTTTCCCCCGTTTACCAAATTGAACAACGCCTTTCCAAGGTGAAACCTTAAGCATGACCATTTCTCCAATTTCAAACTCTATATCTTTTCTTTTACTGTCTGCGTAGCTCTTTTGTCGACTCTGGGCGGTTTTCAATCGTTGTTGAATTTGGATGATTTTCTCGGTAGTTTCTTGTATTATCTCCGGACCCGTAATCTGTCTATCCCCCACTTCACTTCAACAAATCGGAGACCTGCACTTTCTACCATAAAGTGCTTGAAACGGCGCCATCTCAATGCTTGAATGGTAGCTGTTGTTGTAGGAAAATTCTGCTAACGGTAGATGTCAATCCCAACTGTTTCCAAAATCAATAACACATGCTCGTAGCATGTCTTCAAGCGTTTATATCGTCCTTTCACTCTGCCCATCAGTTTGTGGATGATAGACAGTACTCCTGTCTAGACGAGTTCCTAATGCTTGCTGTAATGTCTGCCAGAATCTTGAAATAAATCTGCCATCCCTATCAGAGATAATAGAGATTGGTATTCCATGTCTGGAGACGACTTCCTTCAAATACAGTCGTGCTAACTTCTCCATCTTGTCATCTTCTCTTATTGGCAGGAAGTGTGCTGATTTGGTGAGACGATCAACTATTACCCAAATAGTATCAAAACCACTTGCAGTCCTTGGCAATTTAGTGATGAAATCCATGGTAATGTTTTCCCATTTCCATTCCGGGATTTCGGGCTGTTGAAGTAGACCTGATGGTTTCTGATGCTCAGCTTTGACCTTAGAACACGTCAAACATTCTCCTACGTACTTAGCAACATCGGCTTTCATACCCGGCCACCAAAAATGTTTCTTGAGATCCTTGTACATCTTCCCCGTTCCAGGATGTATTGAGTATCTGGTTTTATGAGCTTCTCTAAGTACCATTTCTCTCATAACTTCAAATTTTGGTACCTAAATCCTTTCAGCCCTATACCGGGTTCCGTCTTCCCGAATATTAAGATGCTTCTCCGATCCTTTGGGTATTTCATCCTTTAAATTTCCCTCTTTTAAAACTCGTTGTTGTGCCTCCTTTATTTGAGTAGTAAGGTTAGTGTGAATCATTATATTCATAGATTTTACTCGAATGGGTTCTCTGTCCTTCCTGTTCAAGGCGTCGGCTACCACATTTGCCTTCCCCGGGTGGTAACGAATTTCAAAGTCGTAATCATTCAACAATTCAATCCACCTACGCTGCCTCATATTCAGTTGTTTCTGATTAAATATGTGTTGAAGACTTTTGTGGTCGGTATATATAATACTTTTGACCCCATATAAGTAGTACCTCCAAGTCTTTAATGCAAAAATAACCACGCCTAATTCCAAATCATGCGTCGTATAATTTTGCTCGTGAATATTCAATTTTATAGACGCATAAGCAATCACCTTCATCCGTTGCATTAATACACAACCGAGACCTTGCTTTGATGCGTCACAATAAATCACAAAATCATCATTCCCTTCAGGCAATGACAATATAGGTGCCGTAGTTAGCTTTTTCTTCAATAATTGAAACGCCTTCTCTTGTTCATCCTTCCATTCAAATTTCTTCCCTTTATGCGTTAATGCAGTCAAGGGTTTTGCTATTTTGGAGAAATCTTGGATGAATCTTCTGTTGTAACCAGCCAATTCTAAAAATTGGCGTATATGCTTCGGAGTTTTTGGGGTTTCCCACTTTTCAACGGTTTCGATCTTTGCCGGGTCCACCTGGATACCTTCTTTGTTCACTATGTGACCGAGGAATTGAACTTCTTCCAACCAAAATGCACACTTTGAAAACTTAGCGTACAGTTTTTCTTTCCTCAATACTTCTAGCACTTTTCTCAAATGTTCTTCATGCTCTTGATCATTCTTTGAGTAAATAAGTATGTCATCGATGAAAACAATGACAAACTTGTCAAGATATGGCCCACACACTCGGTTCAAGAGGTCCATGAACACAGCTGGTGAAATGTCCCGTTCTTATTGGTTAAAAACGTTCCATATTAATTGATTTCGTTGCGAGGTTTTGACCTCTATATGAGACGTTTTTCAAAGACTGCATTCATTTTAAAACAAACCATAACCTTTATTTCATCAATAAAGGTTTAAAAAGCTTTACGTAGATTATCAAATAATGATAATCTAAAATATCCTGTTTACACACGACCATTACATAATGGTTTACAATACAAATATGTTACAACAAAATAAGTTTCTTGAATGCAGTTTTTACACAATATCATACAAGCATGGACTCCAAATCTCGTCCTTATTTAAGTATGCGACAGCGGAAGCTCTTAATAATCACCTGAAAATAAACATGCTTAAAACGTCAACAAAAATGTTGGTGAGTTATAGGTTTAACCTATATATATCAAATCATAATAATAGACCACAAGATTTCATATTTCAATACACATCCCATACATAGAGATAAAAATCATTCATATGGTGAACACCTGGTAACCGACATTAACAAGATGCATATATAAGAATATCCCCATCATTCCGGGACACCCTTCGGATATGATATAAATTTCGAAGTACTAAAGCATCCGGTACTTTGGATGGGGTTTGTTAGGCCCAATAGATCTATCTTTAGGATTCGCGTCAATTAGGGTGTCTGTTCCCTAATTCTTAGATTACCAGACTTAATAAAAAGGGGCATATTCGATTTCGATAATTCAACCATAGAATGTAGTTTCACGTACTTGTGTCTATTTTGTAAATCATTTATAAAACCTGCATGTATTCTCATCCCAAAAATATTAGATTTTAAAAGTGGGACTATAACTCACTTTCACAGATTTTTACTTCGTCGGGAAGTAAGACTTGGCCACTGGTTGATTCACGAACCTATAACAATATATACATATATATCAAAGTATGTTCAAAATATATTTATAACACTTTTAATATATTTTGATGTTTTAAGTTTATTAAGTCAGATGTCTTCGTTAGTAACCTACAACTAGTTGTCCACAGTTAGATGTACAGAAATAAATCGATAAATATTATCTTGAATCAATCCACGACCCAGTGTATACGTATCTCAGTATTGATCACAACTCAAACTATATATATTTTGGAATCAACCTCAACCCTGTATAGCTAACTCCAACATTCACATATAGAGTGTCTATGGTTGTTCCGAAATATATATAGATGTGTCGACATGATAGGTCGAAACATTGTATACGTGTCTATGGTATCTCAAGATTACATAATATACAATACAAGTTGATTAAGTTATGGTTGGAATAGATTTGTTACCAATTTTCACGTAGCTAAAATGAGAAAAATTATTCAATCTTGTTTTACCCATAACTTCTTCATTTTAAATCCGTTTTGAGTGAATCAAATTGCTATGGTTTCATATTGAACTATATTTTATGAATCTAAACAGAAAAAGTATAGGTTTATTGTCGGAAAAATAAGTTACAAGTCATTTTTGTAAAGATAGTCATTTCAGTCGAAAGAACGACGTCTAGATGACCATTTTAGAAAACATACTTCCACTTTGAGTTTAACCATGATTTTTGGATATAGTTTCATGTTCATAATAAAAATCATTTTCCCAGAATAACAACTTTTAAATCAAAGTTTATCATAGTTTTTAATTAACTAACCCAAAACAGCCCGCGGTGATACTACGACGGCGTAAATCCGATTTTACGGTGTTTTTCATGTTTTAAGGTTTTAAATCATTAAGTTAGCATATCATATAGATATAGAACATGTGTTTAGTTGATTTTAAAAGTCAAGTTAGAAGGATGAACTTTTATTTGCGAACAAGTTTAGAATTAACTAAACTATGTTCTAGTGATTACAAGTTTAAAACTTCGAATAAGATAGCTTTATATGTATGAATAGAATGATGTTATGAACATCATTACTACCTTAAGTTCCTTGGATAAACCTACTGGAAAAGAGAAAAATGGATCTAGCTTCAACGGATCCTTGGATGGCTCGAAGTTCTTGAAGCAGAATCATGACACGAAAACAAGTTCAAGTAAGATCATCACTTGAAATAAGATTGTTATAGTTATAGAAATTGAACCAAAGTTTGAATATGATTATTACCTTGTATTAGAATGATAACCTACTGTAAGAAACAAAGATTTCTTGAGGTTGGATGATCACCTTACAAGATTGGAAGTGAGCTAGCAAACTTGAAAGTATTCTTGATTTTATGCAACTAGAACTTGTAGAATATATGAAGAACACTTAGAACTTGAAGATAGAACTTGAGAGAGATCAATTAGATGAAGAAAATTGAAGAATGAAAGTGTTTGTAGGTGTTTTTGGTGGTTGGTGTATGGATTAGATATAAAGGATATGTAATTTTGTTTTCATGTAAATAAGTCATGAATGATTACTCATATTTTTGTAATTTTATGAGATATTTCATGCTAGTTGCCAAATTATGGTTCCCACATGTGTTAGGTGACTCACATGGGCTGCTAAGAGCTGATCATTGGAGTGTATATATCAATAGTACATACATCTAAAAGCTGTGTATTGTACGAGTATAAATACGGGTGCATACGAGTAGAATTGTTGATGAAACTGAACGAGGATGTAATTGCAAACATTTTTGTTAAGTAGAAGTATTTTGATAAGTGTATTGAAGTCTTTCAAAAGTGTATAAATACATATTAAAACACTACATGTATATACATTTTAACTGAGTCGTTAAGTCATCGTTAGTCGTTACATGTAAGTGTTGTTTTGAAACCTTTAGGTTAACGATCTTGTTAAATGTTGTTAACCCAATGTTTATAATATCAAATGAGATTTTAAATTATTATATTATCATGATATTATCATGTATGAATATCTCTTAATATGATATATATACATTAAATGTCTTTACAACGATAATCGTTACATATATGTCTCGTTTAAAAATCATTAAGTTAGTAGTCTTGTTTTTACATATGTAGTTCATTGTTAATATACTTAATGATATGTTTACTTATCATAGTATAATGTTAACTATATATATATATATCCTTATATATGTCATCATATAGTTTTTACAAGTTTTAACGTTCGTGAATCACCGGTCAACTTGGGTGGTCAATTGTCTATATGAAACATATTTCAATTAATCAAGTCTTAACAAGTTTGATTGCTTAACATGTTGGAAACATTTAATCATGTAAATATCAATCTCAATTAATATATATAAACATGGAAAAGTTCGGGTCACTACAGTACCTACCCGTTAAATAAATTTCGTCCCGAAATTTTAAGCTGTTGAAGGTGTTGACGAATCTTCTGGAAATATATGCGGGTATTTCTTTTTCATCTGATCTTCACGCTCCCAGGTGAACTCGGGTCCTCTACGAGCATTCCATCGAACCTTAACAATTGGTATCATGTTTTTCTTAAGTCTTTTAACCTCACGATCCATTATTTCGACGGGTTCTTCGATGAATTGAAGTTTTTCGTTGATTTGGATTTCATCTAACGGAATAGTGAGATCTTCTTTAGTAAAACATTTCTTCAAATTCGAGATGTGGAAAGTGTTATGTACAGCCGCGAGTTGTTGAGGTAACTCAAGTCGGTAAGCTACTGGTCCGACACGATCAATAATCTTGAATGGTCCAATATACCTTGGATTTAATTTCCCTCGTTTACCAAATCGAACAACGCCTTTCCAAGGTGCAACTTTAAGCATGACCATCTCTCCAATTTCAAATTCTATATCTTTTCTTTTAATGTCAGCGTAGCTCTTTTGTCGACTTTGGGCGGTTTTCAACCGTTGTTGAATTTGGATGATCTTCTCGGTAGTTTCTTGTATAATCTCCGGACCCGTAATCTGTCTATCCCCCACTTCACTCCAACAAATCGGAGACCTGCACTTTCTACCATAAAGTGCTTCAAATGGCGCCATCTCAATGCTTGAATGGTAGCTGTTGTTGTAGGAAAATTCTGCTAACGGTAGATGTCGATCCCAACTGTTTCCGAAATCAATAACACATGCTCGTAGCATGTCTTCAAGCGTTTGTATCGTCCTTTCGCTCTGTCCATCAGTTTGTGGATGATAGGCAGTACTCATGTCTAGACGAGTTCCTAATGCTTGCTGTAATGTCTGCCAGAATCTTGAAATAAATATGCCATCCCTATCAGAGATAATAGAGATTGGTATTCCATGTCTGGAGACGACTTCCTTCAAATACAGTCGTGCTAACTTCTCCATCTTGTCTTCTTCTCTTATTGGCAGGAAATGTGCTGATTTGGTGAGACGATCAACTATTACCCAAATAGTATCAAAACCACTTGCAGTCCTTGGCAATTTAGTGATGAAATCCATGGTAATGTTTTCCCATTTCCATTCCGGGATTTCGGGTTGTTGAAGTAGACTTGATGGTTTCTGATGCTCAGCTTTGACCTTAGAACACGTCAAACATTCTCCTACGTATTTAGCAACATCGGCTTTATACTCGGCCGCCAAAAATATTTCTTGAGATCCTTGTACATCTTCCCCGTTCTAGGATGTATTGAGTATCTGGTTTTATGAGCTTCTCTAAGTACCATTTCTCTCATATCTCCAAATTTTGGTACCCAAATCCTTTCAGCCCTATACCGGGTTCCGTCTTCCCGAATATTAAGATGCTTCTCCGATCCTTTGGGTATTTCATCCTTTAAATTTCCCTCTTTTAAAACTCCTTGTTGCGCCTCCTTTATTTGAGTAGTAAGGTTATTATGAATCATTATATTCATAGATTTTACTCGAATGGGTTCTCTGTCCTTCCTGCTCAAGGCATCGGGTACCACATTTGCCTTCCCCGGGTGGTAACGAATCTCAAAGTCGTAATCATTCAATAATTCAATCCACCTACGCTGCCTCATATTCAGTTGTTTCTGATTAAATATGTGTTGAAGACTTTTGTGGTCGGTATATATAATACTTTTGACCCCATATAAGTAGTGCCTCCAAGTCTTTAATGCAAAAACAACCGCGCCTAATTCCAAATCATGCGTCGTATAATTATTCTCGTGAATCTTCAATGGTCTAGATGCATAAGCAAGCACCTTCGTCCGTTGTATTAATACACAACCGAGACCTTGCTTTGATGCGTCACAATAAATCACAAAATCATCATTCCCTTTAGGCAATGACAATATAGGTGCCGTAGTTAGCTTTTTCTTCAATAATTGAAACGCCTTCTCTTGTTCATCCTTCCATTCAAATTTCTTCCCTTTATGCGTTAATGCAGTCAAGGGTTTTGCTATTTTGGAGAAATCTTGGATGAATCTTCTGTAGTAACCAGCCAGTCCTAAAAATTGACGTATATGTTTCGGAGTTTTCGGGGTTTCCCACTTTTCAACAGTTTCTATCTTTGCCGGATCCACCTTAATACCTTCTTTGTTCACTATGTGACCGAGGAATTGAACTTCTTCCAACCAAAATGCACACTTTGAAAACTTAGCGTACAATTCTTCCTTCTTCAATACTTCTAACACCTTTCTCAAATGTTCACCGTGTTCTTGGTCATTCTTTGAGTAAATAAGTATGTCATCAATGAAAACAATGACAAACTTGTCAAGGTATGGTCCACACACTCGGTTTATAAGGTCCATGAACACAGCTGGTGCATTAGTTAAACCAAACGGCATAACCATAAACTCGTAATGACCGTAACGTGTTCTGAAAGCAGTCTTTGGAATATCATCTTCTTTCACCCGCATTTGATGATACCCGGAACGTAAGTCAATCTTTGAATAAACAGACGAGCCTTGTAGTTGATCAAATAAGTCGTCGATTCTCGGTAGTGGGTAGCGGTTCTTGATGGTAAGTTTTTTCAACTCTCGGTAGTCGATACACAACCTGAATGTACCATCTTTCTTCTTGACAAACAAAACAGGAGCTCACCACGGTGATGTGCTTGGTCAAATGAAACCATGCTCTAAAAGTTATTGTAATTGGCTTTGCAGTTCTTTCATCTCGCTGGGTATGAGTCTCTAAGGAGCACGAGCTATTGGTGCAGCTCCTGGTACAAGATCTATTTGAAATTCAACGGATCGATGTGGGGGTAATCCCGGTAATTCTTTCGGAAATACATCGGGAAATTCTTTTGCAATGGGAACATCATTGATGCTCTTTTCTTCAGTTTGTACTTTCTCGACGTGTGCTAGAACAGCATAGCAACCTTTTCTTATTAGTTTTTGTGCCTTCAAATTACTAATAAGATGTAGCTTCGTGTTGCCCTTTTCTCCGTACACCATTAAGGGTTTTCCTTTTTCTCGTATAATGCGAATTGCATTTTTGTAACAAACGATCTCTGCTTTCACTTCTTTCAACCAGTCCATACCGATTATCACATCAAATCTCCCTAACTCTACTGGTATCAAATCAATCTTAAATGTTTCGCTAACTAGTTTAATTTCTCGATTCTGACATATATTATCTGCTGAAATTAATTTACCATTTGCTAATTTGAATAAAAATTTACTATCCAAAGGCGTCAATGGACAACTTAATTTAGCACAAAAATCTCTACTCATATAACTTCTATCCGCACCCGAATCAAATAAAACGTAAGCAGATTTATTGTCAATAAGAAACGTACCCGTAACAAGCTCCGGGTCTTCCTGTGCCTCTGCCGCATTAATATTGAAAACTCTTCCGCGGCCTTGTCCATTCGTGTTCTCCTGGTTCGGGAAATTTCTAATAATGTGGCCTGGTTTTCCACATTTATAACAAACTACATTGGCATAACTTGCTCCGACACTACTTGCTCCGCCATTACTCGTTCCGACACCATTTGTTCCTTTCGTTCTATTAACCCCTGGTCCGTAGACCTCACACTTCGCCGCGCTATGACCATTTCTTTTACACTTGTTGTAAAATTTGGTGCAGAACCCCGAGTGATACTTTTCACACCTTTGGCATAGCTGCTTCTGATTGTTGTTGTTGTTGTTGCGGTTGTTATTGTTGTTGGGATGATTGTTATAGTTGCTGTTGTTGTTGTTGTTGTTGTTGTTGGGCCGTTTGTTGTAGTTGCAATTGTTGGGATAATTGTTGCGATTATTATTGTAATTGCTGTTGTTGTTGTATTGGTGATTCTTATCACCGTTTTCCTCCCACTTTCTTTTGACTTGCTTCACATTGGCCTCTTCAACCGTCTGTTCTTTAATTCTTTCCTCAATCTGGTTCACTAGTTTGTGAGCCATTCTACATGCCTGTTGTATGGAGGTGGGCTCGTGTGAACTTATATCTTCTTGGATTCTTTCCGGTAATCCTTTCACAAACGCGTCGATCTTCTCTTCCTCATCTTCGAACGCTCCCGGACACAATAGGCACAATTCTGTGAATCGTCTTTCGTACGTGGTAATATCAAATCCTTGGGTTCGTAACCCTCTAAGTTCTGTCTTGAGCTTATTGACCTTGGTTCTGGGACGGTACTTCTCGTTCATCAAGTGCTTGAATGCTGACCACGGTAGTGCGTAAGCATCATCTTGTCCCACTTGCTCTAGATAGGTATTCCACCATGTTAACGCAGAACCTGTGAAGGTATGCGTAGCGTACTTCACTTTGTCCTTTTCAGTACACTTACTTATGGAAAACACCGATTCGACCTTCTCGGTCCACCATTTCAATCCATCGGTCCTTCGGTTCCATCAAATTCCAAAGGTTTGCAGGCAGTGAATTCTTTGTAGATGCATCCTACACGATTTCCTGTACTGCTAGATCCAAGGTTATTGTTGGTATGTAGCGCAGCCTGTACTGCGGCTATGTTTGAAGCTAGAAAAGTACAGAATTCCTCTTCATTCATATTCACGGTGTGTCGAGTAGTAGGTGCCATTTCCTTCAAAATAGTAAAATGGAACAAGTTAATCATACAGAATATTAAGAGTAGTTAATAGTATTTCGTAGCATAATATGAACTCATTTATAAAAGCTTTTTCTTCATATTAGCGTTTTATAAGATTAAATTCGGGTAGTACCTACCCGTTAAGTTCATACTTAGTAGCTAATATACAATTCAACTACTACAATTCTATATGAAAAACTGATTATAATAATATTTCGCGTTCAAACTTTTACGCAATATTTTACAAACTTACAATACCGTTTATTTTACATATAGCATGAAATATAACACACAATAAATTTGATACAAGATGGTTGTGAAGATAATTCTAGCTAGTACGCAAGTCGTTCAGCAAAGGCAATAAAGACACGTAATTCATACGTCCAGAAACAAGTCATGCATTCTGGTTTTACTAGGATTACTTCCCATCCTTGGTCTTGTGGAACATAACCGTTATGGCCGTTGATAAGACAGCGTGTTGTAACGTCGTCAAAGGGACGAGGGTTACGTAATGTCCAACAGTCCCGTAACAATCTAAAAACCTCATTTCTTACCCCAATTACCGACTCCGTCACTTGTGGGAACGTTTTGTTTAATAGTTGTAGCTCGATGTTCTTGTTCTCACTTTGGTGAGAATCGAACACTACTAATCCGTAAGCATAACATGCTTCTTTATGTTGCATGTTAGCCGCTTTTTCTAAATCACGAAGTCCAATATTCGGATATATTGAGTCAAAATAATTTCTTAACCCATTGCGTAAAATAGCATTTGGGTTCCCCGCAATATATGCGTCAAAGTAAACACATCGTAACTTATGGATTTCCCAATGTGATATCCCCCATCTTTCAAACGAAAGCCTTTTATAAACCAAGGCATTCTTGGAACGTTCTTCGAATGTCTTACAAACTGATCTCGCCTTAAATAGTTGTGCCAAAGAATTCTGACCGACTCTAGACAAGATTTCATCAATCATGTCTCCGGGTAGGTCTCTTAAAATATTGGGTTGTCTATCCATTTTGTGTTTTTATACTGTAAAATAGACAAGAGTTAGATTCATAAAAAAAATACTTATTAATACAAGCAATTTTTACATATATCATAAAGCATAAGCACACTATATTACATATATTACACCACACGAATACAACTATCTTATTCCGACTCGCTTGTTTCTTCTTCTTTGGTTTTGGTTCGTTTTGCCAAGTTTCTAGGGATATATGATGTTCCCCTAATACGAGCCGTCGTTTTCCACATTGGTTTAGAAAAACCTGGTGGTTTAGAGGTTCTCGGGTCATTATTACAACTTAAGGACTTCGGGGGTTGACGATACATATAAAGTTCATCGGGGTTGGAATTATATTTCTCTATTTTTATGCCCTTTCCCTTATTATTTTCTTTTGCCTTTTTAAATTCAGTTGGGGTAATTTCTATAACATCATCGGAATTCTCGTCGGAATCCGATTCATCGGAGAATTGGTAATCCTCCCAATATTTTGCTTCCTTGGCGGAAACACCATTGACCATAATTAACCTTGGTCGGTTGGTTGAGGATTTTCTTTTACTTAACCGTTTTATTATTTCCCCCACCGGTTCTATTTCTTCATCCGGTTCCGATTCTTCTTCCGGTTCCGATTCTTCTTCCGGTTCCGACTCTTCTTCCGGTTCCTCTTCGGGAACTTGTGAATCAGTCCACGAATCATTCCAATTTACATTTGACTCTTCATTATTATTAGGTGAGTCAATGGGACTTGTTCTAGAGGTAGACATCTATCACATAATATCAAACACGTTAAGAGATTAATATATCACATAATATTCACATGTTAAAAATATATAGTTTCCAACAAAATTTGTTAAGCAATCATTTTTCAAATAAACACGGTCGAAGTCCAGACTCACTAATGCATCCTAACAAACTCGATAAGACACACTAATGCAAAATTCTGGTTCTCTAAGACCAACGCTCGGATACCAACTGAAATGTCCCGTTCTTATTGATTAAAAACGTTCCATATTAATTGATTTCGTTGCGAGGTTTTGACCTCTATATGAGACGTTTTTCAAAGACTGCATTCATTTTAAAACAAACCATAACCTTTATTTCATCAATAAAGGTTTAAAAAGCTTTACGTAGATTATCAAATAATGATAATCTAAAATATCCTGTTTACACACGACCATTACATAATGGTTTACAATACAAATATGTTACAACAAAATACGTTTCTTGAATGCAGTTTTTACACAATATCATACAAGCATGGACTCCAAATCTCGTCCTTATTTAAGTATGCGACAGCGGAAGCTCTTAATAATCACCTGAGAATAAACATGCTTAAAACGTCAACAAAAATGTTGGTGAGTTATAGGTTTAACCTATATATATCAAATCATAATAATAGACCACAAGATTTCATATTTCAATACACATCCCATACATAGAGATAAAAATCATTCATATGGTGAACACCTGGTAACCGACATTAAAAAGATGCATATATAAGAATATCCCCATCATTCCGGGACACCCTTCGGATATGATATAAATTTCGAAGTACTAAAGCATCCGGTACTTTGGATGGGGTTTGTTAGGCCCAATAGATCTATCTTTAGGATTCGCGTCAATTAGGGTGTCTGTTCCCTAATTCTTAGATTACCAGACTTAATAAAAAGGGGCATATTCGATTTCGATAATTCAACCATAGAATGTAGTTTCACGTACTTGTGTCTATTTTGTAAATCATTTATAAAACCTGCATGTATTCTCATCCCAAAAATATTAGATTTTAAAAGTGGGACTATAACTCACATTCACAGATTTTTACTTCGTCGGGAAGTAAGACTTGGCCACTGGTTGATTCACGAACCTATAACAATATATACATATATATCAAAGTATATTCAAAATATATTTACAACACTTTTAATATATTTTGATGTTTTAAGTTTATTAAGTCAGCTGTCCTCGTTAGTAACCTACAACTAGTTGTCCACAGTTAGATGTACAGAAATAAATCGATAAATATTATCTTGAATCAATCCACGACCCAGTGTATACGTATCTCAGTATTGATCACAACTCAAACTATATATATTTTGGAATCAACCTCAACCCTGTATAGCTAACTCCAACATTCACATATAGAGTGTCTATGGTTGTTCCGAAATATATATAGATGTGTTGACATGATAGGTCGAAACATTGTATACGTGTCTATGGTATCTCAAGATTACATAATATACAATACAAGTTGATTAAGTTATGGTTGGAATAGATTTGTTACCAATTTTCACGTAGCTAAAATGAGAAAAATTATTCAATCTTGTTTTACCCATAACTTCTTCATTTTAAATCCGTTTTGAGTGAATCAAATTGCTATGGTTTCATATTGAACTCTATTTTATGAATCTAAACAGAAAAAGTATAGGTTTATAGTCGGAAAAATAAGTTACAAGTCATTTTTGTAAAGATAGTCATTTCAGTCGAAAGAACGACGTCTAGATGACCATTTTAGAAAACATACTTCCACTTTGAGTTTAACCATGATTTTTGGATATAGTTTCATGTTCATAATAAAAATCATTTTCCCAGAATAACAACTTTTAAATCAAAGTTTATCATAGTTTTTAATTAACTAACCCAAAACAGCCCGCGGTGTTACTACGACGGCGTAAATCCGATTTTACGGTGTTTTTCGTGTTTCCAGGTTTTAAATCATTAAGTTATCATATAGATATAGATATAGAACATGTGTTTAGTTGATTTTAAAAGTCAAGTTAGAAGGATTAACTTTTATTTGCGAACAAGTTTAGAATTAACTAAACTATGTTCTAGTGATTACAAGTTTAAACCTTCGAATAAGATAGCTTTATATGTATGAATAGAATGATGTTATGAACATCATTACTACCTTAAGTTCCTTGGATAAACCTACTGGAAAAGAGAAAAATGGATCTAGCTTCAACGGATCCTTGGATGGCTCGAAGTTCTTGAAGCAGAATCATGACACGAAAACAAGTTCAAGTAAGATCATCACTTGAAATAAGATTGTTATAGTTATAGAAATTGAACCAAAGTTTGAATATGATTATTACCTTGTATTAGAATGATAACCTACTGTAAGAAACAAAGATTTCTTGAGGTTGGATGATCACCTTACAAGATTGGAAGTGAGCTAGCAAACTTGAATGTATTCTTGATTTTATGCAACTAGAACTTGTAGAATATATGAAGAACACTTAGAACTTGAAGATAGAACTTGAGAGAGATCAATTAGATGAAGAAAATTGAAGAATGAAAGTGTTTGTAGGTGTTTTTGGTGGTTGGTGTATGGATTAGATATAAAGGATATGTAATTTTGTTTTCATGTAAATAAGTCATGAATGATTACTCATATTTTTGTAATTTTATGAGATATTTCATGCTAGTTGCCAAATTATGGTTCCCACATGTGTTAGGTGACTCACATGGGCTGCTAAGAGCTGATCATTGGAGTGTATATACCAATAGTACATACATCTAAAAGCTGTGTATTGTACGAGTACGAATACGGGTGCATACGAGTAGAATTGTTGATGAAACTGAACGAGGATGTAATTGTAAGCATTTTTGTTAAGTAGAAGTATTTTGATAAGTGTATTGAAGTCTTTCAAAAGTGTATAAATACATATTAAAACACTACATGTATATACATTTTAACTGAGTCGTTAAGTCATCGTTAGTCGTTACATGTAAGTGTTGTTTTGAAACCTTTAGGTTAACGATCTTGTTAAATGTTGTTAACCCAATGTTTATAATATCAAATGAGATTTTAAATTATTATATTATCATGATATTATCATGTATGAATATCTCTTAATATGATATATATACATTAAATGTCTTTACAACGATAATCGTTACATATATGTCTCGTTTAAAAATCATTAAGTTAGTAGTCTTGTTTTTACATATGTAGTTCATTGTTAATATACTTAATGATATGTTTACTTATCATAGTATCATGTTAACTATATATATATATATATATATATATATATATATATATATATATATATATATATATATATATATATATATATATATATATATATATATATATATATATATATATATATATATATATATATATATATATATATATATATATATATATATATATATATATATGTCATCATATAGTTTTTACAAGTTTTAACGTTCGTGAATCACCGGTCAACTTGGGTGGTCAATTGTCTATATGAAACATATTTCAATTAATCAAGTCTTAACAAGTTTGATTGCTTAATATGTTGGAAACATTTAATCATGTAAATATCAATCTCAATTAATATATATAAACATGGAAAAGTTCGGGTCACTACAGCTGGTGCGTTAGTCAACCCAAATGGCATAACCATAAACTCGTAATGACCATAACGCGTCCTAAAAGCAGTTTTTGGAATATCATCCTCCTTTACTCGCATTTGATGATATCCAGAACGTAAATCAATCTTTGAATAAACAGACGAGCCTTGTAGTTGATCAAATAAGTCGTCGATTCTCAGTAGTTGGTAGCGGTTCTTGATGGTAAGTTTGTTCAACTCTCGGTAGTCGATACACAACCTGAATGTACCATCTTTCTTCTTGACAAACAAAACTGGAGCTCCCCACGGTGATGTGCTTGGTCGAATGAAACCACGTTCTAATAGTTCTTGCAGTTGGCTTTGCAGTTCTTTCATCTCGCTGGGTGCGAGTCTATAAGGAGTACGAGCTATTGGTGCAGCTCCTGGTACAAGATCTATTTGAAATTCAACAGATCGATGTGGAGGTAGTCCCGGTAATTCTTTCGAAAATACATCGGGAAATTCTTTTGCAACAAAAACATCATTGATGCTCTTTTCTTCAGTTTGTACTTTCTCGACATGTGCTAGAACATCATAGCAACCTTTTCTTATTAGTTTTTATGCCTTCAAATTACTAATAAGATGTAGCTTCGTGTTGCCCTTTTCTCCGTACACCATTAAGGGTTCTCCTTCTTCTCGTACAATGCGAATTGCATTTTCGTAACATACAATCTCTGCTTTCATCTTCTTCAGCCAGTCCATGCCAACTATTACATCAAAACTTCCTAACTCTACTGGTATCAAATCAATCTTAAATATTTCGCTACCCAGTTTAATTTCTAGATTCCGGCATATATTATCTGCTGAAATTAATTTACCGTTTGCTAATTCGAGTAAAAATTTACTATCCAACTGAAAGGACCTGTCCTAATCCACCTGGACGAAGTCATCAACATTTGGTTCCATTGCGAGGTACTGACCTAAATATGTCATGTACGACTCCAAGTAATATCTTTAAAATGAGCAAATGCACAGCGGAAGATTTCTTTCATACCTGAGAATAAACATACTTAAAAGTGTCAACCAAAAGGTTGGTGAGTTCATAGGTTTATCATAATAATCATTTCAATATATTAATAGACCACAAGATTTCCGTTTATAAATATATGTACACTCGCAAGTGCATAAAAGTATTCTGTAAGTTGTAGGCACCCGGTAACAAGCCTTAACATTCATGTTTTACCCTCTGAAGTACACCAGATCAGGTGTGTTTAAAATAACCTCGAAGTACTAAAGCATCCCATAGTCAGGATGGGGTTTGTCAGGCCCAATAGATCTATCTTTAGGATTCGCGCCTACCGTACATAGACAAGTAGTTTAATGTTACCAAGCTAAGGGTATATTTCTAGTTTAGACCCACATAGAATTAGTTTTAGTACTTGTGCCTATTTCATAAAACATTTATAAAACAGCGCATGTATTCTCAGCCCAAAAATATATATTGTAAAAGCAATTAAAAAGGGAGCAAATGAACTCACCTAATGTATTTTGTAGTAAAAGACATTTAACAATGCAGGGTTGGCCTAGGATTTACGAACCTATATCAAGTATATATATTAACACATATAATGGGATTCACAACATTTCATTTCTTAATATATATATATATATATATATATATATATATATATATATATATATATATATATATATATATATATATATATATATATTTGTAATTATATAGAATCTATTCTAAATTTCATTTAAAAATATATACCTTATTTATATACAAATTTCTTATGTTATATCTGTTTATTTTGTGTATATATCTAAAATAATCAATATCTTTACATTTAGTTATATTGATATATCTATATATATATTTAATTAGTATTAGGTTTAGAATTCAATAGTTTATTATATGTAAGTATTTAAAAAAAACAAATTATATATATATATATATATATATATATATATATATATATATATATATATATATATATATATATATATATATATTTATATAGTTATATGGAATATTAATATAATTCTATTATATGTAATAAGTATTTTAATGTACAAAATATTTATTTGTTAAAATGATAGTCTTGAAAATAATAATTTACTACTAATAATAATAATAACCTAAATGAAGTTTTAATAAATATAATAACTTTAATAATAATGTTAATTTTTAATAAAAAGATAGTTTTAATAAAAAAAATGAAAATTTTGATAATTTAATTAAAATGATACTTTTATTAATAATAGTAGTTTTTAAATAAAAAAATAATAAGTTTAATAATAATGATAATAATAATACTAATACTTAATAATAACAATAATAATCATAATAATAATAATAATAATGATAATAGTAGGAATAAATATAAATAATAATAATAATAATAATAAAAGAAAATACTACCTCAAAGTAAAGGCCTAAAAAATAATGCCTCTTCCCAGGAATCGAACCCAAGACCCCTCGTTTCACAACTTCCTTCCCAAACCAATGAGCCATTCGTTTATTAGTGAATTAACTAGTAAGTTAAGTTTATTTAACCCGATAACGAATCTGTTTCCATTTTCTTCTTCTTTTTAGAAAATTCAATCATCTTCTTCATCCCATCAACGGCATCTTTCTCGAACATAATCAATATTTAACTCGCTATCATCATCATGTATGTTTATAACCTCTATCACCATCGTGAATTATCATATATCATCATAGTCGTAAATTTATTCAAATGAGGGAATAAGAAACGAAAACGTGGTTATATCAGGAAATACCACGACCAAGTTTTAGATTTTTGAGGTGAGAACTGAACAGGAAGTCTACATCGTAAATGGGATAAATGAATTGGGTAATTCAATATTGGTCCTTCATATACTAATAACAAGGATATTCGACAGTTTTTAATGAAGTAGCCCGTTGCACTTAAATAAAAATTTGGCCCAATAATAAACTAATGGTAATATGTGAAACATGAAAATGACGGCTAAAGAGTGGAGTGGGGATAAATTAAAAAAAAAAACGTAACAAAAGCTTTGCAAGTTGCAGCAAACTTTGTTTCTTTTCCTTATTATTTTATTTATTTATTCTTTTTTTTATAGCCGAAATATAAAAAAAATTTGGTTCTTGATAATTGGCAATGGAACGGTAGTTGTAGGATATTCTTGGGTTTGATTATTGATCGACATAAACAAAAGCATAGTAGTGGTAGTGCAAGAGTGTGGTGGTTGTTTACAGCAAGAAAAACAGAAAAAGTAAAGAATTGTGGAAGTGAAGGTGGAGGTCTAGTAGCGGTGGTGAAGGCTACATAAAGAAAAAAATATATATATACTCGTAATGAAGATGGTGGGTTTCGATGGTTGATAATTGAAGGGTGATTCAAAGGTGATGAAGGTGGTGGTTGTAGGATGGAAAGGTGTTGATGGAGAGTGGTAACGGGTGGTGATCGAGTGGTTTCCCAAGGGTGGCCGGATGTGGTGTAGTGAGGGTGGTGGTCATACCATGGTGGTCAAGGTTGGTTTCGGTTGATCGATCATGTCTACATATATGTATATATATATATATATATATATGCATATGAATATATATAAAGACAATAGATAGATGTAGATATTTTATTATAATTATAAAGGAAATCACAAGGAAACAGTAAGAGATATAGTAATAAATAGTTCAGCAGTCGTAGGTTTTTCCTATTAGGAGGTGTTATATCGTGTCCATTGCTAAACAGTTAAGATATAAAAGTGTTCCTAAAAATCCCAAATTTTTAGATTAAATATATTTAATTATTTCACTCATTACCTGTTTGAAACCTGATGAAAAAGGTTCGAAAATTATTTATTTTCTGTTCCGATTTATATGTACGGAGTACAAATATTTAAACTTAAAAAGGTAAAAATATTTTTATCAAACCTAAAATCTTCGAAATCAATTTACTGTTCAACTTTTATTTTAAATCTTCATAAACTTGTACTAGATCTATATTAAAACCAACGAAGCGTCAAACGAGTGTCACTGACGTTTACTAATTAGGCTCGAAATCATTCATTTTCCATTTACTCTCTCTACATATATAATCAGTTTTAAATAACAAGTTTTATCACATAAATATATATTATATATTTTTAAACAAATAGATTTAATATTATTTTATATATTTCCAAGTAGTATTTATATACACACACATATATATGTATCTATTTACAAATAGTTGTTCATGAATCGTCGAGAACAGTCGAAGGTCAATTGAATATATGAAACAGTTCAAAATTTTTGAGACTCAACCTAACAGACTTTGCTTATCGTGTTGAAATTACACTATCGTATCGAGAGTTTGGTTTAAAATTAGTCGAAATTTTCCGGGTCGTTACAGTACCTACCCGTTAAATAAATTTCGCCCCGAAATTTGAATGCGATCGTCATGGCTAACAATAAAAATGTTTTCATGACGAATATGAGTTGATAAATAGAGTTTTATCATTATTGATTAATATAGATAAAATGATTCGATCATGTGAACCGTACGAGTGAAGCTATCACAAAAGATTGAGATAGAAATCTAACTTTTGACGTAGTCATGGTGAAATTCCAGAATTCATGGAATTTAAAGAAAATCTTGGAAATCTATAGGATTTGGTTCTTCGGGATTTATGGAAAAATTAGGATCCTCTTTAATTTAATGCGATTATCTGTCTCGATTGCTTTGTCTGGTATCTTCTCTATAAATGAACTTCTTTTGTTTCATTATTTTCACCACTCTAATTCTTTCTTTCTCGATCCATACTTTCAAACGATCGTGAAAATACTTAATCCAGTTCTGATTCTTGTCCTCATCCTTACTATCGCAACATTCATTCTCCTTTTCCAACTTCCACCAGAGGAATCTACTTTCTTCTACTTCACCTTTGGGGTTATAGTGTTTTTAATTCTCCCGTGTCTTTATGTTGCGATAAACATTGACATACACGGTTTGTAATTTATGTGTTGTTATCGGGCTTTATATTCTCCCTTATATTTCGAAGCTCTATGCTTTTGTTTTCTCTTCCCGACTTCAAGTCAAGCGAATAATGGTCCAGAATTCGTAGATATAGAATTTCGAATGATTATAATGTTCTAAGCAGGAAGGAACGTGATAGCAGGATTTGATTTTCAAATTTATCAAAATTACTGAAGATAGAACTATCAAGAATATATTCTTCTTGATATGTTCGGAGGTTATGTAGAATGAAAGAGTTATGTAACATGACACATGATGAGGGTGTGATCTGCGACTCATCTCGTTCCATTAGAAACTCAGCATGACTTACTGTAATATAATCATTTAACAACCGGTCCAAATCCACCTGGACCACGTCATCAATATTTGGTTCCATTGCGATGATCGACTCCGAGTAAGGTCCTTAACATGAGCAAATGCACAGCGGAAGACATAATTTGTACCTGAGAATAACATGCTTTAAAACGTCAACATAAAGTTGGTGAGATATATAGGTTTGTTGCTAGCAGCGTTATAACTATGGACCACAAGATTTCATGTTTATACATAATACACTCCTCGTGTATTGAAAAGACGTTGAGCACTTGGTAACCATACTTAACATTTAAATCACAGCAGCATACTCTTAAATAAACCCTACACCGTACCAAGTGTAGTAACGAAACGAAGTACTGTACAACCTTTAAATGCTGGTCGTCCAGCCCGATTGGGGTTGTCAGGCCCGATAGATCTATCAACAGGATTCGCGTTTACGCTCCTCACGTAAATATTAGCTACCAAGTATAAAGAGATATGCCATGGTACAACTCAACGTAGAATTTATATTTTGATCACTTGTGTCCATAACGTAAATCATTTATAAAAACAGCGCATGTATTCTCAGCCCAAAATATTTAGAGTTAAAAGGGAACTATATACTCACCTATTGTATTTTGTAGTAAAAATACATATAACATCATTGATCACGTATAAGGTTGGCCTCGGATTCACGAACCTATATTATTCATATATAAATTAAAACATATAATTGTAATCGAACACATTTATGTATATATTTATTAGTTAAATTATTTTTATATTAATAACATATATGTTCATATACTCATTTTGTATATCCACATCATTTGTTTGTTAAGATAGTATTTATAATAATATTTAATAATAATGATAATAATATTAATGATTTAATTAATGACAAAAATACTATTAGTTTTAACAATAAAGGTAATCTTATTAAAATGTAAATTTTAATAAAATAATACTTTTAATAAAAATAGTAGTTTTTAATAAAATGATAAATTTAGTAATAATGATAATGGAATAATTAGTTTTGATAATAATACTTAATAATAATAATACTAATAATAATAATAATAATAATAATAATAATAATAATAAACTTAATAATAACTAATAATAATAATAATAATAATAATAATATGATTAAAAAATAAGAATGTATACCCTTTTGATCACTTTTTCTAAAAAGGCATGTCCTGAACGGGACTCGAACCCGAGACCTCTCGCACACATTTAAACCTCCATAACCCTCTGCTCTGATTCGATTTCTTGAACTAATCACTTCTTTAAACTTATTTAATCCTAATCCCGTTATATGTGTAGCAGGCCTAAATATAGCGGCCCAATTCATTATATAGTCTCGGCCCATTTAGCTTTAAAAGGATTTATAGGCCCGTTAACTGATTCCTTTTAATCCACGATGGATGTAGGGTTTTATATCTTTTAATTATCGGTCATAATAAATAAAAAAAATATATCAGTCGACAATTAGCTGGTAACCACTCCATTCCCAACTCAACATGTATCTATTAAAAGATTTCGGCTATGTTTGTATCCGATAAAAACACAGGAGACGTTTAATTGGAGTAGCAGACTGGGTTTTCAATTCATCATCGTTATCATCACAGGTTCATCATTATCATCAGGTACATCACCGAAAACATCTTCATTTATCGTTATCTTTACCCTTTATTAATTAGCTCGTCATTTTGGCCCAACAATGGGAAGTGGGCTTCGGCAGAAGTAAACAAGAAGCTGTTGTAGCAGCCCAAAAGGAAAACTTACGATGGTCCATTAACAAAAGAATAGGTTTACGACCCAATGTACATTTAATTAATTAGCCAACAACTATCTCAGTTTAGGAGTCTTTAATAGACATTTGTTTGAGCAGGAAATATAGGAAAAGGCAAAGTGGCAGACAATCGCTAATGGGATTAGGTGGTGGGATAGTCTGGAGGTAAACAAAATGATTTAGAGGATTGGACAGCAACATAAAGTATTCCATCTGCTTCGCATATAAAACCCAGCAGAAAAATACGCTTAATTGAGCTGTAAAGGCTAAACTCTCCCTCTTATCTAATAGCGAATATGGAGATATATAAATATTTTTTTTTTCAAGTAGTAACAAAGAAGAACAGCTATAAAACTGCAGTCCATTCTACCCTTATTACATCAGAAACAATGGGGGTTTGTGAGGTTCATTCGTGGGAGAAAAGAAAAGAAAAAAATAATAATAAAGGAAAGTGATTCATGGTGATATATGAGTTGTTGGTGGTGTTTGGTCGTTCAAACAGAAAAATGAAAAAAAGAAGAATGATGAGGTTACAAGGTGGATGCGATGGAGAGTTGTGGTGTTCGACAAAGTGGTGAATATTTTGGTGATCGTGATTGTATAAAGGTGGAGAATAGTGATAAGTTTAACCGGTGATGGTTAGATTCACGGGAATGGTTTGGGTTCGTGTGTTGTGGGTTCAATTGGTTACATGTGATGCTCACGATGGTACATGGTTATGATTAACCCGAAGGTGGTGGTGTATGTTCTTGGACAAGAAGGGATCGAAGGGAGAGAAAAAAAAAGAGTGAGAGAGGGATTAAGATGGTGGTAATGGTGATGATGAGGAATTGAACTATTTTTATTCATCAACAGGATTAACTCGATTGTTATATAGCGAAGATTTAGTTAGACATTAAATCACGGGTCAATAGGAAAAAGCAGAAAAAAAATAAAATAAATAATAAAAAAAAGTTGAATGTGATAGGGATAGCTAACAGTTTATATCGGATTGCTCTTCTAATATTCGATTTCAGTGGGTTTAATAAAGGAAACAGATTTCATACTAATCTCATTGTTTTATAATTTATTAAATATATTAATACTAGTAATTAATAAATGTGTTATTAATTATAGCAATTATATTAATTATAATAATAAATAATATAAATACTAATAATCCTAAAACTTTTCATAATTATATTATTATTGATAATAATAATAGGTTATATTAATTTTTTTTATTTATAATAATATTAATAATAATCTTGATAAAGATAATAATAATAATACATAATCATTATTAGTAACTAAAGTTGTAATTTTACTACTAATTACAATATGAATAATGATAACAACAATACTAATGATATTAATAATAATAGTAATTATATATCAAACCAATTATATAAATTTTCATAATTTTTACAAAATATTAATAATAACCGTGTTATTAATATTAAATACATATCCTAATAATAATAGTGGAAATAATATTGCTAGTAAAGATAACAAATTAAATGCATTAAATTTCATATCTATATATTATTTATAATAGTATAACTAATTATTTACACATTTTATATATATTACCAAATAATTATAATTAATAATAAGAATCACATATATCTTAATTCATTTAGATAATATGTAATTATTCTGTTTATTTTACATTTTTTTTATTAGTTAAAGTGTATCTATTTTATTTATTTAAAATATTTACACACACACACACACACACACACATATATATATATATATATATATATATATATATATATATATATATATATATATATATATATATATATATATACAAAGTTGTTCGTGAATCATCAGACATGGTCAAAGGGTAACAGAATTCATGAATATAAATTTCAAGGTTTTCGAGACTCAATATTACAGATTTTGCTTATCGTGTCGGAAACATATAAAGTTTAAGGTTTAAATTTGGTCGAAAATTTCCGGGTCGTTACAGTACCCACCTGTTAAAGAAATTTCGTCCCCGAAATTTGATTGAGATCGTTATGACTAACAATAATGTTTCCGATTCTCCCGTGTCTTTACGTTGCAATACGTATTGATATACACGGTTTGTAATTTCTGGGTGGTTGTTGGGCTTTATATCCTTCATTATTTTTTTTTCCGAAGCTTCATGCTTTTGTTTTCTCTTCCTGACTTCGAGTCAAGCGAGTAATGGTCCTGAATTCGTAGGTATGAAGTTTGGAATGAACATAGCTAATGCTTTTAGAAAGAAATGGTAATGGCAAAATTTTGATTTGTCAAATTACCAGAATTTAGAAGAAAAGATGGAACTATCAGGAAGATATGTTCTCGATATATTTGAAAATTGGGTAGAATGTAAGAGTCGTGTAACATGGCACATGATGATGGTACTGTAAATCATCATATTCCATTAGAAACTCAACATGACTTACTGTAATATAATGAAGTTGATCAAGTTTCATTATATTATACTAATTCATGCAACAGTTCCCAACACTACTTCAGAACATTCCTATTTTAAACTCGAAGGTTTTAGAACTTAGAAACTTACACAATTTCTTTTATGTTGTAACGCAGATGTTACGGAGAGATAAATGATCTCAGATAAGAATAGTTGTGAAAATATCTTCAGAAATATAGAGAATATATATAACGGAAGATATGAAGATATCTTATAATATCTAAGATAAGATGATGATGATGAATATCATCTGGAAAGGTTTAGAATAAGGAGTAGGGTTCTTACTAACGGTTTCAGCAGGCACTGAATCATTTGGATTATTTGAAGGCAGATTCAGTCCTTGTGATTTATCCACAGCCTCTTTCATACTTTGCTCAATCCGTTTTCCAGTTCCAACCTTCTCTTTTTCTAAGCTTTACCAACACACCGTACTTTATTATCAAACTTTTGATTGCTAAAGTCGTTTATAGTTTTTGCTGCTTCATCAGCATTTCAAGAACTAATCCGTAATTCGGGGTGTTTTTCAGAAACTTCACATTCGGAGTATGAAATTCTTTAGGGATAGACGTCATAGGTATAACTGGAGAAGTTCTGCGAGATTTTCAAAATACTAATTGCGGGTTACGCCAAAGAGACAACGAGCTGCTGGTACATCTGTTGATGATGTCGTGGAATATAAAAGGTTCTCCGGTAATGATGGTGAAAAGACAACGTATATATATATCGAGGTTTTAATAAGACTAGTCTTACTGAGGAGTCGAAGTTAACTTGCTGGAGCTGTGACAAAATTGGCTACTTTGAAAAGGGAATTGTAGGGTTGTTTTTGCTAATAAATGGTAAAGGATTCAACACAGGTACGTGTTAAGCTACGATTTTTGGTTCAAGAATTTTTCAAGTGCATAAATATACGCATAAATCCTTCCTTCCGTAGATGAAGTGCGGTTGGTTTAACCTCTCGATTGAGATATTTCCAAGAATCATGAAAGGTTTAAACGCGGATTGTAATTGTCGAGATACAAATGAGGTTTAGGATAAAATCAAGTGGCAAACTTGAAGAATTATTTAGTTTCATATGTTATAATCAATATTTTAATTCATTTTAATTGTCCAAAGTTAGCAGTCCAGTAGTCCGATTGTCCAATAGTCCAATAAATTCATATATAAATTAAATATGTAATATTCAAATTAATTAATACGTATCGTGACCCGTGTACCGGTCTCAGTATTGATCACAACTCAAACCTTATATATATTTTGGAATCAACTCCAACCCTGTATAGCCAACTCCAACATTCACATATAGAGTGTCTATGGTTGTTCCGAAATATATATATAGATGGGTCGATATGATAGGTCGAAACCTTGTATACGTGTCCCTTATTTAAAGTGCGTAAAAATAAATAACAGAAATTAAATGACGATAAATAAAATTACGAGAATGTAAATTGCGATAATATAAATTGCGATAAAATGTAATCAGTTAGCTGGGAACAGTTAGCTAGGAACAGTTAGCGTGGATTCCTAATAGATTTTTTTTTATTAATTTGTTTGTTTCTAACAAATTTTTATCATGTCCAATGTTTTCTTCATTATGCCACTTGTTGGATTCTGATAAGTCAAAATCCAAATATGAAATTGAATGAAATTGGTTATTCTACGGTGAACGGATTTGTATCTTTGTGGATGTAAGTAGGATAGTAAATAGCTGTTGAATCAGATTCAAAGGATGTACAATGTAACTTATTAATGTGAAATCTAAATATTCCTCGAGTATTACCTACCCGTTAAAATATTTTCATCATTAATAGTTTGTACGAAAGAAATTTTTAATTACAATCTTTATGAAAATATACTTGCATATATATTTTCTTCGGATGTAATTATGAATTTAATGAGTCAATAGGATATTAAACTCATTTGATTTATCGTTAATACTAGATTACATAATCTCTAAAACATTAGAGATTACATAATTGCCATGTCTAACGAAGATAAATGAGGTAGAACGATATGTAAAGCGAAGATAATCGATATGTAGAACAAAGATCATACTCGAAGTACAGATGGGCTTATTGAGGCGTGTGAGGTTGATATCTGAGGTACAGATTGTGATGTTGAGGTTTATGACGCGGTTGTGATTGGCGGTGATAAGGGTACTGTTGGCATTGATGGTGGTGGTACTGATTATGCTGCTGCTGGTGTTTGCAATCTTCGCACCATGTTCTCCAAAACTACTACTCGAGCGCGAAGTTCGTTGACTTCTTCTACTAACCCTGGCCGGTTATTAGTGTGAGATGGAGGTTGGATATCTTCTCTAGTTCCGTTAATGGTAGCCTCAAGACGAAAATTTCTTGCAACGAGGGTATAACCAGTATTGCGAACAGGTTCGCCGGTGAGCGTGTCGAGTACTCCGACATTAGGCGGTAGATTCGGCTCATAATATGGAGTACCTTCTTCATTTCTCCGTAGAGTAAGTATTTCGCGAACCCATCCCCACTTTCTAAAGAAATCTCGGTAGTTGATCGGTTGATGCGCTCCCGTCACACTATCTTCGGAGTCAGAGGAACCTTGTCGATTCGTGGAGGCCATCGTACGTGATCACAGAAAGATTTTTGGTATGAAAAGCTTAGTGAGAGCAATGAGAGTTGGATGGTATACTCAATGCATAAATATATATAGTACCAGGATCCCTTAAATTACGGAGAAATTTACGGAAAATATTAGGCAAAGTTTACCGTAATAGATACGCTAGGATATGAATTTGTCTATACACTATCAATGCAGTAAATACAATAAGACGTGTCTAGACTTAAGCAGGCAATTCCTAAAGATGATAAGCAGATAGTTTCCGACTAGGAATGATAAGCAAAACTTTTTGTCATGCAGACACGGTCAAAGTCCAGACTCACTAATGTATCCTAACAACTACCAGTTAGACATACTAATGGGAGACCTGGTTCGCTAAGACCACCGCTCTGATACCAACTTTAACAACCGGTCCAAATCCACCTGGACCACGTCATCAATATTTGGTTCCATTGCGATGATCGACTCCGAGTAAGGTCCTTAACATGAGCAAATGCACAGCGGAAGACATAATTTGTACCTGAGAATAACATGCTTTAAAACGTCAACATAAAGTTGGTGAGATATATAGGTTTGTTGCTAGCAGCGTTATAACTATGGACCACAAGATTTCATGTTTATACATAATACACTCCTCGTGTATAGAAAAGACGTTGAGCACTTGGTAACCATACTTAACATTTAAATCACAGCAGCATACTCTTAAATAAACCCTACACCGTACCAAGTGTAGTAACGAAACGAAGTACTGTGCAACTGTTAAATGCTGGTCGTCCAGCCCGGTTGGGGTTGTCAGGCCCGATAGATCTATCAACAGGATTCGCGTTTACGCTTCTCACGTAAATATTAGCTACCAAGTATAAAGAGATATGCCATGGTACAACTCAACGTAGAATTTATATTTTGATCACTTGTGTCCATAACGTAAATCATTTATAAAAACAGCGCATGTATTCTCAGCCCAAAATATTTAGAGTTAAAAGGGAACTATATACTCACCTATTGTATTTTGTAGTAAAAATACATATAACATCATTGATCACGTATAAGGTTGGCCTCGGATTCACGAACCTATATTATTCATATATAAATTAAAACATATAATTGTAATCGAACACATTTATGTATATATTTATTAGTTAAATTATTTTTATATTAATAACATATATGTTCATATACTCATTTTGTATATCCACATCATTTGTTTGTTAAGATAGTATTTATAATAATATTTAATAATAATGATAATAATATTAATGATTTAATTAATGACAAAAATACTATTAGTTTTAACAATAAAGGTAATCTTATTAAAATGTAAATTTTAATAAAATAATACTTTTAATAAAAATAGTAGTTTTTAATAAAATGATAAATTTAGTAATAATGATAATGGAATAATTAGTTTTGATAATAATACTTAATAATAATAATAATAATAATAATAATAATAATAATAATAATAATAATAATAATAATAATAATAATAATAATAATAATAATAATAATAATAATAATAATAATAATAATAAACTTAATAATAACTAATAATAATAATAATAATAATAATAATAATAATAATAATAATAATATGATTAAAAAATAAGAATGTATACCCTTTTGATTACTTTTTCTAAAAAGGCATGTCCTGAACGGGACTCGAACCCGAGACCTCTCGCACACATTTAAACCTCCATAACCCTCTGCTCTGATTCGATTTCTTGAACTAATCACTTCTTTAAACTTATTTAATCCTAATCCCGTTATATGTGTAGCAGGCCTAAATATAGCGGCCCAATTCATTATATAGTCTCGGCCCATTTAGCTTTAAAAGGATTTATAGGCCCGTTAACTGATTCCTTTTAATCCACGATGGATGTAGGGTTTTATATCTTTTAATTGTCGGTCATAATAAATAAAAAAAATATATCAGTCGACAATTAGCTGGTAACCACTCCATTCCCAACTCAACATGTATCTATTAAAAGATTTCGGCTATGTTTGTATCCGATAAAAACACAGGAGACGTTTAATTGGAGTAGCAGACTGGGTTTTCAATTCATCATCGTTATCATCACAGGTTCATCATTATCATCAGGTACATCACCGAAAACATCTTCATTTATCGTTATCTTTACCCTTTATTAATTAGCTCGTCATTTTGGCCCAACAATGGGAAGTGGGCTTCGGCAGAAGTAAACAAGAAGCTGTTGTAGCAGCCCAAAAGGAAAACTTACGATGGTCCATTAACAAAAGAATAGGTTTACGACCCAATGTACATTTAATTAATTAGCCAACAACTATCTCAGTTTAGGAGTCTTTAATAGACATTTGTTTGAGCAGGAAATATAGGAAAAGGCAAAGTGGCAGACAATCGCTAATGGGATTAGGTGGTGGGATAGTCTGGAGGTAAACAAAATGATTTAGAGGATTGGACAGCAACATAAAGTATTCCATCTGCTTCGCATATAAAACCCAGCAGAAAAATACGCTTAATTGAGCTGTAAAGGCTAAACTCTCCCTCTTATCTAATAGCGAATATGGAGATATATAAATATATTTTTTTTCAAGTAGTAACAAAGAAGAACAGCTATAAAACTGCAGTCCATTCTACCCTTATTACATCAGAAACAATGGGGGTTTGTGAGGTTCATTCGTGGGAGAAAAGAAAAGAAAAAAAAATAATAAAGGAAAGTGATTCATGGTGATATATGAGTTGTTGGTGGTGTTTGGTCGTTCAAACAGAAAAATGAAAAGAAGAAAAATGATGAGGTTACAAGGTGGATGCGATGGAGAGTTGTGGTGTTCGACAAAGTGGTGAATATTTTGGTGATCGTGATTGTATAAAGGTGGAGAATAGTGATAAGTTTAACCGGTGATGGTTAGATTCACGGGAATGGTTTGGGTTCGTGTGTTGTGGGTTCAATTGGTTACATGTGATGCTCACGATGGTACATGGTTATGATTAACCCGAAGGTGGTGGTGTATGTTCTTGGACAAGAAGGGATCGAAGGGAGAGAAAAAAAAAGAGTGAGAGAGGGATTAAGATGGTGGTAATGGTGATGATGAGGAATTGAACGATTTTTATTCATCAACAGGATTAACTCGATTGTTATATAGCGAAGATTTAGTTAGACATTAAATCACGGGTCAATAGGAAAAAGCAGAAAAAAATAAAATAAATAATAAAAAAAAGTTGAATGTGATAGGGATAGCTAACAGTTTATATCGGATTGCTCTTCTAATATTCGATTTCAATGGGTTTAATAAAGGAAGCAGATTTCATACTAATCTCATTGTTTTATAATTTATTAAATATATTAATACTAGTAATTAACAAATGTGTTATTAATTATAGCAATTATATTAATAATAATAATAAATAATATAAATACTAATAATCCTAAAACTTTTCATAATTATATTATTATTGATAATAATAATAGGTTATATTAATTTTTTTTATTTATAATAATATTAATAATAATCTTGATAAAGATAATAATAATAATACATAATCATTATTAGTAACTAAAGTTGTAATTTTACTACTAATTACAATATGAATAATGATAACAACAATACTAATGATATTAATAATAATAGTAATTATATATCAAACCAATTATATAAATGTTCATAATTTTTACAAAATATTAATAATAACCGTGTTATTAATATTAAATACATATCCTAATAATAATAGTGGAAATAATATTGCTAGTAAAGATAACAAATTAAATGCATTAAATTTCATATCTATATATTATTTATAATAGTATAACTAATTATTTACACATTTTATATATATTACCAAATAATTATAATTAATAATAAGAATCACATATATCTTAATTCATTTAGATAATATGTAATTATTCTGTTTATTTTACATTTTTTTTATTAGTTAAAGTGTATCTATTTTATTTATTTAAAATATTTACACACACACACACACATATATATATATATATATATATATATATATATATATATATATATATATATATATATATATATATATATATATATATATATATATATATATATATATATATATATATATATATATATTTATACAAAGTTGTTCGTGAATCATCAGACATGGTCAAAGGGTAACAGAATTCATGAATATAAATTTCAAGGTTTTCGAGACTCAATATTACAGATTTTGCTTATCGTGTCGGAAACATATAAAGTTTAAGGTTTAAATTTGGTCGAAAATTTCCGGGTCGTTACAAATCACGTTGGCCTGACGTCATTATATTATACTAACTCATGCTTCAATTCCCAACACTTCTCCACAATTCATTCATAATGTATACTTAGATTTTACAGAAGTTTCCAATATAATGGAATACATAAAACACGAAGAGGTAGATAATTTCGGACAAGAATATTTATGTAAATATCCTCAGAAATATCGAAGATATCTGTGATGATAGTTTGGAATTTCTGAGTTCGAAAGTTGATAAGGAAAAATTTTCCGCAAGATTTTAACGTGGGTACGGAGCAAGATATTTTCTAAAGATTTTGGTGGATCCAGAATTACCTGGATTCTTTTGAAAATAGGGTTTGGTCCTTGTATTTGTCCTTGGTCTCCTTCATGGTGTGCTCAATCCAATTTTCAGTACCAAATTTTCTATCGAGCGTTCCTAACACTTCCTTCTTTATCATCAACTTTTGACCATTAAGACCATCTATAACATGCTGCTTCGTCAGCATTTTCAAATTTAACGGATCTAGGTCATCGGTTATCAAACCGAGGTGTTTGCAGGAGAATTGTGTTTTTAGATGATTAAACGCTGATGGTAATATGGTGGAATATGAAAGGTTCCCCGGTAACAATAAAAGAGCACGTATATATATCAAGGTTATAATAAGGTTGTTTTGAGTGAAAAGTCTTGTTGGAGCTGTGACAAAATTGGCTATTTTAGAGAGTGATGGTAAAGTTATTTTCGATAATATCAATGCCAAAGGAGCTAGCACAGATTCGTGTTTATCGTTTACTCAGGTTTCGAGGGTTTTTAGATGCATAGCTATATGCATCGATCTTTTCTTCCGTAGATGAAGTGCGGTGGGTTCATCCTCTCGATTGAGATGTTTTCAAGAATTATGAAAGGTTTGAACGCAGATTGTAATCGCCAAGATACAAATGAAGTTTAAAATGAAATCAAGTGGCAAACTTGAAGAAATGTTTAGTTTCATATGTTATAATCAATATTTTAATTCATTTTAATTGTCGAATATTATTAGTCCACAGTCGATAGTCCACAGTTAACAGTCCAATAATTCATGTATAGTTTAATATATAATATTCGAATTAATTAATACGTTTCGTGACCCGTATACGTCTCAGACTCGATCACAACTCAAACTATATATATTATTGTATAATCAACCTCAACCCTGTATAGCTAACTCCCGCATTACTGCATATAGAGTGTCTATGGTTATTCCAAATAATATATATAGATGCGTCGATATGATATGTTAAAACCTTGTATACGTGTCCCGATATTTAAAGTGCGTAAAATAAATAACAGAAATTAAATGACGATAAATAAAATTGCGAGAATGTAAATTGCGATAATTAAATTGCGATAAATAAAATGTAATCAGTTAGCTGGGAACAGTTAGCTGGAACAGTTAGCGTGGATTCTTAACAATATTTCAATTAGTTAATTCGTTTGTTTCTAACAAATTTTATTTTTGTCCAATGTTTTCTTCATTATGCCACTCGTTGGATTCTGATAGGTCAAAATCCAAATATGAAATTGAATGAAAATGAAAATAGTTGTTCTTTGGTGAACGGATACGTATATGTGCGGACTTGAGCAGTATTGTTAATGACTGCTGAATCAGAACTGAAGAGTGTACAGTGTAACTTATTAATGTGAAATCTAAATATTTCTCGGGTATTACCTACCCGTTAATATATTTTCACGATTAACAGTTTGTACAAAAGAATTTTTAATTACAATCTTTATGAAAATATACTTACATATATATTTTCTTCAGATGTATTCATGGATTTAATGAGTTAATAAGATATTAAACTCATTTGATTTATCGTTAGTACTAGATTACATAATCTCTAAAACTTTAGAAATTACATAATCGCCATGTCGAGCGAAGATAATCGATGTAGAACGAAGATAAAGTAGATAGAACGATACGTAGAACGATGATTATGCTCGAGGTACAAAATGAGATGTTGAGGCATGTGATGTTGAAACTTGGGTTGTTGGTGGTACTGGTGTTGATGTTGGTAGTACTGTTGGTGCCGGTGATGTTGCTGGAGCTGTTAAGTTTTGCACCATATTCTCCAAAGCCACTACTCGAGCACGAAGTTCGTTGACTTCTTCTATTATTCCGGGATGATTGTCGGTCGGAACGAGCGGATGAATAAGGTTTAGAATTATAGAGATTATATAATCGTTGCGAGCTATTCTAGAAATGAGGGTGAAAAAATGGTGTTTCGGATAGGTTCGTTGGTAAGTGCTTCAGGTTCTTCGCCGAGAGGGCAATTTGGTTGGTGGAAAGGATCGCCGTCTTCGTGTCTCCATTGATTAAGTCGACTACGAACCCATCAGATGAATTGGGGATGGCTAATTGATTGATTCATTCTGGTGACACCGCTTTCGGAGCTTAGGTGAAACTCCATATCAGAATAGTTGTCAGAATCCGAGAAATTCGAACTGGTTGAGGGATTCATCTCGTACGATCAGATGAAGGATTTTCGATAAGAAATAGATTATAAGATGTAGATTTGTACCCTACAATACATAATTTACATATGCATATATAATACTAAAATCCCATAAGTTACGGAGGAATCTACGGAAATATGTTAAGCAAAGTTACAGTAACAGATATGCTAAGATATGAATTAGCAGATACGCTAAGATATGAATTTTGTCTATACACTATTCATGCAATCCAGGCAGTAAGATATATCTAGATTAAGAATGATAAGCAAGTGATTCCCTAAGAATGATAAGCAGGAAATTTTCGACACGAAATGATAAGCAAAACTCTTGACATGCAGACACGGTCGAAGTCCAGACTCACTAATGCATCCTAACAACTATCAGTTAGACACACCAATGCTAGACTTGGTTCGTTAAGACCATCGCTCTAATACCAACTGAATGGACCCGTCCTAATACACCTGGACGAAGTCATCAACATTTGGTTCCATTGCGAGGTACTGACCTAAATATGTCATGTACGACTCCAAGTAATATCTTTAAAATGAGCAAATGCACAGCGGAAGATTTCTTTCATACCTGAGAATAAACATACTTAAAAGTGTCAACCAAAAGTTTGGTGAGTTCATAGGTTTATCATAATAATCATTTCAATATATTAATAGACCACAAGATTTCCGTTTATAAATATATGTACACTCGCAAGTGCATAAAAGTATTCTGTAAGTTGTAGGCACCCGGTAACAAGCCTTAACGTTCATGTTTTACCCTCTGAAGTACACCAGATCAGGTGTGTTTAAAATAACCTCGAAGTACTAAAGCATCCCATAGTCAGGATGGGGTTTGTCAGGCCCAATAGATCTATCTTTAGGATTCGCGCCTACCGTACATAGACAAGTAGTTTAATGTTACCAAGCTAAGGGTATATTTCTGGTTTAAACCCACATAGAATTAGTTTTAGTACTTGTGCCTATTTCGTAAAACATTTATAAAACAGCGCATGTATTCTCAGCCCAAAAATATATATTGTAAAAGCAATTAAAAAGGGAGCAAATGAACTCACCTAATGTATTTTGTAGTAAAAGACATTTAACAATGCAGGGTTGGCCTCGGATTTACGAACCTATATCAAGTATATATATTAACACATATAATGGGATTCACAGCATTTCATTTCTTAATATATATATATATATATATATATATATATATATATATATATATATATATATATATATATATATTATTTATATATTTGTAATTATATAGAATCTATTCTAAATTTCATTTAAAAATATATACCTTATTTATATACAAATTTCTTATGTTATATCTGTTTATTTTGTGTATATATCTAAAATAATCAATATCTTTACATTTAGTTATATTGATATATCTATATATATTTAATTAGTATTAGGTTTAGAATTTAATAGTTTATTATATGTAAGTATTTAAAAAAAACAAATTATATATATATATATATTTTATATAGTTATATGGAATATTAATATAATTCTATTATATGTAATAAGTATTTTAATGTACAAAATATTTATTTGTTAAAATGATAGTCTTGAAAATAATAATTTACTACTAATAATAATAATAACCTAAATGAAGTTTTAATAAATATAATAACTTTAATAATAATGTTAATTTTTAATAAAAAGATAGTTTTAATAAAAAAAATGAAAATTTTGATAATTTAATTAAAATGATACTTTTATTAATAATAGTACTTTTTAAATAAAAATAATAATAAGTTTAATAATAATGATAATAATAATACTAATACTTAATAATAACAATAATAATCATAATAATAATAATAATAATAATAATGATAATAGTAGGAATAAAAATAAATAATAATAATAATAAAAGAAAATACTACCTCAAAGTAAAGGCCTAAAAAATAATGCCTCTTCCCAGGAATCGAACCCAAGACCCCTCGTTTCACAACTTCTTTCCCAAACCAATGAGCCATTCGTTTATTAGTGAATTAACTAGTAAGTTAAGTTTATTTAACCCGATAACGAATCTGTTTCCATTTTCTTCTTCTTTTTAGAAAATTCAATCGTCTTCTTCATCCCATCAACTGCATCTTTCTCGAACATAATCAATATTTAACTCGCTATCATCATCATGTATGTTTATAACCTCTATCACCATCGTGAATTATCATATATCATCATAGTCGTAAATTTATTCAAATGAGGGAATAAGAAACGAAAACGTGGTTATATCAGGAAATACCACGACCAAGTTTTAGATTTTTGAGGTGAGAACTGAACAGGAAGTCCACATCGTAAATGGGAAAAATGAATTGGGTAATTCAATATTGGTCCTTCATATACTAATAACAAGGATATTCGACAGTTTTTAATGAAGTAGCCCGTTGCACTTAAATAAAAATTTGGCCCAATAATAAACTAATGGTAATATGTGAAACATGAAAATGACGGCTAAAGAGTGGAGTGGGGATAAATTAAAAAAAAAAACGTAACAAAAGCTTTGCAAGTTGCAGCAAACTTTGTTTCTTTTCCTTATTATTTTATTTATTTATTCTTTTTTTTATAGCCGAAATATAAAAAAAAATTTGGTTCTTGATAATTGGCAATGGAACGGTAGTTGTATGATATTCTTGGGTTTGATTATTGATCGACATAAACAAAAGCATAGTAGTGGTAGTGCAAGAGTGTGGTGGTTGTTTACAGCAAGAAAAACAGAAAAAGTAAAGAATTGTGGAAGTGAAGGTGGAGGTCTAGTAGCGGTGGTGAAGGCTACATAAAGAAAAAAATATATATATACTCGTAATGAAGATGGTGGGTTTCGATGGTTGATGATTGAAGGGTGATTCAAAGGTGATGAAGGAGGTGGTTGTAGGATGGAAAGGTGTTGATGGAGAGTGGTAACGGGTGGTGATCGAGTGGTTTCCCAAGGGTGGCCGGATGTGGTGTAGTGAGGGTGGTGGTCATACCATGGTGGTCAAGGTTGGTTTCGGTTGATCGATCATGTCTACATATATGTATATATATATATATATATATATATATGCATATGAATATATATAAAGACAATAGATAGATGTAGATATTTTATTATAATTATAAAGGAAATCACAAGGAAACAGTAAGAGATACAGTAATAAATAGTTCAGCAGCCGTAGGTTTGTCCTATTAGGAGGTGTTATATCGTGTCCATTGCTAAACAGTTAAGATATAAAAGTGTTCCTAAAAATCCCAAATTTTTAGATTAAATATATTTAATTATTTCACTCATTACCTGTTTGAAACCTGATGAAAAAGGTTCGAAAATTATTTATTTTCTGTTCCGATTTATATGTACGGAATACAAATATTTAAACTTAAAAAGGTAAAAATATTTTTATCAAACCTAAAATCTTCGAAATCAATTTACTGTTCAACTTTTATTTTAAATCTTCATAAACTTGTACTAGATCTATATTAAAACCAACGAAGCGTCAAACGAGTGTCACTGACGTTTACTAATTAGGCTCGAAATCATTCATTTTCCTTTTACTCTCTCTACATATATAATCAGTTTTAAATAACAAGTTTTATCACATAAATATATATTATATATTTTTAAACAAATAGATTTAATATTATTTTATATATTTCCAAGTAGTATTTATATACACATTTATATACACACACATATATATGTATCTATTTACAAATAGTTGTTCGTGAATCGTCGAGAACAGTCGAAGGTCAATTGAATATATGAAACAGTTCAAAATTTTTGAGACTCAACCTAACAGACTTTGCTTATCGTGTTGAAATTACACTATCGTATCGAGAGTTTGGTTTAAAATTAGTCGAAATTTTCCAGGTCGTTACACCAACGGCGTCAATGGAAAACTTAATTTAGCACAAAAATCTCTACTCATATAGCTTCTATCCGCATCCGAATCAAATAAAACGTAAGCAGATTTATTGTCAATAAGAAACGTACCCATAACAAGCTCCGGGTCTTCCTATGCCTCTGCCGCATTAATATTGAAAACTCTTTCGCGGCGTTGTCCATTCATGTTCTCCTGGTTCGGGCAATTTCTAATAATGTGGCCCGGTTTTCCACATTTATAACAAACTACATTGGCATAACTTGCTCCGACACTACTTGCTCCGCCATTACTCGTTCCGACACCATTTGTTCCTTTCGTTCTATTAACCCCTGGTCCGTAGACCTCACACTTCGCCGCGCTATGACCATTTCTTTTACACTTGTTGCAAAATTTGGTGCAGAACCCCGACTGATACTTTTCACACCTTTGGCATAGCTGCTTCTGATTGTTGTTGTTGGTGCGCTTGTTATTGTTGTTGGGATGATTGTTGTAGTTGCTGTTGTTGTTGTTGTTGTTGTTGTTGTTGTTGTTGTTGTTGTTGTTGTTGTTGTTGTTGGGCCGTTTGTTGTAGTTGCGATTGATGTTGCGATTGTTGGGATAATTGTTGCGATTATTGTTGTAATTGTTGTTGTTGTATTGGTGATTCTTATCAATGTTTTCCTCTAACTTTCTTTTGACTTGCTTCACATTGGCCTCTTCAGCCGTCTGTTCTTTAATTCTTTCCTCAATCTGGTTCACTAGTTTGTGAGCCATTCTACATGCAGGTTGTATGGAGGCGGGCTCGTGTGAACTTATATCTTCTTAGATTCTTTTCGGTAATCCTTTCACAAACGCGTCGATCTTCTCTTCCTCATCTTCGAACGCTCCTGGACACAATAGGGACAATTCTGTGAATCGTCTTTCATACGTGGTAATATCAAATCCTTGGGTTCGTAACCCTCTAAGTTCTGTCTTGAGCTTATTGACCTCGGTTCTGGGGCGGTATTTCTCGTTCATCAAGTGCTTGAATGCTGACCACGGTAGTGCTTACGCATCGTCTTGTCCCACTTGCTCTAGATAGGTATTCCACCATGTTAACGCAGAACCTGTGAAGGTATGCGTAGCGTACTTCACTTTGTCCTCTTCAGTACACTTACTTATGGCAAACACCGATTCGACCTTCTCGGTCCACCGTTTCAATCCGATCGGTCCTTCAGTTCCATCAAATTCCAAAGGTTTACAGGCAGTGAATTCTTTGTAGGTGCATCCTACACGATTTCCTGTACTGCTAGATCCAAGGTTATTGTTGGTATGTAGCGCAGCCTGTAATGCGGCTATGTTTGAAGCTAGAAAAGTACGGAATTCCTCTTCATTCATATTCATGGTGTGTCGAGTAGTCGGTGCCATTTCCTTCAAAATAGTCAAATGGAACAAGTTAATCATACAGAATATTAAGAGTAGTTAATAGTATTTCGTAGCATAATATGAACTCATTTATAAAAGCTTTTTCTTCATATTAGCGTTTTATAAGTTTAAATTCGGGTAGTACCTACCCGTTAAGTTCATACTTAGTAGCTAATATACAATTCAACTACTGCAATTCTATATGAAAAACTGATTATAATAATATTTCGCGTTCAAACTTTTATACAATATTTTACAAACTTACAATACCGCTTATTTTACATAAAGCATGAAATATAGCACACAATAACTTTGATACAAGATAGTTGTGAAGATAATTCTAGCTAGTACACAAGTCGTTCAGCAAAGGCAATAAAGACACGTAATTCATACGTCCAGAAACAAGTCATGCATTCTGGTTTTACTAGGACTACTTCCCATCCTTGGTCTTGTGGAACATAACCGTTATGGCCATTGATAAGACAGCGTATTGTAACGTCGTCAAAGGGACGAGGGTAACGTAATGACCAACAGTCTCATAATAACCTAAAAACCTCATTTCTTACCCCAATTACCGACTCCGTCACTTGTGGGAACGTTTTGTTTAATAGTTGTAGCCCGATGTTCTTTTTCTCTCTTTGGTGAGAAGCGAACATTACTAACCCGTAAGCATAGCATGCTTCTTTATGTTGCATGTTAGCCACTTTTTCTAAATAATGAAGTCCTATATTCGGATACATTGAGTCAAAATAATTTCTTAATCCGTTGCGTAAAATAGCATTTGGGTTCCCCGCAATATATACGTCAAAGTAAACACATCGTAACTTATGGGTTTCTCAATGTGATATCCCCCATCTTTCAAACGAAAGTCTCTTATAAACCAAGACATTCTTGGAACGTTCTTCGAATGTCTTACAAACTGATTTCGCCGTAAATAGTTGTGCCGAAAAATTCTGACCGACTCTAGACAAGATTTCATCAATCATGTCTCCGGGTAGGTCTCTTAAAATATTGGGTTGTCTATCCATTTTGTGTTTTTATACTGTAAAATAGACAAGAGTTAGATTCATAAAAAAAAAATACTTATTAATACAAGCAATTTTTACATATATCATAAAGCATAAGCACACTATATTACATATATTACACCTCACGAATACAACTATCTTATTCCAACTCGCTCGTTTCTTCTTCTTCGGTTTTGGTTCGTTTTGCAAAGTTTTTAGGGATATATGATCTTCCCCTAATACTAGCTGTCGTTTTCCACAACGGTTTAGAAAAACCTGGTGGTTTAGAGATTCCCGGGTCATTGTTACAACTTAAGGACTTCGGGGGTTGACGATATATATAAAGTTCATCGGGGTTGGAATTAGATTTCTCTATTTTTGTGCCCTTTCCCTTATTATTTTCTTTTGCCTTTTTAAATTCAGTTGGGGTAATTTCTTATAACATCATCGGAATTCTCGTCGAAATCCGATTCATCGGAGAATCGGTAATCCTCCCAATATTTTGCTTCCTTGGCGGAAACACCATTGACCATAATTAACCTTGGTCGGTTGGTTGAGGATTTTCTTTTACTTAACCGTTTTATTATTTCCCCCACCGGTTCTATTTCTTCTTCCGGTTCCTCCTCCTCCGGTTCCTCCTCTTCCGGTTCTGATTCTTCTTCCGGTTCTGATTCTTCTTCCAGTTCCTCTTCGGGAACTTGTGAATCAGTCCAATATATATTCGACTCTTCGTTATTATTAGGTGAGTCAATGGGACTTTTTCTAGAGGTAGACATCTATCACATAATATCAAACACGTTAAGAGATTAATATATCACATAATATTCACATGTTAAAAATATATAGTTTCCAACAAAAATGTTAAGCAATCATTTTTAAAGAACACACGGTCGAAGTCCAGACTCACTAATGCATCCTAACAAACTCGATAAGACACACTAATGCAAATTTTCTGGTTCTCTAAGACCAACGCTTGGATACCAACTGAAATGTCCCATTCTTATTGATTAAAAACGTTTCATATTAATTGATTTCGTTGCGAGGTTTTGACCTCTATATGAGACGTTTTTCAAAGACTGCATTCATTTTAAAACAAACCATAACCTTTATTTTATCGATAAAGGTTTAAAAGCATTATGTAGATTATCAAATAATGATAATCTAAAATATACCGTTTACACACGACCATTGCATAATGGTTTACAATACAAATATGTTACAACGAAATAAGTTTCTTGAATGCAATTTTTACACAATATCATACAAGCATGGACTCCAAATCTTGTCCTTATTTTAGTATGCAACAGCGGAAGCTCTTAATAATCACCTGAGAATAAACATGCTTTAAACGTCAACAAAAATGTTGGTGAGTTATAGGTTTAACCTATATATATCAAATCGTAACAATAGACCACAAGATTTCATGTTTCAATATACATCCCATACATAGAGATAAAAATCATTCATATGGTGAACACCTGGTAACCGACATTAACAAGATGCATATATAAGAATATCTCCATCATTCCGGGACACCCTTCGGATATGATATAAATTTCGAAGTACTAAAGCATCCGGTACTTTGGATGGGGTTTGTTAGGCCCAATAGATCTATCTTTAGGATTCGCGTCAATTAGGGTGTCTGTTCCCTAATTCTTAGATTACCAGACTTAATAAAAAGGGGCATATTCGATTTCGATAATTCAACCATAGAATGTAGTTTCACGTACTTGTGTCTATTTTGTAAATCATTTATAAAACCTGCATGTATTCTCTTCCCAAAAATATTAGATTTTAAAAGTGGGACTATAACTCACTTTCACATATTTTTTACTTCGTCGGGAAGTAAGACTTGGCCACTGGTCGATTCACGAACCTATAACGAATATGTACATATATATCAAAGTATGTTCAAAATATATTTACAACACTTTTAATACAATTTGATGTTTTAAGTTTATTAAGTCAGCTGTCCTCGTTAGTAACCTACAACTAGTTGTCCACAGTTAGATGTACAGAAATAAATCGATATATATTATCTTGAATCAATCCACGACCCAGTGTATACATATTTCAGTATTGATCACAACTCAAACTATATATATTTTGGAATCAACCTCAACCCTGTATAGCTAACTCCAACATTCACATATAGAGTGTCTATGGTTGTTCCGAAATATATATAGATGTGTCGACATGATAGGTCGAAAAATTGTATACGTGTCTATGGTATCTCAAGATTACATAATATACAATACAAGTTGATTAAGTTATGGTTGGAATAGATTTGTTACCAATTTTCACGTAGCTAAAATGAGAAAAATTATCCAAACTTGTTTTACCCATAACTTCTTCATTTTAAATCCGTTTTGAGTGAATCAAATTGCTATGGTTTCATATTGAACTCTATTTTATGAATCTAAACAGAAAAAGTATAGGTTTATAGTCGGAAAAATAAGTTACAAGTCATTTTTGTAAAGGTAGTCATTTCAGTCGAAAGAACGACGTCTAGATAACCATTTTAGAAAACATACTTCCACTTTGAGTTTAACCATGATTTTTGGATATAGTTTCATGTTCATAATAAAAATCATTTTCCCAGAAGAACAACTTTTAAATCAAAGTTTATCATAGTTTTTAATTAACTAACCCAAAACAGCCCGCGGTGTTACTACGACGGCGTAAATCCGGTTTTACGGTGTTTTTCGTGTTTCCAGGTTTTAAATCATTAACTTAGAATATCATATAGATATAGAACATGTGTTTAGTTGATTTTAAAAGTCAAGTTAGAAGGATTAACTTTTATTTGCGAACAAGTTTAGAATTAACTAAACTATGTTCTAGTGATTACAAGTTTAAACCTTCGAATAAGATAGCTTTATATGTATGAATCGAATGATGTTATGAACATCATTACTACCTCAAGTTTTCTGGATAAAGCTACTAGAAATGAGAAAAATGGATCTAGCTTTAAAGGATCCTTGGATGGCTTGAAAGTTCTTGAAGCAGAATCATGACACGAAAACAAGTTCAAGTAAGATCATCACTTGAAATAAGATTGTTATAGTTATAGAAATTAAACCAAAGTTTGAATATGATTAATACCTTGTATTAGAATGATAACCTACTGTAAGAAACAAATATTTCTTGAGGTTGGATGATCACCTTACAAGATTGGAAGTGAGCTAGCAAACTTGAAAATATTCTTGATTTTATGTAACTAGAACTTGTAGAATTTATGAAGAACACATAGAACTTGAAGATAGAACTTGAGAGAGATCAATTAGATGAAGAAAATTGAAGAATGAAAGTGTTTGTAGGTGTTTTTGGTCGTTGGTGTATGGATTAGATATAAAGGATATGTAATTTTGTTTTCATGTAAATAAGTCATGAATGATTACTCATATTTTTGTAATTTTATGAGATATTTCATGCTAGTTGCCAAATGATGGTTCCCACATGTGTTAGGTGACTCACATGGGCTACTAAGAGCTGATCATTGGAGTGTATATACCAATAGTACATACATCTAAAAGCTGTGTATTGTACGAGTACGAATACGGGTGCATACGAGTAAAATTGTTGATGAAACTGAACGAGGATGTAATTGTAAGCATTTTTGTTAAGTGGAAGTATTTTGATAAGTGTCTTGAAGTCTTTCAAAAGTGTATGAATACATATTAAAACACTACATGTATATACATTTTAACTGAGTCGTTAAGTCATCGTTAGTCGTTACATGTAAGTGTTGTTTTGAAACCTTTAGGTTAACGATCTTATTAAATGTTGTTAACCCAATGTTTATAATATCAAATGAGATTTTAAATTATTATATTATCATGATATTATGATGTACGAATATCTCTTAATATGATATATATACATTAAATGTCGTTACAACGATAATCGTTACATATATGTCTCGTTTCAAAATCATTAAGTTAGTAGTCTTGTTTTTACATATGTAGTTCATTATTAATATACTTAATGATATGTTTACTTATTATAATATCATGTTAAATATATATATAACCATATATGTGTCATCATATAGTTTTTACAAGTTTTAACGTTCGTGAATCACCGGTCAACTTGGGTGGTCAATTGTCTATATGAAACCTATTTCAATTAATCAAGTCTTAACAAGTTTGATTGCTTAACATGTTGGAAACATTTAATCATGTAAATATCAATTTCATTTAATATATAAAAACATGGAAAAGTTCGGGTCACTACAGATAAGGTATAAGATATGCATGTCCTTGGAAAGCTAGCGAAAAATTAAGAACTTTTCCTTTAGATATCGAATGGTTTCGATGAACGGATTAGAAGTTATAATCAATTGAATTTTTGATATTTTTATTAAAAATGATTATTATTATCGTCGTTTTTATCGTCGTTCTAGTTTTATCTTATTATTATGATTATTATTATATTTATCAATAAAAGGGATTTATCATTAAAAATTGTTATTTTTTCTATTATTACTATAGTTATTATCGTTAAAGTTATAATTAGTATTATTATTATTATCCAATTATTATTATTATTATTATTATTATTATTATTATTATTATTATTATTATTATTATTATTATTATTATTATTATTAGTATTATTATTATTATTATCATTATTAATATATATATCATTATTTAAAAATGGTTATTGTTATTGTTATTATTATTATTACTATATTATCATTAAGATAATTATTAGTATTATCGTTAATAATGTTATAGTAACTATCATTATTAATATTAGTGTAATTAAAACAAATATTTGTAACACCTAATTATTTTGATTACTATTTTTATCATTATTATGAACACGATATAAAAGACGATTAAAAGCTATTAAACGAAACGATTAGGAAATAATGAGTAAGAGTATCATGATGAAATTAAAATATTATAAGATATTGATTTAGATAAAATTATCGTTCTTATTATATTTATCGTTATTATTATTATTAAAAGTATCGTTAGTATTAAAACTATCATTTTAACAAAAATTATCATTTTAATAGAAATGTCATTGTTACTATAAAATATCATTATTATTATTATTTTAAATAGAATTATTATTTTAAAGATAATATTAAAAATTATCGTAAATATTAAAGTTATCATAATTAGAATTATCGTTTTATCATAATGTCATCTTAGTAATTATAAATATTGATATTTTTATAATAATAATTATTATTACAAAATAATACAACTTTTACTTACTATCATTATAGATATTATTTTATCAAATAAATATGTGATACAAACATATTTTACTACGTGTAATAACTTACTTTAATAATACCTATCATATTATCTTTATGATATTAAATGAACCCTATAAATTTTATTACTTCATATATATAAAAGTATATTTTATTATATAAATTTAATATAAAATTTTATTTATTAATAAATAAATTATATTATTTACTCTAATAAATGTTTTAAAAATATTTAAAAATATAAAACGACGATATTTAAACTATATATTAATCATGTATAGATTTTTGGAAATTATTTTGAGTCAAATTTACTTTTGTTGACTTTTGCATATTAGTCTCGAGCATTAGGATTGTGGTACACTATGACTTGACCTAATTTGTTACACAAATATTGACCAACACATAAATATATATAATTAATTTAGGTTCGTGAATCCAAGGCCAACCTTGCACTTGTTCAATGACGTTATATGTATTTTTACTACGAAATACAGTATGGTGAGTTTCATTTGCCTTTTTACCCTTTATATTTTTGGGACTGAGAATACATGCGCTTTTATAAATGTTTGACGAAATAGACACAAGTAATTGAAACTACATTCTATGGTTGAATTATCGAAATCAAATATGCCCCTTTTTTATTAAAGTCTGGTAATCTAAGAATTAAGGAACAGACACCCTAATTGATGCGAATCCTAAAGATAGATCTATTGGGCCTAACAAACCCTATCCAAAGTACCGGATGCTTTAGTACTTCGAAATTTATATCATGTCCGAAGGAGGATCCCGGAATGATAGGGGATATTCTTATATGTATCTAGTTAATGTTGGTTACCAGTGTTCACCATATGAATGATTATTTTTGTCTCTATGCATGGGACGTATATTTATGAGAACTGGAAATGAAATTCTTGTGGTCTATTAAAATGATGGAAATAAATGATTATGATAAACAAATGAACTCACCAACCTTTTGGTTGACACTTTAAAGCATGTTTATTCTCAGGTGTTAAAGAAATATTCCGCTGTGCATTTGCTCATTTTAAAGATATTACTTGGAGTCTTTCATAGCATATTTCAAAGAACATTGCATTCGAGTCATTAAGTTCATCAAAGATTATTATTAAATCAATTTATAGTTGGATAGTGGATATTATGAAATGGTATACATGCCTGTCAATTTTCGATGTAAAGAAAGTTTGTCTTTTAAAAACGAATGTATCATATAGAGGTCAAATACCTCGCAATGTAATCAACTATTGTGAATCGTTTATAATGTATATGAATGGGTCCTTTCAGTTGGTATCAGAGCGGTGGTCTTAGAGAACCAGGTCTACATTAGTGTGTCTAACTGATAAGTCGATAGGATGCATTAGTGAGTCAGGACTTCGACCGTGTCTGCATGTCAAAAGTTTTGCTTATCATTTTGTGTCGAAAATTAACTACTTATCATCCTCAGGAAATTACGTGCTTATCATTTTTAGTCTAACACACGTCTTGGTGCATTGATTGCATGAATAGTGTATAGACAAAAATTCATATCTTAGCATATCTGCTAAATCATATCTTATCGTATCTGTTACTTTAAACTTTGCCTGACATATCCCGCAAAGTCCTCCGTAATCTACGAAATCTTTTGATATATATATATATATATATATATATATATATATATATATATATATAGATATATATATATATATATATATATATATATATATATATATATATATATATATATATATATATATTCTATGTAATTAGAATACCATCCGTTAGCCAAAATCATTTCATATCGAAAAAAAATCCTTTATCCAATCGTACGAAATGGAATTCATCATCAGTTCAAGTCACTCAGATTCCAAAATGGAATCTCATTCAAGCTCCGAAAGCAGTGTGACCGGAATAGGTCAACCAATCAGTCATCACCTATTCTGGATTAATTGGGGACGGGTTCGTAGCCTCCTCAATCATTGGAGACAAGAAGAAGGTGATTCCTTCCATCCACCACATTGCCCTCTTGACGAAGAACCTGAAGCACTTACCGGCGAACCTGTCCGAAACACCATTTTCTCGCTCATTTCCAGAGTATCTCGTCATGATTATATATTACATCAAATTTTAGATTTTATTTATCTACTCGTCCGAACCGACAACCACCCTGGTGTAATAGAAGAAGTCAACGAGCTTCGCGCTCGGGTAGTGGCTTTGGAGAATATGGTGCAGAGATTACAAACACCAGCAGCAGCATCAGCAGCATAACCAGTACCACCATCATCAACGCCAACAGTACCATTACCACCTCCAACCACAACCACGTCGTAAACCTCAACTTCACAATCTGTCCCACGAGCATCAACGTCATACGCACCATAGATACCAAGGAGTACCAACAACAATAACTGACGAAGTATTAATTCATAACTTCATTGGAGAAACATTCCGCGACGATTATGTAATCTCTAAAGTCTTAGAGATTATCTAATCTAGCCCTAACCATAAATCAGTTAAGCAAACCAAAATGATAGAAGGAAGAGTAGAAACCCTGACAAAAATGGTGTGTGATTAACGAGCTAAACTTGCTTTACCAACAGCATCAACAGTACCGTCAGCGTTACCAGCATCATCAGTACAGTCAACATCCAAATCAACAACACAGATAACATCACAAACTCCGTCAGTTCAAGAATCGCTGTGGACATCATTACGAATCAATAACGTGTATATTGTATCAACGAGTTATGAAGAATTAACTCATTCCCTCTGAAGAAATTATATGTATATTATATATATATATATATATATATATATATATATATATATATATATATATATATATATATATATATATATATATATATATATATATATATATATATATATATATATATATATATATATATATATATATATATATATTGAAATAAATCTTTCCGTGCTAAGCTATTGTGTGTGAATCTTAACTACTCGGTTAATTCATATTACAAATATGCAATAATGTACGTCCTTCGGCCGCAACTTAACCAGCGTTAACTACAATCTCTATCGCAATTCAACAAATTCCAATTCATAATAAATCAAGTATATATTTGATTTTACACTTTCATCATCGATGTACCCGAAAATTTTCAGATAACATCATTCGTACTTTGCGAAATTCACAAGAATTCTACGAACTGAACATCATACATCAACAAATAACGAAGTATTGATTCATAATTTCAATGTCATTAAAGAAATACTGCGTAAAAGTTATGTACTTTTTAAAGCCTTTAGGGATTATTCAATTCTAGTTTCAACCGTAAATCAAATGAGTTTAATTTAACATTAACTCATTAAATCTATGTTACATCTGAAGAAAATATACATATATATATTTTCATAAAGACTGTAATAAAATTCTTTTGTACAAAATATTAATTGTGAATTTTTTTTAACGGGTAGGTAATACCCGAGAGATATATAAATTCACAATTAATATGTTACATTCTTCGAATCTGATTCAGCAAATCATCCATTATACTCCCTACTTTCACAACAATATACATTCTTTTATAGAAATCAAAACAACCATACTCATTCAAAATTTAATTACATATTTTGATTTTGAAATCTCAAAATTCAACTTGAGATATGACCAAAATCATCACTCTTAGATCCTTTGATGTGCAGCGGGGTGTATACGAAATAGCTTATATTTTTACAAGGAAATACTATTAAATACGATACAATTTTACACAAGATATTTATTTATTTATAGAATGGATATACTTAAACCTTGCTACAACACTTATAGGCAGTGTACCTAATCGTACAGTAGTGTAGTTTTTAGTAAGTCCGGTTCGTTCCACAGGGAAAATCTTTAAATAAAGCTTAACGCTATATTAGTTTACTTTTATAAAAATACAAATATATATATATATAAGTAATATTATTATTATAAAGGGGGGTTTTTACCGTTTAATGACTGGTTTGTCGATTTTAAAACTTTAGTCGCAGTTAAAACCAAATGTAAAATATTAAAAATGAATACAAGACTTAAATTAAAGCATAAAGTAAATAACGATAATGAAATTGCGAATAATAAAAGTGCGATAAAATAAACTTGCGATAATTAAAAAGTACGATAATTAAAAGTGCAATTAAATACAATAATAATAAAAATGCGATATTTAGAAGTGCAATTAAATATAAAATAAAGGAAATTAAATATGAAATAAAAGAATTATGCTTATTTAAACTTCCGTAATCATGATGTTTGACGTGTTGATTTTTGTTTTATGCCCATGGGTTAATTGTCCTTTGTCCTGGATTATTTAATATGTCCGTCTGGTTTTTGTCCATAACAGTCCATCAGTCATAAATATAAAATGCGAGTGTCCTCGTCAAATTATCCTTATACCCGAAGTTAAATATTCCAACTAATTGGGGACTTAAACTGTAACAAGATTTTAATACTTTATTTAATAATTACACCAGGATGTCGACTGAGTGTAACCCAAGGTTTTAATATTTTGTTATCAATTATACCAAGTGTCCTTGTACATAATTTCACCCCTGTTTTAATTATTCTAGTGGCTATTAATCCATTCCCGTGTCCGGTTAAATGAACGATTATTCGTACATATAAATACCCCGCCCATCGTGTCCGATTGAGTGTATATGGTAATTTATAGCGACGCCCAATTGTAAATCTTTATATTAACATTAACAAACTATCATTTAGTTAAACAAATATAAAGCCCATTAATAGCCCATAGTCTAATTTCCACAAGTGTCGTTCTTTTGTCCAAACCCCAATTATGGTACAAAGTCCAATTACCCACTTTTAGTAATTAGCCCAACATCATGATTACTTCGTTTTAAATAAGCATAATAATAACTTAGCTACGAGACATTAATGTAAAAAGGTTGAACATAACTTACAATGATTAAAAATAGCGTAGCGTTACACGGACAGAATTTCGACTTACACCCTTACAATATTCGCTAACATACCCTTATTATTAGAATTATAATTAAAATTAAAATTAAAATATAAATTATAAATATAAATATATCGTATGAATGAGGAGAAAAAAGATGATGATTTGCGATCAGAATTCGGTTGCTTTTATAGGAATTTTCGACTTTAGGGGCTCCGCGACTCGCGGCATTTTTGCCTTCAAACTCCGCGAGTCGCGGAGATTGAAATCACAGCTCACAACTTTGGAGTCTTTCTCTGCCGACGGTTTTTATTTATAAATATAATATATATATAATTAATATAATTAATTATATATTATATTATATTTATATACATAGTTAACTTGTAATTTTTAGTCCGTTGCGTCGAGCGTTGAGAGTTGACTCTAGTCCCGGTTCCGGATTTTCGAACGTCATTGCGTACAATTTAATATCTTGTACTTTGCGTTTTGAATCTTGTACTCTTGTAATTTCGAGACGTTTCTTATCAATAATTGGAACCTCTTTGATTGTCTTTTGTACTTTTGAGCTTTTTGGTCGTTTGCGTCTTCAATTCGTCGAATCTGTCTTTTGTCTTCACCTTTTATTATTTAAACGAATATCACTTGTAAATAGAACAATTTCAACTAAAAGCTTGTCTTTCTTGAGGAATAATGCTATGAAATATATGTTCGTTTTTAGCATTATCAAATATTCCCACACTTGAGCGTTGCTTGTCCTCAAGCAATATCGTCTTAAAATACTAGAATCACTTCTTTATTCTTCACACTTTGTACATCAGTGATTTTTATACGGTGGTATAAACAATGGTAGTAACGATATGGTTTACAGTCCCACATGACTATAAAAATTTAGATCCATTAAGGAAATTGGATCTTTATGAAAACATTTGATCTTTTGAAATCTAGTTTTTACCCTAGATAAGTTTTCCGGAATAACCCTTTACCGGTGTTTGCAAAATATTTTTGTGGGTTTGGTGGGTTTCAAATTTGAAAATTTTAGCTCAAAACTTATGGTTTTGTGTCACCCACTTGCTAACCTTGTATTTGGAAAGCAACACGTCCAGTTCACTTGTCCCGTATATTACCTTTCGGTAAACTACCGTCCGGTTGTAAAGGAAAGCGTTGAACAAGCAACTGTTAAGGCTATGTCCCCTGACATGCTTTTAATTATGGTCTATAACGTGTCAAACGCAATTACTATCCTTGGTAGGAGCAATAGTAAAGCTCACCCTTATGATTTTTCGGTCTGGCACAAGGTCCTGTCTTTGACCACTATGCAACCACCGTTCTTACGGTTGACACCCGATTTGGTTCAGGTGACCTAATGAATTCCAGGTGAATTCCTAGGATTTTACGTAAATGGTAATGAACGCATTGAAAATAGGGTTTTCAGAAAACAAATCGGTTTGTAATTTTGATCAAAATATTTTCTCGTTCAAGCTCAAGTTTAGATATCATTGAATTCCATGAGTTTGAATTCTCAATCTTTAAGGTCAATCTCTAGGATTGAGTAATATCAGTCTTAAAAGCTGATTTTTAATCTTTAAGGAGATTATCCTTTCTGGGGATCTTATTCATTAGTCTTGTCCAGCTAATTTGCATGGTGCCCCCCATTGTACGAGATAAATCCTTCTCATGGTTAGGATAAATCTGACCACTTGGCGACCCTGTTTAATGCTGAGGTCCGTGGATTTCCTGCTGATTTTAGTGATGATTTTTCTAGATTTTTCGTCAACCTACAGCTGGTCTGGACGACAACTTCATGACCTAAATCAAGAAGCGCGTGTCTTTTTCGGAAGACTTTACTTCCTTTTAATGATGGAATTGATTCATCGTGTAGATCCATCTCTTCTTTTCTTTTATCGGGTAAAACAGTTTAGTTTAGTCCAAAGCAAAAGTATTTTCAGTTATTTGTTACAGATATATGTGACATATGTTTAAGATAACTTGGTAAATTTTCCCACACTTGGCTTTTATTTTCCTTTTTATCGTCCTCTATTCCATTTTAAATGAATTTTAACATTTTAGTTTGTTTCTTAATTTATGTCCTTTCCGAGGTAACAATAATTTCGGTGTTAAAACCTAGTTTTATCGTTCATAAATATGTATAAACATGATTTTTAGTTCATTTAATTGAAAATTTTGAAAAATTTTACTAGAATTGGGTAGTCAGTATATAAGACCAGGGCTGTTCTTTATTATCAGAGAGCACTAGATTCTAATACAACTACTACTTTACTAGTATTTTTAATGGTAACCAAGTGTATAAAGTAAAAATTTTTAAAATCCGAAAGAATTTAACCCCTTCCCACACTTAAGATCTTGCAATGCCCTCATTTGCAAGAAATCAGTAACAATTTAAATTATTGAGGGTGATTTGTGTGAAAATGATTAAATTTTACCAAAGTTTCCAAATATATTGGCGTTTGTTTGCTGAATGATAAATGGTGCACATCATTTGTTCATTCCGTCTTGTTGTTATTTCACATATATTTTGCATCTTGTCGTCAAAATTAGTTGTTTTTGCTGAACTTAATGCCAGTCTTTGAAAATGCATTGTTTTACCCTGTTGTGTACATAAGATAAACTGCAAACATATATATACATATTTTTGAAGTTTGGTATATTACCCCACATTCAAAAATTATTAAAATCTAAGAATAAAAGTTAGATAATTATAAAAATGATTACAATATTAACAAAAGTATTAAACGTATCAATAATTACAAATTACAAAATAAATAAAACTAAGTATACTAGGGATGATACTGGTACCAATAGGGGTTCCAGGCATAACCATAGGTGCTATAGAATGCTTCGGCAGGGTCATACGTAGGATACGGTGGCTGCATCTCTATAGACCAGGGAGGGAAGATGGGTTTCGGTGTAGGAATATAGTTTCTACCTATATGTTGGCAATGAGCTATGATTTGGTTCTGATGAACTTGCCAATCTTCAAATGCTCTCTGTCTAGCATTTTCGTATTCCTGAGAAGCTATAAACCTTTGCATTTCTTGCATCTCATTCCCCCCTCCTACATTACCTTGCTGTTGCTTTCTCTCCACCTGTGGATGTCTACCATGGTATTGTACTGCGGCGTTATTTCGCCTCTTCAAAACTTTCGCACCATGGTATACATTTAAACCTATAGTATCGCGGGGTTCCGGTTCTTCTACTAATAATCCCCCCCGACTTATATCCACACCGAGATATTCACCAATCAAAGTAATAAAAATACCACCTCCTATTATGCTATGCGGTCGCATCCCCCGAACCATAGCTGATAAATAATATCCCACACAATACGGTATACTTACAGCGCTTTGTGGGTCTCGAATACACATATGGTAAAACAAATCCTGTTCATTTACTTTTTCCTTGTTTTTACCCCTTTGTGTAATCGAATTAGCTAAAAACCTATGAATCACTCTTAATTCGGCTCTATCTATATCCAAATAAGAGTAATTTCCCCCTTTGAAACGGTGATGGCTTGTCATTTGACTCCACACACCGTGTGTATCAAAATTTTCATCTATCTTTCTACCGTTTAGTATCAACCCTCTACAATCGGCAGATGCTAACTCCTCAGGCATATATATATGTAAAGCCTGAGCCATGTCCAGTAAAGACATGTGGCGCATCGAACCACCTAACAAAAATCTAATAAAAGAACGATCGGTTAAACTAGCTACCCGATCATTCAACTCTATACTACATAACAATTCTTCACACCATACTTTATATACAGATCTACGCATGGTGAATAAACGTACCCAGTCATTAAAAGAAGAATTACCATACCTCTGTACAAGTAATTCCCTAATTGGCCCGGCCAATTCTACAGCTTCTAAGGGTCCCCATTCTATGACCCTCGGTACCTCAACAACCTTAGAATGAAGAGTATGCAAACCCCTTTGGTATTTTGGATAATCTATCCAAAGTCTGTCAAATCTCAGGTTCGGGTGCAACTCTTCCAAGTGCATATCGGAAAAGGTCATGACTGGATGAGGTATATCCTGCTTGTAGTAGTTATCCACCTCCTGTTGTTCCACATTCTCAGCAGGAGCATTGCGGGCTTGGGATGAAGATTCACCCCTTTTAGTCTGCAAAACACATCAAACACAAATTTTGTGCATCCAAATATGCATTAGTGTCAGCAAAATCATCAATCAAAATAATTACAATGACATTATCAATTTATATCAAACTTAAGCTCATTTTCATATTTTCATCAAATCTACACTTTTTCAAATAAGCATATACGAAAATGTTTGCCAAGTTCATAAGCATTTAACTCAAATAACATGTCAAAATAATCATTACTAGCAATTAAACAAGTCTCAAATGGCATTATCTTTCAAAAATCAAGTTCATGAATTTTAGACTTGAAAAAGTCCACTTTAATTCTCAAAATCATGTTTAGGCTCAAAGTTTGGATCATTTAACTACCTAGACATGTTACACTACTCAATTTAGCAACAATTCATGACAAAAATCGGCCATAACCTGTTTATATCAAAAAGCCCCAAATTTGCTCAAGAACACAAACCCTAGATTACTCTAAATTTGAAGTTTAAGGCTTCTAATCATGTTAAACAGCATCAATCTAGGTTATACAAGCATAATACATAAACAATTTAAGCCTAATTACACTAAAAAGCATCAAAATCAAATTGGGAAAAAATGGCTCAAGAACACCAAATTTCGAATTAAATGGTGTTTAGGTGTAGAAATTTACCGTTTTTCTTGAGTAATTCCTAGATAGCATCCTTCTCAACATGATTTTAGTAAAAAATTTGGTGATTAACGGTTAAAAATTGTGATTTTTGAGGGTGTTTTTCGTGTTTTTGCGGCAGTATGTTCGCAGTTTTTTTCTGTGGGTTTTGTGTGGAATGAGCTGGTTCAGCTCTTATTTTTTTTCTGTAATCCGGTCCTCCCGCGAGTCGCGGGGATTAACCCTCCAAACTCCGCGAGTCGCGGAGTTTGGTAATTTTTTTTTTTTATAAACTTTAACTTATTAAAACAATTAAGTAATTAATTTTAAAATTTTGTTTCCCTTGTTATTTAGGACGAGGTCGTTTCGGATCGATGTCCTAGTCCGTCCCTCGACAAAATTTTAAAATTTGTCTTTTTGTAGCGATTGTTTTAAAAGCTAAGATTTTTGGTTTTTTAATGTTTTTGGCATACTTTAATTCAATAAGATTAAAAATAATGATAATAAAAGTTCTCGTCCCTCCCTCGGGTAAAGCAATTTCGGTTCAAAGACCTAGTCTTCAACTTACGACGAATTTTAAAAATCATATTTTTAACTTAATGAGATAAAGTAAATTTTTGTTTTTAAATTCACACAACTTAAATATGAAATTCAAAATTAATATTAAAAATTCACACTAAACTTAAAATTTAAAATGCAAAAAATTAAAATTTTATATTTTAAAAATTCACACCAAACTTAATTTAAAAATTCATATTATAAATTCACACCAAACTTATATTAATTTTTCAAATATTTACAATTTTAAATATATTGTTTTTACAAAGTTTACAATATTAATTTAAGATTTAAATATTAATTTTAAAAACATGGTAAAAATAAAATTTAAAATCTTTTTGTCTTTTTATCCCACTTTAATCAATCAAATATTATCAAAAATATGCGCCCCTCTTTTCGGTAAAGTAATTTCGGTTCCAAAACCTAATTTAACTCATGACGAATTTTTGAAATATTTTGGGTTGATTGATTAAAGATATTTATACCTTAAGAATAAACGTTAAATTTCGCAGTGATGTAATAAATTTTTGAATGATATCAATAATTTCGGTCGCCAAACCTAATTTTATTCAATACCAATTTAATACTTTTTAGCGAACAAATTAGCGTTTATTATCAAAAGGTTAAAAATAAAAATAAAAATAAAAACTGTACAGACATACCTGTGAAATAGATTTCTTAGTTATATGATCTATCCCATTCATAAGATAGTCGGTTTAATTGGTTTTCCATGGCTACATAGGCGTAACCTCGAGCATTCAGTGTCTTTTCTTCTAAACATATGAACGGTCCGTCTCTGCATAAAGTAACAAATTCGGTATTTGAATAGGTTTGATTATTTGAACATTTACCTCCATGTGACCATTTTCCGCATTTGTGACATCTTTCTAGGTGTCGTGCTCTTCTTTTCGCTGCGGATTTTGATTTTCCTTTACCAAATTGTAACTTATTATCTTCGCATCTGGATTCTTTTCTAACTCCGTCCATTCTTTCTCTGATTACTGATACTATTTCACTTGGTAGAATGTCATTATTTCTTTTAGTGATCAAAGCGTGTAGCATTAGACCATGGTTTAGTTCACAGGCAGTCTTCATTTTGTAAAAACCTAAAAAAATAAAAATTCAGAATGGGGGGAGAAGACTAGTTCTTTAGGGTCTGCTAGGGAAAGACCATTCGGGTTCCATTTTCGAGAACTACACGAAAACAGACAATCTAACTCTAACAGAAATACATATTATCCTTTAAAGACTTGATTCTCCCCACACTTAGTTAGCTGTGGTGTCGAAATTGTGATTAACTTCGTTGTCGACTTCCATCGGACCATGTATGTAATGTTTAACTCTGTGACCATTAACTTTAAATTCAATCCCATTTGAATTTATCAATTCTATCGTTCCGTATGGGAAAACTCTTTTGATTATGAATGGTCCAGACCATCTTGATTTCAATTTTCCAGGAAATAGCTTGAATCGTGAATTGAAAAGAAGAACTCTGTCTCCTTCTTTAAATTCTTTTGAACTTCTGATTCTTTTATCATGCCATTTCTTCGTTCTTTCTTTATAGATTAACGAATTTTCGTATGCTTCATGTCTTAATTCTTCTAATTCGTTTAGTTGACTTAATCGTAGACGTCCAGCTTCATGTAAATCAAGATTACATGTCTTCAAAGCCCAAAATGCTTTGTGTTCAATTTCTACTGGAAGATGACATGCTTTTCCATAAACAAGTCTAAAAGGTGTGGTTCCAATTGGAGTTTTGTAGGCTGTTCTAAAAGCCCAGAGTGCATCCTCCAATTTAATGGACCATTCCTTCGGATTTGATCCTACGGTTTTCTCTAGAATACGTTTTAAAGCTCGGTTGGTATTTTCAACTTGTCCAGTTGTTTGTGGATGATATGCGGTGGAGATTTTATGAGTTACTCCATATCTTTTAAGAACTTTCTCAAGTTGATTATTACAGAAATGAGTACCCCGGTCACTTATTAAAGCTTTCGGTGTTCCAAACCTTGCAAAAAGATGTTTTAAAAAGTTGACTACAACTCGTGCATCGTTAGTTGGGAGATCTTGTGCTTCCGCCCATTTAGATACATAATCAATGGCTACGAGTATATATAGATTATTATGAGATTTTGGAAATGGACCCATAAAGTCAATACCCCAAATGTCAAATACTTCACATACTTGGATGACATTTTGTGGCATTTCATCACGTTGACTTATTTTTCCGGCCCTTTGACATGCATCACAGGATTTGCAAAGAAGGTGTGCGTCTTTGTAAATTGTTGGCCAATAGAATCCAGCATCATAAACTTTTCTTGCTGTTAGTTGAGGCCCATAATGCCCTCCTGTTGGTCCTGTGTGACAATGGTTTAATATTTTACTAGCTTCATTTCCAAATACACATCGGCCTATTATTCCATCGGGACAACTTTTAAAAAGATGTGGATCTTTCCAAAAATAGTGTTTTATATCACTGAAGAATTTCTTTCGTCTTTGGTACGATAATCCTTTTTCAAGGAATCCACATACTAAATAGTTTGCATAGTCTGCAAACCATGGGATTTCATTATAATCTATCTTCAATAGATATTCATCAGGAAAGTTGTCTTGTATGGCCGATTCATTTAGAACTTCTAACTCAGGATTTTCAAGACGAGAAAGATGATCAGCGGCGAGATTTTCTGCTCCTCTTTTATCTCGGATTTCAATATCAAACTCTTGTAAGAGTAAGATCCAACGGATTAATCTTGGTTTAGCATCTTGTTTTGAAAATAGGTATCTAAGAGCAGAATGGTCGGTATAGACCACCGTTTTTGCTAGAACGAGATATGATCGAAATTTGTCAAAAGCAAAGACAATAGCAAGGAGTTCTTTTTCAGTAGTTGTATAGTTTGTTTGTGCTCCTTGTAACGTCTTACTAGCATAATATATAGGTTGAAATCGTTTTTCAATCCTTTGTCCTAAAACGGCTCCCATTGCAAAATCACTTGCATCGCACATTAGTTCAAATGGTAGATTTCAATTTGGTGTTATCATAATCGGCGCATTAGTTAGTTTTTCTTTAAGAATATTAAAAGATTTGATACACTCATCTGAAAAGATGAATGGAGCATCCTTTTCTAGGAGTTTATTCATAGGAGTGGCAATTTTAGAAAAATCTTTTATGAAACGTCGGTAAAAACCGGCATGCCCTAGAAAACTCCTAACTCCTCTAACATTGGTGGGATGTGGAAGTTTAGCAATTACATCTACTTTAGCTCTATCCACTTCAATTCCTTCTTTTGAAATTTTATGTCCAAGAACGATGCCTTCTTTAACCATGAAATGGCATTTCTCCCAATTAAGTACTAGATTTGATTTTTCGCATCTAATTAGCATTCGTTCCAGATTAACTAGACATGATTCAAATGTATCACCGAAGACTGAAAAGTCATCCATGAATACTTCCATGCATTCTTCTATCATGTCGTGAAAAATCGCCATCATACACCTTTGAAAGGTTGCAGGGGCGTTGCAAAGTCCAAATGGCATGCGTTTGTAAGCAAAAGTACCATAAGGGCACGTGAATGTGGTTTTCTCTTGATCTTCGGGTGCTATTGGAATTTGAAAATATCCGGAAAATCCATCTAGAAAACAATAGTAACTATTTCCGGCTAATCTTTCCAACATTTGATCTATGAAAGGTAAGGGAAAGTGATCTTTTCTGGTGGCGTCATTTAATTTTCTATAATCAATACATACACGCCATCCTGTTACAGTCCTAGTAGGAATAAGCTCATTTTTCTCATTTGTAATAACAGTCATGCCACCCTTCTTAGGCACGCATTGAACTGGGCTTACCCATGGACTATCAGAGATTGGATAAATTAAACCTGCATCTAGCAGTTTAATAATCTCTTTCTTAACTACATCTTGCATATTAGGATTTAGTCTTCGTTGGCGTTGCACATACGTTTTATGACCTTCTTCCATAAGGATTTTATGTGTGCAATACGAAGGACTTATTCCTTTAATATCATGAATCTTCCATGCAATGGCTGGTTTATGAGCTTTCAACACAGAAATGAGTTGTGATTTCTCATTTTTAGTAAGAGAAGACGATATTATTACAGGTAATTCAGATTCACCATGTAAATAAGCGTATTCCAAATGGTTTGGAAGTGGCTTTAACTCTAATTTCGGAGGTTCTTCTATCGATGATTTGTATCGATATCTGTCTTCTTCTTTTAGCATTTGAATTTCTTCTGTTGTTGGTTCATATCCATTAGCTATAAGTGTAGCTAACATTTCAGCTTCATCAATTGGTTCATTACCTTCTCCTAAATAACATTCTCCTGTTCCTTGTAATTCTGGAAATTCTTCTAATAATTCTGCATGTGCATCTATAGTTTGAATATAATAACATGTATCATCTGCAGATTGTGGTTGTTGCATTGCTCTATCAACTGAAAACGTAACACTCTCATCCTCTATACTTAGGGTCAGTTTCTTACCGAACACGTCTATCATTGCTTTAGCCGTGTTTAAGAATGGTCTTCCTAATATGAGAGGAACTTGAGAATCTTCTTCCATGTCCAAAACAACAAAATCTACTGGAAATACTAAAGTACCAACTTTAACTAGCATGTTCTCCATTATCCCTTTAGGATATTTTATTGATCTATCGGCTAGTTGTATGCTTATTCTGGTTGGTTTCAATTCTCCAAGGTCTAGTTTAGTGTATAGTGAATACGGCATTAGATTTATACTACCACCTAAGTCTGCCAATGCTTCTATTGAACTAAGACTACCCAGAAAACATGGAATTGTGAAACTTCCTGGATCAGATAATTTTTCTGGTATCTTATTCAACAGCACTGCTGAACAATTAGCATTCATAGTAACAGCCGAGAGTTCTTCCATTTTCTTTCTATTTGAAATTAGATCTTTCAAGAATTTAGCATATCTAGGCATTCCTGAAATCACATCAATGAAAGGAAGATTTACATTTATCTGTTTAAACATATCCAAGAATTTGGATTGCTCGGCTTCAAGTTTCTCTTTCTTCATTTTACTCGGGTAAGGAAGTGGTGGTTGGTATGGTTTAACATAAGGTTTATCCTTAACTGTGTTATCTTCATTAACCTTTTCAACTACCGGTTCTTTTTCCTTATCTTGATCAGGTTGTGGTTCTCGTGGAGTAGGAATAGTTTCATCAGAAGTTACAGGTATTTTCGGTGGTTTAAGTGTTGTACCACTTCTTGTGGTAATGGCTTTAGCTGTTTCATTCCTGGGGTTAGCATTTGTATCACTAGGTAGACTTTCCGGTTTTCTTTCACCTATTAACCTTGCTAGGTTACTCACTTCTTGTTCCAGATTTTGAATAGAAGCTTGTTGATTTCTAAATGCTTGAGCATTTTGTTCATTGGTTTGTTTCTAAGATGTGAAAAACTGCGTTTGAGTTTCAACTAGCTTCGTCATCATATCTTCTAAATTCGGCTTTTTATCATCGGTTTGTTGTGGTGGTTTGTTTTGAAAATTAGGTCTTTGCTGATTATAAGTATTATTGGATACTTGTTGATTGCTAGGACCTTGTTGGTTGTTGTATGGAATATTTCTGTTATAATTCTGGTTTTGATTGTAAATCGGTCTTGGCGGTTGATAATTATTCTGATAATTATTTCCAGGCCTTTGGTTTATGTATGAAATATTCTCTCTTTGTTCCATTGTTAATTCAATACTGAGACAATCTTTTGTCAAATGTGGTCCTCCACACTGCTCACAACTAATTCGTATTGAGTGAATATCTTTAGTCATCTTTTCCATTCGTCTCTCCACAGCATCTATCTTTGCGGAAATGGAATCTAAGTCATGGCTAGAATCGGCTCTAGCTGCTTTAGATGATCTAACGATGTCTTTTTCTTGGTGCCACTCATGTGAGTGGGAAGCAGTATTATCAATAATTTTGTAAGCATCAGTTTCGGTTTTCTTCATAATAGAACCACCAGCTGCTATATCTATGTCTTTTCTTGTAGTGATGTCGCATCCTTGGTAGAATATTTGTACTATTTGACAGGTGTCTAAACCATGTTGCGGACATCCTCTTAATAACTTTCCATATCTTGTCCACGCCTCATATAGAGTTTCATTCGGTTTCTGTGTAAACGTAACAATTTCTGCTTGAAGTCTTACGGCTTTAGATGCAGGAAAGAATTGTTTAAGAAATTTTTCAACTAAAACGTCCCATGTATCAATCGCCCCTTCAGGTAACGATTCCAACCAATCTTTGGCTTCTCCCTTTAAAGTCCAGGAAAATAACATGAGATATATCTGTTCATCCTCCACTTCTCGGATTTTAAATAGTGTGCAGATTCTATTAAAGGTACGTAGATGTTCATTTGGATCTTCCTTCGGCGCACCACTAAATTGGCATTGATTAGTCACATTGTGTAGAATTTGTCCTTTGATTTCATAATCTGGCGCATTAATGTCTGGATGAGTAATTGCGTGACCTTGGCCAGTGCGTTTAGCTCTCATTCGGTCTTCCATACTTAAAGGTTCCAGATTCTCCATAATTGAATTTGTTGAATCGGTATCACTAGATGATTCTGATTTAATGGTTCGTTCCTCAACAATCTCTGTTTGAATGATTGGTGGTTCCGGAGGAATTGTTAGTGGTTCAGGATCTACGAACCGTTCCTGAATATTTTCCGGATTCTCAATTGTGAGGTCGGGTTCAAAAAATGGATTATCGGAAATTTGAACTGAAGTACTTGGTCTACTAGATGACGATTCTAAAGAGAAATCAACGGCGGTTATATTTGCTAAATGTCTTGATCTAGTTACAGGTGGTGAAAGTACAAAAGGTGATGAACGTCTTGCTCGGTGCATTCACTGAATATCCTATTAGTTTTAAAAAGAAAAAAAAATTATAATAAGTTATCCAATCAATAGACTTTTCTGATTTTGCCCACGTTTCGAATAGCCAAAAGATGCAGCAGAGGGGCAGGATTCGTTTGGTCTCAATATAATTGAGGACTGTTTGGCTCCAATAACCCGGTCCACGTACAAATCCAACTATTACTACGAACCAGAAAATTTTGATGTCTATTAATTTAACCACTTAAAATAAATTTTCGTAATTTTAAGAAATTTAGATAAGAAGTAGAATAAAAATCTATGTCCTAAAACTAGAATAGCGAGAAATAAGAAAGAAAAAGAGTTCGTCGGAAAAAAGTTGAAAAAGAAAAATGGTTGAAAAAATAAAAGGTGACGAAAAAATAAAAGAAACTTATAAAACTTATAAATACTTGACTAACCTAACCTTATTACTACAACTAACTTAAAATTATAATCGCAAATTGAGATTACTAATTGGAATGATAATTGATACATAGGTAAAAGTCGTCTAAAAATATTAAAGCTTACAGGAAAAACTAAATCCCAAATGGAAATAACTTAAAAAGAAACTAAAACTTAAAAAAGCGTCGCAAAATTCTAAAGTACCTAAATCTTAGTCTAAAGAAAAAGCACTTAAGGAATTTTACGGCAAAGCCTAAAAATCTAGGAGTAAAAATAACTATAGCAAAAACTAAGTTTAAAATTAAATATGAGCGAAAAATACAAATATTACGTTAAAACGATTGAAAAGGGACAAAATATAAAAATATACAAAAAGTTGTAAAAAGTACAATTTTTATAAAGATATTATTTTTATATTATTTATTTTATTAAACTATTAATTTTACAATTTAATTAAACTTAATAAACTAAAATATAAATTAAATAAAACTTAAATTAAACTAAAACTAATTATAATAATAATAATAATTAGGGTTTATAATAATAATTAATTAATAATTACTCCGTGATTAATTGCAGTAGGGTTTCTGTCGGTGTCAGAATTACTCCGCGAGTCACGGTATTTCAAACAACAAACCCCGCGAGTCGCGGGGTTTCAAAATTCAACCCTGGAACAGTTTAAAACTCGACTTTTTTTTTTCTGTTTTCTGTTTTTATATTTTCTGTTTATATTATCTTATTAAAATATTTATGTAATCTAAATAAAACTTATCTTTAATAACTAAGATAAAAATAAAATACTTTATAACAATAAAAAAAACAGATTTATATATATATATTTTTTTCTTTTTTTTCGGTTTTTTATATTTATAAAATATATTTATAAAATAAATTAAATAAAACTCATATTTTTACAAAATAAAACTTATATTTATCAAACTCCTAAAAATACATAAATTTTTGTTTTTCTTTTTATATTTTCGAATAATTAAAACGTATTTTTACAAAAACGAATTTTAATAAAAGTTAACTAAATTTTTTTTTTTATATTAGTGTTGCGCTTCCGGCTTTTAAGAGAGTTCCCCGGCAGCGGCGCCAAAAAATACTTGATGTGCAGCGGGGTGTATACGAAATAGCTTATATTTTTACAAGGAAATACTATTAAATACGATACAATTTTACACAAGATATTTATTTATTTATAGAATGGATATACTTAAACCTTGCTACAACACTTATAGGCAGTGTACCTAATCGTACAGTAGTGTAGTTTTTAGTAAGTCCGGTTCGTTCCACAGGAAAAATCTTTAAACAAAGCTTAACGCTATATTAGTTTACTTTTATAAAAATACAAATATATATATATAAGTAATATTATTATTATAAAGGGGGGTTTTTACCGTTTAATGACCGGTTTGTCGATTTTAAAACTTTAGTCGCAGTTAAAACCAAATGTAAAATATTAAAAATGAATACAAGACTTAAATTAAAGCATAAAGTAAATAACGATAATGAAATTGCGAATAATAAAAGTGCGATAAAATAAACTTGCGATAATTAAAAAGTACGATAATTAAAAGTGCAATTAAATACAATAATAATAAAAATACGATATTTAGAAGTGCAATTAAATATAAAATAAAGGAAATTAAATATGAAATAAAATAATTATGCTTATTTAAACTTCCGTAATCATGATGTTTGACGTGTTGATTTTTGTTTTATGCCCATGGGTTAATTTTCCTTTGTCCTGGATTATTTAATATGTCCGTCTGGTTTTTGTCCATAACAGTCCATCAGTCATAAATATAAAATGCGAGTGTCCTCGTCAAATTATCCTTATACCCGAAGTTAAATATTCCAACTAATTGGGGACTTAAACTGTAACAAGATTTTAATACTTTGTTTAATAATTACACCAGGATGTCGACTGAGTGTAACCCAAGGTTTTAATATTTTGTTATCAATTATACCAAGTGTCCTTGTACATAATTTCACCCCTGTTTTAATTATTCTAGTGGCTATTAATCCATTCCCGTGTCCGGTTAAATGAACGATTATTCGTACATATAAATACCCCGCCCATCGTGTCCGATTGAGTGTATATGGTAATTTATAGCGACGCCCAATTGTAAATCTTTATATTAACATTAACAAACTATCATTTAGTTAAACAAATATAAAGCCCATTAATAGCCCATAGTCTAATTTCCACAAGTGTCGTTCTTTTGTCCAAACCCCAATTATGGTACAAAGCCCAATTACCCACTTTTAGTAATTAGCCCAACATCATGATTACTTCGTTTTAAATAAGCATAATAATAACTTAGCTACGAGACATTAATGTAAAAAGGTTGAACATAACTTACAATGATTAAAAATAGCGTAGCGTTACACGGACAGAATTTCGACTTACACCCTTACAATATTCGCTAACATACCCTTATTATTAGAATTATAATTAAAATTAAAATTAAAATATAAATTATAAATATAAATATATCGTATGAATGAGGAGAAAAAAGATGATGATTTGCGATCAGAATTCGGTTGCTTTTATAGGGATTTTCGACTTTAGGGGCTCCGCGACTCGCGGCATTTTTGCCTTCAAACTCCGCGAGTCGCGGAGATTGAAATCACAGCTCACAACTTTGGAGTCTTTCTCTGCCGACGGTTTTTATTTATAAATATAATATATATATAATTAATATAATTAATTATATATTATATTATATTTATATACATAGTTAACTTGTAATTTTTAGTCCGTTGCGTCGAGCGTTGAGAGTTGACTCTGGTCCCGGTTCCGGATTTTCGAACGTCATTGCGTACAATTTAATATCTTGTACTTTGCGTTTTGAATCTTGTACTCTTGTAATTTCGAGACGTTTCTTATCAATAATTGGAACCTCTTTGATTGTCTTTTGTACTTTTGAGCTTTTTGGTCGTTTGCGTCTTCAATTCGTCGAATCTGTCTTTTGTCTTCACCTTTTATTATTTAAACGAATATCACTTGTAAATAGAACAATTTCAACTAAAAGCTTGTCTTTCTTGAGGAATAATGCTATGAAATATATGTTCGTTTTTAGCATTATCATCCTTACATCTTTCACAAGCTATATTTTGACTTCAAAACTGTGTTAGAACATCAAATGTATGTTAATGATTACAATCTGTGTTCAAACCGTTCGAAAATTTCTGAAGACACTTCGAATGATGAGCAATCGAGATGATGATCCAACCACATGTTACCCACAGTTATGTACCCGAAAAACTCTTGAAACCAAAGTAAAAGTTTAAATAATGTATCCGCATCAGATTCTTTGGCATTTATTAGCAAAAATAACTTTGCGACTCCTATTCAAAGTAGCCAGTTTTGTCACAGCTCCAGCAAGTTAACTTCGACTTATCAGTCAGACTAACCTTATTATAACCTTGAGATATACACCATCGTTACCAGGGAACCTTTTATATTCTATCACATTATTAGTAGATGTACCAACTGAAATGTCCCGTTCTTATTGATTAAAAACGTTCCATATTAATTGATTTCGTTGCGAGGTTTTGACCTGTATATGAGATGTTTTTCAAAGACTGCATTCATTTTTAAAACAAACCATAACCTTTATTTCATAAATAAAGGTTTAAAAAGCTTTACGTAGATTATCAAATAATGATAATCTAAAATATCCTGTTTACACACGACCATTACATAATGGTTTACAATACAAATATGTTACATCGAAATCAGTTTCTTGAATGCAGTTTTTACACAATATCATACAAACATGGACTCCAAATCTTGTCCTTATTTTAGTATGCAACAGCGGAAGCTCTTAGTATTCACCTGAGAATAAACATGCTTTAAACGTCAACAAAAATGTTGGTGAGTTATAGGTTTAACCTATATATATCAAATCGTAACAATAGACCACAAGATTTCATATTTCAATACACATCCCATACATAGAGATAAAAATCATTCATATGGTGAACACCTGGTAACCGACATTAACAAGATGCATATATAAGAATATCCCCATCATTCCGGGACACCCTTCGGATATGATATAAATTTCGAAGTACTAAAGCATCCGGTACTTTGGATGGGGTTTGTTAGGCCCAATAGATCTATCTTTAGGATTCGCGTTAACTAGGGTGTCTGTTCCCTAATTCTTAGATTACCAGACTTAATAAAAAGGGGCATATTCGATTTCGATAATTCAACCATAGAATGTAGTTTCACGTACTTGTGTCTATTTTGTAAATCATTTATAAAACCTGCATGTATTCTCATCCCAAAAATATTAGATTTTAAAAGTGGAACTATAACTCACTTTCACAGATTTTTACTTCGTCGGGAAGTAAGACTTGGCCACTGGTTGATTCACAAACCTATAACAATATATACATATATATCAAAGTATGTTCAAAATATATTTGCAAAACTTTTAATACATTTTGATGTTTTAAGTTTATTAAGTCAGCTGTCCTCGTTAGTAACCTACAACTAGTTGTCCACAGTTAGATGTACAGAAATAAATCGATAAATATTATCTTGAATCAATCCACGACCTAGTGTATAAGTATCTCAGTATTGATCACAACTCAAACTATATATATATTTTGGAATCAACCTCAACCCTGTATAGCTAACTCCAACATTCACATATAGAGTGTCTATGGTTGTTCCGCAATATATATATAGATGGGTCGACATGATAGGTCGAAACATTGTATACGTGTCTATGGTATCTCAAGATTACATAATATACAATATAAGTTGATTAGGTTATGGTTGGAATAGATTTATTACTAACTTTCACGTAGGTAAAATGAGTAGTTTTTATCAATCTTGTTTTACTCGCCATTTCTTCGTTTCTAATCCGTTTTGAGTGATTCCAGTGGCCACGGTTTTGTATTGAACTTAAATTTATGAATATAAACAGAAAAAGTATAAGTTTATAGTCAGAAATACAAGTTATAAGTCATTTTTGAAAGAGGTAGTCATTTTCGTCAAAAGAACGACATCTTAATGACCATTTTGAAAAACATACTTTCACTTTGAGTTTAACCATGACTTTTGGATATAGTTTCATGTTCATAAGAAAAATAATTTTTCTAGAAGTATAGCTTTTAAATCAAAGTTCTTCTTAGCTTTTAATTATCCCAACCAAAACAGCCCCCGGTTTTACTACGACGGCGTATATCCAGTTTTATTGTGTTTATCGTGTTTCCGGTTTTAAATAATTAAGTTAGCATATCATATAGATATATAACATGTGTTTAGTTAATTTTAAATGTCTAGTTAGAAGGATTAACTTTATTTGCGAACAAGTTTAGAATTAACTAAACTATGTTCTAGTGATTACAAGTTTATAACGTTGAATAAGACAGCTTTTTATGTATGAATCGAATGATGTTATGAACATCATTACTACCTCAAGTTCCTTGCATAAACCTACTGGAAATTAGAAAAATGGATCTAGCTTCAAAGGATCCTTGGATGGCTTGAAAGTTCTTCAAGCAGAATCATGACACGAAAACAATTTCAAGTAAGATTTCCACTCGAAATAAGATTGTTATAGTTATAGAAATTGAATTAAAGTTTGAATATGATTATTACCTTGTATTAGAAAGATAACCTACTGTAAGTAACAAAGGTTTCTTGATCTTGGATGATTACTTGGAATGGATTTAGAAAACTTGGAAGTAAACTTGCAATCTTGGAAGTATTCTTGATTTTATGAAACTAGAACTTTTGGAATTTATGAAGAACACTTAGAACTTGAAGATAGAACTTGAGAGAGATCAATTAGATGAAGAAAACTTAAGAATGAAAGTGTTTGTAGGTGTTTTTGTTCGTTGGTGTATGGATTAGATATAAAGGATATGTAATTTTGTTTTCATGTAAATAAGTCATGAATGATTACTAATATTTTTGTAATTTTATGAGATATTTCATGCTAGTTGCCAAATGATGGTTCCCACATGTGTTAGGTGACTTACATGGGCTGCTAAGAGCTGATCATTGGAGTGTACATACCAATAGCACATACATCTAAAAGCTGTGTATTGGACGAGTATAAATACGGGTGCATACGAGTAGAATTGTTGATGAAACTGGACGAGGATGTAATTGTATGCATTTTTGTTAAGTAGAAGTATTTTGATAAGTGTCTTGAAGTCTTTCAAAAGTGTATGAATACATATTGAAACACTACATGTATATACATTTTAACTGAGTCGTTAAGTCATCGTTAGTCGTTACATGTAAGTGTTGTTTTGAAACTTTTAGGTTAACGATCTTGTTAAATGTTGTTAACCCAATGTTTATAATATTAAAAGAGATTTTAAATTATTATATTATCATGATATTATGATGTACGAATATCTCTTAATATGATATATATATACATTAAATGTCGTTACAACGATAATCGTTACATATATGTCTCGTTTCAAAATCATTAAGTTAGTAGTCTTGTTTTTACATATGTAGTTCATTGTTAATATACTTAATGATATGTTTACTTATCATAATATCATGTTAACTATATATATAACCATATATATGTCATCATATAGTTTTTACAAGTTTTAACGTTCGTGAATCACCGGTCAACTTGGGTGGTCAATTGTCTATATGAAACCTATTTCAATTAATCAAGTCTTAACAAGTTTGATTGCTTAACATGTTGGAAACACTTAATCATGTAAAATAACAATTTCATTTAATATATATATATATATATATATATATATATATATATATATATATATATATATATATATATATATATATATATATATATATATATATATATATATATATATAAACATGGAAAAGTTCGGGTCACTACAGTACCTACCCGTTAAATAAATTTCGTCCCGAAATTTTAAGCAGTTGGAGGTGTTGACGTATCTTCTGGAAATAAATGCGGGTATTTCTTCTTCATCTGATCTTCTCGTTTCCAGGTGAACTCGGGTCCTCTACGAGCATTCCATCGAACCTTAACAATTGGTATCTTGTTTTGCTTAAGTCTTTTAACCTCACGATCCATTATTTCGACGGGTTCTTCGATAAATTGAAGTTTTTCGTTGATTTAGATTTCATCTAACGGAATAGTGAGATCTTCTTTAGCAAAACATTTCTTCAAATTCGAGACGTGGAAAGTGTTATGTACAGCCGCGAGTTGTTGAGATAACTCAAGTCGGTAAGCTACTGGTCCGACACGATCAATAATCTTGAATGGTCCAATATACCTTGGATTTAATTTCCCTCGTTTACCAAATCGAACAACGCCTTTCCAAGGTGCAACTTTAAGCATGACCATCTCTCCAATTTCAAATTCTATATCTTTTCTTTTAATGTCAGCGTAGCTCTTTTGTCGACTTTGGGCGGTTTTCAACCGTTGTTGAATTTGGATGATCTTCTTGGTAGTTTCTTGTATTATCTCTGGACCCGTAATCTGTTTATCCCCCACTTCATTCCAAAAAATTGGAGACCTGCACTTTCTACCATAAAGTGCCTCAAACGGTGCCATCTCAATACTAGAATGATAACTGTTGTTGTAGGAAAATTCTGCTAACGGTAGGTATCGATCCCAACTGTTTCCGAAATCAATAACACATGCTCGTAGCATGTCTTCAAGCATTTATATCGTCCTTTTGCTCTGCCTATCAGTTTATGGATGATAGGCAGTACTCATGTCTAGACGAGTTCCTAATGCTTGCTGTAATGTATGCTAGAATCTTGAAATAAATCTGCCATCCCTATCAGAGATAATAGAGATTGGTGTTCCATGTCTGGAGATGACTTCCTTCAAATACAGTCGTGCTAACTTATCCATCTTATCATCTTCTCTTATTGGCAGGAAGTGTGCTGATTTGGTGAGACGATCAACTATTACTCAAGTAGTATCAAAACCACTTGCAGTCCTTAGCAATTTAGTGATGAAATCCATGGTAATGTTTTCCCATTTCCATTTCGGGATTTCGGGTTGTTGAAGTAGACCTGATGGTTTCTGATGCTCAGCTTTGACCTTAGAACATGTCAAACATTCTCCTACGTATTTAGCAACATCGGCTTTCATACCCGGCCACCAAAAATGTTTCTTGAGATCCTTGTACATCTTCCCCGTTCCAGGATGTATTGAGTATCTGGTTTTATGAGCTTCTCAAAGTACCATTTCTCTCATATCTCCAAATTTTGGTACCCAAATTCTTTTAGCCCTATATCGGGTTCCGTCTTCCCGAATATTAAGATGCTTCTCCGATCCTTTGGGTATTTCATCCTTTAAATTTCCCTCTTTTAAAACTCCTTGTTGCACCTCCTTTATTTGAGTAGTAAGGTTATTGTGAATCATTATATTCATAGATTTTACTCGAATGGGTTCTCTGTCCTTCCTGCTCAAGGCGTCGGCTACCACATTTGCCTTCCCCGGGTGGTAACGAATCTCAAAGTCGTAATCATTCAACAATTCAATCCACCTACGCTGCCTCATATTCAGTTGTTTCTGATTAAATATGTGTTGAAGACTTTTGTGGTCGGTATATATAATACTTTTGACCCCATATAAGTAGTGCCTCCAAGTCTTTAATACAAAAACAACCGCGCCTAATTCCAAATCATGCGTCGTATAATTTTGTTCATGAATCTTCAATTGTCTAGACGCATAAGCAATCACCTTCATTCGTTGCATTAATACACAACCGAGACCTTGCTTTGATGCGTCACAATAAATCACAAATCATCATTCCCTTCAGGCAATGATAATATAGGTGCCGTAGTTAGCTTTTTCTTCAATAACTGAAACGCTTTCTCTTGTTCATCCTTCCATTCAAATTTCTTCCCTTTATGCGTTAATGCAGTCAAGGGTTTTACTATTCTGGAAAAGTCTTGGATGAACCTTCTGTAGTAACCAGCTAGTCCTAAAACTTGGCGTATGTGTTTCGGTGTTTTCGGGGTTTCCCACTTTTCAACAGTTCTATCTTTGCCGGATCCACCTTAATACCTTCTTTGTTCACTATGTGACCGAGGAATTGAACTTCTTCCAACCAAAATGCATACTTTGAAAATTTAGCGTACAATTCTTCCTTCCTCAATACTTCTAACACCTTTCTCAAATGTTCACCGTGTTCTTGGTCATTCTTTGAGTAAATAAGTATGTCATCAATGAAAACAATAACAAACTTGTCAAGGTATGGTCCACACACTCGGTTCATAAGGTCCATGAACATAGCTGGTGCATTAGTTAAACCAAACGGCATGACCATAAACTCGTAATGACCGTAACGTGTTCTGAAAGCAGTCTTTGGAATATCATCTTCTTTCACCCGCATTTGATGATACCCGGAACGTAAGTCAATCTTTGAATAAATAGACGAGCCTTGTAGTTGATCAAATAAGTCATCGATTCTCGGTAGTGGGTAGCGGTTCTTGATGGTAAGTTTGTTCAACTCTCAGTAGTCGATACACAACCTGAATGTACCATCTTTCTTCTTGACAAACAAAACAGGAGCTCCCCACGGTGATGTGCTTGGTCGAATGAAACCACGCTCTAAAAGTTCTTGTAATTGGCTTTGCAGTTTTTTCATCTCACTGGGTGCGAGTCTGTAAGGAGCACGAGCTATTGGTGCAGCTCCTGGTACAAGATCTATTTGAAATTCAACGGATCGATGTGGGGGTAATCCCGGTAATTCTTTCAGAAATACATCAGGAAATTCTTTTGCGACGGGAACATCATTGATGCTCTTTTCTTCAGTTTGTACTTTCTCGACGTGTACTAGAACAGCATAGCAACCTTTTCTTATTAGTTTTTGTGCCTTCAAATTACTAATAAGATGTAGCTTCGTGTTGCCCTTTTCTCCGTACACCATTAAGGGTTTTCCTTTTTCTCGTATAATGCGAATTGTATTTTTGTAACAAACGATCTCTGCTTTCACTTCTTTCAACCAGTCCATACCGATTATCACATCAAAACTCCCTAACTCTACTGGTATCAAGTCAATCTTAAATGTTTCGCTAACCAGTTTAATTTCTCGATTCCGACATATATTATCTGCTGAAATTAATTTACCATTTGCTAATTCGAGTAAAAATTTACTATCCAAAGGCGTCAATGGACAACTTAATTTAGCACAAAAATCTCTACTCATATAGCTTCTATCCGCACCCGAATCAAATAAAACGTAAGCAGATTTATTGTCAATAAGAAACGTACCCGTAACAAGCTCCGGGTCTTCCTGTGCCTCTGCCGCATTAATATTGAAAACTCTTCCGCGGCCTTGTCCATTCGTGTTCTCTTGGTTCGGGCAATTTCTAATAATGTGGCCAGGTTTTCCACATTTATAACAAACTACATTGGCATAACTTGCTCCGACACTACTTGCTCCTCTATTACTCGTTCCGACACCATTTGTTCCTTTCGTTCTGTTAATCCCTGGTCCGTAGACCTCACACTTCGCCGCGCTATGACCATTTCTTTTACACTTGTTGCAAAATTTGGTGCAGAACCCCGAGTGATACTTTTCACACCTTTGGCATAGCTGCTTCTGATTGTTGTTGTAGTTGCGGTTATTATTGTTGTTAAGATGATTGTTGTAGTTGTTGTTGTTGTTGTTGTTGTTGTTGTTGGGCCATTTGTTGTAGTTGCGATTGATGTTGCGATTGTTAGGATAGTTGTTGCGATTATTGTTGTAATTTCTGTTGTTGTTGTATTGGTGATTCTTATCACCGTTTTCCTCCCACTTTCTTTTGACTTGCTTCACATTGGCCTCTTCAGCAGTCTGTTCTTTAATTCTTTCTTCAATCTGGTTCACTAGTTTGTGAGCCATTCTACATGCCTGTTGTATGGAGGCGGGCTCGTGTGAACTTATATCTTCTTGGATTCTTTTCGGTAATCCTTTCACAAATGCGTCGATCTTCTCTTCCTCATCTTCGAACGCTCCCTGACACAATAGGCATAATTCTGTGAATCGTCTTTCTTACGTGGTAATATCAAATCCTTGGGTTCGTAACCCTCTAAGTTCTGTCTTTAGCTTATTGACCTCGGTTCTGGGACGGTACTTCTCGTTCATCAAGTGCTTGAATGCTGACCACGGTAGTGCGTAAGCATCATCTTGTCCCACTTGCTCTAGATAGGTATTCCACCATGTTAACGCAGAACCTGTGAAGGTATGTGTAGCGTACTTTACTTTGTCCTCTTCAGTACACTTACTTATGGCAAACACCGATTCGACCTTCTCGGTCCACCGTTTCAATCCGATCGGTCCTTCGGTTCCATCAAATTCCAAAGGTTTGCAGGCAGTGAATTCTTTGTAGGTGCATCCTACACGATTTCCTGTACTGCTAGATCCATGGTTATTGTTGGTATGTAGCGCGGCCTGTACTGCGGCTATGTTTGAAGCAAGAAAGGCACGAAATTCCTCTTCACTCATATTCAAGGTGTGTCGAGTAGTCGGTGCCATTTCCTTCAAAATAGTCAAATGAAACGAGTTAATCATATAGAATATCAAGAGTAGTCAATAGTATTTTGTAGCGTAATATGAACTTATTTATAAAAGCTCTTTCTTCATATTAGCGTTTTATACTCTTTAATTCGGGTAGTACCTACCCGTTAAGTTCATACTTAGTAGCTAACATACCATTTCAACTACTACAATTCTATATGAAAAACTAATCACAAAAAAATATATATCATATTCAAACCTTTATACAATAACTTGCAAACTTACAATACCGCTATTTTACATAAAGCATGAAATATAGCACATAAAACTTTGATACAAAGTAGTTGCGAAGATAATTCTATTTAATAAATAAGCCGTTCAGCAAAGGTAACAAAGACACGTAATTCATACGTCCAAAAACAAGTCATGCATTCTGGTTTTACTAATACCACTTCCCATCCTTGGTCTTTTGGAACGTAACCGTTGTGACCGATAGTATGACAACGTGTTGTAACGTCGTCAAAAAGACGAAGGTTACGTAATGACCAACAGTCTCGTAATAACCTAAAAACCTCATTTCTTACCCCAATTACCGACTCCGTCACTTGTGGGAACGTTTTGTTTAATAGTTGTAGCCCGATATTCTTTTTCTCACTTTGGTGAGAAGCGAACATTACTAACCTGTAAGCATAACATGCTTCTTTATGTTGCATGTTAGCCGCTTTTTTCTAAATCATGAAGTCATATATTCTGATACATTGAGTCAAAATAATTTCTTAACCCGTTGCGTAAAATAGCATTTGGGTTCCCAGCAATATATGCGTCAAAATACTTCTACTTAACAAAAATGCTTACAATTACATCCTCGTTGCTAAGAGCTGATCATTGAAGTGTATATACCAATAGTACGTACATCTAAAAGCTGTGTATTGTACGAGTACGAATACGGGTGCATACGAGTAGAATTGTTGATGAAACTGAACGAGGATGTAATTGTAAGCATTTTTGTTAAGTAGAAGTATTTTGACGCATATATTGCGGGGAACCCAAATGCTATTTTACGCAATGGGTTAAGAAATTATTTTGACTCAATATATCCGAATATTGGACTTCGTGATTTAGAAAAAGCGGCTAACATGCAACATAAAGAAGCATGTTATGCTGACGGATTAATAACGTTCGCTTCTCACCAAAGTGAGAACAAGAACATCGGGCTACAACTATTAAACAAAACGTTCCCACAAGTGACGGAGTCGGTAATTGGGGTAAGAAATGAGGTTTTTAGATTGTTACAGGACTGTTGGACATTACGTAACCCTCGTCCCTTTGACGACGTTACAACACGCTGTCTTATCAACGGCCATAACGGTTATGTTCCACAAGACCAAGGATGGGAAGTAATCCTAGTAAAACCAGAATGCATGACTTGTTTCTGGACGTATGAATTACGTGTCTTTATTGCCTTTGCTGAACGACTTGTGTACTAGCTAGAATTATCTTCACAACCATCTTGTATCAAATTTATTGTGTGCTATATTTCATGCTATATGTAAAATAAGCGGTATTGTAAGTTTGTAAAATATTGTGTAAAAGTTTGAACGCGAAATATTATTATAATCAGTTTTTCATATAGAATTGTAGTAGTTGAATTGTATATTAGCTACAAAGTATGAACTTAACGGGTAGGTACTACCCAAATTTAAACTTATAAAACGCTAATATGAAGAAAAAGCTTTTATAAATGAGTTCATATTATGCTACGAAATACTATTAACTACTCTTAATATTCTGTATGATTAACTTGTTCCATTTGACTATTTTGAAGGAAATGGCACCGACTACTCGACACACCGTGAATATGAATGAAGAGGAATTTCGTACTTTTCTAGCTTCAAACATAGCAGCAGTACAGGCTGCGCTACATACCAACAATAACCTTGGATCTAGCAGTACAGAAAATCGTGTAGGATGCACCTACAAAGAATTCACTGCCTGCAAACCTTTGGAATTTGATGGAACCGAAGGACCGATCGGATTGAAACGGTGGACCGAGAAGGTCGAATCGGTGTTTGCCATAAGTAAGTGTACTGAAGAGGACAAAGTGAAGTACGCTACGCATACCTTCACAGGTTCTGCGTTAACATGGTGGAATACCTATCTAGAGCAAGTGGGACAAGACGATGCGTACGCACTACCGTGGTCAGCATTCAAGCACTTGATGAACGAGAAGTACCGTCCCAGAACCGAGGTCAATAAGCTCAAGACAGAACTTAGAGGGTTACGAACCCAAGGATTTGATATTACCACGTACGAAAGACGATTCACAGAATTGTGCCTATTGTGTCCGGGAGGATTCGAAGATGAGGAAGAGAAGATCGACGCGTTCGTGAAAGGATTACCGGAAAGAATCCAAGAAGATATAAGTTCACACGAGCCCGCCTCCATACAACAGGCATGTAGAATGGCTCATAAACTAGTGAACTAGATTGAAGAAAGAATTAAAGAACAGACTACTGAAGAGGCCAATGTGAAGCAAGTCAAAAGAAAGTGGGAGGAAAACGGTGATAAGAATCACCAATACAACAACAATAGCAATTACAACAATAATCGCAACAATTATCCCAACAATCACAACATCAATCACAACTACAACAAATGGCCCAACAACAACAACAACAACAACAACAGCAACTACAGCAATCATCCCAACAACAATAATAACCGCAACAACAACAACAATCAGAAGCAGCTATGCCAAAGGTGTGAAAAGTATCACTCGGGGTTCTGCACCAAATTTTGCAACAAGTGTAAAAGAAATGGTCATAGCGCGGCGAAGTGTGAGGTCTACGGACCAGGGGTTAATAGAACGAAAGGAACAAATGGTGTCGGAACGAGTAATGGCAGAGCAAGTAGTGTCAGAGCAAGTTATGCCAATGTAGTTTGTTATAAATGTGGAAAACCAGGCCACATTATTAGAAATTGCCCGAACCAGGAGAACACGAATGGACAAGGCCGCGGAAGAGTTTTCAATATTAATGCTGCAGAGGCACAGGAAGACCCGGAGCTTGTTACGGGTACGTTTCTTATTGACAATAAATCTGCTTACGTTTTATTTGATTCGGGTGCGGATAGAAGCTATATGAGTAGAGATTTTTGTGCTAAATTAAGTTGTCCATTGACGCCTTTGGATAGTAAATTTTTACTCGAATTAGCAAATGGTAAATTAATTTCAGCAGATAATATATGTCGGAATCGAGAAATTAAACTGGTTAGCGAAACATTTAAGATTGATTTGATACCAGTAGAGTTAGGGAGTTTTGATATGATAATCGGTATGGACTGGTTGAAAGAAGTGAAAGCAGAGATCATTTGTTACAAAAATGCAATTCGCATTATACGAGAAAAAGGAAAACCCTTAATGGTGTACGGAGAAAAGGGCAACACGAAGCTACATCTTATTAGTAATTTGAAGGCACAATAACTAATAAGAAAAGGTTGCTATGCTGTTCTAGCACACGTCGAGAAAGTACAAACTGAAGAAAAGAGCATCAATGATGTTCCCATTGCAAAAGAATTTCCCGATGTATTTTCGAAAGAATTACCGGGATTACCCGCACATCGATCCGTTGAATTTCAAATAGATCTTGTACCAGGAGCTGCACCAATAGCTCGTGCTCCTTACAGACTCGCACCCAGCGAGATGAAAGAACTGCAAAGCCAATTACAAGAACTTTTAGAGCGTGGTTTCATTCGACCAAGCACATCACCGTGGGGAGATCCTGTTTTGTTTGTCAAGAAGAAAGATGGTACATTCAGGTTGTGTATCGACTACCGAGAGTTGAACAAACTTACCATCAAGAACCGCTACCCACTACCGAGAATCGACGACTTATTTGATCAACTACAAGGCTCGTCTGTTTATTCAAAGATTGACTTACGTTCCGGGTATCATCAAATGCGGGTGAAAGAAGATGATATTCCAAAGACTGCTTTCAGAACACGTTACGGTCATTACGAGTTTATGGTCATGCCGTTTGGTTTAACTAATGCACCAGCTGTGTTCATGGACCTTATGAACCGAGTGTGTGGACCATACCTTGACAAGTTTGTCATTGTTTTCATTGATGACATACTTATTTACTCAAAGAATGACCAAGAACACGGTGAACATTTGAGAAAGGTGTTAGAAGTATTGAGGAAGGAAGAATTGTACGCTAAGTTTTCAAAGTGTGCATTTTGGTTGGAAGAAGTTCAATTCCTCGGTCACATAGTGAACAAAGAAGGTATTAAGGTGGATCCGGCAAAGATAGAAACTGTTGAAAAGTGGGAAACCCCAAAAACTTCGAAACACATACGCCTGTTTTTAGGACTAGCTGGTTACTACAGAAGGTTCATCCAAGACTTTTCCAGAATAGCAAAACCCTTGACTGCATTAACGCATAAAGGGAAGAAATTTGAATGGAATGATGAACAAGAGAAAGCGTTTCAGTTATTGAAGAAAAAGCTAACTACGGCACCTATATTGTCATTACCTGAAGGGAATGATGATTTTGTGATTTATTGTGACGCATCAAAGCAAGGTCTCGGTTGTGTATTAATGCAACGAACGAAGGTGATTGCTTATGCGTCTAGACAATTGAAGATTCACGAACAAAATTATACGACGCATGATTTGGAATTAGGCGCGGTTGTTTTTGCATTAAAGACTTGGAGGCACTACTTATATGGGGTCAAAAGTATTATATATACCGACCACAAAAGTCTTCAACACATATTTAATCAGAAACAACTGAATATGAGGCAGCGTAGGTGGATTGAATTGTTGAAAGATTACGACTTTGAGATTCGTTACCACCCGGGGAAGGCAAATGTGGTAGACGATACCTTGAGCAGGAAGGACAGAGAACCCATTCGAGTAAAATCTATGAATATAATGATTCATAATAACCTTACTACTCAAATAAAGGAGGCGCAACAAGGAGTTTTAAAAGAGGGAAATTTAAAGGATGAAATACCCAAAGGATCAGAGAAGCATCTTAATATTCGAGAAGACGGAACCCGGTATAGGGCTGAAAGGATTTGGGTACCAAAATTTGGAGATATGAGAGAAATGGTACTTAGAGAAGCTCATAAAACCAGATACTCAATACATCCTGGAACGGGGAAGATGTACAAGGATCTCAAGAAACATTTTTGGTGGCCGGGTATGAAAGCCGATGTTGCTAAATATGTAGGAGAATGTTTGACGTGTTCTAAGGTCAAAGCTGAGCATCAGAAACCATCAGGTCTACTTCAACAACCCGAAATCCTGGAATGGAAATGGGAAAACATTACCATGGATTTCATCACTAAATTGCCAAGGACTGCAAGTGGTTTTGATACTATTTGGGTAATAGTTGATCGTCTCACCAAATCTGCACACTTCCTGCCAATATGAGAAGATGACAAGATGGAGAAGTTAGCACGACTGTATTTGAAGGAAGTCGTCTCCAGACATGGAATACCAATCTCTATTATCTCTGATAGGGATGGCAGATTTATTTCAAGATTCTGGCAGACATTACAGCAAGCATTAGGAACTCGTCTAGACATGAGTACTGCCTATCATCCACAAACTGATGGGCAGAGTGAAAGGACGATACAAACGCTTGAAGACATGCTACGAGCATGTGTTATTGATTTCGGAAACAGTTGGGATCGACATCTACCGTTAGCAGAATTTTCCTACAACAACAGCTACCATTCAAGCATTGAGATGGCGCCGTTTGAAGCACTTTATGGTAGAAAGTGCAGGTCTCCGCTTTGTTGGAGTGAAGTGGGAGATAGACAGATTACGGGTCCGCAGATTATACAAGAAACTACCAAGAAGATCATCCAAATTCAACAACGGTTGAAAACTGCCCAAAGTCGACAAAAGAGCTACGCTGACATTAAAAGAAAAGATATAGAATTTGAAATTGGAGAGATGGTCATGTTTAAAGTTGCACCTTCGAAATGCGTTGTTCGATTTAGTAAACGAGGGAAATTAAATCCAAGGTATACTAGACCATTCAAGATTATTGATCGTGTCGGACCAGTAGCTTACCGACTTGAGTTACCTCAACAACTCGCGGCTGTACATAACACTTTCCACGTCTCGAATTTGAAGAAATGTTTTCCTAAAGAAGATCTCACTATTCCGTTAGATGAAATCCAAATCAACGAAAAACTCCAATTCATCGAAGAACCCGTCGAAATAATGGATCGTGAGGTTAAAAGACTTAAGCAAAATAAGATACCAATTGTTAAGGTTCAATGGAATGCTCGTAGAGGACCCGAGTTCACCTGGGAGCGTGAAGATCAGATGAAAAAGAAATACCCGCATCTATTTCCAGAAGATTCGTCAACACCTTCAACAGCTTAAAATTTCGGGACGAAATTTATTTAACGGGTAGGTACTGTAGTGACCCAAACTTTTCCATGTTTATATATATTAATTGAGATTGATATTTACATGATTAAATGTTTCCAACATGTTAAGCAATTAAACTTGTTATGACTTGATTAATTGAAATATGTTTCATATAGACAATTGACCACCCAAGTTGACCGATGATTCACGAACGTTAAAACTTGTAAAAACTATATGATGACATATATATGGATATATATATATAGTTAACATGATACTATGATAAGTAAACATATCATTAAGTATATTAACAATCAACTACATATGTAAAAACAAGACTACTAACTTAATGATTTTTAAACGAGACATATATGTAACGATTATCGTTGTAAAGACATTTAATGTATATATATCATATTAAGAGATATTGATACATGATAATATCATGATAATATAATAATTTAAAATCTCATTTGATATTATAAACATTGGGTTAACAACATTTAACAAGATCGTTAACCTAAAGGTTTCAAAACAACACTTACATGTAACGACTAACGATGACTTAAAGACTCAGTTAAAATGTATATACATGTAGTGTTTTAATATGTATTTATACACTTTTGAAAGAGTTCAATACACTTATCAAAATACTTCTACTTAACAAAAATGCTTACAATTACATCCTCGTTCAGTTTCATCAACAATTCTACTCGTATGCACCCGAATTCGTACTCGTACAATACACAGCTTTTAGATGTACGTACTATTGGTATATACACTTCAATGATCAGCTCTTAGCAGCCCATGTGAGTCACCTAACACATGTGGGAACCATCATTTAGCAACTAGCATGAAATATCTCATAAAATTACAAAAATATGAGTAATCATTCATGACTTATTTACATGAAAACAAAATTACATATCCTTTATATCTAATCCATACACCAACGACCAAAAATACCTACAAACACTTTCATTCTTCAATTTTCTTCATCTAATTGATCTCTCTCAAGTTCTATCTTCAAGTTCTAAGTGTTCTTCATAAATTCTACAAGTTCTAGTTACATAAAATCAAGAATACTTTCAAGTTTGCTAGCTCACTTCCAATCTTGTAAGGTGATCATCCAACCTCAAGAAGTCTTTGTTTCTTACAGTAGGTTATCATTCTAATATAAGGTAATAATCATATTCAAACTTTGGTTCAATTTCTATAACTATAACAATCTTATTTCAAGTGATGATCTTACTTGAACTTGTTTTCGTGTCATGATTCTGCTTCAAGAACTTCGAGCCATCCAAGGATCCGTTGAAGCTAGATCCATTTTTCTCTTTTCCAGTAGGTTTATCCAAGGAACTTAAGGTAGTAATGATGTTCATAACATCATTCGATTCACACATATAAAGCTATCTTATTCGAAGGTTTAAACTTGTAATCACTAGAACATAGTTTAGTTAATTCTAAACTTGTTCGCAAACAAAAGTTAATCCTTCTAACTTGACTTTTAAAATCAACTAAACACATTTTCTATATCTATATGATATGCTAACTTAATGATTTAAAACCTGGAAACACGAAAAACACCGTAAAACCGGATTTACGCCGTCGTAGTAACATCGCGGGCTGTTTTGGGTTAGTTAATTAAAAACTATGATAAACTTTGATTTAAAAGTTGTTATTCTGAGAAAATGATTTTTATTATGAACATGAAACTATATCCTAAACTCTAAGTGGAAGTATGTTTTCTAAAATGGTCATCTAGACGTCGTTCTTTCGACTGAAATGACTACCTTTACAAAAATAACTTGTAACTTATTTTTCTGGCTATAAACCTATACTTTTTCTGTTTAGATTCATAAAATAGAGTTCAATATGAAACCATAGCAATTTGATTCACTCAAAACGGATTTAAAATGAAGAAGTTATGGGTAAAACAAGATTGGATAATTTTTCTCATTTTAGCTACGTGAAAATTGGTAACAAATCTATTCCAACCATAACTTAATCAACTTGTATTGTATATTATGTAATCTTGAGATACCATAGACACGTATACAATGTTTTGACCTATCATGTCGACACATCTATATATATTTCGGAACAACCATAGACACTCTATATGTGAATGTTGGAGTTAGCTATACAGGGTTGAGGTTGATTCTAAAATATATATAGTTTGAGTTGTGATCAATACTGAGATACGTATACACTGGGTCGTGGATTGATTCAAGATAATATTTATTGATTTATTTCTGTACATCTAACTGTGGACAACTAGTTGTAGGTTACTAACGAGGACAGCTGACTTAATAAACTTAAAACATCAAAATATATTAAAAGTGTTGTAAATATATTTTGAACATACTTTGATATATATGTATATATTGTTATAGGTTCGTGAATCAACCAGTGGCCAAGTCTTACTTCCCGACGAAGTAAAAATCTGTGAAAGTGAGTTATAGTCCCACTTTTAAAATCTAATATTTTTGGGATGAGAATACATGCAGGTTTTATAAATGATTTACAAAATAGACACAAGTACGTGAAATTACATTCTATGGTTGAATTATCGAAATTGAATATGCCCCTTTTTATTAAGTCTGGTAATCTAAGAATTAGGGAACAGACACCCTAATTGACGCGAATCCTAAAGATAGATCTATTGGGCCTAACAAACCCCATCCAAAGTACCGGATGCTTTAGTACTTCGAAATTTATATCATATCCGAAGGGTGTCCCGGAATGATGGGGATATTCTTATATATGCATCTTGTTAATGTCGGTTACCAGGTGTTCACCTTATGAATGATTTTTATCTCTATATATGGGATGTGTATTGAAATATGAAATCTTGTGGTCTATTATTATGATTTGATATATATAGGTTAAACCTATAACTCACCAACATTTTTGTTGACGTTTTAAGCATGTTTATTCTCAGGTGATTATTAAGATCTTCCGCTGTCGCATACTTAAATAAGGACGAGATTTGGAGTCCATGCTTGTATGATATTGTGTAAAAACTGCATTCAAGAAACTTATTTTGTTGTAACATATTTGTATTGTAAACCATTATGTAATGGTCGTGTGTAAACAGGATATTTTAGATTATCATTATTTGATAATCTACGTAAAGCTTTTTAAACCTTTATTGATGAAATAAAGGTTATGGTTTGTTTTAAAATGAATGCAGTCTTTGAAAAACGTCTCATATAGAGGTCAAAACCTCGCAACGAAATCAATTAATATGGAACATTTTTAATCAATAAGAACGGGACATTTCAGTAACACATCGTAACTTATGGGTTTCCTAATGTGATATCCCCCATCTTTCAAACGAAAGCCTTTTATAAACCAAGGCATTCTTGGAACGTTCTTCGAATGTCTTACAAACTGATCTCGCCTTAAATAGTTGTGCCAAGGAATTCTGACCGACTCTAGACAAGATTTCATCAATCATGTCTCTGGGTAAGTCTTCTAAAATATTGGGTTGTCTATCCATTTTGTGTTTTTATACTGTAAAATAGACAAGAGTTAGATTCATAAAAGATACTTATTAATACAAGCAATTTTTACATATAACGTAAAGCATAAGCACACTATATTACATATATTACATCGCACAAATACAACTATCTTATTCCGACTCACTCGTTTCTTCTTTTTCAAACTTGGTTCTTTTTGCTAAGTTTTTAGGGATATATGATGTTCCCCTAATACGAGCCGTCGTTTTCCACATTGGTCTAGAAAAACCTGGTGGTTTAGAGGTTCCCGGGTTATTGTTACAACCTAAGAAATACGGGTGTTGACGATACATATAAAGTTCATCGGAGTTGGAATCAGATTTCTCTATTTTTATGCCCTTTCCCTTATTGTTCTCTTTTGCCTATTTAAAATCAGTTGGGGTAATTTCTATAACATCATCGGAATCCTCGTCGGGATCCGATTCATCGGAGAATTGATAATCCTCCCAATATTTTGCTTCCTTGGCGGAAACACCGTTGACCATAATTAACTTTGGTCGGTTGGTTGAGGATTTTCTTCTACTTAACCATTTTATTATTTCCCCCATTGGTTCTTCTTCCGGTTCCGATTCTTCTTCCGGTTCCGATTCTTCTTCCGGTTCCGACTCTTCTTCCAGTTCCTCTTCGGAAACTTGTGAATCAGTCCACGAATCATTCCAATTTACATTCGACTCCTCATTATTATTAGGTGAGTCAGTGGAACTTGTTCTAGAGGTAGACATCTATCACATAATATCAAACACGTTAAGAGATTAATATATCACATAATATTCACATGTTAAAAATATATAGTTTCCAACAAAATTTATTAAGCAATCTTTTTTTTTTTTTCAAGTAAACACGGTCGAAGTCCAGACTCACTAATGCATCCTAACAAACTCGACAAGACACACTAATGCAAAATTATGGTTCTCTAAGACCAACGCTCGGATACCAACTGAAATGTCCCGTTCTTATTGATTAAAAACGTTCCATATTAATTGATTTCGTTGCGAGGTTTGACCTCTATATGAGACATTTTTCAAAGACTGCATTCATTTTTAAAACAAACCATAACCTTTATTTCATAAATAAAGGTTTAAAAAGCTTTACGTAGATTATCAAATAATGATAATCTAAAATATCCTGTTTACACACGACCATTACATAATGGTTTACAATACAAATATGTTACATCGAAATCAGTTTCTTGAATGCAGTTTTTACACAATATCATACAAACATGGACTCCAAATCTTGTCCTTATTTTAGTATGCAACAGCGGAAGCTCTTAGTATTCACCTGAGAATAAACATGCTTTAAACGTCAACAAAAATGTTGGTGAGTTATAGGTTTAACCTATATATATCAAATCGTAACAATAGACCACAAGATTTCATATTTCAATAAACATCCCATACATAGAGATAAAAATCATTCATATGGTAAACACCTGGTAACTGTAGTGACCCGAACTTTTCCATGTTTATATATATTAATTGAGATTGATATTTACATGATTAAATGTTTCCAACATGTTAAGCAATCAAACTTGTTAAGACTTGATTAATTGAAATATGTTTCATATAGACAATTGACCACCCAAGTTGACCGGTGATTCATGAACGTTAAAACTTGTAAAAACTATACGATGACATATATATGGTTATATATATAGTTAATATGTTTTTATTATAAGTATGTATCTCATTAGGTATTTTAACAATGAGTTATATACATAAAAATGAGACTATTAATTTAAGAAACGCGAAAACGATATATATAACGATTATCGTTATAACAACGTCTTACTAGGTACATATGAATCATATTAAGATATTGATACACTTGGTTAATTATGTTAAATGATAAGTAAATATATTATTAAGTGTATTAACAATGAAATACATATGTAAAAATAAGACTACTAACTTAATATCTTCGAAACGAGACATATATGTAACGATTATCGTTGTAACGACATTTAACTGTATATACATCATACTGAGATATATTATATATCATAATATCATGATAATATAACAATTTAACATCTCATTTGTTATAATAAACAATGGGTTAACAACATTCAACAAGATCGTTAACCTAAAGGTTTCAAAACAACATTTACATGTAACGACTAACGATGACTTAACGACTCGGTTAAAATGTATATACATGTAGTGTTTTAATATGTATTCATACACTTTTGAAAGACTTCAAGACACTTATCAAAATACTTCTACTTAACAAAAATGCTTACAATTACATCCTCGTTCAGTTTCATCAACAATTCTACTCGTATGCACCCGTATTCGTACTCGTACAATACACAGCTTTTAGATGTATGTACTATTGGTATATACACTCCAATGATCAGCTCTTAGCAGCCCATGTGAGTCACCTAACACATGTGGGAACCATCATTTTTCAACTAGCATGAAATATCTCATAAAATTACAAAAATATGAGTAATCATTCATGACTTATTTACATGAAAACAAAATTACATATCCTTTATATCTAATCCATACACCAACGACCAAAAACACCTACAAATACTTTCATTCTTCAATTTTCTTCATCTAATTGATCTCTCTCAAGTTCTATCTTCAAGTTCTAAGTGTTCTTCATATATTTTACAAGTTCTAGTTACATAAAATCAAGAATATTTTCAAGTTTGCTAGCTCACTTCCAATCTTGTAAGGTGATCATCCAACCTCAAGAAATCTTTGTTTCTTACAGTAGGTTATCATTCTAATACAAGGTAATAATCATATTCAAACTTTGGTTCAATTTCTATAACTATAACAATCTTATTTCAAGTGATGATCTTACTTGAACTTGTTTTCGTGTCATGATTCTTGTAAAGACCCGTCCTTATCCACCTGGACGAAGTCATCAACATTTGGTTCCATTGCGATGATCGACTCCAAGTAATGTCCTTAATATGAGCAAATGCACAGCGGAAGACTTAATTCGTACCTGAGAATAACATGCTTTAAAACGTCAACATAAAGTTGGTGAGATATAGGTTTGATGCTAACAGCATTATAACTATGGACCACAAGATTTCATATAATTAAACATAATACACTCGCAAGTGTATGTAAAAGTAGTTGAGCACTTGGTAACCATACTTAACATTTAAATCATCGCAGCATATCCTTAAATAATCGCTACACCGTACCAAATGTAGTATACAGAAACGAAGTACTGTGCAACCGTTGAAAACTGGTCGTCCAGCCCGGTTGGGGTTGTCAGGCCCGATAGATCTATCAACAGGATTCGCGTTTACATTTCTCATGTAAATAATAGCCACCAAGTATAAAGAAATATGCCATGGTACAACTCAACATAGAATTTATTTTGATCACTTGTGTCCATAACGTAAATCATAAAATGTATGTATTCTCATCCCAAAATATTTAGAGTTTAAAAGGGACTATATACTCACCTAATGTATTTTGTAGTAAAAATACATATAACATCATTGATCAAGTATAAGTTGGCCTCGGATTCACGAACCTAAATCATTTGTATATATATTAATACACATAATCGCACTCAAACAATATTTATATATATTCTTATTAATTATTATTTATTATGATTTAGTAGTGTTATATATAGTTATTAATTTTTATCTTTATCTATTATGATAGTAGTAATACTAATTAATAATAATAATAATAATAATAATAATAATAATAGTAATAAAAATGATAAATTTAAAATAAAGATACTTTTAGTAAAAAAAAATGATAACTTTAATAAATAATATTGTTAGTAAAAATATTAATTTTTAACAATAATGGATATTTATAATCATAACTATAAAAATAATAATACTAATACTTATATAAATAATAATGATAATATTAATAATAATACTTATAATAATAATAATAATAATAAATAAAATAAGATAATAAGTATACCCTTTTGAAATCTTAGTAAAAAGAAATGTTGCAAACGGGACTCGAACCCAGGACCTCTCGCCTATCAAGCACTCCATTAAACCATTGGGCTGTCGCCCAGTATCTGATTTATATTACCCAGAATTTAATTATAACCCCTTTTCTACTGTTTCCTATCTCTTCTCCTTCATCCAAAATATCTTAACCGATCAAACTTCAAACAAATTCGTAACAGCGATTTTATTATTATCTATAGACATTAAATCCGTATCATCATCATTATCATAATCATTGTCATAATCATTGTCATAATCATTACCATAATCGTTATCATAATCGTCATCCACCACCACCGTATATAATTTTTATCATCCTTAACTCCAACATCATCATGCTCGTGTCATTACTGTCAAAGGGTTTTAGCAGTCGACGAAATAAAATCCAATAGGAATTGTACAGAGGCGAGTAAGACGTCGATCGTACAGCAACATAGGTCGGGTCTTGGCCCAATAGAAAATAAAATCTGTTCCTCGGTCCAGTAACACAACAAGAGACGGCCCAACAAGCAAAAAAATGAGACGGCCCAATTACTACACCAACAGCACTCCGAATTACAGGAGTCTGGTTGAAAGGATAAGAATGTGCATTCCTTTTTATTTTTATTTCTTTTTATATATAAACAAGTGGGACTAGGGTTGGTAAATGTCGGCCATGGAGTTTGTCCCCTTCTTCGATCTTTTTCTCCACTGTAATCTCATCATTCTTCTCTTTTGTTCATTAATATAAACTATTATCAGTAGGATGCACAGCAGATTCACGAATATAGGTGAAAGTTTGGTTGATAGGTTTCATAAAAAAAAATATTGGAGATGTGGTGTTTGGATTTGTGATCTAGGGAACAAAAGTAGAAAATAATAGTAGTAGCAACAACGCGAGTATACAGGTGATAAGTGTGGTTTGGTGGATTTCACTAAAGGTCGCAGTTTTGGTTATGATATTTGAATTTGGCTGTGGTGGTTGTTTATGATCGAATTGTAGTAGAACAAAGTCAAGAACAAATCGAGTGAGTGTTTGCCTTATGAGTTAGAACAACAACGATAGCCTACGGTGATGTTTGATTACAATTTGATTGATAACCAAGTTTGGAAGGGAGAGAGATAGGGAAGCGTAGCTATGGTTCCAAACAGAAATAAATTTGCAAGGTTGTATTGGGTTTGGTTCGAAACAGAAACAATCGTGGTAGCAGTGACAAGAAACACAATCGGGCTGCATCGGTTTAGTACAACCAATAATCAAATGGGTTTTGGTGATTGATAGGTGGCATAAGGTGGTTTGGAGATGATGATAGCTGAGTTAGAAGACAGATAATAGCAACGATGAAGGTTTTGGTGGGTTTGGGTGATGGTGTAAAACAGAAACATATAAGAAGTTATAGCAGCGTGCAGTAACGACAGGAAGATAGAAACCTTTCAATAAAGAGTGGTTTAAACCGTACAAGAAAGTGATAATGATGATGGATGGTGTTCTATGGTGTTCAAAGGTTGCCGAAACAAAAGAAGAGAAGGAGGAAGGCAAGGTGGAAGTTCATGGTGATGGAGATTTGTTTGGGCCAATCACGATGAAAACCGAGAGACAACAATAGAATCGAAGGTGATGATTCTTGATAACACTCGGTGCCATATTGTATTAATTTATAACCCAATTTGATCGACAGCCAATTCTCCTCAAGGATAGAAATATAATTAAAATAAATAAAGGTGAAACTGATTGTTTTGGTTGTATCTTGAACTAGAGATTCCTTTCGTACCAAACTTTGAAATGTAAAACAATCAATAACAGGTTGAAAATGATAGCAAACATAAATACGTAATTTTTATATTTAATTTTCTTTATACCAGTTGGTTATACATCCATATATCTATGTATGTATTTGTATCGATATATATATATATATATATATATATATATATATATATATATATATATATATATATATATATATATATATATATATATATAAATAAATAAAACAGTAAGTATAAGTCTGTTTATATATATATAATCCATAATTGGATAATTACAAGTATAAATGTGCAATATTATTAATAATGAAATAATGAAATTATTAGTAACAAATCTAGTATCAATAGATAATAATTAATGTTAATTTTAACAATAGTGCAAATTTTAATAAATTTAACTAATAATAATAATAATTTTATTAATGATGCAAATAATAATACCAGTTATTATAATATTAATATTATTATTATTAATAATATAAATTAGATCTTATATATATATTTTATTTACAATTAGTTGTTCGTGAATCGCCAGGCTTGGTCAAAGGGTAACTGATTATCCGAATATAGATTTCAAACATTCTAGACTTAACATTACAGATTTTTGCTTATCGTGTCGGAAACATATAAAGATTAGGGTTTAAATTTGGTCGGAATTTCCGGGTCGTTACAGTACCCACCCGTTAAAGAAATTTCGTCCCCGAAATTTGATAGAGGTTGTCATAAATAACAATAGGAATGTTTTCATGACGAATATAAGGTAATAATAGAGTTTTATCATTTTTGGAAGATATGGATAAAACGTTTCGATCATGTGAAGCGTACGAGTGAAGCTATCACAAAAGAGTGAAATGAGTAATATGGTATCGTTTTAACTGATGACGTGGTTATGATTGATTTCCGGAATTGGATAGAATGTAAGAGCCGTGTAACATGGCACATGATGACGGTACTGTGAATCATCACATTCCATTAGAAACTTAACATGACTTACTGTAATATAATGAAGTTGATCAAGTTTCATTATATTATACTAATTCATGCATCAGTTCCCAACATTACTTCAAAACATTCATATTTTAGTCTCGAAGGTTTCAGAATTTTTAGAAACTAACATAGTTTCTTTCATGTTATAACGCAGATATTACGGAGAGGTAAATGATTGCGGATAAGAATAGTTGTGAAAATATCTCCAGCATATTGAGGATATGAAAGATACGATAATATCTTGGAATTTCTAATATCAAAGGATGATGATGAAAATTTACCCGTAAAGGTTTAGATTCAAAAGTAAGGTGTTCACAGAATCATCAGAATTCCTTAAATACAGAGTTTGGTCCTTGTATTTGTCCTTAGTTTCCTTCATGGTTAACTCAATCCGATCTTCAATACCAATTTTTCCATCGGGTGTTTCCAACACCTCCTTCTTTATCCTTAACTTTTGGTCATTAAGATCATCTACAACATGCTGCTTCGTCAGCATTTTCAAAGTTAATGAATTTGGGTCATTGGTTTCCAAACTGAGGTGCTTTTAAGAGATTTTTGTTTTTAGATGGTTAAACGCTGATGATGGAATATAAAAGATTCTCCGGTAATAATGGCGAAAGGATAACGTATATATATGTCGAGGCGATAATAAGACTGATCTTACTGAGAAGTCGAATTTAACTTGTTGAAGCTGTGACCAAAATCGGCTACTTGAAAAGGAATCGTATGGTTGTTTTTGCTAATGAATAATAAGGAATTCGACACGAATAGATTTTAACTATAACTTAGATTTTCGAAAGTTTTTCAGGTGCATAACTGTATGCATGAATCTTTCTTCCATAGACGAGGTGCAGCTGATTCAATTTCTCGACCGAGGTGTTTTCAAGAATCGTGAAAGATCTGAACGCGAGTTGTAATCGTCAAGATATGAATGAAGTTTAAGATAAAATCAAATGGCAAACTTGAAGATCAGTTTAGTTTCATATGTTATAGTCAATATTTTAATTCATTTACTTGTCCATAGTTAGCAGTCTATTAGTCCGATGATTCAATGATTCATATATAATTTAATATATAATATTCGAATTAAATAATACGTATCGTGACCCGTGTACCGGTCTCGGTGTCGATCACAACTCAAAGTATATATATATTTGGAATCAACTCCGACCCTGTATAGCCAACTCCCACCTTCACATATAGAGTGTCTACGGTTGTTCCGAAATATATATATAGATGGGTCGATATGATAAGTCGAAACCTTGCATACGTGTCCCGTTATTTAAAGTGCGTAAAAGTAAATAACAGAAATTAAATGACAATAAATAAAATTGCGAGAATGTAAATTGCGATAAATTAAATGTTAATCAGTTAGCTGGGAACAGTTAGCCGGAACAGTTAGCGTGAAATCCTATCACAATTCCAATTAATTAATTCGTTTGTTTCTAACACTTTTTATTTTTGTCCAATATTTTCTTCGTTATGCCACTTGTTGGATTCTGATAGGTCAAAATCCAAATATGAAATTTTGAATAGAAATGGTTATTCTGTGGTGAACGGATACGTATATCGGTAGTTGTAAGTAGGATAGTAATTGATCGTTGAATCAGATTCGAAGAATGTACAGTGTAACTTATTAATGTGAATTCTAAATATTCCTCGGGTACTACCCACCCGTTAAAATATTCTCATCATTAACAGTTTGTACGAAAGAAGTTTTAATTACAATCTTTATAAAAATATACTTGCATATATATTTTCTTCGGATGTAATTATGAATTTAATGAGTCAATAGAATATTATACTCATTTGATTTATTGTTGGCACTTGATTACATGATCTCTAAAACATTAAAGATTACATAATTGCCATGTCGAACGAAGATATATAAGGTAGAACGTTACGTAAAACGGAAATAATTGATGTAGAACGTTATGTAGAACGAAGATCATACTCGAAGTACAGATAGTGATATTGAGGTGTGTGATGTTGATATCCGAGGTACAAATTGTGATGTTGAGGTTTACGACGCGGTTGTGGTTAAAGTGATATGGATACTGTCGGCGTTGATGATGGTGGTACTGATTATGCTGCTGGTGCTGCTGCTGGTGTTTGTAACCTTCGCACCATATTCTCCAAGGCCACTTCTCGAGCGCGAAGTTCGTTAATTTCTGCTAGTACACCGGGATGATTGGCGGTTGGAGTGAGCGAATGAATAAGATTCGGAATATGTGATAGTATATAATCGTGACGAGATAATCTAGAAATGAAAGAGAAAATAAATTTCTCGAACAGGTTCGCCAGTAAGTGCTTCAGGTTTATCGCCAATAGGGCAATTCGGTAGATGGAAGGAATCTTCGATGTAAAATGGTTTTCAGATATCGGATGATATTCTAGCTACATAGAATATCTGTATACATATAATCCTAAAGATTTCGTAGACTACAGAGGAAGTTACGGCCAGTGTCAGGCAAGTCTACAAATGCGCTAAGATAGGAATTATCAGATATGCTAAGATATGAATTTTTTCTATACACTATCGATGCACTAAATGCAGTAAGACGTGTCTAGACTTATGAACGATAAGCAGACAATTTCCTAAGGATGATAAGCAGGTGATTTCCGACTAGAAATGATAAGCAAACTTTTGACATGCAGATACGGTCAAAGTCCAGACTCATTAATGTATCCTAACAACTACTAGTCAGACACACTAATGCAAGACCTGGTTCGCTAAGACCAATGCTCTGATACCAACTGTAAAGACCCGTCCTTATCCACCTGGACGAAGTCATCAACATTTGGTTCCATTGCGACGATCGACTCCAAGTAATGTCCTTAATATGAGCAAATGCACAGCGGAAGACTTAATTCGTACCTGAGAATAACATGCTTTAAAACGTCAACATAAAGTTGGTGAGATATAGGTTTGATGCTAACAGCGTTATAACTATGGACCACAAGATTTCATATAATTAAACATAATACACTCGCAAGTGTATGTAAAAGTAGTTGAGCACTTGGTAACCATACTTAACATTTAAATCATCGCAGCATATCCTTAAATAATCGCTACACCGTACCAAATGTAGTATACAGAAACGAAGTACTGTGCAACCGTTGAAAACTGGTCGTCCAGCCCGGTTGGGGTTGTCAGTCCCGATAGATCTATCAACATGATTCGCGTTTACATTTCTCATGTAAATAATAGCCACCAAGTATAAAGAAATATGCCATGGTACAACTCAACATAGAATTTATTTTGATCACTTGTGTCCATAACGTAAATCATAAAATGTATGTATTCTCATCCCAAAATATTTAGAGTTTAAAAGGGACTATATACTCACCTAATGTATTTTGTAGTAAAAATACATATAACATCATTGATCAAGTATAAGTTGGCCTCGGATTCACGAACCTAAATCATTTGTATATATATTAATACACATAATCGCACTCAAACAATATTTATATATATTCTTATTAATTATTATTTATTATGATTTAGTAGTGTTATATATAGTTATTAATTTTTATCTTTATCTATTATGATAGTAGTAATACTAATTAATAATAATAATAATAATAATAATAATAGTAATAAAAATGATAAATTTAAAATAAAGATACTTTTAGTAAAAAAAAATGATAACTTTAATAAATAATATTGTTAGTAAAAATATTAATTTTTAACAATAATGGATATTTATAATCATAACTATAAAAATAATAATACTAATACTTATATAAATAATAATGATAATATTAATAATAATACTTATAATAATAATAATAATAATAATAATAAATAAAATAAGATAATAAGTATACCCTTTTGAAATCTTAGTAAAAAGAAATGTTGCAAACGGGACTCGAACCCAGGACCTCTCGCCTATCAAGCACTCCATTAAACCATTGGGCTGTCGCCCAGTATCTGATTTATATTACCCAGAATTTAATTATAACCCCTTTTCTACTGTTTCCTATCTCTTCTCCTTCATCCAAAATATCTTAACCGATCAAACTTCAAACAAATTCGTAACAGCGATTTTATTATTATCTATAGACATTAAATCCGTATCATCATCATTATCATAATCATTGTCATAATCATTACCATAATCGTTATCATAATCGTCATCCACCACCACCGTATATAATTTTTATCATCCTTAACTCCAACATCATCATGCTCGTGTCATTACTGTCAAAGGGTTTTAGCAGTCGACGAAATAAAATCGAATAGGAATTGTACAGAGGCGAGTAAGATGTCGATCGTGCAGCAACATAGGTCGGGTCTTGGCCCAATAGAAAATAAAATCTGTTCCTCGGTCCAGTAACACAACAAGAGACGGCCCAACAAGAAAAAAAATGAGACGGCCCAATTACTACACCAACAGCACTCCGAATTACAGGAGTCTGGTTGAAAGGATAAGAATGTGCGTTCCTTTTTATTTTTATTTCTTTTTATATATAAACAAGTGGGACTAGGGTTGGTAAATGTCGGCCATGGAGTTTGTCCCCTTCTTCGATCTTTTTCTCCACTGTAATCTCATCATTCTTCTCTTTTGTTCATTAATATAAACTATTATCAGTAGGATGCACAGCAGATTCACGAATATAGGTGAAAGTTTGGTTGATAGGTTTCATAAAAAAAAATATTGGAGATGTGGTGTTTGGATTTGTGATCTAGGGAACAAAAGTAGAAAATTATAGTAGTAGCAACAACGCGAGTATACAGGTGATAAGTGTGGTTTGGTGGATTTCACTAAAGGTCGCAGTTTTGGTTATGATATTTGAATTTGGCTGTGGTGGTTGTTTATGATCGAATTGTAGTAGAAAAAAGTCAAGAACAAATCGAGTGAGTGTTTGCCTTATGAGTTAGAACAACAACGATAGCCTACGGTGATGTTTGATTACAATTTGATTGATAACCAAGTTTAGAAGGGAGAGATATAGGGAAGCGTAGCTATGGTTCCAAACAGAAATAAATTTGCAAGGTTGTATTGGGTTTGGTTCGAAACAGAAACAATCGTGGTAGCAGTGACAAGAAACACAATCGGGCTGCATCGGTTTAGTACAACCAATAATCAAATGGGTTTTGGTGATTGATAGGTGGCATAAGGTGGTTTGGAGATGATGATAGCTGAGTTAGAAGACAGATAATAGCAATGATGAAGGTTTTGGTGGGTTTGGGTGATGGTGTAAAACAGAAACATATAAGAAGTTATAGCAGCGTGCAGTAACGACAGGAAGATAGAAACCTTTCAATAAAGAGTGGTTTAAATCGTACAAGAAAGTGATAATGATGATGGATGGTGTTCTATGGTGTTCAAAGGTTGCCGAAACAAAAGAAGAGAAGGAGGAAGGCAAGGTGGAAGTTCATGGTGATGGAGATTTGTTTGGGCCAATCACGATGAAAACCGAGAGACAACAATAGAATCGAAGGTGGTGATTCTTGATAACACTCGGTGCCATATTGTATTAATTTATAACCCAATTTGATCGACAGCCAATTCTCCTCAAGGATAGAAATATAATTAAAATAAATAAAGGTGAAACTGATTGTTTTGGTTGTATCTTGAACTAGAGATTCCTTTCGTACCAAACTTTGAAATGTAAAACAATCAATAACAGGTTGAAAATGATAGCAAACATAAATACGTAATTTTTATATTTAATTTTCTTTATACCAGTTGGTTATACATCCATATATCTATGTATGTATTTGTATCGATATATATATATATATATATATATATATATATATATATATATATATATATATATATATATATATATATATATATATATATATATATATATATATATAAAACAGTAAGTATAAGTCTGTTTATATATATATAATCCATAATTGGATAATTACAAGTATAAATGTGCAATATTATTAATAATGAAATAATGAAATTATTAGTAACAAATCTAGTATCAATAGATAATAATTAATGTTAATTTTAACAATAGTGCAAATTTTAATAAATTTAACTAATAATAATAATAATTTTATTAATGATGCAAATAATAATACCAGTTATTATAATATTAATATTATTATTATTAATAATATAAATTAGATCTTATATATATATATATTATTTACAATTAGTTGTTCGTGAATCGCCAGGCTTGGTCAAAGGGTAACTGATTATCCGAATATAGATTTCAAACATTCTAGACTTAACATTACAGATTTTTGCTTATCGTGTCGGAAACATATAAAGATTAGGGTTTAAATTTGGTCGGAATTTCCGGGTCGTTACAATTCTGCTTCAAGAACTTCGAGCCATCCAAGGATCCGTTGAAGCTAGATCCATTTTTCTCTTTTCCAGTAGGTTTATCCAAGGAACTTAAGGTAGTAATGATGTTCATAACATCATTCGATTCATACATATAAAGCTATCTTATTCGAAGGTTTAAACTTGTAATCACTAGAACATAGTTTAGTTAATTCTAAACTTGTTCGCAAACAAAAGTTAATCCTTCTAACTTGACTTTTAAAATCAACTAAACACATGTTCTATATCTATATGATATGCTAACTTAATGATTTAAAACCTGGAAACACGAAAAACACCGTAAAACCGGATTTACGCCGTCGTAGTAACACCGCGGGCTGTTTTGGGTTAGTTAATTAAAAACTATGATAAACTTTGATTTAAAAGTTGTTATTCTGAGAAAATGATTTTTATTATGAACATGAAACTATATCCAAAAATTATGGTTAAACTCAAAGTGGAAGTATGTTTTCTAAAATGGTCATCTAGACGTCGTTCTTTCGACTGAAATGACTACCTTTACAAAAACGACTTGTAACTTATTTTTCCGACTATAAACCTATACTTTTTCTGTTTAGATTCATAAAATAGAGTTCAATATGAAACCATAGCAATTTGATTCACTCAACACGGATTTAAAATGAAGAAGTTATGGGTAAAACAAGATTGGATAATTTTTCTCATTTTAGCTACGTGAAAATTGGTAACAAATCTATTCCAACCATAACTTAATCAACTTGTATTGTATATTATGTAATCTTGAGATACCATAGACACGTATACAATGTTTCGACCTATCATGTCGACACATCTATATATATTTCGGAACAACCATAGACACTCTATATGTGAATGTTGGAGTTAGCTATACAGGGTTGAGGTTGATTCCAAAATATATATAGTTTGAGTTGTGATCAATACTGAGATACGTATACACTGGGTCGTGGATTGATTCAAGATAATATTTATCGATTTATTTCTGTACATCTAACTGTGGACAACTAGTTGTAGGTTACTAACGAGGACAGCTGACTTAATAAACTTAAAACATCAAAATATATTAAAAGTGTTGTAAATATATTTTGAACATACTTTGATATATATGTATATATTGTTATAGGTTCGTGAATCAACCAGTGGCCAAGTCTTACTTCCTGACGAAGTAAAAATCTGTGAAAGTGAGTTATAGTCCCACTTTTAAAATCTAATATTTTTGGGATGAGAATACATGCAGGTTTTATAAATGATTTACAAAATAGACACAAGTACGTGAAACTACATTCTATGGTTGAATTATCTAAATCGAATATGCCCCTTTTTATTAAGTCTGGTAATCTAAGAATTAGGGAACAGACACCCTAATTGACGCGAATCCTAAAGATAGATCTATCGGGCCCAACAAACCCCAGCCAAAGTACCGGATGCTTTAGTACTTCGAAATTTATATCATATCCGAAGGGTGTCCCGGAATGATGGGGATATTCTTATATATGCATCTTGTTAATGTCGGTTACCAGGTGTTCACCATATGAATGATTTTTATCTCTATGTATGGGATGTGTATTGAAATATGAAATCTTGTGGTCTATTATTATGATTTGATATATATAGGTTAAACCTATAACTCACCAACATTTTTGTTGACGTTTTAAGCATGTTTATTCTCAGGTGATTATTAAGAGCTTCCGCTGTCGCATACTTAAATAAAGACGAGATTTGGAGTCCATGCTTGTATGATATTGTGTAAAAACTGCATTCAAGAAACTTATTTTGTTGTAACATATTTGTATTGTAAACCATTATGTAATGGTCGTGTGTAAACAGAATATTTTAGATTATCATTATTTGATAATCTACGTAAAGCTTTTTAAACCTTTATTGATGAAATAAAGGTTATGGTTTGTTTTAAAATGAATGCAGTCTTTGAAAAACGTCTCATATAGAGGTCAAAACCTCGCAACGAAATCAATTAATATGGAACGTTTTTAATCAATAAGAACGGGACATTTCAGTTGGTATCCGAGCGTTGGTCTTAGAGAACCAGAATTTTGCATTAGTGTGTCTTATCGAGTTTGTTAGGATGCATTAGTGAGTCTGGACTTCGACCGTGTTTACTTGAAAAATGATTGCTTAACAAATTTTGTTGGAAACTATATATTTTTAACATGTGAATATTATGTGATATATTAATCTCTTAACGCGTTTGATATTATGTGATAGATGTCTACCTCTAGAACAAGTCCCATTGACTCACCTAATAATAATGAAGAGTCAAATGTAAATTGGAATGATTCGTGGACTGATTCACAAGTTCCCGAAGAGGAACCGGAAGAAGAGTCGGAACCGGAAGAAGAATCGGAACTGGAAGAAGAATCGGAACAGGATGAAGAAATAGAACCGGTGGGGGAAATAATAAAACGGTTAAGTAAAAGAAAATCCTCAACCAACCGACCAAGGTTAATTATGGTCAATGGTGTTTCCGCCAAGGAAGCAAAATATTGGGAGGATTACCAATTCTCCGATGAATCGGATTCCGACGAGAATTCCGATGATGTTATAGAAATTACCCCAACTGAATTTAAAAAGGCAAAAGAAAATAATAAGGGAAAGGGCATAAAAATAGAGAAATCTAATTCCAACCCCGATGAACTTTATATGTATCGTCAACCCCCGAAGTCCTTAAGTTGTAACAATGACCCGGGAACCTCTAAACCACCAGGTTTTTCTAAACCAATGTGGATAACGACGGCTCGTATTAGGGGAACATCATATATCCCTAGAAACTTGGCAAAACGAACCAAAACCGAAGAAGAAGAAACAAGCGAGTCGGAATAAGATAATTGTATTCGTGTGGTGTAATATATGTAATATAGTGTGCTTATGCTTTATGATATATGTAAAAATTGCTTGTATTAATAAGTATTTTTTTTATGAATCTAACTCTTGTCTATTTTACAGTATAAAAACACAAAATGGATAGACAACCCAATATTTTAAGAGACCTACCCGGAGACATGATTGATGAAATCTTGTCTAGAGTCGGCCAGAATTCCTCGACACAACTATTTAAGGCGAGATCAGTTTGTAAGACATTCGAAGAACGTTCCAAGAATGTCTTGGTTTATAAGAGACTTTCGTTTGAAAGATGGGGGATATCACATTGGGAAACCCATAAGTTACGATGTGTTTACTTTGACGCATATATTGCGGGGAACCCAAATGCTATTTTACGCAACGGGTTAAGAAATTATTTTGACTCAATATATCCGAATATTGGACTTCGTGATTTAGAAAAAGCTGCTAACATGCAACATAAAGAAGCATGTTATGCTTACGGATTAGTAATGTTCGCTTCTCACCAAAGTGAGAACAAGAACATCGGGCTACAACTATTAAACAAAATGTTTCCACAAGTGACGGAGTCGGTAATAGGGGTAAGAAATGAGGTTTTTAGATTGTTACGGGACTGTTGGACATTACGTAACCCTCGTCCCTTTGACGACGTTACAACACGCTGTCTTATCAACGGCCATAACGGTTATGTTCCACAAGACCAAGGATGGGAAGTAATCATAGTAAAACCATAATGCATGACTTGTTTCTGGACGTATGAATTACGTGTCTTTATTGCCTTTGCTGAACGACTTGTGTACTAGCTAGAATTATCTTCACAACTATCTTGTATCAAAGTTATTGTGTGCTATATTTCATGCTTTATGTAAAATGAGCGGTATTGTAAGTTTGTAAAATATTGTATAAAAGTTTGAACGCGAAATATTATTATAATCAGTTTTTCATATAGAATTGTAGTAGTTGAATTGTATATTAGCTACTAAGTATGAACTTAACGGGTAGGTACTACCCGAATTTAAACTTATAAAACGCTAATATGAAGAAAAAGCTTTTATAAATGAGTTCATATTATGCTACGAAATACTATTAACTACTCTTAATATTCTGTATGATTAACTTGTTCCATTTAACTATTTTGAAGGAAATGGCACTGACTACTCGACACACCGTGAATATGAATGAAGAGGAATTCCGTACTTTTCTAGCTTCAAACATAGCCGCAGTACAGGCTGCGCAACATACCAACAATAACCTTGGATCTAGCAGTACAGGAAATCGTGTAGGATGCACCTACAAAGAATTCACTGCCTGCAAACCTTTGGAATTTGATGGAACCGAAGGACCGATCGGATTGAAACGGTGGACCGAGAAGGTCGAATCGGTGTTTGCCATAAGTAAGTGTACTGAAGAGGACAAAGTAAAGTATGCTACGCATACCTTCACAGGTTCTGCGTTAACATGGTGGAATACCTATCTAGAGCAAGTGGGACAAGACGATGCGTACGCACTACCGTGGTCAACATTCAAGCACTTGATGAACGAGAAGTACCGTCCCAGAACCGAGGTCAATAAGCTCAAGACAGAACTTAGAGGGTTACGAACCCAAGGATTTGATATTACCACGCACGAAAGACGATTCACAGAATTGTGCCTATTGTGTCCGGGAGCATTCGAAGATGAGGAAGAGAAGATCGACGCGTTTGTGAAAGGATTACCGGAAAGAATCCAAGAAGATATAAGTTCACACGAGCCCGCCTCTATACAACAGGCATGTAGAATGGCTCACAAACTAGTGAACCAGATTGAAGAAAGAATTAAAGAACAGACTGCTGAAGAGGCCAATGTGAAGCAAGTCAAAAGAAAGTGGGAGGAAAACGGTGATAAGAATCACCAATACAACAACAACAGCAATTACAACAATAATCGCAACAATTATCCCAACAATCGCAACATCAATCTCAACTACAACAAACGGCCCAACAACAACAACAACAACAACAACAGCAACTACAACAATCATCCCAACAACAATAATAACCGCAACAACAACAAAAATCAGAAGCAGCTATGCCAAAGGTGTGAAAAGTATCACTCGGGGTTCTGCACCAAATTTTGCAACAAGTGTAAAAGAAATGGTCATAGCGCGTCGAAGTGTGAGGTCTACGGACCAGGGGTTAATAGAACGAAAGGAACAAATGGTGTCGGAACGAGTAATGGCGAAGCAAGTAGTGTCGGAGCAAGTTATGCCAATGTAGTTTGTTATAAATGTGGAAAACCGGGCCACATTATTAGAAATTTCCCGAACCAGGAGAACACGAATGGACAAGGCCGCGGAAGAGTTTTCAATATTAATGCGGCAGAGGCACAGGAAGACCCGGAGCTTGTTACGGGTACGTTTCTTATTGACAATAAATCTGCTTACGTTTTATTTGATTCGGGTGCGGATAGAAGCTATATGAGTAGAGATTTTTGTGCTAAATTAAGTTGTCCATTGACGCCTTTGGATAGTAAATTTTTACTCGAATTAGCAAATGGAAAATTAATTTCAGCAGATAATATATGTCGGAATCGAGAAATTAAACTGGTTAGCGAAACATTTAAGATTGATTTGATACCAGTAGAGTTAGGGAGTTTTGATGTGATAATCGGTATGGACTGGTTGAAAGAAGTGAAAGCAGAGATCGTCTGTTACAAAAATGCAATTCGCATTATACGAGAAAAAGGAAAACCCTTAATGGTGTACAGAGAAAAGGGCAACATGAAGCTACATCTTATTAGTAATTTGAAGGCACAAAAACTAATAAGAAAAGGTTGCTATGTTGTTCTAGCACACGTCGAGAAAGTACAAACTGAAGAAAAGAGCATCAATGATGTTCCCATTGCAAAAGAATTTCTCGATGTATTTCCGAAAGAATTACCGGGATTACCCCCACATCGATCCGTTGAATTTCAAATAGATCTTGTACCAGGAGCTGCACCAATAGCTCGTGCTCCTTACAGACTCGCACCCAGCGAGATGAAAGAACTGCAAAGCCAATTACAAGAACTTTTAGAGCGTGGTTTCATTCGACCAAGCACATCACCGTGGGGAGCTCCTGTTTTGTTTGTCAAGAAGAAAGATGGTACATTCAGGTTGTGTATCGACTACCGAGAGTTGAACAAACTTACCATCAAGAACCGCTACCCACTACCGAGAATCGACGACTTATTTGATCAACTACAAGGCTCGTCTGTTTATTCAAAGATTGACTTACGTTCCGGGTATCATCAAATGCGGGTGAAAGAAGATGATATTCCAAAGACTACTTTCAGAACACGTTACGGTCATTACGAGTTTATGGTCATGCCGTTTGGTTTAACTAATGCACCAGCTGTGTTCATGGACCTTATGAACCGAGTGTGTGGACCATACCTTGACAAGTTTGTCATTGTTTTCATTGATGACATACTTATTTACTCAAAGAATGACCAAGAACACGGTGAACATTTGAGAAAGGTGTTAGAAGTATTGAGGAAGGAAGAATTGTACGCTAAGTTTTCAAAGTGTGCATTTTGGTTGGAAGAAGTTCAATTCCTCGGTCACATAGTGAACAAAGAAGGTATTAAGGTGGATCCGGCAAAGATAGAAACTGTTAAAAAGTGGGAAACCCCGAAAACTCCGAAACACATACGCCAGTTTTTAGGACTAGCTGGTTACTACAGAAGGTTCATCCAAGACTTTTCCAGAATAGCAAAACCCTTGACTGCATTAACGCATAAAGGGAAGAAATTTGAATGGAAGGATGAACAAGAGAAAGCGTTTCAGTTATTGAAGAAAAAGCTAACTACGGCACCTATATTGTCATTGCCTGAAGGGAATGATGATTTTCTGATTTATTGTGACGCATCAAAGCAAGGTCTCGGTTGTGTATTAATGCAACGAACGAAGGTGATTGCTTATGCCTCTAGACAATTGAAGATTCACGAGCAAAATTATACGACGCATGATTTGGAATTAGGCACGGTTGTTTTTGCATTAAAGACTTGGAGGCACTACTTATATGGGGTCAAAAGTATTATATATACCGACCACAAAAGTCTTCAACACATATTTAATCAGAAATAACTGAATATGAGGCAGCGTAGGTGGATTGAATTGTTGAATGATTACGACTTTGAGATTCGTTACCACCCGGGGAAGGCAAATGTGGTAGCCGATGCCTTGAGCAGGAAGGACAGAGAACCCATTCGAGTAAAATCTATGAATATAATGATTCATAATAACCTTACTACTCAAATAAAGGAGGCGCAACAAGGAGTTTTAAAAGAGGGAAATTTAAAGGATGAAATACCCAAAGGATCGGAGAAGCATCTTAATATTCGGGAAGACGGAACCCGGTATAGGGCTGAAAGGATTTGGGTACCAAAATTTGGAGATATGAGAGAAATGGTACTTAGAGAAGCTCATAAAACTAGATACTCAATACATCCTGAAACGGGGAAGATGTACAAGGATCTCAAGAAACATTTTTGGTGGCCGGGTATGAAAGCCGATGTTGCTAAATACGTAGGAGAATGTTTGACGTGTTCTAAGGTCAAAGCTGAGCATCAGAAACCATCAGGTCTACTTCAACAACCCGAAATCCCAGAATGGAAATGGGAAAACATTACCATGGATTTCATCACTAAATTGCCAAGGACTGCAAGTGGTTTTGATACTATTTGGGTAATAGTTGATCGTCTCACCAAATCAGCACACTTCCTGCCAATAAGAGAAGATGACAAGATGGAGAAGTTAGCACGACTGTATTTGAAGGAAGTCATCTCCAGACATGGAATACCAATCTCTATTATCTCTGATAGGTATGGTAGATTTATTTCAAGATTCTGGAAGGCATTACAACAAGCATTATTAACTCGTCTAGACATGAGTACTGCCTATCATCCACAAACTGATGGGCAGAGCGAAAGGACGATACAAATGCTTGAAGACATGCTACGAGCATGTGTTATTGATTTCGAAAACAGTTGGGATCGACATCTACCGTTAGCAGAATTTTCCTACAACAACAGCTACCATTCAAGCATTGAGATGGCGCCGTTTGAAGCACTTTATGGTAGAAAGTGCAGGTCTCCGATTTGTTGGAGTGAAGTGGGGGATAGACAGATTACGGGTCCGGAGATTATACAAGAAACTACCGAGAAGATCATCCAAATTCAACAACGGTTGAAAACCGCCCAAAGTCGACAAAAGAGCTACGCTGACATTAAAAGAAAAGATATAGAATTTGAAATTGGAGAGATGGTCATGCTTAAAGTTACACCTTGGAAAGGCGTTGTTCGATTTGGTAAACGAGGGAAATTAAATCCAAGGTATATTGGACCATTCAAGATTATTGATCGTGTCGGACCAGTAGCTTACCGACTTGAGTTACCTCAATAACTCGCGGCTGTACATAACACTTTCCACGTCTCGAATTTGAAGAAATGTTTTGCTAAAGAAGATCTCACTATTCCGTTAGATGAAACCCAAATCAACAAAAAACTTCAATTCATCGAAGAACCCGTCGAAATAATGGATCGTGAGGTTAAAAGACTTAAGCAAAACAAGATACCAATTGTTAAGGTTCGATGGAATGCTCGTAGAGGACCCGAGTTCACCTGGGAGCGTGAAGATCAGATGAAGAAGAAATACCCGCATCTATTTCCAGAAGATTCTTCAACACCTTCAACAGCTTAAAATTTCGGGACGAAATTTATTTAACGGGTAGGTACTGTAGTAACCCGAACTTTTCCATGTTTATATATATTAATTGAGATTGATATTTACATGATTAAATGTTTCCAACATGTTAAGCAATCAAACTTGTTAAGACTTGATTAATTGAAATATGTTTCATATAGACAATTGACCACCCAAGTTGACCGGTGATTCATGAACGTTAAAACTTGTAAAAACTATACGATGACATATATATGGTTATATATATAGTTAATATGTTTTTATTATAAGTATGTATCTCATTAGTTATTTTAACAATGAGTTATATACATAAAAATGAGACTATTAATTTAAGAAACGCGAAAACGATATATATAACGATTATCGTTATAACAACGTCTTACTAGGTACATATGAATCATATTAAGATATTGATACACTTGGTTAATTATGTTAAATGATAAGTAAATATATTATTAAGTGTATTAACAATGAAATACATATGTAAAAATAAGACTACTAACTTAATGTTTTCGAAACGAGACATATATGTAACGATTATCGTTGTAACGACATTTAACTGTATATACATCATACTGAGATATATTATATATCATAATATCATGATAATATAACAATTTAACATCTCATTTGTTATAATAAACAATGGGTTAACAACATTCAACAAGATCGTTAACCTAAAGTTTTCAAAACAACATTTACATGTAACGACAAACGATGACTTAACGACTCGGTTAAAATGTATATACATGTAGTGTTTTAATATGTATTCATACACTTTTGAAAGACTTCAAGACACTTATCAAAATACTTCTACTTAACAAAAATGCTTACAATTACATCCTCGTTCAGTTTCATCAACAATTCTACTCGTATGCACCCGTATTCGTACTCGTACAATACACAGCTTTTAGATGTATGTACTATTGGTATATACACTCCAATGATCAGCTCTTAGCAGGCCATGTGAGTCACCTAACACATGTGGGAACCATCATTTTGCAACTAGCATGAAATATCTCATAAAATTACAAAAATATGAGTAATCATTCATGACTTATTTACATGAAAACAAAATTACATATCCTTTATATCTAATCCATACACCAACGACCAAAAACACCTACAAACACTTTCATTCTTCAATTTTCTTCATCTAATTGATCTCTCTCAAGTTCTATCTTCAAGTTCTAAGTGTTCTTCATATATTTTACAAGTTCTAGTTACATAAAATCAAGAATACTTTCAAGTTTGCTAGCTCACTTCCAATCTTGTAAGGTGATCATCCAACCTCAAGAAATCTTTGTTTCTTACAGTAGGTTATCATTCTAATACAAGGTAATAATCATATTCAAACTTTGGTTCAATTTCTATAACTATAACAATCTTATTTCAAGTGATGATCTTACTTGAACTTGTTTTCGTGTCATGATTCTGCTTCAAGAACTTCGAGCCATCCAAGGATCCGTTGAAGCTAGATCCATTTTTCTCTTTTCCAGTAGGTTTATCCAAGGAACTTAAGGTAGTAATGATGTTCATAACATCATTCGATTCATACATATAAAGCTATCTTATTCGAAGGTTTAAACTTGTAATCACTAGAACATAGTTTAGTTAATTCTAAACTTGTTCGCAAACAAAAGTTAATCCTTCTAACTTGACTTTTAAAATCAACTAAACACATGTTCTATATCTATATGATATGCTAACTTAATGATTTAAAACCTGGAAACACGAAAAACACCGTAAAACCGGATTTACGCCGTCGTAGTAACACCGCGGGCTGTTTTGGGTTAGTTAATTAAAAACTATGATAAACTTTGATTTAAAAGTTGTTATTCTGAGAAAATGATTTTTATTATGAACATGAAACTATATCCAAAAATTATGGTTAAACTCAAAGTGGAAGTATGTTTTCTAAAATGGTCATCTAGACGTCGTTCTTTCGACTGAAATGACTACCTTTACAAAAACGACTTGTAACTTATTTTTCCGACTATAAACCTATACTTTTTCTTTTTAGATTCATAAAATAGAGTTCAATATGAAACCATAGCAATTTGATTCACTCAAAACGGATTTAAAATGAAGAAGTTATGGGTAAAACAAGATTGGATAATTTTTCTCATTTTAGCTACGTGAAAATTGGTAACAAATGTATTCCAACCATAACTTAATCAACTTGTATTGTATATTATGTAATCTTGAGATACCATAGACACGTATACAATGTTTCGACCTATCATGTCGACACATCTATATATATTTCGGAACAACCATAGACACTCTATATGTGAATGTTGGAGTTAGCTATACAGGGTTGAGGTTGATTCCAAAATATATATAGTTTGAGTTGTGATCAATACTGAGATACGTATACACTGGGTCGTGGATTGATTTAAGATAATATTTATCGATTTATTTCTGTACATCTAACTGTGGACAACTAGTTGTAGGTTACTAACGAGGACAGCTGACTTAATAAACTTAAAACATCAAAATATATTAAAAGTGTTGTAAATATATTTTGAACATACTTTGATATATATGTATATATTGTTATAGGTTCGTGAATCAACCAGTGGCCAAGTCTTACTTCCTGACGAAGTAAAAATCTGTGAAAGTGAGTTATAGTCCCACTTTTAAAATCTAATATTTTTGGGATGAGAATACATGCAGGTTTTATAAATGATTTACAAAATAGACACAAGTACGTGAAACTACATTCTATGGTTGAATTATCTAAATCGAATATGCCCCTTTTTATTAAGTCTGGTAATCTAAGAATTAGGGAACAGACACCCTAATTGACGTGAATCCTAAAGATAGATCTATCGGGCCCAACAAGCCCCAGCCAAAGTACCGGATGCTTTAGTACTTCGAAATTTATATCATATCCGAAGGGTGTCCCGGAATGATGGGGATATTCTTATATATGCATCTTGTTAATGTCGGTTACCAGGTGTTCACCATATGAATGATTTTTATCTCTATGTATGGGATGTGTATTGAAATATGAAATCTTGTGGTCTATTATTATGATTTGATATATATAGGTTAAACCTATAACTCACCAACATTTTTGTTGACGTTTTAAGCATGTTTATTCTCAGGTGATTATTAAGAGCTTCCGCTGTCGCATACTTAAATAAAGACGAGATTTGGAGTCCATGCTTGTATGATATTGTGTAAAAACTGCATTCAAGAAACTTATTTTGTTGTAACATATTTGTATTGTAAACCATTATGTAATGGTCGTGTGTAAACAGAATATTTTAGATTATCATTATTTGATAATCTACGTAAAGCTTTTTAAACCTTTATTGATGAAATAAAGGTTATGGTTTGTTTTAAAATGAATGCAGTCTTTGAAAAACGTCTCATATAGAGGTCAAAACCTCGCAACGAAATCAATTAATATGGAACGTTTTTAATCAATAAGAACGGGACATTTCAGTAACCGACATTAACAAGATGCATTTATAAGAATATCCCCATCATTCCGGGACACTCTTCGGATATGATATAAATTTCGAAGTACTAAAGCATCCGGTACTTTGGATGGGGTTTGTTAGGCCCAATAGATCTATCTTTAGGATTCGCGTCAACTAGGGTGTCTGTTCCCTAATTCTTAGATTACCAGACTTAATAAAAAGGGGCATATTCGATTTCGATAATTCAACCATAGAATGTAGTTTCACGTACTTATGTCTATTTTGTAAATCATTTATAAAACCTGCATGTATTCTCATCCCAAAATATTAGATTTTAAAAGTGGGACTATAACTCACTTTCACAGATTTTTACTTCGTCGGGAAGTAAGACTTGGCCACTGGTTGATTCACAAACCTATAACAATATATACATATATATCAAAGTATGTTCAAAATATATTTTCAAAACTTTTAATACATTTTGATGTTTTAAGTTTATTAAGTCAGCTGTCCTCGTTAGTAACCTACAACTAGTTGTCCACAGTTAGATGTACAGAAATAAATCGATAAATATTATCTTGAATCAATCCACGACCCAGTGTATACGTATCTCAGTATTGATCACAACTCAAACTATATATATATTTTAGATTCAACCTCAACCCTGTATAGCTAACTCCAACATTCACATATAGAGTGTCTATGGTTGTTCCGCAATATATATATAGATGGGTCGACATGATAGGTCAAAACATTGTATACGTGTCTATGGTATCTCAAGATTACATAATATACAATATAAGTTGATTAGGTTATGGTTGGAATAGATTTATTACTAACTTTCACGTAGGTAAAATGAGTAGTTTTTATCAATCTTGTTTTACTCGCCATTTCTTCGTTTCTAATCCGTTTTGAGTGATTCCAGTGGCCACGGTTTCGTATTGAACTTAACTTTATGAATTTAAACAGAAAAAGTATAAGTTTATAGTTAGAAATACAAGTTACAAGTCATTTTTGAAAGAGGTAGTCATTTCCGTCGAAAGAACGACATCTTGATGACCATTTTGAAAAACATACTTTCACTTTGAGTTTAACCATGATTTTTGGATATAGTTTCATGTTCATAAGAAAAATCATTTTTCCAGAAGTATAGCTTTTAAATCAAAGTTCTTCTTAGCTTTTAATTATCCCAACCAAAACAGCCCCCGGTTTTACTACGACGGCGTATATCCAGTTTTATGGTGTTTATCGTGTTTCCGGGTTTTAAATCATTAAGTTAGCATATCATATAGATATAGATCATGTGTTTAGTTAATTTTAAATGTCTAGTTAGAAGGATTAACTTTATTTGCGAACAAGTTTAGAATTAACTAAACTATGTTCCAGTGATTACAAGTTTATAACGTTGAATAAGACAGCTTTTTATGTATGAATCGAATGATGTTATGAACATCATTACTACCTAAAGTTCCTTGGATAAACCTACTAGAAATAAGAAAAATGGATCTAGCTTCAAAGGATCCTTGGATGGCTTGAAAGTTCTTGAAGCAGAATCATGACACGAAAACAATTTCAAGTAAGATTTCCACTCGAAATAAGATTGTTATAGTTATAGAAATTGAATTAAAGTTTGAATATGATTATTACCTTGTATTAGAAATATAACCTACTGTAATTAACAAAGGTTTCTTGATCTTGGATGATTACTTGGAATGGATTTAGAAAACTTGGAAGTAAACTTGCAATCTTGGAAGTATTCTTGATTTTATGAAACTAGAACTTTTGGAATTTATGAAGAACACTTAGAACATGAAGATAGAACTTGAGAGAGATCAATTAGATGAAGAAAATTGAAGAATGAAAGTGTTTGTAGGTGTTTTTGGTCGTTGGTGTATGGATTAGATATAAAGGATATGTAATTTTGTTTTCATGTAAATAAGTCATGAATGATTACTCATATTTTTGTAATTTTATGAGATATTTCATGCTAGTTTCCAAATGATGGTTCCCACATGTGTTAGGTGACTCACATGGGCTGTTAAGAGCTGATCATTGGAGTTTATATACCAATAGTACATACATCTAAAAGCTGTATATTGTACGAGTACAAATACGGGTGCATACGAGTAGAATTGTTGATGAAACTGAACGAGGATGTAATTGTAAGTATTTTTGTTAAGTAGAAGTATTTTGATAAGTTTCTTGAAGTCTTTCAAAAGTGTATGAATACATATTAAAACACTACATGTATATACATTTTAACTGAGTCGTTAAGTCATCGTTAGTCGTTACATGTAAGTGTTGTTTTGAAACCTTTAGGTTAACGATCTTGTTAATTGTTGTTAACCCAATTTTTATAATATTAAAAGAGATTTTAAATTATTATATTATCATGATATTATGATGTACGAATATCTCTTAATATGATATATATACATTAAATGTCGTTACAACGATAATCGTTACATATATGTCTCGTTTCAAAATCATTAAGTTAGTAGTCTTGTTTTTACAAATGTAGTTCATTGTTAATATACTTAATTATATGTTTACTTATCATAATATCATTTTAACTATATATATAACCATATATATGTCATCATATAGTTTTTACAAGTTTTAACGTTCGTGAATCACCGGTCAACTTGGGTGGTCAATTGTCTATATGAAACCTATTTCAATTATTCAAGTCTTAACAAGTTTGATTGCTTAACATGTTGGAAACACTTAATCATGTAAAATAACAATTTCATTTAATATATATATATATAAACATGGAAAAGTTCGGGTGACTACACCAACAACTTCATTACCCTTTGACTTTAGCCTCTCCAAAAAGTCATTATAATTTTTCATTGAAACCCCATCATTTACTCATTCGCATCCTGTAATGAGAATTGCCATACGAATCATTGGGAATTAGCAATCAGTATTTTGAAATCTCGCAGCATATCTACACCAACAGTTAGATGTGTATATATAACGTCTATCTTCTGGACTTAATTTGAATGTGAAGTTTCTGAAAAACACTCCGAACTACGAATTGGTTCTCCGAAAAAAAATGCTGATGAAGCAGCAAAAACTATAAATGACTTTAAACAGTAAAAGCTGGATGATAATGATGAAGTGTGCTGGCAAAGCGCAGAAAAAGAGAAGTTTTGGAACTGGAAAACGGATTGAGCAAAGTAGGAAGGAGGCTGTGGACAAATTACAAAGACTGAACCTGACTTCAAAGGATCCAAATGATTCAGTACCTGCTGAAGTCATTAACGAATACCTTGCTCCTGACTCTAAACCCCTGCGAACAATATTCTTCATCATCCTCTGATATTAGAAATTCTAAAATATCATCATATCTTTCATTATAAATATTCTCTATATTTCTGAAGATATTTTCTTAATTTTTCTTATTTGAAATCATTTACCTCTTCGCGCTATCTGTATTACATCATAAAAGAAACTATTTTAGTTTCTAAATTCTGAAACATTCAAGTTTAAAATAGGAATATTTTGAAGTGGTGTTGGGAACTGAAGCATGAATTAGTATAATATAATGCAACTTGATCAATGTGATTATATTACAGCAAGTCATGCTGAGTTTCTAAATGGAACGTGATGATTCACATATCATAACATCATCATGTGCCATGTTATGCGACTCTTGTATTCTATTTAACCTCTAAAATATCAAGAAAATATTTCTTGATGATTCAGCCTTTTCCAAGGTATTCTAGTAATTTGACAAGTCAAGATCATGCCATCACAATTTTCTTCCTAGAACATTAACAATGTTCATTCCGAAATTCATATCTGTGAATTCTGGACCATTACAAGCGGTGCTTAATCGCAAGAAGAAGAAACAAAAGGACAAAACTCCGAAATAGAAATTGGGGTATAAATTGCAGCAAATAAAAGAGAGCATTAACTGTGAATGATAATGATTATAGAAGACAGAAGCAGAGACTTTGAAATATAAGGAAATATATAAAGCCCAACGACAATCCAGAAATTATAAACCATATATATCGATGCATATAGCAATATAAAGATACGGGAGAACTAGAAACACTATAAACCCAAGAGTATAGTAGAAGTAAATAGATTCTTCCGGCGGTAGATGAAAAAGAAGAATGACCGATATGAAAGTTAGAAGTATATCGAGAATCAGAACTGGATGGAGCATATTGATGAATACTTTAAAATATGAGTTGAGGGAGAAAGAATAGAAGGTGATGAAACATGACTAGGAACTTAGAAATCAACATATTTAACTCACAAAATGGCAAAATAAGTGAATCAAACCCTCTAATGAATAGGTTAAGGTTTTTTTTTTTTTTATTAATTTAGTCAAACCACAACTAAATCAAGTGTGATTAGATCAACACCTAGAGCTATTATTCACCACATGGGTGATTTGGACTGAGAGAGAATCGGAGGAGCTCACTAGATCTGAGTGTATGTAACAAATGAGAGGCTTAACCTAAAATGAAGAACATAAAACTTTATATACCCCTGTTGTTAACTCACCCATACGATTCATTCATCACACGTACTAGTTAGCTTCATCAGCCGTACGGGTGATCACTCACTCGTGTCTTCTCATTTAGGTTGTAATTGTGACTTAGCTCAGCATCAACCGTGCGTATGAGCCTGTCAGCCGTACTAGTGAGGCTTCACTCGTACGTCTGACTAAGTCTAACATAGTCAAACATCTAAATCTCGTTCCTGCAGTTCCTGTAACCACATACAAACACGAATAGGATAATAACGAGCAATCATGGTGGCCTGTAAATTGTTGTACCTGCAATGGACGTGGGTAGATGTCTAGGGACTTGCATAAAATGCATCAACAGAAGGTGTGAGTTGTAAGGAAACGAAGGAGATGAATTTATAAAAAATCTCTGACAGAACAATTAAAATGGACGATCGCATTTAAAGCGGATCCGAATTCCCTTGATTACCGGAGAGTCAAATCTTATTAAGAAGATTTTCTTCAAATCCCTTGAAATCTGGGAATCAATCATATCTACGTCAAATGATAAGATGAATCTACACTTACTCATTTCACTCTTCTATGTTAGCTTCATTCGTACTCTTCATATAAATAGATTGTTTATCCAAATTATTCGCTAATGATAAAACTCTAATTTTCAGCCCGTATGCATCATGAAAACATACTTATTATCATTCACGACCTTTCCACTCAAATTTCGGGACAAAATTTCTTTAACGGGTAGGTACTGTGACAACCCGGAAATTTCCAACCAAATTTAAACTTTAATCTTTATATGTTTCCGACACGATAAGCAATATTTGATAAGTTAAATTTCAAGAATTTTAAACTATGTTCATACATTTATTCAACCTCGACCAAGTTCTAACAATTCACGGACCGTTAAACGAATATGATTATATATGTATATGTGTATATATATTATAACTTGAAACGTAAACAAAATATTAGATTAAATACTTTATATGATTGTATCTGTTTCAAAATGTTTATCAATGGAGTTAGAAGATAAGATCAAATGATTGAATTATTAGATATATTGAATTACGATTACAAGTCTCTGTTGAAAGGCCCACGTTGATTTGAGAAATCTTTCCATTTTAACAATATTCGGAAAATGGTAATGTGATTTATAAATAAGAACAAATTGTCAATCATTGAGAACTAGACAAAGGATAGTGGAAGATTGAATCTCATAAAGACTCGATTGATCTATTTAGTTTCAAACGTACAAAAACGTTTTCAGTTTAAAAAGAACTTTATTATTAAAACGTATATAACTTTTATAAATATCTAGAACCACTTTTGACAACTCATTACTTAACTAGTATGATAAAGATAACGATATTTATATTTTATTTTATTAAATATATATAATGATTTAAATTAATATTATATATATTTATACGCATATTATACGTACATAGTTTTATACTTTTACTATACTTAAACTTTACCTTTACTTTACTTTAACTTTAATAATTCACTTTAATAATTCATACTTTAATAATTCACTTTAATAATACATACTTTAATAATTCACTTTAATAATTCATACTTTAATAATTCACTTTAATAATTCAAAAATCTATTATAAATAGAATTCAATAGGTTTCATTATTTCATAGAAACTTGAAAATATTTTTTTCTAAACTCTCTCAATCGATTTACATATATATATTTACTCCGTATTATTTCAAGATATTATTAGTATACATAAAATATTACGACGGAGTGCTGTCCGAGTGGTTTCGAAATTGTTTTTCGAGTAGGATAGGATTAAGGAAATTATGGGTTATAGCTATGGAGGTGATTGAGTATGGTTCATGGGTATGCTCGTGAGGTCAATATAGTCTTTATCATTTCCGTTGCGTCTACGTACCTTTCCTGCAATATTGAATCTCAATATTGATACGTGAGTACTCATAATTTAACTTTTAAATACTAATAGTGTATCCCTGACTAGTGCTCGAGTATTTAGGATTATGCATGCTTGTACTTTTGATATTGCTCTTAGACAGGTTAGGTTGAATCTTGAATTAGTTACACTTACGGTTTAGATAAGGTATAAGATATGCATGTCCTTGGAAAGCTAGCGAAAAATTAAGAACTTTTCCTTTAGATATCGAATGGTTTCGATGAACGGATTAGAAGTTATAATCAATTGAATTTTCGATATTTTATTAAAAATGATTATTATTATCGTCGTTTTTATCGTCGTTCTAGTTTTATCTTATTATTATGATTATTATTATCTTTATCAATAAAAGGGATTTATCATTAAAATTTGTTATTTTTTTCTATTATTACTATCGTTATTATCGTTAAAGTTATAATTAGTATTATTATTATTATCCAATTATTATTATTATTATTATTATTATTATAATTATTATTATTATTATTATTATTATTATTATTATCATTATTATTATTATTATTATTATTATTATTATTATTATTATTATTAGTATTATTATTATTATCATTATTAATATATATATCATTATTTAAAAATGGTTATTGTTATTGTTATTATTATTATTACTATATTATCATTAAGATAATTATTAGTATTATCATTAATAATGTTATAGTAACTATCATTATTAATATTAGTGTAATTAAAACAAATATTTGTAACACCTAATTATTTTGATTACTATTATTATCATTATTATGAACACGATATAAAAGACGATTAAAAGCTATTAAATGAAACAATTAGGAAATAATGAGTAAGAGTATCATGATGAAATTAAAATATTATAAGATATTGATTTAGATAAAATTATCGTTCTTATTATTTTTATCATTACTATTATTATTAAAAGTATCGTTAGTATTAAAACTATCATTTTAACAAAAATTATCATTTTAATAGAAATGTAATTGTTACTATAAAATATCATTATTATTATTATTTTAAATAGAATTATTATTTTAAAGATAATATTAAAAATTATCGTAAATATTAAAGTTATCATAATTAGAATTATCGTTTTATCATAATGTCATCTTAGTAATTATAAATATTGATATTTTTATAATAATAATTATTATTACAAAATAATACAACTTTTACTTACTATCATTATAGATATTATTTTATCAAATAAATATGTGATACAAACATATTTTACTACGTGTAATAACTTACTTTAATAATACCTATCATATTATCTTTATGATATTAAATGAACCCTATAAATTTTATTACTTAATATATATAAAAGTATATTTTATTATATAAATTTAATATAAAATTTTATTTATTAATAAATAAATTATATTATTTACTCTAATAAATCTTTTAAAAATATTTAAAAATATAAAACGACGATATTTAAACTATATATTAATCATGTATAGATTTTTGGAAATTATTTTGAGTCAAATTTACTTTTGTTGACTTTTGCATATTAGTCTCGAGCATTAGGATTGTGGTACACTATAACTTGACCTAATTTGTTAGACAAATATTGACCAACACATAAATATATATAATTAATTTAGGTTCGTGAATCCGAGGCCAACCTTGCACTTGTTCAATGACGTTATATGTATTTTTACTACGAAATACAGTATGGTGAGTTTCATTTGCCTTTTTACCCTTTATATTTTTGGAACTGAGAATACATGCGCTTTTATAAATGTTTGACGAAATAGACACAAGTAATTGAAACTACATTCTATGGTTGAATTGCCCCTTTTTTATTAAAGTCTGGTAATCTAAGAATTAGAGAACAGACACCCTAATTGATGCGAATCCTAAAGATAGATCTATTGGGACTAACAAACCCCATCCAAAGTACCGGATGCTTTAGTACTTCGAAATTTATATCATGTCCGAAGGAGGATCCCGGAATGATAGGGGATATTCTTATATGTATCTAGTTAATGTCGGTTACCAGGTGTTCACCATATGAATGATTATTTTTATCTCTATGCATGGGACGTATATTTATGAGAACTGGAAATGAAATTCTTGTGGTCTATTAAAATGATGGAAATAAATGATTATGATAAACTAATGAACTCACCAACCTTTTAGTTGACACTTTAAAGCATGTTTATTCTCAGGTGTTACAGAAATATTCCGCTGTGCATTTGCTCATTTTAAAGATATTACTTGGAGTCTTTCATAGCATATTTCGAAGAATGTTGCATTTGAGTCATTGAGTTCATCAAAGATTATTATTAAATCAATTTATAGTTGGATAGTGGATATTATGAAATGGTATGCATGCCTGTCAATTTTCGATGTAAAGAAAGTTTGTCTTTTAAAAACGAATGCAATGTTTGTAAAATGTATCATATAGAGGTCAAATACCTTGCAATGTAATCAACTATTGTGAATCGTTTATAATGTATATGAACGGGTCCTTTCAGTCCTAGTCCGTCCCTCGACAAAATTTTAAAATTTGACAATTCAAAGCTCAGTTTTAAAAGCAAAGATTTTTGGGTTTTTTAAATGTTTTTGGCATACTTTAGTTCAATAAGATTAAAAATAATGATAATAAAAGTTCTCGTCCCTCCCTTGGGTAGAGCAATTTCAATTCAACGACCTAGTCTTCAACTCACGATGAATTTTAAAAATCATATTTTTAACTTAGCAAAATAAAGTAAATTTTTGTTTTTAAATTTACACCAAACTTAAATTTAAAATGCATAAAATTAAAAATTCATATTAAAAATTCACACCAAACTTTTTATATTTTTGTTTTTATACATACAAACTTATATTAAAAATATTAATTTTTCAAATATTTACGAACTTAAATATATTAATTTTAAAAAGTTCACAATATTAATTTAATTTTTAAATATTAATTTTAAAAACATGGTAAAAATAAAATTAAAAATCTTTTTGGTCTTTTAACCCACTTTAATCAATCAAATATTATCAAAAATATACGCCCCTCTTTTCGGTAAAGTAATTTCGGCTACATAACCTAGTTTAACTCATGACGAATTTTTTAAATATTTTGGGTTGATTAATTAAAGATATTTATACCTTAAGAATAATCGGTAAATTTCGCAGTGATGTAGTAAATTTTTGTATGATATCAATAATTTCGGTCACGCATACCTAATTTTATCGAATACCAATTTAATACTTTATAGCGAACAAATTAGCGTTTATTATCAAAAGGTTAAAAATAAAAATAAAAATAAAAACTGTACATACTTACCTGTGAAATAGATTTCTTAGTGATATGTTCTAGCCCACTCATAAGATAGTTGGACTAATTGGTTTTCCATAGCTACATAGGCGTAACCTCGAGCATTCAACGTTTTTTCTTCTAAACATATGAACGGTCCATCTCTGCATAAAGTAACGAATTCGGTATTGGAATATGTCTGATTCGTCGAGCATTTTCCTTCTTATGACCATTTTCCACATTTGTGACATCTTTCGAGGTGTCGTGCTTTTCTTTTAGCTGCGGATTTTGATTTTCCTTTACCAAACTGTAACTTATTATTTTCGTTTCTGGATTCTTTTCTTACTCTGTCCAATTTACCTCTGATTAATGATACTATTTCACTTGGAAGGGTGTCATTATTACGTTTAGTGATCAAAGCGTGTAGCATTAGACCATGGTTTAGTTCACAGGAAGTCTTCATCTCGTAAAACCTAAAAAAATAAAAATTCAGAATGGGGGGAGAAGACTAGTTCTTTAGAGTCTGCTAGGGAAAGACCATTCGGGTTCTATTTTCGAGAACTACACAAAAACAGAAAATCTAACTCTAACAGAAATACATATTATCCTTAAATATATTCAAAACTCCCCACACTTAGTTGAAATTGTGATTAACGTTATTTTCAATTGGATCATTAACAACTTGAATATCTTTGACTTTTACTTCAATCCATTTGTTGATTTCCTCCGTAACTTTCACAAATTCAACTAACATCGCCTTTTCTTTTGGCGATAAATTGGATACTAATCGGTTACATAACTTAAGGTTTCCCTTAATCTTAGCATCGTGAATCCGTTTATAAAGTTTCTTCATTGAACTATTAAAAACGGGTTCATCTAATTTCTTATCATCAACGGGGTTCTTTGTGATCGGATCATCATTAAGTGTTTCTTTATCTTCCCCACACTTATGCATTGTTATTGGTCTAACAGTTTTGGTTGGTGGAGATCTAAACTTTCAGTTCACAAAAGTGATCGATTTATCACCATCCCTAAGTGTCATTCTTCCTTCTCTTACATCAATGAATGCCTCGGTGGTTGCTAAAAATGGGCGACCTAAAATTAGAGGAATATCTAGGTTTTCCTCCATATTAATTACTATGAAGTTTGCAACAAAGGTCAAACTTCCCACGTTAACAAGTAAATTATTTGCTATTCCAACCGGGTGTTTAATGGTTAGGTCAAATGATTGAACACCTATTTTGGTTGGTTTTAATTTACCCATACCTAATCTTTTGTATAACGAAAGAGGCATAATATTTGCACTTGCTCCTAAATCTGCGAGTCCATTATATACAACACCATCATTAAGCAAGCAAGAAATGATAAATTCAACCGGGTCTCCGGCTTTAGTAAGTCGAGTTGGTTTGTAAACCTTTTTCGGGTGTTCTTTTCTTGGTTCTTTTACTTCTATTTGAACTTCTTGTTCACATTTTTCTTCATTTCTTGGAATGGGAGGTTTGTATAAGAATTCTTCTTCATCACTCAAATTCGAATCCTCCCTATTTTCCAATTTTAATTTTTCATATGTTGTTGATAACATATTTATGTTTTCATTTTGAAGATTTTCTTGGGTGGTGAAATTATGATTGACTTCATTGTCAACTTCCATCAGACTATGTATGTAATGTTTAACTCTGTGACCATTAACTTTAAATTCAATCCCGTTTGAATTTATTAACTCTATTGTTCCGTATGGGAAAACTCTTTTGACTATAAATGGTCCAGACCATCTTGATTTCAATTTTCCAGGAAATAGCTTGAATCGTGAATTGAAAAGAAGAACTCTGTCTCCTTCCTTAAATTCTTTTGAACTTCTGATTCTTTTATCATGCCATTTCTTCGTTCTTTCTTTATAAATTAACAAATTTTCGTATGCTTCATGTCTTAATTCTTCTAATTCATTTAGTTGACTTAACCGTAGATGTCCAGCTTCATGTAAGTCAAGATTACATGTTTTCAAAGCCCAAAATGCTTTGTGTTCAATTTCTACTGGAAGATGACATGCTTTTCCTTAAACGAGTTTAAAAGATGTGGTTCCAATTGGAGTTTTGTAGGCTGTTCTAAAAGCCCAGAGTGCATCTTCCAATTTAATGGACCATTCCTTCAGATTTGATCCTACAGTTTTCTCAAGAATACGTTTTAATGCTCGGTTGGTATTTTCAACTTCTCCACTTGTTTGTGGATGATATGCGGTTGAGATTTTATGAGTTACTCCATATCTTTTAAGAACTTTCTCAAGTTGATTATTACAAAAATGAGTACCCCGATCACTTATTAAAGCTTTCGGTGTTCCAAACCTTGCAAAAAGACATTTTAAAAAGTTGACTACAACTCGTGCATCGTTAGTTGGGAGAGCTTGTGCTTCCGCCCATTTAGATACATAATCAATGGCAACGAGAATGTAGAGATTATTATGAGATTTTGGAAATGGACCCATAAAGTCAATACCCCAAATGTCAAATACTTCACATACTTGAATGACATTTTGTGGCATTTCATCACGTTAACTTATTTTTCCGGCCCTTTGACAAGCATCACAGGATTTACAAAGAAGGTGTGCGTCTTTGAAAATTGTAGGCCAATAGAATCCAGCATCATAAACTTTTCTTGCTGTTAGCTGAGGCCCATAATGCCCTCCTGTTGGTCCTGTGTGACAATGGTTTAGGATTTGACTAACTTCATCCCCGAATACACATCGGCGTGTTATTCCATCGGGACAACTTTTAAACAAATGTGGATCTTTCCAGAAATAGTGTTTTATATCACTAAAGAATTTCTTTCATTTTTGGTACGATAATCCTTTTTCAAGGAATCCACATACTAAGTAGTTTGCATAGTCTGAAACCATGGAATTTCATTATAATCTATCTTCAATAGATATTCATCAGGAAAGTTGTCTTGTATTGCCGATTCATTTAGAACTTCTAATTCGGGATTTTCAAGACGAGAAAGATGATCAGCGGCGAGATTTTCTGCTCCCTTTTTGTCTCAGATTTCAATATTGAACTCTTGTAAGAGTAAGATCCAACGTATTAATCTTGGTTTGGCATCTTATTTCAAAAATAGGTATCTAAGAGCAGAATGGTCGGTATAGACCACCGTTTTTGCTAGAACGAGATATGAACGAAATTTGTCAAAAGCAAAGACAATAGCAAGGAGTTCTTTTTCAGTAGTTGTGTAGTTCGTTTGTGCTCCTTGTAATGTCTTACTAGCATAATATATAGGTTGAAATCGTTTTTTAATCCTTTGTCCTAAAACGGCTCCCATTGCAAAATCACCTGCATCGCACATAAGTTCAAACGGTAGATTCCAATTTGGAGTTATCATGATCGGCGCATTAGTGAGTTTTTCTTTAAGAATATTAAAAGTTTTGATACATTCATCTGAAAAGATAAATGGAGCATCCTTTTCTAGGAGTTTATTCATAGGAGTGGCAATTTTAGAAAAATCTTTCATGAAACGTCGGTAAAAACCGGCATGCCCTAGAAAACTCCTAACTCCTCTAACATTGGTGGGATGTGGAAGTTTAGCAATTACATCTACTTTAGCTCTATCCACTTCAATTCCTTCCTTTGAAATTTTATGTCCAAGAACGATGCCTTCTTTAACCATGAAATGGCATTTTTCCCAATTTAGTACTAGATTTGATTATTCGCATCTAATAAGCATTCGTTCCAGATTAACTAGACATGATTCAAATGTATCACCGAAGACTGAAAAGTCATCCATGAAAACTTCCACGCAATCTTCTATCATGTCGTGAAAAATCGCCATCATGCACCTTTGAAAGGTTGCAGGGGCGTTGCAAAGTCCAAATGGCATGCGTTTATAAGCAAAAGTACCGTAAGGGCACGTGAACGTGGTTTTCTCTTGGTCCTCGGGTGCTATTAGAATTTGAAAGTATCCGGAAAAACTATCAAGAAAACAATAGTAACTATTTCCGACTAATCTTTCCAACATTTGATCAATGAAAGGTAAGGGAAAGTGATCTTTTCTGGTGGCGTCATTTAATTTTCTATAATCAATACAAGCACGCCATCCTGTTACAGTCCTAGTAGGAATAAGCTCATTTTTCTCATTTGTGATGACAGTCATGCCACCCTTCATAGGTACGCATTGAACTGGGCTTACCCATGGACTATCAGAAATTGGATAAATTAAACCTGCATCAAGCAGTTTAATTATTTCTTTCTTAACAACATCTTGCATATTAGGATTTAGTCTTCGTTGGCATTGCACATACGTTTTATGACCTTCTTCCATAAGGATTTTATGTATGCAATACGAAGGACTTATTCCTTTAATGTCATGAATCTTCCATGCAATAGCTGGTTTATGAGCTTTTAACACAGAAATAAGTTTAGATTTTTCATTTTTAGTAAGAGAAGACGATATTATTACAGGTAATTCAGATTCACCATTTAAATAACCATATTCCAAATGGTTTGGAAGTGGCTTTAACTCTAATGTCGGTGGTTCTTCTATCGATGATTTATATCGATATCTGTCTTCTTCTTTTAGCATTTGAATTTCTTCTGTTGTTGGTTCATATCCATTAGCCATAAGTGTAGCTAACATTTCAGTTTCATCTATTGGTTCTGTTCCTTCTCCTAAAGAACATTCTCCTGTTCCTTGTAATTCTGGAAATTCTTCTAACAATTCTGCATGTGATTCTATAGTTTGAATATAATAACATGTATCATCTGCAGATTGCGGTTGTTGCATTGCTCTATCCACAGAAAAGGTAACACTCTCGTCCTCTATACTTAGGGTCAGTTTCTTGCCAAACACGTCTATTATTGGTTTAGCCGTGTTTAAGAATGGTCTTCATAATATGAGAGGAACTCGAGAATCTTCTTCCATGTCCAGAATAACAAAATCTACTGGAAATACTAAAGTACCAACTTTAACTAGCATGTTCTCCATTATCCCTCTAGGATATTTTACTGATCTATCGGCTAGTTGTATGCTTATTCTTGTTGGTTTCAATTCTCCAAGGTCTAGCTTAGTGTATAGTGAATACGGAATTAAATTTATACTAGCACCTAAATCTGCCAATGCTTCTATTGAACTTAGACTACCCAGAAAACATGGAATCGTGAAAATTCCTGGATCAGATAGTTTTTCTGGTATCTTATTCAACAGCACTGCTGAACAATTAGCATTCATAGTAACAGCCGAGAGTTCTTCCATTTTCTTTCTATTTGTGATTAGATCTTTCAAGAATTTAGCATATCTAGGCATTCCTGAAATCATATCAATGAAAGGAAGATTTACATTTATCTGTTTAAACATATCCAAGAATTTGGATTGCTCAGCTTCAAGTCTCTCTTTTCTCATTTTACTCGGGTAAGGAAGTGGTGGTTGGTATGGTTTAACATAAGGTTTAGCCTTAACTGTGTTATCTTCATTAACCTTTTCAACTACCGGTTCTTTTTCCTTATCTTGTTCAGGTTGTGGTTCTTGTGGAGTAGGAATAGCTTCATCAGAAATTACAGGTATTTCAGGTGGTTTAAGTGTAATACCACTTCTCGTGGTAATAGCTTTAGCTGTTTCATTCCGGGGGTTAGCATTTGTATCACTTGGTAGACTTCCCGGTTTTCTCTCACCTATCAACCTTGCTAGATTACTTACTTCTTGTTCCAAATTTTGAATAGAAGCTTGTTGATTTCTAAATGCTTGAGCATTTTGTTCATTGGTTTGTTTCTGAGATGTGAAAAAATGTGTTTGAGATTCAACTAGCTTCGTCATCATATCTTCTAAATTTGGCTTTTTATCTTCGGTTTGTGGTGGTTTGTTTTGAAAAATAGGTCTTTGCTGATTGTAAGTATTGTTGGATATTTGTTGATTACTAGGACCTTGTTGGTTGTTGTATGGAACATTTCGGTTATAATTCTGATTTTGATTGTAGATCGGTCTTGGCGGTTGATAATTATTCTGATAATTATTTCCAGACCTTTGGTTTATGTATGAAACATTCTCTCTTTGTTCCATTGTTAGTTCAATACTAAGACAATCTTTTGTCAAATGTGGTCCTCCACACTGCTCACAACTAATTCGTATTGAGTGAATATCTTTAGTCATCTTTTCCATTCGTCTCTTGACAGCATCTATCTTTGCAGAAATGTAATCAAAGCCATGGCTAGAATCGGCTCTAGCTACTTTAGATGATCTAATGATATCTTTTTCTTGGTGCCACTCATGTGAGTAGGAAGCAGTGTTATCAATAATTTTATAAGCGTCGGTTGTTGTTTTCTTCATAATGGAACCACCAGCTGCTATATCGATGTCTTTCCTTGTAGTGATGTCGCATCCTTGGTAGAATATTTGTACTATTTGACAAGTGTCTAAACCATGTTGCGGACATCCTCTTAATAACTTTCCAAATCTTGTCCATGCTTCATATAGAGTTTCATTTGGCTTCTGTGCGAACGTAACAATTTCTCCTTGAAGTCTTACGGCTTTAGATGCCGGAAAGAATTGTTTAAGAAATTTTTCAACTAAAACGTCCCATGTATCAATCGCCCCTTCAGGTAATGATTCTAACCAATCTTTGGCTTCTCCCTTTAAAGTCCAGGGAAATAACATGAGATAAATCTGTTCATCCTCCATTTCTCTTATTTTAAATAGTGTGCAGATCCTATTAAAGGTACGAAGATGTTCGTTTAGATCTTCCTTCGGCGCACCACTAAATTGGCATTGATTACTCACCATGTGTAGAATTTGTCCTTTGATTTCATAATCTGGCGCATTAATGTCTGGTTGAGTAATTGCGTGACCTTGGCCAGTGCATTTAGCTCTCATTCGGTCTTCCATACTTAGAGGTTCCAGATTCTTCATGATCGAATTTGTTGAATCTGAATCACTAGAGGATTCTGATTTAATGGTTGGTTCCTCAACAATCTCTGTTTGAATGATTGGTGGTTCCGGAGGAAAGATTAATGGTTCAGGATATCTGAATTGTCCCTGAATATTCTCCGAATTCTCAATTGTGAGGTCGGGTTCAAAAAATGGATTATCGGAAATTTGAATTGGAGTACTTGGTCGACTGGATGACGATTCTAAAGAAAAATCAATGGCGACAATATTTGCTAGATGTCTTGATCGAGTTACAGGTGGTGAACGTATAAAAGGTGGTGAACGTTTTGCTCGGTGCATTCACTGAATATCCTATTTGTTATAAAAATAAGAAAAAATTATATAAGTTATCAAATTAATAGACTTTTCTGATTTTGCCCACGTTTCGAATAGCCAAAAGATGCAGCAGAGGGTCAGGATTCGTTTGGTCTCAATATAAATGAGTACTGTTTGGCTCCAATAACCCGGTCCACATACAAATCCAACTATTACTACGAACCAGAAAATTTTGATGTCTATTAGTTTAACCACTTAAAATAATTTTTCGTAATTTAAAGAAATTTTAGAGAAGAAATAGAAAAAATCTAAGTCCTAAAACTAGAATGTCGAGAAATAAGAAAGAAAAAGAGCGCGTCGAAAAACGTCGAAAAATAAAAGGTCGAAAAATAATAGGCGTCGAAAAATAAAAATAAGAAAGTAGCGCGTCGAAACTTAAAAAGGAACTAAAAACTAAGAATTAAAAGTTGTGTCTAAAAATATTAAAGCTTAAAAGAAATTCTATATCCCAAATGGGAATAACTTAAAAAGGTACTAAAATTTAAAAAGGGCGTCGCAAAATTCTAAAGTACCTAAATCTTAGTCTAAAGAAAAAGCACTTAAGGGATTTTTACGGCAAAGCCTAAAAATCTAGAAATAAAAATACTATGGCAAAAACTATGACTTGAAACTAAATACGAGCGAAAAATACAAATATTACGCTAAAACAATTAAAAGGGTACAAAATATAAAAATAAACTTAAAGTTGTAAAAAGTATAATTTTTATAAAAATATTATTTTTATATTATTTATTTTATAAAACTATTAATTTTATAATTTAATTAAACTAATTATAACTTAAATTACAAATTAAATAAAAACTAAAACTAAATAATAAATTAATTATAACCTAATTAGGGTTTTATAATAATAATAATTAAATATACTCCGTAATTAATGCTGAATTAGGGTTGTTTGTGGCCTGTCAGAAGACCTCAGGTGATCGCATGAGTTTTTGCCTTCGGGCTCATGCGATCGCATGAGCTAGGGTTACGGGCCAGGGTTGTGGGCTGCTACAGTACGGGCCGAGTAGTTTTATATATTTTTTTTATGATTTATATATATATATATATATATATATATATATATATATATATATAATATTTATATTAAGTAAATAAAACTTATATTTTTACAAAATAAAGATAAAGAAATTTTATAAAACTTATATATTTAACAAACTCTTAAAAATATTTATATTTTAGTATATTTAAAACGTATTTTTACAAAAACGTATTTTTATAAAAGTAAACTAAAAATTAAAAACTTTTTTTTATATTAGCGTTGCGCTTCCGGCGTTTAAGCAGATATGTCCCCGACAGCGGCGCCAAAAATACTTGATGTGTGCGAGGTGTACTAGGAAATAGTATTATTTTTACAACGAAATACTATTAAATACGATACAATTTTACACAAGATATTTATTTATTTATAGAATGGATATACCTAAACCTTGCTACAACACTTATAGGCAGTGTACCTAATCATACAGTAGTGTAGTTTTTAGTAAGTCCGGTTCGTTCCACAGGGATACACTTAAACAAGCTTAACGCTATATTAGTTTTAACTTATAAAAATATAAAAATATATATAAGTAATATAATTATTATAAAAGGTGGTTTTTACCGTTTAATGACCGGTTTGTCGATTTTAAAACTTTAGTTGCAGTTAAAACCTAATGTAAAATATTAAATAAATAAAAGACTTAATTTAAAGCGTAAAATAAATAACGATAATGAAATTGCGATAAAAGTGCGATAATTAAAAAGTACGATAATTAAAAGTGCAATTAAATACAATGACAATAAATAAAAGTGCGATAATTAAAAGTGCAATTAAATATGAAATAAAGGAAATTAAATATGAAATAAAGGAATTATGCTTATTTAAACTTCCGTAATCATGATGTTTGACGTGTTGTTTTTAGTTTATTCCCATGGGTTAATTGTTCTTTGCCCTGGATTATTCGATATGTCCATACGGATTTGTCCATAATAGTCCATCATTCATAAATATAAAGTGCGAAAGTCTTCGTCAAATTATTCTTATTCCCGAAGTCAAATATTCCAACTAATTAGGGATTCGAATTGTAACAAGGTTTTAATACTTTGTTTAATGAATACACCAGGTTATCGACTGCGTGTAAACCAAGGTTTTACTACTTTGTTAACAATTACACCAATTACCCTTGAATGTAATCCACCACTATTTCAACAAGTCTATTAACTATTAATCCAGTTCCGTGTTCGGTAAAATGAACAATTATTGGTATTTATAGATATCCCGCCCACCGTACCCAGTCAAGCGTATGTGGTTATATATAAATACGTCAAATTATAAGTCTATATATTAATTTAACGAGGTATTGTTTAGTTAATATAAGACCCATTAATAACCCATAGTCTAATTTTCACAAGTGTCGTTCTTTTGTCCAAACCCCAATTATGGTACAAAGCCCAATTACCCAATTTTAGTATTTAGCCTAACATCATGATTACTTCGGTATTAAATAAACATAATAATAACTTAGCTACGAGACATTAAATTAAAAAGGTTGAACGTAACTTACAATAATTAAAAATAGCGTAGCGTTACACGGACAGAATTTCGACTTACACCCTTACAACATTCGCTAACATACCTTTATTATTAGAATTAAAATTAAAATTAAAATATATATATATATATATATCTTACGTATGAGAGAAAGAAGAAAAAGATGTGTTTTTGTGCTCAAAAACTGCGAAATTTATAGATCAGGCATGTCACCTACTGCCATGCGATCGCATGGCTTTATAACTGCCAGGCCATGCGATCGCATGGCCTGCTTTTCCAGCCCACATGTGTTTGTTTCTTCTGCCGACGGTTTTTATAATATATTATATAATATATAAATAATTATAAGAATTATTTAAATATTATATTATATTTATGTGCATAGTTGACTTGTAATTTTTAGTCCGTTGCGTCGAGCGTTGAGAGTTGACTTTGGTCCCGGTTCCGGATTTTCGAACGTCCTTGCGTACAATTTAATATCTTGTATTTTGCGTTTCGCGTCTTGTACTCTTGTAATTTTGAGACGTTTCTCATCAATAATTGGAACCACTTTGATTGTATTTTGTACTTTTAAAAAAATTTTGGTCGTTTGCGCCTTCAATTCGTCGAATCTGTCTTTTGTCTTCACCTTTTATTATTTAAACGAATATCACTTGTAAATAGAACAATTGCAACTAAAAGCTTGTCTTTCATGAGGGATAATACTATGAAATATATGTTCGTTTTTAGCATTATCAAGTGGTCCAATAGAAACCCGAATCGAACACCTTTTTCGCGGTGTGATTCGGGCCAAAATGGCCACCCTTGGGCCCACTATGACAACTTTTCAAAATATCCCGGGCTTCTTGCCCATACACACACCTTCGGATCACTTGATCCACCCCAATGCGAAACAAATCCGGGTCATCCCAAAAGTAATAGCTAAGGTCATTGAAAAATTTCTTCTTTTGTTGATACGAAAGACCTTTTCGCAAAACATTTGAAGCTAAGTAGTTTGCAAAATCGGCAAACCAAGGGACCTCATCAATTAACTCGATTCTCATCAAATGTTCATCCAGGAAAGTATCCCGAATTTTGGACTCATCTAATGGTTGTACCCCGGGATTGTCTAACCTAGACAAATGATCGGCCGCCACATTCTCGACCCCCTTTTTATCTTTAATCTCTATATCAAATTCTTGCAAGAGAAGAACCCACCTAATCAACCTATGTTTTGAATCTTGTTTTTGAAAAAGATATCGTAACGCGGAATGGTCCGTGTATACGACCGTTTTTGAAAGCACATGGTAACAACGAAAATTGTCAAAAGCAAACACTACTGCGAGAAGTTCTTTCTCGGTAGTAGTGTAGTTTAATTGTGCCCCGGTCAATGTCTTACTCGCATAATAAATCGGTCAAAAATGTTGGTCAACTCTTTGACCAAGGACCGCCCTGAGTGCATAATCGCTCGCGTCACACATCAATTCAAAATCTTTATCCCAATCGGGAGAGATTAGAATCGGAGGGTTAATGAGTTTTTCCTTAAGCAAGTTAAAAGCCTCGATACAAGCATCATCAAATAAGAAAGGTTGGTCCTTTTCTAGCAATTTGGTCATGGGTCGAGCAATTTTAGAAAAATCCTTTATGAATCGGCGGTAAAATCCCGCGTGTCCAAGAAAACTTCGGATTGCCTTGACATCCGAGGGTATGGGTAAGTCTTTTATTGCGGTGACCTTGGCTTTATCAACCTCGATTCCCGCTTTAGAAATTTTATGTCCCAAAACCACCCCTTCATTTACCATAAAATGGTATTTTTCCAAATTAAGCACTAGATTAGCTTTCTCACAACGTGTTAACATTTTATCAAGGTTATGGAGACAATGGTTGATAGTTATGCGAGATGTATATGAAATAGCTTATATTTTACTAGGAAATACTATTAAATACGATACAATTTTACACAAGATATTTATTTATTTAGAGAATGGATATACTTAAACCTTGCTACAACACTTATAGGCAGTGTACCTAATCGTACAGTAGTGTAGTTTTTAGTAAGTCCGGTTCGGTCCACAGGGAATCTTTTAAACAAAGCTTAACGCTATATTAGTTTTATTTTATAAAAATACAAATATATATATAAGTAATATTATTATTATAAAGGGGGGGGGGTTTTACCGTTTAATGACCGGTTTGTCGATTTTAAAACTTTAGTTGCAGTTAAAACAAAATGTAAAAATATTAAATAAATAAAAGACTTAATTTAAAGAGTAAAGTAAATAACGATAATGAAATTGCGATAAATAAAAGTGCGATAAAATAAACTTGCGAAAATTAAAAAGTACGATAATTAAAAGTGCAATTAAATACAATAACAATAAATAAAAGTGCGATAATTAGAAGTGCAATTAAATATAAAATAAAGGAAATTAAATATGAAATAAAAGAATTATGCTTATTTAAACTTCCGTAATCATGATGTTTGACGTGTTGATTTTAGTTTTATGCCCATGGGTTAATTGTCCTTTGTCCTGGATTATTTAATATGTCCGTCTGGTTTTTGTCCATAACAGTCCATCAGTCATAAATATAAAGTGCGAGTGTCCTCGTCAAATTATCCTTATACCCGAAGTTAAATATTCCAACTAATTGGGGACTTAAACTGTAACAAGGTTTTAATACTTTGTTTAATAATTACACCAGGATGTCGACTGCATGTAACCCAAGGTTTTAATACTTTGTTATCAATTATGCCAAGTGTCCTTGTACATAATTTCACCCCTGTTTTAATAATTCTAGTGGTTATTAATCCATTCCCGTGTCCGGTTAAATGAACGATTATTCGTACATATAAATACCCTGCCCATCGTATCTGATCTAGTGTATATGGTTATTTATAGGGACGTCCAATTATAAATCTTTATATTAACATTAACAAATTATCATTTAGTTAAACAAATATAAAGCCCATTAATAGCCCATAGTCTAATTCCCACAAGTGTCGTTCTTTTGTCCAAACCCCAATTATGGTACAAAGCCCAATTACCCAATTTTAGTAATTAGCCCAACATCATGATTACTTCGTTTTAAATAAGCATAATAATAACTTAGCTACGAGACATTAAATTAAAAAGGTTGAACATAACTTACAATGATTAAAAATAGCGTAGCGTTACACGGACAGAATTGTGACTTACACCCTTACAACATTTGCTAACATACCCTTATTATTAGAAATTAAAATTAAAATTAAAATTAAAATTAAAATATAAATATAAATATTACGTATAGATATATTGAGATAGAAAAAGATGTGTTTTTGTGGTGCACCAAAGCTCGATTTTTATAGGCATGTGGGCTGGAACTGTGCACCATGCGATCGCATGGATTTATGCCTTCCAGGCCATGCGATCGCATGGCCAGCTGGGGAGAGCCACATTTGGTTGTTTTCTTCCGCCGACGTTTATTTAAATATAATATAATATATATATTAATTTTAAGAATTAATTATATATTATATTATATTCATATGCATAGTTGACTTGTAATTTTTAGTCCGTTGCGTCGAGCGTTGAGAGTTGACTCTGGTCCCGATTCCGAATTTTCGAACGTCCTTGCGAATAATTTTAATATCTTGTACTTTGCGTTTTGAATCTTGTACTCTTGTAATTTTGAGACGTTTCTTATCAATAATTGGAACCTTATTGATTGTATTTTGTACTTTTGAGCTTTTTGGTCGTTTGCGTCTTCAATTCGTCGAATCTGTCTTTTGTCTTCACCTTTTATTATTTAAACGAATATCACTTGTAAATAGGACAATTGCAACTAAAAGCTTGTCTTTCTTGAGGAATAATGCTATGAAATATATGTTCGTTTTTAGCATTATCAAATATTCCCACACTTGAGCGTTGCTTGTCCTCAAGCAATAAAGTCTTGAAATACAAGAATCACTTCTTTATTCTTCACACTTTGTACATCAGTGATTTCTTTACGGCGGTATAAACAATGGTAGTAACGATATGGTTTACAGTCCCACATGACTATAAAAATTTAGATTCATTAAGGAAATTGGATCTTTATGAAAACATTTGATCTTTTGAAAATTAAATCTAGCTTTTACCCTAGATAAGTTTTTCGGAATAACCCTTCACCGGTGTTTGCAAATTCTTTTTTTTTGTGGGTTTGGTGGGTTTTAGATTAGAAAATTTTGGCTCAAAACTTATGGTTTTGTGTCACCCACTTGCTAACCTTGTATTAGGAAAGCAACACGTCCAGTATACTTGCTCCGTAACTTACCTTTCGGTAAACTACCGTCCGGTTGTAAAGGAAAGCGTTGAACAAGCAACTGTTAAGGCAATGTCCCCTGACATGCTTTTGATTATGGTCTATAACGTGTCGGACGCAATTACTATCCTTTGTGGGAGCAATAGTAAAGCTCACCCTTATAATTTTTTGGTCTGGCACAAGGTCCTGTCTTTGACCATGCTATGCAACCACCGTTCTTACGATTGACACCCGATTTGGTTCAGATGACCTAATGAATTCCAGATGAATTCCTAGGATTTTACGTTCAATGGTAATGAACGCATTGAAAATGGGTTTTCAGAAAACAAATCGGTTTGTAATTTTGATCAAAATATTTTCTCGTTCAAGCTCGAGTTTAGATATCATTGAATTCTATGAGTTTGTAATTCTCAATCTTTAAGGTCAATCTCTAGGATTGATAAATATCAGGCTTAAAAGCTGATTTTTGATCTTTTAAGGAGATTATCCTTTCTGGGGGTCAGATTCATTAGTCTTATCAAGCTAATTTGCACGGTGCCCCCCATTGTACGAGATAAATCCTTCTCATGGTTAGGATAAATCTGACCACTTGGCGACCCTGTTTTATACTGAGGTCCGTGGATTTCCTGCTGATTTTAGTGATGACTTTTCTAGGTTTTTCGTCAACCTACAACTGGTCGGGACGACAACTTCATGACCAAAATCAAGAAGCGCGTGTCTTTTTCGGAAGACTTTACTTCCTTTTAATGATGGAATTGATTCATCGTGTAGATCCATCTTTTCTTTTCTTTCATCGGGTAAAACAGTTAATTATCGTCCAAAACAAAAGTATTTTCAATTATTTGTACTAAAATATGTGATATATATTTTGAATAACTCGGTGAAAATTTCCCACACTTGGCATTTATTTTCCTTTTTATTGTCCTCTATTCCATTTTAAATGAATTCTAACATTTTGGTTTGTTTCTCAATTTATGTCCTTTCCGAGGTAACAATAATTTCGGTGTTAACACCTAGTTTTATCGTTCATAAATATGTATAAACATGATTTTGAGTTCATTTAATTGAAAATTTTGAAAAATTTTACTAGAATTGGGTAGTCAGTATATAAGACTAGAGCTGTTCTTTATTATCAGAGAGCACTAGATTCTAATACAACTACTACTTTACTAGTATTTCTAATAGTAACCAAGTGTATAAAGTAAAAATTTTAAAATCCGAAAGAATTTAACCCCTTCCCACACTTAAGATCTTGCAATGCCCTCATTTGCAAGAAATCAGTAACAATTTATATTATTGAGGGTGATTAGCGTAAAAATGATTAAATTTTACCAAAGTTTCCAAACATATTGGCGTTTGTTTGCTGAATGATAAATGGTGCATATCATTTGTTCATTCCGTCTGTTGTTACATCACATTTATTTGTCATCTTGTCGTCAAAATTAGTAGCTTTTGCTGAACTTAATGCCAGTCTTTGAAAATGCGCTGTTTTACCCTGTTTTGTACAATTTACAATATACATACATACAAATATAAACATGCATGGCAATTTGAAATGGGACTTAATATCCCACTTTCAAATCCTAAATGTGAAATATTAGTACACAATAATAATAAAAATGATAAAGATTACATAAGTATATTCAATAACATAAGTTTAAACATGAATAAGTAAAAAGATAAAAACATAAAAATCATATAAATAACCAATGGAACTAAATCAGTCTGGATATGGGTTCTAGTTCATCTCGTCAGGTGGGTTCCATTGTTGGTTATAGGTGTTCTGATAGGCTTGGTTATAGTCATACCGGTTAAAGGGTGGTCGGATATCGGGGCTGTGTGGCGGAAAATGAGCAGGTCGAGTAGGTACATAGTTATTTGGTACCTGATATGATAGCTGGCTCATGATTTGGTGCTGATGAACTAACCAGCTATCGTGTTGGCGTCGCCTATAATCCTCGTATACTCGCTCGGAGTTCCACTGCTCATACATACTATGTCTGGCCGCGTTCGTCATTGCTTCCTCATCTATACGAACGTGGACGTCAAGAATAGCATCTCGAAAGACATCCCTAATGTCTTCTGCCTCCTCCATTTCCTCGTCTGAGCCTCTCTCTACCTGAGGATGAGATCCCTCATAGGGTACTGCCTGGTTACGTCTACTTTTCAATACCTTAGCACCCACATAAACTTTCAATCCTAAGGGCTCAACCTGTTCTCTACAAAGCTGTAATGGACCTCCTTGGTTCCTATCAACACCTAAATACTCTCCAATGAGAGTAACAAAAATACCTCCTCCTATTATACTCCCGTCCTGCATTCCCTCTACCATTTTAGATAAATAAAAAGCAACACAGTAAGGGATATTGACAAAGCTTCTAGGATCCCGAATACACTTTAGGTAGAATAAATCATGTAAGGTAATTTTTTCTTTATTATGACCTCTCTGTGTAATCGAGTTAGCCAAAAATCTATGAATAATACGAAGCTCAGCTCTGTCAATATATGTATAGGAGTGTCCTCCTGCTCGTGTAAAAACATCAAAATGTGACATACGCCTCCAAATGGCGTCAGTGTCAAAGTTGCTATCTACCCTTTCACCATAATGAATCAAGTTTGTACAATCGGGTAGTAGCAACTCACCAGGAGTATATATCTGTAAAGCCCTGGCCATGTCCAGCATGGACATTCTGTACATCCTACCGCCAAGGATAAACCTAAGAAATCTTCTATCATCTATTCTAACTATATTTGTATCAAGTGATACAGTACTCATTAACTCAACACACCATTCCTTATACACAGGTCTACGAATGGTGAAAAGACGTTCCCAATCTGTAAAAGAAGAATTGCCATACCTATGAACTAAAAGCTGTCTAACACGGTCAGCCAGATGAACCGTTTCCAAAGGAACCCAATCGATTAACCTTGGCACCTCTACATTTTTTTGTTACCAATTTGAATTTGTTCCTTTGATATGTCTCGTAATCTCTCCATCTCCTATCAAATCTCAGATTAGGATACAGAGTGTGCTCAGGAATCGTTGGGAATTCTACTGGCGGCCTCATTGGGAATACTATGAATTCATCAACAAACTGTACCGGATCATAATAAGGTATGTGCTGATCAGGCTGTTGTTGTGGTTCTTGTTCGTGTTGCATTTCTGGTTCTGGTTCTAGTGCTGATGATGGTCGTCTAGATGATGATGCTCCTGAACCTCCAGTATCGGCTTTCTGCAAAACACATTAAACACAAAATTTGTGCATCCAAATATGCATTAGTGTTAGCAAAATAACAACTTAAAACAATTACTATAACATGTTAAATCAAAATTAAACTTATACACATTTTCACAATTTTTCACAATTCTACACTTTTCAAATAAGCACATATGAAAATGTATACAAAGTTCATAAGCTTTTAACTCAAATAACATGTCAAAATAGTCATTACTAATAATTAAACAAGTCTCAAATGGCAATTACATCAAATTAATCAAGTTCATGAATTTTGGACTTAAAAAGTCCACTTTAATCTCTAAAAATCATGTTTAGGATCAATGTTTGGATCATTTAACTACCTAAACATGTTACACTACTCAATTTAGCAATAATTCATGACGAAAATCGGCCATAATCTGTTTATATCAAAAAGCCACAAATTGCTCAAGAACACAAACCCTAGATTTCTAAAAATTTTGAAGTTTTTGACTTCAAATCATGTTAAATAGCATCAATCTAGGTTATACATGCATAAAATACTAACAATTTAACACTAATTACACTAGAAATTAACAAAATTGCATTAGGTAAAAAAATTGGTAATTATCACAAAAACTAGGAATTTATAGAGTTTAGGGGTGTAATTTTTACCATTTTGCTGAAGAATGAGAATCTAGGCATGATTAGAGCAAGAAAAATGAAGAATTACGGTGGAAAAATGATAAAATTTGGTGAAGATTTGAGAGAGTTTCGTGTTTGTGTGTGTGTTGTGGTGAGGAAGACAGACTCGCTGTCTGTATGTATCAGGCCAGATTTTTGCCTCCATGCGATTGCATGGAGGTATAAGGTGATTCCCATGCGATCGCATGGGTACCCGGCTACAGTGTTTTGACCTTTTTTTTTTATATAAAACCTTATACTTTATAAAACTTATAATTAATTAAATTTTAAAAATTTGTTTTCCTTTAGGAGCGAGGGTGTTTTGGATCGATGTCCTAGTCTGTCCCTCGACAAAATTTTAAAATTTGTCAATTCAAAGCGCGGTTTTAAAAGTAAAGATTTTTGGGTTTTTTTAATGTTTTTGGCATACTTTAATTCAATAAGATTAAAAATAATGATAATAAAAGTTCTCGTCCCTCCCTCGGGTAAAGCAATTTCGGTTCAACGACCTAGTCTTCAACTCACGACGAATTTTAAAAATCATATTTTTAACTTAGCGAAATAAAGTAAATTTTTGTTTTTAAATTCACACCAAACTTAAATAAAAAAATGCATAAAATTAAAAATTCACACCAAACTTAATTAAAAATTCATATTATAAATTCACACCAAACTTAAATTTAAATTTATTAATTTTTCAAATATTAACAAACTTAAATATATTGATTTTACAAAGTTCAAAATATTAATTTAATTTTTAAATATTAATTTTAAAAACATGGTAAAAATAAAATTAAAAATCTTTTTGGCTTTTTATCCCACTTTAATCAATCAAATATTATCAAAAACATACGCCCCTCTTTTCGGTAAAGTAATTTCGGTTCCATAACCTAATTTAACTCATGACGAATTTTTGAAATATTTTGGTTGATTGATTAAAGATATTTATACCTTAAGAATAAACGTTAAATTTTGCAGTGATGTAATAAATTTTTGAATGATATCAATAATTTCGGTCGCCAAACCTAATTTTATTGTATATCAATTTAATACTTTATAGCGAACAAATTAGCGTTTATTATTAAAAGGTTAAAAATAAAAATAAAAATAAAAACTGTACAGACTTACCTGTGAGATAGTATTCTTAGTGATACGATCTATCCCACTCATAAGATAGTCGATTTAATTGGTTTTCCATAGCTACATAGGCGTAACCTCGAGCATTCAGTGTTTTTTCTTCTCAACATATGAACGGTCCGTCTCTGCATAAAGTAACAAATTCGGTATTTGAATAGGTTTGATTATTTGAACATTTACCTCCATGTGACCATTTTCCGCATTTGTGATATCTTTCTAGGTGTCGTGCTCTTCTTTTCGCTGCGGATTTTGATTTTCCTTTACCAAATTGTAACTTATTATCTTCGCATCTGGATTCTTTTCTTACTCCGTCCAATCTTTCTCTGATTACTGATACTATTTCACTCAGAAGTGTGTCATTATTACGTTTAGTGATCAAAGCGTGTAGCATTAGACCATGGTTTAGTTCACATGAAGTCTTCATTTCGTAAAAACCTAAAAAAAATAAAAATTCAGAATGGGGGGAGAAGACTAGTTCTTTAGGGTCTGCTAGGGAAAGACCATTCGGGTTCCATTTTCGAGAACTACACGAAAACAGACAATCTAACTCTAACAGAAATACATAATATCCTTTAAAGACTTGATTCTCCCTACACTTAATTAGCTGTGGTATCTAAATTGTGATTAACTTCATTGTCAACTTCCATTGGACTATCTATGTAATGTTTAACTCTATGACTATTAACTTTAAATTCAATCCCATTTGAATTTATTAATTCTATCGTTCCGTATGGGAAAACTCTTTTGACTATGAATGGTCCAGACCATCTTGATTTCAATTTTCCAAGAAATAGCTTGAATCGTGAATTGAAAAGAAGAACTTTGTCTCCTTCTTTATGTCATGATTCTGCTTCAAGAACTTCGAGCCATCCAAGGATCCATTGAAGCTAGATCCAATTTTCTCTTTTCCAATAGGTTTATCCAAGGAACTTAAGGTAGTAATGATGTTCATAACATCATTCAATTCATACATATAAAGCTATCTTATTTGAAGGTTTAAACTTGTAATCACTAGAACATAGTTTAGTTAATTCTAAACTTGTTCGCAAACAAAAGTTAATCCTTCTAACTTGACTTTTAAAATCAACTAAACACATGTTCTATATCTATATGATATGCTAACTTAATGATTTAAAACCTGGAAACACGAAAAACACCGTAAAACCGGATTTACGCCGTCGTAGTAACACCGCGGGCTGTTTTGGGTTAGTTAATTAAAAACTATAATAAACTTTGATTTAAAAGTTGTTATTCTGAGAAAATGATTTTTATTATGAACATGAAACTATATCCAAAAATTATGATTAAACTCAAAGTGGAAGTATGTTTTCTAAAATGGTCATCTAGACGTCGTTCTTTCGACTGAAATAACTACCTTTACAAAAACGACTTGTAACTTATTTTTCCGACTATAAACCTATACTTTTCTGTTTAGATTCATAAAATAGAATTCAATATGAAACCATAGCAATTTGATTCACTCAAAACGGATTTAAAATGAAGAAGTTATGGGTAAAACAAGATTGGATAATTTTTCTCATTTTAGCTACGTGAAAATTGGTAACAAATCTATTCCAACCATAACTTAATCAACTTGTATTGTATATTATGTAATCTTGAGATACCATAGACACGTATACAATGTTTCGACCTATCATGTCGACACATCTATATATATTTCGGAACAACCATAGACACTCTATACGTGAATGTTGGAGTTAGCTATACAGGGTTGAGGTTGATTTCAAAATATATATAGTTTGAGTTGTGATCAATACTGAGATACGTATACACTGGGTCGTGGATTGATTCAAGATAATATTTATCGATTTATTTCTGTACATCTAACTGTGGACAACTAGTTGTAGGTTACTAACGAGGACAGCTGACTTAATAAACTTAAAACATCAAAATATATTAAAAGTGCTGTAAATATATTTTGAACATACTTTGATATATATGTATATATTGTTATAGGTTCGTGAATCAACCAGTGGCCAAGTCTTACTTCCCGACGAAGTAAAAATCTGTGAAAGTGAGTTATAGTCCCACTTTTAAAATCTAATATTTTTGGGATGAGAATACATGCAGGTTTTATAAATGATTTACAAAATAGACACAAGTACGTGAAACTACATTCTATGGTTGAATTATCTAAATCGAATATGCCCCTTTTTATTAAGTCTGGTAATCTAAGAATTAGGGAACAGACACCCTAATTGACGCGAATCCTAAAGATAGATCTATCGGGCCCAACAAGCCCCAGCCAAAGTACCGGATGCTTTAGTACTTCGAAATTTATATCATATCCGAAGGGTGTCCCGGAATGATGGGGATATTCTTATATATGCATCTTGTTAATGTCGGTTACCAGGTGTTCACCATATGAATGATTTTTATCTCTATGTATGGGATGTGTATTGAAATATGAAATCTTGTGGTCTATTATTATGATTTGATATATATAGGTTAAACCTATAACTCACCAACATTTTTGTTGACGTTTTAAGCATGTTTATTCTCAGGTGATTATTAAGAGCTTCCGCTGTCGCATACTTAAATAAAGACGAGATTTGGAGTCCATGCTTGTATGATATTGTGTAAAAACTGCATTCAAGAAACTTATTTTGTTGTAACATATTTGTATTGTAAACCATTATGTAATGGTCGTGTGTAAACAGGATATTTTAGATTATCATTATTTGATAATCTACGTAAAGCTTTTTAAACCTTTATTGATGAAATAAAGGTTATGGTTTGTTTTAAAATGAATGCAGTCTTTGAAAAACGTCTCATATAGAGGTCAAAACCTCGCAACGAAATCAATTAATATGGAACGTTTTTAATCAATAAGAACGGGACATTTCACTTTAAATTCTTTTGAACTTCTGATTCTTTTATCATGCTATTTCTTCATTCTTTCTTTATAGATTAATGAATTTTCGTATGCTTCATGTCTTAATTCTTCTAATTCGTTTAGTTGACTTAACCGTAGACGTCCAGCTTCATGTAAATCAAGATTACATGTCTTCAAAGCCCAAAATGCTTTATGTTCAATTTCTACTGGAAGATGACAGGCTTTTCCATAAACGAGTCTAAAAGGTGTGGTTCCAATTGGAGTTTTGTAGGCTGTTCTAAAAGCCCAGAGTGCATCCTCCAACTTAATGGACCATTCCTTCGGATTTGATCCTACGATTTTTTCTAGAATACGTTTTAAAGCTCGGTTGGTATTTTCAACTTGTCCACTTGTTTGTGGATGATATGCGGTGGAGATTTTATGAGTGACTCCATATCTTTTAAGAACTTTCTCAAGTTGATTATTACAAAAATGAGTTCCCCGATCACTTATTAAAGCTTTCGGTGTTCCAAACCTTGCAAAAAGACGTTTTAAAAAGTTGACTACAACTCGTGCATCGTTAGTTGAGAAAGCTTGTGCTTCCGCCCATTTAGATACATAATCAATGGCAACGAGAATGTAGAGATTATTATGAGATTTTGGAAATGGACCCATAAAGTCAATACCCCAAATGTCAAATACTTCACATACTTGAATGACATTTTGTGGCATTTCATCACGTTGACTTATTTTTCCGGCCATTTGACAAGCATCACAGGATTTGCAAAGAAGGTGAGCGTCTTTGTAAATTGTAGGCCAATAGAATCCAGCATCATAAACTTTTCTTGCTGTTAGTTGAGGCCCATAATTCCCTCATGTTGGTCATGTGTGACAATGGTTTAAGATTTGATTGGCTTCATCTCCGAATACACATCGGCGTATTATTCCATCTGGACAACTTTTAAACAGATGTGGATCTTCCCAGAAATAGTGTTTTATATCACTGAAGAATTTCTTTCGTTTTTGGTACGACAATCCTTTTTCAAGGAATCCACATACTAAGTAGTTTGCATAGTCTGCAAACCATGGTATTTCATTATAATCTATCTTCAATAGATATTCATCTGGAAAGTTGTCTTGTATGGCCGATTCATTTAGAACTTCTAATTCGGGATTTTCAAGACGAGAAAGATGATCAGCGGCGAGATTTTCTGCTCCTCTTTTATCTCGGATTTTGATATCGAACTCTTGTAAGAGTAAGATCCAATGGATTAATCTTGGTTTGGCATCTTGTTTCGAAAATAGGTATCTCAGAGCAGAATGGTCGGTATAGACCACCGTTTTTGCTAGAACGAGATATGAACGAAATTTGTCAAAAGCAAAGACAATAGCAAGGAGTTCTTTTTCAGTAGTTGTGTAATTTGTTTGTGCTCCTTGTAACGTCTTACTAGCATAATATATAGGTTGAAATCGTTTTTCAATCCTTTGTCCTAAAACGGCTCCCATTGCAAAATCACTTGCATCGCACATAAGTTCAAACGGTAGATTCCAATTTGGTGTTATCATGATCGGCGCATTAGTAAGTTTCTCTTTAAGAATATTAAAAGATTTGATACATTCATCTAAAAAGATGAATGGAGCATCCTTTTCTAGAAGTTTATTCATAGGAGTGGCAATTTTAGAAAAATCTTTTATGAAACGTCGGTAAAAATCGGCATGCCCTAGAAAACTCCTAACTCCTCTAACATTGGTGGGATGTGGAAGTTTAGCAATTACATCTACTTTAGCTCTATCCACTTCAATTCCTTCTTTTGAAATTTTATGCCCAAGAACGATGCCTTCTTTAACCATGAAATGGCATTTCTCCCAATTAAGTATTAGATTTGATTGTTCGCATCTAATAAGCATTCGTTCCAGATTAACTAGACATGATTCAAATGTATCACCGAAGACTGAAAAGTCATCCATGAAAACTTCCATGCATTCTTCTATCATGTCGTGAAAAATCGCCATCATGCACCTTTGAAAGGTTGCAGGGGCGTTGCAAAGTCCAAATGGCATGCGTTTGTAAGCAAAAGTACCATAAGGGCACGTGAACGTGGTTTTCTCTTGATCTTCGGGTGCTATTGGAATTTGAAAATATCCGAAAAATCCATCTAGAAAACAATAGTAACTATTTACGGCTAATCTTTCCAACATTTGATCAATAAAAGTTAAGGGAAAGTGATCTTTTCTGGTGGCGTCATTTAATTTTCTATAATCAATACACATACGCCATCCTGTTACAGTCCTAGTAGGAATAAGCTCATTTTTCTCATTTGTAATGACAGTCATGCCACCCTTCTTAGGTACGCATTGAACTGGGCTTACCCATGGACTATCAGAAATTGGATAAATTAAACCTGCATCAAGCAGTTTAATAATTTCTTTTTTAATAATATATTGCATATTAGGATTTAGTCTTCATTGGTGTTGCACATACGTTTTATGACCTTCTTCCATAAGGATTTTATGTGTGCAATACGAAGGACTTATTCCTTTAATATCATGAATCTTCCATGCAATAGCTGGTTTATGAGCTTTCAACACAGAAATGAGTTGTGATTTCTCATTTTTAGTAAGAGAAGACGATATTATTACAGGTAATTCAGATTCACCATGTAAATAAGCGTATTCCAAATGGTTTAGAAGTGGCTTTAACTCTAATTTCGGAGGTTCTTATATCGATGATTTATATCGATATCTGTCTTCTTCTTTTAGCATTTGAATTTCTTCTGTTGTTGGTTCATATCCATTAGCCATTAGTGTAGCTAACTGTAACACCCTAGGCAAATCCCACATCGCCCACGAACATGAGTGATCATGGGATTATAAGCTAATACTCACGCTTAAATGACACAACGCGTTTTGGGATCACAGGCTGAGTAGAAGTGCGAGTACGTTGTGGTTAAGCATGCTCGGGCGAGAGCACTACCAGGATGGGTGACCTCCTGGGAAAGTGCTTCTCGTGTGTGGTCGCCAAGAAAAATCCGTGCGCCTGCGGGCAAAGCGGACAATATTGTGGTCATGTTAAGCTGGGGTGTTACAGAATGGTATCTGAGCCACTCATGTGCCGTTGGGGGTAGTGGGGCAAACCTCATCGAGGATGATGAGTCCCTAAGGGGGGGTGAATGTAACACCCTAGGCAAATCCCACATCGCCCACGAACATGAGTGATCATGGGATTATAAGGTAATACTCACGCTTAAATGACACAACGCGTTTTGGGATCACAGGCTGAGTAGAAGTGCGAGTACGTTGTGGTTAAGCGTGCTCGGGCTAGAGCACTACCAGGATGGGTGACCTCCTGGGAAAGTGCTTCTCGTGTGTGGTCGCCAAGAAAAAGTCGTGCGCCTGCGGGCAAAGCGGACAATATTGTGGTCATGTTAAGCTGGGGTGTTACAGAATGGTATCAGAGCCACTCATGTGTCGTTGGGGGTGGTGGGGCAAACCTCATCGAGGACGATGAGTCCCTAGGGGGGTGAATGTAACACCCTAGGCAAATCCCACATCGCCCACGGACATGAGTGATCATGGGATTATAAGGTAATACTCACGCTTAAATGACACAACGCGTTTTGGGATCATAGGCTGAGTAGAAGTGCGAGTACGTTGTGGTTAAGCGTGCTCGGGCCAAAGCACTACCAGGATGGGTGACCTCCTGAGAAAGTGTTTCTCGTGTGTGGTCGCCAAGAAAAAGCCGTGCACCTGCGGGCAAAGCGGACAATATTGTGGTCATGTTAAGCTGGGGTGTTACACTAACATTTCAGCTTCATCAATTTTTTCAGTTCCTTCTCCTAAAGAACATTCTCCTGTTCCTTGTAATTCTGGAAATTCTTCTAACAATTCTGCATGTGAATCTATAGTTTGAATATAATAACATGTATCATCTGCAGATTGCGGTTGTTGCATTGCTCTATCAACTGAAAAGGTAACACTCTCGTCCTCTATACTTAGGGTCAGTTTCTTACCAAACACGTCTATCATTGCTTTAGCCGTGTTTAAGAATGGTCTTCCTAATATGAGAGGAACTTGAGAATCTTCTTCCATGTCCAGAACAACAAAATCTACTGGAAATACTAAAGTACCAACTTTAACTAGCATGTTCTCCATTATCCCTCTAGGATATTTTATTGATCGATCGGCTAGTTGTATGCTTATTCTTGTTGGTTTCAATTCTCCAAGGTCTAGTTTAGCGTATAGTAAATACGGCATTAAATTTATACTAGCACCTAAGTCTGCTAATGCTTCTATTGAACTAAGACTACCCAGAAAACATGGAATTGTGAAACTTCCTGGATCAGATAATTTTTCCGGTATCTTATTCAACAGTACTGCAGAACAATTAGCATTCATAGTAACAGCCGAGAGTTCTTCCATTTTCTTTCTATTCGTGATTAGATCTTTCAAGAATTTAGCATATCTAGGCATTCCTGAAATCACATCAATGAAAGGAAGATTTGCATTTATCTGTTTAAACATATCCAAGAATTTGGATTGCTTGGCTTCAAGTTTTTCTTTTTTCATTTTACTCGGGTAAGGAAGTGGTGGTTGGTATGGTTTAACATAAGGTTTAGCCTTAACTGTGTTATCTTCATTAACCTTTTCAACTACCGGTTCTTTTTCCTTATCTTGATCAGGTTGTGGTTCTTGTGGAGTAGGAATAGCTTCATCAGAAGTTACAGGTATTTCAGGTGGTTTAAGTGTTGTACCACTTCTTGTGGTAATGACTTTAGCTGTTTCATTCCGGGGGTTAGCATTTGTATCACTAGGTAAACTTCCCGGTTTTCTTTCACGTATTAACCTTGCTAGGTTACTTACTTCTTGTTCCAAGTTTTGAATAGAAGCTTGTTGATTTCTAAATGCTTGAGCATTTTGTTCATTAGTTTATTTTTGAGATGTGAAAAACTGCGTTTGAGTTTCAACTAGCTTTGTCATCATATCTTCTAAATTCGGCTTTTTATCATCGGTTTGTGGTGGTTTGTTTTGAAAATTAGGTCTTTGCTGATTGTAAGTATTATTGGATACTTGTTGATTACTAGGACCTTGTTGGTTGTTGTATGAAATATTTCGGTTATAATTCTGATTTTGATTGTAAATCGGTCTTGGCGGTTGATAATTATTCTGATAATTATTTCCAGGCCTTTGGTTTATGTATGAAATATTCTCTCTTTGTTCCATTATTAATTCAATACTGAGACAATCTTTTGTCAAATGTGGTCCTCCACACTGCTCACAACTAATTCGTATTGAGTGGATATCTTTAGTCATCTTTTCCATTCGTCTCTCGACAGCATCTATCTTTGCGGAAATGGAATCTAAGTCATGGCTAGAATCGGCTCTAGCTGCTTTAGATGATCTAACGATATCTTTTTCTTGGTGCCACTCATGTGAGTGGGAAGCAGTGTTATCAATAATTTTGTAAGCATCAGTTTCTGTTTTCTTCATAATAGAACCACCAGCTGCTATATCGATGTCTTTCCTTGTAGTGATGTCGCATCCTTGGTAGAATATTTGTACTATTTGACAGGTGTCTAAACCATGTTGCGGACATCCTCTTAATAACTTTCCAAATCTAGTCCACGCCTCATATAAAGTTTCATTCGGTTTCTGTGTGAACGTAACAATTTCTCCTTGAAGTCTTACGGCTTTAGATGCCGGAAAGAATTGTTTAAGAAATTTTTCAACTAAAACGTCCCATGTATCAATCGCCCCTTCAGGTAACGATTTTAACCAATCTTTGGGTTCTCCCTTTAAAGTCCAGGGAAATAACATGAGATATATCTGTTCATCCTCCACTTCTCTTATTTTAAATAGTGTGCAGATCCTATTAAAGGTAGGAAGATGTTCGTTTGGATCTTCCTTCGGCGCACCACTAAATTGGCATTGATTAGTCACCATATGTAAAATTTGTCCTTTGATTTCATAACTTGGCGCATTAATGTCTGGATGAGTAATTGCGTGACCTTGGCCAGTGCATTTAGCTCTCATTCGGTCTTCCATACTTAAAGGTTCTGTTACTTCCATAATTGAATTTGTTGAATCTGAATCACTAGAGGATTCTGATTTAATGGTTCGTTCCTCAACAATTTCTGTTTGAATGATTGGTGGTTCCGGAGGAAAATTTAATGGTTCAGGATCTATGAATTGTCCCTGAATATTCTCCGAATTCTCAATTGTGAGGTCGGGTTCAAAAAATGGATTATCGGAAATTTGAACTGGAGTACTTGGTCGACTGGATGACGATTCTAAAGAAAAATCAACGGCGGTAATATTAGCTAAATGTCTTGATCTAGTTACAGGTGGTGAACGTACAAAAGGTGGTGAACGTCTTGCTCGGTGCATTCACTGAATATCCTATTAGTTTTTTAAAAGGAAAGAAAAATTATATAAGTTATCCAATTAATAGACTTTTCTGATTTTGCCCACGTTTCGAATAGCCAAAAGATGCAGCAGAGGGGCAGGATTCGTTTGGTCTCAATATAATTGAGGACTGTTTGGCTCCAATAACCCGGTCCACGTACAAATCCAACTATTACTACGAACCAGAAAATTTTGATGTCTATCAATTTAACCACTTAAAATAAATTTTCTTAATTTTAAGAAATTTAGATAAAAAGTAGAGAAAATTCTAAGTCCTAAAAACTAGAATAGCGAGAAATAAGAAAGAAAAAGAGCGCGTCGAAAAAGAAAAGGGTTGAAAAATAAACGGCGTCGAAAAATAAGAAATAAAAAGAGTGACTTATAAAACTTTAAAACACTCTACTAACCCAACCTTATTACTACCACTAACTTAAAATTATAATCGCAAATTGAGATTACTAATTGGAATGATAATTGATACATAGGTAAAAGGCGTCTAAAAATATTAAAGCTTATAAGAAAAACTATATCCCAAATGGCAATAACTTAAAAAGGCACTAAAATTTAAAAAGGCGTCGCAAAATTCTAAAGCACCTAAATCTTAGTCTAAAGAAAAAGCACTTAAGAGATTTTACGGCAGAGCCTAAAAATCTAGAAATAAAAATAACTATGGCAAAAACTATGAATTAATAACTAAATGCGAGTGAAAAATACAAAAATTACGCTAAAAACAAATAAAAAGGGACAAAATATAAAAATATACTAATAGTTGTAAAAATTACAATTTTTATAAAAATATTATTTTTATATTATTTATTTTATAAAACTATTAAGTTTATATAAATTAATTAACTAATTAAAACTAAATAATACAAAATAATAAAATTAAAACTAAATATTATAATAATAATAACCTAATTAGGGTTAAAGTAATAATAATATAAATAAACCCCGTAATAAATGCTGAATTAGGGTTGCAGTTGGCGTGTCAGACACTCTCATGCGATCGCATGAGATTTTGCCTTCGGGCTCATGCGATCGCATGAGCTGAGGTTTTGGGCCAGGATACGGGCTGTAACAGTATCTGGACTCGAGTGTTTTTTTTTTTTTTCTGTTTTGCTGTTTTAATAAAAAATTATGTAATATATTTATATAAATTAAATAAAACTTATTTTTTTTTTAAAATAAAGATAAAGAAAATTTTTATATAACTTACAAACTCTTAAAAATACTTATATTTTTGTTTTTCTTTTTATATTTTCGAATATTTAAAACGTATTTTTACAAAAGCGTATTTTTTTTTATATTTAGCGTTGCGCTTCCGGCTTTTAAGCTAGATGTTCCCCGACAGCGGCGCCAAAAATACTTGATAGTTATGCGAGGTGTATGTGAAATAACTTATATTTTACTAGGAAATACTATTAAATACGATACAATTTTACACAAGATATTTATTTATTTAGAGAATGGATATACTTAAACCTTGCTACAACACTTATAGGCAGTGTACCTAATCGTACAGTAGTGTAGTTTTTAGTAAGTCCGGTTCGGTCCACAGGGAATCTTTTAAACAAAGCTTAACGCTATATTAGTTTTATTTTATAAAAATACAAATATATATATAAGTAATATTATTATTATAAAGGGAGATTTTTACCGTTTAATGACCGGTTTGTCGATTTTAAAACTTTAGTTGCAGTTAAAACAAAATGTAAAAATATTAAATAAATAAAAGACTTAATTTAAAGAGTAAAGTAAATAACGATAATGAAATTGCGATAAATAAAAGTGCGATAAAATAAACTTGCGATAATTAAAAAGTACGATAATTAAAAGTGCAATTAAATACAATAACAATAAATAAAAGTGCGATAATTAGAAGTGCAATTAAATATAAAATAAAGGAAATTAAATATGAAATAAAAGAATTATGCTTATTTAAACTTCCGTAATCATGATGTTTGACGTGTTGATTTTAGTTTTATGCCCATGGGTTAATTGTCCTTTGTCCTGGATTATTTAATATGTCCGTCTGGTTTTCGTCCATAACAGTCCATCAGTCATAAATATAAAGTGCGAGTGTCCTCGTCAAATTATCCTTATACCCGAAGTTAAATATTCCAACTAATTGGGGACTTAAACTGTAACAAGGTTTTAATACTTTATTTAATAATTACACCAGGATGTCGACTGCGTGTAACCCAAGGTTTTAATACTTTGTTATCAATTATGCCAAGTGTCCTTGTACATAATTTCACCCCTGTTTTAATAATTCTAGTGGTTATTAATCCATTCCCGTGTCCGGTTAAATGAACGATTATTCGTACATATAAATACCCTGCCCATCGTATCCGATCGAGTGTATTTGGTTATTTATAGGGACGTCCAATTGTAAATCTTTATATTAACATTAACAAATTATCATTTAGTTAAACAAATATAAAGCCCATTAATAGCCCATAGTCTAATTTCCACAAGTGTCGTTCTTTTGTCCAAACCCCAATTATGGTACAAAGCCCAATTACCCAATTTTAGTAATTAGCCCAACATCATGATTACTTCGTTTTAAATAAGCATAATAATAACTTAGCTACGAGACATTAAATTAAAAAGGTTGAACATAACTTACAATGATTAAAAATAGCGTAGCGTTACACGGACAGAATTGCGACTTACACCCTTACAACATTTGCTAACATACCCTTATTATTAGAAATTAAAATTAAAATTAAAATTAAAATATAAATATAAATATTACGTATAGATATATTGAGATAGAAAAAGATGTGTTCTTGTGGTGCACCAAAGCTCGATTTTTATAGGCATGTGGGCTGGAACTGTGCACCATGCGATCGCATGGATTTATGCCTTCCAGGCCATGCGATCACATGGCCAGCTGGGGAGAGCCACATTTGGTTGTTTTCTTCTGCCGACGTTTATTTAAATATAATATAATATATATATTAATTTTAAGAATTAATTATATATTATATTATATTCATATGCATAGTTGACTTGTAATTTTTAGTCCGTTGCGTCGAGCGTTGAGAGTTGACTCTGGTCCCGGTTCCGGATTTTCGAACGTCCTTGCCAATAATTTTAATATCTTGTACTTTGCTTTTTGAATCTTGTACTCTTGTAATTTTGAGACGTTTCTTATCAATAATTGGAACCTTATTGATTGTATTTTGTACTTTTGAGCTTTTTGGTCGTTTGCGTCTTCAATTTGTCGAATCTGTCTTTTGACTTCACCTTTTGTTATTTAAACGAATATCACTTGTAAATAGGACAATTGCAACTAAAAGCTTGTCTTTCTTGAGGAATAATGCTATGAAATATATGTTCGTTTTTAGCATTATCAATGGTCGAAAGAGTCTCCAAAGACCAAAAAATCATCCATGAAAACTTCCATGGAATCATCTATCATATTCGAGAAAATCACAAGCATACACTGTAACAACCCAACTTTTTCCGTTAATTTATTTTAACGCCGGTCTCTTTTTTTTTAGATAATATCTTTCATTATCTAAATTCGTATCTTCCGTTAATTAGCGTTTCAATATTTTCCGCTATCTAATTATAACATCTCCCGTTTACTCTTGCGTATTTGAAATATTTAGTTTGGTTAATTCACGCACCCGCTTCCAAACTCGAGGGACCAAAATTGCCAAGGGACCAAACTAGTGACTAGGTCAACTAGTCAAGTTCCTCATCCTCCACTCATTCATTCACCTCCTCTTTCTCTACTACTTTCATTTTTACTCTCAAACACCCAATTCACTAATTCATCATCTAAATCCAATCTAGCAATCAAACATCAAAACAAACTACATATTTGTGATCCTTGCATCATCCTCTTCAATTTGGTACCAATTTCATAGCTTGGGGTAAGATTTTCAAAATCTCTAATTTTCATAAATTAGACCTTTAAACTTAAAAGTGTTAGTTAGTGTCTATGGCTCGAGTCTAGCATGAATATGTGATTTATTTGTTCGATCTTGTTATTTTGCATAAACTAGCATGAACTTGAAAAAGGGTTTGTTTAATCTTGAGTTTTGGGTGATTTAATGTTGTTAGATGTTAAAGCTCATGTATTAAATGTGTTACTAGCATCATTAGCTTCGTTTTGGTATGTAGGTTGATTTAGAAAAACAACATTTACAAAAATGTTGAATTCTTGATTCTTGGTTAGGGTTTGGTAGCATTTAAAATGAACTTTTGATGCCTTGAATTCCATGAGACGTTGTTGGTAAGTGTTTAGTTGTATTGTATGTTTAATTACCTACGAAACGGCATGTCGTATATGTAAATTGGTTTCCCGAATCATGAAATGCATTTTATGAAATTGAAACTTTGATAATGGACTTTTAACGATCTTTTGACGAGGTTTTTGTTGTTGTAAATGATGAACTTGATTGAAGATATATGCTTAGTTGTATTCCTTGTCAAAATACCTTTCCAACGATGTATGATATGCATTTTTAGCATTTTCGGATCATTAGTTATGAATGAAAGAAGTTTGGCTCGACACTTAGAAATATTTAGTATTTCAGCACCTGGAGGACCCAAGTTGCGGCCGTAACCCATGCCATTGCGGCCGTAACCTAGGACATTGTGGCCGTAACCCATGCCATTGCGGGCGTAACATTTTGGGCTGTCCAAAATTGTCATTTTTCGTTTTATTCTAACTATGCTACGCATCTCCGATTAACATGTAACTTGTTCTAACATGTTCATATATGATTATATAACTTAGAAAATTTGTCCGAGACCCGACCCGAACGTGTTGACTTTTTCATTGACTTTGACTTGACCGAAGTTTGACATTTAGTCAAACTTAACCAAATGCGTATGCGATCATTCTAACATGCTTATATACTTATATCTTGCATGAAACTTGACAATGTGATTCACATGCTATATATAATCGAGTCGTAACGAGCCATAGGACTAATTGAACACATTTCACCCGACCTTATGTCATAACCGTTAATTGATATAACTTAATTGTTTAGGTCAAGGCTAAGCAACTTTCATTTGCACAACGTTTAATTTCAAATACTTTGGCGTGCGACTACGGTGAGATCATATTCCCAACTTTTCAATAACTTTTACTCTTTTAAATCATGGGATGAGAAACATATACATTTTATACTACTTACTTTTATGCTTTGAACACAAGTATGAAAACAAACATTTCACATGCGAGTTAGAACAAAAAGCCTCAATTCGATTATCATTAGATACACTTGCAGGGTGTAAGCGAGAACTTACGTTGTGTGGCCGTACGGGTTTGACAAACCCTCATTCGGAAGGTGCGACCGTTGGCGGATGAAATGTATTTTCGAGGATAAGTGTAGGTTCTAATACTATGTTTATGGGGTTTGTGTACAGTTAAGTCTTGATAATTGGGTGCTCACGAATAACAACAAATTTTGGAATGTAAATGATTTAGATAATCAACTTTATGAAAATACAAAATCTTGTGGTTTAAAAACAACGTTTACAAATGCACCTATGATTTTAACAACATTTTTCATTGACAGTTTTCTATATGTTTCTCAGGTTCTTGATTGGCTACTTGATACATGCTTCCGCACACTTTGATTACTTGCTTGGGGTCAACCATGCATGCATATGCTAGGAATAGCACCTTTGGATTTAAACTTAAAGCATACCTACGTACGCTATTTATAGCAACTGTGATTTTCAACTATTATGTCGCAAGTTATTTCAATAATACTTTATACTTTTGTAAACTTAAACTTGTTGTTGAACCGTTGGGTAAACTAAACTTTGTAAGTCTTGTACGTTTCAAATGAATGCGACATAATTTTGGGCAAACGCGCTTCATTTAGGGACTATGACCATGTAACGGGACCTAAGTTAACGACGCCGTCAATGACGTTTTTGTCGGGTCGCTACAGATGGTATCAGAGCGTTGGTTGTAGGGATCTAGGATATGCATTAGTGTGTCTGACAGAGTCGTTAGGACGCATTAGTGAATCTAGACTACAATCGGATAGTTAATCATTGCATTCTGACTTGCATTTGGTATAGATAGCACTTACTTAACTATTTGTGCATTATACTTGAATCTTTCTTAGGTGAACTTCTTAATTGGACCTAACTCTCGTCATGCGAACCCGTACTCTGCCGCTTGCTGGCAACACGCGTAAATTCAAGATTCATACGCGTAAGGATGACGACGACTTCATTAGTTACACTAGATCGGGAACTTTGTCTCCCAGGTTGTTATTCACCACTGTCCCAGCTTACTATCTACGAGTACTATAAAGTTCCCACCACTATGGCAATCACTAACCACTATCGATGTTACACCGTTAACCTTCACTATCTCCCTCTTCTTGTTACTACCACCACTACTCTAGATGAGTATCGTCATCACCGCTTATCACTACGATTGTGTACTACTCGTTATCATAATTCGTTATTATTTTCGTACCTAAAGACATTATTGTTTGACTTGAACCGTATTGACGTGAACAATCATTTATACACTTCCCTCGGGAAACGCTTCTTCAGAGTTGCACTAATTCTTTTGATTCAACACGAGTCACGCTAGAGATGTCGTTACACCTTGTTCATTTTAAAACTTCACGATCACACGAACTTAGTTCTATGGATTAATGTGGGAATGGAGGTATGAGTTAGCGTAATATAACGACACTCGATCAATGTGGTTATGTTATGGTAAGTCATACCAAAGTTCTAATGACTCGTGATGTGATTGGACTCGATCAACCTAATCACTACCATGTGCCATGTACATGACTTTATTATTCCTTGTTGCCATCCGAAAACTTCGAGAATATTGATAACAACCATACCAGGGACACATCTTGATATTGCCAAGTCATATTTATGCTTCTGAACGAATGACCAATTCTTTCAACTTCAAAACATATGTTACATGTGTATACTATCTCGTCTTCGCACACTTTTATCGACTAACTACGAAACGCTTGATATGCTCACATTGAGGCAGAAACTTCTCTCGCATTACACTCGTACTTCCGTGTAAGGAAATCCTTTATCTAAATTCTCAATGGGGAGAGAGACTCTTCACGTTATACTAGTATTCACTACGAGAGTGAATAGTCCTAACATACGTTTTCAGAAACAGATAAGAAACTTGTCCCAACAAACGTTTTTCAGAAACCTACAAGATGGGGAAAAACTTGAACAAATATACATTATAGGAATTCTATCTCGACATGGTGTGCCATTGTCATTTATTTTGAATCGAGATGCTCGTTTCATTCCTAGATTTTGGGGTGCCTTACAATAAACTTTGGAAACCAGATTATTCATGAGTACCGCGTATCATCCACAAACCGACGGACCAAGCAAATGTACGATTCAAATCTTGGAAAAACATATCACGAACTTGTATTGTTGCCTTTAATTGATTCCTCTTACAATGATCGTTACCATTCAAGTATTAACGCCGCACCTTTTCGAAATTTTATGTGACCGCAAATGTCGTTCTCTTAAATTGTTGGGCCGAAGTAAGTGACAATCAAACCACCGGACCCGAACTCATTCATGAAATAACCGTTAAGATCGTTTAAATCCAAGGAAGGCTCAAGACGGACCGTAGTCGCCAAAAGAGCTATGCCGATGTTAGACGTAAACCTTTCGAATTCCAAGTGGTTAACCGCATAACGTTAAAAGTCGCACCTTAGAAAGGTGTAATTCGTTTCAGGAAACGTAGAAAGCTAGATCCGCAATATTCTAATCGTCATGAAATCTTGGGGCGTATTGGACCCGTTGCTTACCGCTTCGAACTCCCAACTCAATCGAAATTCCGTTAATCCTACATTCCATGTATTAAACCTAAAGAAGTGTCTTGCCGAACAAGAACTTGTTATTTTTTTGATGAACTTACTATCGATGCCAAACTTCATTTTCTAGGAGAACCGGTTGAAATTATGGATCGTGAAACCAAACTCTAAAACAACGTAAAATCCCGACCATCAAAGTTCGTTGGAATGCCAAAAGAGGACCCAAGTTTACATGGGAAAGACAAGATTAAATGCAAAAGGAGTACCCTCACTTATTCGTAGAATTGGCAACGCACGGTCTCGAGAAAGAAACAACAACTACTACTTCCAACTAAATTTCGGGACAAAATTTCTTTTAAGGTGTGGGTAATTTAACAACCCGACTTTTTCCGTTAATTTATTTTAACGCCCGTCTCTTTTTTTATAGATAATATCTTTCATTATCTAAATTCGTATCTTTCGTTAATTAGCGTTTCAATATTTCCAGCTATCTAATTATAACATCTCCCGTTTACTCTTGCGTATTTGAAATATTTACTTTGGTTAATTCACGCACCCGCTTCCAAACTCGAGGGACCAAAATTGCCAAGGGACCAAACTAGTGACTAGGTCAACTAGTCAAGTCCCTCATCCTCCACTCATTCATTCACCTCCTCTTTCTCTACTACTTCCATTTTTACTCTCAAACACCCAATTCACTAATTCATCATCTAAATCCAATCTAGCAATCAAACATCAAAACAAACTACATATTTGTGATCCTTGCATCATCCTCTTCAATTTGGTACCAATTTCATAGCTTGGGGTAAGCTTTTCAAAATATCTAATTTTTATAAATTAGACCTTTAAACTTAAAAGTGTGTTAGTTAGTGTCTATGGCTCGAGTCTAGCATGAATATGTGATTTATTTGCTCGATTTTGTTATTTTACATAAACTAGCATGAACTTGAAAAAGGATTTGTTTAATCTTGAGTTTTGGGTGATTTAATGTTGTTAGATGTTAAAGCTCATGTATTAAATGTGTTACTAGCATCATTAGCTTCGTTTTGGTATGTAGGTTGATTTAGAAAAAACTTCATTTACAAAAATGTTGAATTCTTGATTCTTGGTTAGGGTTTGGTAGCATTTAAAATGAACTTTTGATGCCTTGAATGCATGAGATGTTGTTGGTAAGTTTTTAGTTGTATTGTATGTTTAATTACCTACGAAACGACATGTCGTACATGTAAATTGGTTTTCCGAATCATGAAATGCATTTTATGAACTTGAAACTTTGATAATGGACTTTTAACGATCTTTCGATGAGGTTTTTGTTGTTGTAAATGATGAAGTTGATTGATGATATGTGTTTAGTTGTATTCCTTGTCAAAATACATTTCCAACGATGTATGATATGCGTTTTTAGCGTTTTCGGATCATTGGTTATGAATGAAAGAAGTTTGTCTCGACACTTAGAAAAATTCAGCATTTCAGCACCTGGAGGACCCAAGTTGCGGCCGTAACCCAGGACATTGCGGCCGTAACCCAGGACATTGCGGCCGTAACCCATGCCATTGCGGGCGTAACATTTTGGGCTGTCCAAAATTGTCATTTTTTGTTTAATTCTAACTATGCTATGCATCTCCGCTTAACATGTAACTTGTTCTAACATGTTCATATATGATTATATAACTTAGAAAAATTGTCCGAGACCCGACCCGAACTTGTTGACTTTTTCGTTGTCTTTGACTTGAACAGAAGTTTGACTTTTAGTCAAACTTAACCAAATGCGTATGCGATCATTATAACATGCTTTTATACTTATATCTTGCATGAAACTTGACAACGTGATTCACATGCTATATATAATCGAGTCATAACGAGCCATAGGACTAATTGAACACATTTCGCCCGACCTTATGTCGTAACCGTTAATTGATATAACTTAATTGTTTAGGTCAAGGCTAAGTGATAATGCTAAAAACGAACACATATTTCATAGCATTATCCTTCAAGAAAGACAAACTTTTAGTTGCAATTATTCTAATTCCAAGTGATATTCGTTTAAATAATAAAAGGTGAAGACAAAAGACAGAATCGACGATTTGAAGACGCAAACGACCAAAAAGCTAAAAAGTACAAAGTACAATCCAAGTGGTTCAATTTATTGATGAGAAACGTCTCAAAATTACAAGAGTACAAGACGCAAAACGCAAAGTACAAGATATTAAATTATACGAAAAGGCGTTCGAAAATTCGGAACCAAGACATGAACCAACTATCAACGTACGACTCAACGGAGCTAAAATTACAAATCAACTATGCACAAGAATATAATATAATATATAATTAATTATATATTATATTATATATTATATTTATCAGCAGCCCACGTTTAATTCATTTTGGTGAGCTGGAATCCAAAGCTCCGCAGTCGCGGAGCTGTGAGGAAGAAAATCACCGCAATCGCGGAGCTCTACAGTTCAGAGTGGGCCTATAAAAGGCTGTGCATTCTGCCGATTTATTTTCACCTTTTTCTACTTCAATCTCTCAATCTATATTTATATTTATAATTTTAATTTTAATATTAAGTTAATAATAATAATAATAAGGTTATTTTAACGAATGTTGTTTGTAAGTCGAAACTCTGTTCGTGTAACACTACGCGATTAATACTCATTGTAAGTTATGTTCAACCTTTTTAAATTAATGTCTCGTAGCTAAGTTATTATTATGCTTATTTAAGCCGAAGTAATCGTGATGTTAGACTAAATATTAAGATGGGGTTATTGAGCTTTGGACCATAATTGGGGTTTGGACAAAAGACCGACACTTATGGAAATTGGACTATGGGCTATTAATGGGCTTTATATTAATTAAATGATATCTCGTTGATTTAATATAGAGATTTATAATTTGACGTGTTTATATATAACCACATACGTTTGACTGGGTACGGTGGGTGGGATATCTATAAATACAAATAATTATTCATTTGACCGAACACGGGGATGGATTAATAGTCAATGGACTCATTAAAATAGGGGTGGATTACATTCAAGGGTAATTGGTGTAATTGTTAACAAAGTATTAAAACCTTTTATTACATGCAGTCGATAACCTGGTGTATTCATTAAACAAAGTATTAAGAACTTGTTACAGTTTAAGTCCCCAATTAGTTGGAATATTTGACTTCGGGTATAAGGGTAATTTGACGAAGACTCTCGCACTTTATAATTATGACCGATGGACTATTATGGACAAAACCAGATGGACTTATCAAATAATCCAGGACAAAGGACAATTAACCCATGGTAATAAATTAAAATCAACACGTCAAATATCATGATTACAGAAGTTTAAATAAGCATAATTCTCCTATTTTATACCTCATCGCACTTTTATTTACTGTCATTTTATTTATTGTCCTTTTATTTATCGAACTCTAAATTATCGTACTTTTATTTTATCGCACTTTTAATTATCGTCATTTACTTTACACTTTAAATTAAGTTATATTTATATTTAATATTTTACATTAGGTTTTAATTGTGACTTAAGACATAAAATTGACAAACCGGTTACTAAACGGTAAAACCCCCCTTTTATAATAATAATAATACTACTTATATATATATATATATATATATATATATATATATATATATATATATATATATATATATATAAATATATATATATATACACACACAAATATAGTTTAAAATAAATATAGCGTTAAACTTAGCCAGCTTCCTATGGAACGAACTGGACTTACTAAATACTACACTACTCTACGATTAGGTACACTGCCTATAAGTGTTGTAGCAAGGTTTAGGTATATCCATTCAATAAATAAATAAATAACTTGTGTAAAATTGTAGCGTATTTAATAGTATTTCGTAGTAAAATATAATCTATTTCGTACTACACCTCGCACACATCACTAAGCAACTTTTATTTGCACAACGTTTAATTTCAAATACTTTGGCGTGCGACTACGGTGAGATCATAGTCCCATCTTTTCAATAACTTTTACTCTTTTAAATCATGGGATGAGAAACATATACATTTTATACTACTTACTTTTATGTTTTGAACACAAGTACGAAAATAAACATTCCACGTGCGAGTTAGAACAAAAAGCCTCAATTCGATTATCATTAGTTACATTTGCAGAGTGTAAGCGAGAACTTACGTTGTGTGGTCATGCGGGTTTGACAAACCCTCATTCGGATGGTGAAACCGTTGGCGGATGAAATGTATTTTTGAGGATAAGTGTAGGTTCTAACACTATGTTTATGAGGTTCATGTACAGTTAAGTCTTGATAATTGGGTGCCCGCGAATAACAACAACTTTTGGAATGTAAATGATTTAGATAATCAACTTTATGGAAATACAAAATCTTGTGGTTTAAAAACAACGTTTACAAATACACCTATGATTTCACCAACGTTTTTCGTTGACAGTTTTCTATATGTTTCTCAGGTTATTGATTGGCTACTTGATACATGCTTCCGCACACTTTGATTACTTGCTTGGGGTCAACCATGCATGCATATTCTAGGAATAGCGCCTTTGGATTTAAACTTAAAGCATACATACGTACGCTATTTATAGCAACTGTGATTTTCAACTATTATGTCGCAAGTTATTTCAATAATACTTTATCCTTTTGTAAACTTAAACTTGTTGTCGAACCGTTGGGTAAACTAAACTTTGTAAGTCTTGTACGTTTCAAATGAATGTGACATAATTTTGGTCATACACGCCACATTTATGTACTATGACCACGTAACGGGACCTAAGTTAACGACGCCGTCAATGACGTTTTTGTCGGGTCACTACATACACCTTTGGAACGTCCCCGGGGCGTTACACAACTCGAAGGGCATTCGGTGATATATAAAAGTACCATATGGGCATGTAAAGGTCGTCTTTTCATGGTCCATGGGGTCAATGGGGATTTGGAAGTATCCCGAAAACCCGTCAAGAAAACAATAAAATTCCTTTCCACTTAAACGCTCAATCATTTGGTCGATGTACGGGAGAGGAAAATGATCCTTCCTTGCGGCGTCGTTTAAACGCCTATAGTCAATACACACTCGCCATTCCGTGATGGTTACGGTCGGGTCAGCTTCATTTTGGTCATTTAAGATCACCGTGGTCCCACCCTTTTTGGGAACCACTTGCACGGGACTCACCCATGGTGAGTTCGAGATGGGGTAAATTAGGCCCGCGTCTAACAATTTAATAACCTCCTTCTTCACAACATCTTTCATATTAGGGTTAAGTCTTCACTGTCGTTGGACAACCGGTTTGTAGTTCTCCTCCATGAGGATTATGTGAGTGCAATATGATGGATTTATTTTTAGTGTTTAAATTAAAAAGTTTTTTTTTATTTTTTTTAGTTACAAAAACTAATAAGTATTTTTTTATATAAGTTTTATTTAAATTATATTTTCTATAAATTAAAAATAAAAAATAAAAAATCAAAGTAAATATATATATATATATATATATATATATATATATATATATATATATATATATATATATATATATATATATATATGAACCTGCACGAATTTGAACCTGCCATCATCTGAGCCTGCATAGCTCCGCAGTCGCGGAGCTCTCCTCTTAGAGAATACGGCAGTCGCGGAGCAGACTCAGACTGCAACATTTGACTGCCTTAATTACGGTTTAGGGTTTTATTAATTATTATTATTATTAATTAACCTAATTAGGGTTTTAATTAAATAATAATTAGTTTTAGTTATTATTTAAATTTGTATTTTTAATTTTTAATTAGTTTTATTAATATATAAATTAATACTTTTATAAAATAATAATATAAAAATAATATTTTTATAAAAATAAGTAATTTTATCATTTTTTGTTTCTTTTTATAAATTGTATATTTTAATCGTTTAATTCATATTTGTATATTTATCGTTCGTGATTAGTTTTAGCTTAGTTTTTGTCGTAGTTAATTTATATTTCTAGATTTTTAGGCTTTGCCATAAAATCCCTTAAGTGCTTTTTTCTTAGATTAAGATTTAGGCGCTTTAGAATTTTACGACGTCGCTTATCTCTTTAATATTTAATAAATTTCAGTACCTTTTAAGTAATTGCCATTTTGGATATAGAATTCTCTTTAAGCTTTAATACCTTTAGGCGCAACTTTTTAGATTTAGTTTTTAGATTTTTAAGTTTCGACGCTTTACATTCTTATTATTATTTTTCAACTTTTTATTTTTTCGACGTTTGTTTTTCGGCCTCTTATTTTTCGACGCCCTTTTTCTTTCTCATTTCTACGCTCTAGTTTTTAGGACATCGAATTTTTTATCTTCTTTAAATTTCGACGAAAAATTATTTTAAGTGGTTAAATTGATAGACATCCAAAATTTTCTGGTTCGTAGTAATAGTTGGATTTGTTAGTGGCGAGTTGTGGGCTTCCGATTTAAAGGGTCCTGGCTACCTGCTACATCTATTGGCTATTCGAAACATGGGCAAAATCATAAAAGTCTATTAATTTGATAACTTTAATAATTTTTATCTTTATAACTAATAGAATATTCAGTGAATGCACCGAGCAAAATGTTCACCACCTTTCATACGTTCACCACCTGTAACTCGATCAAGACATCTAGCCAATATTGTCGCCATTGATTTTTCTTTAGAATCATCATCTAGTCGACCAAGTACTCCAATTCAAATTTCCGATAATCCATTTTTTGAACCAGACTTCACAATTGAGAATCCGGAGGAAATTCAAGGACAATTCAGAGATCCTGAACCACTACTCATTCCTCCGGAACCACAAATCATACAACCAGAGATTGTCGAGGAAGAAACTATTAAATCAGAATCTTCTAGTGATTCAGATTCAACAAATTCAATCATGGAAAATTAGGAACCTCTAAGTATGGAAGATCGAATGAGAGCTACACGCACTGGCCAAGGTCATGCCATTACTCAACCAGACATTAATGCACCAGATTATGAAATCAAATACAAATCCTACACATGGTAACTAATCAATGCCAATTTAGTGGTACGCCAAAAGAAGATCCAAACGAACATCTTCAAACCTTTAATAGGATCTGTACTCTATTCAAAATCAGAGAAGTTGAGGATGAGCAGATCTATCTCAAGTTGTTTTCCTGGACTTTAAAGGGAGAAGCCAAAGATTGATTAGAATCGTTACCTGAAGGGGCGATTGATACATGGGATGTTTTAGTTGAGAAATTTCTTAAAAGATTTTTTCCGGCATCTAAAGCCGTGAGACTTCAAGGAGAAATTGTTACATTCGCGCAAAAGCCAAATGAAACATTATATGAGGTGTGGACAAGATTCGGAAAGTTGTTGAGTGGATGTCCTCAACACGGTTTAGATACTTATCAAATAGTACAAATATTCTACCAAGGATTCGATGTTGCTACACGAAAAGACATCGACACAGCAGTTGGTGGTTCCATTATGAAGAAAACCGCAACTGAAGCTCACAAAATTATTGATAACACAGCCTCCCACTCACAAGAGTAGCATCAGGAAAAAGATATCTTTCGTTCATCTAAAGCGGCTAGAGTTGATTCTATCCATGACTTTGATTCCATTTCCTCAAAGCTAGATGCTTTCGAGAGACGAATGGAAAAGATGACTAAAGATATTCACGCAATACGAATTAGTTGTGAGCAGTGTGGAGAACCACATTTGACAAAAGATTATCTCAGTATTGAACAAACAATGGAACAAAGAGAGAATGTTTCATACATGAACCAAAGGCCTGGAAATAATTATCAAAATAATTATCAATCGCCAAGACCAAACTACAATCAAAATGAGAATTATAACCGAAATGTTCCATACAACAACCAACAAGGTCCTAGCAATCAACAAGTATCTAATAATACTTACAACCAGCAAAGACCTATTTTTTCAAATAAACCACCACAAACCGATGATAAAAAGCCAAATTTAGAAGATATGATGTCGAAGCTAGTTGAATCTCAAACTCAATTTTTCACATCTCAGAAACAAACTAATGAACAAAATGCTCAAGCATTTAGAAATCAACAGGATTCAATCCAAAATCTGGAACAAGAAGTGAGCAACCTAGCAAGGTTGATAGGTGAAAGAAAACCGGGGAGTCTACCTAGCGATACAAATGCTAACCCCAGAAATGAAACAGCTAAAGCCATTACCACAAGAAGTGGTATTACACTTAAACCACCTGAAATACCTGTAATTTCTAATGAAGCTATTCCTACTACACAGGCACCACAGCCTGAGCAAGAGAAGGAAACAGAACCGGTAGTTGAAAAGGTTAATGAAGATAACACAGTTAAGGCAAAGCCTTATGTCAAACCATACCAACCACCGCTTCCTTACCCGAGTAAAATGAGAAAAGAAAGACTTGAAGCCAAGCAATCCAAATTCTTGGATATGTTTAAACAAATAAATGTCAATCTTCCTTTCATTGATGTGATTTCAGGAATGCCAAGATATGCTAAATTCCTGAAAGATCTAATCACAAATAGAAAGAAAATGGAAGAACTCTCGGCTGTTACAATGAATGCTAATTGTTCTGCAGTGCTATTGAATAAACTACCAGAAAAATTATCAGATCCAGGAAGTTTCACAATTCCATATTTTCTGGGTAGTCTTAGTTCAATAGAAGCATTGGCAGACTTAGGCGCTAGTATAAATTTAATGCCATACTCATTATACACTAAACTAGACCTCGGAGAATTGAAACCAACAAGAATAAGCATACAACTAGCCGATCGATCAGTAAAATATCCTAGAGGGATAATGGAGAACATGCTAGTTAAAGTTGGTACTTTAGTATTTCCAGTAGACTTTGTTATTCTGGACATGGAAGAAGATTCTCGAGTTCCTCTTATATTAGGAAGACCATTCTTAAACACGGCTAAAGCAATAATAGACGTGTTTGGTAAGAAACTGACCCTAAGTATAGAGGACGATAGTGTTACCTTTTCTGTTGATAGAGCCATGCAACAACCGCAATCTGCAGACGATACATGTTATTATATTCAAACCACATATTCGCAAGAAGAATTGTTACAAGAATTTCCAGAATTACAAGGAACAGGAGAATGTTCTTTAGGAGAAGGAACTGAACCAATTGACGAAGCTGAAATGTTAGCTACACTAATGGCTAATGATTACGAACCAACAACAGAAGAACTTCAAATGCTGAAAGAGGAAGACAGATATCGATACAAATCATCGATAGAAGAACCACCGACATTAGAGTTAAAGCCACTTCCAAACCATTTGGAATACGCTTATTTACATGGTGAATCTGAATTACCTGTAATAATATCGTTTTCTCTTACAGAAAATGAAAAATCTCAAATTCATTTCTGTGCTAAAAGCTCATAAACCAGCTATTGCATGGAAGATTCATGACATTAAAGGAATAAGTCCTTCTTATTGCACACATAAAATCCTTATGGAAGAAGGTCATAAAATGTATGTGCAACGCCAATGAAGACTAAATCCAAATATGCAAGATGTTGTTAAGAAAGAAATTATTAAACTACTCGATGCAGGTTTAATTTATCCAATCTCTGATAGTCCATGGGTAAGCCCAGTTCAATGTGTACCTAAGAAGGGTGGCATCACTGTCATCACAAATGAAAAAGATGAGCTTATTCCTACTAGGACTGTAACGGGATGGCATGTTTGTATTGATTATAGAAAACTAAATGATGCCACCAGAAAAGATCACTTTCCCTTACCTTTCATTGATCAAATATTAGAAAGGTTAGCTGGGAACAGTTACAATTGTTTTCTAGACGGTTTCTCCGAATATTTTCAAATTTCAATCGCACCCGAGGACCAAGAGAAAACCACCTTCACATGCTCTTATGGTACTTTTGCTTACAAACGCATGCCATTTTGACTATGCAATGCCCCTGCAACCTTTCAAAGGTGCATGATGGCGATTTTTCACGACATGATAGAAGAATGCATGGAAGTTTTCATGGATGACTTTTCATGCATGATGGCGATTTTTCACGACATGATAGAATAATTGCATGCTTGTCTTAACCGGTGACGTAGTCATGGTTGATTTTAGAAAACAAGGTGCATCTTAACGTTTGATGTTGTCTTGGTTGAACTCCGAGATTCAAGGGATTTAAAGAAAATCTTTAAAATCTAAAAGATTTGATTCTTCGGCGAGTAAGGAAATTAAGATCTCTATAATTAAATGCGATGATCTGTATCGATTGCCTTGTCTGATATCTTCACTATAATTGAACTTCTTCCGTTCTCTTATTTTCATCATTCATATACTTTCATTCTTAATTCTTACTTCTAAAAGGTTGGGGAAAAAAACTTTATCCAGTTCTACTCCTTGATATTTTCTTTAATTATCATTTCTATCATCCTTCTTTTCAATCTTCCACTAGAAAAATCAGTTTACTTTTAATATAACCTTGGGGTGATACTATTCTTAATTATGCCGTGTCTTTATTTTGCTATTCGTATTAATATCCATGGTTTGTAATTTCTGCGTTGTTGTTGGGTTTCATATCTTCCTTTATATTTCGATGTACCTGCGTCTGTCTCCTATAATCATTGTCATCCACAATTAATGTTTTTTCTTATTTGCTGCGATTTATACCCCCTTTCTATTTCGGAGCTTCATGCTTTTGTTTTCTTTTCGCAAGTAATGGTCCAGAATTCGTAAGTATGGAATTTCGGAAAAACATCATGTTCTAAATAAGAAAGAATGTATTAGCACGATTTGATTTGTCAAATTACCAGAATCACTGAGAATAGAACTATCAAGAATATACGTTCTTGATATGTTCAGAGTTTAAGCAGAATGAAAGAGTTATGTAACATGTCACATGATGACGTTATGATCTGTGAATCATCACGTTCCATTAGAAACTCAGCATGACTTACTGTAATATAATCACGTTGATCAAGTGTCATTATATTATACTAACTCATGCATCAGCTCCCAACACTACTTCAAAAACATTTATAATTTAAGCTCGAAAGTTTACAAAATATAGAAACTAACAGTTTCTATATGATGTAACACTGATAGCACAAAGAGATTAATGATTTCAGATAAGAATAGTTATGAAATATCTTCAGAAATATGGAGGATATTTATTATGAAAGATACGATAATATCTTTGAATATCTAAGATCAGAGGATGATGGAAACTATTGTCCGCAATTGTTTAGAATAAGGAGCAAGATAATCGCTAAAGACTTCAGCAAGCATTGAATTATTTGGATTCTTTGAAGTCAAACTTATTCTTTGTGATTTATCCACGACTTCCTTCATAGTTTCGCATAATCCGCTTTTCGGTACTAAATTTTCTATTGAGTGTTCTCAATTCTCCATTCTTTATCATCAAACTTTCGACGGTTAAGGTAGTTTTTGCTGCTGTATTCATCTTTTTCAGAAATTGTGATATTGATTTGTAGACTGGGTACTTTTTAGAATTTCAGAATGGAAGATCATAATTCTAAGAAATAAATGTTTTATGGATACATATAACTGTTGATGTGGAAACGTTGCGAGACTCACAATACAGATTTGCTGATTCCCGGTAATTGGTATGGTAATTCTCGTTACAAGATGCGGATGAGTACTTGATGAGACTTCAATAGATAATTATAGTGATTTGTCGGAGAGATTTAAGCCAAGGAGCAACGAGGTTGCTGGTACGTCTACTGATAATATGGTGGGATATAAAAGGTTCTCCGGTAACAATAAAAGAGCACGTATATATATATCGAGGTTATAATAAGGTTAATCCAACTGAAAAGTCGAAGTTGACTTGTTGGAGCTGTGACAAAATTTGCTAATTTGAAGAGAGATTGTAAAATTACTTTCGGTAATAACAACGTCAAGGAGTTAGCACAGATACTTGTTAAACGTTTACTCAGGTTCCGAGTGTTTTCAGGTGCATAACTATATGCATCAATCTTTCTTCTTCCGTAGATGGAGTGCGGTTGGTTCATCCTATCGATTGAAGTGTTTTCAAGAATTATGAAAGGTTTGAATCGCAGATTGTAATCGTCAAGATACAAATGAGGTTTAAGATGATATCAAGTGGCAAAGTTGAAGAATTGTTTAGTTTCATATATTATAATCAATATTTTAATTCATTTTAATTGTCCAATGTTATTAGTCCACAGTCGATAGTCCACAGTTGACAGTCCAATAATTTATATATAATTTAATATATAATATTCGAGTTAATTAATACGTATCGTGACCCGTGTACATGTCTCAGACTCGATCACAACTCAAAGTATATATATTATTTGAGAATCAACCTCAACCCTGTATAGAGAACTTGATCATTACTGCATATAGAGTGTCTATGGTGATTCCAAATAATATATATAGATGCGTCGATATGATATGTCAAAACCTTGTATACATGTCCCGATATTTAAAGTGCGTAAAATAAATAACAGAAATTAAATGACGATAAATAAAATTGCGTTAATTAAATTGCGATAAATAAAATGTAATCAGTTAGCTAGGAACAGTTAGCGTGGATTCTTAACAAAATTCCTCATAGTTAATTTGTTTGTTTCTAACAAATTTTATTTTGTCAAATGTTTTTCTTCATTATGCCACTTGTTGGATTCTGATAAATCAAAATCCAAATATGAAATTGGATGAATATGGTTATTCTGTGGTGAACAGATTCGTATATCGATGAATTTAAGTAGGATAGTAAATGACTGTTGAATCAGATTCGAAGAATGTACAGTGTAACTTATTAATGTGCAATTTAAATATTCCTCGGGTATTACCTACCCGTTAAAATATTTTCACCATTAACAGTTTGTACAAAAGAATTTTTAATCACAATCTTTATGAAAACATATATACATATATATTCTCTTCAGATGTAATCATAGATTTAATGAGTCAATATGATATTAAACTCATTTGATTTACCGTTAAAACAAGAATATATAATCTCTAGAACATTAGAGATTACATAATCGTCATGTCGTACGAAGATAAATGATGTAGAATGATACGTAGAACGAAGATCATACTCGAAGTACAGATGGAGATATTGAGGCGTGTGATGTTGAAACTTGGGTTGTTGGTGGTACTGGTGTTGCCGGTGATGTTGCTGAAGCTGGTACATTTTGCACCATATTCTCCAAATTGATTACTCGATCGCGAAGTTCGTTGACTTCTTGTATTACTCCGGGATAATTGTCGGTCGGAGGAAGCATATGAATAAGGTTTAGAATTTCAGATAGAATATAATCGTGGTGAGATACTCTGGAAATGAATGTGAGAATGGTGTTTCGAACAGATTCGCCGGTAAGTGCTTCAGGTTTTTCGCCAAGAGGGCAATTTGGTAGGTGGAAAGGATCGCCTTCTACGCGTCTCCATTGATTAAGTCGACTACGAATCCATCAAATGAATTGGGGATGGATGATTGGTTGATTCATTCTGGTGACGTTGCTTCCGGAGCTTAGATGACTATCCATTCGGAATAACTGTCGGAATAACTATCAGAATAGCTGTCGAAATTCGAGGGACTCAAACTAATTGAAGGATTCATCTCGTACGATCAGATGAAGGATTTTCGATAAGAAATAGATTATAGGATGTAGATTAGTACCCTGCAATACATAATTTACATATGCATATATAATACTAAGATCCCATAAGTTACGGAGGAATCTACGGAAGCCATCAGGCAAAGGTAACAATAATAGATACTCTAAGATATGAATTTATCTATACACAGTCTATGTAATAGAGGCAGTAAGACGTGTCTAGACTTTAAGGATGATAAGCAAATAATTTTCGACACTAAATGATAAGCAAAACTTTTGACATGCAGACACAGTCGAAGTCCAGACTCACTAATGCAGACCTGGTTCGCTAAGACCACCGCTCTGATACCAACTGTGAAGACCCGTCCTAATCCATCCGGACGAAGTCCATATCGATTATAAACGATTCACAACAGTTGATTACATCGCGAGGTACTTGACCTCTATATGATACATTTTACAAACATTGCATTCATTTTTGAAAGACAAACATCGAAAGTAGACAGGCATGCATCACATTTCATAATATATCAGACTATCAACGACTTAATAATAATCTTGATGAACTCAACGACTCGAATGCAACGTCTTTTGAAATATGCTATGAATGACTCCAAGTAATATCTTTAAAATGAGCAAATGCACAGCGAAAGATCTCTTTCGTACCTGAGAATAAACATGTTTTAAAGTGTCAACCAAAAGGTTGTTGAGTTCATAATCATTTCATAATTTTAATAGACCACAAGATTTCATATTTCCATTTCTCATAAACATACGTCCCATGCATAGAGACAAAAATATCATTCATATGGATTGAACACCTGGTAACCGACATTCACAATATGCATATAAGAATATCCCCATCATTCTGGGATCCTCCTTCGGACATGATATAAATTTCGAAGTACTAAAGCATTCGGTACTTTGGATGGGGCTTGTTGGGCCCGATAGATCTATCTTTAGAGTTCGCGTCAATTAGGGTGTCTGTTCCCTAATTCTTAGATTACCAGACTTAATAAAAAGGGCATATTCAGTTTAATAATCCAACCATAGAATGTAGTTTTAAGTACTTGTGTCTATTTCGTAAAACAGATATAAAACAGCGCATGTATTCTCAGTCCCAAAAATATATATTGCAAAAGCATTTAAAAAGGGAGCAAATGAAACTCACGCATATAAATATTTTAAAACAGTTAATAAAGCATTTGCATGTATTCTCAGCCCAAAAACGTAAAGAGTAAAAAGGGCAAATGAAACTCACATAATGTATTTTGTAGTAAAAATACATATGACGACATTAAACAACTGAACAATGCAGGGTTGGCCTCGGATTCATGAACCTATATCAATTGTATATCTATTAAAACATATAATTGAAATCACCTAATTTCTTTTATTAATTATATATTATTTATGTATTTGTAGTTTATATAATTTATACTAAATTCCATATAATAAATATATACTTATATTATATCTTAAAGTATATGTTATATATATATATATATATATATATATATATATATATATATATATATATATATATATATATATATATATATATATATATATATATATATATATATATATTTTATATATATATATTTAAAATGATTAGGATATTTACATTTAGTTATATTAATATATCTATATATATATATATTTAGTATTATGTTTAAAATATCGAATTTGTTGAATGTAGGTATTTATATAAGAAATGTTAATATGTCTTATATATATAGTTATATAAATTAGTAATATAATTGTAGTATATGTAATAAGTAGGTTTTAGGTGCCAAATATCTATTTGTTAAAAAAAATGATAGTTTTGATATTAATGATTCTACTAATAATAGTCCTATTAATAATAACTTTATTAATAACGATAATACCAATAATAAAAATGATAGTGATAATAAAAGTTGGTAATTACTACTTATATTAACGGTAATATCAATAATAACTAATATTCATAATGATTATTAATAATATTAATACTAACAAAAATTTTATTACTTAACGATAATAATAATAATAACAAAAATCATAAGTGTTATACTAACATCAATAATAATAATCATAATAATAATAGTATTAATACTTAAATGATAAAATTAACAATAATAACTATATTGATAATATTTATAAGACTAATATTAATATTAATAGTTATAATACTTAATATTATGATAATATTACTAATAATAATTATAATACTAATAATAAAAATAACAATAATAATAATCTTGATAATAACAATAATTGATAACTACTTGTTTTGGTAATAATAATAATAATAATAATAATAATAATAATAATAATAATAATAATAATAATAATAATAATAATAATAATAATAATGAAACTGAAAATATATAACAGTGTATACCCTTATTGAAAGCTTTTCTAAAACGAATTGCCCATGACTGGGCTCGAACCCGCGACCTCCTACTAATCCAACAACACCCTAAACCATAAGACCCGGAATAAATACTATATAACCCTTTCATCATTATTCTAATTATCCTCATAATCATCAAAATTCTAGTATTACGTCCCCTTTTCTATGTCTTGGTTTCTTTTTCCTCGGCCCACCCCAAGCCCAAAAATTTATTTCACGGCCCAACAGCAAGATAAAAGGCTTCGGCCTGTTTAGCGATTTGATCTCAGCCCAACAATTAATATAATCTAGCCCAATAGCTAATAGGCCAAAACTCTTAAGGCATCAGAAAAAGAAAAAATATATAGAGACCCCTGGTTTCGAACCCATGATCTCTTGCTACACAACACATCACTAAACCGTCGAGCTGTCTGTTACTATCTGTTATAGCTAGGACTCTAAATTCTTATAACCCAATTATTCCCGCTGCCATCTTCTTCTTTATTAGGTTAAATAGACCGTAGACTACAACCATCATTGAAATCATCTTATCATCATCTTCATAATCTTAATCACCTCCTAATTCATATTCATATTCATATTCATCATCATCATTACCAAACCTTTATATCATTATCATCGTTAGCGAGCCATAAACATCATCATCCTTTTCACGATACCCCATATCATGATCCTCACCACTATATCATCATCATCAAATCACCATATCATCATCATTATCGAACATCATAACCGTAATCATCAACGTCATCGAACATCATCATCATTATGATATCACGATCACAATAATCATCTTCATCTTCGTTTACTATTTATCATCATCGACGTGAAATCGCCACCGTATTATCTTCTTTTTCTTCACCGAACAGGAACGATAATATTAAGCAGGTGCAGCAGCTCAGGTATACAGGAAAATAGCAAGGTTTTGGTGGTTCGTTGTGGTGGTTAGTGGTTTCAAATAGTAACAGAAACAACAACAACAACAAAAAACACTTACAGCAACGGTAGCGATGGAATCAAATGAAGATGTAAGAAAGTGAAGAGAGAGGGGGAGAGAGAGAAGAATAAAGAGATAGTTGTGAGTATGATGTTCGTCCAAAACAGAAATATGAAGTCAGCTGCAGCAGGAATTCATTAGTGGTTTGGTTGTAACAGTAACCTCCTTTAGGTTTCGTTGACAACAGAAAGAAGAAAACAAAAAAAAAATTAAACACAGTGATGGATTTGGTGGTATTTGATCACATAATTGGAGTAAATGTCTTTGTTTGTATATTTAATGGAAAATGATAAGTAGAGAAACTGGGACCTCAATGATCAATGATCACTTGTCTCATTAGTAGTCTTATTTTCCTAATCTCTCCAAATATTTAGTGTATGCAATATATAATATATATATATATATATATATATATATATATATATAATATTAATAATAATAATAATAATATAATAAAATATAAATCAATGAATCGTGCAATTATCATAAATTACTAAAATAATATATAGCAGCCTTCATTATGAATTCTTATGACGATAGTTTCCAGAGAGTGCTAAATCATGCTCCGTGATCAATTTTAGTGGCGTATAAAAAGTCCTCAGAAAAATCTCAAAATTTTAATTTAAGTATCTTTATTTATTTAGGTCATTATGGTATAAAATTTAGTCATTAACTATTAAATAAAAATTACATTAATTATTCACTCTCAATCTCCAAGTAAAATATAAAAAGTTTTAAAATTTGACAAATAACATCTAAATATATTATTACTAAGCCTAAAATTTATAAAACTCATTTTCGGATCACCGTTTATTTTAAAATTACATAAGTTTAAATTTTACTTAATATCAATCGGAACATCAAACGAGTATTACAATTATTTAATATTTATTTTTAATATCATTTATTTATATATAGATATGTTTTAAATAATAATTATTATAATATCTTATTTTTATTTTATTTTTACATAATTAATTTTTAATAACAACAACATATAATATTTCAAGTTATAATTCCAAATACCATGTATATATATACACACATATCTATTTACAAATAGTTGTTCGTGAATCATCGGGAATGGTCAACGGTCAATTGAATATATGAAATAGTTTAAAATTTTTGGGATTCAATTTAATAGACTTTGCTTATCGTGTCGATTTCATATTAAGATTAAGTTTAAATTTGGTCAAAAATTTCCGGGTCGTCACATGGGAGCCGTTTTAGGTCAAAGAATTGAAAAACGATTTCAACCTATCTATTACGCTAGTAAGACGTTACAAGGAGCACAAACGAATTACACAACTACTGAAAAAGAACTCCTTGCTATCGTCTTTGCTTTTGACAAATTTCGTTTTATCTCGTTCTAGCTAAAACGGTGGTCTATACTGATCATTCTGCTCTTAGATACCTATTTTCAAAAAAAGTTGCCAAACCACAATTAATCCGTTGGATCTTACTCTTACAAGAGTTCGATAATGAAATCCGAGACAAAAAGGGAGCAGAAAATCACGTAGCAGATCATCTTTCTCGCCTTTAAAATCCTGAATTAGAAGTTCTAAATGAATCAGCCATACAAGATAACTTTCCTGATGAATATCTCTTGAAAATCGATTATAATGAAATTCCATGGTTTGCAGACTATGCAAACTACTTAGTATGTGGATTCCTTGAAAAAGGGTTGTCGTACCAAAAATGAAAGAAATTCTTTAGTGATATAAAACACTATTTCTGGGAAGATCCACATTTGTTTAAAAGTTGTCCCGATGGAATTATACGCCGATGCGTATTCGGAGATGAAGCTAGTCAAATCTTAAACCATTGTCACACAGGACCAACAGGAGGGCATTATGGGCCTCAACTCACAGCAAGAAAAGTCTACGATGCTGGATTTTATTGGCCTACAATTTTCAAAGACGCACACCTTCTTTGTAAATCCTGTGATGCATGTCAAAGGGCCGGAAAAATAAGTCAACGTGATGAAATGCCACAAAACGTCATTCAAGTATGTGAAGTATTCGACATTTGGGGTATTGACTTTATGGGTCCATTTCTAAAATCTCATAATAATCTCTACATTCTCATTGCCATTGATTATGTATCTAAATGGGCGGAAGCACAAGCTCTTCCAACTAACGATGCACGAGTTGTAGTCAACTTTTTAAAATGTCTTTTTGCAAGGTTCGGAACACCGAAAGCTTTAATGAGTGATCGGGGTACTCATTTCTGTAATAATCAACTTGAGAAAGTTCTCAAAAGATATGGAGTAATTCATAAAATCTCAACCGCTTATCATCCACAAACAAGTGGACAAGTTGAAAATACCAACCGAGCTTTAAAACGTATTCTAGAGAAAACCGTAGGATCAAATCCGAAGGAATGGTCCATGAAATTGGAGGATGCACTCTGGGATTTTAGAATAGCCTACAAAACTCCAATTGGTACCACACCTTTTAAATTCATTTACGGAAAAGCATGTCACCTTCCAGTAGAAATTGAGCACAAAGCATTTTGGGCTTTGAAGACATGTAATCTTGATTTGCATGAAGCCGGTTGTCTACGGTTAAGTCAATTAAACGAATTAGAAGAATTAAGACATGATGCATATGAGAATTCGTTAATCTATAAGGAATGAACAAAGAAATGGCATGATAAAAGAATCAGAAGTTCAAAAGAATTTAGAGAAGGAGACAGAGTCCTTCTTTTCAATTCACGATTCAAGCTATTTCCTGAAAAATTGAAATCTAGATGGTCTGGACCATTTATAGTCAAAAGAGTTTTCCCATACGGAACAATAGAGTTAATAAATTCAAATGGGATTGAATTTAAAGTTAATGGTCACAGAGTTAAACATTACATACATGGTCCGATAGAAGTTGACAATGAAGTTAATCATAATTTCACCACCAAAGAAAACCCTCAGAGTGAAAACATAAATATGTTTTCAACAACATGTGAAAAACCAAAAGTGGAAGATGGAGAAATTTCAAATTGGAGTGATGAAGAAGAATTTCTTTATAAACCTCCCATTCCAAGAAACGAAGAAAAATATGATGAAGAAGTTCAAGTAGAAGTGAAAGAACCAAGAAAAGATCACCTAGAAAAGGTTAACAAACCAACTCTACTTACTAAAGTAGGAGACCCAGGTAAATTTATCATTTCTTGCTTGCTTAATGATGGTGCTATGTATAATGGGCTCGCAGATTTAGAAGCGAGTGCAAATGTTATGCCTCTTTCCTTATACAAAAGATTAGGTGTGGGTAAATTAAGACCAACCAAAATAGGTGTTCAATTATTTGACCAAACCATTAAACACCCAGTTGGAATTGCCAACAATTTACTTGTTAAAGTGGGAAGTTTGACATTTGTTACAAACTTCATACTTATTAATATGGAGGAAGACCTTGATATTCCTCTGATTTTAGGTCGCCCATTTTTAGCAACCATCGAGGCGTTCTTTGATGTAAGAGAAGGTAGAATGACACTTAGGCATGGTGATAAATCGGTCACCTTTGTGAATCGAAAGTTTCAATCTTCACCAACCAAAACTGTTGAACCAATAAAAACACCTAAGTGTGGGGAAGATGAAGCAACACCCAATGATGACCTGATAACAAAGAACCCCATTGTTGATACAAAATTAGATGGACCCGTTTTTAACACTTCAATGAAGAAACTTTATAAACGGATTCAAGATGCTAGGATTAAGGGAAACTTTAAGTTATGTAACAGATTAGTATCCAATTTGTCGCCTAAAGAAAAGGCGATGTTAATTGAATTTGTGAATGTTACAGAGGAAATCAACAAATGGCTTGAAGCAAAAGTCAGAGATATGAAAGTTGTTGATGGTCCAATTAAAGTTAATAATGAAGTTAATAACAACTTCAACACCACAGCTAACTAAGTGTGGGGAGATTCAAATGTTTTAAAGGATAATATAATGCTGTCTAGGGTAAGATTTTCTGTTTTCGTGTAGTTCTCGAGAATGGAATCTGAATGGTCTTTCCCTAGCAGACCCTAAAGAACTAGTCTTCTCCCTCCATTCTGAATTTTTATTTCTTTTAGGTTTTACGAGATGAAGAATTCTTTTGATCTAAACCATGGTTTACTACTACACGCTATGATTACTAAACGTAATAATAACACCTTCCTGAGTGAAGTGGTATCATTCATAAGAGGAAAAATGGACGAAGTAAGAAAAGAACTCAGGAAAGATCATAATAAGATACATTTTGGTAAAGGAAAATCAAAATCCGCAACAAAAAGAAGAGCACGAAACCTTGAAAGATGTCATAAATGCAGAAAATGGTCACACGAAGGGAAATGTTCGAACAATCAAACACATTCCAATACCGAGTTCGTTACTTTATGCAGAGAAGGACCGTTCATATGTTTAGAAGAAAAGTTATTGAAAAATCGAGGTTACGCTTATGTAACTATGGAAAATGAAATCGAACGACTCTCCTATGAGTCAACTAAAGCAGGTCTCTGAGAATTCTATCTCACAGGTAAGTATGTACAGTTTTTATTTTTATTTTTATTTATTGCTTTGAACCTTTTGTTAATAAACGCTGAATCGTTCGCTATAAAGTATTAAATTGATATTCAATAAAATTAGGTATAATAAACCGAAATTATTGATATCATACAAAAATTTAATTCATCACTGCGAAATTTACCGTTTATTGATAAGGTATAAATATCTTTAATCAATCAACTCAAAATATTTCAGAAATTCGTCAGGAGTAAAACTAGGTAATATAGCCGAAATTACTTTACCCAAAAGAGGGACGTATATTTTTGTAAATATTTGATTGGTTAAAGTGGGATAAAAGACCAAAAAGATTTTTATTTTTACCTTGTTTTTAAAATTAATATATAACTATATTATTTTAAATATAAGTTTTGTAAAAGTAATGTATATACTTATAATATTTATATGAAATTTTATGCATTTTTAAAATTTAAGTTTGGTGTGAATTTAAAAACAAAAATGTACTTTATTTCATTAAGTTAAAAAAAATGATTTCTAAAATTCGTCGTGAGTTGAAGACTAGGTCGTTGAACCGAAATTGCTTTACCCGAGAGCGGGACGACAAATTTTGTTATCATTATTTTTAATCTTATTGATTTAAAGTATACCAAAAACATTAAAAAAAACCTAAAAATCTTTGCTTTTAAAACAATCGCTTTAAAATGACAAATTTTAAATTTTGTCGAGGGACGAACTAGGTAAACGTACCGAAACGACCTCAATACTAAAAAGAAATAAAATTTTAAATTAATTAATTAATTATTTTAATAGTTAAAGGTTTTTGTAAATAAAAAAAATCACCGCAGTTGCGGAGCTTGTGAGTGAGTAACCCACCGCAGTCGCGGAGCAACCAAAACCCAGACCAATTAACTGATCGAGACAGAGCAGTCTCCACACACACATCTCATATTTTCTGCAAAAAAACACACACAAACACCTCTAAAAACGCGATTTTACACCATTTTTTTATCAAATCTTTCATAAAATCATGATGAGAAGAATCCGACCAAGAAGTTTTTCAAGAAGAACGGTAAATTTCTACATCCAAACACTCTTTAATTCGGATTTAAAGTGTTCTTGAGTATATTTTAACCTAATTTGATTTTGATGAATTCTAGCCTAATTGTGCTTAAATTGTTTGTGTATTATGTTTGTATAACCTAGATTGATGCTATTTAACATTATTAGAAGCCTTAAACTTCAAATTTTTAACAATCTAGGGTTTGTGTTCTTGAGAAAAATTGGGGCTTTTTGATATAAACAGGTTATGGCCAAATTTTGTTGTTAGTTCATGCTTAATTAAGTAGTGTAACATGTTTAGGTTGCTAAATGATCAAAACTTTGATCCTAAAGATGATTTTTGAGCATTAAAGTGGACTTTTTAAGTCTAAAATACATGAACTTGATTAATTTGATATGAATGCCATTTGAAACTTGTTTAATTGCTATAATGATTATTTTTGACATGTTTTAGAAGATGAATGCTTAGAAACATTGTATACATTTTCATATATGTTTATTTGTAAAAGTGTAGAATTGTTAATTTTATGAAATTGTGTATAAGTTTAATATTATTTAAACATGTCATTATGATTATTTTGATTTATGATTTTCTAACACTAATGCATATTTGGATGTACAAAAATTGTGTTTAATGTGTTTTGTAGACTGAAAGGGGTGAATCTTCATCCGCTTCCCAGGCTCACAATGCTCCTCCTGAGAATGCAGATGAACAGGAGATTAACGACCAATACAGACAAAATCTACCGCATCAATTCATTTCATATTCAAATATACAAGTGGCAGATTTACACCCTAATTTAAGATTTGACAGACATTAGATAGATTATTCAAAATATCAGAGGAACTTACACATTCTTCAGTCTAAGGATGTTGAAGTGCCCAGGGTGATAGATTGGGAACCGTTAGAAATAGTGAGATTAGCCGAACGAATCAGGGAATTACTTTACCAAATGTATGGTAATTCTACTTTTAATGATTGGGAACGTTTATTCACTATACGTAGGCCTGTATATAGGGAATGGTGTGTGGAATTATTAAGTACAATTGACATAAATGATCAGGTAGCTAGCTTAACTGATCAGAGTTTTATTAAATTTTTATTAGGAGGTGTGATGCGCCATATGTCTCTATTAGATATGGCTCAGGCCTTGTGTATATATACGCCTGAGGAATTAGTATCTACTGATTGTCAAAGGTTAATAATTAATGGTAGAAGGGTTGATGAAAATTTTGATATGAATGGAATATGGAGTAGAATGACTAGCCATAACCGATTTTGTGGGGGATCTTACTCTTATACTGTTATTAAAAGAGCTGAGCTAAGAGTGATCCATAGGTTTTTAGCAAACTCGATTACACAACGAGGTAGGAATAAAGAAAAGGTAAATGAAAATGATATATTTTACCTCATATGTATTCGAGACCCACAGAGCGTTGTGAACATACCTTATTGTGTGGGTTATTATTTATCGGTAATGGTAAGGGGTATGCGAAATAATAGTATAATAGGAGGTGGAATTTTCATTACTTTAATTGCTGAATATCTCAATGTGGATAGAAGTCAGGGGAGATTATTAGTTGCAGTACCAGAACCCCGTGATAGAATTGATTTACGCGTGTATCATGGTGCAAAGGTTTTAAAGAAACGACATAACGCTGCAGTACCATATGATGGCACGCATCCACAGGTAGAACGAGATCAGGAGCAAGGTAATGTGGGTGGAGGAAATCAAATGACAGATATAGAAAGAATAATGGCCCAAAATGCATACCATCAGGCTATGCAACGTGAGTATCAGGCTTGGCAATATCATCAAGAATATATCAAAGCCTATTTAGCCTCCCAAGGTAGGAACTACATTCCTATTGAACCGACCTATTTTCCTCCATGGACCGACGATACACGACCACCTTTTCCTACATATGACCCATTCCAAGCGTATGAAAACATATACCACGAACCTTGGAACCCCTTCTGGTACAATCAGAATTAACCCTATTTTCTTAGTCTTATTTATTTTATTATTTGTAATGTTACTACTTTTATTACTTATTTTGGTTTTGTAATAGTTTTTTTTTATAATTTTCAAACGTTTTAATTATTAGATTTTTATAAATTTTTGAATGTGGGGTGATATTCCAAACTTCAAAATTATGTATATATGTTTGTAGTTTATCTCATGTACAACACAGCGCACTTTCAAAGACTGACATTAAGTTCAGCAAAAGCAACTAATTTTGACGACAAGATGCAAAATATATGTGAAATAACAAACTGCAGGAATGAACAAGTGATGTGCACCATTTATCATTCAAACAAACAACAATATGTTTGAAACTTTGGTAAATCTTAATCATCTTTTTACGCTAATCACCCTTAATAATTTAAATTGTTACTGGTTTCTTGCAAATGAGGGCATTGCAAGATCTTAAGTGTGGGAAGGGATTAAATTCTTTCAGTTTTAAAACATTTAATTTATACACTTGGTTTAATAGCCACCGTTAAATTTTACTAGTAACGCAGTAGTTGTATTAGAATCTAGTGCTCTCTGATAATAAAGAACAGCCCTAGTCTTATATACTGACTACCCACTTCTAGTAAAAATTTTAAAAAAAATTTCAACTAAATAAACTCAAAATAATGTTTATACATATTTATGAACGATAAAACTAGGTATTAACACCGAAATTATTGTTACCTCGGAAAGGGCATAAATTGAGAAACAACCCAAAACACTTGAATTCATTTAAAATGGAATAGAAGAGAATAAAAAGGCAAAGAAAGAAAAATAAAAGCCAAGTGTGGGAAAAATTTATCAAGTTATTTAAAACATATATCACATATTTTTGTATAAATAATTGAAGATACTTTTGTTTTTGTAACATCCCGCATTTTTCCGTTAAATTATTTTAACGACCGTCTTTTTTTTTTAGATAATATCTTCCGTTATCTAAATTCGTAGTTTCCGTTGACTAACGTTCATAATATTTCTGTTACTTAATTATAACATCACTCGTTTACTCGAGCGTTTTCAAAATATTCGTTCGGTAAAATCCCGCACCCGCTTCTAAACTCGAGGGACTAAAATTGACACGGGGCAAACTAGTTGACTAGGTCAACTAGTCCACCCCAATCACCACCATTCAATCATCTCCATCTCTCTCTCTTTCTCTCTAGCAAGAACACACACACATTTACCCAATTCAATCATTCATCATCTAAATTCGATCTAGGAGGCCAACATCAAAACAAATTACGTATTTGAAATCCTCTCTTCATCCTCTACAATTTGATACCAACTTCATCTCGTTTGGGTAACATTTCTAAAATTCTAGATTTCTCTAAATTCGTGTTTTTGATTTGAAATGGTGTTAGTTAGTGTCTATGGCTCGTGTCTAGCATGAATATATGATTTACTTGCTCGATTTGTTGTTTTGAGTAACTAGTATGAACAATTGAAATGGGTGTGCTTAATCTTTGATTTTGGATGAGTTAATGTTGTTAAATTGTTAAAGTTCATGTTTTAATTGTGTTACTAGTATCACTAGCTTCAATTTGGTGTGTAGGTTGATTTGGAAAAACATCACTAACATGATTATTGATTTTGTGATTCTTGGCTAGGGTTTGATAGCTCTTAAAATGAACTTTTGATGATTTGAATGCCATGAAACATTGTTAGTAAGTGTTTAGTTGTATTGTATGTTTCGTTACCTTCAAAACGGCATATCATATGTATAAATTGGATTCCCGAATCATGAAATGCATTTTGCGAATTTGAGACTTTGATTATGAACATTTAACGATCTCTTGACGAGGTTTTTGTTGTTGTAAATGATAAACTCGATTGATGACATGTGGTTAGTTGTATCCTTTGTCAAAGTACCTTCCCGATGATATAGGATACATGTTTTGATTATTTGCGGGTCATAAATTGGGATTGTTTGAGTTTTGGTTCGTGCATTTCTTTGTTGCAGCAAAACAGGGCCTGGATACAGATCTGGACGCCGTCCAGATTCTTGGACGCCGTCCAGCCCTTCAGACTTGGACGCCGTCCAACCTTTTGGATGCCATCCAGGCCTTCAATACTGGACGCCATCCAGCCATTTTGGACGCCGTCCAGATGAACTATCAGGGGTTGTCCAAAATTGTCGTTTTTCGTTTAATTCTAACTATGCTACGCACCTCCGATTAACATGAAACTTGACCAACATGCTTATATATGATTAAAAACCTCAGGAAAATAGTTCGGGACCCGACCCGAACGTGTTGACTTTTTCGTTGACTTTGACCCGACCAAGTTTGACTTTTAGCCAAACTTAACCGAATACTTATACAATCTTTCTAACTCGCTTCTATACTTGTATCTTGCATGAAACGTGATAATTTGATTCACATGCTACTTAATCGAGTCGTAACGAGCCATAGGACTAATTGAACACTTTGACCGACCGTGTTTACCGATATTGATACAAACCTATTTGTTTAGGTCAAGACTAGCATTCGTTCTTGCATACGTTACTTGTGAAGTACTATTATACTCTTGCACTCGAGGTGAGATCATAGTCCCACCTTTTCAACAACTTTTTATACTTTTAAATTGTGGGCTGAGAAACATATACTTTGTTACATTTTGTACTACTTACTTTTATACTTTGAACACAAGTACGATGAAACAAACATTCCATAGCGAGTTAGAACAAAAATCCTCAATTCGATTATCATTAGTTACACTTGCAGGGTGTAAGCGAGAACTTATATTGTGTGGCCATACGGGTTTGACAAACCCTCATTTCGGACGGTTCGCTACCGTCTACGGATGAAATATATTTTTGAGAAACAGTGTATGTTCTAACACTATTGTGATGGGGTTCTATGGAAGGAAACATTAAGTCTTGATAATTGGGTGCTCGCAAACAAACTTTTGGAATGCAACTTTTGGATGATCAATTTTATGGAAATACTAAATCTTGTAATTCAAAAATAACGTTTATTACTACATCTATGATTTCATCAACGTTTTTCGTTGACAGTTTTCTATATGTTTCTCAGGTTCATACTTCGCTACTTGATTTATGCTTCCGCGCACTTTGATTACTTGCTTGGAATCAAGTATACATGCATACGCTTGGGATAGAACTTTTGGATTCAAACTTAGAGCTTACATACTTTTGCTATTTATAGCAAACCGTGATTTTAAACTAATTATGTCGCAAGTTATTTCATTTACACTTTATAACTTTTGTAAACTTAAACTTGTTGTCGAACCGTTTTGTAAACTAAACTTTGCAAGTTTTGTACATTTCAAATGAATGCGACATGATTTTGGTCAAACGCGTCTCATATAGAGACTATGACCACGCAATGGGACCTAAGTAGACGGCACCGTCAATGACGATTTTGTCGGGTCGCTACAGATGGTATCAGAGCGTTGGTTGTAGGGAACTAGGATATGTATTAGTGTGTCTGACAGAGTCGTTAGGACGCATTACTGAATCTAGACTACAACCGGATTGTTAGCCATTGCATTCTGACATACATTTGCTATAGATAGCACTTACTTGACTACTTGTGCATTATACTTAAATCATTCTTAGGCAAACTTCTTAATGATACCAAACTTTCATCATACGAATCGGTATTCTGCCACTTTCTGGTAAACCACGTTAATTTCAAGATTCATACACGAAAGGATGACAACGACTTCATTAGTCACACTTGTTCGGGAACTCTGTCTCCCAGATTGTTATTCGCCACCGTCTCAACTTACTATCGGTGCCACACCAGTGTTCTTCACTATCTACCACTTCTTGTTACTACCATCACTACTCTAGGTGAGTATCGTCATCACTACTTATCACTACGGTTGAGTACTACTCGTTATCATAATTCGTTACTCTTTTCGTGCCTAAGGACATTATTGTTTGACTTGAACCGCATTGACGTGAACAATCATTTATACACTTCCCTCGGGAAACGCTCCTTCCGAGTTGCACTAATTCTTTCGATTCAATACGAGTCACGATAGAGACATCGTTACACTTTGTTCATTTTAAAACTTTATGAGTATACGAACTTGAATCTATGGAGTGATGTGGGAATGGAGGTATGAGTTAGCGTAACATAACGACACTCGATCAACGTGGTTATATTACGGTAAGTCATACCAAAGTTCTAATGACACGTGATGGTGGTTGGACTCGATCAACCTAATCACCACCATGTGCCATGTACATGACTTCATCTTTCTTGATTGGATATCCGAAAACCCCGAGAATACTGATAACAACCATACCCAGGACACATCTTCGATTATTGTCGAACCATAGTTATGCTTCTGAATGAATGGCAAATTCTTCAACATCAGATGTATGTTATACGTGTATACTATCTCGTTTTCGCATAGTTTTATCGACGAACTACAAACTGTTTGGTATGCTCACATCGAGGCGGAAACTTCTCTCGCATTACACTCGTACTTCCGTTTAAGGAAATCATTATTCTAAACTCTCAATGGAGAGAGAGACTCTTCACGTTATACTAGTATTCACCACGAGGGTGAATAGTCCTAACAAACGTTTTCAAAAACCGATAAATCTTCCGCGGCGCGAAATTCTTGAGAAACAGAAACTTGTTCTAACTAAAGTTTTCAAGTCCTAACAAACTTATTCAAATTTATCTTAAGGAAATGTACCTCGTTTCGGATCGAGATCCTCGTTTCACTTCTAGATTTAGGAGTGCCTTACAAAAGTCTCGGGACCACGTTTAGACATGAGTACCGCGTATCATCCACAAACCGACGAACAAAGCACATGTACAATTCAACCTTGAAAACCGTAACACGAATTTGCGTTATCAACTTCAAATTCACTTGAGAAAAGTATTTGCCTTTAGCCGAATTCTAGTACTACAATAATTTTCATTCGAGTATTAACGTCACACCTTTCGAGAACTCGTATAGCCACAATTGTCATTTTCTAAATTGTTGAACCGAAGTAGTTGACATGCAAACCACCGGACCCGGACTCATTCATGAGATAACTGTTATGATCGTTCAAATCCAATAAAGGCTCAAGGCGGACCGTAGTCGCCAAAAGAGCTATGCCGATGTTAGACGTGGACCTCTCGAATTCCAAGTGGGTAACCGCGTAACGTTAAAAGTCGCACCTTAGGAAGGTGCAATCCGTTTCGGGAAACGTAGGAAGCTAAATCCGCGATACACAAAACCTTTTAAAATCCTGGGGCGTTTCGGACTCGTTACTAGCCGTTTAGATTTTTCAACTCATTCGAGTCTCCGTACATCCCACATTCTACGTATCAAACTTAAAGACGTGCCTTGCGAAACCAGGACTTGTTACCTGAAATGTCCCGTTCTTATTGATTAAAAAACGTTCCATATTAATTGATTTCGTTGCGAGGTTTTGACCTCTATATGAGACGTTTTTCAAAGACTGCATTCATTTTAAAACAAACCATAACCTTTATTTCATCAATAAAGGTTTAAAAAGCTTTACGTAGATTATCAAATAATGATAATCTAAAATATCCTGTTTACACACGACCATTACATAATGGTTTACAATACAAATATGTTACAACAAAATAAGTTTCTTGAATGCAGTTTTTACACAATATCACACAAGCATGGACTCCAAATCTCGTCCTTATTTAAGTATGCGACAGCAGAAGCTCTTAATAATCACCTGAGAATAAACATGCTTAAAACATCAACAAAAATGTTGGTGAGTTATAGGTTTAACCTATATATATCAAATCATAATAATAGACCACAAGATTTCATATTTCAATACACATCCCATACATAGATATAAAAATCATTCATATGGTGAACACCTGGTAACCGACATTAACAAGATGCATATATAAGAATATCCCCATCATTCCGGGACACCCTTCGGATATGATATAAATTTCGAAGTACTAAAGCATCCGGTACTTTGGATGGGGTTTGTTAGGCCCAATAGATCTATCTTTAGGATTCGCGTCAATTATAGTGTCTGTTCCCTAATTCTTAGATTACCAGACTTAATAAAAAGGGGCATATTCGATTTCGATAATTCAACCATAGAATGTAGTTTCACGTACTTGTGTCTATTTTGTAAATCATTTATAAAACCTGCATGTATTCTCATCCCAAAAATATTAGATTTTAAAAGTGGGACTATAACTCACTTTCACAGATTTTTACTTCGTCGGGAAGTAAGACTTGGCCACTGGTTGATTCACGAACCAATAACAATATATACATATATATCAAAGTATGTTCAAAATATATTTACAACACTTTTAATATATTTTGATGTTTTAAGTTTATTAAGTCAGCTTTCTTCGTTAGTAACCTACAACAAGTTGTCCACAGTTAGATGTACAGAAATAAATCAATAAATATTATCTTGAATCAATCCACGACCCAGTGTATACGTATCTCAATATTGATCACAACTCAAACTATATATATTTTGGAATCAACCTCAACCCTGTATAGCTAACTCCAACATTCACATATAGAGTGTCTATGGTTGTTCCGAAATATATATAGATGTGTCGACATGATAGGTCGAAACATTGTATACGTGTCTATGGTATCTCAAGATTACATAATATACAATACAAGTTGATTAAGTTATGGTTGGAATAGATTTGTTACCAATTTTCACGTAGCTAAAATGAGAAAAATTATCCAATCTTGTTTTACCCATAACTTCTTCATTTTAAATTCGTTTTGAGTGAATCAAATTGCTATGGTTTCATATTGAACTCTATTTTATGAATCTAAACAGAAAAATTATAGGTTTATAGTCGGAAAAATAAGTTACAAGTCGTTTTTGTAAAGGTAGTCATTTCAGTCGAAAGAACGACGTCTAGATGACCATTTTAGAAAACATACTTCCACTTTGAGTTTAACCATAATTTTTGGATATAGTTTCATGTTCATAATAAAAATCATTTTCTCAGAATAACAACTTTTAAATCAAAGTTTATCATAGTTTTTAATTAACTAACCCAAAACAGCCCGCGGTGTTACTACGACGGAGTAAATCCGGTTTTACGGTGTTTTTCGTATTTCCAGGTTTTAAATCATTAAGTTAGCATATCATATAGATATAGAACATGTGTTTAGTTGATTTTAAAAGTCAAGTTAGAAGGATTAACTTTTGTTTGTGAACAAGTTTAGAATTAACTAAACTATGTTCTAGTGATTACAAGTTTAAACCTTCGAATAAGATAGCTATATATATATGAATCGAATGATGTTATGAACATCATTACTACCTTAAGTTCCTTGGATAAACCTACTGGAAAGGAGAAAAATGGATCTAGCTTCAACGGATCCCTGGATGGCTCGAAGTTCTTGAAGCAGAATCATGACACGAAAACAATTTCAAGTAAGATCATCACTTGAAATAAGATTGTTATAGTTATAGAAATTGAACCAAAGTTTGAATATGATTATTACCTTGTATTAGAATGATAACCTACTGTAAGAAACAAAGATTTCTTGAGGTTGGATGATCACCTTACAAGATTGGAAGTGAGCTAGCAAACTTGAAAGTATTCTTGATTTTATGTAACTAGAACTTGTAGAATATATGAAGAACACTTAGAACTTGAAGATAGAACTTGAGAGAGATCAATTATATGAAGAAAATTGAAGAATGAAAGTGTTTGTAGGTGTTTTTGGTCGTTGGTGTATGGATTAGATATAAAGGATATGTAATTTTGTTTTCATGTAAATAAGTCATGAATGATTACTCATATTTTTGTAATTTTATGAGATATTTCATGCTAGTTGCCAAATGATGGTTCCCACATGTGTTAGGTAACTCACATGGGCTGCTAAGAGCTGATCATTGGAGTGTATATACCAATAGTACATACATCTAAAAGTTGTGTATTGTACGAGTACGAATACGGGTGTATACGAGTAGAATTGTTGATGAAACTGAACGAGGATGTAATTGTAAGCATTTTTGTTAAGTAGAAGTATTTTGATAAGTGTATTGAAGTCTTTCAAAAGTGTATAAATACATATTAAAACACTACATGTATATACATTTTAACTGAGTCGTTAAGTCATCGTTAGTCGTTACATGTAAGTGTTGTTTTGAAACCTTTAGGTTAACGATCTTGTTAAATGTTGTTAACCCAATGTTTATAATATCAAATGAGATTTTAAATTATTATATTATCATGATATTATCATGTATGAATATCTCTTAATATGATATATATACATTAAATGTCTTTACAACGATAATCGTTACATATATGTCTCGTTTAAAAATCATTAAGTTAGTAGTCTTGTTTTTACATATGTAGTTCATTGTTAATATACTTAATGATATGTTTACTTATCATAGTATCATGTTAACTATATATATATCCATATATATGTCATCATATAGTTTTTACAAGTTTTAACGTTCGTGAATCACCGGTCAACTTGGGTGGTCAATTGTCTATATGAAACATATTTCAATTAATCAAGTCTTAACAAGTTTGATTGCTTAACATGTTGGAAACATTTAATCATGTAAATATTAATCTCAATTAATATATATAAACATGGAAAAGTTCGGGTCACTACAGTACCTACCCGTTAAATAAATTTCGTCCCGAAATTTTAAGCTGTTGAAGGTGTTGACGAATCTTCTGGAAATAGATACGGGTATTTCTTCTTCATCTGATCTTCACGCTCCCAGGTGAACTCGTGTCCTCTACGAGCATTCCATCGACCCTTAACAATTGGTATCTTGTTTTGCTTAAGTCTTTTAACCTCACGATCTATTATTTCGACGGGTTCTTCGATGAATTGAAGTTTTTCGTTGATTTGGATTTCATCTAATGGAATAGTAAGATCTTTTTTAGCAAAACATTTCTTCAAATTCGAGACGTGGAAAGTGTTATGTACAGCAGCGAGTTGTTGAGGTAACTCAAGTCGGTAAGCTGCTGGTCCGACACGATCAATAATCTTGAATGGTCCAATATACCTTGGATTTAATTTCCCTCGTTTACCAAATCGAACAACGCCTTTCCAAGGTGCAACTTTAAGCATGACCATCTCTCTAATTTCAAATTCTATATCTTTTCTTTTAATGTCAGCGTAGCTCTTTTGTCGACTTTGGGCGGTTTTCAACCGTTGTTGAATTTGGATGATCTTCTCGGTAGTTTCTTGTATAATCTCCGGACCCGTAATCTGTCTATCCCCCACTTCACTCCAAAAAATCGGAGACCTGCACTTTCTACCATAAAGTGCTTCAAACGGCGCCATCTCAATGCTTGAATGGTAGCTGTTGTTGTAGGAAAATTCTGCTAACGGTAGATGTCGATCCCAACTGTTTCCGAAATCAATAACACATGCTCGTAGCATGTCTTCAAGCATTTGTATCATCCTTTTGCTCTGCCCATCAGTTTGTGGATGATAGGCAGTACTCATGTCTAGACGAGTTCCTAATGCTTGCTGTAATGTCTGCCAGAATCTTGAAATAAATCTGCCATCCCTATCAGAGATAATAGAGATTGGTATTTCATGTCTGGAGATGACTTCCTTCAAATACAGTCGTGCTAACTTCTCCATCTTGTCATCTTCTCTTATTAGCAGGAAGTGTGCTGATTTGGTGAGACGATCAACTATTACCCAAATAGTGTCAAAACCACTTGCAGTCCTTGGAAATTTAGTGATGAAATCCATGGTAATGTTTTCCCATTTCCATTCCGGGATTTCGGGTTGTTGAAGTAGACCTGATGGTTTCTGATGCTCAGCTTTGACCTTAGAACACGTCAAACATTCTCCTACGTATTTAGCAACATCGGCTTTCATACCCGGCCACCAAAAATGTTTCTTGAGATTCTTGTACATCTTCCCCGTTCCAGGATGTATTGAGTATCTGGTTTTATGAGCTTCTCTAAGTACCATTTCTCTCATATCTCCAAATTTTGGTACCCAAATCCTTTCAGCCCTATACCGGGTTCCGCCTTCCCGAATATTAAGATGCTTCTCCGATCCTTTGGGTATTTCATCCTTTAAATTTACCTCTTTTAAAACTCCTTGTTGCGCCTCCTTTATTTGAGTAGTAATGTTATTATGAATCATTATATTCATAGATTTTACTCGAATGGGTTCTCTGTCCTTCCTGCTCAAGGCATCGGCTACCACATTTGCCTTCCCCGGGTGGTAACAAATCTCAAAGTCGTAATCATTCAATAATTCAATCCACCTACGCTGCCTCATATTCAGTTGTTTCTGATTAAATATGTGTTGAAGACTTTTGTGGTCGGTATTTATAATACTTTTGACCCCATATAAGTAGTGCCTCCAAGTCTTTAATGCAAAAACAACCGCGCCTAATTCCAAATCATGCGTCGTATAATTTTGTTCGTGAATCTTCAATTGTCTAGACGCATAAGCAATCACCTTCATTCGTTGCATTAATACACAACCGAGTCCTTGTTTTGAGCGTCACAATAAATCACAAAATCATCATTCCCTTCAGGCAATGACAATATAGGTGCCGTAGTTAGCTTTTTCTTCAATAACTGAAACGCTTTCTCTTGTTCATCATTCCATTCAAATTTCTTCCCTTTATGCGTTAATGCAGTCAAGGGTTTTGCTATTCTGTAAAAGTCTTGGATGAACCTTCTGTAGTAACCAGCTAGTCCTAAAAACAGGCGTATGTGTTTCGGAGTTTTCGGGGTTTCCCACTTTTCAACAGTTTCTATCTTTGCCGGATCCACCTTAATACCTTCTTTGTTCACTATGTGACCGAGGAATTGAACTTCTTCCAACCAAAATGCACACTTTGAAAACTTAGCGTACAATTCTTCCTTCCTCAATACTTCTAACACCTTTCTCAAATGTTCACCGTGTTCTTGGTCATTCTTTGAGTAAATAAGTATGTCATCAATGAAAACAATGACAAACTTGTCAAGGTATGGTCCACACACTCAGTTCATAAGGTCCATGAACACAGCTGGTGCATTAGTTAAACCAAACGGCATGACCATAAACTCGTAATGACCATAACGTGTTCTGAAAGCAGTCTTTGGAATATCATCTTCTTTCACCCGCATTTGATGATACCTGGAACGTAAGTCAATCTTTGAATAAACAGACGAGCCTTGTAGTTGATCAAATAAGTCGTCGATTCTCGATGGTGGGTAGCGGTTCTTGATGGTAAGTTTGTTCAACTCTCGGTAGTCGATACACAACCTGAATGTACCATCTTTCTTCTTGACAAACAAAACAGGAGCTCCCCACGGTGATGTGCTTGGTCGAATGAAACCACGCTCTAAAAGTTCTTGTAATTGGCTTTGCAGTTCTTTCATCTCGCTGGGTGCGAGTCTGTAAGGAGCACGAGCTATTGGTGCAGCTCCTGGTACAAGATCTATTTGAAATTTAACGGATCGATGTGGGGGTAATCCCGGTAATTCTTTCGGAAATACATCGGGAAATTCTTTTGCAATGGGAACATCATTGATGCTCTTTTCTTCAGTTTGTACTTTCTCGACGTGTGCTAGAACAGCATAGCAACCTTTTCTTATTAGTTTTTGTGCCTTCAAATTACTAATAAGATGTAGCTTCGTGTTGCCCTTTTCTCCGTACACCATTAAGGGTTTTCCTTTTTCTCGTATAATGCGAATTGCATTTTTGTAACAAATGATCTCTGCTTTCACTTCTTTCAACCAGTCCATACCGATTATCACATCAAAACTCCCTAACTCTACTGGTATCAAATCAATCTTAAATGTTTCGCTAACCAGTTTAATTTCTCAATTTCGACATATATTATCTGCTGAAATTAATTTACCATTTGCTAATTCGAGTAAAAATTTACTATCCAAAGGCGTCAATGGACAACTTAATTTAGCACAAAAATCTCTACTCATATAGCTTCTATCCGCACCCGAATCAAATAAAACGTAAGCAGATTTATTGTCAATAAGAAATGTACCCGTAACAAGCTTCGGGTCTTCCTGTGCCTCTGCCGCATTAATATTGAAAACTCTTCCGCGGCATTGTCCATTCGTGTTCTCCTGGTTCGGGCAATTTCTAATAATGTGGCCCGGTTTTCCACATTTATAATAAACTACATTGGCATAACTTGCTCCGACACTACTTGCTCTGCCATTACTCGTTCCGACACCATTTGTTCCTTTCGTTCTATTAACCCCTGGTCCGTAGACCTCACACTTCCCCGCGCTATGACCATTTCTTTTACACTTGTTGCAAAATTTGGTGCAGAACCCCGAGTGATACTTTTCACACCTTTGGCATAGCTGCTTCTGATTGTTGTTGTTATTGCGGTTATTATTGTTGTTGGGATGATTGTTGTAATTGTTGTTGTTGTTGTTGTTGTTGTTGTTGTTGTTGTTGGGCCGTTTTTTGTAGTTGTGATTGATGTTGCGATTGTTGGGATAATTGTTGAGATTATTGTTGTAATTGCTGTTGTTGTTGTATTGGTGATTCTTATCACCGTTTTCTTCCCAATTTCTTTTGACTTGCTTCACATTGGCCTCTTCAGCAGTCTGTTCTTTAATTCTTTCTTCAATCTGGTTCACTAGTTTGTGAGCCATTCTACATGCCTGTTGTATGGAGGCGGGCTCGTGTGAACTTATATCTTCTTGGATTCTTTTCGGTAATCCTTTCACAAACGCGTCGATCTTCTCTTCCTCATCTTCGAATGCTCCCGGACACAATAGGCACAATTCTGTTAATCGTCTTTCGTACGTGGTAATATCAAATCCTTGGGTTCGTAACCCTCTAAGTTCTGTCTTGAGCTTATTGACCTCGGTTCTGGGACGGTACTTCTCGTTCATCAAGTGCTTGAATGCTGACCATGGTAGTGCGTACGCATCGTCTTGTCCCACTTGCTCTAGATAGGTATTCCACCATGTTAACGCAGAACCTGTGAAGGTATGCGTAGCGTACTTCACTTTGTCCTCTTCAGTACACTTACTTATGGCAAACACCGATTCGACCTTCTCGGTCCACCGTTTCAATCCGATCGGTCCTTCGGTTCCATCAAATTCCAAAGGTTTGCAGGCAGTGAATTCTTTGTAGGTGCATCCTACATGATTTCCTGTACTGCTAGATCCAAGGTTATTGTTGGTATGTAGCGCAGCCTGTACTGCGGCTATGTTTGAAGCTAGAAAAGTACGGAATTCCTCTTCATTCATATTCACGGTGTGTCGAGTAGTCGGTGCCATTTCCTTCAAAATAGTCAAATGGAACAAGTTAATCATACAGAATATTAAGAGTAGTTAATAGTATTTCGTAGCATAATATGAACTCATTTATAAAAGCTTTTTCTTCATATTAGCGTTTTATAAGTTTAAATTCGGGTAGTACCTACCCGTTAAGTTCATACTTAGTAGCTAATATACAATTCAACTACTACAATTCTATATGAAAAACTGATTATAATAATATTTCACGTTCAAACTTTTACACAATATTTTACAAACTTACAATACCGCTTATTTTACATATAGCATGAAGTATATCACACAATAAATTTGATACAAGATGGTTGTGAAGATAATTCTAGCTAGTACACAAGTCGTTCAGCAAAGGCAATAAAGACACGTAATTCATACGTCCAGAAACAAGTCATGCATTCTGGTTTTACTAGGATAACTTCCCATCCTTGGTCTTGTGGAACATAACCGTTATGGCCGTTGATAAGACAGCGTGTTGTAACGTCATCAAAGGGACGAGGGTTACGTAATGTCCAACAGTCCCGTAACAATCTAAAAACCTCATTTCTTACCCCAATTACCGACTCCGTCACTTGTGGGAACGTTTTGTTTAATAGTTGTAGCCCGATGTTCTTGTTCTCACTTTGGTGAGAAGCGAACATTACTAATCCGTAAGCATAACATGCTTCTTTATGTTGCATGTTAGCCGCTTTTTCTAAATCACGAAGTCCAATATTCGGATATATTGAGTCAAAATAATTTCTTAACCCATTGCGTAAAATAGCATTTGGGTTCCCCGCAATATATGCGTCAAAGTAAACACATCGTAACTTATGGATTTCCCAATATGATATCCCCCATCTTTCGAACGAAAGCCTTTTATAAACCAAGGCATTCTTGGAACGTTCTTCGAATGTCTTACAAACTGATCTCGCCTTAAATAGTTGTGCCGAAGAATTCTGACCGACTCTAGACAAGATTTCATCAATCATGTCTCCGGGTAGGTCTCTTAAAATATTGGGTTGTCTATCCATTTTGTGTTTTTATACTGTAAAATAGACAAGAGTTAGATTCATAAAAAAAATACTTATTAATACAAGCAATTTTTACATATATCATAAAGCATAAGCACACTATATTACATATATTACACCACACGAATACAACTATCTTATTCCGACTCACTTGTTTCTTCTTCTTCGGTTTTGGATCGTTTTGCCAAGTTTCTAGGGATATATGATGTTCCCCTAATACGAGCCGTCGTTTTCCACATTGGTTTAGAAAAACCTGGTGGTTTAGAGGTTCCCGGGTCATTGTTACAACTTAAGGACTTCAGGGGTTGACGATACATATAAAGTTCATCGGGGTTGGAATTAGATTTCTCTATTTTTATGCACTTTCCCTTATTATTTTCTTTTGCCTTTTTAAATTCAGTTGGGGTAATTTCTATAACATCATCGGAATTCTCGTCGGAATCCGATTCATCGGAGAATTGGTAATCCTCCCAATATTTTGCTTCCTTGGCGGAAACACCATTGACCATAATTAACCTTGGTCGGTTGGTTGAGGATTTTCTTTTACTTAACCGTTTTATTATTTCCCCCACCGATTCTATTTCTTCATCCGGTTCCGATTCTTCTTCCGGTTCCGATTCTTCTTCCGGTTCCGACTCTTCTTCCGGTTCCTCTTCGGGAACTTGTGAATTAGTCCACGAATCATTTCAATTTACATTTGACTCTTCATTATTATTAGGTGAGTCAATGGGACTTGTTCTAGAGGTAGACATCTATCACATAATATCAAACGCGTTAAGAGATTAATATATCACATAATATTCACATGTTAAAAATATATAGTTTCCAACAAAATTTGTTAAGCAATCATTTTTCAAGTAAACACGGTCGAAGTCCAGACTCACTAATGCATCCTAACAACTCGATAAGACACACTAATGCAAAATTCTGGTTCTCTAAGACCAACGCTCGGATACCAACTGAAATGTCCCGTTCTTATTGATTAAAAAACATTCCATATTAATTGATTTCGTTGCGAGGTTTTGACCTCTATATGAGACGTTTTTCAAAGACTGCATTAATTTTAAAACAAACCATAACCTTTATTTCATCAATAAAGGTTTAAAAAGCTTTACGTAGATTATCAAATAATGATAATCTAAAATATCCTGTTTACACACGACCATTACATAATGGTTTACAATACAAATATGTTACAACAAAATAAGTTTCTTGAATGCAGTTTTTACACAATATCATACAAGCATGGACTCCAAATCTCGTCCTTATTTAAGTATGCGATAGCGGAAGCTCTTAATAATCACCTGAGAATAAACATGCTTAAAACATCAACAAAAATGTTGGTGAGTTATAGGTTTAACCTATATATATCAAATCATAATAATAGACCACAAGATTTCATATTTCAATACACATCCCATACATAGAGATAAAAATCATTCATATGGTGAACACCTGGTAACCGACATTAACAAGATGCATATATAAGAATATCCCCATCATTCCGGGACACCCTTCGGATATGATATAAATTTCGAAGTACTAAAGCATCCGGTACTTTGGATGGGGTTTGTTAGGCCCAATAGATCTATCTTTAGGATTCGCGTCAATTAGGGTGTCTGTTCCCTAATTCTTAGATTACCAGACTTAATAAAAAGGGGCATATTCGATTTCGATAATTCAACCATAGAATGTAGTTTCACGTACTTGTGTCTATTTTGTAAATCATTTATAAAACCTGCATGTATTCTCATCCCAAAAATATTAGATTTTAAAAGTGGGACTATAACTCACTTTCACATATTTTTACTTCGTCGGGAAGTAAGACTTGGCCACTGGTTGATTCACGAACCTATAACAATATATACATATATATCAAAGTATGTTCAAAATATATTTACAACACTTTTAATATATTTTGATGTTTTAAGTTTATTAAGTCAGCTGTCCTCGTTAGTAACCTACAACTAGTTGTCCACAGTTAGATGTACAGAAATAAATCGATAAATATTATCTTGAATCAATCCACGACCCAGTGTATACGTATCTCAGTATTGATCACAACTCAAACTATATATATTTTGGAATCAACCTCAACCCTGTATAGCTAACTCCAACATTCACATATAGAGTGTCTATGGTTGTTCCGAAATATATATAGATGTGTCGACATGATAGGTCGAAACATTGTATACGTGTATATGGTATCTCAAGATTACATAATATACAATACAAGTTGATTAAGTTATGGTTGGAATAGATTTGTTACCAATTTTCACGTAGCTAAAATGAGAAAAATTATCCAATCTTGTTTTACCCATAACTTCTTCATTTTAAATCCGTTTTGAGTGAATCAAATTGCTATGGTTTCGTATTGAACTCTATTTTATGAATCTAAACATAAAAAGTATAGGTTTATAGTCAGAAAAATAATTTACAAGTCATTTTTGTAAAGGTAGTCATTTCAGTCGAAAGAACGACGTCTAGATGACCATTTTAGAAAACATACTTCCACTTTGAGTTTAACCATAATTTTTGGATATAGTTTCATGTTCATAATAAAAATCATTTTCTCAGAATAACAACTTTTAAATCAAAGTTTATCATAGTTTTTAATTAACTAACCCAAAACAGCCCGCGGTGTTACTACGACGGCGTAAATCCGGTTTTACGGTGTTTTTCGTGTTTCCAGGTTTTAAATCATTAAGTTAGCATATCATATAGATATAGAACATATGTTTAGTTGATTTTAAAAGTCAAGTTAGAAGGATTAACTTTTGTTTGCGAACAAGTTTAGAATTAACTAAACTATGTTCTAGTGATTACAAGTTTAAACCTTCGAATAAGATAGCTTTATATGTATGAATCGAATGATGTTATGAACATCATTACTACCTTAAGTTCCTTGGATAAACCTACTGGAAAAGAGAAAAATGGATCTAGCTTCAACGGATCCTTGGATGGCTCAAAGTTCTTGAAGCAGAATCATGACACGAAAACAAGTTCAAGTAAGATCATCACTTGAAATAAGATTGTTATAGTTATAGAAATTGAACCAAAGTTTGAATATGATTATTACCTTGTATTAGAATGATAACCTACTGTAAGAAACAAATATTTCTTGAGGTTGGATGATCACCTTACAAGATTGGAAGTGAGCTAGCAAACTTGAAAGTATTCTTGATTTTATGAAACTAGAACTTTTGGAATTTATGAAGAACACTTAGAACTTGAAGATAGAACTTGAGAGAGATCAATTAGATGAATAAAATTGAAGAATGAAAGTGTTTGTAGGTGTTTTTGGTCGTTGGTGTATGGATTAGATATAAAGGATATGTAATTTTGTTTTCATGTAAATAAGTCATGAATGATTACTCATATTTTTGTAATTTTATGAGATATTTCATGCTAGTTGCCAAATGATGGTTCCCACATGTGTTAGGTGACTCACATGGGCTGCTAAGAGCTGATCATTGGAGTGTATATACCAATAGTACATACATCTAAAAGCTGTGTATTGTACGAGTACGAATACGGGTGCATACGAGTAGAATTGTTGATGAAACTGAACGAGGATGTAATTGTAAGCATTTTTGTTAAGTAGAAGTATTTTGATAATTGTATTGAAGTCTTTCAAAAGTGTATAAATACATATTAAAACACTACATGTATATACATTTTAACTGAGTCGTTAAGTCATCGTTAGTCGTTACATGTAAGTGTTGTTTTGAAACCTTTAGGTTAACGATCTTGTTAAATGTTGTTAACCCAATGTTTATAATATCAAATGAGATTTTAAATTATTATATTATCATGATATTATCATGTATGAATATCTCTTAATATGATATATATATACATTAAATGTCTTTACAACGATAATCGTTACATATATGTCTCGTTTAAAAATCATTAAGTTAGTAGTCTTGTTTTTACATATGTAGTTCATTGTTAATATACTTAATGATATGTTTACTTATCATAGTATCATTTTAACTATATATATATATCCATATATATGTCATCATATAGTTTTTACAAGTTTTAACGTTCGTGAATCACCGGTCAACTTGGGTGGTCAATTGTCTATATGAAACATATTTCAATTAATCAAGTCTTAACAAGTTTGATTGCTTAACATGTTGGAAACATTTAATCATGTAAATATCAATCTCAATTAATATATATAAATATGGAAAAGTTCGGGTCACTACATTACCCCCTTCGACGAACCTACTATCGATGACAAACTTTCCTTCCTAGGAGAACCGGTTGAAATTTTGAATCATGAAACCAAACTCTGAAACAACGTAAAACCCCGACTGTCAAAGTTCGTTGAAATGCCCGATGAAGTACTTTCACTTATCCGTAGAATGGGCAACGCACGATCTCGATGAAGGAACAACGACTACTACTTTCAACTAAATTTCGGGACGAAATTTTTTTAAGGTGTAGGTAATGTAACATCCCGCATTTTTCCGTTAAATTATTTTAACGACCGTCTTTTTTTTTATATAATATCTTCCGTTATCTAAATTCGTAGTTTCCGTTGACTAACGTTCATAATATTTCCGTTACTTAATTATAACATCACTCGTTTACTCGAGCGTTTTCAAAATATTCGTTCGGTAAAATCCCCCACCCGCTTCTAAACTCGAGGGACTAAAATTGACACGGGGCAAACTAGTTGACAAGGTCAACTAGTCCACCCCAATCACCACCATTCAATCATCTCCATCTCTCTCTCTTTCTCTCTAGCAAGAACACACACACATTTACCCAATTCAATCATTCATCATCTAAATTCGATCTAGGAGGCCAACATCAAAACAAATTACGTATTTGGAATCCTCTCTTCATCCTCTACAATTTGATACCAACTTCATCTCGTTTGGGTAACATTTCTAAAACTCTAGATTTCTCTAAATTCGTGTTTTTGATTTGAAATGGTGTTAGTTAGTGTCTATGGCTCGTGTCTAGCATGAATATATGATTTACTTGCTCGATTTGTTGTTTTGAGTAACTAGTATGAACAATTGAAATGGGTGTGCTTAATCTTTGATTTTGGATGAGTTAATGTTGTTAAATTGTTAAAGTTCATGTTTTAATTGTGTTACTAGTATCACTAGCTTCAATTTGGTGTGTAGGTTGATTTGGAAAAACATCACTAACATGATTATTGATTTTGTGATTCTTGGCTAGGGTTTGATAGCTCTTAAAATGAACTTTTGATGATTTGAATGCCATGAAACATTGTTAGTAAGTGTTTAGTTGTATTGTATGTTTCGTTACCTTCAAAACGGCATATCATATTTATAAATTGGATTCCCGAATCATGAAATGCATTTTGCGAATTTGAGACTTTGATTATGAACATTTAACGATCTCTTGACGAGGTTTTTGTTGTTGTAAATGATAAACTCGATTGATGACATGTGGTTAGTTGTATCCTTTGTCAAAGTACCTTCCCGATGATATAGGATACATGTTTTGATTATTTGCGGGTCATAAATTGGGATTGTTTGAGTTTTGGTTCGTGCATTTCTTTGTTGCAGCAAAACAGGGCCTGGATACAGATCTGGACGCCGTCCAGATTCTTGGACGCCGTCCAGCCCTTCAGACTTGGACGCCGTCCAGCCTTTTCGACGCCGTCCAGGCCTTCAATACTGGACGCCGTCCAGCCATTTTGGACGCCGTCCAGATGAACTATCAGGGGCTGTCCAAAATTGTCATTTTTCGTTTAATTCTAACTATGCTACGCACCTCCGATTAACATGAAACTTGACCAACATGCTTATATATGATTAAAAACCACAGGAAAATAGTTCGGGACCCGACCCGAATGTGTTGACTTTTTCGTTGACTTTGACCCGACCAAGTTTGACTTTTACCCAAACTTAACCGAATACTTATACAATCTTTCTAACTCGCTTCTATACTTGTATCTTGCATGAAACGTGATAATTTGATTCACATGCTACTTAATCGAGTCGTAACGAGCCATAGGACTAATTGAACACTTTGACCGACCGTGTTTACCGATATTGATACAAACCTATTTGTTTAGGTCAAGACTAGCATTCGTTCTTGCATACGTTACTTGTGAAGTACTATTATACTCTTGCACTCGAGGTGAGATCATAGTCCCACCTTTTCAACAACTTTTTATACTTTTAAATTGTGGGCTGAGAAACATATACTTTGTTACATTTTGTACTACTTACTTTTATACTTTGAACACAAGTACGATGAAACAAACATTCCACAGCGAGTTAGAACAAAAATCCTCAATTCGATTATCATTAGTTACACTTGCAGGGTGTAAGCGAGAACTTATATTGTGTGGCCATACGGGTTTGACAAACCCTCATTTCGGACGGTTCGCTACCGTCTACGGATGAAATATATTTTTGAGAAACAGTGTATGTTCTAACACTATTGTGATGGGGTTCTATGGAAGGAAACGTTAAGTCTTGATAATTGGGTGCTCGCGAACAAACTTTTGGAATGCAACTTTTGGATGATCAGTTTTATGGAAATACTAAATCTTGTGATTCAAAAATAACGTTTATTACTACATCTATGATTTCACCAACGTTTTTCATTGACAGTTTTCTATATGTTTCTCAGGTTCATACTTGGCTACTTGATTTATGCTTCCGCGCACTTTGATTACTTGCTTGGAATCAAGTATACATGCATACGCTAGGGATAGCACTTTTAGATTCAAACTTAGAGCTTACATACTTTTGCTATTTATAGCAAACCGTGATTTTAAACTAATTATGTCGCAAGTTATTTCATTTACACTTTATAACTTTTGTAAACTTAAACTTGTTGTCGAACCGTTTTGTAAACTAAACTTTGCAAGTTTTGTACATTTCAAATGAATACGACATGATTTTGGTCAAACGCGTCTCATATAGAGACTATGACCACGCAACGGGACCTAAGTAGACGGCACCGTCAATGACGATTTTGTCGGGTCGCTACAGTTTTGGACGATATTAATCAGTTTTACCCAGTTTATTGTAATATAAATGGAATTTAAAAGGAAGTAAAGTCTTCCAAGAAAAAGACATGCGCTTCTTGATTTAGGTCAGGAAGTTGTCATCCAGACCAGTTGTAGAGTCTACGAAAAATCTTGAAAAGTTTTCTCGAAAATCAGACGGAAATCCACGGACCTCGGCATCAAACAGGGTTGCCAAGTGGTCAGACTTATTCTAACGATGAGAGGATCTGTCTCATACAATGGGGGGCACCGTGCAAATTAGCTTATAAGACTAATGAATCAGATCCCTAGAAAGGATAATCTCTTAAAAGATTAAAAATCAGCTTTTAAGCCTGATATTACTCGATCCTTGAGATTGACCTTAAAGATTGAGAATTCAAACTCATGAAATTCGATGATATCTAAACTCGAGCTTGAACGAGAAAATATTTTGATCAAAATTACAAACCGATTTGTTTTCTGAAACCCTATTTTCAATGCGTTCATTACCATTGAACGTAAAATCCTAGGAATTCACCTGGAATTCATTAGGTCACCTGAACCAAATCGAGTGTCAATCGTAAGAACGGTGGTTGCATAGCATGGTCAAATACAGGACCTTGTGCCAGACCAAAAAACTATAGGGTGATCTTTACTATTACTCCTACAAAGGATAGTAATTGCATCCGACACGATATAGACCATAAACAAAAGCATGTCATTAGACAGTGCCTTAACAGTTGTTTGCTCAACACTTTCCTTTACAACCGGACGGTAGTTTACCGAAAGGTAATATACGGAGCAAGTATACTGGACATGTTTCTTTCCTAATACAAGGATAGCAAGTGGGTGACACAAAACCATAAGTTTTGAGCAAAAATTTTCAAATCTGAAACCCACAAAACCCAAAAAAATTATTTTGCAAACACCGGTGAAGGGTTATTCCAGAAAACTTATCTAGGGTAAAAGCTAGATTGAATTTTCAAAAGATCAAATATTTTTATAAAGATCCAATTTCCTAAAGGATCTAAATTTTCATAGTCATGTGGGACTGTAAACCACATCGTTACTATCATTGTTCATACCGCCGTATCAAAATCACTGATGTACAAAGTGTGAAGAATAAAGAAGTGATTCAAGTATGTTTTTATTTCAAGTTCTATATTGCTTGAGGACAAGCAACGTCCAAGTGTGGGAATATTTGATAATGCTAAAAACGAACACATATTTCATAGCATTATCCTTCAAGAAAGACAAGCTTTTAGTTGTAATTGTTCTAATTCTAAGTGATATTTGTTTAAATAATAAAAGGTGAATACAAAAGACAGAATCGATGATTTGAAGACGCAAACGACCAAAAAGCTAAAAAGTACAAAGTACAATCCAAGTGGTTCAATTTATTGATGAGAAACGTCTCAAAATTACAAGAGTACAAGCCGCAAAATGCAAAGTACAAGATATTAAATTATACGAAAAGGCGTTCGAAAATCCGGAACCAAGATATGAACCAACTATCAACGTACGACTCAACGGAGCTAAAATTGCAAATCAACTATGCACAAGAATATAATATAATATATAATTAATTATATATAATATTATATATTATATTTATCAGCAGCCCACGTTTAATTCATTTTAGTGAGCTGGAATCCAAAGCTCCGCAGTCGCGGAGCTGTGAGGAAGAAAATCACTGCAATCGCGGAGCTCTATAGTTCAGAGTGGGCCTATAAAAGGCCGCACATTCTGCCGATTTCTTTACACCTTTTTCTACTTCAATCTCTCAATCTATATTTATATTTATAATTTTAATTTTAATATTAAGTTAATAATAATAATAAGGTTATTTTAGCGAATGTTTTAAGGTTTGTAAGTCGAAACTCTGTCCGTGTAACACTACGCGATTAATACTCATTGTAAGTTATGTTCAACCTTTTTAAATTAATGTCTCGTAGCTAAGTTATTATTATGCTTATTTAAGCCGAAGTAATCGTGATGTTAGACTAAATATTAAGACGGGGTTATTGGGCTTTGGACCATAATTGAGGTTTTGGACAAAAGAACGACACTTGTGGAAATTGGACTATGGGCTATTAATGGGCTTTATATTAATTAAATGATATCTCGTTGATTTAATATAGAGATTTATAATTTGACGTGTTTATATATAACCACATACGCTTGACTGGGTACGGTGGGCGGGATATCTATAACTACTAATAATTATTCATTTAACCGGACACGGGGATGGATTAATAGTCAATGGACTCATTAAAATAGGGGTGGATTACATTCAAGGGTAATTGGTGTAATTGTTAACAAAGTATTAAAACCTTGGATTACATGCAGTCGATAACCTGGTGTATTCATTAAACAAAGTATTAAGACCTTGTTACAGTTTAAGTCCCCAATTAGTTGGAATATTTGACTTCGGGTATAAAGGTAATTTGACGAAGACTCTCGCACTTTATAATTATGACCGATGGACTATTATGGACAAAACCAGATGGACTTATCAAATAATCCAGGACAAAGGACAATTAACCCATGGTAATAAATTAAAATCAACAAGTCAAACATCATGATTACGGAAGTTTAAATAGGCATAATTCTCCTATTTTATATCTCATCGCACTTTTATTTACTGTCATTTTATTTATTGTAATTTTATTTATCGAACTCTAAATTATCGTACTTTTATTTTATCGCACTTTTAATTATCGTCATTTACTTTACACTTTAAATTAAGTTATATTTATAATTTATATTTAATATTTTACATTAGGTTTTAATTGTGACTTAAGACATAAAATCGACAAACCGGTCACTAAACGGTAAACCCCCCCTTTTATAATAATAATAATACTACTTTATATATATATATATATATATATATATATATATATATATATATATATATATACACACAAATATGGTTTAAAATAAATATAGCGTTAAACTTAGCCAGCTCCCTGTGGAACGAACCGGACTTACTAAAAACTACACTACTCTACGATTAGGTACACTGCCCATGAGTATTGTAGCAAGGTTTAGGTATATCCATTCAATAAATAAATAAATAACTTGTGTAAAATTGTAGCGTATTTATAGTATTTTGTAGTAAAATATAATCTATTTTGTAATACACCTCGCACACATCACTAAGCAACTTTCATTTGCACAACGTTTAATTTCAAATACTTTGGCGTGCGACTACGTTGAGATCATAGTCCCATCTTTTCAATAACTTTTACTCTTTTAAATCATGGGATGAGAAACATATACATTTTATACTACTTACTTTTATGCTTTGAACACAAGTACGAAAACAAACATTCCACGTGCGAGTTAGAACAAAAAGCCTCAATTCAATTATCATTAGTTACACTTGCAGGGTGTAAGCGAGAACTTACATTGTGTGGTTATACGGGTTTGACAAACCCTCATTCGGACGGTGCGACCGTTGGCGGATGAAATGTATTTTCGAGGATAAGTGTAGGTTCTAACACTATGTTTATGGGGTTCGTGTACAGTTAAGTCTTGATAATTGGGTGCTCGCGGATAACAACAACTTTTGGAATGTAAATGATTTGGATAATCAACTTTATGGAAATACAAAATCTTGTGGTTTAAAAACAACGTTTACAAATACACCTAAGATTTCACCAACGTTTATCATTGACAGTTTTCTACATGTTTCTCATGTTCTTGATTGGCTACTTGATACATGCTTCTACACACTTTGATTACTTGTTTGGGGTCAACCATGGATGCATATGCTAGGAATAGCACCTTTGGATTTAAACTTAAAGCATACCTACGTACGCTATTTATAGCAACTGTGATTTTCAACTATTATGTCGCAAGTTATTTCAATAATACTTTATACTTTTGTAAACTTAAACTTGTTGCCGAACCGTTGGGTAAACTAAACTTTGTAAGTCTTGTACGTTTCAAATGAATGCGACATAATTTTGGTCAAACGCGTCTCATTTAGGTACTGTGACCACGTAACGGGACCTAAGTTAACGACGCCGTCAATGACGTTTTTGACGGGTCACTACATACACCTTTGGAACATCCCCGGGGCGTTACAAAACCCGAAGGGCATTCGGTGATATACAAAAGTACCATATGGGCATGTAAAGGTCGTCTTTTCTTGGTCCATGGGGTCAATGGGGATTTGGAAGTATCTCGAAAACCCGTCAAGAAAACAATAAAATTCCTTTCCACTTAAACGCTCAATCATTTGGTCGATGTACGGGAGAGGAAAATTATCCTTCCTTGTGGCGTCGTTTAAACGCCTATAGTCAATACACACTCGCCATCCCGTGATGGTTCGGGTCGGGACAAGTTCATTTTGGTCATTTAAGATCACCGTGGTCCCACCCTTTTTGGGAACCACTTGCACGGGACTCACCCATGGTGAGTCCGAGATGGGGTAAATTAGGCCCGCGTCTAACAATTTAATAACCTCCTTCTTCACAACATCTTTCATATTAGGGTTAAGTCTTCGTTGTCATTGGACAACCGGTTTGTAGTTCTCCTCCATGAGGATTTTGTGAGTGCAATATGATGGATTTATCCCCAGGATGTACATGGTCTTCCATGCAATTGCTTTATGGTGAGACTTGAGAAGTGAAACAAGCTTTGACTTTTGGTCAACTGTGAGTCTCTTAGAGATGATAACCGGAAGTTGACCCGACTCTTTTAGAAAAGCATACTCAAGGTGCTCGGGGAGCTCTTTAAGCTCAAGAGTGGGAGGTTCTTCTCATGAGGACTTGATTCGAAACCTATCCTCATTAGGAATAGTCTCAAATGACTCTTCCCGAATTGTTTCACTTTCAAGCTCATTATCATCGACACTAATATTCATCAATTCATTAAAATCGGCTTCTAAGTCCACAATATCACTTTCAAAAACTTGGTTGAACCCGAGGTATCCACCCCCAAAAGCTTTTAAAACTCTTCATCTACATAAAGGTCAATATGGTCTAGGGCATAACACTCACTACAAGAAAAACGGGCTTATAGGACCAATATTTATTTGGTCAAAAATGCGAAGGTCCTAAAAAACTATATATTAGGACCATTATTTCAGGGTCCTAACATGGTCATGGAAAGGGTCCTAACAGACTACCTTTTAGGACCTTTTAGTAATTGTGTCATATATGTTGATTGACGGAATTTACTTAGGGTCCTAAAAGGTATAACTAATAGGACACTTTTTCAAAGGTCATATCATAACTTGTGACCTTTTTAAAAAGGGTCCTATAATGGGATTAAATAGGACCTTTATTAATGGTGTCCTATATGTTGATTGACGGAATTTATTTAGGGTCCTAAAAGGTATAACTAATAGGACACTTTTTCAAAGGTCCTATCATAACTTGAGACATTTTTAAAAAGGGTCCTATAATGAGATTAAATATGACCTTTTATTAATGGTGTCCTATATGTTGATTGACGGAATTTATTTACGGTCCTAAAAGGTATAACTAATAGGACACTTTTTAAAGGTCCTATCATAACTTGTGACATTTTTAAAAAGGGTCCTATAATGGGATTAAATATGACCTTTTATTAATGGTGTCCTATATGTTGATTGACGAAATTTATTTAGGATCCTAAAAGGTATAACTAATAGGACACTTTTTAAAGGTCCTATCATAACTTGTGATATTTTTAAAAGGGGTCCTATAATAGGATTGAATATGACCTTTTAGTAATGGTGTCCTATATGTTGATTGACGGAATTTATTTAGGGTCCTAAAAGGTATAACTAATAGGACACTTTTTAAAAGTCCAATCATAACTTGTGACCTTTTTAAAAAGGGTCCTATAATGGGATTAAATACGACATTTTAGTAATGGTGTCCTATATGTTGATTGACGTAATTTAGTTAGGATCCTAAATGGTATAACTAATAGGACATTTTTTAAAAGTCATATCATAACTTGTGGCCATTTTAAAAAGGGTCTTATAATGGGATTAAATAGGACCTTATAGTAATAGTGTCCTATATGTTGATTGACGGAAATTATTTGGGGTCTTAAAAAATGTAACTAATATGACACTTTTTAAAAGGTCCTATAATAACTTGTGACCTTTTTAAAAGGGTCTTATAATGAGATTAAATAGGACATTTTAGTCCTATTAACTCCAACATCATGAACTAGTAATAAACAATCAAGTATTTTATAAAAAGTAAAACAATCGAAGTGGAGCAGGGACTCGAACCCACGACATCCCCTATATGTTGATTGGCGGAATTTATTTAGGTCCTAAAAGGTATAACCAGACACTTTTTAAAGATCCTATCATAACTTGTGACCTTTCTAAAAAGGGTCCTATAATGGGATTAAATATGACCTTTTAGTAATGGTGTCGTATATGTTGATTGACGGAATTTATTTAGGGTCCTAAAAGGTATAACTAATAGGACACTTTTTCAAAGGTCCTATCATACCTTGTGACATTTTTAAAAAGGGTCCTATAATGAGATTAAATAGGACCTTTTAGTAATGGTGTCCTATATGTTGATTGATGGAATTTATTTAGGGTCCTAAAAGGTATAACTAATAGGACACTTTTTAAAGGTATTATCATAACTTGTGACCTTTTTAAAAAGGGTCTTATAATGAGATTAAATATGTCCTTTTAGTAATGGTGTCCTATATGTTGATTGACGAAATATATTTATGTTCCTAAAAGGTATAACTAATAGGACACTTTTTAAAATGTCTTATCATAACTTGTGACCTTTTTAAAAAAGGGTCATATAATGGAATTAAATTGGACCTTTTAATAATGGTGTCCTATATGTTAATTGACGAAATTTATTTAAGGTCCTAAAAGGTATTACTAATAGGACACTTTTTAAAATGTCCTATTAACTCCAACATCATGAACTAGTAATAAACAATCAAAGTGTTTTATAAAAAGTGGAGCGAGGGCCTCGAACCCGCGACATCCCCTTTACATACCAACATCATAACCATTTGATTCATTGTGTTAACCTGAAAGGTTTTTCTTTTTTCTTTTTTACATAAAACCATTAAGAAAGTTGGAGTAATATCGAAGTTAATATAACTCCAACAACGGGTCCTATAATGGTATTAAATAGGACATTTAAGTAGTGGTGTCATATATGTTGATTGACATAATTTATTTAGGGTCTTAAAATTTATAACTAATAGGACACTTTTTTAAAGGTCCTATTATAATTTGTGACCTTTTTTAAAAAGAGTCCTATAATGAGAATATCCAATGACTTAATAGAACAAATAAATGGTGGGTCTTAATCAAAGAATACTAGAGTAGTTTATAATATAATTTCATGGATTAAAAGTTTGGTCGGAAACAATGTACGTAATTGTTAATTTAAATGGTTTATTTTGCGCCAAAGCAATTTGAACTTAGAAGAAATCAATTACTATTTACAAATGAGATACAAAACACTTAAAATACAAAACTAAAATAAGCAAACACCCTTAAAAAAATCATCGAATAACTAAAATAAGGCTTGATCAATGTAACATCTTAATCTTAATCGCGTTAATAACAAACTATGGTTGTACCTTGATTGTGTCTGCTTGTCATCCAAAATTTGTGGCTCATGTATAGTCATAATCTTCTTTATGCAAATCATTTACTCATAAGGGCAACCTCCATAACCTACGAAATAGTGACACTTAACTTCAATTTTAATGACTTTGAATACTTTAAATTGGTTGATTTTTATTTCTTTAGATTAAAATATTAGCAAGTAGGTTCAACTTTTAGTACAAAAACTAAATTTATTATCAAATTTTTAATGGGTTGGTTAAAGATACCAACAAAAACTATAAAATTATACTTGAGGTAGTTAACAGATCAGCTGCAACTCATTTGCAACTGCAAACCATTTAATTCATAGTTGCAACCCATTTAACAGATAAACTAAACTATGAAAGCTAATTAATATATAGTTGCAACCCATTTAAGAGATAAACTAAACTTTATTAACAATTTTACTTAAAGTAGTTTACAGATCAGCTGCAACCCATTTAATTCATTATCATACATATATAAGCTAACTCCGGAGAAAAAAATTCTCAACAAAATTTCTAAATCGATTAAAATCCAGCAGCAACAGGATTAAAATCCATCCTCCCAGCACCACTAAATTAATTTCCTCCAGCAGGTCTCATGGAACCCTGGATCTTAAAATGTGCATCCAGGAGTGCTGCTGCACATCAAACAAACAGAAGTCATATAATTCAACATTAGTTAGAAGTTAACGAAACTATTAAAAAACAGTAAATAGAATTTCAAAACACTTTTAAAAACTGATAGCAACAACTTATATAACTCAATCGTCATAATGCGTATTTCTATTAAGGATTTAAAACAGAATTAACCAAACTTTTCAACAACAAATCAAATAGGTATTCTAAAGGGTCGTCCTGCTAGGCCCAAATCACCAAGCCTTCTGTCCGAACAAAATTGTATGGCCATTACAACAGTTTGGTTAACCCAACTTAGTCAAATTTGCTTCTCCGGCCTTCTGTCCAAACAAAATTGTATGAACACTACAAAAGTTTGGTTCACCCAATTTAATACCTTGCATATTTTGTGTGTTTTTGGTTCGATGCTCACTTGCATAATTCTGTCTTTATAATGTTTCTGAGCATAGTGCATGCTCTGAGTTCAACTTGAATGTGGCCACCCAGGAACATGAAGTTTATATCCTTAAAAGGCTCATATTATATAGGTTACATATTTATGTTGAATGTTATTTTTTAACCTATATTATACAATACTTGGATATCAACCAAATTTGTGTTCAATTCATTTTGCGTTTATAGAGAAGTATTCACAGTTTCATACCTACTCGATATGATGAAGCAGCCCTCTTAATGTCCTTGAAGCCTTTCTTGCCTATCAAACACATTCCATAAAATTCAATAAAGCAATTAAAAAGTACCACAGTTTGACCAAATTCTCAAATATATATTACCCATTATTTAACATAAACATAAAAAGGTGACACCCAATTATGAAATAGTATCATTAAACTATTAAGTAATTCCTTAATCCTACAAAGTAAATGATTAACATATAATTAAGTTTCAACCTTTTTTCTTATACCGCGTTAATGAAAACCAAAAGTTAAAGAAAAAGCATTTCGCATAACATATAGAATCAATCTAAGATTGAATACCGTAATGCCTTGTCAATGGAAAGAGTGATTCACCCATGAGTTAGTACTTACAAGCATCAATTATGTCAACATTACTACCTGATAGAATAAACCAAAATAAACAAAAAAAAAAAAAAAATAAAGAAAGTAACATTCACAATGCTATTCTAGGTAACGGAGGCAGCAAGTAAATAATACCGTTTGAAACCACATTCGATACCTTTGGAACTGGTTTCCTCATAGGATTTAACGCATTAATAGCATCATTGGTATTAACAATCGGTGTTTGATGTTGACTGTCTTGCATCTAGGGTATTCTCATAGCCTGTAATTAGCGAAATGTGCTATTACTCAGCAAATCAAACATATCATATCATTCAATATAATATACAAGATCTTGAAGTCTTTAATAATCTCATTTGACTTCTAAAATAAAAGTCAATGAATAAGTATGTCATTAATCATCAAGAAAGCTCACCTCGTTGCAAGGTTCCATACAGCCATGGTGAAGTTTGTACCGGGAAATAAATATATCATAAAATACGGTCCACCATTAGAACAGGAAACCACGTGGAGCATGAATTGCTGAAATGATCAAAATTAGTATAGAGAAACATAAATTCTACAGTGTCTAATTATGATCTTTATTTTACAAAATGTTACGTTTTTTTACGACGAACCTTAACGGGTACATTTGCTTCATCTTCAAATACCTTTGCTGAAAGTGAAGAAGCTTCAAAAGCAGTAGCATCAAATATATGGGAGCAATTTAATGGTCAATTATTAAAAAGTCAACCCAACACTAAAATTAAACCCTATATTCAAATAAACATCATAAAATCAATTAACTTTGAACAATTATCAATCATAGTAACTGTAAGAAGAAATAGGTATATACCTAGCTCCAAGCTCTACACAAACATATACTGTAAATTTCAATCCAAAAGCGATAAAATATGTAAAAAAAATTTATAGATTGATAAACACATGAACAAAACTTACAAAACAACCAAAGTAAACTCTAGAATATGCATAGAAAAGAACCCACATAAACCCTTCCAAAAAGGCAGAAATAATCAGTAAGTATCGACCGCCAACACCATCCACTGCTAGCCACCATCGCTACTGCCATCATGACAAAATAGTGAAAAGACAAAGACAACCAATGAACAAACGACCTGTAGGTAAACAAATTTAGATTGATACAAAAATCAAGCCGTAAATAAATTGCAATAAAAGAATACCCTAACCTTAAGAACTGGCCAAACCTGTACCGCCATGTTGGGAAATTTGATGCACTAACAAGTTTTTCAGTCAGCTGCTCATGATCATCTAATCATGTTAATGCACAAATTATGAAATTATACTTCCACAAAGTTGATCAAACTGGATCTATACTTCATGAACACCAAAACTCGTTAAAAGAAACCAAAAGATTAAGGTCATTGAAACTAACTAAAGTCAGTCATTATGTTCCTTAAAACTACAAAGTCAGTCATATAGCAGTAGAGTAAGGAAATGAAACTGAACTTTGAGCACAAAACTAAAAAAATCATCAAGAAAAGTTAAGAGGATCAAAGGACGATAAAAAAAAACTTACTAAACCAAAATTCAATATGAAGAACGACATTCGCAACGATCTAATTGAATGAAGAAATAACAGAAAGAAAAGAGGGTAATGTACGTTTCATTTTTGAACCTGAAGGTTTCAAAATGAACTTCTCAGCTTGTGTAAAACCGTTGAACTACGCTCCAGCAACCTAAAATTAGCGAATACGTTAAAAGTTAGACATCATAAAGAAAACGATATAAAAAATAAATTGTTTAAAAGAGAATAGCACAACATGAAATATAGCTAGCTGACCTTTTTGTATTGTAAGCTCAACAGTAGAGCATTTGGGATCGGATATGAAAGATGTAGGCTCAGGTAAATAGGTAATATGAAGAAAGTGAAAAGGAAGGGTCGTGGCTGCAAACTTTTAGTTGCCTCGCCATAACGCTTGGCCTTTTCTTCTCATCTCTCGACACAACCCTTAAAAATTGATCATCATAGCCTTTAATGTTAAACCTTCCTATGAGCGTCGGCAGATATGATCGGTAACAAGAATCTAGGCTGTGACTTAAGAATACAAACCTTAGATAGTATATACAAAATCCATAGCCTTATTCAGTCATACAAGTCTATATAATGTAAGGTTTTGCACTTGCAGATCTATCCTAAAAGCAAACTGTAAAAGGTCAATAATCATAAAAAGAGTCGGAAAACAAAACAAATAGTACTGTAGAATTTTAGCACAATAAGAGACTATATTATTTAGTAGACTTTTGACCTAATTTGTTGAAATCCCAAACATACAGTCATCTTTCATCTAAAAGGGATGTTTTATCACAAGCAATATTTCATGGACAACCTTTATCTACCATCTTCAAACTTTTTGTTTTTTATAAAAAGCAATAAAAAATCAAACAAATGCAAAATACTAGGCTACCAATAAAACCCAATCAAATGAGGAACTGAAATGTCCCGTTCATATTGATTATAAACGTTCCATATTAATTGATTTCGTCGCGAGGATTTGACCTCTATATGAGACGTTTTTCAAAGACTGCATTCATTTTTAAAACAAGCATAACCTTTATTTTATCGATAAAGGTTTAAAAAGCATTACGTAGATTATCAAATAATGATAATCTAAAGTATACTGTTTACACACGACCATTACATAATGGTTTACAATAAGAATATATTACATCAAAAATAAGTTTCTTGAATGCAGTTTTTACACAATATCATACAAGCATGGACTCTAAATCTTGTCCTTATTTTAGTATGCAACAGCGGAAGCTCTTAATAGTCACCTGAGAATAAACATGCTTAAAACGTCAACAAAAATTTTGGTGAGTTATAGGTTTAACCTATATATTTATCAAATCGTAATAATAGACCACAAGATTTCATATTTCAATATACATCCCATACATAGAGATAAAAATCATTCATATGGTGAACACCTGGTAAACGACATTAACAAGATGCATATAAGAATATCCCCTATCATTCCGGGAAATCCTTCGGACATGATAAAAACGAATTCGAAGTACTAAAGCATCCGGTACTTTGGATGGGGTTCGTTAGGCCCAATAGATCTATCTTTAGGATTCGCGTCAATTAGTAGATCGGTTTACTAATTCTTAGGCTACCAAGCAAAAGGGGCATATTCGGCTTCGATCATTCACCCATATAATGTAGTTTCATTTACTTGTGTCTATTTCGTAAAACATTTATAAAACTGCATGTATTCTCATCCCAAAATATTAGATTGTAAAAGTGGGACTATAACTCACTTTCACAAATTTTTACTTCGTCGGGAAGTAAGACTTGGCCACTGGTCGATTCACGAACCTATACAAATATGTACATATATATCAAAGTATGTTCAAAATATATTTACAACATTTTTTAATACGTTTTAATGTTTTAAGCTTATTAAGTCAGCTGTCCTCGTTAATAACCTACAACTAGTTGCCCATAGTTAGATGTACATAAATAAATAAATATAAATTATCTTGGATCAATTCACGACCCAGTGTATACAAGCCTCAGGCTAGATCACAACTCAAACTATATATATTATTTTGGAATCAACCTCAACCCTGTATAGCTAACTCCAACATTACTGCATATAGATTGTCTACGGTTGTTCCAAAATATATTATATAGATGGGTCGATATGATATGTCAAAACATTGTATACGTGTCTATGGTATCCCAAGATTACATAATATATATTAGAATACATGAATAATACAATATAAGTTTGTTAAGTTATGATTTGTATAGAATTGTTACAATATTTTCCGTAGCTACAACAATCAAAAAATATCCAATCTTGTTTTACCCATAACTTCTTCGTTTTAAATCCGTTTTGAGTGAATCAAATTGCTATGGTTTCATATTGAACTCTATTTTATGAATATATACATAAAAAGTATAGGTTTATAGTCGTAAATATAAGTTACAAGTCATTTTTGTAAGAGGTAGTCATTTCAGTCGAAAGAACGACGTCTTGATGACCATTTTGAAAAACATACTTTCACTTTGAGTTTAACCATGATTTTTGGATATAGTTTCATGTTAATAAGAAAAATCATTTTCCCAGAAGAACAACTTTTAAATCTAAGTTTATCATAGTTTTTAATTATCAAACCCAAAACAGCCCGCGGTGTTACTACGACGGCGTATGTCCGGTTTTACGGTGTTTTTCGTGTTTCCAGGTTTTAAATCATTAAGTTAGCATATCATATAGGTATAGAACATGTATTTAGTTGATTTTAAAAGTCAAGTTAGAAGGATTAACTTTATTTGCGAATAAGTTTAGAATTAACTAAACTATGTTCTAGTGATTACAAGTTTAAATCTTCGAATAAGATAGTTTTATATGTATGAATCGAATGATGTTATGAACATCATTACTACCTTAAGTTTAGTAGGTAAACCTACTGAAAGTGACAAGAAATGATCTAGCTTCAAAGGATCTTGGATGGCTTGAAAGTTCTTCAGGTAGGATCATGACACAAAAACAAGTTCAAGTAAGATTTTTACTCGAATTAAGATAGTTTATAGTTATAGAAATTGAATCAAAGTTTGAATATGATTATTACCTTGAATAAGAAAGATAACCTACTATAAATAACAAAGGTTTCTTGATCTTAAATGATTACTTGGAATGGATTAGAAATCTTGGATGTAAACTAGTAAACTTGAAAGGATTTTCAAAGTGTTCTTGAAGTGTTCTTCCTAAGATGAGTATAGCTTGATTCTTGAAGTAATTTTTAATGAAGATGATGATTAGCTACTGGAAAAATTTGTTCATAAGTGTGAGTGTGTGTTGAGAGAGAATTAGAAAGAGAATTAGAAGTGAAATGGAGTGAATGATGAGTGGTAAGTGGTGAGTGGGGTTAAAAGGAGTTCTAGTTAGTTGACTAGTTCATGGTAGAAGTTAAAATTGATTAGTCATACATGACATAATCAAGAGTGGATTCCCATGCTAGTTCCTATTGGTATATACCCACAGTAAGTACGCCTAGAAGCTGTGTATAATACGGGTATGAATACGACTAGAATTCTTGATGAAAAAAGAATGGGAATATAATTGTACCCATTTTTGTTAAGTATTAGTGTTTTGATATATGTATTGAAGTCTTCCAAAAGTATATTAATACATCTAAATACACTACATGTATATACATTTTAACTGAGTCGTTAAGTCATCGTTAGTCGTTACATGCAAGTGTTGTTTTGAAACCTTTAAGTTAACGATCTTATTTAATGTTGTTAACCCATTGTTTATTATATCTAATGAGATGTTAAATTATTATATTATCATGATATTATGATATATTAATATATCTTAATATGATATATATATATACATTTAAATGTCGTTACAACGATAATCGTTACATATATGTCTCGTTTCGAAATCCTTAAGTTAGTAGTCTTGTTTTTACATATGTAGTTCATTGTTAACATACTTAATGATATATATAATTATCATTTTATCATGTTAAATATAGTGTAACAATATCTTAATATGATACATATGTATTTAGTAAGACGTTGTAATAACGATAATCGTTATATATATCGTTTCGAGTTTCTTAACTTAGTAGTCGCATTTTTATGTATATAACTCATTGTTAATATACATATGGAGATACTTACTTATCATAATCTCATGTTAACTATATGTATATCCATATATATATATCGTCATGTTGTTTACAAGTTTTAACGTTCGTGAATCGCCGGTCAACTTGGGTGGTCAATTATCTACATGAAACTCATTTCAAATAATCAATTCTTAACAAGTTTGATTGCTTAACATGTTGGAAACACTTAATCATGTAAAAATCAATTTCATTTAATATATATAAACATGGAAAAGTTCGGGTCACTACAGTACCTACCCGTTAAATAAATTTCGTCCCAATATTTTAAGCAGTTGGAGGTGTTGTCGTATCTTCTGGAAATAAGTGCGGGTATTTATTCTTCATCTAATCTTCTCATTCCCAGGTGAACTCGGGTCCTCTACGAGCATTCCATCGAACCTTAATAATTGGTATCTTGTTTTGTTTAAGTCTTTTAACCTCACGATCCATTATTTCGACGGGTTCTTCGATGAATTGAAGTTTTTCGTTGATTTGAATTTCGTCTAACGGAATAGTGAGATCTTTTTTAGCAAAACATTTCTTCAAATTCGAGACGTGGAAAGTGTTATGTACAGCCGTGAGTTATTGAGGTAACTCAAGTCGGTAAGCTACTGGTCCGACACGATCAATAATCTTGAATGGTCCAATATACCTTGGATTTAATTTCCCTCGTTTACCAAATCGAACAACGCCTTTCCAAGGTGCAACTTTAAGCATGACCATCTCTCCAATTTCAAATTCTATATCTTTTCTTTTAATGTAGGCGTAGCTCTTTTGTCGACTTTGGGCGGTTTTCAACCGTTGTTGAATTTGGATGATCTTCTCGGTAGTTTCTTGTATTATCTCCGGACTCGTAATCTGTCTATCCCCCACTTCACTCCAACAAATCGGAGACCTGCACTTTCTACCATAAAGTGCTTCAAACGGCGCCATCTCAATGCTTGAATGGTAGCTGTTGTTGTAGGAAAATTCTGCTAACGGTAGATGTCGATCCCAACTGTTTTCGAAATCAATAACACATGCTCGTAGCATGTCTTCAAGCGTTTGTATCATCCTTTCGCTCTGCCCATCAGTTTGTGGATGATAGGCAGTACTCATGTCTAGACGAGTTCCTAATGCTTGCTGTAATGTCTGCCAGAATCGTGAAATAAATCTTCCATCCCTATCAGAGATAATAGAGATTGGTATTCCATGTCTGGAGACGAATTCCTTCAAATACAGTCGTGCTAACTTCTCCATCTTGTCATCTTCTCTTATTGGCAGGAAGTGTGCTAATTTGGTGAGACGATCAACTATTACCCAAATAGTATCAAAATCACTTGCAGTCCTTGGCAATTTAGTGATGAAATCCATGGTAATGTTTTTCCATTTCCATTCCGGGATTTCGTGTTGTTGAAGTAGACCTGATGGTTTCTGATGCTCAGCTTTGACCTTAGAACACGTCAAACATTCTCTTACGTATTTAGCAACGTTGGCTTTCATACCTGGCCACCAAAAATGTTTCTTGAGATCCTTGTACATCTTCCCCATTCCAGGATGTATTGAGTATCTGGTTTTATGAGCTTCTCTAAGTACCATTTCTCTCATATCTCCAATTTTGGTACCCAAATTCTTTCAGCCCTATACCGGGTTCTGTCTTCCCGAATAATAAGATGTTTCTCCGATCCTTTGGGTATTTCATCCTTTAAGTTTCCCTCTTTTAAAACTCCTTGTTTCGCCTCCTTTATTTAAGTAGTAAGGTTAGTGTGAATCATTATATTCATAGATTTTACACGAAAGGGTTCTCTGTCCTTTCTGCTCAAGGCGTCGGTGAAAGGACCCGTTCATATACATTATAAACGATTCACAATAGTTGAATACATCGCGAGGTATTTGACCTCTATATGATACATTTTACAAACATTGCATTCGTTTTTAAAAGACAAACTTTCTTTACAACGAAAGTTGATGGCATGCACACCATTTCATAATACATCCAACTATAATTGACATAATAATAATCTTGATGAACTCAGTGACTCGAATGCAACGTCTTTCAAAATATGCCATGAATGACTCCAAGTAATATCCTTAAAATGACCTAATGCACAGCGGAAGATTTCTTTAATACCTGAGAATAAACATGCTTTAAAGTGTCAACCAAAAGGTTGGTGAGTTCATAGGTTTATCATAACAAACATTTCAATATATTAATAGACCACAAGATTTTTGTTTATAAATATATGTACACTCGCAAGTGTATAAAAGTATTCTATAAGTTGTAGGCACCCGGTAACAAGCCTTAACGTTCATGTTTTACCCTCTGAAGTACACCAGATCAGGTGTGTTTAAAATAACCTCGAAGTACTAAAGCATCCCATATTCAGGATGGGGTTTGTCAGGCCCAATAGATCTATCTTTAGGATTCGCGCCTACCGTACATAGACAAGTAGTTTAATGTTACCAAGCTAAGGGTATATTTCTGGTTTAAACCCACGTAGAATTAGTTTTAGTACTTGTGCCTATTTCGTAAAACATTTATAAAAACAGTGCATGTATTCTCAGTCCCAAAAATATATATATAAGGGAGCAAATGAAACTCACCATACTGTATTTCGTAGTAAAAATACATATAACGTCATTTAACAAGTGCAAGGTTGGCCTCGGATTCACGAACCTATATTAATTATATATATTTATATGTTGGTCAATATTTGTCTAACAATTTTTGGTCAAGTCATAGTGTACCACAATCCTAATGCTCGAGACTAATATGCAAAAGTCAACAAAAGTCAACTTGACCCAAAATGACTTCTAAAATTTATACGTGTTTATTATATAACTTAACTATAGTTGTTTTATATATTTAAATATATTTATTAGATTTTATAATAATAAAAGTCATTTATTAATAAAAATTTATATTAACGTTTATATATGATAAAATATACTTTTATATATCTTAAGTAGTAAAATTTATAAAATTCACTTAATATCGTAAAACTATAGTGGTAAGTATTATTAATGTAATTATATTACGCGTGGTGAAAAATATCTTTGTATCCCCTATTTATTTGATAAAATAATGTTGATTATAATAATAATAAGTAAAAGTTGTATTATTTTGTAATAATAATTATTATTATTCTATAAAAAAATAACAATATTTATATTTACTAAAAATGTTATTATGATAAAATGATAATACTAACATAATAGTAATAATGATATTTTATAATAACAATGATATTTCTATTAAAATAATAACGACGATAGTAATAATAATCATTTTAACAATAATACTAAAATTCAGTTGACTATAACTTCTAATCCGTTCATCGAAACCATTCGATATCTAAATGAAAAGTTCTTAATTTCTCGCTAGCTTTCCAATGATATGCATATCATATACCCTATCTCAGTAGCATATGTATCTAATTCAGGATTCAACAAACCTATCTAAGGACAATATCGAATGTACAAGCATGCATAATCCTATATACTCGAGCACTAGTCAGGGATACACTATTGATATATAAAAGTTAAGTTATGAGTGCTCACGTATCAATATTGAGATTCAATATTGCAGGAAAGTACGTAGACGCAACGGAGATGATAAACACTAGATTGACCTCACGAGCATACCCATGAACCATACCCATCACCTCCATAGCTATAACCCATAATTTCCTTAGTTTCGACTCATTTAAAAAACTATTTTGAAATCACTCGGACATCACTCCGTCGTAATATTTTATGTATACTAATAATATCTTGAAATAATACAGAGCAAATATATATATATATATATATATATATATATATATATATATATATATATATAAATCGATTGAGAGAGTTTAGAGAAATATATTTTCAAGTTTCTATGAAATAATGAAACCTATTGAATTCTATTTATAATAGATTTTTGAATTATTAAAGTGAATTATTAAAGTATGAATTATTAAAGTGAATTATTAAAGTATGAATTATTAAAGTGAATTATTAAAGTATGAATTATTAAAGTAAATTATTAAAGTATGAATTATTAAAGTGAATTATTAAAGTAAATTATTAATGTTAAAGTAAAGTAAAAGTAAAGTAAACATAAAGTTAAAGTATAGTAAAAGTATAAAAACTATGTATGTATAATACGCATATAAATATATATAATATTAATTTAAATCGTTATATATATTTAATGAAATAAAATATAAATATCGTTATATTTATTATACTGGTTAAGTAATGAGTTGTCAAAAGTGATTCTAGATATTTATAAAAGTTATATACGTTTTAATAATAAAGTTCTTTTTAAACTGAAAACGTTTTTGTACGTTTGAAAATAGATTAATAGAATATTATGGAAACCAATTCTCCACTAGCTTTTGTCTAACTTTCGTAAATGACACTTTTTATTTTTATTTATAAATAGCTTTACAAATTATTTCGAATATCGTTAAGAGGAATAGATTTTCTCAAATCATAGTGGACCTCTCAACAGAGACTTGTAATCATAATTCAATGTTTCTAATAATTCAATCATTTAATATATTTTTTTTTTAATTTCGTCGATAATCATATTGAAACAAATACGTTCATATAAAGCATTATACGTTTAAATACTTTGTTGACATTTTCAATTTATAACATATACACATATACATACATATTCATATATGTTCATTTAATGGTTCGTGAATCATTGGAATTTGGTCGAGGTTTAAATGAATGTATAAACATAGTTTAAAATCCTTGAGATTTAACTTAACAAACATTGCTTATCGTGTCAGAATAATATAAAGATAAAGTTTAAATTTAGTCGGAAATTTCCGGGTCGTCACAGTCGGCTACCATATTTGCCTTCCCTGGGTGGTAACGAATCTCAAAGTCGTAATCATTCAACAATTCAATCCACCTGCGCTACCTCATGTTCAGTTGTTTCTGATTAAATATGTGTTGAAGACTTTTGTGTTCGGTATATATAATACTTTTGACCCCATATAAGTAGTGCCTCTGATAATGCTAAAAACGAACATATATTTCATAGCATTATTCCTCAAGAAAGACAAGCTTTTAGTTGCAATTGTTCTATTTACAAGAGATATTCGTTTAAATAATAAAAGGTGAAGACAAAAGACAGATTCGACGAATTGAAGACGCAAACAACCAAAAAGCTCAAAAGTACAAAAGACAATCAAAAAGGTTCCAATTATTGATAAGAAACGTCTCGAAATTACAAGAGTACAAGATTCAAAACGCAAAGTACAAAATATAAAATTGTACGCAAGGACGTTCGAAAATCCGGAACCGGGACCAGAGTCAACTCTTAACGCTCGACGCAACGGACTAAAAATTACAAGTTAACTATGCATATAAATATAATATAATATATAATTAATTATATTAATTATATATATATTATATATATATATATATAAAAAACCGTCGGCAGAGAAACTCCAAGGGTGTGAGCTGTAATTTCTATCTCCGCGACTCGCGGAGTTTGAAGGGGTTTTTGCCGCGAGTCGCGGAGCCCCAATTTTCAACTCTGGCTATAAAGCAAACCGAATTCTGATCAAATTTCATATCTTATTTCATCTCTCTCTCAATATATACGTAATATATATATATAATTTATATTTTAATTTTAATTTTAATTTTAAATCCTAATAATAAGGGTATGTTAGCGAATGTTGTAAGGGTGTAAGTCGAAATTCTGTCCGTGTAACGCTACGCTATTTTTAATCATTGTAAGTTATGTTCAACCTTTTTATATTAATGTCTCGTAGCTAAGTTATTATTATGCTTATTTAAAACGAAGTAATCATGATGTTGGGCTAATTACTAAAATTGGGTAATCGGGCTTTGTACCATAATTGGGGTTTGGACAAAAGAACGACACTTGTGGAAATTAGACTATGGGCTATTAATGGGCTTTATATTTGTTTAACTAAATGAAAGTTTGTTAATGTTAATATAAAGATTTACAATTGGGCGTCCCTATAAATTACCATATACACTCGATCGGACACGATGGGCGGGGTATTTATATGTACGAATAATCGTTCATTTAACCGGACACGGGAATGGATTAATAGCCACTAGAATAATTAAAACAGGGGTGAAATTACATTCAAGGGTAATTGGTGTAATTGTTAACAAAGTAGTAAAACCTTGGTTTACACGCAGTCGATAACCTGGTGTATTCATTAAACAAAGTATTAAAACCTTGTTACAATTCGAATCCCCAATTAGTTGGAATATTTAACTTCGGGTATAATAATAATTTGACAAGGACACTTGCAATTTATATTTATGACTGATGGACTGTTATGGACAAAAACCAGACGGACATATTGAATAATCCAGGACAAAGGACAATTAACCCATGGGCATAAAACTAAAATCAACACGTCAAACATCATGATTACGGAAGTTTAAATAAGCATAATTCTTTTATTTCATATTTAATTTCCTTTATTTTATATTTAATTGCACTTCTAATTATCGCACTTTTAATTATTGTTATTTAATCGCACTTTTAATTATCGTACTTTTTAATTATCGTAAGTTTATTTTATCGCACTTTTATTATTTGCAATTTCATTATCGTTATTTACTTTAAGTTTTAATTTAAGTCTTTTATTTATTTTATATTTTACATTAGGTTTTAACTGCGACTAAAGTCTTAAAATCGACAAACCGGTCATTAAACGGTAAAAACCCCCCTTTATAATAATAATATTACTTATATATATGTTTGTATTTTTATAAAAGTAAACTAATATAGCGTTGAGCTTTGTTTAAAGATTTCCCTGAGGAACGAACCGGACTTACTAAAAACTACACTACTGTACGATTAGGTACACTGCCTATAAGTGTTGTAGCAAGGTTTAAGTATATCCATTCTATAAATAAATAAATATCTTGTGTAAAATTGTATCGTATTTAATAGTATTTTCTGCTAAAAATTAATAACTATTTTATATACACCTCGCATAACATCAAGTATTTTTGGCGCCGCTGCCGGGGAACTATCTTAAAAGCCGGAAGCGCAACGCTAATATAAAAAGAAAAAAAAGATTTTTATCTACTTTTATTAAAATTCGTTTTTGTAAAAATACGTTTTAATTATTGAAAAATATAAAAAGAAAAAAAAAATATAAGTATTTTTAAGATTTTGTTAAATATTTAAGTTTTATAAGTTTCTTTAATTCTATTTTAGTTTATAAAAATATAAGTTTTATTTTAAAATCTTTTATTTATTTAAAAAACAGAAAACATAAAAAAAAAAAAAAAATAAAGAAAAACGCGTAAAAATTATCAGCTGTCAACTGAATTTCTGAACCCCGCGACTCGCGGGGTTTTCTTCTTTATATGCCGCGACTCGCGAAGACTATCTGACACGCGAACAGATGCCCTAAAACTGCATTAATTACGGGATATTATTAATTATAATTATTATTTAACCTAATTATTATTATTATTATTATTAGTTTTAGTTTTATTTTTACTTTTTATTTAATTTATGTATTTTGTTTAATTAGTTTTATTAAAATTGTAAAATTAATAGTTTAATTAAATAAATAATATAAAAATAATATTTTTATAAAAATTGTACTTTTTACAACTTTTTGTATATTTTTATATTTTGTCCCTTTTTAATCGTTGTAGCGTAATATTTGTATTTTTAGCTCATATTTAATTTTAAACTTAGTTTTTGCTATAGTCATTTTTACTCCTAGATTTTTAGGCTTTGCCGTAGAATTCCTTAAGTGCTTTTTCTTTAGACTAAGATTTAGGTGCTTTAGAATTTTGCGACGCCTTTTTGAGTTTTAGTTTCTTTTTAAGTTATTTCTATTTGGGATTTAGTTTTTCCTGTAAGCTTTAATATTTTTAGACCTTTTTACTATGTATCAATTATCATTCCAATTAGTAATTTCAATTTGCGATTATAATTTTAAGTTAGTTGTAGTAATAAGGTTAGGTTAGTCAAGTATTTTTAAGTTTTTATAAGTTTCTTTTATTTTTCCGTCACCTTTTATTTTTCAACCATTTTTTTTCTTTTTCAACCTTTTTCGACGAACTCTTTTTCTCTCTTATTTCTCGCCATTCTAGTTTTTAGGACTTAGAATTTATTCTACTTCTTATCTAAATTTCTTAAAATTACGAAAATTTATTTTAAGTGGTTAAATTAATAGACATCAAAATTTTCTGATTCGTAGTAATAGTTGGATTTGTACGTGGACCGGGTTATTGGAGCCAAACAGTCATCAATTATATTGAGACCAAACGAATCCTGCCCCTCTGCTGCATCTTTTGGCTATTCGAAACGTGGGCAAAATCAGAAAAGTCTATTGATTGGATAACTTATTATAATTTTTCTTTCCTTTTTAAAAAACTAATAGGATATTCTGTGAATGCACCGAGCAAGACGTTCATCACCTTTTGTACGTTCACCACCTGTAACTCGATCAAGACATCGTTTAACAAATATAACCGCCGTTGATTTTTCTTTAGAATCGTCATCCAGTCGACCAAGTACTTCAGTTCAAATTACCGATAATCCATTTTTTGAACCCGACCTCACAATTGAGAATCCGGAAAATATTCAGGAACGGTTCATAGATCCTGAACCACTAAACTTTCCTCCGGAACCACCAATCATTCAAACAGAGATTGTTGAGGAACGAACCATTAAATCAGAATCATCTAGTGATACCGAGTCAACAAATTCAATTATGGAGAATCTGGAACCTTTAAGTATGGAAGACCGAATGAGAGCTAAATGCACTGGCCAAGGTCACGCAATTACTCATCCAGACATTAATGCGCCAGATTATGAAATCAAAGGACAAATTCTACACATGGTGACTAATCAATGCCAATTTAGTGGTGCGCCGAAGGAAGATCCAAATGAACATCTACGTACCTTTAATAGGATCTGCACACTATTTAAAATACGAGAAGTGGAGGATGAACAGATATATCTCATGTTATTTCCCTGGACTTTAAAGGGAGAAGCCAAAGATTGGTTGGAATCGTTACCTGAAGGGGCGATCGATACATGGGACGTTTTAATTGACAAATTTCTTAAACAATTCTTTCCTGCATCTAAAGCCGTAAGACTTCAAGCAGAAATTGTTACGTTCACACAGAAGCCAAATGAAACTCTATATGAGGCGTGGACAAGATATGGAAAGTTGTTAAGAGGATGTCCGAAACATGGTTTAGACACCTGTCAAATAGTACAAATATTCTACCGAGGATGCGACATCACTACAAGAAAAGACATAGATATAGCAGCTGGTGGTTCTATTATGAAGAAAACCGAAACTGATGCTTACAAAATTATTGATAATACTGCTTCCCACTCACATGAGTGGCACCAAGAAAAAGATATCATTAGATCATCTAAAGCAGCTAGAGCCGATTCTAGCCATGACTTAGATTCCATTTCCGCAAAGATAGATGCTTTCGAGAGACGAATGGAAAAGATGACTAAGGATATTCACTCAATACAAATTAGTTGTGAGCAGTGTGGAGGACCACATTTGACAAAAGATTGTCTCAGTATTGAATTAACAATGGAACAAAGAGAGAATATTTCATACATAAACCAAAGGCCTGGAAATAATTATCAGAATAATTATCAACCGCCAAGACCGATTTACAATCAAAACCAGAATTATAACCGAAATATTCCATACAACAACCAACAAGGTCCTAGCAATCAACAAGTATCCAATAATACTTACAATCAGCAAAGACCGAATTTTCAAAACAAACCACCACAACAAACCGATGATAAAAAGCCGAATTTAGAAGATATGATGACGAAGCTAGTTGAAACTCAAACGCAGTTTTTCACATCTCAAAAACAAACTAATGAACAAAATGCTCAAGCATTTAGAAATCAACAAGCTTCTATTCAAAATCTGGAACAAGAAGTAAGTAACCTAGCAAGGTTAATAGGTGAAAGAAAACCGGGAAGTCTACCTAGTGATACAAATGCTAACCCCCGGAATGAAACAGCTAAAGCTATTACCACAAGAAGTGGTACAACACTTAAATCACCTGAAATACCTGTAACTTCTGATGAAACTATTCCTACTCCACAAGAACCACAACCTGATCAAGATAAGGAAAAAGAACCGGTAGTTGAAAAGGTTAATGAAGATAACACAGTTAAGGATAAACCTTATGTTAAACCATACCAACCACCACTTCCTTACCCGAGTAAAACGAAGAAAGAAAAACTTGAAGCCGAGCAATCCAAATTCTTGGATATGTTTAAACAGATAAATGTAAATCTTCCTTTCATTGATGTGATTTCAGGAATGCCAAGATATGCTAAATTCTTGAAAGATCTAATCACGAATAGAAAGAAAATGGAAGAACTCTCGGCTGTTACTATGAATGCTAATTGTTCAGCAGTGCTGTTGAATAAGATACCAGAAAAACTATCTGATCCAGGAAGTTTCACAATTCCATGTTTTCTGGGTAGTCTTAGTTCAATAGAAGCATTGGCAGACTTAGGTGCTAGTATAAATCTAATGCCGTATTCACTATACGCTAAACTAGACCTTGGAGAATTAAAACCAACCAGAATAAGCATACAACTAGCCGATAGATCAATAAAATATCCTAGAGGGATAATGGAAAACATGCTAGTTAAAGTTGGTACTTTAGTATTTCCAGTAGATTTTGTTGTTTTGGACATGGAAGAAGATTCTCAAGTTCCTCTCATATTAGGAAGACCATTCTTAAACACGGCTAAAGCAATGATAGACGTGTTCGGTAAGAAACTGACCCTAAGTATAGAGGATGAGAGTGTTACCTTTTCAGTTGATAGAGCAATGCAACAACCACAATCTGCAGATGATACATGTTATTATATTCAAACTATAGATGCACATGCAGAATTATTAGAAGAATTTCCAGAATTACAAGGAACGGGAGAATGTTCTTTAGGAGAAGGTAATGAACCAATTGATGAAGCTGAAATGTTAGCTACACTTATAGCTAATGGATATGAACCAACAACAGAAGAAATTCAAATGCTAAAAGAAGAAGACAGATATCGATATAAATCATCGATAGAAGAACCTCCGAAATTAGAGTTAAAGCCACTTCCAAACCATTTGGAATACGCTTATTTACATGGTGAATCTGAATTACCTGTAATAATATCGTCTTCTCTAACTAAAAATGAGAAATCACAGCTCATTTCTGTGTTGAAAGCTCATAAACCAGCCATTGCATGGAAGATTCATGATATTAAAGGAATAAGTCCTTCGTATTGCACACATAAAATCCTTATGGAAGAAGGTCATAAAACGTATGTGCAACGCCAACGAAGACTAAATCCTAATATGCAAGATGTAGTTAAGAAAGAGATTATTAAACTGCTAGATGCAGGTTTGATATATCCAATCTCTGATAGTCCATGGGTAAGCCCAGTTCAATGCGTGCCTAAGAAGGGTGGCATGACTGTCATTACAAATGAGAAAAATGAGCTTATTCCTACTAGGACTGTAACAGGATGGCGTGTATGTATTGATTATAGAAAATTAAATGACGCCACCAGAAAAGATCACTTTCCCTTACCTTTCATAGACCAAATGTTGGAAAGATTAGCCGGAAATAGTTACTATTGTTTTCTAGATGGATTTTCCGGATATTTTCAAATTCCAATAGCACCCGAAGATCAAGAGAAAACCACATTTACGTGCCCTTATGGTACTTTTGCTTACAAACGCATGTCATTTGGACTTTGTAACGCCCCTGCAACCTTTCAAAGGTGTATGATGGCGATTTTTCACGACATGATAGAAGAATGCATGGAAGTATTCATGGATGACTTTTCAGTCTTCGGTGATACATTTAAATCATGTCTAGTTAATCTGGAACGAATGCTAATTAGATGCGAAAAATCAAATCTAGTACTTAATTGGGAGAAATGCCATTTCATGGTTAAAGAAGGCATCGTTCTTGGACATAAAATTTCAAAAGAAGGAATTGAAGTGGATAGAGCTAAAGTAGATGTAATTGCTAAAATTCCACATCCCACCAATGTTAGAGGAGTTAGGAGTTTTCTAGGGCATGCCGGTTTTTACCGACGTTTCATAAAAGATTTTTCTAAAATTGCCACTCCTATGAATAAACTCCTAGAAAAGGATGCGCCATTCATCTTTTCAGATGAGTGTATCAAATCTTTTAATATTCTTAAAGAGAAACTCACTAATGCACCGATCATGATAACACCAAATTGGAATCTACCATTTGAACTAATGTGCGATGCAAGTGATTTTGCAATGGGAGCCGTTTTAGGACAAAGGATTGAAAAACGATTTCAACCTATATATTATGCTAGTAAGACATTACAAGGAGCACAAACGAACTATACAACTACTGAAAAAGAACTCCTTGCTATTGTCTTTGCTTTTGACAAATTTCGATCATATCTCGTTCTAGCAAAAACGGTGGTCTATACCGACCATTCTGCTCTTAGATACCTATTTTCAAAACAAGATGCTAAACCAAGATTAATCCGTTGGATCTTACTCTTACAAGAGTTTGATATTGAAATCCGAGATAAAAGAGGAGCAGAAAATCTCGCCGCTGATCATCTTTCTCGTCTTGAAAATCCCGAATTAGAAGTTCTAAATGAATCGGCCATACAAGACAACTTTCCTGATGAATATCTATTGAAGATAGATTATAAAGAAATCCCATGGTTTGCAGACTATGCAAACTACTTAGTTTGTGGATTCCTTGAAAAAGGATTATCGTACCAAAGACGAAAGAAATTCTTCAGTGATATAAAACACTATTTCTGGGAAGATCCACATCTGTTTAAAAGTTGTCTCGATGGAATAATACGCCGATGTGTATTTGGAGATGAAGCTAGTAAAATTTTAAACCATTGTCACACAGGACCAACAGGAGGGCATTATGGACCTCAACTAACAGCAAGAAAAGTTTATGAAGCTGGATTCTATTGGCCAACAATTTACAAAGACGCACACCTTCTTTGCAAATCCTGTGATGCATGTCAAAGGGCCGGAAAAATAAGTCAACGTGATGAAATGCCACAAAATGTCATCCAAGTATGTGAAGTATTTGACATTTGGGGTATTGACTTTATGGGTCCATTTCCAAAATCTCATAATAATCTATATATACTCGTAGCCATTGATTATGTATCTAAATGGGCGGAAGCACAAGCTCTCCCAACTAACGATGCACGAGTTATAGTCAACTTTTTAAAACATCTTTTTGCAAGGTTTGGAACACCGAAAGCTTTAATAAGTGATCGGGGTACTCATTTCTGTAATAATCAACTTGAGAAAGTTCTTAAAAGATATGGAGTAACTCATAAAATCTCCACCGCATATCATCCACAAACAAGTGGACAAGTTGAAAATACCAACCGAGCTTTAAAACGTATTCTAGAGAAAACCGTAGGATCAAATCCGAAGGAATGGTCCATTAAATTGGAGGATGCACTCTGGGCTTTTAGAACAGCCTACAAAACTCCAATTGGAACCACACCTTTTAGACTTGTTTATGGAAAAGCATGTCATCTTCCAGTAGAAATTGAACACAAAGCATTTTGGGCTTTGAAGACATGTAATCTTGATTTACATGAAGCTGGACGTCTACGATTAAGTCAACTAAACGAATTAGAAGAATTAAGACATGAAGCATACGAAAATTCGTTAATCTATAAAGAAAGAACGAAGAAATGGCATGATAAAAGAATCAGAAGTTCAAAAGAATTTAAAGAAGGAGACAGAGTTCTTCTTTTCAATTCACGATTCAAGCTATTTCCTGGAAAATTGAAATCAAGATGGTCTGGACCATTCATAGTCAAAAGAGTTTTCCCATTCGGAACGATAGAATTAATAAATTCAAATGGGATTGAATTTAAAGTTAATGGTCACAGAGTTAAACATTACATACATGGTCCGATGGAAGTCGACAACGAAGTTAATCACAATTTCGACACCACAGCTAACTAAGTGTGGGGAGAATCAAGTCTTTAAAGGATAATATGTATTTCTGTTAGAGTTAGATTGTCTGTTTTCGTGTAGTTCTCGAAAATGGAACACGTATGGTCTTTCCCTAGCAGACCCTAAAGAACTAGTCTTCTTCCCCCATTCTGAATTTTTATTTTTTTTTAGGTTTTTACGAAATGAAGACTGCCTGTGAACTAAACCATGGTCTAATGCTACACGCTTTGATCACTAAAAGAAATAATGATATATTACCGAGTGAATTAGTATCAGTAATCAGAGAAAGAATGGACGGAGTTAGAAAAGAATCCAGATGCGAAGATAATAAGTTACAATTTGGTAAAGGAAAATCAAAATCCGTAGCGAAAAGAAGAGCACGACACCTAGAACGATGTCACAAATGCGGAAAATGGTCACATGGAGGTAAATATTCAAATAATCAAACCTATTCAAATACCGAATTTGTTACTTTATGCAGAGACGGACCGTTCATATGTTTAGAAGAAAAGACACTGAATGCTCGAGGTTACGCCTATGCAGCCATGGAAAACCAATTAAACCGACTATCTTATGAATGGAATAGATCATATAACTAAGAAATCTATTTCACAGGTATGTCTGTACAGTTTTTATTTTTATTTTTATTTTTAACCTTTTGATAATAAACGCCAATTTGTTCGCTAAAAAGTATTAAATTGGTATTAAATAAAATTAGGTTTGGCGACCGAAATTATTGATATCATTCAAAAATTTATTACATCACTGCGAAATTTAACGTTTATTCTTAAGGTATAAATATCTTTAATCAATCAACCCAAAATATTTCAAAAATTCGTCATGAGTTAAATTAGGTCTTGGAACCGAAATTACTTTACCGAAAAGAGGGGCGCATATTTTTGATAATATTTGATTAATTAAAGTGGGATAAAAAGACAAAAAGATTTTTAATTTTATTTTTACCATGTTTTTAATCTTAATATTTAAATCTTAAATTAATATTGTAAATTTTGTAAAAACAATATATTTAAAATTGTAAATATTTGAAAAAATTAATATAAGTTTAGTGTGAATTTTTAATTTTTAAAATATGAAATTTTAATTTTATGCATTTCAAATTTTAAGTTTGGTGTGAATTTTTAATTTTTAATTTTTAATTTTGAATTTTATATTTAAGTTGTGTGAATTTAAAAACAAAAATTTACTTTATCTCATTAAGTTAAAAATATGATTTTTAAAAATTCGTCGTAAGTTGAAGACTAGGTCTTTGAACCGAAATTGCTTTACCCGAGGGAGGGACGAGAACTTTTATTATCAATATTTTTAATCTTATTGAATTAGAGTATGCCAAAAACATTAAAAAAACCCAAAAATCTTAGCTTTTAAAACAATCGCTATTAAAAGACAAATTTTAAAATTTTGTCGAAGGACGGACTAGGACATCGATCCGAAACGACCTCGTCCTAAATAACAAGGGAAACAAAATTTTAAAATTAATTTCTTAATTGTTTTCAAAAGTTAATGATTATAAAAAAAAAAAAAAAAAAAAAATACCAAACTCCGCGACTCGCGGAGTTTGGAGCCTAAATCTCCGTGAGTCGCGGAGAGACCGGATTACAGAAAAAAAAAAAATAAGAGTTGCAAACGATCAGTTCACTCACCCACACACAAAACAGAAATATACTGCGAAAAAAGAACCCGAAAAAACCCGAAAATCACCCCAAAAAATCTCAATTTTTAACCGTTAATCACCAAATTTTTTGCTAAAATCATGTTAAGAAGGATGCTATCTAAGAATTTCTCAAGAAAAACGGTAAATTTCTACACCTAAACACCATTTAATTCGAAATTTGGTGTTCTTGAGCTATTTTTTCCCCAATTTGATTTTGATGCTTTTTAGTGTAATTAGACTTAAATTGTTTATGTATTATGCTTGTATAACCTAGATTGATGCTCTTTAACATGATTAGAAGCCTTAAACTTCAAATTTTGAATAATCTAGGGTTTGTGTTCTTGAGCAATTTGGGGCTTTTTGATATAAACAGGTTATGGCCGATTTTTGTCATGAATTGTTGCTAAATTGAGTAGTGTAACATGTCTAGGTAGTTAAATGATCCAAACTTTGAGCCTAAACATGATTTTGAGAATTAAAGTGGACTTTTTCAAGTCCAAAATTCATGAACTTGATTTTTGAAAGATAATGACATTTGAGACTTGTTTATTTGCTAGTAATGATTATTTTGACATGTTATTTGAGTTGAATGCTTATGAACTTGGTGAAAATTTTCGTATATGCTTATTTGAAAAAGTGTAGATTTGATAAAAATGTGAAAATAAGCTTAAGTTTGATATAAATTGATAATGTCATTGTAATTATTTTGATTGATGATTTTGCTGACACTAATGCATATTTGGATGCACAAAATTTGTGTTTGATGTGTTTTGCAGAATGAAAGGGGTGAATCTTCATCCCAAGCCCGCAATGCTCCTGCTGAGAATTTGGAACAACAGGAGGTAGATAACTACTACAAGCAGGATGTACCTCATCCAGTCATGACCTTTTCAGATATGCACTTGGAACAGTTGCACTCGAACCTGAGATTTGACAGACTTTGGATAGATTATCCAAAATATCAACGGGGTTTGCATACTCTTCACTCTAAGGTTGTTGAGGTACCGAGGGTCATAGAATGGGGACCCTTAGAAGCTGTAGAATTGGCCGGGCCAATTAGGGAATTACTGGTACAGAGGTATGGTAATTCTTCTTTTAATGACTGGATATGTTTATTCACCATACGCAGACCTGTATATAAAGTATGGTGTGAAGAGTTGTTATGTAGTATAGAGTTGAATGATCGGGTAGCTAGTTTAACCGATCGTTCTTTTATTAGATTTTTGTTAGGCGGTTCGATGCGTCACATGTCTTTACTGGACATGGCTCAGGCTTTACGTATATATACGCCTGAGGAATTAGCATCTGCCGATTGTAGAGGATTGATACTAAACGGTAGAAAGATAGATGAGAATTTTGATACACACGGTGTGTGGAGTCAAATGACAAGCCATCACCGTTTCAAAGGGGGAAACTACTCTTATTTGGATATAGATAGAGCCGAATTAAGAGTGATACATAGGTTTTTAGCTAATTCGATTACACAAAGGGGTAAGAACAAAGAAAAAGTAAATGAACAGGATTTGTTTTACCATATGTGTATTCGAGACCCACATAGCGCTGTAAGTATACCATATTGTGTGGGTTATTATTTATCAGCTATGGTTCGAGGGATGCGACCACATAGCATAATAGGAGGTGGTATTTTTATTACTTTGATTGGTGAATATCTCGGTGTGGATATAAGTCGGGGGGGATTATTACTAGAAGAGCCGGAACCCCGCGATACTATAGGTTTAAATGTATACCATGGTGCGAAAGTTTTGAAACGGCGAAATAACGCCGCAGTACGATACCATGGTAGACATCCACAGGTGGAGAGAAACCAGGAGCAAGGTAATGTAGGAGGGGGGAATGAGATGCAAGAAATGCATAGGTTTATAGCTTCTCAGGAATACGAAAATGCTAGACAGAGAGCATTTGAAGATTGGCAAGTTCATCAGAACCAGATCATAGCGCATTGCCAACATATAGGTAGAAACTATATTCCTACACCGAAACCCGTCTTCCCTCCTTGGTCGATAGAGATGCAGCCACCATATCCTACGTATGACCCTGCCGAAGCATTCTATAGCACTTATGGTTATGCCTGGAACCCCTATTGGTACCAATATCATCCTTAGTTTACTTATTATTTTTTTTATTTTGTAATTTGTAATTATTGATACATTTAATATTTTTGTTAATATTGTAATAATTTTTATAATTATCTAACTTTTATTCTTAGATTTTAATAATTTTTGAATGTGGGGTAATATACCAAACTTCAAAAATATGTATATATGTTTGCAGTTTATCTTATGTACACAACAGGGTAAAACAACGCATTTTCAAAGACTGGCATTAAGTTCAGCAAAAGCAACTAATTTTGACGACAAGATGCAAAATATATGTGAAATAACAACAAGACGGAATGAACAAATGATGTGCACCATTTATCATTCAGCAAACAAACGCCAATATATTTGGAAACTTTGGTAAAAATTTAATCATTTTCACACAAATCACCCTCAATAATTTAAATTGTTACTGATTTCTTGCAAATGAGGGCATTGCAAGATCTTAAGTGTGGGAAGGGGTTAAATTCTTTCGGATTTTAAAATTTTTTACTTTATACATTTGGTTACCATTAAAAATACTAGTAAAGCAGTAGTTGTATTAGAATCTAGTGCTCTCTGATAAAAAAGAACAGCCCTAGTCTTATATACTGACTACCCAATTCTAGTAAAAATTTTCAATTAAATGAATTCAAATCATGTTTATACATATTTATGAACGATAAAACTAGGTTTTAACACCGAAATTATTGTTACCTCGGAAAGGACATAAATTGAGAAACAAACTAAAATGTTAAAATTCATTTAAAATGGAATAGAGGACGATAAAAAGGAAAATAAAAGCCAAGTGTGGGAAAATTTACCAAGTTATCTTAAACATATGTCACATATATCTGTAACAAATAACTGAAAATACTTTTGCTTTGGACTAAACTAAACTGTTTTACCCAATGAAAGAAAAGAAGAGATGGATCTACACGATGAATCAATTCCATCATTAAAAGGAAGTAAAGTCTTCCGAAAAAGAAACGCGCTTCTTGATTTAGGTCATGAAGTTGTCGTTCAGACCAGCTGTAGGTTGACGAAAAATCTAGAAAAGTCATCACTAAAATCAGCAGGAAATCCACGGACCTCAGCATTAAACAGGGTCGCCAAGTGGTCAGATTTATCCTAACCATGAGAAGGATTTATCTCGTACAATGGGGGGCACCATGCAAATTAGCTGGATAAGACTAATGAATCAGATCCCCAGAAAGGATAATCTCCTTAAAGATTAAAAAATCAGCTTTTAAGACTGATATTTCTCAATCCTAGAGATTGACCTTAAAGATTGAGAATTCAAACTCATGGAATTCAATGATATCTAAACTCGAGCTTAAACGAGAAAATATTTTGATCAAAATTACAAACCGATTTGTTTTCTGAAAACCCTATTTTCAATGCGTTCATTACCATTGAACGTAAAATCCTAGGAATTCACCTGGAATTCATTAGGTCACCTGAACTAAATCGGGTGTCAACCGTAAGAACGGTGGTTGCATAGCATGGTCAAAGACAGGACCTTGTGCCAGACCGAAAAATTATAAGGGTGAGCTTTACTATTGCTCCTACCAAGGATAGTAATTGCGTCCGACACGTTATAGACCATAATCAAAAGCATGTCACGGGACATTGCCTTAACAGTTGCTTGTTCAACGCTTTCCTTTCAACCGGACGGTAGTTTACCGAAAGGTAATATACGGGACAAGTAAACTGGACGTGTTGCTTTCCAAATACAAGGTTAGCAAGTGGGTGACACAAAACCGCAAGTTTTGAGCTAAAATTTTCAAATCTGAAACCCACCAAACCCACAAAAATATTTTGCAAACACCGGTAAAGGGTTATTCCGGAAAACTTATCTAGGGTAAAAACTAGATTTCAAAAGATCAAATGTTTTCATAAAGATCCAATTTCCTTAATGGATCTAAATTTTTATAGTCATGTGGGACTGTAAACCATATCGTTACTACCATTGTTTATACCGCCGTATAGAAATCACTGATGTACAAAGTGTGAAGAATAAAGAAGTGATTCTAGTATTTCAAGACAATATTGCTTGAGGACAAGCAACGCTCAAGTGTGGGAATATTTGATAATGCTAAAAACGAACATATATTTCATAGCATTATTCCTCAAGAAAGACAAGCTTTTAGTTGCAATTGTTCTATTTACAAGAGATATTCGTTTAAATAATAAAAGGTGAAGACAAAAGACAGATTCGACGAATTGAAGACGCAAACAACCAAAAAGCTCAAAAGTACAAAAGACAATCAAAAAGGTTCCAATTATTGATAAGAAACGTCTCGAAATTACAAGAGTACAAGATTCAAAACGCAAAGTACAAAATATAAAATTGTACGCAAGGACGTTCGAAAATCCGGAACCGGGACCAGAGTCAACTCTTAACGCTCGACGCAACGGACTAAAAATTACAAGTTAACTATGCATATAAATATAATATAATATATAATTAATTATATTAATTATATATATATTATATATATATATAAAAAACCGTCGGCAGAGAAACTCCAAGGGTGTGAGCTGTAATTTCTATCTCCGCGACTCGCGGAGTTTGAAGGGGTTTTTGCCGCGAGTCGCGGAGCCCCAATTTTCAACTCTGGCTATAAAGCAAACCGAATTCTGATCAAATTTCATATCTTATTTCATCTCTCTATCAATATATACGTAATATATATATATAATTTATATTTTAATTTTAATTTTAATTTTAAATCCTAATAATAAGGGTATGTTAGCGAATGTTGTAAGGGTGTAAGTCGAAATTCTGTCCGTGTAACGCTACGCTATTTTTAATCATTGTAAGTTATGTTCAACCTTTTTATATTAATGTCTCGTAGCTAAGTTATTATTATGCTTATTTAAAACGAAGTAATCATGATGTTGGGCTAATTACTAAAATTGGGTAATTGGGCTTTGTACCATAATTGGGGTTTGGACAAAAGAACGACACTTGTGGAAATTAGACTATGGGCTATTAATGGGCTTTATATTTGTTTAACTAAATGAAAGTTTGTTAATGTTAATATAAAGATTTACAATTGGGCGTCCCTATAAATTACCATATACACTCGATCGGACACGATGGGCGGGGTATTTATATGTACGAATAATCGTTCATTTAACCGGACATTGGAATGGATTAATAGCCACTAGAATAATTAAAACAGGGGTGAAATTACATTCAAGGGTAATTGGTGTAATTGTTAACAAAGTAGTAAAACCTTGGTTTACACGCAGTCGATAACCTGGTGTATTCATTAAACAAAGTATTAAAACCTTGTTACAATTCGAATCCCCAATTAGTTGGAATATTTAACTTCGGGTATAATAATAATTTGAGAAGGACACTTGCAATTTATATTTATGACTGATGGACTGTTATGGACAAAAACCAGACGGACATATTGAATAATCCAGGACAAAGGACAATTAACCCATGGGCATAAAACTAAAATCAACACGTCAAACATCATGATTACGGAAGTTTAAATAAGCATAATTCTTTTATTTCATATTTAATTTCCTTTATTTTATATTTAATTGCACTTCTAATTATCGCACTTTTAATTATTGTTATTTAATCGCACTTTTAATTATCGTACTTTTTAATTATCGTAAGTTTATTTTATCGCACTTTTATTATTTGCAATTTCATTATCGTTATTTACTTTAAGTTTTAATTTAAGTCTTTTATTTATTTTATATTTTACATTAGGTTTTAACTGCGACTAAAGTCTTAAAATCGACAAACCGGTCATTAAACGGTAAAAACCCCCCTTTATAATAATAATATTACTTATATATATGTTTGTATTTTTATAAAAGTAAACTAATATAGCGTTGAGCTTTGTTTAAAGATTTCCCTGAGGAACGAACCGGACTTACTAAAAACTACACTACTGTACGATTAGGTACACTGCCTATAAGTGTTGTAGCAAGGTTTAAGTATATCCATTCTATAAATAAATAAATATCTTGTGTAAAATTGTATCGTATTTAATAGTATTTTCTGCTAAAAATTAATAACTATTTTATATACACCTCGCATAACATCAGCCTCCAAGTATTTAATGCAAAAACAACCGCGCCTAATTCCAAATCATGCGTCGTATAATTCTGTTCATGAATCTTCAATTGTCTAGACGTATAAGCAATTACTTTCGTTCGTTGCATTAATACACAACCGAGACCTTGCTTTGAGGCATCACAATATATCACAAAATCATCATTCCCTTCAGGTAATGACAATATAGGTGCCGTAGTTAACTTTTTCTTCAACAATTGAAACGCTTTTTCTTGTTCATCCTTCCATTCAAATTTCCTCCCTTTATGCGTTATTGCAGTTAAGGGTTTTGCTATTCTGGAAAAGTCTTGGATGAACCTTCTGTAGTAACCAGCTAGTCCTAAAAACGGGCGTATGTGTTTCTGAGTTTTCGGGGTTTCCCACTTTTCAACGGTTTCAATCTTTGCTAGATCCACCTGAATACCTTCTTTGTTCACTATGTGACCGAGGAATTGAACTTCTTTCAACCAAAATGCACACTTTGAAAACTTACAGTTTTTCCTTTCTTAATAACTCTAGCTCTTTTCTCAAATGTTCTTCGTGCTCTTGGTCATTCTTTAAGTAAATAAGTATGTCATCGATGAAAACAATGACAAACTTGTCAAGATATGGCTCACACACTCGGTTCATGAAGTCCATGAACACAGCTGGTGCATTAGTCAATCCAAACGGCATAACCATAAACTCGTAATGACCGTAACGCGTCCTAAAAGCAGTCTTCGGAATGTCATCCTCTTTCACCCGCATTTGGTGATATCCAGAATGTAAATCGATCTTCGAATAAACCGACGAGCCTTGTAGCTGATCAAATAAGTCGTCGATTCTCGGTAATGGGTAACGGTTCTTGATGGTAAGTTTGTTCAACTCTCGGTAGTCGATACACAACCTGAATGTACCATATTTCTTCTGTCAAACAGAACAGGAGCTCCCCATGGTGATGTACTTGGTCGAATGAAACCACGCTCTAAAAGTTCCTGTAGCTGACTTTGTAATTCTTTCATTTCGCTGGGTGCGAGTCTGTATGGAGCACGTGCTATTGGTGCAGCTCCTGGTACAAGGTCTATTTAAAATTCAACGGATCGAGGTGGGGGTAATCCCGGTAATTCTTTCGAAAATACATCGGGAAATTCTTTTGCGACGGGAACATCACTGATGTTCTTTTCTTCAGGTTTAACTTCCTCGATGTGTGCTCAAAATGATGTAAAAACCTTTTCTTATTAGTTTTTGCACCTTCAAACTACTAATAAGATTTAATTTCGCGTTGTTCTTTTCTCCGTACACCATTAAAGGTTTTCCTTTTTCACGCATAATGTGAATCGCATTTTTGTAACAAACGACCTCTGCTCTCACCTTTTTCAACCAGTCCATGCCAATTATTACATCAAAACTTCCTAACTCGACTGGTATTAAATCAATTTTAAACGTTTCATGTCCCAGTTTAACTTCTCTCTCCCGAAATATATTATCTGCTGAAATTAATTTACCGTTTGCTAATTCGAGTAAAAATTTACTATCCAAAGGCCTCAATGGGCAACTTAATTTAGCACAAAATTCTCTACTCATATAACTTCTATCCGCACCCGAATCAAATAAAACATAAGCAGATTTATCGTCAATAAGAAACGTACCCGTAACAAGCTCCGGGTCTTCCTGTGCTTCTGCTGCATTAATATTGAAAACTTTTCCACGGCCCTGCCCATTAGTATTCCCCTGATTCGGGCAATTTCTAATAATGTGGCCCGGTTTTCCACATTTATAACAAACAGCATTGGTATTACTTGCTCCGACACTATTCGTTTCGGCATTACTTGTTCCGACATTATTTGTTCCTTTAGTTCTGTTAAACTTTGGTCCGTAGACCTCACACTTTGTCGCGCTATGACCATTTCTTTTTACACCTGTTGCAAAATATCGTGCAAAACCCCTGATGATTTTCTTCACACCTATGACATGGCTGTTTTTGGTTTTTGTTGTCGTTGTTATTATTGAGGTTGTTGTTGGGATTGTTATTGTTGTTGAAATGATTGTTGTAGTTGTTGTTGTTGTTGGGATGTTTGTTGTAGTTATTGTTAGGATTGCGGTTATTGTTGCGATTGTTGTTGCGGTTGTTGGGATAGTTGTTGCGATTGTTGTTGTAATTGTTGTTGTTGTTTTACTGGTGACTCTTGTCACCGTTTTCCTCCCACTTCCTCTTGAGTTGTTTCGTGTTGGCTTCTTCGGCCGCCTGCTCTTTAATTCTTCCCTCAATCTGATTTATGAGTTTATGAGCCATTCGACTTGCCTTCTGTATAGAAGCGGGCTCGTGTGAACTTACATCTTCTTGAATCCTTACTGGTAACCCATTTACAAACGCGCCGATCTTCTCTTCTTCATCTTCGAATGCTCCCGGACACAATAGGCACAACTATGTGAATTGTCGTTCATATGTGGTAACGTCGAACCCTTGTGTTCGTAACTCTCTAAGTTCTGCCTTGAGTTTATTGACTTCGTTTCTAGGACGGTACTGCTCATTCATCAATTGCTTGAATGCCGACCATGGTAGTGCATGAAATGTCACGTTCATATTGATTATAAACGTTCCATATTAATTGATTTCGTTGCGAGGTTTTCACCTCTATATGAGACGTTTTTCAAAGACTGCATTCATTTTTAAAACAACCATAAGCTTTATTTTATCAATAAAGATTTCAAAAGCATTACGTAGATTATCAAATAATGATAATCTAAAATATACTATTTACACACGACCATTACATAATGGTTTACAATAGAAATATATTACATCGACATATATTTCTTGAATGCAGTTTTTACACAATATCATACAAACATGGACTCCAAATCTTGTCCTTATTTTAGTATGCAACAGCAGAAGCTCTTAGTATTCACCTGAGAATAAACATGCTTTAAACGTCAACAAAAATGTTGGTGAGTTATAGGTTTAACCTATATATATCAAATCGTAACAATAGACCACAAGATTTCATATTTCAATATACATCCCATACATAGAGATAAAAATCATTCATATGGTGAACACCTGGTAACCGACATTAACAAGATGCATATATAAGAATATCCCCATCATTCCGGGACACCCTTCGGATATGATATAAATTTCGAAGTACTAAAGCATCCGGTACTTTGGATGGGGTTTGTTAGGCCCAATAGATCTATCTTTAGGATTCACATCAATTAGGGTGTCTGTTCCCTAATTCTTAGATTACCAAACTTAATAAAAAAGGGCATATTCGATTTCGATAATTCAACCATAGAATGTAGTTTCACGTACTTGTGTCTATTTTGTAAATCATTTATAAAACCTGCATGTATTCTCATCCCAAAAATATTAGATTTTAAAAGTGGGACTATAACTCACTTTCACATATTTTTACTTCGTCGGGAAGTAAGACTTGGCCACTGGTCGATTCACGAACCTATAACAAATATGTACATATATATCAAAGTATGTTCAAAATATATATACAACATTTTTAATACGTTTTACTGTTTTAAGTTTATTAAGTCAGTTGTCCTTGTTAGTAACCTACAACTAGTTATCCATAATTAGATGTACAAAAATAAATCGATATATATTATCTTGAATCAATCCACGACCCAGTATATACACGTCTCAGGCTAGATCACAACTCAAACTATATATATTTTTGGAATCAACCTCAACCCTGTATAGCTAACTCCAACATTACTGCATATAGAGTGTCTATGGTTGTTCCAAATAATATATATAGATGGGTCGATATGATATGTCAAAACATTTGCATACGTGTCTATGGTATCCCAAGATTATATAATATATTAGAATACATGTATAATACAATATAAGTTAGCTAGGATATGATTTGTATAGATTTGTTAAACATTTCCCGTAGCTAAAAAGATCAAAAATATCCAATCTTGTTTTACCCATAACTTCTTCGTTTTAAATCCGTTTTGAGTGAATCCAATTGCTATGGTTTCATATTGAACTTAAGTTTATGAATCTATACAGAAAAAGTATAAGTTTATAGTCGGAATTATAGGTTAAAAGTCGTTTTTGTAAAGGTAGTCATTTCAGTCGAAAGAACGACGTCTAGATGACCATTTTGGAAAACATACTTCCACTTTGAGTTTAACCATGATTTTTGGATATAGTTTCATGTTCATAAGAAAAATCATTTTCCCATAAGAACAACTTTTAAATCAAAGTTTATCATAGTTTTTAATTAACTAACCAAAAACAGCCCGCGGTGTTACTAAACGACGTATATCCGGTTTTACGGTGTTTTTCGTGTTTTTCGGTTTTAAATCATTAAGTTAGCATATCATATAGATATAGAACATGTTTTTAGTTGATTTTAAAAGTCAAGTTATAAGGATTAACTTTTATTTGCGAACAAGTTTAGAATTAACTAAACTATGTTCTAGTGATTTCAAGTTTAAACCTTCGAATAAGATAGATTTATATGTATGAATTGAATGATGTTAAGAACATCATTACTACCTCAAGTTTTGTGGATAAACCTACTGAAAAAGAGACAAATGGATCTAGCTTCAAAGGATCCTTGGATGGCTTGAAAGTTCTTGAAGCAGAATCATGACACGAAAACAAATTCAAGTAAGATCATCACTCAAAATAAGATTGTTATAGTTATAGAAATTGAACCAAAGTTTGAATATGAGTATTACCTTGTATTAGAAAGATTTATTACTGTAAATAAGAAAGATTTCTTGAGGTTGGATGGTCACTTTACAAGATTGGAAGTAAGCTAGCAAACTTGGAAGTATTCTTGATTTTATGATACTAGAACTTATAGAATTTTTGAAGAACACTTAGAACTTGAAGATAGAACTTGAGAGAGATCACTTAGATGAAGAAAATTGAAGAATGAAAGTGTTTGTAGGTATTTTTAGTCGTTGGTATATGGATTAGATATAAAGGATGTGTAATTTTGTTTTCATGTAAATAAGTCATGAATGATTACTCATATTTTTGTAATTTTATGAGATATTTCATGCTAGTTGCCAAATGATGGTTCCCACATGTGTTAGGTGACTCACATGGGCTGGTAAGAGCTGATCATTGGAGTGTATATACCAATAGTACATACATCTAAAAGCTGTGTATTGTACGAGTACGAATACAGGTGCATACGAGTAGAATTGTTGATGAAACTGAACGAGGATGTAATTGTAAGCATTTTTGTTAAGTAGAAGCATTTTGATAAGTGTCTTGAAGTATTTCAAAAGTGTATGAATACATATTAAAACACTACATGTATATACATTTTAACTGCGTCGTTAAGTCATCGTTAGTCGTTACATGTAAATGTTGATTTGAAACCTTTAAGTTAACGATCTTGTTAAATATTGTTAACCCAATGTTTATTATATCTAATGAGATGTTAAATTATTATATTATCATGATATTATGATATTTTAATATATCTTAATATGATATATATACATTTAAATGTCATTACAACGATAATCGTTACATATATGTCTCGTTTCAAAATCATTAAGTTAGTAGTCTTGTTTTTACATATGTAGTTTATTGTTAACACACTTAATGATATATTTAAATATCATTTTATCATGTTAAATAAAGTGTATCAATATCTTAATATGATACATATGTATTTAGTAGACGTTATCATAACGATAATCGTTATATATATCATTTCGAGTTTCTTAACTTAGTAATCTCATTTCTTATGTATATCACACATTGTTAATATACTTAGTGAGATACTTACTCATCATAATCTCATGTCAACCATATATATATGTCTATATATACCACAACATGTAGTTTTTACAAATTTGTAACGTTCATGAATCGCCGGTCAACTTGGGTGATCAATTGTCTATATGAAACTTATTTCAATTAATCAAGTCTTAACAAGTTTAATTGCTTAACACGTTGGAAACATTTAGTCATGTAAATATCAATCTCAATTAATATATATAAACATGGAAAAGTTCGGGTCACTACAGTGCGTAAGCAGCATTTTGTCCTACCTGTTCAAGATAGGTGTTCCACCATGTTAACGCAGTACCTGTGAAGGTATGCGTAGCGTACTTAACTTTGTCCTCTTCAGTACACTTACTTATGGCAAACACCGATTCGACCTTCTCGGTCCACCGTTTCAATCCAATTGGTCCTTCGGTTCCATCAAATTCCAAAGGTTTGCAGGCAGTGAATTCTTTGTAGGTGCATCCTACACGATTTCTTGCGCTGTTATCTGCATTACTAGATTCAGAGTTATTGTTGGTATGTAGCGCAGCCTGTACTGCAGCTATGTTTGCCGCAAGAAAAGTGCGAAATTCCTCTTCGCTCATATTCATGGTTTGTCGAGTAGTCGGTGCCATTTCCTTCAAAATAGTCAACTGAATCGAGTTAATCATACAGAATATTAAGAGTAGTCATTAGTATTTCGTAGCATAATATGAACTCATTTATAAAAGCTTTTTCTTCATATTAGCGTTTTATAAGTTTAAATTCGGGTACTACCTACCCGTTAAGTTCATACTTAGTAGCTAATATACAATTCAACTACTACAATTCCATATGAAAAACTGATTATAATAATATATCACATACAAATATTCTTCAAACTTACAACTTCGCTATATTACATATAACATGAAATATATTACACTTTGATACAGGACAGTTTTGAAGATAAATCTAGTTAATATGCAAGTTGTTCAGCAAAGGAAATAAAGACACGTAATTCATAAGTCCAGAAACAAGTCATGCATTTCGGTTTTACTAAGACGACTTCCCATCCTTGGTCTTGTGGAAAATAATCGTTATAACCATTGGCTAGGCAGCATGTTGTAATGTTGTCAAAAGGACGAGGGTTTCGTAATGTCCAACAGCCCCGTAATAATCTAAAAACCTTGTTTCTCACCCCAACTACTGAATCCGTCACTTGTGGAAAGGTTTTATTTAAAAGTTGTAACCCGATATTCTTTTTCTCACTTTGGTAAGAAGCGAACATCACTAACCCGTAAGTATAACATGCTTCTTTATGTTGCATGTTAGAAGCTCTTTCTAACTCGCGAAATCCTATGTTGGGATATGTTGAGTCAAAATAGATTCTTAACCCGTAGCGTAAAATTGCATTTGGGTTCCCCGCATTTAATGCTTTAAAGAAAACACGGCGTAACTTACGGTCTCCCCAATGTGATATACCCCACCTATCAAAGGAAAGCCTTTTATAAACTAAGGCATTTCTGGAAAGTCTTTCAAATGTTTGACAAGTTAATTTTGCCATAACTAAATGTGCTGATGAACTCTGACTGACTCTAGACAAGATTTTCTCAATCATATCCTCTGGTAGGTCTTCTAAAATATTCGGTTGTCTACCCTTAACGTCCATTTTATTTTTATACTGTAAAATAGACAAGGTTTAAATTCATAAAAGATAATTAACAAACAATACAAGCAATTTTTACATAGAACATAAAAGTACAAGCACACTATAATACATATAATACACAACATGATTACAACTCCCTAATCTGAATCACTGGTTTCTTCTTCTTCAGACTTGGTTCGTTTTCCTAATTTTCCAGGGATATATGGTGTTCCTCTAATACGAGCCGTCGTTTTCCACAATGGTTTAGAAAAACCTGGTGGTTTAGAGGTTCCCGGGTTATTGTTACACTTTAGGAAATACGAATGTTGCCGATACATATAAAGCTCATCGGGGTTGGAATCGGGTTTCTCTATTTTTATACCTTTTCCCTTATTATTTTCTTTTGCTATATTAAATTGGGTCGAGGTGATTTCTATAACATCATCAGAATTCTCATCGGGATCCGATTCATCGGAAAATTGGTAATCTTCCCAATATTTTGCTTCCTCGGCAGAAACACCATTGACCATTTTTAACTTTGGTCCGTTGGTTGAGGATTTTCTTTTATTTAAACGATTTACTGTAGGTATCACTATTTCTTCCTCCGAAACCTCTTCTTCTTCTGGTTCCTCCTCTTTCGATTCATCCTCTTCTGGTTCCTCTTCTTCCGGTTCCTCCTCTTCCGGTTCCTCTTCGGGAATTTGTGAATCTTCCCAAAATATATTCGACTCTTCATTATTATTAGGTGAATCAATGGGATTTGTACTAGAGGTAGACATCTATTACACAATATCAAACACATTAAGAGGTTAATATATCACATAATATTTACATGTTAATAATATATAGTTTCCAACAAAAGTGTTAAGCAATCGTTTTTAAAGAAAACACGGTCGAAGTCCAGACTCACTAATGTATCCTAACAAACTCGATAAGACACACTAATGCAAATTTCTGGTTCTCTAAGACCAATGCTCTGATACCAACTGAAATGTCCCATTCATATTGATTATAAACGTTCCATATTAATTGATTTCGTCGCGAGATTTTGACCTCTATATGAGACATTTTTCAAAGACTGCATTCATTTTTAAAATAAGCATAACCTTTATTTTATCGATAAAGGTTTAAAAAGCATTACGTAGATTATCAAATAATGATAATCTAAAGTATACTATTTACACACGACCATTACATAATGGTTTACAATAAGAATATATTACATCAAAAATAAGTTTCTTGAATGCAGTTTTTACACAATATCATACAAGCATGGATTCTCAATCTTGTCCTTATTTTAGTATGCAACAGCGGAAGCTCTTAATAGTCACCTGAGAATAAACATGCTTAAAACATCAACAAAAATGTTGGTGAGTTATAGGTTTAACCTATATATTTATCAAATCGTAATAATAGACCATAAGATTTCATATTTCAATATACATCTCATACATAGAGATAAACATCATTCATATGGTGAACACCTGGTAACCGACATTAACAAGATGCATATAAGAATATCCCCTATCATTCCGGGAAATCCTTCGGACATGATAAAAATGAGTTCGAAGTACTAAAGCATCCGGTACTTTGGATCGGGTTCGTTAGGCCCAATAGATCTATCTTTAGGATTCGCGTCAATTAGTAGATCAGTTTACTAATTCTTAGGCTACCAAGCAAAATGGGCATATTCGGCTTCGATCATTCACCCATATAATGTAGTTTCATTTACTTGTGTCTATTTCGTAAAACATTTATAAAACTGCATGTATTCTCATCCCAAAATATTAGATTGTAAAAGTGGGACTATAACTCACTTTCACAGATTTTTACTTCGTCGGGAAGTAAGACTTGGCCACTGGTCGATTCACGAACCTATACAAATATGTACATATATATCAAAGTACGTTCAAAATATATTTACAACATTTTTTAATACGTTTTAATGTTTTAAGCTTATTAAGTCAGCTGTCCTCGTTAATAACCTACAACTAGTTGCCCATAGTTAGATGTACAGAAATAAATAAATATAAATTATCTTGGATCAATCCACGACCCAGTGTATACAAGCCTCAGGCTAGATCACAACTCAAACTATATATATTATTTTGGAATCAACCTCAACCCTGTATAGCTAACTCCAACATTACTGCATATAGATTATCTACGGTTGTTCCAAAATATATTATATAGATGGGTAGATATGATATGTCAAAACATTGTATACATGTCTATGGTATCCCAAGATTACATAATATATATTAGAATACATGAATAATACAATATAAGTTTGTTAAGTTATCATTTGTATAGAATTGTTACAATATTTCCCGTAACTACAACAATCAAAAAATATCCAATCTTGTTTTACCCATAACTTCTTCGTTTTAAATCCGTTTTGAGTGAATAAAATTGCTATAGTTTCATATTGAATTCTATTTTATGAATCTATACATAAAAAGTATAGGTTTATAGTCAGAAATATAAGTTACAAGTTGTTTTTGTAAGAGGTAGTCATTTCAGTCGAAAGAACGACGTCTTGATGACCATTTTGAAAAACATACTTCCACTTTGAGTTTAACCATGATTTTTGGATATAGTTTCATGTTCATAAGAAAAATCATTTTTCCAGAAGAACAATTTTTAAATCAAAGTTTATCATAGTTTTTAATTATCAAACCCAAAACAGCCCGCAGTGTTACTACGACGGCGTATGTCCGGTTTTACGGTGTTTTTCGTGTTTTCAGGTTTTAAATCATTAAGTTAGCATATAATATAGGTATAGAATATGTGTTTAATTGATTTTAAAAGTCAAGTTAGAAGGATTAACTTTATTTGCGAACAAGTTTAGAATTAGCTAAACTATGTTCTAGTGATTACAAGTTTAAATCTTCGAATAAGATAGTTTTATATGTATGAATCGAATGATATTATGAACATCATTACTACCTTAAGTTTAGTAGGTAAACCTACTGGAAGTGACAAGAAATGATCTAGCTTCAAAGGATCTTGGATGGCTTGAAAGTTCTTCAGGTAGGATCATGACACAAAAACAAGTTCAAGTAAGATTTTTACTCGAATTAAGATAGTTTATAGTTATAGAAATTTAATCAAAGTTTGAATATGATTATTACCTTGAATAAAAAAGATAACATACTGTAAATAACAAAGGTTTCTTGATCTTAGATGATTACTTGTAATGGATTAGAAAGCTTGGATGTAAACTAGTAAACTTGAAAGGATTTTCGAAGTGTTCTTAAAGTGTTCTTCCTAAGATGATTATAGCTTGATTCTTGAAGTAATTTTTGATGAAGATGATGATTATCTACTGGAACAATTCATTCATAAGTGTGTGTGTGTGTTGAGAGAGAATTAGAAAGAGAATTGGAAGTGAAATGGAGTGAATGATGAGTGGTAAGTGGTGAGTAGTGAGTGGGGTTAAAAGGAGTTCTAGTTAGTTGACTAGTTCATGGTAGAAGTTAAAATTGATTAGTCATACATGACATAATCAAGAGTGGAATCCCATGCTAGTTCCTATTGGTATATACCCACAGTAAGTACGTCTAGAAGCTGTGTATAATACGGGTATGAATACGACTAGAATTCTTGATGAAAAAAGAATGGGAATGTATTTGTACCCATTTTCGTTAAGTATTAGTGTTTTGATATATGTATTGAAGTCTTCCAAAAGTATATTAATACATCTAAATACACTACATGTATATACATTTTAACCGAGTCGTTAAGTCATCGTTAGTCGTTACAAGCAAGTGTTGTTTTGAAACCTTTAAGTTAACGATCTTATTTAATGTTGTTAATCCATTGTTTATTATATCTAATGAGATGTTAAATTATTATATTATCATGATATTATGATATATTAATATATCTTAATATGATATATATATACATTTAAATATCGTTACAACGATAATCGTTACATATATGTCTCGTTTCGAAATCCTTAAGTTAGTAGTCTTGTTTTTACATATGTAGTTCATTGTTAACATACTTAATAATATATATAATTATCATTTTATCATGTTAAATATAGTGTAACAATATCTTAATATGATACATATGTATTTAGTAAGACGTTGTAATAACGATAATCGTTATATATATCTTTTCGAGTTTCTTAACTTAGTAGTCTCATTTTTATGTATATAACTCATTGTTAATATACATATGGAGATACTTACTTATCATAATCTCATGTTAACTATATGTATATCCATATATATATCGTCATGTTGTTTACAAGTTTTAACGTTCGTGAATCGCCGGTCAACTTGGGTGGTCAATTATCTACATGAAACTCATTTCAAATAATCAATTCTTAACAAGTTTGATTGCTTAACATGTTCGAAATACTTAATCATCTAAAAATCAATTTCATTTAATATATATAAACATGGAAAAGTTTGGGTCACTACAGGAACCAAGAGTATTATTTACCCAAAACAAAATTCGTTGATATCACAAATCGCACATCAGAATTCTATAATAAATAATTTAAAAAATAAAAAGAAACTACATGGAACCACTGAAAAACCTCTGCAATCTTAATATTCACCACCACTGCTATCACCTGTAAGACACAAAAATGAAACGTTAAAGGGTTGCCTAGCGCAACATTGGTTCAGTTCGGTTTTACACATAACCAATGAATCTAATGAGGCTGCGTTACTGCATTCTGGCTTTACTGCATTTCCAGACTCCTAAAGCATCGGTTAACGTGTGAAAATCAGATTTGTTGATCAGAGAAGGTCAAAATTGGTCAACATTTTAACATTAATTTAAACTAGAATTTAAGAGTTTTTAAACAAAAAACCTGACATCTTGCTACATTGGTACAACCCGACATAGTTTGTTGTAATCATAAAACTGAATTTAAATTTGTAACTTACATGGTTTGTTTAACCCTAATGAACTAACATTCATTTACATATATTACTTATCACATTAAATTGATGCAGTCCCAGTAGCATTGAAAACATGAACGGGTACTTTGAACCTGTTAAATTTTCAATTGTTATTTTATGAGTCTCCGAGATTTGAGAAGACTTGAGAATGATGAAATATTTTGGGTGAAGTGGAAGAGGAAGAGAACCGCCAGATGATTTAGCGAGGAATAAAAATATAGTGGGTTGCAGTGTCTATTCAGATGTAGATTCATTATATTGTAGACGTGTTAGAGTTTTGTAGTAGGTTTTGTAAAAAGGAAGGCTAAAAGAGGCAATGGTTTTCAATGGATTTGGAAGATTAAAAGGGAAACGAAATACGAGGGAGTATTAAAAATTTTAGGAGTATAAGGCGGGAAACGAATAACACGATCCATTTGTTGCTGCTGTACGAAGAGGTAGTGATAAATGGATTGTTGGTGACATATAAAAAAAATTAATATTTAATGTAAAAAATATTACTTTGATATTTAAGGTAAGGGAAAAATAGTCATTATCATTATTCAGACAATTCATTCAAACATATAAGATTAACAAGATGTGGTGGTGGTGGTGGTACGTGGTGGTGGTGAGTAGTGGTGGTGGTTGGTGGTAGTGATTGGTGGTGAGAGGTGGTGGTGGTGGTTGTGGTTGTTGGGTGGCGGTGGTGGTTCGATTTTCTAGTGATGGTCTGGTGGTTCGGTTATTTATTGAAGGTCAGTTGGTCTGGTAGTAGTTCAGTGGTTCGATAGTTGACCACTAGTGGTCCGGTGGTGGTTCGTTGGTTCGGTGATGGTCCAATGGTGGTATAGTTGTTTGGTGGTCACTTGGTTCGATGGTGGTCCAGTGATGATATTGTGGTGGTCTGATGGTTTGTCGGAATCACCAGACAACTGGACCACCACTTGACAGCCACTGGACAACTAAGCCACCACTGGATAACTTAACCACCACCAGACAACGAAGACCACTACCAAATAACCAAACCATCACCAGAAAACCGAACAACCAACTGATGAAGGTATATATAAATGTTTGGTATGAACATTCATCGATATGGTTTAGGGTTTATGGTTTAGAGTATAGGGTTTATGATTTATGGTTTAGGGTTTAGAGTTTAGGGTTTAAGGTTTAAGGTTGAGGGTATAGGGCATAGGGTTTATGATTTAGGGTTTATGGTTTAGGGTATACGGGTTAGGGTTTAGGGTTTAAGGTTTAGGGTTTAAGACCATCTTAATGATTTAGATGAGTTTAAGGCTTACCGGACGAACTTAATGTATGGTATCAGACAAGCTTAAAGCTTATCGGATGACTTAAAAGCTTATTAGAGAAGCTATAAAGTTATTGAAGGTAAGCAGTTTAATACATGACGAATGATCATAAGTCATATCGGACGACCTTAAGGTTTATCGGGCGATCTTAGTTATAATATCATTGAATGAGTTACCTTAAGGCTTATCGGATGAACTGAAGGATATCGAAAGCTCTAAATATACAAGTAACAATTGAGGCATTAATTTCTTGAGTGCAGTTATTTAAGGGGGCGACATGTTTGTCCTCAACGAGTAGGCGCATGTGCGATTTCAAAGATTGAGATCTAATTAGTACTGCTAGTAATTAGTTTTCCACATGTGGTTATTTTTCCCAACCTTTAACCGTACTGCCAGGGTTGTTGAATTTGAGTTTTCTCCAAACATGTGTGGGTAACATATGAGCGCAAAGGTGATAGTGTTTTCCCATAGTATTACTATTACATACTACTACGAAGGTTGCAAAATTCGTTATTCGGGGATTAATCGGTCGAGACTTTGGAAGGAGTAATCGGCAATTCGAAGACTAATTTGGCATTAATCGGATTGTACACTTTTAAATATTAATTTCAAAAATTATTTGTGTAAATATAGTAGAAAACCATAAACATGAACATAAATTTTAACATTATTGTTTAAAATTGTTCATTTTATTCAAAAACTATAAAGTTTTAATTTAAATTTATGTTAAAATGTTGATCAATTTTGACTTTGACCGACTTTGAGTACCAAATTCGATTTTGATCACTCAATTGACGTTAATCGATTAATTAAACAAATTTAAAAAAATCGTAACGGGTTGTTTTTAAAAATGATTAATTAAGGATTAATCGACAAGTAATCAGATTTTTTGAGGTACTTTTTGAAGTTATTGTATAGTCAATTTCAAACATACATTTTTAGTTGTATAGTTTAATATTTGTTGTAAGTTTTCAACTCTATGCGGTCTTGTGATTTATGAGTTATTTTATTTGTTAATTCTTTTAATTTTCTTATCTTTTAGTGTCACTATTTATATATCAATCTATATTAACATTAATTTATAATTTTTCACGGTTTTTACACATCCGTGTAACGCACGAGTATCTATAACTTCTATTAAATTTCTAAAATGATAATGTCATCATTTCACAATTTAACTCTTCATTTTGCTAAAACTTGCCATTTATAAAAATATGGATGATGTCTTTAATCTTAATTAATTTAGAATTAAATTACAATTATTTACTAAAAATCAATCTATAGTATCTAATAAATCTCTATAATGATAATATCATAAATAAGGATTATTCAAGTTTAAACAAAATTCAAAAATAAAGATAAAAATTCTAAGACTAACATGACAATTTAATTAAAATAATTAATTGTGTTTAATAATAATATTAACATGTTAATTGTATAATACATGAATCATTATGTACAACCTTATGATAAAACACCTACATAACTATATGCACAATATTTGAAGCATTATGTGCACTCTTATATAAAACACCTCATGACCATATGTACAATATTTGAAGCATTATGTACAATCTTATGATAATACACTCTTATGATCATATGTACAATCTTTGTAACAAATTTTAAAATCTTTTACAAAACACCTTATGAACAAATGTACAAACTTTGAAGCATATTGTACAACTTTTTATATAATAATTGTATTTTAATTTTTTAAATAATTTCAAGAGGCATTTTTTATTACTAATAATTATTATTTAAAATATAAATACTTCATTTTAAAGTAAATTTTATTATTATAATTATAACTATAATTATTATATTATTATTATTATTAAAATATGAAATGTCCCGTTCTTATTGATTAAAAACGTTCCATATTAATTGATTTCGTTGCGAGGTTTTGACCTCTTTATGAGACGTTTTTCAAAGACTGCATTCATTTTTAAAACAAACCATAACCTTTATTTCATAAATAAAGGTTTAAAAAGCTTTACGTAGATTATCAAATAATGATAATCTAAAATATCTTGTTTACACATGACCATTACATAATGGTTTACAATACAAATATGTTACATTGAAATCAGTTTCTTGAATGCAGTTTTTACACAATATCATACAAACATGGACTCCAAATCTTGTCCTTATTTTAGTATGCAACAGCGGAAGCTCTTAGTATTCACCTGAGAATAAACATGCTTTAAACGTCAACAAAAATGTTGGTGAGTTATAGGTTTAACCTATATATATCAAATCGTAACAATAGACCACAAGATTTCATATTTCAATACACATCCCATACATAGAGATAAAAATAATTCATATGGTGAACACCTGGTAACCGACATTAACAAGATGCATAAATAAGAATATCCCCACCATTCCGGGACACCCTTCGGATATGATATAAATTTCGAAGTACTAAAGCATCCGGTACTTTGGATGGGGTTTGTTAGGCCCAATAGATCTATCTTTAGAATTCGCGTCAATTAGGGTGTCTGTTCCCTAATTCTTAGATTACCAGACTTAATAAAAAGGGGCATATTCGATTTCGATAATTCAACCATAGAATGTAGTTTCACGTACTTGTGTCTATTTTGTAAATCATTTATAAAACCTGCATGTATTCTCATCCCAAAAATATTAGATTTCAAAAGTGGGACTATAACTCACTTTCACAGATTTTTACTTCGTCGGGAAGTAAGACTTGGCCACTGGTTGATTCACGAACCTATAACAATATATACATATATATATCAAAGTATGTTCAAAATATATTTACAACACTTTTAATATATTTTGATGTTTTAAGTTTATTAAGTCAGCTGTCCTCGTTAGTAACCTACAACTAGTTGTCCACAGTTAGATGTTCAGAAATAAATCGATAAATATTATCTTGAATCAATCTACGACCCAGTGTATACGTATCTCAGTATTGATCACAACTCAAACTATATATATTTTGAAATCATCCTCAACCCTGTATAGCTAACTCCAACATTCACATATAGAGTGTCTATGGTTGTTCCGAAATATATATAGATGTGTCGACATGATAGGTCAAAACATTGTATACGTGTCTATGGTATCTCAAGATTACATAATATACAATACAAGTTGATTAAGTTATGGTTGGAATAGATTTGTTACCAATTTTCACGTAACTAAAATGAGAAAAATTATCCAATCTTGTTTTACCCATAACTTCTTCATTTTAAATCCGTTTTGAGTGAATCAAATTGCTATGGTTTCATATTGAACTCTATTTTATGAATCTAAACAGAAAAAGTATAGGTTTATAGTCAGAAAAATAAGTTACAAGTCGTTTTTGTAAAGGTAGTCATTTCAGTCGAAAGAACGACGTCTAGATGACCATTTTAGAAAACATACTTCCACTTTGAGTTTAACCATAATTTTTGGATATAGTTTCATGTTCATAATAAAAATCATTTTCCCATAATAACAACTTTTAAATCAAAGTTTATCATAGTTTTTAAATAACTAACCCAAAACAGTCCGCGGTGTTACTACGACGATGTAAATCCGGTTTTACGGTGTTTTTCGTGTTTCCAGGTTTTAAATCATTAAGTTAGCATATCATATATATATAGAACATGTGTTTAGTTGATTTTAAAAGTCAAGTTAGAAGGATTAACTTTTGTTTGCGAACAAGTTTAGAATTAACTAAACTATGTTCTAGTGATTACAAGTTTAAACCTTCGAATAAGATAGCTTTATATGTATGAATCGATTGATGTTATGAACATCATTACTACCTCAAGTTCCTTGGATAAACCTACTGGAAATGAGAAAAATAGATCTAGCTTCAAAGAATCCTTGGATGGCTTGAAAGTTCTTGAAGCAGAATCATGACACGAAAACAATTTCAAGTAAGATTTCCACTCGAAATAAGATTGTTATAGTTATAGAAATTGAATTAAAGTTTGAATATGATTATTACCTTGTATTAGAAAGATAACCTACTGTAAGTAACAAAGGTTTCTTGATCTTGGATGATTACTTGGAATGGATTTAGAAAACTTGGAAGTAAACTTGCAATCTTGGAAGTATTCTTGATTTTATGAAACTAGAACTTTTGGAATTTATGAAGAACACTTAGAACTTGAAGATAGAACTTGAGAGAGATCAATTAGATGAAGAAAATTGAAGAATGAAAGTGTGTGTAGGTGTTTTTGGTCGTTGGTGTATGGATTAGATATAAATGATATGTAATTTTGTTTTCATGTAAATAAGTCATGAATGATTACTCATATTTTTGTAATTTTATGAGATATTTCATGCTAGTTGCCAAATGATGGTTCCCACATGTGTTAGGTGACTCACATGGGCTGCTAAGAGCTGATCATTGGAGTGTATATACCAATAGTACATACATCTAAAAGCTGTGTATTGTACGAGTACAAATACGGGTGCATACGAGTAGAATTGTTGATGAAACTGAACGAGGATGTAATTGTAAGCATTTTTGTTAAGTAGAAGTATTTTGATAAGTGTCTTGAAGTCTTTCAAAAGTGTATGAATACATATTAAAACACTACATGTATATACATTTTAACTGAGTCGTTAAGTCATCGTTAGTCGTTACATGTAAATGTTGTTTTGAAACCTTTAGGTTAACGATCTTGTTGAATGTTGTTAACCAATTGTTTATTATAACAAATGAGATGTTAAATTGTTATATTATCATGATATTATGATATATAATATATCTTAGTATGATATATATACAGTTAAATGTCGTTACAACGATAATCGTTACATATATGTCTCGTTTCGAAATCATTAAGTTAGTAGTCTTATTTTTACATATGTATTTCATTGTTAATACACTTAATAATATACTTACTTATCATTTAACATAATTAACCAAGTGTATCAATATCTTAATATGATTCATATTTACCTAGTAAGATGTTGTTATAACGATAATCGTTATATATATCGTTTTCGAGTTTCTTAAATTAATAGTCTCATTTTTATGTATATAACTCATTGTTAAAATACCTAATGAGATACATACTTATAATAAAATCATGTTAACTATATATATAACCATATATATGTCATCGTATAGTTTTTACAAGTTTTAACGTTCGTGAATCACCGGTCAACTTGGGTGGTCAATTGTCTATATGAAACCTATTTCAATTAATCAAGTCTTAACAAGTTTGATTGCTTAACATGTTGGAAACACTTAATCATGTAAATAACAATTTCATTTAATATATATATAAACATGGAAAAGTTCGGGTCACTACAAAATACAGGTTCTCTTTACGGGATTCATTACGTTACATATTTATGCGAAATACATGTCTCAATAAAAGGTTGTAATGTAGGCTTTCATAACAAAGAAAATAATAATTGTAGTGAAAATTGAAAGAGTATGGTGGGAGAATAAAATGTAGTTCATTTATCCTAACTAAATTAAGTACTTAAATATGTTTGTAAAAACAACGAGAAGTTTCTTAGTCGGAATTCGTGGTTTCACGGGTCTTTAAAGTAAATGCCTTTAACATCTACATTCGCTTAATACTTAAAACATATCATTAAACTGTTTCGTTTAAACAACTCCATGATTTCACGGATCATTTCACTAGTATATATATATTCTATATATATATATTTTATATTATATTTATATTTATATTTATATTTATTTTATATTTGTATTTATATAACAAACAAAATTAATTACCAATTAAAAAAATTTGGCGACCTCACTTTCCCTCCCACATTTCCAAATATTTTTAAATCTTTTGTTTTCTATAACCCCCGTATTCTCTAAACCGTCTCCATATCAGATTAAAAGCCTATTCCAAAGCGCATCTAAATTTAAAATTGAAGATCGATTACAATTTCTCAATTATACAGGTCATCTATATCCATGTCTTCAGATAAAAGTTTTTTTTTTTTTTTTTTTTAATTTAATTGACTTTGTGCTTTTGTTAACATGTCAATTAGTGTTTTGTTTGTTTGTATAATTTAGATCCTAAAATTATTAATTGATTGATTTACATCCCTAAGGATCTACATAAAAAATTTGGAAGTGGTTTTTAAGAAATTTGAGATGGGGAACTAAATTGAGACGATGAAACTAAGTTGCAGGTACTGGCGGTGATGATGTAAGGTGTACTGCGGGAAGATCTACAACGGCGGTTCAACCATCTCCGACAACCCTCTGTTTTAAAAGACGATGCAACCTTCTCCGGTATGTCTGAGACCTATTGACCACCACCACTACGAGCACCGATGGTAATTTTTAAGGGTTGTTTGTGTTATCAATTTAGTCATGGTACACCCCAATTTTATTTGTGTTATCAATTAATTCATGATAATTTTAGGGTTTATTGGATTAGTTTAGTGACATTCTTTTTCTTATTATTTATTTTTGTCAAAGAAAATGATATAAGCTTGTTAGTTATAACTGAAACCAAGGAAGTTGTTATTGATGACTGCAATGGAGTTATACGGTCATGAATTGTACTATTATTATTCAATAACTTAAAGGATACATGAGGCATCGTTTAATCAAAGTGAGGTTAAAAGCGTTATATTACCACTTTTGATTTTGATGGACTTTTTTAATTTTTAAGAGTTGTGATGTATGATATGATTGTGTTTCTAAGTTATTACTAAGCAGCTTTGTTTTCTAAATCAATAAGAAACCTTCACAAAGGTAGACAAAATATTTGCCTTTGAGATGTACCGTTTATGCTGTCGCACACGGTGTATGTTTTTCGATATGTAGAGGTTTCTTATTTCTATTGTTGTATTTGTTGCCATCCATGAGATTTAAGCATCATTTCAGAACAAAAATGCTATGGCTATATGGTGACTAAACCTATCTTTGCCTCTGTTGTTAAAGGGTCCTATGGTTTATTCTTTGGGTGGTTCAACTTAATGCATCATGTCTTGGAAAGTAAATCACTTATTGCTAAGTAATACGAGTAGTAGTGTCATAATTATGGATGAATAGCCATATTTTATTAAGAACATAAATGTTTCCTTATATTGCATTAACACTGTTGTGATTCGTTGTTCGAGTTAACTTGCTTTTCTTGCATAAGAGGAATTATTAGCTCACTTTTATTGGTTGACAATAACGAATTTTATAATAAATGGAACCTAGTGAAGATGTTAGTAAAAAGGGAGTTTACAATAATGAGTTTGTAAAAATTAGGTTAAATAGTCTTTATTTTATTTTTTATTCAGAACATTATTGTTACCTGAAAAGTGGCTGAAATTGCATTAACATATATGTGTTTTGTTGTTTGGCGCAGTTGCTTTTCTGGTAGATAAGGCATTATTAGATCATTTCTAAGCTTATGACATTAGAAGCAGATGTTTGTGACTAATTCCAATGTACAATTCTGACTGACGGTGAGTCTGTCTCAAATGGCCCACCAACTAAAGTTATTGAAGATGAGCAATATCGAAAAGTATACCTTGGTAGGTTATATGAGAGCCGTGATGTTACTCCCCGTATACAAGTAAGATTTGTTCATAACCATTTTGCTTTCTAGTTTGAACTACGTGACCAATAAATAAGTAATTGCAAAGTTGGCTGAAAGGGAACCAAATGTTTAAATGGGTTAAAAGTTGCCGAAACATTTTTGCAGCATAAAACCTCCTAAACATTTTATCCGGAAAATTACTGTATTTATCGAGTGATAATTATAAATTTGAACAGCTCATTGTTAATAAAGAATGGTTATGGTTATAGATTTGGACAACGGGTCAATATCCACGCGTTTTGACCACAAGTCTCATTTTTTTTTTTTTTTTATTTTGTACAGGATCTTTTGGTGGTTTCCAAGTATGAAGGCAATATAAAAACATAGTATGGTCGGTAGGGGCGTTAGAGAAGGAAATTATTCGGTATTCTTAAGTCTAAACTTGGTCTGTATTTTTATTCTACTTTCATACAATATGTTATATGTTATTTGTCTATAACCAATCATGGGTTTCGCATTGGTGACAAAATGGACAGGTTTTATTATTGTTAAGTTTTGTGCTGACTGCTGATTATGTCGATTTTTTATAGTGATTTGTGACATTGTTTGCAGGATAGATGGAGTACAATTCTGGTGAAGATTCTGAGATCAGTGATTCGGAGATTTATGACTACAAAGATAAGCCATATCAGCAACTGAAGAATGGAACCTTAAAAGTTAAGTATCCGAATGATATTTTTAGGTGTCCTTTTTGTGCCGGAAAGAAAAAACAGAATTTCAAATACAAAGATTTGCATCAACATGCTTCGGGAGTTGGCAAAGTTTCTTCCAACCGAAGTGCTAAACAAAAGGCTAATCATCTAGCTTTAAGATTGTATTTGGAGAACGAGCTTGCAAATGAGGCTGAAATAGCAACAAAAGTGGGTCCACCTGTACCTGCAGCTCCAAACTCTGAAGAAAATGAATTGTTTTGTTGGCCCTGGACTGGGATTGTGATGAATATTGTCAAAGAAGGTGAAGATATTGAAAATACATCCTATTGGATGAAGAGATTTTCAAAATACAAGCCTGTTGGGGTGGAGATCTTATGGGACGATTTGAAACAAACAGCAGAAGCATTGGTGAGCTTCAACAATGATTGGACTGGTTTTAGGGATGCAATGGAGTTTGAGAAGTTTTTTGAAGCTTCTGAACATAGTAAGAAGGAATGGAATACATCTGAAAGTCATACTAGCATATACGCATGGCTAGCTAGGGCAAATGATTTCAATGAATTACAAGGGCCAGTAGGAGACTATCTTCGATCTAATAGAAGGCCAATAACGATTTCTGATCTTGTTCAAGAAGCAAAGAATACGAGGAACAAACAAGTGGTGGAGTTAGCTACCGAGATTGACACGAAGAATGAAGATCTTGATGATTTGCAGTTCAAGTACAATCAGAAAACTATGTCTTTGAGTAGGATGCTCGAGGAAAAAGACAATCTTCATGTTGCTTTCTATGAAGGTATGCATTTAAAGTTTAATGGTTTGAAATTGCGACTTGTAGATCTTTTAAATTTATATTATTTCAAATAATCTATGTTTGTGAGGGGTCAATGGTTATACTTACATGCAAATATTTTCCCTGTTAAGAGACAAAGAAGTTGCAGCGCATGTCAAACGATCATATTAAAAGGTTATTAGATGAACAAGAAGTGTTGCATGCGGATTTTGGAGAAAAGAAGGAAAAAACTTGATTTGAGGAGCAAAGAACTTAGTAGGAGAGAAGCCTTAACGGAACAAGAGAAGCAAAAATTAGAGGAGGAAAAGAAAAAGGTGATTTCCAAATCTGACGTATATCTGAGGAGCATTCATAAGCCGTTTGACATAGTAGCAAGAGGATGGGTTTTGAGTTTAGATCCAAAAGAGGTGGTGGGAGGGAAAGAGATTGGTACAAGATATTGTTCGGTTAATCCTCAGGTGGCAATTCAAAAAAACGAAGAGCTGGTTAGGCCGTATGGACATATGGACACAATTATTGAAGCTATAGGCACGCCTATTGCATGGCCAAGAAATTTTGTCGAGGTATGACCTTCTTAAAGTGTACTTTTGTAATTATAAGTTATATTAACGCGAAGGTTTAAAACTAACATATGAAATATATATATATTTTTTTTTTTTTTTTGTAGGTAGTACCTCTTGATTAAGAAGATTGCTTCATGATCGATCTACTCGTTCATAGTATTCATGTGTTTACTTCTTTATTATTATCGTCAAATGTTACTAGACTTTTATATTTGATTTTTGTAACTATGTTTACTTCCAGATGAAACATATCTGAGATTCTGAGTTTGCTATTAAATAAAAATCAGTTGTTGGATGTCAATTTCATTTATAGAATTTGTTTGTTTTAATTATAATTTTAATATCATGCCGATGATTATTTTATATTTATCATGACCATTATAGCTGATTTTCACGACCCCAAAAATTGGTTTCATAATTTTACTTTGAGATTTAAAGACCCTTTTAAAAGGTCATAATATATGTATTTAGGACCAATTTGTATTGTAAATATTTATATTATAAGACCCTAAAAAGGGTTTTATAATCTTAGTTGAGATATTAGAACTTTTTTAATGGATCCTAATATATGTTTTGAGACCTATTTATAATGTAAATAATTATATTATAGGACCCTAAAAAGGGTATCATCATCTTAGTTATGATATTAGGACCTTCATTAACAGTCCTAACATGTGCTTTTTAGGACCTTTTTTGTGTGTTTTAGGACTCTATCGAAAGGTCGCAATATAGTATTTAAGACTCTATTCCTGTGGTCCTTAATTATTTTATAAGACCCTATTTATGGGTTTCAAAAAACTTATTTTAGGACCCTATTTGTGTGGCTCTTAATGATATTATATAACCCTTATTAATGGTTTTCATAAACTTATTAGATACTTTTTTAAGAATTCTAATATGTTTTTTAAGACCCTTAAATAAAGTCCTTATATGTTTTAAAATATTAGAAGTCCCATTATATGACCCTATAATAAGGTCCTAATATGTTCTTGGGACCCTTCTTAAGCGTCCTTAATAATATTATAGAACCCTTATTCATGGGTTTCATAAACTTTTTTCAGCTATTAGGACCATTTTTAAACATCCTGATATATTTTTTAGGACCCTTAAATAAAGTCTTTATATGTTTTAAAATATTAGAAGTCACATTATATGACCCTATAATAAGGTCCTAACATGTTCATGGGACCCTTCCTAACGGTCCTTAATGATATTATAGGACCCTTATTAATGGGTTTCATAAACTTTTTTAAGATATTAGGACCTTTTTTAAAGATCCTCATATGTTTTTTAGGACCCTTAAATAAAGTACTTATATGTTTTGAAATATTAGATGTCGCATTATATGACCCTAGAATAAGGTCATAATATGTTCATGGGATCTTTCGTAAGGGTTCTTATACATTTTTTAAAACCCTTTTCTAATAAGGTCCTAAAATGTTGTTAGGACCCTTATTAGGCTATTAGGACGCCACTATGGGAGGACCAATTCGTTAGTGGTCCTATCAGCTCAAAGATCCTATTAGAGTACATAATAGGACTTTTGTGGTGGTCCTATAAGGCCGTTTTTCTTGTAGTGACTCATCATCATCGGTGTTGCTCGGTTGCTTCATAGCTTCCCGAATATTTATGGTCACACGCTCTTCACCAACTCCAATGTTGAGTTGATTGCGTTGTACTAAGATGATGGTGTCGGCGGTTGCAAGAAATGGTCTACCTAAGATGAGGGGGACTTGAAGGTCCTCCTTCATCTCCATGATAACAAAATCAACCGGGAACACCAAGGAGTCAATGCTAACCAAGATGTCCTTGGCGATTCCAATAGCGGTGTCAAACGAATGGTTGGCCAATCTTATACAAATTCGAGTCGGTTTAAGAGGTCCAAGGCCAAGTCTTTCATAAAGTGAGTGGGGCATTAGGTTAATGCTTGCTCCCAAGTCGGCTAGTGCATTAAACACTTCCGATTCACCAAACTTACATGGGAAAACAAATTTTCCCGGATTACCTAACTTTTTAGGGATTCTTGGCCTTGATGCAAGTATCTTATTGCACTCCTCTTCAATAAAGAATGACGTTTCCTCATGATATTTACCCTTTTGAGAGATTAACTCTTTGATGAAGCATCCATAATTGGGCATCCCTTTGAGCACATCGGTAATAGGCAAGTTGACCGACACATTCTGCATCATATCTTGAAACTTTTGGTACTGAGCCGCCAACTTGTCCTTCCTTAAAGCTTTTGGATATGGAACCGACCTTGTAACCTTCAAAGGCTCTTTACCCTTATCCTTACCCTTTTCATCTTTACCCTTTGCATCATTACCATTGACCCCAGTTGCATCAACCTTTTCTTTACCCTTCTCATTATTAACCCTGATTTCCTCCTCAATGAAGCTTGGTAGTGGTTCTTGGGTGATAAAAGGTTGTGGTTGTGGTTCTTCAACTCCTTGAGTGGTTAGACCACTTCGAATGGTTATGGCATTGACGTTTTCATTTCGGTTTGTATAGCTAAGGTTTTGGTTGTTGTTGCTTTCAATAGGAATGTCCCTTGTAGTGTTGTTGTTGTTGTTGTTGTTGTTGTTTTGGTTTTGGTTTTGTTGACGGTTATTGTTGTGAGTGCTTGGGTTAACTTGAGTGTTGGATGGCAAAGTTCCTCGAGGTCTTTCGGCAACATAGCTTGATAGTCTCCCAACGGTGCTCTCAAGGGTTTGGAATGAGGCTTGTTGTTGCTTAAGTTGTTGCTTCAAGAACTCGTTTTCCTTTAACAAAAATGCTTCGGTGGATTCCGCCTTCTTGATATAAGTTTGCATAATCTCTTCTAATTCTTTAGAAGGTTGGGACGGTTGGTTATTTTGTTGACTTTGTTGGTTTTGTTGAATGTAACCTTGGTTATTTTGTGGATTAAAACCTTGGTTTTGATAACTTTGATTTCCTTGGTAATCTGGGTTGGAATGGTTGTTGTAAGATTGATTGTTGTAACTTTGTTGATTGTAGGATTGGAAGTTGTTTTGTCGGTTTTGGTTGTAGTTAGAGTTATAGCCTTGGTTTCGGTTTTGGTTGGAGAATCCTGGAGGTGTGTTGGTTTGAGTGTTAAATGACACTTGTTTTTGGTTAGGGTTGTAGTAGCTATTATTCGATTGGAAAGAATTGTTGCCTTGGGTAGAAGTTCCTCCTCTTTGAAAGTTTTGGTTACTCACAAAGTTCACGTGAGCATCCGAATTCATAGGAATGTCATCCAAGTCAATGTGATTACATTGATTAACTTGGGGACAATTTTTGGTGAGGTGTGGTCCTTCACACCTTTGACGACCGACTTGCATCGCCACGATCGTTTGTTGTAGCTTCTTCAACTCTTTTCCATATAATTGAAATTGATTATTCAAGCTTGCCAAGGTAACTTGCCCATCTTCACTCTCCACTTGAGCTACATTCTTCCTCGTCAATTCTCTTGGTGAAGGTGCCTATTCATATGTATTAACCGAGATGTATTCTAGTAACTTTTGGGCCGCATTGGGTGAGTTGTACATAAACACTCCACCCGAAGATGAATTAAGATATTGCTTAGTTGGAAAATTGGTACCCCGGTATAACGTGTTGATGTACTCCTTCTTGTTTAGACCATGCGGTGGGCAAACTCTTAATAACTTCTTGAAACGCACCCACGCATCATACAAAGACTCATCTTCCCTTTGCGTGAACCCATTAATTTCCATTCTCAAACGTTCCACCTTTGAAGGTGGGAAAAAGTGATTGATAAATGCCTCATTTAAATCTTGAAAAGACCTAATAGAATCCGACCGCAAGTTCCTTAACCAAGCTTTAGCTTCTCCATCAAGCATGAAGGGGAATGCCCTTAGCTTAAAAGCGTCTTCGGTGACATCTTTGTACTTGTAGATGTCACAAATATCGTTAAAGTATTGAATGTGATCAAAAGGGTTTTCATCTATTAACCCGCGAAAGAGTCTATCCTTGAATATTGTGAAAAAGTTACCCTCGATCTTCCAATTATCCACTTCAATTGGTGGTTTTGTGATAGCCGGAGGCACAACCGTTTGTGCCACCATTCTAACATTCCACATCGGAGTGTCATTTGGATCGTTTGCAACTACTTCATTAACCACCGGTGGAGGATTACTGATAATGCCAAAAACGAACATATATTTCATAGCATTATTCCTTAAGAAAGACAAGATTTTAGTTGCAATTGTTCGATTTACAAGCAATATTCGTTTAAATATTAAAAAGTGAAGACAAAAGGCAGATTCGACAAATTGAAGACAAAAAGGTCCAAAGAGCTAAAAAGTACAAGATACAACTAAAAAGGTTCAAAATATTGACGAGGAACGTCTCAAAATGACAAGAGTACAAGTTACAAGACGCAAAGTACGCGATATAAAATAATACGCGAAGACGTCCGAAAATCCGGAACCGGGACCTGAGCCAAGAAGAAACGCCCGACGCAACGGACCAAAAATATCTAGTCTACTATGCACAAGAATATAATATAATATATATATAATTATATATAATTATATATTATATATATTATTATTATTATATTACGTCGGCAAGAAGAAAACAAAGCAGTTTGGCTGGATCCAGGGTGGCCATGCGACTCGCATGGCCAGAAGCACAAAATCATGCGAGTCGCATGGAGTGAGATTGCTGGTCAGGTCCTATATAAAGCCAGTTTTGTACCGAGTTTTAAACATCTTTTTTCTCTTCCTCTTCATACGTAAATATAATTATATTTATAATTTATATTTTAATTTTAATTATAATTCGAATAATAAGGGTATGTTAGCGAATGTTGTAAGGGTGTAAGTCGAAATTCTGTCCGTGTAACGCTACGCTATTTTTAATCATTGTAAGTTATGTTCAACCTTTTTACATTAATGTCTCGTAGCTAAGTTATTATTATGCTTATTTAAAACGAAGTAATCATGATGTTGGGCTAATTACTAAAATTGGGTAATTGGGCTTTGTACCATAATTGGGGTTTGGACAAAAGAACGACACTTGTGGAAACTAGACTATGGGCTATTAATGGGCTTTATATTTGTTTAACTAAATGAAAGTTTGTTAATGTTAATATAAAGATTTACAATTGGGCGTCCCTATAAATTACCATATACACTCGATCGGACACGATGGGCGGGGTATTTATATGTACGAATAATCGTTCATTTAACCAGACACGGAAATGGATTAATAGCCACTAGAATAATTAAAACAGGGGTGAAATTACATTCAAGGGTAATTGGTGTAATTGTTAACAAAGTAGTAAAACCTTGGTTTACACGCAGTCGATAACCTGGTGTATTCATTAAACAAAGTATTAAAACCTTGTTACAATTCGAATCCCCAATTAGTTGGAATATTTATCTTCGGGTATAATAATAATTTGACAAGGACACTTGCAATTTATATTTCTGACTGATGGACTGTTATGGACAAAAACCAGACGGACATATTAAATAATCCAGGACAAAGGACAATTAACCCATGGGCATAAAACTAAAATCAACACGTCAAACATCATGATTACGGAAGTTTAAATAAGCATAATTCTTTTATTTCATACTTAATTTCCTTTATTTTATATTTAATTGCACTTCTAATTATCGCACTTTTATTTATTGTTATTTAATCGCACTTTTAATTATCGTACTTTTAATTATCGCAATTTAATTTTATCGCATTTTTATTATTCGCAATCGTTATTTACTTTACGCTTTAATTTAAGTCTTGTATTTATTTAATATTAGGTTTTAACTGCGACTAAAGTTTTAAAATCGACAAACCGGTCATTAAACGGTAAAAACCCCCCTTTATAATAATAATATTACCTATATATATTTGTATTTTTATAAAAGTAAACTAATATAGCGTTGAGCTTTGTTTAAAGATTTCCCTGTGGAACGAACCGGACTTACTAAAAACTACACTACTGTACGATTAGGTACACTGCCTATAAGTGTTGTAGCAAGGTTTAAGTATATCCATTCTATAAATAAATAAATATCTTGTGTAAAATTGTATCGTATTTAATAGTATTTTCTGCTGAAATTTAATAGTATTTTATACCCCTCTGCTTTGACATCAAGTATTTTTGGCGCCGCTGCCGGGGAACTCGCCGAAGCGAAACGCCATATTTTTAATTTTTAAGTTATAATTAGTTTTGGTAAAATTTATATTTTTAAAAAAATAAAAAAAAAAATATATAAAAAAAGAGCTTTTAAAAACCGAAAAAAAAAAAATATACTTATATATATTTTTAAGATTTTTTATTTCTATTTTTAGTTTTATAAAAATATAAGTTTTTAAATATTTTATATTAAATTTTAAAACAGAAAAATTAAAAAATAGAAAAACAGAAAAAAAAAAAAAAAAAAAAATAAGTAATCGGGCCAAGGTACTGTAGCAGCCCAACTTTTGGCCTGGATCCGAACACCATGCGAGTCGCATGACCCACCCCCTTAAACCATGCGAGTCGCATGAGGGGTCTGACAGGGCCACATCCAAACCCTAATTCCGCATTTATTACGATTATTATTTAATTATTATTAATTAAACCCTAATACTATTATTATTATTATAATTAAGTTTTTAATTTATTTAGTTATTTTTACTTTTTGTTTAGTTTTATTATTTATTTACTTAATACTTTTATTATAAAATATAAAAATAATATTTTTATAAAATCTAATATTTTTATAACTTTTTATAACTTTTATATTTTGTCCCTTTTTAATCGTTGTAGCGTAATATTTATATTTTTCGCTCATATTTAATTTTAAACTTAGTTTTTGCTATAGTTATTTTTACTCCTAGATTTTTAGGCTTTGCCGTAGAATTCCTTAATTGCTTTTTCTTTAGACTAAGATTTAGGTGCTTTAGAATTTTGCGACGCCTTTTTAAGTTTTAGTTTCTTTTTAAGTTATTTCCATTTGGGATTTAGTTTTTCCTTGTAAGCTTTAATATTTTTAGACCTTTTACTATGTATCAATTATCATTCCAATTAGTAATTTCAATTTGCGATTATAATTTTAAGTTAGTTGTAGTAATAAGGTTAGGTTAGTTAAGTATTTTTAAGTTTTTATAAGTTTCTTTTATTTTTCCGTCGTCTTTTATTTTTCAACCATTTTTTCTTTTTCAACCTTTATCGACAAACTCTTTTTCTCTCTTATTTCTCGCTATTCTAGTTTTAAGACTTAGAATTTTTTCTACTTCTTATCTAAATTTCTAAAAATTACGAAAATTTATTTTAAGTGGTTAAATTGATAGACATCAAAATTTTTTGGTTCGTAGTAATAGTTGGATTTGTACGTGGACCGGGTTATTGGAGCCAAACAGTCCTCAATTATATTGAGACCAAACGAATCCTGCCCCTCTGCTGCATCTTTTGGCTATTCGAAACGTGGGCAAAATCAGAAAAGTCTATTGATTGGATAACTTATTATAATTTTTCTTTCCTTTTTAAAACTAATAAGATATTCTGTGAATGCACCGAGCAAGACGTTCATCACCTTTTGTACGTTCACCACCTGTAACTCGATCAAGACATCGTTTAACAAATATAACCGCCGTTGATTTTTCTTTAGAATCGTCATCCAGTCGACCAAGTACTTCAGTTCAAATTTCCGATAATCCAGTTTTTGAAACCAACCTCACAATTGAGAATCCAGAGAATATTCAGGAACGGTTCGTAGATACTGAACCATTAAACTTTCCTCCGGAACCACCAATCATTCAAACAGAGATTGTTGAGGAACGAACTATTAAATCAGAACCATCTAGTGATACCGAGTCAACAAATTCAATTATGGAGAATCTGGAACCTTTAAGTATGGAAGACCGAATGAGAGCTAAACGCACTGGCCAAGGTCACGCAATTACTCATCCAGACATTAATGCGCCAGATTATGAAATCAAAGGACAAATTCTACACATGGTGACTAATCAATGCCAATTTAGTGGTGCGCCGAAGGAAGATCCAAATGAACATCTACGTACCTTTAATAGGATCTGCACACTATTCAAAATAAGAGAAGTGGAGGATGAACAGATATATCTCATGTTATTTCCCTGGACTTTAAAGGGAGAAGCCAAAGATTGGTTGGAATCGTTACCTGAAGGGGCGATCGATACATGGGATGTTTTAATTGACAAATTTCTTAAACAATTCTTTCCTGCATCTAAAGCCGTAAGACTTCAAGCAGAAATTGTTACGTTCACACAGAAGCCAAATGAAACTCTATATGAAGCGTGGACAAGATATGGAAAGTTACTAAGAGGATGTCCGCAACATGGTTTAGACACCTGTCAAATAGTACAAATATTCTACCGAGGATGCGACATCACTACAAGAAAAGACATAGATATAGCAGCTGGTGGTTCTATTATGAAGAAAACCGAAACTGATGCTTACAAAATTATTGATAATACTGCTTCCCACTCACATGAGTGGCACCAAGAAAAAGATATCATTAGATCATCTAAAGCAGCTAGAGCCGATTCTAGCCATGACTTAGATTCCATTTCCGCAAAGATAGATGCTTTCGAGAGACGAATGGAAAAGATGACTAAAGATATTCATGCTATACGAATTAGTTGTGAGCAGTGTGGAGGACCACATTTGACAAAAGATTGTCTCAGTATTGAATTAACAATGGAACAAAGAGAGAATATTTCATACATAAACCAAAGGCCTGGAAATAATTATCAGAATAATTATCAACCGCCAAGACCGATTTACAATCAAAACCAGAATTATAACCGAAATATTCCATACAACAACCAACAAGGTCCTAGCAATCAACAAGTATCCAACAATACTTACAATCAGCAAAGACCGAATTTTCAAAACAAACCACCGCAACAAACCGATGATAAAAAGCCGAATTTAGAAGATATGATGACGAAGCTAGTTGAAACTCAAACGCAGTTTTTCACATCTCAAAAACAAACAAATGAACAAAATGCTCAAGCATTTAGAAATCAACAAGCTTCTATTCAAAATCTGGAACAAGAAGTAAGTAACCTAGCAAGGTTAATAGGTGAAAGAAAACCGGGAAGTCTACCTAGCGATACAAATGCTAACCCCCGGAATGAAACAGCTAAAGCTATTACCACAAGAAGTGGTACAACACTTAAACCACCTGAAATACCTGTAACTTCTGATGAAACTATTCCTACTCCACAAGAACCACAACCTGATCAAGATAAGGAAAAAGAACCGGTAGTTGAGAAGGTTAATGAAGATAACACAGTTAAGGATAAACCTTATGTTAAACCATACCAACCACCACTTCCTTACCCGAGTAAAATGAAGAAGGAAAAACTTGAAGCCGAGCAATCCAAATTCTTGGATATGTTTAAACAGATAAATGTAAATCTTCCTTTCATTGATGTGATTTCAGGAATGCCAAGATATGCTAAATTCTTGAAAGATCTAATCACGAATAGAAAGAAAATGGAAGAACTCTCGGCTGTTACTATGAATGCTAATTGTTCAGCAGTGCTGTTAAATAAGATACCAGAAAAATTATCTGATCCAGGAAGTTTCACAATTCCATGTTTTCTGGGTAGTCTTAGTTCAATAGAAGCATTGGCAGACTTAGGTGCTAGTATAAATCTAATGCCGTATTCACTATACGCTAAACTAGACCTTGGAGAATTAAAACCAACCAGAATAAGCATACAACTAGCCGATAGATCAATAAAATATCCTAGAGGGATAATGGAAAACATGCTAGTTAAAGTTGGTACTTTAGTATTCCCAGTAGATTTTGTTGTTCTGGACATGGAAGAAGATTCTCAAGTTCCTCTCATATTAGGAAGACCATTCTTAAACACGGCTAAAGCAATGATAGACGTGTTCGGTAAGAAATTGACCCTAAGTATAGAGGATGAGAGTGTTACCTTTTCAGTTGATAAAGCAATGCAACAACCACAATCTGCAGATGATACATGTTATTATATTCAAACTATAGATGCACATTCAGAATTATTAGAAGAATTTCCAGAATTACAAGGAACAGGAGAATGTTCTTTAGGAGAAGGTAATGAACCAATTGATGAAGCTGAAATGTTAGCTACACTTATAGCTAATGGATATGAACCAACAACAGAAGAAATTCAAATGCTAAAAGAAGAAGACAGATATCGATATAAATCATCGATAGAAGAACCTCCGAAATTAGAGTTAAAGCCACTTCCAAACCATTTGGAATACGCTTATTTACATGGTGAATCTGAATTACCTGTAATAATATCGTCTTCTCTTACTGAAAATGAGAAATCACAACTCATTTCTGTGTTGAAAGCTCATAAACCAGCCATTGCGGGGTAGTATATAAAATAGTTTATATTTTACTAGGAAAATACTATTAAATACGATACAATTTTACACAAGATATTTATTTATTTATAGAATGGATATACTTAAACCTTGCTACAACACTTATAGGCAGTGTACCTAATCGTACAGTAGTGTAGTTTTTAGTAAGTCCGGTTCGTTCCACAGGGAAATCTTTAAACAAAGCTCAACGCTATATTAGTTTACTTTTATAAAAATACAAATATATATAGGTAATATTATTATTATAAAGGGGGGTTTTTACCGTTTAATGACCGGTTTGTCGATTTTAAAACTTTAGTCGCAGTTAAAACCTAATATTAAATAAATACAAGACTTAAATTAAAGCGTAAAGTAAATAACGATTGCGAATAATAAAAATGCGATAAAATTAAATTGCGATAATTAAAAGTACGATAATTAAAAGTGCGATTAAATAACAATAAATAAAAGTGCGATAATTAGAAGTGCAATTAAATATAAAATAAAGGAAATTAAGTATGAAATAAAAGAATTATGCTTATTTAAACTTCCGTAATCATGATGTTTGACGTGTTGATTTTAGTTTTATGCCCATGGGTTAATTGTCCTTTGTCCTGGATTATTTAATATGTCCGTCTGGTTTTTGTCCATAACAGTCCATCAGTCAGAAATATAAATTGCAAGTGTCCTTGTCAAATTATTATTATACCCGAAGATAAATATTCCAACTAATTGGGGATTCGAATTGTAACAAGGTTTTAATACTTTGTTTAATGAATACACCAGGTTATCGACTGCGTGTAAACCAAGGTTTTACTACTTTGTTAACAATTACACCAATTACCCTTGAATGTAATTTCACCCCTGTTTTAATTATTCTAGTGGCCATTAATCCATTCCCGTGTCCGGTTAAATGAACGATTATTCGTACATATAAATACCCCGCCCATCGTGTCCGATCGAGTGTATATGGTAATTTATAGGGACGCCCAATTGTAAACCTTTATATTAACATTAACAAACTTTCATTTAGTTAAACAAATATAAAGCCCATTAATAGCCCATAGTCTAGTTTCCACAAGTGTCGTTCTTTTGTCCAAACCCCAATTATGGTACAAAGCCCAATTACCCAATTTTAGTAATTAGCCCAACATCATGATTACTTCGTTTTAAATAAGCATAATAATAACTTAGCTACGAGACATTAATGTAAAAAGGTTGAACATAACTTACAATGATTAAAAATAGCGTAGCGTTACACGGACAGAATTTCGACTTACACCCTTACAACATTCGCTAACATACCCTTATTATTAGAATTATAATTAAAATTAAAATATAAATTATAAATATAAATATATTTACGTATCCAATTTCTGATAGTCCATGGGTAAGCCCAGTTCAATGCGTGCCTAAGAAGGGTGGCATGACTGTCATCACAAATGAGAAAAATGAGCTTATTCCTACTAGGACTGTAACAGGATGGCGTGTATGTATTGATTATAGAAAATTAAATGACGCCACCAGAAAAGATCACTTTCCCTTACCTTTCATAGATAAAATGTTGGAAAGATTAGCCGGAAATAGTTACTATTGTTTTCTAGATGGATTTTCCGGATATTTTCAAATTCCAATAGCACCCGAAGATCAAGAGAAAACCACATTCACGTGCCCTTATGGTACTTTTGCTTACAAAAGAATGCCATTTGGACTTTGTAACGCCCCTGCAACCTTTCAAAGGTGTATGATGGCGATTTTTCATGACATGATAGAAGAATGCATGGAAGTATTCATGGATGACTTTTCAGTCTTCGGTGATACATTTAAATCATGTCTAGTTAATCTGGAACGAATGCTAATTAGATGCGAAAAATCAAATCTAGTACTTAATTGGGAGAAATGCCATTTCATGGTTAAAGAAGGCATCGTTCTTGGACATAAAATTTCAAAAGAAGGAATTGAAGTGGATAGAGCTAAAGTAGATGTAATTGCTAAACTTCCACATCCCACCAATGTTAGAGGAGTTAGGAGTTTTCTAGGGCATGCCGGTTTTTACCGACGTTTCATAAAAGATTTTTCTAAAATTGCCACTCCTATGAATAAACTCCTAGAAAAGGATGCGCCATTCATCTTTTCAGATGAGTGTATCAAATCTTTTAATATTCTTAAAGAAAAACTCACTAATGCACCGATCATGATAACACCAAATTGGAATCTACCATTTGAACTAATGTGCGATGCAAGTGATTTTGCAATGGGAGCCGTTTTAGGACAAAGGATTGAAAAACGATTTCAACCTATATATTATGCTAGTAAGACGTTACAAGGAGCACAAACGAACTATACAACTACTGAAAAAGAACTCCTTGCTATTGTTTTTGCTTTTGACAAATTTCGATCATATCTCGTTCTAGCAAAAACGGTGGTCTATACCGACCATTCTGCTCTTAGATACCTATTTTCAAAACAAGATGCTAAACCAAGATTAATCCGTTGGATCTTACTCTTACAAGAGTTTGATATTGAAATCCGAGATAAAAGAGGAGCAGAAAATCTCGCCGCTGATCATCTTTCTCGTCTTGAAAATCCCGAATTAGAAGTTCTAAATGAATCGGCCATACAAGACAACTTTCCTGATGAATATCTATTGAAGATAGATTATAAAGAAATCCCATGGTTTGCAGACTATGCAAACTACTTAGTTTGTGGATTCCTTGAAAAAGGATTATCGTACCAAAGACGAAAGAAATTCTTCAGTGATATAAAACACTATTTCTGGGAAGATCCACATCTGTTTAAAAGTTGTCCCGATGGAATAATACGCCGATGTGTATTTGGAGATGAAGCTAGTAAAATTTTAAACCATTGTCACACAGGACCAACAGGAGGGCATTATGGGCCTCAACTAACAGCAAGAAAAGTTTATGAAGCTGGATTCTATTGGCCTACAATTTACAAAGACGCACACCTTCTTTGCAAATCCTGTGATGCATGTCAAAGGGCCGGAAAAATAAGTCAACGTGATGAAATGCCACAAAATGTCATCCAAGTATGTGAAGTATTTGACATTTGGGGTATTGACTTTATGGGTCCATTTCCAAAATCTCATAATAATTTATATATACTCGTAGCCATTGATTATGTATCTAAATGGGCGGAAGCACAAGCTCTCCCAACTAACGATGCACGAGTTGTAGTCAACTTTTTAAAACGTCTTTTTGCAAGGTTTGGAACACCGAAAGCTTTAATAAGTGATCGGGGTACTCATTTTTGTAATAATCAACTTGAGAAAGTTCTTAAAAGATATGGGGTAACTCATAAAATCTCCACCGCATATCATCCACAAACAAGTGGACAAGTTGAAAATACCAACCGAGCTTTAAAACGTATTCTAGAGAAAACCGTAGGATCAAATCCGAAGGAATGGTCCATTAAATTGGAGGATGCACTCTGGGCTTTTAGAACAGCCTACAAAACTCCAATTGGAACCACACCTTTTAGACTTGTTTATGGAAAAGCATGTCATCTTCCAGTAGAAATTGAACACAAAGCATTTTGGGCTTTGAAGACATGTAATCTTGATTTACATGAAGCTGGACGTCTACGATTAAGTCAACTAAACGAATTAGAAGAATTAAGACATGAAGCATACGAAAATTCGTTAATCTATAAAGAAAGAACGAAGAAATGGCATGATAAAAGAATCAGAAATTCAAAAGAATTTAAAGAAGGAGACAGAGTTCTTCTTTTTAATTCACGATTCAAGCTATTTCCTGGAAAATTGAAATCAAGATGGTCTGGACCATTCATAGTCAAAAGAGTTTTCCCATACGGAACGATAGAATTGATAAATTCAAATGGGATTGAATTTAAAGTTAATGGTCACAGAGTTAAACATTACATACATGGTCCGATGGAAGTCGACAACGAAGTTAATCACAATTTCGACACCACAGCTAACTAAGTGTGGGGAGAATCAAGTCTGTAAAGGATAATATGTATTTCTGTTAGAGTTAGATTGTCTGTTTTCGTGTAGTTCTCGAAAATGGAACACGTATGGTCTTTCCCTAGCAGACCCTAAAGAACTAGTCTTCTCCCCCCATTCTGAATTTTTATTTTTTTAGGTTTTTACAAAATGAAGACTGCCTGTGAACTAAACCATGGTCTAATGCTACACGCTTTGATCACTAAACGTAATAATGACATACTACCGAGTGAAATAGTATCAGTAATCAGAGAAAGAATGGACGGAGTTAGAAAAGGATCCAGATGCGAAGATAATAAGTTACAATTTGGTAAAGGAAAATCAAAATCCGCAGCGAAAAGAAGAGCACGACACCTAGAACGATGTCACAAATGCGGAAAATGGTCACATGGAGGTAAATGTTCAAATAATCAAACATATTCAAATACCGAATTTGTTACTTTATGCAGAGACGGACCGTTCATATGTTTAGAAGAAAAGACAATGAATGCTCGAGGTTACGCCTATGCAGCCATGGAAAACCAATTAAACCGACTATCTTATGAATATAATAGATCATATAACTAAGAAATCTATTTCACAGGTATGTCTGTACAGTTTTTATTTTTATTTTTATTTTTAACCTTTTGATAATAAACGCTAATTTGTTCGCTAAAAAGTATTAAATTGGTATTGAATAAAATTAGGTTTGGCGACCGAAATTATTGATATCGTTCAAAAATTTATTACATCACTGCGAAATTTAACGTTTATTCTTAAGGTATAAATATCTTTAATCAATCAACCCAAAATATTTCAAAAATTCGTCATGAGTTAAATTAGGTCTTGGAACCGAAATTACTTTACCGAAAAGAGGGGCGCATATTTTTGATAATATTTGATTGATAAAAGTGGGATAAAAAGACAAAAAGATTTTTAAATTTATTTTTACCATGTTTTTAAAATTAATATTTAAATCTTAAGTTAATATTGTAAACTTTGTAAAAACAATATATTTAAAATTGTAAATATTTGAAAAATTTATATAAGTTTGGTGTGAATTTATAATATGAATTTTTAAATTAAGTTTGGTGTGAATTTTTAATTTTCAAAATATGAATTTTTAATTTTATGCATTTCAAATTTTAAGTTTGGTGTGATTATTTTTTTTTTTATTAATTTTGAATTTTATATTTAAGTTGTGTGAATTTAAAAACAAAAATTTACTTTATCTCATTAAGTTAAGAATATGATTTTTAAAATTCGTCGTAAGTTGAAGACTAGGTCTTTGAACCGAAATTGCTTTACCCGAGGGAGGGACGAGAACTTTTATTATCATTATTTTTAATCTTTTTGATTTAAAGTATGCCAAAAAAAATTAAAAAATCCAAAAATCTTAGCTTTTAAAACAATCGCTACAAAAAGACAAATTTTAAAATTTTGTCGAGGGACGGACTAGGGCATTGTCCCGAAACGACCTCGTCTTAAAAAGAAACAAAATTTTTAAAATTTTATTAATTCTATGTTTTAAAAGTATAAGGTTTTATAAAAAAAAAAAAAAAAAAAAAAAAAAAAAAAAAAAAAATTAAATCCTGGATTTTCACCCCATGCGACTCGCATGGGGGTATGCACAAATCCATGCGAGTCGCATGGATGTTAAAAACTGGACAGGATCAAAAACTCAGTCGACCTGTTTCTTTCTCACAACACACACACATATACACGAACCATCTCCAAAACCCTCTCAAAAATTCATCATTTTTCATCAAAATTCTTGCAAAACTTCACAATAATCATGCCTAGATTCAGTAGTCTCAACCCCTTCAGGAGAAAGGTAAAGATTTCACCCCTAATCTCTTTAAATTCGAATTTTTGTGTTCTTGAGCTAGAAATTTTATATTTTGATTTTGTTAAATTTAGGTGTAATTAGAGCTAAATTGTTGTTATATTATGCATGTATATCCTAGATAGAAGCTATTTAACATGAATTGAAGCTAAAAACTTCAAATTTTTAAGAATCTAGGGTTTGTGTTCTTGAGCAATTTGGGGCTTTTTGATATAAACAGGTTATGGCCGATTTTTGTCATGAATTGTTGCTAAATTAAGTAGTGTAACATGTTTAGGTAGTTAATTGATCCAAACTTTGAGCCTAAACATGTTTTTGAGAATTAAAGTGGACTTTTTAAGTCCAAAAATTCATGAACTTGGATAAATTGATATAAAGGCCATTTGAAACTTGTTTCATTGCTAGTAGTGATTATTTTGGCATGTTATTTAAGATAAATGCTTATGAACTTGATGTACATTTTTCGTATATGCTTATTTGACAAAGTGTAGACTTGACAAAAATATGAAAATGAGCACTAGTTTGATTTGAATGCCATGTAACAAGTGTTTAATTGCTATAATGATTATTGTTGACATGTTTAAGAGTTTAAATGTGATAAAACATTGTACACATTTTCGTATGTAAAAGTGTAGAATTGTTATTGTTAAGAAAATGTGTATAAAATGTGTTATGAATTGAACATGTCATCATAATTGTTTCAAGTTATTATTTTGCTAACACTAATGCATATTTGGATACATAAATTTTGTGTTTAATGTATTTTGCAGAGAGCCGATACTGGAGGTTCAGGAGCATCATCATCCAGGCAACAAGAGCCCGAACCGGAAATGTTTCATGAACAAGAACAACATATGCAACAAGAAGAAGAAGAACAGGAGGAGCAACATATTCCTTATCACGATCAAGATCAATTATTCGTGAATCAGTTTCGTCAATTCGCTCCACATCAAAGGATTCTGAGCTTAGACATTAATGAAGATCAGTTACACCCAAATCTGAGATTTGATCGATGTTGGATAGAGTATCCAGATTATCAAAAGAACATGCACATTCTCTACTTTAAGGTTGTTGAAATGCCAAGGGCAATTGACTGGGTACCTTTGGAAACAGTTGACCTTGCCGAACCGATTCGGGAATTATTGGTGCAAAGGTATGGTAATTCTCAGTTTAACGATTGGATGCGTCTATTTTCCATTCGTAGAACCATATATAGGGAATGGTGTATAGAATTACTTAGTACTATTAAGTTAAACAGTGATGTTAGGAGGATAGATGATAGAAGCTTTATTAGATTTCTGTTAGGTGGACGCATGTACAGAATGTCCATGATAGATTTAGCTAGGGCCTTACAGATTTACACCCCTGCTGAACTTTTGAGCCCCGACTGTAATAGCTTGATTGCCCAAGGAGAAAGGGTAGATAGGGAATTTGATATTAACGCTGTCTGGAGGCGTATGTCCCACTTTAATGAATTTCACGCCAGTGGAAATCATACATACTTAGATATAGACAGAGCTGAACTCCGGGTGATTCATAGATTCTTAGCAAACACAATTACACAAAGGGGAAGAAATAAGGAGAAATTGACCGTAAACGATTTGTTCTACCTCAAGTGTATTAGAGACCCGAGGAGTTTCGTTAACATTCCCTATTGTGTTGGTTATTATCTCGCTAATGTAGTTTCGGGGATGAAATCGGGGAGTATTATAGGTGGTGGTATTTTCATTACTCTCATTGGAGAGTATTTAGGTGTAGATAAGCACCAAGGGGGTCCAATGAACGAAATAGAGGACGGAGGTGAAACTATAAGTTCAAACCTTTATCACGGTGCAAGGGTATTATTAATGAGACGTGGTCGGGTATATCGATACGAGGGACCTCAGCGACAGGTAGAAAGAGGTTCGGATGACGAGATGGAGGATGCGAACAACATTATAGGAGTTGTTCGGGAGACTGCTCTTGATTTAGGCGTTCGTATGGAGGATGAATACATGACGAACTATGATAGGCATATGCAGTACGAGGCATGGCAACGTCGGAATGACTACGAGCATTCCCGGCAACGAGAGCATGGCCGATGGGATTATCATCAGCGCCAAATTATAAGCCAGTTGCAGCCTGGCGAGATGTATTATCCGACCCGACCCGCATACTATCCCGCACATCAGCCAGAAATGAGACCACCCTATGATTCATATGATTATGACGCAGCATACCAGTTCACCTATAATCAGCCATGGAACCCGGACGCGAACATGAATTGGGATCCATATCCTAATTTTCCTCCTAACCCACCTCCTGATCAGTAGAGATAAGTTGGTAATTTTTATTTTTTTAAACACTTAACATTTTATTACGTTTATGTAATGTTTGATATTCTTATTATTATTGTGTACTAATATTTTTCTTATAATTTGAAAGTGGGATGCCAAAGTTCCATTTCAAATTGCATGTATGATAATATTTGTATTGTATGTATTCTATTTTATGCACAAAACAGGGTAAAACAACGCGTTTTCAAAGACTGGCATTAAGTTCAGCAAAAGCAAGTAATTTTGACGACAATGATGCAAAATATATGTGAAATAACAACAAGACGGAATGAACAAATGACGTGCACCATTTATCATTCAGCAAACAAACGCCAATATATTTGGAAACTTTGGTAAAAATTTAATCATTTTCACACAGATCACCCTCAATAATTTAAATTGTTACTGATTTTTTTTGCAAATGAGGGCATTGCAAGATCTTAAGTGTAGGAAGGGGTTAAATTCTTTCGAATTTTAAAATTTTTATATTAAACACTTGGTTACCATTAAAAATACTAGTAAAGCAGTAGTTGTATTAGAATCTAGTGCTCTCTGATAAAAAAGAACAGCCCTAGTCTTATATACTGACTACCCAATTCTAGTAAAATTTTTCAAAATTTTCAATTAAATGAATTCAAATTATGTTTATACATATTTATGAACGATAAAACTAGGTTTTAACACCGAAATTATTGTTACCTCGGAAAGGACATAAATTGAGAAACAAACGAAAATGTTAAAATTCATTTAAAATGGAATAGAGGACGATAAAAAGGAAAATAAAAGCCAAGTGTGGGAAAATTTACCAAGTTATTTTAAAAATATGTCACATATATCTGTAACAAATAACTAAAAATACTTTTGCTTTGGACTAAACTAAACTGTTTTACCCGATGAAAGAAAAGAAGAGATGGATCTACACGATGAATCAATTCCATCATTAAAAGGAAGTAAAGTCTTCCGAAAAAGACACGCGCTTCTTGATTTAGGTCATGAAGTTGTCGTTCAGACCAGCTGTAGGTTGACGAAAAATCTAGAAAAGTCATCACTAAAATCAGCTGGAAATCCACGGACCTCAGCATTAAACAGGGTCGCCAAGTGGTCAGATTTATCCTAACCATGAGAAGGATTTATCTCGTACAATGGGGGGGCACCATGCAAATTAGCTGGATAAGACTAATGAATCAGATCCCCAGAAAGGATAATCTCCTTAAAGATTAAAAATCAGCTTTTAAGACTGATATTACTCAATCTTAGAGATTGACCTTAAAGATTGAGAATTACAAACTCATGGAATTCGATGATATCTAAACTCGAGCTTGAACGAGAAAATATTTTGATCAAAATTACAAACCGATTTGTTTTCTGAAAACCCTATTTTCAATGCGTTCATTACCATTGAACGTAAAATCCTAGGAATTCACCTGGAATTCATTAGGTCACCTGAACTAAATCGGGTGTCAACCGTAAGAACGGTGGTTGCATAGTGGTCAAAGACATGACCTTGTGCCAGACCGAAAAAAATTATAAGGGTGAGCTTTACTATTGCTCCTACCAAGGATAGTAATTGCGTCCGACACGTTATAGACCATAATCAAAAGCATGTCACGGGACATTGCCTTAACAGTTGCTTGTTCAACGCTTTCCTTTACAACCGGACGGTAGTTTGCCGAAAGGTAATATACGGAACAAGTAAACTAGACGTGTTGCTTTCCAAATACAAGGTTAGCAAGTGGGTGACACAAAACCGCAAGTTTTGAGCTAAAATTTTCAAATCTGAAACCCACCAAACCCACAAAAATATTTTGCAAACACCGGTAAAGGGTTATTCCGGAAAACTAATCTAGGGTAAAAACTAGATTTCAAAAGATCAAATGTTTTCATAAAGATCCAATTTCCTTAATGGATCTAAATTTTTATAGTCATGTGGGACTGTAAACCATATCGTTACTACCATTGTTTATACCGCCGTATAGAAATCACTGATGTACAAAGTGTGAAGAATAAAGAAGTGATTCTAGTATTTCAAGACAATATTGCTTGAGGACAAGCAACGCTCAAGTGTGGGAATATTTGATAATGCCAAAAACGAACATATATTTCATAGCATTATTCCTTAAGAAAGACAAGATTTTAGTTGCAATTGTTCGATTTACAAGCAATATTCGTTTAAATATTAAAAAGTGAAGACAAAAGGCAGATTCGACAAATTGAAGACAAAAAGGTCCAAAGAGCTAAAAAGTACAAGATACAACTAAAAAGGTTCAAAATATTGATGAGGAACGTCTCAAAATGACAAGAGTACAAGTTACAAGACGCAAAGTACGCGATATAAAATAATACGCGAAGACGTCCGAAAATCCGGAACCGGGACCTGAGCCAAGAAGAAACGCCCGACGCAACGGACCAAAAATATCTAGTCTACTATGCACAAGAATATAATATAATATATATATAATTATATATAATTATATATTATATATATTATTATTATTATATTACGTCGGCAAGAAGAAAACAAAGCAGTTTGGCTGGATCCAGGGTGGCCATGCGACTCGCATGGCCAGAAGCACAAAATCATGCGAGTCGCATGGAGTGAGATTGCTGGTCAGGTCCTATATAAAGCCAGTTTTGTGCCGAGTTTTAAACATCTTTTTTCTCTTCCTCTTCATACGTAAATATAATTATATTTATAATTTATATTTTAATTTTAATTATAATTCGAATAATAAGGGTATGTTAGCGAATGTTGTAAGGGTGTAAGTCGAAATTCTGTCCGTGTAACGCTACGCTATTTTTAATCATTGTAAGTTATGTTCAACCTTTTTACATTAATGTCTCGTAGCTAAGTTATTATTATGCTTATTTAAAACGAAGTAATCATGATGTTGGGCTAATTACTAAAATTGGGTAATTGGGCTTTGTACCATAATTGGGGTTTGGACAAAAGAACGACACTTGTGGAAACTAGACTATGGGCTATTAATGGGCTTTATATTTGTTTAACTAAATGAAAGTTTGTTAATGTTAATATAAAGATTTACAATTGGGCGTCCCTATAAATTACCATATACACTCGATCGGACACGATGGGCGGGGTATTTATATGTACGAATAATCGTTCATTTAACCAGACACGGGAATGGATTAATAGCCACTAGAATAATTAAAACAGGGGTGAAATTACATTCAAGGGTAATTGGTGTAATTGTTAACAAAGTAGTAAAACCTTGGTTTACACGCAGTCGATAACCTGGTGTATTCATTAAACAAAGTATTAAAACCTTGTTACAATTCGAATCCCCAATTAGTTGGAATATTTATCTTCGGGTATAATAATAATTTGACAAGGACACTTGTAATTTATATTTCTGACTGATGGACTGTTATGGACAAAAACCAGACGGACATATTAAATAATCCAGGACAAAGGACAATTAACCCATGGGCATAAAACTAAAATCAACACGTCAAACATCATGATTACGGAAGTTTAAATAAGCATAATTCTTTTATTTCATACTTAATTTCCTTTATTTTATATTTAATTGCACTTCTAATTATCGCACTTTTATTTATTGTTATTTAATCGCACTTTTAATTATCGTACTTTTAATTATCGCAATTTAATTTTATCGCATTTTTATTATTCGCAATCGTTATTTACTTTACGCTTTAATTTAAGTCTTGTATTTATTTAATATTAGGTTTTAACTGCGACTAAAGTTTTAAAATCGACAAACCGGTCATTAAACGGTAAAAACCCCCCTTTATAATAATAATATTACCTATATATATTTGTATTTTTATAAAAGTAAACTAATATAGCGTTGAGCTTTGTTTAAAGATTTCCCTGTGGAACGAACCGGACTTACTAAAAACTACACTACTGTACGATTAGGTACACTGCCTATAAGTGTTGTAGCAAGGTTTAAGTATATCCATTCTATAAATAAATAAATATCTTGTGTAAAATTGTATCGTATTTAATAGTATTTTCTGCTGAAATTTAATAGTATTTTATACCCCTCTGCTTTGACATCAATTACCCTCTTCTTCTTCGTCCATTTCTATCAAACAAAATGGCAAAACCTCAAAATTCTTCCTTAAATCCCGTTCTTCTCTACGATTATAAACCCCATGTACGTGTTTTTCAGGATCGGAAAATGTTTGTGTGAAATCTTGATCCTTTTGGGATCTCCTTCTCATACACCAAAAGACCTAACCTTCAAAGACAACACAAACACAAGTGATTATCCAATACAAAATAATAAATAAAAGACAATAAAAGTAACTTTTGTAAGGACGAATCCTTACAAAAGGATCGAATAACTAAAAGCTTGAACCAAATACTCAACTTAACTTAGTTAACCGCTCCCCGGCAGCGGCGCCAAGAAAGTGTGATGGGGCGTGGATATACCAAACATAACTCCCTGAATTTATACAAGATTCAAATATTACAAAAAGCACGCACAATCTATCGAGCACTTAAAACCCGGTTATTATAGCACTTAATGTAAGTATTCTTATCAAGTTCGTCCCGTGAGAGTGGTGTAAGTTTTACTTGAAACTAATAGTTATCCTAGGGGGTTTGTTTGATTGGGGGGTTTTGTGAGAGATCTCAACTAACAACTAAACTTTGCAATAAACAAACTAAAACTTAACTAGCAACAAATAGCAAGTAATTAAGAAATGAGAATAAATCAATATGATAGAGAGTGTTCACTTATCTAATCCTCTTTATTCTTAGATGGCCCTTGTTTTACCCAAATTGTTATCACTTAAGTTGTTTAAACTAGTAAAGATTCTTAATCCAATTTTACCTTGCAAATTCACATAAGCTTAGTATCAAAAGATCAAGCAACGTATGAGTTGACTATTGAGATTATGCCCGGGTTAAAATCACTTAAAACCCTTTAACCATCAAAGTCACCTAAGATAGTCAAACACCACTATGATGAACAAAGTTCAATTGAAAACCAACTTAGCCTAGAAACACAATCACTTGAAATTCCTATTCTAGTTGTCTAGATCACCAAAGGTGTTGAAGCACAAATTGATTCAGTTTTTAAATCACTTAGAGAGCTACTCAACCTATGTAATCAAAGTAAAACCAATAACAAACATAGCAATAGACCTCATACCTAACTCAATAACACTAGCTCATGTATTTTCATTCAAAACAACCTCATTCAATAGATTAAGGGCACATCTTATGCATTAAAGATTCATAGATAAGCAAACACAAGTGATTTAGCTACTCATAGCAAAGATTACACTAGCAATAATCATAAAAGCATCAATAAACATCATCTTGAGTGATTACAAGCTAAGATTCAAAGATAAATGAAGATAAACAAAGATTACAAGCAAAGATTCAAACTAGATGAAGATAAAGTGAAGATTACAACTAATTGATACAAAATATGTAAAAGTAAAGTGAGGATTACAACCCAAAAATGATAACAATAGAAAGATCTAGCAATAATGAAGATGAAACTTGAGCTTGCTTCCTCCAAATCACCTTAGAACTCTAATGGATGATGAAATTAGGGTTTAGTGTGTGAAATTCGGAGTAAAAACTGCAGCTCCCTTAAAAAGTGACCTATCACTTTCTATTAATAGTGGTGAGAAATTGGGCTGAAACAGCGTCAGGATAGCCGCTTCTCCTTCAGGAGCGGCGCTTTTGGATTCAATATGGAACGGCGCTTTTACTTCTGGTGCGTCGCTTTTAGCTTGATAGGAACGGCGCTTTTGGTGTTGAAGAACGACGCTTCTGCTCACTGAAAAGAAATGGAGACAAAATGTGGGTGATTGCGCTTTTAGTTGAGGTGTGGCGCTGTTGGGCTGTGAGGAGCGACACTCCTTTGTCTGGAGCGGCGCTTTTGGAGCTGTTTCCTGAACTTTCCATTTTCTTTGCACTTTTTGAGCATTTATTGGTCAATTTTACACCAAGTTAGGCATTTTGCCTTGAGTCGACACTTTGGCGCAGGAAAACAACTTTTAAGCCCCAACGATCATCAAAACCGAATAAAATGAGGTCGATATTGCTTAATAAACATATCTAAATGGAGCAATATCGCAAGGTCACTAATCCATACTTTATCTTGCAAATGACCAAGTCAAACATAACTTAAAGAATGGAATTAAAGATCAGCAAAATACATGATCAAGGTACGGTCGACCGCATACCCAGCCGTAGAACCCCAAACTGAATTGCAACGCAGTTTTATGATAACAAGTTGCACGATTGCCACCACGGTCAACCGCAGTGCTACCGCAGTTTTCTCTGTCACCAATTTTGACCAAATTAAGTTTGACTAGTTTTCGACATCTATAATTCATGAAACTTTTCTCAACATGCTTAGAATAGATGCCCTCTCCATACTCAATCGAGTTTTGGTCATAAAAACACTAATCTTGGTTAATTACACCTAATGACATTTTAATGACAAATTAACCAAGATTAGGCATAACACATAAGCGTTAAACAATAACTTGTGATCTTAAAATCTTATCTAGACATCCTTAGTATGATCATCAAGTACCAACACACTTAAGCCAATGTCACTAGAACAATAATTACTATTAAAGATGACTTAGTGATTAATTAAGGCTAAATGAAGAACAATGCTTTCAAGTGTAACTAGTAAAGACTTGTAATCCTAAAATACACTTAGATACATTTAGGATGGTCACCAAGTCCCAACTAGAGATTGCTCTTCCCTTGTGCATGTGTTGGACATTAATGTGTGCTTACACATTAATCATGCAATATGTTATATTGCAAGTAAGCTTGTTAAAAGCTTAAATTATAAGTTGTACAAATATCTATATGATTGATCTTAGAGTAACTATCTCTTGCTATGTGTGAGTATTACTTGCTACTTGCCAATATGTTTAATACTCATAAATTTATCAACTTAATTAATATGCTTCCTATGTGCTTACTAGTTAGAATACTAGGATTCAAGTAATTTGCCTACTCCAATAGATTAAGTGTAAATTGGTTCAAAATGGAATTATGGTCAATTATTTATTTGGTATTGCCTAAGTAACACGTTGTGATTACTTATTTAAGTATGACTTAACTTTGATGTCTCTACACATTTAATGATTACCTTAGAAAGACATCATTCAATTAATCTCCACCTAATCTTAAATTGAACATGAATTGTGATTAATTGAAACTAGGAAGTTAATGACATATTGACTGGTCTTTAGAATTGAACCAAATACATTAATGTGACTAACTAAGTCTTGACCAAGCTGAGATTTTCCAAAATATCAATCAAGACACTTCTCCAGGAATGTTGGGTTTACCACCATTGAAGTGTTATGTCACTTTTACTCAATAAGACCAAATCTCACACACTTAATGCATATAGTACTTGTATAGTATAATGGGTTTCTTTTGCAGGTGCTAGAAGGAGTAAAGGTGCCAAAATATGGTGTTTAAATTTGAGTCAAACGCCTATACAACGGATACCTATTTTGGACTGGAGCACGCACGGTCGAACCACGGTCGACCGTGTTGGCAATCGTGTGCCAACGGCTATTTTTTGAATCCTACTATAAAAGGCAAGCATTGAAGAGCATTTGAAGCTGACCCTCTTGCATATTTCAAAAGCTTATTTCCAGAGATCACAAGGGTTCTAATTACTACTCAAATGTGATCAAGCATGAGAAAATTCTATGATCTTATAGATATAGAATTTGGTTGTTGTAAACTTATTAATCAAAATCATTAATCTTGTGAGTTTACTTAGTGTAATGTATGTCCTAGTATTGTCTTAGGATCATCATTGCAAAGTGTATAAGTCTTGTAACTTCAATTAGCAGAAGCATAGGCTAGCTTAGTGATCTACCTCCTTAAAGGGACTTAGGAAGTTGATTTATCTTATTTGTTGATTAATACTTGTCCAAGGTGAAGACAAGTTGATCTAGGTTGGAGTTGATCTTTCAAAGGGATAGAAAGATTAGGTTTGTTGTCTACTAAAGAAGTTGAAGACTTGTAAATCGGGGAGTGGATTAAGGTGGATTAGTTAACATCCACCCAAACCACTATAAATCTTTGTGTTTATGTTCTTTACATTACTTTATTCATTATTTTGAACATATACACTACATACATCAAGTTTGAGTTGAATTGGTTGATCATAGTCATTCGAATTTGGTGATCAATCGAAAAATTGTTAAAAATGTATTAAGTAACTATTCACCCCCCCCCCCCCCGGTTACTTACAATTGGTATCAGAGCGGTTGCTCAAAGCATTGCTCTATAAACGTTTTTGAAAGTGTCAAAATTCGTTTTGTGCAAAAACTTGAGTCAACGATTCTTGGATCAACTCAAACTATGGGATACTTGGAAGAATTAGTGAAAGAAGCACCAATCTTTGATAAGGTAGATATTGATGTGTGGAAATTGAGATTTGAGACTTATCTCAAATTCAAAGATTACTACTTGTGGAGAATAATCAAAGTAGGAGACTTTGTTCCACAACCAAGTTCAAGACTAGTAAAGTCAACATTTCAAAGCAATGATGTTTTGAAACAATTTGATGCAATTTCACTACTTCATGGAGTTCTTCCTAATGAAGAAAGAATAAAGATAATTTCATGTGAAAGTGCAAAGGAATGTTGGGATTCACTATGCTCTCAAGAAGAAGAAAACTCTAAGAGTTTAAGGGGTAAAGGAGTAAGGAAGAATTTGGAGAAGCTTGGAGATTTTGAAGAAAAGGGTTTGGATGGAAATGAAGATTTTTACCTCATGAGTTCTTGGGATGATCTAAATAAAGATGGTCAAAGTGAAGAAGATGTTGAATCTCCCTTCAAAGAAGATGATGTCTCAAGCATTGATTGCAATGAGGTACATGTATTCTATCCTTCAAATTATGAAGAATTGTTAGATGATTACAAGACTATTAAATTTGTGTATGATAGTAGTTGTGACAAAGTAAATCTTTTAGAGAAAGAATTACACAATGTTAGACAACTTAACAAAGTTTTAATTGATGAAAACAACACTTTGAAAAGAAAACTTGAAAGGATGACTAGTTATGATTCATCAAAAGATAAACTTGAAATGAATGTGTGTCACGACTCTAGCAAACACAAATCATGTAATCAAAGTCCATTGTCTATTATTAGAAGAATTGAGAACATGGGGAAAATGGATCAAGCTAGCAATTCAATGGTAGGGATAAGTCAAGGATTGGATAATCTTAAAATCATTCAAAACCAATGATCAAAATGCTAATAAGAATAACCTTCTCAAAAGGATTTTGAATTAATAAAAGATTTTTCTTACAAATGCAAGGTTGTTTTTGAAAAATGATTTTAAAAGATTATTGAAGGAAGTTTACGTGTATTAGGATTGTGTGTTTTTGTGAAACTATGAATTGCATGTTAAATACAAAGTTGATGCATTTTTTGTATACTATGTGTATAATTGAATATATATATATATATATATATATATATATATATATATATATATATAAAATATTACGTGTCATTGATGATTAAACATCGGGAGGATGTAATCATTCAATGTTAGGAAAAGAAAACTTGTCCTCAAGTATTCTATAGAACCTAAGAATCGTCAAAACGCGCTCAAGATAAGAAGAAGTGAAGAAATTGGTGATCAGAAAAGTCTACGGCTGAATCACGGCTGACCGCATAGTCGACCGCAGATTCCTGTTTTGTACGTCTGGAAATTCTTTCACGGCTAATACCACGGTCGACCGTGCTTCGACCATGCGTGGTCTGATTCTGTTCTAAATTAAATAAAACCCTCACTCTTATTTCATTCAAACTCACTTCACAAACACACACCTTCCACACGGCTGAGGAGATCGACCACACGAAGAAAAACACACATTTCTTCCATCTCAATTCCTACTTTCGGTATGATTAATCCTTGCTTTCCTAGCATTAAATTATGTTAGTATGATGAATTAGGGTTATGAAGAAACCCTAACTAGAATGAATCAAAACTTAAATTGATACAAACAATCAAAATTATTCTTGAAGAACAACATGGAAACGATTGTAGTAATGCCTATCTATGCGTTAATTTAACCTTGGACAAATTCTAGGATTCATTATACATCTAGGTTAGATTTTCATAGAATCATTGTTCATATGATATAAATGACATTGTTGCAAATTGAGTGTAATAATGTTAGATGTCAAAACATGTGTTGATGATGATCTCAAAAGTCTAGAACACATATGAACTTTGCAAAAATCTTAATCTAGTTGCAAACTCATTGACACTAATGAAGAGTGAAAATGTGAAGAAGATTAACATCAAAACATCTAAGTATTGATGATAATTAAAGTTTGCAAAACTTGTTGCCTACAATTGAATTATACACTTTGAATTAAATTGAAGTATCATTGTGTAGAAAATGGCAAGAGGAAAGGGAAAGAGCAGTGAACCAAGAAAAAAGGATTCATACGATCCACCATGAGATCCAACAGAGAGAATTAATTACAACATTAGATTTCTCTCTGACCGTCATATCACTGAAGGAAGAAAAGTTGCCTATACTCAAATGCCAGAACTCATGAGACAATTCAAAACTCTTAAATGGGAATCATTTCTTACTCTTGATGGTCCCATTTAAGCATCTCTCGGTTGAGAATTCTATGCAAACTTCAACTTTGTAAATAATGAAGTCTCCTTCAATCTTCAAGGCACTAATTACTGCTACTCTCTGGTGGACTTCGGGCACATTCTCCAAGTTCCAACAGATGGTGAAGAGTTCTTCAGTTCCCATCATGGACTGGCATATCTTCCGAGTATTATTTCCAACAAAACGGCATTAATAGATGCACTGTGCAAAGGGAATGCTCCTCGAGCTGAAATTGAGAGGTCTGGAGTACTGGGAAGACATCTTTCCTCTGAGTATGAAGATTGGAATAAAGTTATTGACTATAACATCTACTGTAAATTAGGAAATCACTACAACATCTATGCCACTCAATTTGCTCTCATGTGGTGCTTGGAACATGGCATCAAAGTAAACATTGCCTATCTAATGGCAACTAGAATGAGTGGGACTATCACCGAAACAACTCGAGGATTACCCTATGGAATGCATTTCAACAAACTGTTCAGGCACCTCAAAATCTCAAGTGATGACTCTCTTCCACCTACTCACAAGCCAATCTTATCACCAAAGACAACAGGAGGATCAACCTCCAAACGAAGAAGAACTACTAATGAGGAAGGAACAAGCAGGGGAGCTATTGAGATATCAGACAGTGAAGATGAAGAAGGAAATGAATCGGTGAGAGATCTTGGAGTTAATGCTAAAATGGATAAGATATATTAAACTCAAATCAAAAGTCTGAAGAAGGAATCAAAAGTGAAGAAATTGCTAAAAGGAGTGATCAGAAGCTTGACCTGTAGGCTAGGAAATGAGGAAAATGATGATTTGAGTGAAGAATTCTAACAAGTTCTCATGAAACTATTCCATTGTTTAATGATTGAATGTTTAAGACAACAATGTTTTAAAAACTTTGGTATGTATGTTTAATACGTATTCATGTGTGTTTACTACATGCACTCAATTGATCATACAAAAAGTCCAAACGAAACTGTCAAAATTACACACGGCTGAACTCACAATCGACCATAGGGTAAGCCGTAAATAGATTGACAAACCATTCTGTCCGATTATGCTCAATAACTTTTCTCAAAGTGAGAATTGACATGTCAATTAAAAGACTTTATTCATCCAACCTACCCCACTTGTGAAAAAGTAAAGTTATACCTAGTAGGCCTCTATAAAAACTAGTGCATTCAACTAAACTCATACCCACAATCACAATCCCTCAAAATCCATCACTTTCAACCAAGTCATGAGACCGATTGCAGAAGCAAGAGAAGTGTCAACACATCAACTTTCAACCCATTCGCTAGCTAACTTCTCTAGTGTGAATTGGAATGTCTTCCTCATTCTTCGAGGACCTCTATATCCTCTTCATGTAAATAAGTTCTATGCAAACTTCCAATTCCATAATGATATGAAGATATCATTCACTCTCTATGGGAAAAGCTATTCTTTGACATTTGAAGAATTTGGAAACATCATGGATGTTCCAATTAATGGGATCAAATTCTTTCTCAACCCAAACTCATTTAATGAGTTTCCAGAATGGTTAGAAAAAGAATGTGTTCTTGAAACACTGAGTGAAGGACCACTCAAATTTGAGTCCGTTAACAAGGAGAGTTTCTTAGTGCATCACCTTGCTTCAACATATGATCTATGGCAACAGATCATCTCCATAAACGTATATGGAAAAGGTGAAATACTTTGGAGAATGAATGCAAATGAGGTTACTCTTCTGTGGTGTCTCATACACTCATTTAAGGTAAACATTGCATTTCTTATGGCATCAAGAATGCAACAGGCAGCTCAAGAACCCTACTTGAAACTACCTTATGGTCTTCACTTAACTAAACTTTTTGCTCACTTCAAATTAACAACCTCCTATCACTATGCTGCTCAAGTTTCGTCATACCCGATATGCAGAGCATCAACTAGACCATTTGTTGAACCTTCTCTTGATAATCCTCCACACTTCAGCCTTCTTTCAACCACAGGACAAAGCAGTGTCATTCACAAGAATATTCTGAAAATTGGACGACATCTGAACAGACTTGAAGGAATTATAAGAGACACTCATCACTACATTTACCGCAATAAATAGGCCAAGACAATTTGAAGAATGCCTACCTATACCATGAATTTATGTGCTCTTTGCTGTATTTTCCATGGATATTTTTATATGCAAAACTACGTATTTGCTATGAATAAAATGTGTGCCTGTTATGTTTTAATAAATATTTTCCACCGTGCACAATTTAAGGGGGAGCTTTGATCTAAGGGCGAGCATAGTTCTATGGGGAGCTAACCATTTTGCTTCGATAAAAGGGGGAGAAATATGGATACAAGTGATTGTTAACACTTGCGTATTTATAGAAAAAGGTTCCTCATCACTTGTATGTTTGTCATTATCAAAAAGGGGGAGAATGTTGGTTGAATGTTGGTTGAATGAACTAAACGACAAAGTTAAGCAAGATGATTAACCAAAGAATATGTTTTGATGATGACACATACATACGCATAAGTGATGACCGACATCTCAACATAAAACACGCAAGGTTACTAATCCATACTTTATCTTGCAAATGACCAAGTCAAACATAACTTAAAGAATGGAATTAAAGATCAGCAAAATACACGATCAAGGTACGATCGACCGCATACCCAACCGTAGAACCCCAAACTGAATAGCAACGCAGTTTTATGAAAACAAGTTGCACGGTCGCCACCATGGTCAACCGCAGTGCAACCGCAGTTTTCTTTGTCACCAATATTGACCAAATTAAGTTTGAATAGTTCCCGACATCTATAATTCATGAAACCTTTCTCAACATGCTTAGAATAGATGCCCTCTCCATACTCAATCGAGTTTTGGTCATAAAAACATTAATCTTGGTTAATTATACCTAATGACATCTTAATGACAAATTAACCAAGATTAGGCATAACACATAAGTGTTAAACAACAACTTGTGATCTTAAAATCTTATCTAGACATCCTTAGTATGATCATCAAGTACCAACACACTTAAGCCAATGTCACTAGAACAATAATTACTATTAAAGATGGCTTAGTGATTAATTAAGGCTAAATGAAGAACAATGCTTTCAAGTGTAACTAGTAAAGACTTGTAATCCTAAAATACACTTAGATACATTTAGGATGGTCACCAAGTCCCAACTAGAGATTGCTCTTCCCTTGTGCATGTGTTGGACATTAATGTGTGCTTACACATTAATCATGCAATATGTTATATTACAAGTAAGCTTGTTAACAGCTTAAATTATAAGTTATGCAAATATCCATATGATTGATCTTAGAGTAAATATCTCTTGCTATGTGTGAGTATTACTTGCTACTTGCCAATATGTTTAATACTGTAGCGACCCGATAACATCGTCATTGACGGCGCCGTCTACTTGGGTCCCATTACGTGATCATAAGTCTTTAATATGACGTTTGACCAAAATATGTCGCATTCATTTCAAATGTAAAGATGTTTCAAGTTTACAAAAGTAGTTCAACAACTAGTGACGTTACAACGTTTTACGTATAAATGAAACCTATGCGACACAGTTTAAATGTAAAGTCAAAAGATGCTTCATGTATACATGTAAACTCGACATCCAAGCAAGTATCAAAATAGTGAGCAGAAGCATGTAACACATATCGTTCAAGGACCTAAGAAAACCATAGAAAATTTGTCAATGAAAACGTTGGTGAAATCATAGGTTTAGTAAGTGCATACGTAAGTAAGTTGAACCACAAGATTTATAACGTTGAAGTAATAGTAATGTAACATCCTCAATCGGGCCTAGTTGTAAGATTACTATTTTGCCCTTAAGTTTGTATTGTGTTACTATATGCTTTTATTTTTATTTAATACTTATTATTAAATAATGATGTGGTTAGGACCAGTTTGTGACAAGGGTCACAGAACAGGTTTGTTTATTTAATCTGGACTCCATTTGGGTTGCCAAATGATGTACGAAAGATATCAGATAACTGATAAATGCCCGTGTGTTGCACAGTGTGGGAAATTAACCTAAATTAAGTGACTAGTCTGTGTCTTCTTCTTACCATTTCTAGAAAATTCACCAAACACACACCGTACCTTCCCTTCCACCTACAATCAAACCCTAATCCTTAATCTTTAGCTAGAGCTCAAATTGTTCATATCTTTGTGTTCCTTGTGATTCACTGATTCTTTTAAGGTAAGAATCACAAGCTTCCATGCTTTAATCTTTGAGAAATTTAAGGTTTTGTGTTAGTTTTGTAAAAAGCTTGAATTTGTGTCAAAACAAGTGATTTAAGTGTTGTTATGGTCAAATTGTTGTGGGTTTTGAGTCTATAACAAGTAGTGAACAAGTTGTGGTCGATTTTGGTGTTTAAAACGAGCTCTAGATCGAGATTTGAGGATTTCATCGTGAAGTCCGTAGCCTTTGTTCAGTTTCTGATGAAGATGAACACACTCGGCCGACTGTCGGTCGATAGTCGACCGACTGAGGGTTGAACCGGCCGATTGACGAAGACAACCGACCGACTGTTGAGTGAACCGACCGACTGAGATTTACCTTCGGCCGATTGATGTAATACCAAATGAATCGACCGACTGGGAAGGTCAGTCGACCGGTTGTGTCGACAGTTGACCGACTGTAAGAGTCAGTCGACTGACTGAGTCTCCAGGGCAGAATATTTTACCAAAGTGTTGATTTTTAGCCGTTATGCTGCCCGTTTGTATTTTGATGTTTATGATGTAAATTTTGAAAGTGCACAAGTGCTAAGAAAAATTTTTTAGCGGACAGTTTTTTGATACAAAAATTTATATATTGTGTTATTTGATGTTAACGAACAGAAACTAACTTGTGGATATGTTTTCTCAGGAGAAAAGGAGAAAGAGAAGGTTCAGTGATTAGATAGCTGAATACCTTCTCGTTTGCTGTTAATCGGTGAGTGGGACTAACTGGAGAATATAGTATATAGTAGCATGTTATATTATGACCGCCATGCTTGTTAGATATACTTATTGTTGTGGATAGTTAGTACATTGTGATGACTGCATGTTGGTTGATGCTTGTCTGCTGGAGCCCAGTGCGTCCCTATTGTGTGGTGGCCTCGGTAGGAGAGATCAACCTGCGGGTTGGGTTCCTCATGTGGTGGCCTAGACAATTGTGGTGTATATATATGTGAATGATGAGTCCATCGCGTGTGGATTATGTATATACATACGGTGGTGGAGGAACTTCTGGTAAGCCCCAGTCCGATCAGCTGGTGGTTAATGGTTTGGCCGAGCCGCCAGAGTCTCTGTAGACGGCACTTGGGTGATGTTTGTGTGTTAGACTAAGTGACATGATTAGTATAACACTTCTGTATGCTATGGCCTGTAGTTAGTCGTACTCACTTAGCTTCGTGCTAATTCCCCTCCATCTCCTCCCTGCAGGTTGTTAGCTTTTGTAGATAGTGCTTTTGGGAGAAGACGGGCATGATGATGATGTTATGTTTGACATGGTTAACTCTGATGTGGTCTTTTAGAATATGAACCGTGTACTTTTGGGAAACAGATTGTAACTACATCTTCTCCGTATAAACATGTATTTTGTAATGACACGTGACACTGGTTATCTTAGCAATAGTTAATGTTTATTTTGTAATTAATAAATCAATGCTTCCGCCACGTTTAAAAAAAAAAAAAATAGCGGTGTCACAAGTTGGTATCAGAGCTGAGTTTGGCAGCATGTACATTGTGATCTACATGTCATGTTCCCAAACTTAGAAGAGTCATGTCAAACATAACATGCTGAGGATGGGTTAAGTGAGTACTAGGACAGGATATGTGTTAGTTGTTAGTACTAACAGAATTTATACTAAGCTTTGGTGTGAGTGTTGTGGTAGTGCAGCAACGACAGATAACGAAGCTAACACTACTGGCCCTGCTGCCCCTGGAACTGGTACATTCAGAGCCCTTGACGAAGATGGACATGTGTCTTCAGAAGAAGAAACTTCTCAAGAAGTAATAGAACTTCAAAGTCGGTTACTAGAAGCTCAAGAGAAAATTAAGGAATTGGAACAAGAACGGGCGCAATGGAACCCTAATACCACTGCGTTAAATACAACCTTTCCTTCAAACCTTTATAATCAAGCCGGTGGCAGTTCCCAATCACAGTTTCCACAAAATACCTATCAAAACTATCAAATGCCATTTCCGTTTAACCATACTTTTCCTAATCAAATGATGTACCCATTTCAAGTCCCTGAGACAAGAAGGAAGTGTACCTATAAACAGTTTATGGACTGCAAACCTCCTGAGTACAGTGGTCACACAAACCCTACAATGACCCTTAATTGGCTAAGAGAAGTAGAGAGAGCATTGGAAGCATGTTTTTGTGAGCCTGAATCTATGGTACTGTTTGCTAGTAGGCTTCTCAAAGGTGAAGCAATGGAGTGGTGGGATTCTATTACTGCATATTAACCCAAAGAACATATCAGTCAGATAACTTGGGAACAGTTCGTTGCTAAGGTTCGTGAGCAGTATTGTTCTGAGTATGAGATGGAAAGATTGAAAACTGAGTTTCTGAGTATGAAAATGACTGAAAACATGACGATTGATGAGGTTTTCAGAGATTTTACATCGAAGTTAAGGTTTGTTCAACAGTGGGTACCGACTGAAAAGGATAAGATTCAGCATTTTATGCGAGTGATTAATCCAGAATATAGAACAGTTGCGAGATTTGCAACCACATTGGCACAGGCTCATGAGATGGCTAAAGTTACCGAAGGTGATATAATGGCAGCGAAAAGAGAAAGTTCGAAAAGTGGATCTTTTAGAGGAAAATTAGAAAGTCAATCGGGTGGTCAATCTGTTCAGCAATCAAGTAAGCAATTAGGATTTCGTGGTAAGAAGTCAGGTGGGTTTAAACAAAAAAGTAAGTCTGGTATGAGTGGTTTGGGTTCTAGTCAGTCTGGTTGGTGTAATGTTTGTAAGTCGACTCATGCCGGTCCATGTTCTCCAATGACCCGAAGACGCTTGAAATGTGGAGTGTTAGGTCATGAATCAACAACTTGTTCCTTTAAGTCCGATGTGTGTTGGACTTGTCATCAGGTAGGTCATAGATCAGAGAATTGTCCATCTGCGTCAAGAGCCGGTTCTGGGGTAGGGTCAGGGGCGAGGTCAGTTACTTCCGGGGGATCTTCTACTTCTACTGCCGGGCAAAAGAGAAAGAATCCTCCAACAGCAGAGGCAAGGGCGTTTCAGATGATGGTAGATGTAGTGACCCGAACTTTTCCATGTTTATATATATTAATTGAGATTGATATTTACATGATTAAATGTTTCCAACATGTTAAGCAATCAAACTTGTTAAGACTTGATTAATTGAAATATGTTTCATATAGACAATTGACCACCCAAGTTGACCGTCGATTCACGAACGTTAAAACTTGTAAAAACGACATGACGATATATATATGGATATAAATATGGTTAACATGAGATTATGATAAGTAAGTATCTCCATAAGTATATTAACAATGAGTTATATACATATAAACAAGACTACTAACTTAAGGATTTCGAAACGAGACATATATGTAACGATTATCGTTGTAACGACATTTAAATGTATATATATCATATTAAGATATATTAATATATCATAATATCATAATAATATAATAATTTAACATCTCATTAGATATAATAAACAATGAGTTAACAACATTAATTGAGATCGTTAACTTAAAGGTTTCAAAACAACACTTACATGTAACGACTAACGATGACTTAACGACTCAGTTAAAATGTATATACATGTAGTGTATTTAGAGGTATTAAAATACTTTTGGAAGACTTCAAGACATATATCAAAACACTCATACTTAACGAAAATGGTTACAGTTACCTTCCCATTCTTTTCTTTCATCAAGAATTCTAGTCGTATTCTTACCCGTATTATACACAGCTTCAAAACGTACTTACTGTGGGTATATACCAATAGGAACTAGCATGGGATTCCACTCTTGATTATGTCATGTATGACTAATCAATTTTAACTTCTACCATGAGCTAGTCAACTAACTAGAACTCCTTTTAACCCCACTCACCACTCACCAATTACCACTCATCATTCACTCCATTTCACTTTCAATTCTCTTTCTAATTCTCTCTCAACACACACTCACTATTATGAACGTATTTTTCCAGTAGTTAATCATCATCTTCATCAAAAATCACTTCTATAATCAAGCTATAATCATCATAGGAAGAACACTTCAAGAACACTTCAAAAATTCCTTCAAGTTTACTAATTTACTTCCAAGCTTTCTAATCCATTCCAAGTAATCATCTAAGATCAAGAAACCTTTGTTATATACAGTAGGTTATCTTTCTTATTCAAGGTAATATTCATATTCAAACTTTGATTCAATTGCTATAACTATAAACTATCTTAATTCGAGTAAAAATCTTACTTGAACTTGTTTTTGTGTCATGATCCTACTTCAAGAACTTTCAAGCCATCCAAGATCCTTTGAAGCTAGATCATTTCTTGTCACTTCCAGTAGGTTTACCTACTAAACTTGAGGTAGTAATGATGTTCATAACATCATTCGATTCATATATATAAAACTATCTTATTCGAAGGTTTAAACTCGTAATCACTAGAACATAGTTTAGTTAATTCTAAACTTGTTCGCAAACAAAAGTTAATCCTTTTGACTTTTAAAATTAACTAAACACATGTTCTATATCTATATGATATGCTAACTTAATGATTTAAAACCTGGAAACACGAAAAACACCGTAAAACCGGATTTACGCCGTCGTAGTAACACCGCGGGCTGTTTTGGGTTAGTTAATTAAAAACTATGATAAACTTTGATTTAGAAGTTGTTATTCTGAGAAAATGATTTTTATTATGAACATGAAACTATATCCAAAAATTATGGTTAAACTCAAAGTGGAAGTATGTTTTCTAAAATGGTCATCTAGACGTCGTTCATTCGACTGAAATGACTACCTTACAAAAATGACTTGTAACTTATTTTTCCGACTATAAACCTATACTTTTTCTGTTTAGATTCATAAAATAGAGTTCAATATGAAACCATAGCAATTTGATTCACTCAAAACGGATTTAAAATGAAGAAGTTATGGGTAAAACAAAATTGGATAATTTTTCTCATTTTAGCTACGTGAAAATTGGTAACAAATCTATTCCAACCATAACTTAATCAACTTGTATTGTATATTATGTAATCTTGAGATACCATACACACGTATACAATGTTTCGACCTATCATGTCGACACATCTATATATATTTCGGAACAACTGTAGTGACCCGAACTTTTCCATGTTTATATATATTAATTGAGATTGATATTTACATGATTAAATGTTTCCAACATGTTAAGCAATCAAACTTGTTAAGACTTGATTAATTGAAATAGGTTTCATATAGACAATTGACCACCCAAGTCGACCGGTGATTCACGAACGTTAAAACTTGTAAAAACTATATGATGACATATATATGGTTATATATATAGTTAACATGATATTATGATAAGTAAACATATCATTAAGTATATTAACAATGAACTACATATGTAAAAACAAGACTACTAACTTAATGATTTTGAAACGAGACATATATGTAACGATTATCGTTGTAACGACATTTAATGTATATATATCATATTAAGATATATTCGTACATCATAATATGATGATAATATAATAATTTAAAATCTCTTTTGATATTATAAACATTGGGTTAACAACATTTAACAAGATCGTTAACCTAAAGGTTTCAAAACAACATTTACATGTAACGACTAACGATGACTTAACGACTCAGTTAAAATGTATATACATGTAGTGTTTTAATATGTATTCATACACTTTTGAAAAACTTTAAGACACTTATCAAAATACTTCTACTTAACAAAAATGCTTACAATTACATCCTCGTTCAGTTTCATCAACAATTCTACTCGTATGCACCCGTATTCGTACTCGTACAATACACAGCTTTTAGATGTATGTACTATTGGTACATACACTCCAATGATCAGCTCTTAGCAGCCCATGTGAGTCACCTAACACATGTGGGAGCCATCATTTGGCAACTAGCATGAAATATCTCATAAAATTACAAAAATATGAGTAATCATTCATGACTTATTTACATGAAAACAAAATAACATATCCTTTATATCTAATCCATACACCAACGACCAAAAACACCTACAAACACTTTCATTCTTCAATTTTCTTCATCTAATTGATCTCTCTCAAGTTCTATCTTCAAGTTCTAAGTGTTCTTCATAAATTCCAAAAGTTCTAGTTTCATAAAATCAAGAATACTTTCAAGTTTGCTAGCTCACTTCCAATCTTGTAAGGTGATCATCCAACCTCAAGAAATCTTTGTTTCTTACAGTAGGTTATCATTCTAATACAAGGTAATAATCATATTCAAACTTTGGTTCAATTTCTATAACTATAACAATCTTATTTCAAGTGATGATCTTACTTGAACTTGTTTTCGTGTCATGATTCTGCTTCAAGAACTTCGAGCCATCCAAGGATCCATTGAAGCTAGATCCATTTTTCTCTTTTCCAGTAGGTTTATCCAAGGAAATTAAGGTAGTAATGATGTTCATAACATCATTCGATTCATACATATAAAGCTATCTTATTCGAAGGTTTAAACTTGTAATCACTAGAACATAGTTTAGTTAATTCTAAACTTGTTCGCAAACAAAAGTTAATCCTTCAAACTTGACTTTTAAAATCAACTAAACACATGTTCTATATCTATATGATATGCTAACTTAATGATTTAAAACCTGGAAACACGAAAAACACCGTAAAACCGGATTTACGCCGTCGTAGTAACACCGCGGGCTGTTTTGGGTTAGTTAATTAAAAACTATGATAAACTTTGATTTAAAAGTTGTTATTCTGATAAAATGATTTTTATTATGAACATGAAACTATATCCAAAAATTATGGTTAAACTCAAAGTGGAAGTATGTTTTCTAAAATGGTCATCTAGACGTCGTTCTTTCGACTGAAATGACTACCTTTACAAAAATGACTTGTAACTTATTTTTCCGACTATAAACCTATACTTTTTCTGTTTAGATTCATAAAATAGAGTTCAATATGAAACCATAGCAATTTGATTCACTCAAAACGGATTTAAAATGAAGAAGTTATGGGTAAAACAAGATTGGATAATTTTTCTCATTTTAGCTACGTGAAAATTGGTAACAAATCTATTCCAACCATAACTTAATCAACTTGTATTGTATATTATGTAATCTTGAGATACCATAGACACGTATACAATGTTTCGACCTATCATGTCGACACATCTATATATATTTCGGAACAACCATAGACACTCTATATGTGAATGTTGGAGTTAGCTATACAGGGTTGAGGTTGATTCCAAAATATATATAGTTTGAGTTGTGATCAATACTGAGATACGTATACACTGGGTCGTGGATTGATTCAAGATAATATTTATCGATTTATTTTTTGTACATCTAACTGTGGACAACTAGTTATAGGTTACTAACGAGGACAGCTGACTTAATAAACTTAAAACATCAAAATATATTAAAAGTGTTGTAAATATATTTTGAACATACTTTAATATATATGTATATATTGTTATAGGTTCGTGAATCAACAGTGGCCAAGTCTTACTTCCCGACGAAGTAAAAATCTGTGAAAGTGAGTTATAGTCCCACTTTTAAAATCTAATATTTTTGGGATGAGAATACATGCAGGTTTTATAAATGATTTACAAAATAGACACAAGTACGTGAAACTACATTCTATGGTTGAATTATCGAAATTGAATATGCCCCTTTTTATTAAGTCTGGTAATCTAAGAATTAGGGAACAGACACCCTAATTGACGCGAATCCTAAAGATAGATCTATTGGGCCTAACAAACCCCATCCAAAGTACCGGATGCTTTAGTACTTCGAAATTTATATCATATCCGAAGGGTGTCCCGGAATGATGGGGATATTCTTATATATGCATCTTGTTATTGTCGGTTACCAGGTGTTCACCATATGAATGATTTTTATCTCTATGTATGGGATGTGTATTGAAATATGAAATCTTGTGGTCTATTGTTACGATTTGATATATATAGGTTAAACCTATAACTCACCAACATTTTTGTTGACGTTTAAAGCATGTTTATTCTCAGGTGAATATTAAGAGCTTCCGCTGTTGCATACTAAAATAAGTACAAGATTTGGAGTCCATGTTTGTATGATATTGTGTAAAAACTGCATTCAAGAAACTGATTTCGATGTAACACATTTGTATTGTAAACCATTATGTAATGGTCGTGTGTAAACAGGATATTTTAGATTATCATTATTTGATAATCTACGTAAAGCTTTTTAAACCTTTATTTATGAAATAAAGGTTATGGTTTGTGTTAAAAATGAATGCAGTCTTTGAAAAACGTCTCATATAGAGGTCAAAACCTCGCAACGAAATCAATTAATATGGAACGTTTTTAATCAATAAGAACGGGACATTTAAGTTGGTATCCGAGCGTTGGTCTTAGAGAACCAGAATTTTGCATTAGTGTGTCTTATCGAGTTTGTTAGGATGCATTAGTGAGTCTGGACTTCGACCGTGTTTACTTGAAAAATGATTGCTTAACAAATTTTGTTGGAAACTATATATTTTTAACATGTGAATATTATGTGATATATTAATCTCTTAACGCGTTTGATATTATGTGATAGATGTCTACCTCTAGAACAAGTCCCATTGACTCACCTAATAATAATGAAGAGTCAAATGTAAATTGGAATGATTCGTGGACTGATTCACAAGTTCCCGAAGAGGAACCGGAAGAAGAGTCGGAACCGGAAGAAGAATCGGAACCGGAAGAAGAATCGGAACCGGATGAAGAAATAGAACCGGTGGGGGAAATAATAAAACGGTTAAGTAAAAGAGAATCCTCAACCAACCGACCAAGGTTAATTATGGTCAATGGTGTTTCCGCCAAGGAAGCAAAATATTGGGAGGATTACCAATTCTCCGATGAATCGGATTCCGACGAGAATTCCGATGATGTTATAGAAATTACCCCAACTGAATTTAAAAAGGCAAAAGAAAATAATAAGGGAAAGGGCATAAAAATAGAGAAATCTAATTCCAACCCCGATGAACTTTATATGTATCGTCAACCCCCGAAGTCCTTAAGTTGTAACAATGACCCGGGAACCTCTAAACCACCAGGTTTTTCTAAACCAATGTGGATAACGATGGCTCGTATTAGGGGAAAATCATATATCCCTAGAAACTTGGCAAAACGAACCAAAACCGAAGAAGAAGAAGAAACAAGCGAGTCGGAATAAGATAGTTGTATTCATGTGGTGTAATATATGTAATATAGTGTGCTTATGCTTTATGAAATATGTAAAAATTGCTTGTATTAATAAGTATTTTTTTTTTATGAATCTAACTCTTGTCTATTTTACAGTTTAAAAACACAAAATGGATAGAAAACCCAATATTTTAAGAGACCTACCCGGAGACATGATTGATGAAATCTTGTCTAGAGTCGGCCAGAATTCTTCGGCACAACTATTTAAGGCGAGATCAGTTTGTAAGACATTCGAAGAACGTTCCAAGAATGTCTTGGTTTATAAGAGACTTTCGTTTGAAAGATGGGGGATATCACATTGGGAAACCCATAAGTTACGATGTGTTTACTTTGACGCATATATTGCGGGGAACCCAAATGCTATTTTACGCAACGGGTTAAGAAATTATTTTGACTCAATGTATCCGAATATAGGACTTCATGATTTAGAAAAAGCGGCTAACATGCAACATAAAGAAGCATGCTATGCTTATGGGTTAGTAATGTTCGCTTCTCACCAAAGTGAGAAAAAGAACATCGGGCTACAGCTATTAAACAAAACGTTCCCACAAGTGACGGAGTCGGTAATTGGGGTAAGAAATGAGGTTTTTAGATTATTACGGGACTGTTGGACATTACGTAACCCTCGTCCCTTTGATGACGTTACAACACGCTGTCTTATCAACGGCCATAACGGTTATGTTGCACAAGACCAAGGATGGGAAGTAGTCCTAGTAAAACCAGAATGCATGACTTGTTTCTGGACGTATGAATTACGTGTCTTTATTGCCTTTGCTGAACGACTTGTGTACTAGCTAGAATTGTCTTCACAACTATATTGTATCAAAGTTATTGTGTGCTATATTTCATGCTTTATGTAAAATAAGCGGTATTGTAAGTTTGTAAAATATTGTATAAAAGTTTGAACGTGAAATATTATTATAATCAGTTTTTCATATAGAATTGTAGTAGTTGAATTGTATATTAGCTACTAAGTATGAACTTAACGGGTAGGTACTACCCGAATTTAAACTTATAAAACGCTAATATGAAGAAAAAGCTTTTATAAATGAGTTCATATTATGCTACGAAATACTATTAACTACTCTTAATATTCTGTATGATTAACTTGTTCCATTTAACTATTTTGAAGGAAATGGCACCGACTACTCGACACACCGTGAATATGAATGAAGAGGAATTCCGTACTTTTCTAGCTTCAAACATAGCCGCAGTACAGGCTGCGCTACATACCAACAATAACCTTGGATCTAGCAGTACAGGAAATCGTGTAGGATGCACCTACAAAGAATTCACTGCCTGCAAACCTTTGGAATTTGATGGAACCGAAGGACCGATCGGATTGAAACGGTGGACCGAGAAGGTTGAATCGGTGTTTGCCATAAGTAAGTGTACTGAAGAGGACAAAGTGAAGTACGCTACGCATACCTTCACAGGTTCTGCGTTAACATTGTGGAATACCTATCTAGAGCAAGTGGGACAAGATGATGCGTACGCACTACCGTGGTCAGCATTCAAGCACTTGATGAACGAGAAGTACCGTCCCAGAACCGAGGTCAATAAGCTCAAGACAGAACTTAGAGGGTTACGAACCCAAGGATTTGATATTACCACGTACGAAAGACGATTCACAGAATTGTGCCTATTGTGTCCGGGAGCATTCGAAGATGAGGAAGAGAAGATCGACGCGTTTGTGAAAGGATTACCGGAAAGAATCCAAGAAGATATAAGTTCACACGAGCCCGCCTCCATACAACAGGCATGTAGAATGGCTCACAAACTAGTGAACCAGATTGAAGAACAGACTGCTGAAGAGGCCAATGTGAAGCAAGTCAAAAGAAAGTGGGAGGAAAACGGTGATAAGAATCACCAATACAACAACAACAGCAATTACAACAATAATCGCAACAATTATCCCAACAATCGCAACATCAATCGCAACTACAACAAACGGCCCAACAACAACAACAACAACAACAACAACAACAACAACTACAACAATCATCCCAACAACAATAATAACCGCAACAACAACAACAATCAGAAGCAGCTATGCCAAAGGTGTGAAAAGAATCACTCGGGGTTTTGCACCAAATTTTGCAACAAGTGTAAAAGAAATGGTCATAGCGCGGCGAAGTGTGAGGTCTACGGACCAGGGGTTAATAGAACGAAAGGAATAAATGGTGTCGGAACGAGTAATGGCGGAGCAAGTAGTGTCGGAGCAAGTTATGCCAATGTAGTTTGTTATAAATGTGGAAAACCAGGCCACATTATTAGAAATTGCCCGAACCAGGAGAACACGAATGGACAAGGCCGTGGAAGAGTTTTCAATATTAATGCGGTAGAGGCACAGGAAGACCCGGAGCTTGTTACGGGTACGTTTCTTATTGACAATAAATCTGCTTACGTTTTATTTGATTCGGGTGCGGATAGAAGCTATATGAGTAGAGATTTTTGTGCTAAATTAAGTTGTCCATTGACGCCTTTGGATAGTAAATTTTTACTCGAATTAGCAAATGGTTAATTAATTTCAGCAGATAATATATGTCGGAATCGAGAAATTAAACTGGTTAGCGAAACATTTAAGATTGATTTGATACCAGTAGAGTTAGGGAGTTTTGATGTGATAATCGGTATGGACTGGTTGAAAGAAGTGAAAGCGGAGATCGTTTGTTACAAAAATGCAATTCGCATTATACGAGAAAAAGGAAAACCCTTAATGGTGTACGGAGAAAAGGGAAACACGAAGCTACATCTTATTAGTAATTTGAAGGCACAAAAACTAATAAGAAAAGGTTGCTATGCTGTTCTAGCACACGTCGAGAAAGTACAAACTGAAGAAAAGAGCATCAATGATGTTCCCATTGCAAAAGAATTTCCCGATGTATTTCTGAAAGAATTACCGGGATTACCCCCACATCGATCCGTTGAATTTCAAATAGATCTTGTACCAGGAGCTGCACCAATAGCTCGTGCTCCTTACAGACTTGCACCCAGTGAGATGAAAGAACTGCAAAGCCAATTACAAGAACTTTTAGAGCGTGGTTTCATTCGACCAAGCACATCACCGTGGGGAGCTCCTGTTTTGTTTGTCAAGAAGAAAGATGGTACATTCAGGTTGTGTATCGACTACCGAGAGTTGAACAAACTTACCATCAAGAACCGCTACCCACTACCGAGAATCGACGACTTATTTGATCAACTACAAGGCTCGTCTGTTTATTCAAAGATTGACTTACGTTCCGGGTATCATCAAATGCGGGTGAAAGAAGATGATATTCCAAAGACTGCTTTCAGAACACGTTACGGTCATTACGAGTTTATGGTCATGCCATTTGGTTTAACTAATGCACCAGCTGTGTTCATGGACCTTATGAACCGAGTGTGTGGACCATACCTTGACAAGTTTGTCATTGTTTTCATTGATGACATACTTATTTACTCAAAGAATGACCAAGAACACGGTGAACATTTGAGAAAGGTGTTAGAAGTATTGAGGAAGGAAGAATTGTACGCTAAGTTTTCAAAGTGTGCATTTTGGTTGGAAGAAGTTCAATTCCTCGGTCACATAGTGAACAAAGAAGGTATTAAGGTGGATCCAGCAAAGATAGAAACTGTTGAAAAGTGGGAAACCCCGAAAACTCCGAAACACGTACGCCAGTTTTTAGGACTAGCTGGTTACTACAGAAGGTTCATCCAAGACTTTTCCAGAATAGCAAAACCCTTGACTGCATTAACGCATAAAGGGAAGAAATTTGAATGGAATGATGAACAAGAGAAAGCGTTTCAGTTATTGAAGAACAAGCTAACTACGGCACCTATATTGTCATTGCCTGAAGGGAATGATGATTTTGTGATTTATTGTGACGCATCAAAGCAAGGTCTCGGTTGTGTATTAATGCAACGAACGAAGGTGATTGCTTATGCGTCTAGACAATTGAAGATTCACGAACAAAATTATACGACGCATGATTTGGAATTAGGCGCGGTTGTTTTTGCATTAAAGACTTGGAGGCACTACTTATATGGGGTCAAAAGTATTATATATACCGACCACAAAAGTCTTCAACACATATTTAATCAGAAACAACTGAATATGAGGCAGCGTAGGTGGATTGAATTATTGAATGATTACGACTTTGAGATTCGTTACCACCCGGGGAAGGCAAATGTGGTAGCCGATGCCTTGAGCAGGAAGGACAGAGAACCCATTCGAGTAAAATCTATGAATATAATGATTCATAATAACCTTACTACTCAAATAAAGGAGGCGCAACAAGGAGTTTTAAAAGAGGGAAATTTAAAGGATGAAATACCCAAAGGATCGGAGAAGCATCTTAATATTCGGGAAGACGGAACCCGGTATAGGGCTGAAAGGATTTGGGTACCAAAATTTGGAGATATGAGAGAAATGGTACTTAGAGAAGCTCATAAAACCAGATACTCAATACATCCTGGAACGGGGAAGATGTACAAGGATCTCAAGAAACATTTTTGGTGGCCGGGTATGAAAGCCGATGTTGCTAAATACGTAGGAGAATGTTTGACGTGTTCTAAGGTCAAAGCTGAGCATCAGAAACCATCAGGTCTACTTCAACAACCCGAAATCCCGGAATGGAAATGGGAAAACATTACAATGGATTTCATCACTAAATTGCCAAGGACTGCAAGTGGTTTTGATACTATTTGGGTAATAGTTGATCGTCTCACCAAATCAGCACACTTCCTACCAATAAGAGAAGATGACAAGATGGAGAAGTTAGCACGACTGTATTTGAAGGAAGTCGTCTCCAGACATGGAATACCAATCTCTATTATCTCTGATAGGGATGGCAGATTTATTTCAAGATTCTGGCAGACATTACAACAAGCATTAGGAACTCGTCTAGACATGAGTACTGCCTATCATCCACAAACTGATGGGCAGAGCGAAAGGACGATACAAACGCTTGAAGACATGCTACGAGCATGTGTTATTGATTTCGGAAACAGTTGGGATCGACATCTACCATTAGCAGAATTTTCCTACAACAACAGCTACCATTCAAGCATTGAGATGGCGCCGTTTGAAGCACTTTATGGTAGAAAGTGCAGGTCTCCGATTTGTTGGAGTGAAGTGGGGGATAGATAGATTACGGGTCCAGAGATTATACAAGAAACTACCGAGAAGATCATCCAAATTCAACAACGGTTGAAAACCGCCCAAAGTCGACAAAAGAGCTACGCTGACATTAAAAGAAAAGATATAGAATTTGAAATTGGAGAGATGGTCATGCTTAAAGTTGCACCTTGGAAAGGCGTTGTTCGATTTGGTAAACGAGGGAAATTAAATCCAAGGTATATTGGACCATTCAAGATTATTGATCGTGTCGGACCAGTAGCTTACCGACTAGAGTTACCTCAACAACTCGCGGCTGTACATAACACTTTCCACGTCTCGAATTTAAAGAAATGTTTTGCTAAAGAAGATCTCACTATTCCGTTAGATGAAATCCAAATCAACGAAAAACTTCAATTCATCGAAGAACCCGTCGAAATAATGGATCGTGAGGTTAAAAGACTTAAACAAAATAAGATACCAATTGTTAAGGTTCGATGGAATGCTCGTAGAGGACCCGAGTTCACCTGGGAGCGTGAAGATCATATGAAGAAGAAATACCCGCATCTATTTCCAGAAGATTCGTCAACACCTTCAACAGCTTAAAATTTCGGGACGAAATTTATTTAACGGGTAGGTACTGTAGTGACCCGATCTTTTCCATGTTTATATATATTAATTGAGATTGATATTTACATGATTAAATGTTTCCAACATGTTAAGCAATCAAACTTGTTAAGACTTGATTAATTGAAATAGGTTTCATATAGACAATTGACCACCCAAGTCGACCGGTAATTCACGAACGTTAAAACTTGTAAAAACTATATGATGACATATATATGGTTATATATATAGTTAACATGATATTATGATAAGTAAACATATCATTAAGTATATTAACAATGAACTACATATGTAAAAACAAGACTACTAACTTAATGATTTTGAAACGAGACATATATGTAACGATTATCGTTGTAACGACATTTAATGTATATATATCATATTAAGATATATTCGTACATCATAATATGATGATAATATAATAATTTAAAATCTCTTTTGATATTATAAACATTGGGTTAACAACATTTAACAAGATCGTTAACCTAAAGGTTTCAAAACAACATTTACATGTAACGACTAACGATGACTTAACGACTCAGTTAAAATGTATATACATGTAGTGTTTTAATATGTATTCATACACTTTTGAAAGACTTTAAGACACTTATCAAAATACTTCTACTTAACAAAAATGCTTACAATTACATCCTCGTTCAGTTTCATCAACAATTCTACTCGTATGCACCCGTATTCGTACTCGTACAATACACAGCTTTTAGATGTATGTACTATTGGTACATACACTCCAATGATCAGCTCTTAGCAGCCCATGTGAGTCACCTAACACATGTGGGAGCCATCATTTGGCAACTAGCATGAAATATCTCATAAAATTACAAAAATATGAGTAATCATTCATGACTTATTTACATGAAAACAAAATAACATATCCTTTATATCTAATCCATACACCAACGACCAAAAACACCTACAAACACTTTAATTCTTCAATTTTCTTCATCTAATTGATCTCTCTCAAGTTCTATCTTCAAGTTCTAAGTGTTCTTCATAAATTCCAAAAGTTCTAGTTTCATAAAATCAAGAATACTTTCAAGTTTGCTAGCTCACTTCCAATCTTGTAAGGTGATCATCTAACCTCAAGAAATCTTTGTTTCTTACAGTAGGTTATCATTCTAATACAAGGTAATAATCATATTCAAACTTTGGTTCAATTTCTATAACTATAACAATCTTATTTCAAGTGATGATCTTACTTGAACTTGTTTTCGTGTCATGATTCTGCTTCAAGAACTTCGAGCCATCCAAGGATCCATTGAAGCTAGATCCATTTTTCTCTTTTCCAGTAGGTTTATCCAAGGAAATTAAGGTAGTAATGATGTTCATAACATCATTCGATTCATACATATAAAGCTATCTTATTCGAAGGTTTAAACTTGTAATCACTAGAACATAGTTTAGTTAATTCTAAACTTGTTCGCAAACAAAAGTTAATCCTTCTAACTTGACTTTTAAAATCAACTAAACACATGTTCTATATCTATATGATATGCTAACTTAATGATTTAAAACCTGGAAACACGAAAAACACCGTAAAACCGGATTTACGCCGTCGTAGTAACACCGCGGGCTGTTTTGGGTTAGTTAATTAAAAACTATGATAAACTTTGATTTAAAAGTTGTTATTCTGATAAAATGATTTTTATTATGAACATGAAACTATATCCAAAAATTATGGTTAAACTCAAAGTGGAAGTATGTTTTCTAAAATGGTCATCTAGACGTCGTTCTTTCGACTGAAATGACTACCTTTACAAAAACGACTTGTAACTTATTTTTCCGACTATAAACCTATACTTTTTCTGTTTAGATTCATAAAATAGAGTTCAATATGAAACCATAGCAATTTGATTCACTCAAAACGGATTTAAAATGAAGAAGTTATGGGTAAAACAAGATTGGATAATTTTTCTCATTTTAGCTACGTGAAAATTGGTAACAAATCTATTCCAATCATAACTTAATCAACTTGTATTGTATATTATGTAATCTTGAGATACCATAGACACGTATACAATGTTTCGACCTATCATGTCGACACATCTATATATATTTCGGAACAACCATAGACACTCTATATGTGAATGTTGGAGTTAGCTATACAGGGTTGAGGTTGATTCCAAAATATATATAGTTTGAGTTGTGATCAATACTGAGATACGTATACACTGGGTCGTGGATTGATTCAAGATAATATTTATCGATTTATTTTTTGTACATCTAACTGTGGACAACTAGTTATAGGTTACTAACGAGGACAGCTGACTTAATAAACTTAAAACATCAAAATATATTAAAAGTGTTGTAAATATATTTTGAACATACTTTAATATATATGTATATATTGTTATAGGTTCGTGAATCAACAGTGGCCAAGTCTTACTTCCCGACGAAGTAAAAATCTGTGAAAGTGAGTTATAGTCCCACTTTTAAAATCTAATATTTTTGGGATGAGAATACATGCAGGTTTTGTAAATGATTTACAAAATAGACACAAGTACGTGAAACTACATTCTATGGTTGAATTATCGAAATTGAATATGCCCCTTTTTATTAAGTCTGGTAATCTAAGAATTAGGGAACAGACACCCTAATTGACGCGAATCCTAAAGATAGATCTATTGGGCCTAACAAACCCCATCCAAAGTACCGGATGCTTTAGTACTTCGAAATTTATATCATATCCGAAGGGTGTCCCGGAATGATGGGGATATTCTTATATATGCATCTTGTTATTGTCGGTTACCAGGTGTTCACCATATGAATGATTTTTATCTCTATGTATGGGATGTGTATTGAAATATGAAATCTTGTGGTCTATTGTTACGATTTGATATATATAGGTTAAACCTATAACTCACCAACATTTTTGTTGACGTTTAAAGCATGTTTATTCTCAGGTGAATATTAAGAGCTTCCGCTGTTGCATACTAAAATAAGTACAAGATTTAGAGTCCATGTTTGTATGATATTGTGTAAAAACTGCATTCAAGAAACTGATTTCGATGTAACATATTTGTATTGTAAACCATTATGTAATGGTCGTGTGTAAACAGGATATTTTAGATTATCATTATTTGATAATCTACGTAAAGCTTTTTAAACCTTTATTTATGAAATAAAGGTTATGGTTTGTGTTAAAAATGAATGCAGTCTTTGAAAAACGTCTCATATAGAGGTCAAAACCTCGCAACGAAATCAATTAATATGGAACGTTTTTAATCAATAAGAACGGGACATTTCAACAACCATAGACACTCTATATGTGAATGTTGGAGTTAGCTATACAGGGTTGAGGTTGATTCCAAAATATATATAGTTTGAGTTGTGATCAATACTGAGATACGTATACACTGGGTCGTGGATTGATTCAAGATAATATTTATCGATTTATTTCTGTACATCTAACTGTGGACAACTAGTTGTAGGTTACTAACGAGGACAGCTGACTTAATAAACTTAAAACATCAAAATATATTAAAAGTGTTGTAAATATATTTTGAACATACTTTGATATATATGTATATATTGTTATAGGTTCGTGAATCAACCAGTGGCCAAGTCTTACTTCCCGACGAAGTAAAAATCTGTGAAAGTGAGTTATAGTCCCACTTTTAAAATCTAATATTTTTGGGATGAGAATACATGCAGGTTTTATAAATGATTTACAAAATAGACACAAGTACGTGAAACTACATTCTATGGTTGAATTATCGAAATCGAATATGCCCCTTTTTATTAAGTCTGGTAATCTAAGAATTAGGGAACAGTCACCCTAATTGACGCGAATCCTAAAGATAGATCTATTGGGCTTAACAAACCCCATCCAAAGTACCTGATGCTTTAGTACTTCAAAATTTATATCATATCCGAAGGGTGTCCCGGAATGATGGGGATATTCTTATATATGCATCTTGTTAATGTCGGTTACCAGGTGTTCACCATATGAATGATTTTTATCTCTATGTATGGGATGTGTATTGAAATATGAAATCTTGTGGTCTATTATTATGATTTGATATATATAGGTTAAACCTATAACTCACCAACATTTTTGTTGACGTTTTAAGCATGTTTATTCTCAGGTGATTATTAAGAGCTTCCGCTATCGCATACTTAAATAAGGACGAGATTTGGAGTCCATGCTTGTATGATATTGTGTAAAAACTGCATTCAAGAAACTTATTTCGTTGTAACATATTTGTATTGTAAACCATTATGTAATTGTCGCGTGTAAACAGGATATTTTAGATTATCATTATTTGATAATCTACGTAAAGCTTTTTAAACCTTTATTGATGAAATAAAGGTTATGGTTTGTTTTAAAATGAATGCAGTCTTTGAAAAACGTCTCATATAGAGGTCAAAACCTAGCAACGAAATCAATTAATATGGAACGTTTTTAATCAATAAGAACGGGACATTTCAGTTGGTATCCGAGCGTTGGTCTTAGAGAACCAGAATTTTGCATTAGTGTGTCTTATCGAGTTTGTTAGGATGCATTAGTGAGTCTGGAGTTCGACCGTGTTTACTTGAAAAATGATTGCTTAACAAATTTTGTTGTAAACTATATATTTTTAACATGTGAATATTATGTGATATATTAATCTCTTAACGCGTTTGATATTATGTGATAGATGTCTAATTCTAGAACAAGTCCCATTGACTCACCTAATAATAATGAAGAGTCAAATGTAAATTGGAATGATTCGTGGACTGATTCACAAGTTCCCGAAGAGGAACCGGAAGAAGAGTCGAAACCAGAATAAGAATTGGAACCGGAAGAAGAATCGGAACCGGATGAAGAAATAGAACCAGTGGGGGAAATAATAAAACGGTTAAGTAAAATAAAATCCTCAACCAACCGACCAAGGTTAATTATGGTCAATGGTGTTTTCGCTAAGGAAGCAAAATATTGGGAGGATTACCAATTCTCCGATGAATCGGATTCTGACGAGAATTCCGATGATGTTATAGAAATTACCCCAACTGAATTTAAAAAGGCAAAAGAAAATAATAAGGGAAAGGGCATAAAAATAGAGAAATCTAATTCCAACCCCGATGAACTTTATATGTATCGTCAACCCCCGAAGTCCTTAAGTTGTAATAATGACCCGGGAACCTCTAAACCACCAGGTTTTTTCTAAACCAATGTGGATAACGACGGCTCGTATTAGGGGAACATCATATATCCCTAGAAACTTGGCAAAACGAACCAAAACCGAAGAAGAAGAAACAAGTGAGTCGGAATAAGATAGTTGTATTCGTGTGGTGTAATATATGTAATATAGTGTGCTTATGCTTTATGATATATGTAAAAATTGCTTGTATTAATAAGTATTTTTTTTATGAATCTAACTCTTGTCTATTTTACAGTATAAAAACACAAAATGGATAGACAACCCAATATTTTAAGAGACCTACCCGGAGACATGATTGATGAAATCTTGTTTAGAGTCGGTCAGAATTCTTCGGCACAACTATTTAAGGCGAGATCAGTTTGTAAGACATTCGAAGAACGTTCCAAGAATGCCTTGGTTTATAAAAGGCTTTCGTTCGAAAGATGGGGGATATCACATTGGGAAATCCATAAGTTACGATGTGTTTACTTTGACGCATATATTGCGGGGAACCCAAATGCTATTTTACGCAATGGGTTAAGAAATTATTTTGACTCAATATATCCGAATATTGGACTTCGTGATTTAGAAAAAGCGGCTAACATGCAACATAAAGAAGCATGTTATGCTTACGGATTAGTAATGTTCGCTTCTCACCAAAGTGAGAACAAGAACATCGGGCTACAACTATTAAACAAAACGTTCCCACAAGTGACGGAGTCAGTAATTAGGGTAAGAAATGAGGTTTTTATATTGTTACGGGACTGTTGGACATTACGTAACCCTCGTCCATTTGATGACGTTACAACACGCTATCTTATCAACGGCCATAACGGTTATGTTCCACAAGACCAAGGATGAGAAGTAATCCTAGTAAAACCAGAATGCATGACTTGTTTCTGGACGTATGAATTACGTGTCTTTATTGCCTTTGCTGAACGACTTGTGTACTAGCTAGAATTATCTTCACAACCATCTTGTATCAAATTTATTGTGTGCTATATTTCATGCTATATGTAAAATAAGCGGTATTGTAAGTTTGTAAAATATTGTGTAAAAGTTTAAACGCGAAATATTATTATAATTAGTTTTTCATATAGAATTGTAGTAGTTGAATTGTATATTAGCTACTAAGTATGAACTTAACGGGTAGGTACTACCCGAATTTAAACTTATAAAACGCTAATATGAAGAAAAAGCTTTTATAAATGAGTTCATATTATGCTACGAAATACTATTAACTACTCTTAATATTCTGTATGATTAACTTGTTCCATTTGACTATTTTGAAGGAAATGGCACCGACTACTCGACAAACCGTGAATATGAATGAAGAGGAATTCCGTACTTTTCTAGCTTCAAACATAGCCGCAGTACAGGCTGCGCTACATACCAACAATAACCTTGGATCTAGCAGTACAGGAAATCGTGTAGGATGCACCTACAAAGAATTCAATGCCTGAAACCTTTGGAATTTGATGGAACCGAAGGACCGATCGGATTGAAACGGTGGACCGAGAAGGTCGAATCGGTGTTTGCCATAAGTAAGTGTACTGAAGAGGAAAAAGTGAAGTACGCTACGCATACCTTCACAGGTTCTGCGTTAACATGGTGGAATACCTATCTGGAGCAAGTGGGACAAGACGATGCGTACGCACTACCGTGGTCAGCATTCAAGCACTTGATGAACGAGAAGTACCGTCCCAGAACCGAGGTCAATAAGCTCAAGACAGAACTTAGAGGGTTACGAACCCAAGGATTTGATATTACCACGTACGAAAGACGATTCATAGAATTGTGCCTATTGTGTCCGGGAGCATTCGAAGATGAGGAAGAGAAGATCGACGCGTTTGTGAAAGGATTACCGAAAAGAATCCAAGAAGATATAAGTTCACACGAGCCCGCCTCCATACAACAGGCATGTAGAATGGCTGACAAACTAGTGAACCAGATTGAAGAAAGAATTAAAGAACAGACTGCTGAAGAGGCCAATGTGAAGCAAGTCAAAAGAAAGTGGGAGGAAAACGGTGATAAGAATCACCAATACAACAACAACAACAATTACAACAATAATCGCAACAATTATCCCAACAATCGCAACATCAATCGCAACTACAACAAACGGCTCAACAACAACAACAACAACAACAACAGCAACTACAACAATCATCCCAACAACAATAATAACCGCAACAACAACAACAACAATCAGAAGCAGCTATGCCAAAGGTGTGAAAAGTATCACTCGGGGTTCTGCACCAAATTTTGCAACAAGTGTAAAAGAAATGGTCATAGCGCGGTGAAGTGTGAGGTCTACGGACCAGGGGTTAATAGAACGAAAGGAACAAATGGTGTCAGAACGAGTAATGGCGGAGCAAGTAGTGTCGGAGCAAGTTATGCCAATGTAGTTTGTTATAAATGTGGAAAACCGGGCCACATTATTAGAAATTGCCCGAACCAGGAGAACACGAATGGATAAGGCCGCGGAAGAGTTTTCAATATTAATGCGGCAGAGGCACAGGAAGACCCGGAGCTTGTTACGGGTACATTTCTTATTGACAATAAATCTGCTTACGTTTTATTTGATTCAGCGGCGGATAGAAGCTATATGAGTAGAGATTTTTGTGCTAAATTAAGTTGTCCATTGACGCCTTTGGATAGTAAATTTTTACTCGAATTAGCAAATGGTAAATTAATTTCAGCAGATAATATATGTCGGAATCGAGAAATTAAACTGGTTAGCGAAACATTTAAGATTGACTTGATACCAGTAGAGTTAGGGAGTTTTGATGTGATAATCGGTATGGACTGGTTGAAAGAAGTGAAAGAAGAGATCGTTTGTTATAAAAATGCAATTCGCATTATACGAGAAAAAGGAAAACCCTTAATGGTGTACGGAGAAAAGGGCAACACGAAGCTACATCTTATTAGTAATTTGAAGGCACAAAAACTAATAAGAAAAGGTTGCTATGCTGTTCTAGCACACGTCGAGAAAGTACAAACTGAAGAAAAGAGCATCAATGATGTTCCCATTGCAAAAGAATTTCCCGATGTATTTCCGAAAGAATTACCGGGATTACCCCCACATCGATCCGTTGAATTTCAAATAGATCTTGTACCAGGAGCTGCACCAATAGCTCGTGCTCCTTACAGACTCGCACCCAGCGAGATGAAAGAACTGCAAAGCCAATTACAAGAACTTTTAGAGCGTGGTTTCATTCGACCAAGCACATCACCGTGGGGAGCTCCTGTTTTGTTTGTCAAGAAGAAAGATGGTACATTCAGGTTGTGTATCAACTACCGAGAGTTGAACAAACTTACCATCAAGAACCGCTACCCACTACCGAGAATCGATGACTTATTTGATCAACTACAAGGCTCGTCTGTTTATTCAAAGATTGACTTACGTTCCAGGTATCATCAAATGCGGGTGAAAGAAGATGATATTCCAAGGACTGCTTTCAGAACACGTTATGGTCATTACGAGTTTATGGTCATGCCATTTGGTTTAACTAATGCACCAGCTGTGTTCATGGACCTTATGAACCGAGTGTGTGGACCATACCTTGACAAGTTTGTCATTGTTTTCATTGATGACATACTTAGTTACTCAAAGAATGACCAAGAACACGGTGAACATTTGAGAAAGGTGTTAGAAGTATTGAGGAAGGAAGAATTGTACGCTAAGTTTTCAAAGTGTGCATTTTGGTTGGAAGAAGTTCAATTCCTCGGTCACATAGTGAACAAAGAAGGTATTAAGGTGGATCCGGCAAAGATAGAAACTGTTGAAAAGTGGGAAACCCCGAAAACTCCGAAACACATACGCCAGTTTTTAGGACTAGATGGTTACTACAGAAGGTTCATCCAAGACTTTTCCAAAATAGCAAAACCCTTGACTGCATTAACACATAAAGGGAAGAAATTTGAATGGAATGATGAACAAGAGAAAGCGTTTCAGTTATTGAAGAAAAAGCTAACTACGGCACCTATATTGTCATTGCCTGAAGGGAATGATGATTTTTTGATTTATTGTGACGCATCAAAGCAAGGTCTCGGTTGTGTATTAATGCAATGAACGAAGGTGATTGCTTATGCGTCTAGAGAATTGAAGATTCACGAACAAAATTATACGACGCATGATTTGGAATTAGGCGCGGTTGTTTTTGCATTAAAGACTTGGAGGCACTACTTATATGGGGTCAAAAGTATTATATATACCGACCACAAAAGTCTTCAACACATATTTAATCAGAAACAACTGAATATGAGGCAGCGTAGGTGGATTGAATTATTGAATGATTACGACTTTGAGATTCGTTACCACCCGAGGAAGGCAAATGTGGTAGCCGATGCCTTGAGCAGGAAGGACAGAGAACCCATTCGAGTAAAATCTATGAATATAATGATTCATAATAACCTTACTACTCAAATAAAGGAGGCGCAACAAGGAGTTTTAAAAGAGGGAAATTTAAAGGATGAAATACCCAAAGGATCGGAGAAGCATCTTAATATTCGGGAAGACGGAACCCGGTATAGGGCTGAAAGGATTTGGGTACCAAAATTTGGAGATATGAGAGAAATGGTACTTAGAGAAGCTCATAAAACCAGATACTCAATACATCCTGGAACGGGGAAGATGTACAAGGATCTCAAGAAACATTTTTGGTGGCCGGGTATGAAAGCCGATGTTGCTAAATATGTAGGAGAATGTTTGACGTGTTCTAAGGTTAAAGCTGAGCATCAGAAACCATCAGGTCTACTTCAACAACCCGAAATCCCAGAATGGAAATGGGAAAACATTACCATGGATTTCATCACTAAATTGCCAAGGACTGCAAGTGGTTTTGATACTATTTGGGTAATAGTTGATCGTCTCACCAAATCAGCACACTTCCTGCCAATAAGAGAAGATGACAAGATGGAGAAGTTAGCACGACTGTATTTGAAGGAAGTCGTCTCCAGACATGGAATACCAATCTCTATTATCTCTGATAGGGATGGCAGATTTATTTCAAGATTCTGGCAGACATTACAGCAAGCATTAGGAACTCGTCTAGACATGAGTACTGCCTATCATCCACAAACTGATGGGCAGAGGGAAAGGACGATACAAACGCTTGAAGACATGCTACGAGCATGTGTTATTGATTTCGGAAACAGTTGGGATCGACATCTACCGTTAGCAGAATTTTCCTACAACAACAGCTACCATTCAAGCATTGAGATGGCGCCGTTTGAAGCACTTTATGGTAGAAAGTGCAGGTCTTCGATTTTTTGGAGTGAAGTGGGGAATAGACAGATTACGAGTCCGGAGATTATACAAGAAACTACCGAGAAGATCATCCAAATTCAACAACGGTTGAAAACCGCCCAAAGTCGACAAAAGAGCTACGCTGACATTAAAAGAAAAGATATAGAATTTGAAATTGGAGAGATGGTCATGCTTAAAGTTGCACCTTGGAAAGGCGTTGTTCGATTTGGTAAACGAGGGAAATTAAATCCAAGGTATATTGGACCATTCAAGATTATTGATCGTGTCGGACCAGTAGCTTACCGACTTGAGTTACCTCAACAACTCGCGGCTGTACATAACACTTTTCACGTCTCGAATTTGAAGAAATGTTTTGCTAAAGAAGATCTCACTATTCCGTTAGATGAAATCCAAATCAACGAAAAACTCCAATTCATCGAAGAACCCGTCGAAATAATGGATCGTGAGGTTAAAAGACTTAAGCAAAACAAGATACCAATTGTTAAGGTTCGATGGAATGCTCGTAGAGGACCCGAGTTCACCTGGGAGCGTAAAGATCATATGAAGAAGAAATACCCGCATCTATTTCCAGAAGATTCGTCAACACCTTCAACAACTTAAAATTTCGGGACGAAATTTATTTAACGGGTAGGTACTGTAGTGACCCGAACTTTTCCATGTTTATATATATTAATTGAGATTGATATTTACATGATTAAATGTTTCCAACATGTTAAGCAATCAAACTTGTTAAGACTTGATTAATTGAAATATGTTTCATATAGACAATTGACCACCCAAGTTGACCGGCGATTCACGAACGTTAAAACTTGTAAAAATGACATGACGATATATATATGGATATACATATGGTTAACATGAGATTATGATAAGTAAGTATCTCCATAAGTATATTAACAATGAGTTATATACATATAAACAAGACTACTAACTTAAGGATTTCGAAACGAGACATATATGTAACGATTATCGTTGTAACGACATTTAAATGTATATATATCATATTAAGATATATTAAGATATCATAATATCATAATAATATAATAATTTAACATCTCATTAGATATAATAAACAATGGGTTAACAACATTAATTGAGATCGTTAACTTAAAGGTTTCAAAACAACACTTACATGTAACGACTAACGATGACTTAACGACTCAGTTAAAATGTATATACATGTAGTGTATTTAGATGTATTAAAATACTTTTGGAAGACTTCAAGACATATATCAAAACACTCATACTTAACGAAAATGGTTACAGTTACCTTCCCATTCTTTTCTTTCATCAAGAATTCTAGTCGTATTCTTACCCGTATTATACACAGCTTCAAAACGTACTTACTATGGGTATATACCAATAGGAACTAGCATGGGATTCCACTCTTGATTATGTCATGTATGACTAATCAATTTTAACTTCTACCATGAGCTAGTCAACTAACTAGAACTCCTTTTAACCCCACTCATCACTCACCAATTACCACTCATCATTCACTCCATTTCACTTCCAATTCTCTTTCTAATTCTCTCTCAACACACACTCACTATTATGAACGTATTTTTCCAGTAGTTAATCATCATCTTCATCAAAAATCACTTCAAGAATCAAGCTATAATCATCATAGGAAGAACACTTCAAGAACACTTCAAAAATCCCTTCAAGTTTACTAATTTACTTCCAAGCTTTCTAATCCATTCCAAGTAATCATCTAAGATCAAGAAACCTTTGTTATATACAGTAGGTTATCTTTCTTATTCAAGGTAATATTCATATTCAAACTTTGATTCAATTGCTATAACTATAAACTATCTTAATTCGAGTAAAAATCTTAGTTGAACTTGTTTTTGTGTCATGATCCTACTTCAAGAACTTTCAAGCCATCCAAGATCCTTTGAAGCTAGATCATTTCTTGTCACTTCCAGTAGGTTTACCTACTAAACTTGAGGTAGTAATGATGTTCATAACATCATTCGATTCATATATATAAAACTATCTTATTCGAAGGTTTAAACTCGTAATCACTAGAACATAGTTTAGTTAATTCTAAACTTGTTCGCAAACAAAAGTTAATCCTTCTAACTTGACTTTTAAAATTAACTAAACACATGTTCTATATCTATATGATATTCTAACTTAATGATTTAAAACCTGGAAACACGAAAAACACCGTAAAACCGGATTTACGCCGTCGTAGTAACACCGCGGGCTGTTTTGGGTTAGTTAATTAAAAACTATGATAAACTTTGATTTAAAAGTTGTTATTCTGAGAAAATGATTTTTATTATGAACATGAAACTATATACAAAAATTATGGTTAACCTCAAAGTGAAAGTATGTTTTCTAAAATGGTCATCTAGACGTCGTTCTTTCGACTGAAATGACTACCTTACAAAAACGACTTCCGACTATAAACCTATACTTTTTCTGTTTATATTCATAAAATAGAGTTCAATATGAAACCATAGCAATTTGATTCACTCAAAACGAATTTAAAATGAAGAAGTTATGGGTAAAACAAAATTGGATAATTTTTCTCATTTTAGCTACGTGAAAATTGGTAACAAATCTATTCCAACCATAACTTAATCAACTTGTATTGTATATTATGTAATCTTGAGATACCATAGACACGTATACAATGTTTTGACCTATCATGTCGACACATCTATATATATTTCGGAACAACCATAGACACTCTATATGTGAATATTGGAGTTAGCTATACAGGGTTGAGGTTGATTCCAAAATATATATAGTTTGAGTTGTGATCAATACTGAGATACGTATACACTGGGTGGATTGATTCAAGATAATATTTATCGATTTATTTCTGTACATCTAACTGTGGACAACTAGTTGTAGGTTACTAACGAGGACAGCTGACTTAATAAACTTAAAACATCAAAATATATTAAAAGTGTTGTAAATATATTTTGAAAATACTTTGATATATATGTATATATTGTTATAGGTTCGTGAATCAACCAGTGGCCAAGTCTTACTTCTCGACGAAGTAAAAATCTGTGAAAGTGAGTTATAGTCCCACTTTTAAAATCTAATATTTTTGGGATGAGAATACATGCAGGTTTTATAAATGATTTACAAAATAGACACAAGTACGTGAAACTACATTCTATGGTTGAATTATCGAAATCGAATATGCCCCTTTTTATTAAGTCTGGTAATCTAAGAATTAGGGAACAGACACCCTAATTGACGCGAATCCTAAAGATAGATCTATTGGGCTTAACAAACCCCATCCAAAGTACTGGATGCTTTAGTACTTCGAAATTTATATCATATCCGAAGGGTGTCCCGGAATGATGGGGATATTCTTATATATGCATCTTGTTAATGTCGGTTACCAGGTGTTCACCATATGAATGATTTTTATCTCTATGTATGGGATGTGTATTGAAATATGAAATCTTGTGGTCTATTATTATGATTTGATATATATAGGTTAAACCTATAACTCACCAACATTTTTGTTGACGTTTTAAGCATGTTTATTCTCAGGTGATTATTAAGAGCTTCCGCTATCGCATACTTAAATAAGGACGAGATTTGGAGTCCATGCTTGTATGATATTGTGTAAAAACTGCATTCAAGAAACTTATTTCGTTGTAACATATTTGTATTGTAAACCATTATGTAATGGTCTCGTGTAAACAGGATATTTTAGATTATCATTATTTGATAATCTACGTAAAGCTTTTTAAACCTTTATTGATGAAATAAAGGTTATGGTTTGTTTTAAAATGAATGCAGTCTTTGAAAAACGTCTCATATAGAGGTCAAAACCTCGCAACGAAATCAATTAATATGGAACGTTTTTAATCAATAAGAACGGGACATTTCAGTAGACGCTGCAACCGCTACCGATGATGTCATTACCGGTATGTTCTTAGTTAATTCCTTGCCAGCTCGTGTGTTATTTGATTCTGGAGCGAATCAATCTTTTATGTCCTTAGACTTCTGTGATAAGTTGAAGTTGCCTGTTAGAATGTTAGATGTGCCTTTGGGAATAGAAGTAGCTGATGGTAAAATGGTTCCATGCACATCATCTGTGTCTGGAATTACCATTGAAATTGACAGCCATTCCTTTCCTTTAGCCTGTTTGTTGATGCCTATACCTAGCTTTGATGTAGTCATAGGCATGAATTGGTTAAGAGCTAATAGGGCTAATATTAAGTTTGATAAGAAGATGATTTCTTTTCGTTTGGCCGACGGATCCTGAGTGATAGCTAGGGGAGAGTGCAGTGGATTTAACTTTCCTATGGTTTCCCTAATGAAAGCTCAGAAGGCAATAACGAAAGGGTGTGATTCATTCTAGCCTACGTGATTGATGTTAAGAAAGAGAAGAAGCAGGTGACCGATATTCCCGTTGTGTCAGAATTTCCAGAAGTATTTCCAGATGATTTACCAGGGTTACCTCCAGTACGTGAAGTAGAGTATAAAATTGATTTGGTTTCAGGTGCTACGCCAGTTGCAAAAGCTCATTACAGATTAGCTCCATCAAAAATCCGAGAAATGATGTCTCAAATTCAGGAACTGTTAGATAAGGGGTTTATTCGACCAAGTTCTTCACCGTGGGGTGCTCCTGTGTTGTTTGTGAAAAAGAAAGATGGGTCGCTACGTATGTGTATAGATTACCGCGACTTAAATAAGAGAACAATCAAGAATAAGTATCCGTTACCAAGAATAGATGACTTATTTGATCAGTTACAGGGTGCTTCCTACTTTTCAAAGATTGATTTACGTTCAGGGTATCATCAGGTACGTGTTACAGAGAGTGATATACCGAAAATAGCATTTAGAACTAGATATGGTCATTATGAATTTTTAGTTATGCCATTCGAGTTAACAAACGCGCCAGCAGTGTTTATGGATTTAATGAATAGGGTGTGTCGTCAGTATCTTGACAAGTTTGTGATTGTCTTCATAGATGATATCTTGATATATTTAAAAACTGAGAAAGATCATGATACACATTTGAGATTGGTATTAGAACTTCTGAAACAGGAACAGTTGTACGCTAAGTTTTCTACGTGTGAATTTTGGTTGCGAGAAGTACAGTTTCTGGGTTATGTGATTTGTGAACAGGGTATTAAAGTAGATCAGTCTGAGATAGAGGCCGTAATGAATTGGAACTCACCGAAAACGCCGACAGAAATTAAGAGTTTTCTGGGTTTAGCAGGTTATTACCGCCGATTTATCAAAGACTTCTCTAAAATAGTAGGTCCGTTGAATAAGTTAACTAGAAAAGATGTAGCCTTTCGATGGACTGATGAACAAGAAAAGGCTTTTCAGACTCTCAAACAGTTGTTATGTCAAGCGCCGATTATAGCTTTACCAGAGGGTACAAAAGATTTTGTGGTCTACTGCGATGCGCCACGTGCAGGTCTGGGTTGTGTTTTGATGCAGAGAAATAAAGTTATAGCGTATGCTTCATGACAGTTGGAGAATCATGAGCGAAACTACCCTACTCATGATTTAGAGTTAACTGCAGTTGTGTTTGCTTTGAAGCTTTGGAGACATTATTTGTATGGTACACATTGTGAAATCTATACAGATTATAAGTCTTCAATATATCTTTTCGCAGAAAGAATTAAACATGCGTCAACGTCGATGTTTAGAATTGATTAAAGACTATGATTGTGAGATTAAGTACCAGCCGGGTAAAGCAAATGTGGTCGCAGATGCTCTGAGTCGCAAGAAAACCATCGAAAATGTTAGATTTATGAGAATTGAAATAATTTCAGACTTGATTGATCGATTGAAAACCGTTCAGTTAGTAGCTTTGAATGACGAAAACCTAAAGACTGAACAAATGACTAAAAGAAAATTTGACCTATGCAATGATTCTAGAGGATTAAAGACCTATAAAGATCGAATTTAGGTGCCTATGCTTGGAGATTTGAGGGATTTAATCCTTAATGAAGCGCATAAATCGAGATTATTGGTGCATCCAGGTAGTACTAAGATGTATAGAGACTTGAAAATATTGTATTGGTGGCCAACAATGAAGACAGATGTTGCAGGTTTCGTTGAGAAATGTCATATTTGTGCGCAAGTTAAGGCAGAACATCAGAAACCGTATGGATCTCTAAGACAATTAGAAATTCCTCAGTGGAAATGGGATCATATAACAATAGATTTTGTAACCAAGTTACCCCGAACCCAGAAAGGACACGACATGATCTGGGTGATTGTGGATCGTTTAACAAAGAGTGCTCACTTTTTAGCTACTCGTGAAACAGCTTCGTTAAGTGATTTGGCAGAATTGCACTTGAAAGAGACCGTTAGTCGACATGGTATACCGTTGTCAATAGTTTCCGATAGAGATACTAGGTTTGTATTGAACTTCTGGAACAGTTTACAACAGAATTTGGGTACACGTGTGAATCTAAGTACAACATATCATCCACAAATAGACGGTCAGAGTGAACGAATGATTCAAACGTTAGAAGACATGTTGAGAGCGTGTGTCTTAGAATATGGTGGTTCTTGGGATTCGCATCTTCCACTGATAGAGTTTGCTTACAACAATTCGTATCATTCGAGTATTGGAATGCCGCCATATGAAATGTTGTATGGTCGTAAGTGTAGAACTCCGACATGTTGGTTAGAAGCAGGTGAGAAACAATTTGCAGGTCCCGAAATTGTTCAGTTAACTGCAGAAAAGGTTGAAATTGTACGTGAGAAGTTAAAAGCAGCCAGAGACCGACAAAAGATGTATGCTGATCCGCACTGACATCCGGTAATTTTTAATGTAGGTGATCGTGTATACTTGAAGGTATCACCGTGGAAAGGGGTGATCAGATTTGACAAACGTGGTAAACTAGCTCCGAGGTTTATTGGGCCATTTCCAATCATAGAAATTCTGAATGATCAAACTGTTGTTTTAGATCTCCCATCAGAGTTAGCAAGAATTCACAACACGTTCAATGTGTGTTATTTAAGGAAGTGTAAAGTAGACGATGAAAGTCAGATTCTTCCATTGAAAGATTTGAAAGTCGACTTGACTAAGAAACTAGTAGAAGAGCCGGTTAGAATAGTGGACAAGAAAGTCACCAAGCTAAGAAAGAAACAGATTCCAACGGTGTTAGTGGAATGGCGGCACAGTTTAGGTTCTAACTTGACATGGGAAACCGAGGAGTTAATGAGGGCGCGCTATCCCCAGTTGTTTGACCTTGACCAGATTCCGAGGAAGGAATCTTCTTAAGGGGGGTAGATTTGTAACATCCTCAATCGGGTCTAGTTGTAAGATTACTATTTTGCCCTTAAGTTTGTATTGTGTTACTATATGCTTTTATTTTTATTTAATACTTATTATTAAATAATAATGTGGTTAGGACCAGTTTGTGACAAGGGTCACAGAACAGGTTTGTTTATTTAATCTGGACTCCGTTTGGGTTACCAAATGATGTACGATTGTGACAAGGGTCACAGAACGCTGCAACCGCTACCGATGATGTCATTACCGGTATGTTCTTAGTTAATTCCTTGCCAGCTCGTGTGTTATTTGATTCTGGAGCGAATCAATCTTTTATGTCCTTAGACTTCTGTGATAAGTTGAAGTTGCCTGTTAGAATGTTAGATGCGCCTTTGGGAATAGAAGTAGCTGATGGTAAAATGGTTCCATGCACATCATCTGTGTCTGGAATTACCATTGAAATTGACAGCCATTCCTTTCCTTTAACCTGTTTGTTGATGCCTATACCTAGCTTTGATGTAGTCATAGGCATGAATTGGTTAAGAGCTAATAGGGCTAATATTAAGTGTGATAAGAAGATGATTTCTTTCCGTTTGGCTGACGGATCTTGAGTGATAGCTAGGGGAGAGTGCAGTGGATTTAACTTTCCTATGGTTTCCCTAATGAAAGCTCAGAAGGCAATAACGAAAGGGTGTGATTCATTCTAGCCTACGTGATTGATGTTAAGAAAGAGAAGAAGCAGGTGACCGATATTCCCGTTGTGTCAGAATTTCCAGAAGTATTTCCAGATGATTTACCAGGGTTACCTCCAGTACGTGAAGTAGAGTATAAAATTGATTTGGTTCTAGGTGCTACGCCAGTTGCAAAAGCTCCTTACAGATTAGCTCCATCAGAAATCCGAGAAATGATGTCTCAAATTCAGGAACTGTTAGATAAGGGGTTTATTCGACCAAGTTCTTCACCGTGGGGTGCTCATGTGTTGTTTGTGAAAAAGAAAGATGGGTCGCTACGTATGTGTATAGATTATCGCGATTTAAATAAGAAAACAATCAAGAATAAGTATCCGTTACCAAGAATAGATGACTTATTTGATCAGTTACAGGGTGTTTCCTACTTTTCAAAGATTGATTTACGTTCAGGGTATCATCAGGTACGTGTTGCAGAGAGTGATATACCAAAAACAGCGTTCAGAACTAGATATGGTCATTATGAATTTTTAGTTATGCCATTCTGGTTAACAAACGCGCCAGCAGTGTTTATGGATTTAATGAATAGGGTGTGTCATCAGTATCTTGACAAGTTTGTGATTGTCTTCATAGATGATATCTTGATATATTCGAAAACTGAGAAAGATCATGCTACACATTCGAGATTGGTATTAGAACTTCTGAAACAGGAACAGTTGTACGCTAAGTTTTCTAAGTATGAATTTTGGTTGCGGGAAGTACAGTTTCTGGGTCATGTGATTTGTGAACAGGGTATTAAAGTAGATCAGTCTAAGATAGAGGCTGTAATGAATTGGAACTCACCGAAAACGCCGACAGAAATTAAGAGTTTTCTGGGTTTAGCAGGTTATTACCGCTGATTTATCAAAGACTTCTCTAAAATAGCAGGTCCGTTGAATAAGTTAGCTAGAAAAGATGTAGCCTTCGATGGACTGATGAACAAGAAAAGGCTTTTCAGACTCTCAAACAGTTGTTATGCCAAGCGCCGATTTTAGCTTTACCAGAGGGTACAGAAGATTTTGTGGTCTACTGCGATGCGTCACGTGCAGGTCTGGGTTGTGTTTTGATGCAGAGAAATAAAGTTATAGCGTATGCTTCACGATAGTTGAAGAATCATGAACGAAACTACCCTACTCACGATTTAGAGTTAACTGCAGTTGTGTTTACTTTGAAGCTTTGGAGACATTATTTGTATGGTACACATTGTGAAATCTATACAGATCATAAGAGTCTTCAATATATCTTTTCGCAGAAAGAATTAAACATGCGTCAACATCGATGTTTAGAATTGATTAAAGACTATGATTGTGAGATTAAGTACCATCCGGGTAAAGCAAATGTGGTCGCAGATGCTCTGAGTCGCAAGAAAACCATCGAAAATGTTAGATTTAGAGAATTGAAATAATTTCAGACTTGATTGATCGATTGAAAACCGTTCAGTTAGTAGCTTTGAATGACGAAAACCTAAAGATGAATAAATGACTAAAAGAAAATTTGACCAATGCAATGATTCTAGAGGATTAAAGACCTATAAATATTGAATTTGGGTGCCTATGCTTGGAGATTTGATGGATTTAATCCTTACTGAAGCGCATAAATCGAGATTATCAGTGCATCCAGGTAGTACTAAGATGTATAGAGACTTGAAAATATTGTATTGGTGGCCAACAATGAAGACAGATGTTGCAGGTTTCGTTGAGAAATGTCATATTTGTGCGCAAGTTAAGGCAGAACATCAGAAACTGTATGGATCTCTAAGACAATTAGAAATTCCTCGGTGGAAATGGGATCATATAACGATGGATTTTGTAACCAAGTTACCCCGAACCCAGAAAGGACACGACATGATCTGGGTGATTGTGGATCTTTTAACAAAGAGTGCTCACTTTTTAGCTACTCGTGAAACAGCTTCGTTAAGTGATTTGGCAGAATTGCACTTGAAAGAGATCGTTAGTCGACATGGTATACCGTTGTCAATAGTTTCCGATAGAGATACTAGGTTTGTATCGAACTTCTGGAACAGTTTGCAACAGAATTTGGGTATACGTGTGAAACTAATTACAACATATCATCCACAAACAGACTGTCAGAGTGAACGAATGATTCAAACATTAGAAGACATGTTGAGAGCATGTGTCTTAGAATATGGTGGTTCTTGGGATTCGCATCTTCCACTGATAGAGTTTGCTTACAACAATTCGTATCATTCGAGTATTGCTTTGAAGCTCGGAGGTGCATAATCATCACCGAAGTGCTAAGGTGAGTGGGATAATTATGTGCGTGCATATATGATGTATTTATTTGTGTAGTATGAGTTGTGAAATGTCGAGGTTTTAAGACACCACTTCTCATGTGATGGGTGAAGCATCGAGGTGTTAAGATTCCACTCGGGGTGAAGCATCGAGGTGTTAAGATGCCACCTAGGGGTGAAGTGTCGAGGTGTTAAGACACCACTCCGTAGAATAGATGGGTGAAGCATCGAAGTGTTAAGATGCCACTCGTGGTGAAGTATCGAAGTGTTAAGATGCCACCCGTGGGGTTAGTGTACGAGGTGTTAAGTGCACTAATGGTTGTTATGAACTCCGACGGTCCTTAAACACCGTTCCCTTGTTTGATTGGTTAACCATGGTTGTGTATGGATTGTAGCATATTATAATGTTTAAATTATATGCAATTGTTATGCTAGCTTATGTTGTTGGAGGTTTAAGCATTATGCTTGCGATGGTATGATTATTTATATTGCTAGTATGTATGCGGAAATGTGTAAGTGATTGCAAGTAAGTAGGTTGTATATGTAAACATATAATTATTGCACTCACTAAGCGTTAGCTTACCCCTCTCGTTGTTTATATTTTTAGATGCAGGTGCGAATAAGGACAAGGGGGTTGTTGGGCACTAGGTGTCCCTTGTTGATGTTATGTTGAAGCTTTTGGAAGTTGGCCTACGTTTTGGGTAGTTTAGTCCCAAACCATGCTCAAGGGGTCGTTTGGATTATAAACTATCATTTGTTGTTGGTCAAACTTGTATCACATTCGTTAATGGCCTTTGTGCCTTCTTGTAAACATTAAACTCGTAGTATGTTTTAACGAAACGTGTGGAATGGTTTACATATTTAATTGGCGCGTAAATGTGTATCAAAAAAAAATTTATCGTACGGAGTACGGGTTGGGTTGTTTCAAGTGGTATCAGAGCCTGGTCTAAGGGATTTAGGCGACTTGAGATAGGTGCCTAGACTTAGACTTTATTGTGCATGCACTTTTATGCGGGACTTGTAGGACTTTGGGTCTAATCGGGATTTGTTAGTGCTTTGGTTATGTGAACTAACCTCGTGCTAATTGATTTGTGTTGTGTTTAGCAATTATCAAGCGAGATGGACGTTGTACTAGCAAGTTAATGCGACGTGCTCGCGTAACAATGATTAGCTACCATTGTTACGGGTGCAAATCGTGTCAAACAAGTAATGTACGACGATTGTTGAGTAAGATGGAGTAGTGTGGGGTATACGTATATGCATACGTGTTATGTCCTTTGTTTCGTTCGTTGTTTAATCTTTTCCGTTTTATAGAATGAAGATGAGAAACGGACACGACACCAAAAATGGGGGCACTAGTGAGGACCCCGAATTCACGGCCAAAGTTGAGGCCATCTTTAAACGTCAAAAGGCGGAATATCTTGAGGAGATTAAGAAGATGTTTCTAGAATCGATTTACGAGCAATTAGTCAATGTAGTCAAAGAGCAAGTCAAGGCCGTTCTTCATGATGATAATATGGGAAGACGCGACTTTTTCTTTAAGAATTTCAAAGATGCTCAACCACCTATTTTTGAGGGCGAAAGGGACCCGTTAAAGAGTGCCCGGTGGATCTCCGATATGGAGGGGGCCTTTCGAACTTGTGAATGCCCGATTGATAAAAAGACAAGGTATGGTTGTAGCATGCTAAGAGGTGATGCAAAGCTATGGTGGGATGCCAAAATCCAAGTTTATGGCGAAGAACAATGCATGGATTTTACTTGGGATGAGTTCAAAACAGAATTCTTCCAAGAGTACCGAATTTCGGCCGATCTCACTAGGCTTAAGGACGAGTTGCGTTCCTTGAGGCAAGGGTCGATGGATTTGAATACTCTTAAATCCATTTACTTGTCAAAAACTCAATTTTGCCTGGAGTATGGCGGGAATGATAAGATGTTGATGGAATACTTTTACCGAATCTTGAATGACAATTATCAAGAAAAGATTAATGTGAACGTGGTGAAGAGTTTTGATGAGTTGTTTGATATGGCCAAAGGGTTTGAGTCGCTCAACTTGAGAAAGAGTGGCTTTACCTTCGGCAAAAGGAAGTTTGAAGCTATTAGTCATTCGAATTTTTCTAACAAGAAGCACAAGAAGAGCTCTGAGAGTGTTGGTAGTGTTAAGAAGGGTGCTTTCGGTGATTTTACTTATGCTTGCTACAATTGTGGGCAAAGGGGGCACATGGCTCGTGAGTGCCCAAAACAATCATTCACAACCAAGCTCACTTGTTTTAATTGCGGTAAAGAAGGGCATAAAAAGCCGGAGTGTCCCGACTTACGGGGTGATCATGTTAGGAGGTTAGAGAAGGCGGTGGGCACGGCTAAGAGGCGGAATTATTTGATGACCAATGATGAGGCCAGGCATTCCAACGAAGTTGTCTCAGGTACTTTCATGGTTAACTCTAATCCGGCAAAGATATTATTTGATAGTGGTGCTAATTTATCTTTTGTATCGCCTCGATTTGTGTCTAAGCTTAACAAACCGCTAGCTAAGTTAAGTCATCCGGTAGAAGTTGAAATAGCGGATGGTAAGACGGTGCTAGGGGTTGATGTGTGTAAAGATTGTAATGTTGTGTTTGGTACCGAAACGTTTAAAATCGATCTCATTCCGATGACTTTGGGTGAGTTTGATATTGTTGTTGGCATGGATTGGCTCGATCGTTATAGAGCCGATATTGCATGCCATGATAAGTTCATTCGTGTGAGAACCCCAAGTGGGGGAGAGTTGATTATTTATGGTGATAAACGAAGAAGACTCGTACCATTATGCACTTATGCACAGGCACGACATTTTCTCAAGAGTGGTGGTGTATGTTATCTCGCTCATGTAGTTGATACTCGTGATGAGTCACCACCCATTCGTAAAATTCCCGTGGTTAATGAGTTTGAAGACGTTTTTCCGGATGAGTTACCGGGTGTCCCGGCGAAAAGACAAGTAGAATTTCGCATTGAGTTGGTTCCGGGAGCTACTCCCACTGCTAAAACTCCTTATCGTTTAGCGCCGATGGAAATGCAAGAATTGTTAAATCAAACCCAAGAGTTGCTTGAAAAGGGTTTCATTCGACCGAGCTCCTCGCCATGGGGTGCTCCGGTCTTGTTTGTGAAAAAGAAAGATGGAAGTATGCGGATGTGCATCGATTATCGGGAGTTGAACAAAGTGATGATCAAGAATCGCTATCCATTACCAAGGATTGACGATTTATTTGACCAACTCCAAGGTGCAACGTATTTTTCTAAGATTGACTTACGGTCCGGCTATCATCAAGTGCGGGTCCGTGAGGAAGATATAGAGAAAACGGCTTTTCGAACGCGTTACGGGCATTATGAGTTTGTAGTTATGCCTTTTGGTCTTACGAATGCACCGGCGGCATTCATGGATCTTATGAACTGGGTGTGCCAACCTATGTTGGACAAGTCGGTAATTGTGTTCATCGATGACATACTTGTTTATTCAAAGAGTATGAAGGAACATGAGCACCATTTGCGTGAAGTGTTGAAGACATTGCGGAAGGAGAAGTTGTATGCAAAATTCTCCAAATGTGAATTTTGGCTAAGGGAAGTTCAATTCCTTGGCCATATTGTGAATCAAGAAGGAATTCAAGTAGACTCGGGGAAGATAGAAACGGTGAAGAGTTAGGGACAACCGACTACGCCTACAGAAATCCGAAGCTTTCTCGGATTGGCCGGTTATTATCATCGGTTCATCCAAGACTTTTATAAGATTGCTTCTCCTTTGACTAAGTTGACGAGGAAGAACGTAAGATTCAATTGGGAGAACGAGCAAGAAATCGCTTTTCAATTGTTAAAAGAGAAATTTTGTCAAGCTCCGGTGTTAGTGTTGCCGGAAGGGGTAGAAGACATGACGGTTTATTGTGATGCTTCTTTAAATGGGATCGGGTGTGTTTTGATGAAAAGAGGTAAAGTCATCGCTTACGCCTCTCGACAATTAAAGGAACACGAAAAGAGATAACTGACACATGATCTTGAATTGGCGGCGGTGGTTCATGCGTTGAAAATTTGGTGCCACTACTTGTATGGTGTCAAGTGTACGATTTATTCGGACCATAAGAGTTTGAAACATCTCTTTACTCAACGAGATTTGAATTATCGTCAACGTAGGTGGATGGATGTGGTAAAGGATTATGATTGTGAGATACTTTACCATCCGGGAAAGGCGAACGTGGTCGCGGACGCCTTGAGTCGAAAGAGTCAACATCCGGTGATATGAGTAGGATCGTTACGCATGATTATTACTAACGATTTCCTTGTAAAGCTTGGCGAGGTTCAAATTGAAGCGTATGTTCACAACAAGCACGAAGAGCGGATTGTGGGGCAAACGGAGTTCATTGCTATGGGCTCGCGTGGTTTGTTGTCGTTTCAAGGAAGAGTGTGGGTACCTAAGATGGGTGGTAACCAACAAGTGCTACTTGATGAAGCACATAAGTCAAAGTACATTCATCCGGGTGCAACAAAGATGCACTATGACTTGAAGAAAGATTATTGGTGGCCCGGTATGAAGCGTGATGTGGTCAAGTATGTTGAACAATGCGTCACATGTTTGCAAGTCAAAGCCGAACACCAAATCCGTATGGTAAGTTACAACCCTTGGAAGTCCCGAAATGGAAATGGGAGCACATTACCATGGACTTCATTACTAAGTTACCGAAGACGGTTAGAACCCAATATGATACGATTTGGGTGATAGTTGATCGATTGACGAAAAGTGCTTTGTTTCTTCCCATACGGGAAACGATATCATCGGAGACTTTATCCAAGTTGTTTATCAAGGAGGTGATATCGAGACATGGGGTTCCTATATCTATTGTTTCAGATCGAGATACTCGTTTTACGTCCCGGTTTTGGAACAAGTTTCATGAAGATATGGGTACTCAATTGAAAATGAGCACGACGTATCATCCTCAAACGGACGGTCAAACGGAGCGTATGAACCAAACGTTAGAGGATATGTTAAGGGCGTGTATTATTGACTTTGGTGGAAGTTGGGATGAGCACTTACCCTTGGTGGAATTCTCATACAACAATAGTTACCACACTAGTATTGGAATGCCACCTTATGAGATGCTCTATGGGCGTAGGTGTCGAACTCCCATTTGTTGGGGAGAAGTGGGTCAACGAGAAATCGGAAGTTTCGATTTGGTTTTGGAGACAAATAGTAAAATTGAGATGATTCGGGCTCAACTTAAAGCGGCGCAAGATAGACAAAAGTCTTATGCCGATAAAGGTAGGAGAACGATAGAGTTTCAAGAAGGTGATATGGTGATGTTTAAAGTTTCTCCATGGAAGGGTGTTATCCGGTTTCGGAAACGAGGAAAGTTAGCTCCTCGGTTTATTGGTCCTTTCAAGGTTTTGGCACGTGTTGGTGAGGTTGCTTATCGACTAGAGTTACCCGAAGAACTTGCGGGAATTCATAACACATTTCATGTTTCCCATCTTCGTAAGTGTCTTGCGGATGACTCGACTTGGGTGCCTTTAGATGAGATTACGTTGAATAACAAGCTAGAGTATGCGGAAGAACCGGTTACAATCCTTGATGAGAAGATTAAGATGTTGCGAAACAAGGAAATTAGAACTTTCAAGGTGCAATGGCGACATCGAAAGGGTTCCGAGTTTACGTGGGAATCTGAAGAGTTTGTTTTGGTTTATCTCCCGGCTTGTCATGCGGCTTGGATCGCGAGGACGCGCTCCGATTCAAGTGGGGGAGAGTTGTAACATCCCGTTTTTCCTGTACGTATCGAAAGGTACATATTTAATCATTTGTACATTTGTAAGTCGTTGTTTATGCATAATTGTGTAGATATATATATATATATATATATATATATATATATATATATATATATATATATATATATATATATATATACATATACTTGTTAATGTGTGCGTATATAAGTTTGTAAATGAGTTTCGGTTAGTGTTAAGCCTTGTGAGGCTTAGATACGATGTTTAGACGTATATCGGAAGCATGAACGAATTGTAAGTCATGTGAAATGATTTTTGGCTTAAGTTTTGTCGAAGTGTTCAGACGAAGGAAAATGTCGCGCCGCGATAATCTGGGCTGCGACGCGACATATAGAGCAAACCAGGATCAGAAAGGGACTTAAGAAGGGTCGATTTTCTCTTTGTTCGTCGCGCCGCGACGATTTGAGCCGCGCCGCGGCATTACTGCCAGACTGGTGTCGGGCTTAGATCTTTTTAAGGGATTTTGAGGGGCAAAATGGTAAATTGACATGTGGATCTGATGGGAGCATTAACTCTCCACCACATATTCATTTAATTCATTTCCTTTTTCAATTTCTTTCATTTTCTCTCCCAAAAACTCAACACCCATTTAGATTAAAAGTGAGATTTGAGTGTGAAGAATTGAGGGTTGATCTTTAGAGCAAGAATTAAAGTTGTTCCTTGTGTCTCTAGCTACGCGTTGATAGTCTCGGTAAGTTCTAACTCTAAGTTTTGAGTTTTAATTGGTTTTAAGCTAGGGTTTTGCTAATAAAGATCTTGTATGACCCATTTGAGGGTTTAATGGGTGGGTTTTGGGTTAGATTGGTGAAAGTAAACCCAAGTGGCCATAACCTAGGGTTTGGTCTTATGATTTGGGGTTATAAATGTTAAATGGCGTTTTTAGTCACTAACACACTTGTTAAAGTTGAAAGAGATGTTAATTGGGTCATGTTTGACAAGTTTGGTAGTGAAAGTGTTAAATGGATCCAAAATGGGCTAGTTGACCTAGTTTGTGCAAAATGGGTATAAATTACCCTAAGTTGGTGTTAGTATAAGTTAGTGGACTTTAATTCACTAGATTTAGTGACTAAAGTCGAGTCTTGGCCATTTAAGGGCGGTTGTGGTGTGTTTGAGTCATTTAATGTGAATTGGGTCATTAAATGCTCAAGTAGGTGTAATGTGGTTAATTCCACTAGTTGTGTATTGAAATTGTACTTAATGTAATAGGTACTTTGCTTTGAAGCTCGGAGGTGCATAATCTTCACCGAAGTGCTAAGGTGAGTGGGATAATTATGTGCATGCATATATGATGTATTTATTTGTGTAGTATGAGTTGTGAAATGTCGAGGTGTTAAGACACCACTTCTCATGTGATGGGTGAAGCATCGAGGTGTTAAGATGCCACTCGGGGTGAAGCATCGAGGTGTTAAGATGCCACCTAGGGGTGAAGTGTCGAGGTGTTAAGACACCACTCCGTAGAATAGATGGGTGAAGCATCGAAGTGTTAAGATGCCACTCGAGGTGAAGTATCGAAGTGTTAAGATGCCACCCGTGGGGTTAGTGTATGAGGTGTTAAGTGCACTAATGGTTGTTATGAACTCCGACGGTCCTTAAACACCGTTCCCTTGTTCGATTGGTTAACAATGGTTGTGTATGGATTGTAGCATATTATAATGTTTAAATTATATGCTATTGTTATGCTAGCTTATGTTGTTGGAGGTTTAAGCATTATGCTTGCGATGGTATGATTATTTATATTGCTAATATGTATGCGGAAATGTGTAAGTGATTGCAAGTAAGTAGGTTGTATATGTAAACATATAATTATTGCACTCACTAAGCGTTAGCTTACCCCTCTTGTTGTTTATATTTTTAGATGCAGGTGCGAATAAGGGCAAGGGGGTTGTTGGGCACTAGGTGTCCCTTGTTGATGTTATGTTGAAGCTTTTGGAAGTTGGCCTACGTTTTGGGTAGTTTAGTCCCAAACCATGCTCAAGGGGTCGTTTGGATTATAAACTATCATTTGTTGTTGGTCAAACTTGTATCACATTCGTTAATGGCCTTTGTGCCTTCTTGTAAACATTAAACTATTAGTATGTTTTAACGAAACGTGTGGAATGGTTTACATATTTAATTGGCGCGTAAATGTGTATATAAAAAAAAATTTATCGTACGGAGTACGGGTTGGGTTGTTTCAAGTGTACCTATAAATAGTTTATGGACTGCAAACCTCCTGAGTACAGTGGTCACACAAACCCTACAATGACCCTTAATTGGCTAAGAGAAGTAGAGAGAGCGTTGGAAGCATGTTTTTGTGAGCCTGAATCTATGGTACTGTTTGCTAGTAGGCTTCTCAAAGGTGAAGCAATGGAGTGGTGGGATTCTATTACTGCATATTAACCCAAAGAACAGATCAGTCAGATAACTTAGGAATAGTTCGTTGCTAAGGTTCGTGGGCAGTATTGTTCTGAGTATGAGATGGAAAGATTGAAAACTGAGTTTCTAAGTATGAAAATGACTGAAAACATGACGATTGATGAGGTTTTCAGAGATTTTACATCGAAGTTAAGGTTTGTTCAACAGTGGGTACCGACTGACGAGGATAAGATTCAGCATTTTATGCGAGTGATTAATCCAGAATATAGAACAGTTGCGAGATTTGCAACCACATTGGCACAGGCTCATGAGATGGATAAAGTTACCGAAGGTGATATAATGGCAGCGAAAAGAGAAAGTTCGAAAAGTGGATCTTTTGGAGGAAAATCAGAAAGTCAATCGGGTGGTCAATCTGTTCAGCAATCAAGTAAGCAATCAGGATTTTGTGGTAAGAAGTCAGGTGGGTTTAAACAGAAAAGTAAGTCTGGTATGAGTGGATCGGGTTCTAGTCAGTCTGGTTGGTGTAATGTTTGTAAGTCGACTCATGCCGGTCCATGTTCTCCAATGACCCGAAGATGCTTGAAATGTGGAGTGTTAGGTCATGAATCAACAACTTGTTCCTTTAAGTCCGATGTGTGTTGGACTTGTCATCAGGTAGGTCATAGATTAGCGAATTGTCCATCTGCGTCAAGAGCCAGTTCTGGGGCAGGGTCAGGGGCGAGGTCAGTTACTTCCGGGGGATCTTCTACTTCTACTGCCGGGCAGAAGAGAAAGAATTCTCCAATAGCAGAGGCAAGGGCGTTTCAGATGACGGTAGACGCTGCAACCGCTACCGATGATGTCATTACCGGTATGTTCTTAGTTAATTCCTTGCCAGCTCGTGTGTTATTTGATTCTGGAGCGAATCTGAAATGTCCCGTTCTTATTGATTAAAAACGTTCCATATTAATTGATTTCGTTGCGAGGTTTTGACCTCTATATGAGATGTTTTTCAAAGACTGCATTCATTTTTAAAACAAACCATAACCTTTATTTCATAGATAAAGGTTTTAAAAAGCTTTACGTAGATTATCAAATAATGATAATCTAAAATATCCTGTTTACACACGACCATTACATAATGGTTTACAATACAAATATGTTACAACAAAATAAGTTTCTTGAATGCAGTTTTTACACAATATCATACAAGCATGGACTCCAAATCTCGTCCTTATTTAAGTATGCGACAGCGGAAGCTCTTAATAATCACCTGAGAATAAACATGCTTAAAACGTCAACAAAAATGTTGGTGAGTTATAGGTTTAACCTATATATATCAAATCATAATAATAGACCACAAGATTTCATATTTCAATACACATCCCATACATAGAGATAAAAATCATTCATATGGTGAACACCTGGTAACCGACATTAACAAGATGCATATATAAGAATATCCCCATCATTCCGGGACACCCTTCGGATATGATATAAATTTCGAAGTACTAAAGCATCCGGTACTTTGGATGGGGCTTGTTGGGCCCGATAGATCTATCTTTAGGATTCGCGTCAATTAGGGTGTCTGTTCCCTAATTCTTAGATTACCAGACTTAATAAAAAGGGGCATATTCGATTTCGATAATTCAACCATAGAATGTAGTTTCACGTACTTGTGTCTATTTTGTAAATCATTTATAAAACCTGCATGTATTCTCATCCCAAAAATATTAGATTTTAAAAGTGGGACTATAACTCACTTTCACAGATTTTTACTTCGTCGGGAAGTAAGACTTGGCCACTGATTGATTCACGAACCTATAACAATATATACATATATATCAAAGTATGTTCAAAATATATTTACAACACTTTTAATATATTTTGATGTTTTAAGTTTATTAAGTCAGCTGTCCTCGTTAGTAACCTACAACTAGTTGTCCACAGTTAGATGTACAGAAATAAATCGATAAATATTATCTTGAATCAATCCACGACCCAGTGTATACGTATCTCAGTATTGATCACAACTCAAACTATATATATTTTGGAATCAACCTCAACCCTGTATAGCTAACTCCAACATTCACATATAGAGTGTCTATGGTTGTTCCGAAATATATATAGATGTGTTGACATGATAGGTCAAAACATTGTATACGTGTCTCTGGTATCTCAAGATTACATAATATATAATACAAGTTGATTAAGTTATGGTTGGAATAGATTTGTTACCAATTTTCACGTAGCTAAAATGAGAAAAATTATCCAATCTTGTTTTACCCATAACTTCTTCATTTTAAATCCGTTTTGAGTGAATCAAATTGCTATGGTTTCATATTGAACTCTATTTTATGAATCTAAACAGAAAAAGTATAGGTTTATAGTCGGAAAAATAAGTTACAAGTCATTTTTGTAAAGGTAGTCATTTCAGTCGAAAGAACGACGTCTAGATGACCATTTTAGAAAACATACTTCCACTTTGAGTTTAACCATAATTTTTGGATATAGTTTCATGTTCATAATAAAAATCATTTTCTCAGAATAACAACTTTTAAATCAAAGTTTATCATAGTTTTTAATTAACTAACCCAAAACAGCCCGCGGTGTTACTACGACGGCGTAAATCCGGTTTTACGGTGTTTTTCGTGTTTCCAGGTTTTAAATCATTAAGTTAGCATATAATATAGATATAGAACATGTGTTTAGTTGATTTTAAAAGTCAAGTTAGAAGGATTAACTTTTGTTTGCGAACAAGTTTAGAATTAACTAAACTATGTTCTAGTGATTACAAGTTTAAACCTTCGAATAAGATAGCTTTATATGTATGAATCGAATGATGTTATGAACATAATTACTACCTTAAGTTCCTTGGATAAACCTACTGGAAAATAGAAAAATGGATCTAGCTTCAACGGATCCTTGGATGGCTCGAAGTTCTTGAAGCAGAATCATGACACGAAAACAAGTTCAAGTAAGATCATCACTTGAAATAAGATTGTTATAGTTATAGAAATTGAACCAAAATTTGAATATGATTATTACCTTGTATTAGAATGATAAACTACTGTAAGAAACAAAGATTTCTTGAGGTTGGATGATCACCTTACAAGATTGGAAGTGAGCTAGCAAACTTGAAAGTATTCTTGATTTTATGAAACTAGAACTTTTGGAATTTATGAAGAACACTTAGAACTTGAAGATAGAACTTGAGAGAGATCAATTAGATGAAGAAAATTGAAGAATGAAAGTGTTTTTAGGTGTTTTTGGTCGTTGGTGTATGGATTAGATATAAAGGATATGTAATTTTGTTTTCATGTAAATAAGTCATGAATGATTACTCATATTTTTGTAATTTTATGAGATATTTCATGCTAGTTGCCAAATGATGGTTCCCACATGTGTTAGGTGACTCACATGGGCTGCTAAGAGCTGATCATTGGAGTGTATACACCAATAGTACATACATCTAAAAGCTGTGTATTGTACGAGTACGAATACGGGTGCATACGAGTAGAATTGTTGATGAAACTGAACGAGGATGTAATTGTAAGAATTTTTGTTAAGTAGAAGTATTTTGATAAGTGTATTGAAGTCTTTCAAAAGTGTATAAATACATATTAAAACACTACATGTATATACATTTTAACTGAGTCGTTAAGTCATCGTTAGTCGTTACATGTAAGTGTTGTTTTGAAACCTTTAGGTTAACGATCTTGTTAAATGTTGTTAACCCAATGTTTATAATATCAAATGAGATTTTAAATTATTATATTATCATGATATTATGATGTACGAATATCTCTTAATATGATATATATACATTAAATGTCGTTACAACAATAATCGTTACATATATGTCTCGTTTCAAAATCATTAAGTTAGTAGTCTTGTTTTTACATATGTAGTTCATTATTAATATACTTAATGATATGTTTACTTATCATAATATTATGTTAACTATATATATAACCATATATATGTCATCATATAGTTTTTACAAGTTTTAACGTTCGTGAATCACCGGTCAACTTGGGTGGTCAATTGTCTATATGAAACATATTTCAATTAATCAAGTCTTAACAAGTTTGATTGCTTAACATGTTGAAAACATTTAATCATGTAAATATCAATCTCAATTAATATATATAAACATGGAAAAGTTCGGGTCACTACAGTACCTACCCGTTAAATAAATTTCGTCCCGAAATTTTAAGCTGTTGAAGGTGTTGACGAATCTTCTGGAAATAGATGCTGGTATTTCTTCTTCATCTAATCTTCACGCTCCCAGGTGAACTCAGGTCCTCTACAAGTATTCCATCGAACCTTAACAATTGGTATCTTGTTTTGCTTAAGTCTTTTAACCTCACGATCCATTATTTCGACGGGTTCTTCGATGTATTGAAGTTTTTTGTTGATTTGGATTTCACCTAACGGAATAGTGAGATCTTCTTTAGCAAAATATTTATTCAAATTCGAGATGTGGAAAGTGTTATGTACAGCGGCGAGTTGTTGAGGTAACTCAAGTCGGTAAGCTACTGGTCCGACACGATCAATAATCTTGAATGGTCCAATATACCTTGAATTTAATTTCCCTCGTTTACCAAATCGAACAACGCCTTTCCAAGGTGCAACTTTAAGCATGACCATCTCTCCAATTTCAAATTCTATATCTTTTCTTTTAATGTCAGCGTAGCTCTTTTGTCGACTTTGGGCGGTTTTCAACCGTTGTTGAATTTAGATGATCTTCTCGGTAGTTTCTTGTATAATCTCCGGACCCGTAATCTGTCTATCCCCCACTTCACTCCAACAAATCAGAGACCTGCACTTTCTACCATAAAGTGCTTCAAACGGCGCCATCTCAATGCTTGAATGGTAGCTGTTGTTGTAGGAAAATTCTGCTAACGGTAGATGTCGATCCCAACTGTTTCCGAAATCAATAACACATGCTCGTAGCATGTCTTCAAGCGTTTGTATCGTCCTTTCGCTCTGCCCATCAGTTTGTGGATGATAGGCAGTACTCATGTCTAGACGAGTTCCTAATGCTTGCTGTAATGTCTGCCAGAATCTTGAAATAAATCTGCCATCCCTATCAGAGATAATAGAGATTGGTATCCCATGTCTGGAGATGACTTCCTTCAAATACAGTCGTGCTAACTTCTCCATCTTGTCATCTTCTCTTATTGGCAGGAAATGTGCTGATTTGGTGAGACGATCAACTATTACCAAAATAGTATCAAAACCACTTGCAGTCCTTGGCAATTTAGTGATGAAATCCATGGTAATGTTTTTCCATTTCCATTCCGGGATTTCGGGTTGTTGAAGTAGACCTGATGGTTTCTGATGCTCAGCTTTAACCTTAGAACACGTCAAACATTCTCCTACGTATTTAGCAACATCGGCTTTCATACTCGGCCACCAAAAATGTTTCTTGAGATCCTTGTACATCTTCCCCGTTCCAGGATGTATTGAGTATCTGGTTTTATGAGCTTCTCTAAGTACCATTTCTCTCATATCTCCAAATTTTGGTACCCAAATCCTTTCAGCCCTATACCGGGTTCCGTCTTCCCGAATATTAAGATGCTTCTCCGATCCTTTGGGTATTTCATCCTTTAAATTTCCCTCTTTTAAAACTCCTTGTTGCGCCTCCTTTATTTGAGTAGTAAGGTTATTATGAATCATTATATTCATAGATTTTACTCAAATGGGTGGTCGGTATATATAATACTTTTGACCCCATATAAGTAGTGCCTCCAAGTCTTTAATGCAAAAACAACCGCGCCTAATTCCAAATCATGCGTCGTATAATTTTGTTCGTGAATCTTCAATTGTCTAGACGCATAAGCAATCACCTTCGTTCATTGCATTAATACACAACCGAGACCTTGCTTTGATGCGTCACAATAAATCACAAAATCATCATTCCCTTCAGGCAATGACAATATAGGTGCCGTAGTTAGCTTTTTCTTCAATAACTGAAACGCTTTCTCTTGTTCATCATTCCATTCAAATTTCTTCCCTTTATGCGTTAATGCAGTCAAGGGTTTTGCTATTCTGGAAATGTCTTGGATGAACCTTCTGAAGTAACCAGCTAGTCCTAAAAACTGGCGTATGTGTTTCGGAGTTTTCGGGGTTTCCCACTTTTCAACAGTTTCTATCTTTGCCGGATCCACCTTAATACCTTCTTTGTTCACTATGTGACCGAGGAATTGAACTTCTTCCAACCAAAATGCACACTTTGAAAACTTAGCGTACAATTCTTCCTTCCTCAATACTTCTAACACCTTTCTCAAATGTTCACCGTGTTCTTGGTCATTCTTTGAGTAAATAAGTATGTCATCAATGAAAACAATTACAAACTTGTCAAGGTATGGTCCACACACTCGGTTCATAAGGTCCATGAACACAGCTGGTGCATTAGTTAAACCAAACGGCATGACCATAAACTCGTAATGACCGTAACGTGTTCTGAAAGCAGTCTTTGGAATATCATCTTCTTTCACCCGCATTTGATGATACCCGGAACGTAAGTCAATCTTTGAATAAATAGACGAGCCTTGTAGTTGATCAAATAAGTCGTCGATTCTCGGTAGCGGGTAACGGTTCTTGATGGTAAGTTTGTTCAACTCTCGGTAGTCGATACACAACCTGAATGTACCATCTTTCTTCTTGACAAACAAAACAGGAGCTCCCCACGGTGATGTGCTTGGTCGAATGAAACCACGCTCTAAAAGTTCTTGTAATTGGCTTTGCAGTTCTTTCATCTCGCTGGGTGCGAGTCTGTAAGGAGCACGAGCTATTGGTGCAGCTCCTGGTACAAGATCTATTTGAAATTCAACGGATCGATGTGGGGGTAATCCCGGTAATTCTTTCGGAAATACATCGGGAAATTCTTTTGCGACGGGAAGATCATTGATGCTCTTTTCTTCAGTTTGTACTTTCTCGACATGTGCTAGAACAGCATAGCAACCTTTTCTTATTAGTTTTTGTGCCTTCAAATTACTAATAAGATGTAGCTTCGTATTGCCCTTTTCTCCGTACACCATTAAGGGTTTTCCTTTTTCTCGTATAATGCGAATTGCATTTTTATAACAAACGATCTCTGCTTTCACTTCTTTCAACCAGTCCATACCGATTATCACATCAAAACTCCCTAACTCTACTGGTATTAAATCAATCTTAAATATTTCGCTAACCAGTTTAATTTCTCGATTCCGACATATATTATCTGCTGAAATTAATTTACCATTTGCTAATTCGAGTTAAAATTTACTATCCAAAGGCGTCAATGGACAACTTAATTTAGCACAAAAATCTCTACTCATATAGCTTCTATCCGCACCCGAATCAAATAAAACGTAAGCAGATTTATTGTCAATAAGAAACGTACCCGTAACAAGCTCCGGGTCTTCCTGTGCCTCTGCCGCATTAATATTGAAAACTCTTCCGCGGCCTTGTCCATTCGTGTTCTCCTGGTTCGGGAAATTTCTAATAATATTGCCCGGTTTTCCACATTTATAACAAACTACATTGGCATAACTTGTTCCGACACTACTTGCTCCGCCATTACTCGTTCCGACACCATTTGTTCCTTTCGTTCTATTAACCCCTGGTCCGTAGACCTCACACTTCGCCGCACTATGACCATTTCTTTTACACTTGTTGCAAAATTTGGTGCAGAACCCCGAGTGATACTTTTCACACCTTTGGCATAGCTGCTTCTGATTGTTGTTGTTGTTGCGGTTATTATTGTTATTGGGATGATTGTTGTAGTTGCTGTTGTTGTTGTTGTTGTTGTTGGGCCGTTTGTTGTAGTTGCGATTGATGTTGCGATTGTTGGGATAGTTGTTGCGATTATTGTTGTAATTGCTGTTGTTGTATTGGTGATTCTTATCACCGTTTTCCTCCCACTTTCTTTTGACTTGCTTCACATTGGCCTCTTCAGCAGTCTGTTCTTTAATTCTTTCTTCAATCTGGTTCACTAGTTTGTGAGTCATTCTACATGCCAGTTGTATGGAGGCGGGCTCGTGTGAACTTATATCTTCTTGGATTCTTTCCGGAAATTCTTTCACAAACGCGTCGATCTTCTCTTCCTCATCTTCGAATGCTCCCGGACACAATAGGCACAATTCTGTGAATCGTCTTTCGTACGTGGTAATATCAAATCCTTGGGTTCGTAACCCTCTAAGTTCTGTCTTGAGCTTATTGACCACGGTTCTGGGACGGTACTTCTCGTTCATCAAGTGCTTGAATGCTGACCATGGTAGTGCGTACGCATCGTCTTGTCCCACTTGCTCTAGATAGGTATTCCACCATGTTAACGCAGAACCTGTGAAGGTATGCGTAGCGTACTTCACTTTGTCCTCTTCAGTACACTTACTTATGGCAAACACCGATTCAACCTTCTCGGTCCACCGTTTCAATCCAATCGGTCCTTCGGTTCCATCAAATTCCAAAGGTTTGCAGGCAGTGAATTCTTTGTAGGTGCATCCTACACGATTTCCTGTACTACTAGATCCAAGGTTATTGTTGGTATGTAGCGCAGCCTGTACTGCGGCTATGTTTGAAGCTAGAAAAGTACGGAATTCCTCTTCATTCATATTCACGGTGTGTCGAGTAGTCGGTGCCATTTCCTTCAAAATAGTCAAATGGAACAAGTTAATCATACAGAATATTAAGAGTAGTTAATAGTATTTCGTAGCATAATATGAACTCATTTATAAAAGCTTTTTCTTCATATTAGCGTTTTATAAGTTTAAATTCGGGTAGTACCTACCCGTTAAGTTCATACTTAGTAGCTAATATACAATTCAACTACTACAATTCTATATGAAAAACTGATTATAATAATATTTCGCGTTCAAACTTTTATACAATATTTTACAAACTTACAATACCGCTTATTTTACATATAGCATGAAATATAGCACACAATAAATTTGATACAAGATGGTTGTGAAGATAATTCTAGCTAGTACACAAGTCGTTCAGCAAAGGCAATAAAGACACGTAATTCATACGTCCAGAAACAAGTCATGCATTCTGGTTTTACTAGGATTACTTCCCATCCTTGGTCTTGTGGAACATAACCGTTATGGCCGTTGATAAGACAGCGTGTTGTAACGTCGTCAAAGGGACGAGGGTTACGTGATGTCCAACAGTCCCGTAATAATCTAAAAACCTCATTTCTTACCCCAATTACCGACTCCGTCACTTGTGGGAACGTTTTGTTTAATAGTTGTAGCCCGATGTTCTTGTTCTCACTTTGGTGAGAAGCGAACATTACTAATCCGTAAGCATAACATGCTTCTTTATGTTGCATGTTAGTCACTTTTTCTAAATCACGAAGTCCAATATTCGGATATATTGAGTCAAAATAATTTCTTAACCCATTGCGTAAAATAGAATTTGGGTTCCCCGCAATATATGCGTCAAAGTAAACACAGCGTAACTTATGGATTTCCCAATGTGATATCCCCCATCTTTCGAAGGAAAGCCTTTTATAAACCAAGGCATTCTTGGAACGTTCTTCGAATGTCTTACAAACTAATCTCGCCTTAAATAGTTGTGCCGAAGAATTCTGACCGACTCTAGACAAGATTTCATCAATCATGTCTCCGGGTAGGTCTCTTAAAATATTGGGTTGTCTATCCATTTTGTGTTTTTATACTGTAAAATAGACAAGAGTTAGATTCATAAAAAAAATACTTATTAATACAAGCAATTTTTACATATATCATAAAGCATAAGCACACTATATTACATATATTACACCACACGAATACAACTATCTTATTCCGAATCGCTTGTTTCTTCTTCTTCGGTTTTGGTTCGTTTTGCCAAGTTTCTAGGGATATATGATGTTCCCCTAATACGAGCCGTCGTTATCCACATTGGTTTAGAAAAACCTGGTGGTTTAGAGGTTCCCGGGTCATTGTTACAACTTAAGGACTTCGGGGGTTGACGATACATATAAAGTTCATCGGGGTTGGAATTAGATTTCTCTATTTTTATGCCCTTTCCCTTATTATTTTCTTTTGCCTTTTTAAATTCAGTTGGGGTAATTTCTATAACATCATCGGAATTCTTGTCGGAATCCGATTCATCGGAGAATTGGTAATCCTCCCAATATTTTGCTTCCTTGGCGGAAACACCATTGACCATAATTAACCTTGGTCGGTTGGTTGAGGATTTTCTTTTACTTAACCGTTTTATTATTTCCCCCACCGGTTCTATTTCTTCATCCGGTTCTGATTCTTCTTCCGGTTCCGATTCTTCTTCCGGTTCCGACTCTTCCGGTTCCTCTTCGGGAACTTGTGAATCAGTCCACGAATCATTCCAATTTACATTTGACTCTTCATTATTATTAGGTGAGTCAATGGGACTTGTTCTAGAGGTAGACATCTATCACATAATATCAAACGCGTTAAGAGATTAATATATCACATAATATTCACATGTTAAAAAATATATAGTTTCCAACAAAATTTGTTAAGCAATCATTTTTCAAGTAAAGACGGTCGAAGTCCAGACTCACTAATGCATCCTAACAAACTCGATAAGACACACTAATGCAAAATTCTGGTTCTCTAAGACCAACGCTCGGATACCAACTGAAATGTCCCGTTCTTATTGATTAAAAACGTTCCATATTAATTGATTTCGTTGCGAGGTTTTGATCTCTATATGAGACGTTTTTCAAAGACTGCATTCATTTTTAAAACAAACCATAACCTTTATTTCATAGATAAAGGTTTTAAAAAGCTTTACGTAGCGGAAGCGGAAGCTCTTAATAATCACCTGAGAATAAACATGCTTAAAACGTCAACAAAAATGTTGGTGAGTTATAGGTTTAACCTATATATATCAAATCATAATAATAGACCACAAGATTTCATATTTCAATACACATCCCATACATAGAGATAAAAATCATTCATATGGTGAACACCTGGTAACCGACATTAACAAGATGCATATATAAGAATATCCCCATCATTCCGGGACACCCTTCGGATATGATATAAATTTCGAAGTACTAAAGCATCCGGTACTTTGGATGGGTCTTGTTGGGCCCGATAGATCTATCTTTAGGATTCGCGTCAATTAGGGTGTCTGTTCCCTAATTCTTAGATTACCAGACTTAATAAAAAGGGGCATATTCGATTTCGATAATTCAACCATAGAATGTAGTTTCACGTACTTGTGTCTATTTTGTAAATCATTTATAAAACCTGCATGTATTCTCATCCCAAAAATATTAGATTTTAAAAGTGGGACTATAACTCACTTTCACAGATTTTTACTTCGTCGGGAAGTAAGACTTGGCCACTGGTTGATTCACGAACCTATAACAATATATACATATATATCAAAGTATGTTCAAAATATATTTACAACACTTTTAATATATTTTGATGTTTTAAGTTTATTAAGTCAGCTGTCCTCGTTAGTAACCTACAACTAGTTGTCCACAGTTAGATGTACAGAAATAAATCGATAAATATTATCTTGAATCAATCCACGACCCAGTGTATACGTATCTCAGTATTGATCACAACTCAAACTATATATATTTTGGAATCAACCTCAACCCTGTATAGCTAACTCCAACATTCACATATAGAGTGTCTATGGTTGTTCCGAAATATATATAGATGTGTCGACATGATAGGTCGAAACATTGTATACGTGTCTATGGTATCTCAAGATTACATAATATATAATACAAGTTGATTAAGTTATGGTTGGAATATATTTGTTACCAATTTTCACGTAGCTAAAATGAGAAAAATTATCCAATCTTGTTTTACCCATAACTTCTTCATTTTAAATCCGTTTTGAGTGAATCAAATTGCTATGGTTTCATATTGAACTCTATTTTATGAATATAAACAGAAAAATTATAGGTTTATAGTCGGAAAAATAAGTTACAAGTCGTTTTTGTAAAGGTAGTCATTTCAGTCGAAAGAACGACGTCTAGATGACCATTTTAGAAAACATACTTCCACTTTGAGTTTAACCATAATTTTTGGATATAGTTTCATGTTCATAATAAAAATCATTTTCTCAGAATAACAACTTTTAAATCAAAGTTTATCATATTTTTTAATTAACTAACCCAAAACAGCCCGCAGTGTTACTACGACGGCGTAAATCCGGTTTTACGGTGTTTTTTGTGTTTCCAGGTTTTAAATCATTAAGTTAGCATATCATATAGATATAGAACATGTGTTTAGTTGATTTTAAAAGTCAAGTTATAAGGATTAACTTTTGTTTGCGAACAAGTTTAGAATTAACTAAACTATGTTCTAGTGATTACAAGTTTAAACCTTCGAATAAGATAGCTTTATATGTATGAATCGAATGATGTTATGAACATCATTATTACCTTAAGTTCCTTGGATAAACCTACTGGAAAAGAGAAAAATGGATCTAGCTTCAACGGATTCTTGGATGGCTCGAAGTTCTTGAAACAGAATCATGACACGAAAACAAGTTCAAGTAAGATCATCACTTGAAATAAGATTGTTATAGTTATAGAAATTGAACCAAAGTTTGAATATGATTATTACCTTGTATTAGAATGATAACCTACTGTAAGAAACAAAGATTTCTTGAGGTTGGATGATCACCTTACAAGATTGGAAGTGAGCTAGCAAACTTGAAAGTATTCTTGATTTTATGAAACTAGAACTTTTGGAATTTATGAAGAACACTTAGAACTTGAAGATAGAACTTGAGAGAGATCAATTAGATGAAGAAAATTGAAGAATGAAAGTGTTTGTAGGTGTTTTTGGTCGTTGATGTATGGATTAGATATAAAGGATATGTAATTTTGTTTTCATGTAAATAAGTCATGAATGATTACTCATATTTTTGTAATTTTATGAGATATTTCATGCTAGTTGCCAAATGATGGTTCCCACATGTGTTAGGTGACTCACATGGGCTGCTAAGAGCTGATCATTAGAGTATATATACCAATAGTACATACATCTAAAAGCTGTGTATTGTACGAGTACGAATACGGGTGCATACGAGTAGAATTGTTGATGAAACTGAACGAGGATGTAATTGTAAGCATTTTTGTTAAGTAGAAGTATTTTGATAAGTGTATTGAAGTCTTTCAAAAGTGTATAAATACATATTAAAACACTACATGTATATACATTTTAACTGAGTCGTTAAGTCATCGTTAGTCGTTACATGTAAGTGTTGTTTTGAAACCTTTAGGTTAACGATCTTGTTAAATGTTGTTAACCCAATGTTTATAATATCAAATGAGATTTTAAATTATTATATTATCATGATATTATGATGTACGAATATCTCTTAATATGATATATATACATTAAATGTCGTTACAACGATAATCGTTACATATATGTCTCGTTTCAAAATCATTAAGTTAGTAGTCTTGTTTTTACATATGTAGTTCATTATTAATATATTTAATGATATGTTTACTTATCATAATATTATGTTAACTATATATATAACCATATATATGTCATCATATAGTTTTTACAAGTTTTAACGTTCGTGAATCACCGGTCAACTTGGGTGGTCAATTGTCTATATGAAACATATTTCAATTAATCAAGTCTTAACAAGTTTGATTGCTTAACATGTTGAAAACATTTAATCATGTAAATATCAATCTCAATTAATATATATAAACATGGAAAAGTTCGGGTCACTACAGAATCGATCTTTTATGTCCTTAGACTTCTGTGATAAGTTGAAGTTGCCTGTTAGAATGTTAGATGCGCCTTTGGGAAAAGAAGTAGCTGATGGTAAAATAGTTCCTTGCACATCATCTGTGTCTGGAATTACCATTGAAATTGACGGCCATTCCTTTCCTTTAACCTGTTTGTTGATGCCTATACCTAGCTTTGATGTAGTCATAGGCATGAATTGGTTAAGAGCTAATAGGGCTAATATTAAGTGTGATAAGAAGATGATTTCTTTCCGTTTGGCCGACGGATCCCGAGTGATAGCTAGGGGAGAGTGCAGTGGATTTAACTTTCCTATGGTTTCCCTAATGAAAGCTCAGAAGGCAATAACGAAAGGGTGTGATTCATTCTAGCCTACGTGATTGATGTTAAGCAAGAGAAGAAGCAGGTGACCGATATTCCCATTGTGTCAGAATTTCCAGAAGTATTTCCAGATGATTTACCAGGGTTACCTCCAGTACGTGAAGTAGAGTATAAAATTGATTTGGTTCCAGGTGCTACGCCAGTTGCAAAAGCTCCTTACAGATTAGCTCCATCAGAAATCCGAGAAATGATGTCTCAAATTCAGGAACTGTTAGATAAGGGGTTTATTCGACCAAGTTCTTCACCGTGGAGTGCTCCTGTGTTGTTTGTGAAAAAGAAAGATGGGTCGCTACGTATGTGTATAGATTACCGAGACTTAAATAAGAGAACAATCAAGAATAAGTATCCGTTACCAAGAATAGATGACTTATTTGATCAGTTACAGGGTGCTTCCTACTTTTCAAAGATTGATTTACGTTCAGGGTATCATCAGGTACGTGTTGCAGATAGTGATATACCGAAAATAGCGTTCAGAACTAGATATGGTCATTATGAATTTTTAGTTATGCCATTCGGGTTAACAAACGCGCCAGTAGTGTTTATGGATTTAATGAATAGGGTGTGTCGTCAGTATCTTGACAAGTTTATGAATGTCTTCATAGATGATATCTTGATATATTCAAAAACTGAGAAAGATCATGCTACACATTTGAGATTGGTATTAGAACTTCTGAAACGGGAACAGTTGTACGCTAAGTTTTCTAAGTGTGAATTTTGGTTGCGGGAAGTACAGTTTCTGGGTCATGTGATTTGTGAATAGGGTATTAAAGTAGATCAGTCTAAGATAGAGGCCGTAATGAATTGGAACTCACCAAAAACGCCGACAGAAATTAAGAGTTTTCTGGGTTTAGCAGGTTATTACCGCCGATTTATCAAAGATTTCTCTAAAATAGCAGGTCCGTTGAATAAGTTAACTAGAAAAGATGTAGCCTTTCGATGGACTGATGAACCAGAAAAGGCTTTTCAGACTCTCAAACAGTTGTTATGTCAAGCGCCAATTTTAGCTTTACCAGAGGGTACAGAAGATTTTGTGGTCTACTGCGATGCGTCACGTGCAGGTCAGGGTTGTGTTTTGATGCAGAGAAATAAAGTTATAGCGTATGCTTCACGACAGTTGAAGAATCATGAACGAAACTACCCTACTCACGATTTAGAGTTAACTGCAGTTGTGTTTGCTTTGAAGCTTTGGAGACATTATTTGTATGGTACACATTGTGAAATCTATACAGATCATAAGAGTCTTCAATATATCTTTTCGCAGAAAGAATTAAACATGCGTCAACGTCGATGTTTAGATTTGATTAAAGACTATGATTGTGAGATTAAGTACCATCCGGGTAAAGCAAATGTGGTCGCAGATGCTCTGAGTCGCAAGAAAACCATCGAAAATGTTAGATTTATGAGAATTGAAATAATTTCAGACTTGATTGATCTATTGAAAGCCGTTCAGTTAGTAGCTTTGAATGACGAAAACCTAAAGACTGAATAAATAACTAAAAAGAAAATTTGACCTATGCAATGATTCTAGAGGATTAAAGACCTATAAAGATCGAATTTGGGTGCCTATGCTTGGAGATTTGAGGGATTTAATCCTTACTGAAGCGCATAAATCGAGATTATCAGTGCATCCAGGTAGTACTAAGATGTATAGAGACTTGAAAATATTGTATTGGTGGCCAACAATAAAGACAGATGTTGCAGGTTTCGTTGAGAAATGTCATATTTGTGCGCAAGTTAAGGCAGAACATCAGAAACCGTATGGATCTCTAAGACAATTAGAAATTCCTCGGTGGAAATGGGATCATATAACGATGGATTTTGTAACCAAGTTACCCCGAACCCAGAAAGGACACGACATGATCTGGGTGATTGTGGATCGTTTAACAAAGAGTGCTCAATTTTTAGCTACTCGTGAAACAGCTTCATTAAGTGATTTGGCAGAATTGCACTTGAAAGAGATCGTTAGTCGACATGGTATACCGTTGTCAATAGTTTCCGATATAGATACTAGGTTTGTATCGAACTTCTGGAATAGTTTACAACAGAATTTGGGTACACGTGTGAATCTAAGTACAGCATATCATCCACAAAAAGACTGTCAGAGTGAACGAATGATTCAAACGTTAGAAGACATGTTGAGAGCGTGTGTCTTATAATATGGTGGTTCTTGGGATTCGCATCTTCCACTGATAGAGTTTGCTTACAACAATTCGTATCATTCGAGTATTGGAATGCCGCCATATGAAATGTTGTATGGTCGTAAGTGTAGAACTCCGACATGTTGGTTAGAAGCAGGTGAGAAACAATTTGCAGGTCCCGAAATTGTTCAGTTAACTGCAGAAAAGGTTAAAATTGCACGTGAGAAGTTAAAAGCAGCCAGAGACCGACAAAAGATGTATGCTAATCCGCACAGACGTCCGGTAATTTTTAATGTAGGTGATCATGTATACTTGAAGGTATCACCGTGGAAAGGGGTGATCAGATTTGACAAACGTGGTAAACTAGCTTCGAGGTTTATTGGGCCATTTCCAATCATAGAAATTCTGAATGATCAAACTGTTGTTTTAGATCTCCCATCAGAGTTAGTAGGAATTCACAACACGTTCAATGTGTGTTATTTAAGGAAGTGTAAAGTAGACGATGAAAGTCAGATTCTTCCATTGAAAGATTTGAAAGTCGACTTGACTAAGAAACTAGTAGAAGAACCGGTTAGAATAGTAGACAAGAAAGTCACCAAGTTAAGAAAGAAACAGATTCCAACCGTGTTAGTGGAATGGCGGCACAGTTTAGGTTCTAGCTTGACGTGGGAAACCGAGGAGTTAATGAGGGCGCGCTATCCCCAGTTGTTTGACCTTGACCAGATTATGAGGACAGAATCTTCTTAAGGGGGTAGATTTGTAACATCCTCAATCGGGTCTAGTTGTAAGATTACTATTTTGCCCTTAAGTTTGTATTGTGTTACTATATGCTTTTATTTTTATTTAATACTTATTATTTTTCCCTTAAGTTTGTATTGTGTTCCTTGTGATTCACTGATTCTTTTAAGGTAAGAATCACAAGCTTCCATGCTTTAATCTTTGAGAAATTTAAGGTTTTGTGTTAGTTTTGTAAAAAGCTTGAATTTGTGTCAAAACAAGTGATTTAAGTGTTGTTATGGTCAAATTGTTGTGGGTTTTGAGTCTATAACAAGTAGTGAACAAGTTGTGGTCGATTTTGGTGTTTAAATCGAGCTCTAGATCGAGATTTGAGTATTTCATCGTGAAGTCTGTAGCCTTTGTTCAGTTTCTGATGAAGATGAACAAACTCGACCGACTGTCGGTCGACAGTCGACCGACTGAGGGTTGAACCAGCCGATTGACGAAGACAACCGACCGACTGTTGAGTGAACCGACCGACTGAGATTTACCTTCGGCCGATTGATGTAATACCAAATGAATCGACCGACTGGGAAGGTCAGTCGACCGGTTGTGTCGACAGTTGACCGACTGTAAGAGTCAGTCGACCGACTGAGTCTCCAGGGCAGAATATTTTACCAAAGTGTTGATTTTTAGCCGTTATGCTGCCCGTTTGTATTTTGATGTTTATGATGTAAATTTTGAAAGTGCACAAGTGCTAAGCAAAAATTTTTAGCGGACAATTTTTTGATACAAAAATTTATATATTGTGTTATTTGATGTTAACGAACAGAAACTAACTTGTGGATATGTTTTCTCAGGAGAAAAGGAGAAAGAGAAGGTTCAGTGATTAGATAGCTGAATACCTTCTCGTTTGCTGGTAATCGGTGAGTGGGACTAACTGGAGAATATAGTATATAGTAGCATGTTATATTATGACTGCCATGCTTGTTAGATATACTTATTGTTGTGGATAGTTAGTACATTGTGATGACTGTATGTTGGTTGATGCTTGTCTGCTGGAGCCCAGTGCGTCCCTATTGTGTAGTGGCCTCGGTAGGAGAGATCAACCTGCGGGTTGGGTTCCTCATGTTGTGGCCTAGACAATCGTGGTGTATATATATGTGAATGACGCGTCCGTCGCATGTGGATTATGTATATACATACGGTGGTGGAGGAACTTCTGGTAAGCCCCAGTCCGATCAGTTGGTGGTTAATGGTTTGGCCGAGCCGCCAGAGTCTCTGTAGACGGCACTTGGGTGATGTTTGTGTGTTAGACTAAGTGACATGATTAGTATAACACTTCTGTATGCTATGGCCTGTAATTAGTCGTACTCACTTAGCTTCGTGCTAATTCCCCTCCATCTCCTCCCTGCAGGTTGTTAGCTTTTGTAGATAGTGCTTTTGGGAGAAGACGGGCATGATGATGATGTTATGTTTGACAGGGTTAACTCTGATGTGGTCTTTTAGAATATGAACCGTGTACTTTTGGGAAACAGATTGTAACTACATCTTCTCCGTATAAACATGTATTTTGTAATGACACGTGACACTGGTTATCTTAGCAATAGTTAATGTTTATTTTGTAATTAATAAATCAATGCTTCCGCCACGTTTAAAAAAAAAATAGCGGTGTCACAAGTAAGAACATTCTAAAAGTTGTTATCACGAGCACCCAATTATCAATGCTTAACTAACGTTACCCCATCACAAATAGTGTTAGAACATACACTGTTTCTCGAAAATATATTTCATCCGCATAACGGTAGTGAACCGTCCGAATGAGGGTTTGTCAAACCCATATGGCCATACAACATAAGTTCTCGCATGCACCCGGCAAGTGTAATTAATGATAATCGAATTGAGAATTTTATTCTAACTCGTACGTAGAATGTTTGTTTTCGTACTTGTGTTCACTTTGTTAATCGAAACGTTTATGTTTCTTATCCCAAATGTAAGTTTAAAAGAGTAAAAGTGGGACTATGATCTCACCTTGAGTGCACGAGAAATAAAGTACTTCACAAGTAAACGTGTGCAAGGACAATTGCTAGTCTTGACCTAAACAAGTAGGTTGTATCAATAACGGTAAACACGGTTGGTCAAAGTTTTTCAATTAGTCCTATGGCTCGTTACGACTCGATTAATTAGCATGTGAATCATATTTGTCAAGTTTCATGCCAAATACAAGTATAAGAGCAAGTTAGAATGATTGCATAAGTAATTGGTTAAGTTTGATCAAAAGTCAACTTTGGTCGGGTCAAAGTCAACGAAAAAGTCAACACGTTCGGGTCGGGTCCCAAACTATTTTTCTGAGGTTTTTAATCATATATAAGCATATTAGAACAAGTTAAATGTGAATCGGAGGTGCGTAGCATAGTTAGAATTTAATGGTAAACGGCCAACCAAATCAGAACCTGGTAGTTCATCTGGACGGCGTCCAGATTGGCTGGATGGCGTCCAGATGTGAAGGCCTGGACGGCGTCCAAGAATCTGGACGGCGTCCAGATTAGTGCACAAACCTACTTTGCTGAAAACACATAAGTGCACGAACCAAACTTCAAACAATCACATTTTATGATCCGCAAACAATCAAAACATATATCTTATATCATTGGAAAGGTATTTTGACGAGGAACGCAACTAAGTGCATTTCATCAATCAATTTAACATTTACATCAACCTAAATCGCATTAAATACTCACCATTTATTACATTCAAGTCCATTAAATGCGTTTCATGATTCCGGCAACCAATTTAAACACACATTGCAACTAAACACTTATCAACAACATTTCATACCATTTAATGCATCAAAGTTCATAATCAAGCCTATCAAACCCTAACCCAAATCACCAAAACAATAATCATGTTAATGAAGTTTCCTTAATCAACCTACACATCAAAATGAAGCTAGTGATGCTAGTAACACATTTAATACATGAACTTTTAACATTTAACAACATTTAAGCAACCAAATCACAAAATCAACACACCAACTTTCAAGTTCATGCTAGTTACTTAAAATAATAAGATCGAGCATACAAATCATATATTCATGTTAGACTTGAGCCATAGACACTAGTTAACACTTTTATATGTCAAAATTATCAAGAACACAAAATCTAGTGTTTTTAGAAAGTTACCCAAACTTGATGAAATCGGTATGGAATCGAAGAGGAAGATGCAAGGATTCTAAATATGTAATTTGTTTGAATTGATGCTTGCTAGATCTTGAATAGATGATGAATCTTGTTGAGTTGAGAGAAAATGGAAGTATCAAAAGTTAGAAAGGGAGGTGAATGGATGAGTGGAGGAGAAGGGTTTGACTAGTTGACCTAGTCAAACCTTTTGTCCTTTGGCAAGTTTAGTCCCTCAAGTTTCAAAGCGGGTACGTGAATTACCTAAACGAGATAATTTAAAATGCGTTTTAATGGAAGATGTTATAATCATACAACGGACTTTAAATAATTAAACGGAAAGTAAATAGAAAAAGGCGGGATGTTACATTACCTACTCCTTAAAAGAAATTTCGTCCCGAAATTTAAGTAGGCGTAGTAGGCATTGTTTCTTCCTCGGGATCTTGCATTTTCGAATCCCCGAATAAATGAGGGTATTTCTTTTGCATTTGATCTTGCCTTTCCCAAGTAAACTCGGGTCCCCTTTTGGCATTCCAACGGACCTTAACGATCGAGATTCTACTTTGTTTTAGTGTCTTGACGGAGGTGTCCACAATTTCAACTGGTTCCTCCACAAAATGAAGTTTGTCATCAATAGTAAGTTCCTCGAGGGGGATGACGAGTTCGGGTTCGGCAAAACACTTCTTCAAGTTCGATACATGGAAAGTAGGATGAACGGAGCTCAGTTGAGGCGGAAGATCTAAACAATAAGCAACGATTCCAACACGCTCCAAGATTTTGAAAGGACCAATATACCGCGGATTTAGTTTCCCGCGTTTCCCGAAATGGATTACACCTTTCCAAGCTGCGACTTTTAACATTACGCGGTCACCGACTTGAAATTCGAGGTCGTTGGGTCTTTTATCGGTGTATCTCTTTTGACGACTTCGGGTCGTCCGGAGCCTATCTCGGATTTGAATGATCTTCTCGGTTGTTTCATGAATGATTTCGGGTCCGGTGATTTGTGTGTCGCCTACTTCGGCCCAAAAAATAGGTGAACAACATTTTTGGCCATATAATGCTTCGAATGGTGCGGCGTTAATACTCGCGTGATAACTATTGTTATAGGAGAATTCGGCGAGAGGCAAGTGCTTGTCCCAAGCTTTTCCGAAATTGATAACGCAAGCTCGTAGCATGTCTTCCAAGGTTTGAATTGTGCGTTCGCTTTGTCCATCGGTTTGTGGATGATATGCGGTGCTCATGTCTAAACGCATCCCCAACACTTCTTGTAAAGTACGCCAAAATCTAGAAACAAAACGGCCATCTCGGTCGGAAATAATCGATAAAGGCACACCGTGACGGGCTACGATTTCTTTAATGTAAAGTTGTGCAAGTTTTTCCATGTTGTCGGTTTCCTTCATGGCTAGGAAGTGGGTGGACTTGGTGAGACGGTCTACAATAACCTAAATAGTATCATAACCGCTCGTCGTTCTTGGTAGTTTTGTAATAAAATCCATCGTTATTCTCTCCCACTTCCATTGTGGGATTTCGAGTTGTTGAAGTAGTCCGGACGGTCTTTGATGTTCGGCTTTGACTTTGGAGCAAGTTAGGCATTTTCCAACATAAGTAGCAACGTCCCTTTTATTGTTCGGCCACCAATATTGTTCCTTAAGGTCGTGGTACATCTTATTGGCACCGGGTTAAATCGAATATCTTGACTTATGGGCTTCGTCTAAAATAAGGCTTCGTAAGTCCCCATAACTAGGCACCCAAATCCTCCCGGCAAAATATCGAAGTCCGGTCTCCTTAACTTCGAATCGAGAGGTGAGGACGTTCAAGTGTTCGAGAGAGATATTTTCATCCTTCAGAGCCTCATCTTGGGCTACCGAATTTGACTATTGAGGTTGGTGTGAATGGTGATGTTTAAAGCTCGGACACGAAGAGGCATCGCTCTTTCCTTTCGACTTAAGGCATCGGCTACTACGTTTGCCTTTCTGGGATGGTAATGAAGCTCACAATCGTAATCGTTTAAGATTTCAATCCACAGTCATTGTCTCATGTTTAGTTGCTTTTGTTCGAAGATGTGTTGGAGGCTTTTGTGACCAGTGAAGATGGTACTTTTGGTTCCATAAAGATAGTGTCTCCACATTTTTAGTGCAAAGACAACGGCTCCGAGTTCGAGGTCATGTGTCGTGTAGTTCCGTTCATGAATTTTTAGTTGTCGAGAGGCATAAGCAATGACTTTCTTTCGTTGTATCAATACACACCCAAAACCATGTTTCGAGGCATCGCAATATACAACAAAATCATCATTGTCTTCGGGAAGTGACAAGATAGGAGCGGTGGTTAGCTTTGTCTTCAAGACTTGAAACGCGGATTCTTGCTCGGTCGCCCAAATGAATTTCTTTCCTTTGTGAGTTAACGTGGTTAGAGGACGTGCAACTAAAGAGAAGTTTTCTATGAATCTACGATAGTACCCGGAGAGACCCAAGAATTGACGAATGTGAGTAGGAGTAGTAGGAGTCTCCCATTTGCTTATGGCTTCGATCTTTGCGGGATCGACCTTAATACCTTGGTCGCTTACTATATGACCGAGAAATTGAACTTCCTTCAACCAAAATTCACACTTGGAGAATTTGGCATAGAGTCGTTCTTGTCTCAAGAGTTCGAGCACGAGTCGAAGGTGTTGTTCGTGTTATTCTTCGCTTTTAGAATAGACCAAGATGTCATCGATGAACACAATAACGAATTTGTCGAGATACGGTTTGCACACGCGGTTTATAAGGTCCATGAACACCGCCGGTGCGTTAGTGAGACCAAATGGCATTACAAGAAATTCATAACTACCATAACGAGTCTGGAAAGCGGTTTTGGAGACATCTTCCCCCTTAACCCTTAGTTGATGATAACCCGAGCGGAGATCGATTTTTGAATATACACGAGATCCTTGTAATTGATCAAAGAGGTTATCGATGTGTGGAAGAGGATATCAGTTCTTAACCGTCAATTTGTTTAGTTCACGATAGTCGATACACATTCGTAGGGATCCATCATTCTTCTTAACGAATAAAATCGGAGCGCCCCATGGTGAATGGCTAGGTTGGATAAAACCACGGTCAAGTAGTTCTTGGATTTGACTTTGCAATTCTTGCATTTCGGATGGAGCAAGTCTATACGGTGCACGTGCTACGGGTGCGGCTCCCGGAATAAGATCGATTTGGAATTCTACCGGCCGATGAGGTGGAAGATCCGGCAATTCGTCGGGAAATACATCGGAAAAGTCACTAACAACTGGCACATCATCGATATGCTTCTCGTCGATCTCGACTTTCTTAACATGGGCTAGAATCGCGAAACAACCTTTGCGAAGGTATTTGTCAACTTTAAGGCACGAGACGAGGTAGAGTCCGGTGTAACTCTTATCGCCATAGACAATCAAGGGTTCACCATTCTCGATAGGAATTTGAATCGCTTGAAGATCTCAAAGGATGTGAGATTTCTGTAACAACCCAAACCAATAACCAACCGAACGCGCAAACCAAATTTTTATTTTTTTTTTGCAACAGTGGAGTGTGCCACGCGCACCCCCTCAGGGTGCGCGGCGCGCACAGTTCAATTTCAGTTCTGTCCGATTTTGCAATTTTTCAAATAAAGATCTCTCACTTTCCGACATATTTAGACGAAACTCTTTTCACAACATGATATAATAGTTAAAACTCACACGATTCAATAATAAAATGAGTTTTACAAAACGGAGCCCACATCGGCCATTTTACGAGTTTCGTACAAATCATGAGTTTCGACCACATTAGTTTAATTTCCAAATGACACTATAAGCATGGTGTTTGGGGTTAAACTACCCAAGTCTCGGTCAAACTCCAAAAGCTATCACATCCCAAAAGCGTCCCCTAAACAACAAGCGGTATCTCTAATCCAATCGAATGCCCTTACCCTTGTCAACACTGAAGCCTATAAAAAGATAAACAACGAGTGGGTAAACAAAGCTTAGTGAATGCAATAATTATACACATACATATATAATATACCTACTTGCAAACACTCATACACATACCGCATACATGCTAGCAACACAATTTGCTTATCATCAATACGAGGCTACCAACCTCCAATACCATAAGCTAGCATAACAATCGCATAAATATATATAACTCGAACAATATAATATGCTTTCGCTTACAACACAATAACCATGGTTAACCAATCGTAAAAGGGAATGGCGATCGCGAAAGGCCATCGGAGTTCATAACGTCCATTAGTGTACTTAGCACCTCATATCACTAAACCCTAGGGTGGCACCTTAACACCTCGGTACTTCACCCCGAGTGGCATCTTAACACCTCGATGCTTCACTCTTTACTTTACGGAGTGGCGTCTTAACACCTCGACACTTCACTCCTAGGTGGCATCTTAACACCTCGATGCTTCACCCCAAGTGGCATCTTAACACCTTGATGCTTCACTCGTCAATTACTTAGAGTGGCATCTTAACACCTCAATGCTTCACTCGTCACGTGAAACGTGGTGTCTTAACACTTCGACACTTCAAATCTCACGCTACAACAAATAAATACATTATATACCTACGCATATAATTATTCCACTCACCTTAACGATTCGGTGACGGTTTTATACTTCCGCAAGCTTCAAAGCAAAGTACCTAATATAATAAGTACTTCAATCAACACATAATCTAGTTGGACTAAATACCAACAATTCACTTATGTGCATTTAATGACTTAATGCATTAAATGCCCCATTTTCACCAAAACCGCCCTTAAGGGTCAAGACCACCATTAATCACTTAAAAGCTAGTGATTAAGGTCCAACAATACTAACTATAACATAATTAGGGTAATTCATACCCATAATCCTTAACTAGGTCAATCATTAACCCCTTTGACTCATTTAAAGTCAACACACCCATTTCGGGTCATCCACTAACCCGACTAATGAAATGTCCCGTTCTTATTGATTAAAAACGTTCCATATTAATTGATTTCGTTGCGAGGTTTTGACCTCTATATGAGACGTTTTTCAAAGACTGCATTCATTTTAAAACAAACCATAACCTTTATTTCATCAATAAAGGTTTAAAAAGCTTTACGTAGATTATCAAATAATGATAATCTAAAATATCCTGTTTACACACGACCATTACATAATGGTTTACAATACAAATATGTTACAACAAAATAAGTTTCTTGAATGCAGTTTTTACACAATATCATACAAGCATGGACTCCAAATCTCGTCCTTATTTAAGTATGCGACAGCGGAAGCTCTTAATAATCACCTGAGAATAAACATGCTTAAAACGTCAACAAAAATGTTGGTGAGTTATAGGTTTAACCTATATATATCAAATCATAATAATAGACCACAAGATTTCATATTTCAATACACATCCCATACATAGAGATAAAAATCATTCATATGGTGAACACCTGGTAATCGACATTAACAAGATGCATATATAAGAATATCCCCATCATTCCGGGACACCCTTCGGATATGATAAAAATTTCGAAGTACTAAAGCATCCGGTACTTTGGATGAGGTTTGTTAGGCCCAATAGATCTATCTTTAGGATTCGCGTCAATTAGGGTGTCTGTTCCCTAATTCTTAGATTACCAGACTTAATAAAAAGGGGCATATTCGATTTTGATAATTCAACCATAGAATGTAGTTTTACGTACTTGTGTCTATTTTGTAAATCATTTATGAAACCTGCATGTATTCTCATCCCAAAAATATTAGATTTTAAAAGTGGGACTATAACTCACTTTCACAGATTTTTACTTCGTCGGGAAGTAAGACTTGGCCACTGGTTGATTCACGAACCTATAACAATATATACATATATATCAAAGTATTTTCAAAATATATTTACAACACTTTTAATATATTTTGATGTTTTAAGTTTATTAAGTCAGCTGTCCTCGTTAGTAACCTACAACTAGTTGTCCACAGTTAGATGTACAGAAATAAATCGATAAATATTATCTTGAATCAATCCACGACCCAGTGTATACGTATCTCAGTATTGATCACAACTCAAACTATATATATTTTGGAATCAACCTCAACCCTGTATAGCTAACTCCAACATTCACATATAGAGTGTCTATGGTTGTTCCGAAATATATAAAGATGTGTCGACATGATAGGTCGAAACATTGTATACGTGTCTATGGTATCTCAAGATTACATAATATACAATACAAGTTGATTAAGTTATGGTTGGAATAGATTTGTTACCAATTTTCACGTAGCTAAAATGAGAAAAATTATCCAATCTTGTTTTACCCATAACTTCTTCATTTTAAATCCGTTTTGAGTGAATCAAATTGCTATGGTTTCATATTGAACTCTATTTTATGAATCTAAACAGAAAAAGTATAGGTTTATAGTCAGAAAAATTAGTTACAAGTCTTTTTTGTAAAGGTAGTCATTTTAGTCGAAAGAACGACGTCCAGATGACCATTTTAGAAAACATACTTCCACTTTGAGTTTAACCATAATTTTTGGATATAGTTTCATGTTCATAATAAAAATCATTTTCTTAGAATAACAAATTTTAAATCAAAGTTTATCATAGTTTTTAATTAACTAACCCAAAACAGCCCGCGGTGTTACTACGACGGCGTAAATCCGGTTTTACGGTGTTTTTCGTGTTTCCAGGTTTTAAATCATTAAGTTAGCATATAATATAGATATAGAACATGTGTTTAGTTGATTTTAAAAGTCAAGTTAGAAGGATTAACTTTTTTTTGCGAACAAGTTTAGAATTAACTAAACTATGTTCTAGTGATTACAAGTTTAAACCTTCGAATAAGATAGCTTTATATGTATGAATTGAATGATGTTATGAACATAATTACTACCTTAAGTTCCTTGGATAAACCTACTGGAAAAGAGAAAAATGGATCTAGCTTCAACGGATCCTTGGATGGCTCGAAGTTCTTGAAGCAGAATCATGACACGAAAACAAGTTCAAGTAAGATCATCACTTGAAATAAGATTGTTATAGTTATAGAAATTGAACCAAAGTTTGAATATGATTATTACCTTGTATTAGAATGATAACCTACTGTAAGAAACAAAGATTTCTTGAGGTTGGATGATCACCTTACAAGATTGGAAGTGAGCTAGCAAACTTGAAAGTATTCTTGATTTTATGTAACTAGAACTTGTAGAATATATGAAGAACACTTAGAACTTGAAGATAGAACTTGAGAGAGATCAATTAGATGAAGAAAATTGAAGAATGAAAGTGTTTGTAGGTGTTTTTGGTTGTTGGTGTATGGATTAGATATAAAGGATATGTAATTTTGTTTTCATGTAAATAAGTCATGAATGATTACTCATATTTTTGTAATTTTATGAGATATTTCATGCTAGTTGCCAAATGATAGTTCCCACATGTGTTAGGTGACTCACATGGGCTGCTAAGAGCTGATCATTGGAGTGTATATACCAATAGTACATACATCTAAAAGCTGTGTATTGTACGAGTACGAATACTGGTGCATACGAGTAGAATTGTTGATGAAACTGAACGAGGATGTAATTGTAAGCATTTTTGTTAAGTAGAAGTATTTTGATAAGTGTATTGAAGTCTTTCAAAAGTGTATAAATACATATTAAAACACTACATGTATATACATTTTAACTGAGTCGTTAAGTCATCGTTAGTCGTTACATGTAAGTGTTGTTTTGAAACCTTTAGGTTAACGATCTTGTTAAATGTTGTTAACCCAATGTTTATAATATCAAATGAGATTTTAAATTATTATATTATCATGATATTATCATGTATGAATATCATTAAATGTCTTTACAACGATAATCGTTACATATATGTCTCGTTTAAAAATCATTAAGTTAGTAGTCTTGTTTTTACATATGTAGTTCATTGTTAATATACTTAATGATATGTTTACTTATCATAGTATCATGTTAACTATATTTATATCCATATATATGTCATCATATAGTTTTTACAAGTTTTAACGTTCTTGAATCACCGGTCAACTTGGGTGGTCAATTGTCTATATGAAACATATTTCAATTAATCAAGTCTTAACAAGTTTGATTGCTTAACATGTTGGAAACATTTAATCATGTAAATATCAATCTCAATTAATATATATAAACATGGAAAAGTTCGGGTCACTACAGTACCTACCCGTTAAATAAATTTCGTCCCGAAATTTTAAGCTGTTGAAGGTGTTGACGAATCTTCTGGAAATAGATGCGGGTATTTCTGCTTCATCTGATCTTCATGCTCCCAGGTGAACTCGGGTCCTCTACGAGCATTCCATCGAACCTTAACAATTGGTATCTTGTTTTGCTTAAGTCTTTTAACCTCACGATCCATTATTTCGACGGGTTCTTCGATGAATTGAAGTTTTTCGTTGATTTGGATTTCTTTAGCAAAACATTTCTTCAAATTCGAGACGTGGAAAGTGTTATGTACAGTCGCGAGTTGTTGAGGTAACTCAAGTCGGTAAGCTACTGGTCCGACACGATCAATAATCTTGAATGGTCCAATATACCTTGGATTTAATTTCCCTCATTTACCAAATCGAACAACGCCTTTCCAAGGTGCAACTTTAAGCATGACCATCTCTCCAATTTCAAATTCTATATCTTTTCTTTTAATGTCAGCGTAGCTCTTTTGTCGACTTTGGGCGGTTTTCAACCGTTGTTGAATTTGGATGATCTTCTCGGTAGTTTCTTGTATAATCTCCGGACCCGTAATCTGTCTATCCCCCACTTCACTCCAACAAATCGGAGACCTGCACTTTCTACCATAAAGTGCTTCAAACGGCGCCATCTCAATGCTTGAATGGTAGCTGTTGTTGTAGGAAAATTCTGCTAACGGTAGATGTCGATCCCAACTGTTTCCGAAATCAATAACACATGCTCGTAGCATGTCTTCAAGCGTTTGTATCGTCCTTTCGCTCTGCCCATCAGTTTGTGGATGATAGGCAGTACTCATGTCTAGACGAGTTCCTAATGCTTGCTGTAATGTCTGCCAGAATCTTGAAATAAATCTTCCATCCCTATCAGAGATAATAGAGATTGGTATTCCATGTCTGGAGACGACTTTCTTCAAATACAGTCGTGCTAACTTCTCCATCTTGTCATCTTCTCTTATTGGCAGGAAGTGTGCTGATTTGGTGAGACGATCAACTATTACCCAAATAGTATCAAAACCACTTGCAGTCCTTGGAAATTTAGTGATGAAATCCATGGTAATGTTTTCCCATTTCCATTCCGGGATTTCGGGTTGTTGAAGTAGACCTGATAGTTTCTGATGCTCAGCTTTGACCTTAGAACACGTCAAACATTCTCCTACGTATTTAGCAACATCGGCTTTCATACCCGGCCACCAAAAATGTTTCTTGAGATCCTTGTACATCTTCCCCGTTCCAGGATGTATTGAGTATCTGGTTTTATGAGCTTCTCTAAGTACCATTTCTCTCATATCTCCAAATTTTGGTACCCAAATCCTTTCAGCCCTATACCGTGTTCCGTCTTCCCGAATATTAAGATGCTTCTCCGATCCTTTGGGTATTTCATCCTTTAAATTTCCCTCTTTTAAAACTCCTTGTTGCGCCTCCTTTATTTGAGTAGTAAGGTTATTATGAATCATTATATTCATAGATTTTACTCGAATGGGTTCTCTGTCCTTCCTGCTCAAGGCATCGGCTACCACATTTGCCTTCCCTGGGTGGTAACGAATCTCAAAGTCGTAATCATTCAATAATTCAATCCACCTACGCTGCCTCATATTCAGTTGTTTCTGATTAAATATGTGTTGAAGACTTTTGTGGTCGGTATATATAATACTTTTGACCCCATATAAGTAGTGCCTCCAAGTCTTTAATGCAAAAACAACCGCGCCTAATTCCAAATCATGCGTCATATAATTTTGTTCGTGAATCTTCAATTGTCTAGACGCATAAGCAATCACCTTTATTCGTTGCATTAATACACAACCGAGACCTTGCTTTGATGCGTCACAATAAATCACAAAATCATCATTCCCTTCAGGCAATGACAATATAGGTGCCGTAGTTAGCTTTTTCTTCAATAACTGAAACGCTTTCTCTTGTTCATCATTCCATTCAAATTTCTTCCCTTTATGCGTTAATGCAGTCAAGGGTTTTGCTATTATGGAAAAGTCTTGGATGAACCTTCTGTAGTAACTAGCTAGTCCTAAAAACTGGCGTATGTGTTTCGGAGTTTTCGGGGTTTTCCACTTTTCAACAGTTTCTATCTTTGCCGGATCCACCTTAATAAAATCTTTGTTCACTATGTGACCGAGGAATTGAACTTCTTCCAACCAAAATGCACACTTTGAAAAACTTAGCGTACAATTCTTCCTTCCTCAATACTTCTAACATCTTTCTCAAATGTTCACCGTGTTCTTGGTCATTCTTTGAGTAAATAAGTATGTCATCAATGAAAACAATGACTAACTTGTCAAGGTATGGTCCACACACTCGGTTCATAAGGTCCATGAACACAGCTGGTGCATTAGTTAAACCAAACGGCATGACCATAAACTCGTAATGACCGTAACGTGTTCTGAAAGCAGTCTTTGGAATATCATCTTCTTTTACCCGCATTTGATGATACCCGGAACGTAAGTCAATCTTTGTAGTTGATCAAATAAGTCATCAATTCTCAGTAGTGGGTAGCGGTTCTTGATGGTAAGTTTGTTCAACTCTCGGTAGTCGATACACAACCTGAATGTACCATCTTTCTTCTTGACAAACAAAACAGGAGCTCCCCACGGTGATGTGCTTGGTCGAATGAAACCACGCTCTAAAAGTTCTTGTAATTGGCTTTGTAGTTCTTTCATCTCGCTGGGTGCGAGTCTGTAAGGAGCACGAGCTATTGGTGCAGCTCCTGGTACAAGATCTATTTGAAATTCAACGGATCGATGTGGGGGTAATCCCGGTAATTCTTTCGGAAATACATCGGGAAATTCTTTTGCAATGGGAACATCATTGATGCTCTTTTCTTCAGTTTATACTTTCTCGACGTGTGCTAGAACAGCATAGCAACCTTTTCTTATTAGTTTTTGTGCCTTCAAATTACTAATAAGATGTAGCTTCGTGTTGCCCTTTTCTCCGTACACCATTAAGGGTTTTCCTTTTTCTCGTATAATGCGAATTGCATTTTTGTAACAAACGATCTCTGCTTTCACTTCTTTCAACCAGTCCATACCGATTATCATATCAAAACTCCCTAACTCTACTGGTATCAAATCAATCTTAAATGTTTCGCTAACCAGTTTAATTTCTCGATTCCGACATATATTATCTACTGAAATTAATTTACCATTTGCTAATTCGAGTAAAAATTTACTATCCAAAGGCGTCAATGGACAACTTAATTTAGCACAAAAATCTCTACTCATATAGCTTCTATCCGCACCCGAATCAAATAAAACGTAAGCAGATTTATTGTCAATAAGAAACGTATCCGTAACAAGCTCTGGGTCTTCCTGTGCCTCTGCCGCATTAATATTGAAAACTCTTCCGCGGCCTTGTCCATTCGTGTTCTCCTGGTTCGGGCAATTTCTAATAATGTGGCCCGGTTTTCCACATTTATAACAAACTACATTGGCATAACTTGCTCCGACACTACTTGCTCCGCCATTACCCGTTCCGACACCATTTGTTTCTTTCATTCTATTAACCCCTGGTCCGTAGACCTCACACTTCGTCGCGCTATGACCATTTCTTTTACACTTGTTGCAAAATTTGGTGCAGAACCCCGAGTGATACTTTTCACACCTTTGGCATAGCTGCTTCTGATTGTTGTTGTTGTTGTTGTTGTTGCGGTTATTATTGTTGTTGGGATGATTGTTGTAGTTGCTGCTGTTGTTGTTGTTGTTGTTGTTGGGCCGTTTGTTGTAGTTGCGATTGATGTTGCGATTGTTGGGATAATTGTTGCGATTATTGTTGTAATTGCTGTTGTTGTTGTATTGGTGATACTTATCACCGTTTTCCTCCCACTTTCTTTTGACTTGCTTCACATTGGCCTCTTCAGCAGTCTGTTCTTTAATTCTTTCTTCAATCTGGTTCACTAGTTTGTGAGCCATTCTACATGCCTGTTGTATGGAGGCGGGCTCGTGTGAACTTATATCTTCTTGGATTCTTTTCGGTAATCCTTTCACAAACGCGTCGATCTTCTCTTCCTCATCTTCGAATGCTCCCGGACACAATAGGCACAATTCTGTGAATCGTCTTTCGTACGTGGTAATATCAAATCCTTGGGTTCGTAACCCTCTATGTTCTGTCTTGAGCTTATTGACCTCGGTTCTGGGACGGTACTTCTCGTTCATCAAGTTCTTGAATGCTGACCACGGTAGTGCGTACGCATCGTCTTGTCCCACTTGCTCTAGATAGGTATTCCACCATGTTAACGCAGAACCTGTGAAGGTATGCGTAGCGTACTTCACTTTGTCCTCTTCAGTACACTTACTTATGGCAAACACCGATTCGACCTTCTCGGTCCACTGTTTCAATCCGATCGGTCCTTCGGTTCCATCAAATTCCAAAGGTTTGCAGGCAGCGAATTCTTTGTAGGTGCATCCTACACGATTTCCTGTACTGCTAGATCCAAGGTTATTGTTGGTATGTAGCGCAGCCTGTACTTGTGACGATCGCTCCAAATCCATATGGACGAACACGTCATTCATCGATTTCATTGCGAGGTATTTGACCTCTATATGATACGTTTTGTAAACATTGCATTCTTTTGAAAAGGCACACCATAAATGAATATTTAAATCAAAGGTTTTCGACATCTGATGATTTCTACATATAGACAATCACCGTATATAATAGTTTACAATAGTACTTCCATTGACAATGCAGTCAAAATAAGATACATGGTGATGATTTGGTGAATGCAACGTTTCCTTGATAAATATGCCATGTAAGACTCCATGCACATAGCTTGTCTAACACATAAGCAAACAGCGGAAGACTTCTAGGAACCTGAGAATAAACATGCTTCAAGTGTCAACACAAAGGTTGGTGAGTTCATAGTTTTAATATTACACATAATCCGTATATCAATGTGGATTTACAAAAGTTCAGTTGTTTTATTCAAAACGTTTATCAATAGGTTTTACATAAAAGGTGGATCACAAGATTTCAGTTGTTTCATCCGAAACGTTTATCAATCGGTTCTACAAAATTGAGCACCCTGGTAACTAAACTTTAATGCTTATATAATTTGTACCCTTTGTATAATCATCTTAATAATACACGCAAACCAACGTGTACGCTTCTCAAATAGCATACGTCCGTTAAAAGGCTAGCGCTCTAGCTCGGACGGGGATATCAAGCCCTATGGATCCATATACTACTACTCGCGCCCACCAGTTCTTATAACTGGCAGTTACTAGTTACCAAAGTTAAGGGATTTTCGGTTCAAACTCAGTGTAGAATTTAGTATGTACTTGTATCCATTGCGTTTAAAATAAAGTGCATGTATTCTCAGCCCAAAAATATAGATTGCAAAAGCAATTAAAAAGGGATCAATGAAACTCACGCATATAAATATTGTATATCAGTTAATAAAGCATTTGCATGTATTCTCAGCCCAAAAATGTAGAGAGTAAAAGGGAATCAAATGAACTCACACTTTATAATTATTGTAAAACAGTTATTAAAGCATTTGCATGTATTCTCAGCCCAAAAATGTAAAGGGTAAAAGGGATCATATGAAACTCACACATATAAATATTGTATATCGGTTAATAAAGCATTTGCATGTATTCTCAGCCTAAAAATGTAGAGAGTAAAAGGGATCATATGAAACTCACGCATATAAATCTAGTATTTTCAGTATTTATAAACAGTCGCATGTATTCTCAGCCCAAAAATATATTGAGTAAAAGGGATCATATGAAACTCACACAAAATCAGTTTTAGTATTTGTATCCATTTAGTAAAACAATTTATAAAACTGCGCATGTATTCTCAGCCCAAAAATATATTGAGTAAAAGGGATCATATGAAACTCACTGTTTTATATTGATATACAATGTTGCAGGAAAGCACGTAGACGCATTGGATATAATAAGCACGAGGTTTGATTCACAAAAATACCCCCGAATATTACCCATAACCTCCTTGGCAATAACCCATATTTTCCTTAGCTCTAGCTGGCTTGGAAACTCGTTTTGAAAATTACTTGGACAGCACTTCGTCTTAATATTTTATGTACATTATTATTTTTGTATTGCAAAAATAATAACACTAATAATAAAAATAATAAGATTAATAATAATCTTATTAATAATAATAATAATAATAATAATAATAATAATAATAATAATAATAATAATAATAATAATAATAAATATTATACGGAGTAATATATATTTGAGTATGTGTGTGTGATTTTTCATTCGAGCAAAACACCTGAATTTATAGTACCTGGCCTGGAATCTGGAGTCATGCGACTCGCATGGAAATGGCCTTCTGGCCATGCGACTCGCATGAGGACCAGGGACAGCTCACATTGTTTTTGTCCTAACATTTGTCGACATAATAAAATATAAATATAATATATATAATTTAAATTAAATAATTATATATTATATTAAATTCACGTGCATAGTTGACTTGTAATTTTTGTTCCGATAAGTCGTACGTTGTCACTCGACTTATGTCCCGGTTCCGGTTTTTCGAACGCCCTTTCGTACGCTGAGAAAACTTGTACTTTACGTTTCGTGAATCGTACCTTTGTCAAAATATAGTCTTAAATCATCCATAAAATATACCACTGTAGCAAAGTTACTGTAGCAAAGTCAATTTTTACTGTAGCAATTCACTGTAGCAAAGTCAATTTCACTGTAGCAAATAGTGATTTTCAAAAACACTGTAGCATTTTGGGTATTGTAGCAATTTGAAAATGTTACTATCGTTTACTAAATAACTTAAAATTATATATATGTATATATCTTTTTAATATATATAAATCAGTTTTTAAATACACATTGGAAGTTATTTATAAATAAATTTTAATAATAAATATTTCAACTTATCATATATATTCAAATAGATATTTAAACCAATAAGTTTAATGTACGGTATCAAATAATTAATACATTGTTACCTTTTCAAGTTATAGTATATATGTATCTATTTACATATAATTGTTCGCGAATCGTCGAAAACAACCGAAAGGTATTTAAATATATAAAAGTAGTTCAAAAATTTTGAGATTCAGTTTTACAGACTTTGCTTATCGTGTCGGAAATGTTAATCATACAAAGATTAAGTTTAAATTTAGTCGAAATTTTCGGGTCATCACAGTACTGCAGCTATGTTTGAAGCTAGAAAAGTACGGAATTCCTCTTCATTCATATTCACGGTGTGTCGAGTAGTCGGTGCCATTTCCTTCAAAATAGTCAAATGGAACAAGTTAATCATACAGAATATTAAGAGTAGTTAATAGTATTTCGTAGCATAATATGAACTCATTTATAAAAGCTTTTTCTTCATATTAGCGTTTTATAAGTTTAAATTCGGGTAGTACCTACCCGTTAAGTTCATACTTAGTAGCTAATATACAATTCAACTACTACAATTCTATATGAAAAACTGGTTATAATAATATTTCGCGTTCAAACTTTTACACAATATTTTACAAACTTACAATACCGCTTATTTTACATATAGCATGAAATATAGCACACAATAAATTTGATACAAGATGGTTGTGAAGATAATTCTAGCTAGTACACAAGTCGTTCAGCAAAGGTAATAAAGACACGTAATTCATACGTCCAGAAACAAGTCATGCATTCTGGTTTTACTAGGATTACTTCCCATCCTTGGTCTTGTGGAACATAACCGTTATGGCCGTTGATAAGACAGCGTGTTGTAACGTCGTCAAAGGGACGAGGATTACGTAATGTCCAACAGTCCCGTAACAATCTAAAAACCTCATTTCTTACCCCAATTACCGACTTCGTCACTTGTGGGAACGTTTTGTTTAATAGTTGCAGCCCGATGTTCTTGTTCTCACTTTGGTAAGAAGCGAACATTACTAATCCGTAAGCATAACATGCTTCTTTATGTTGCATGTTAGCCGCTTTTTCTAAATCGCGAAGTTCAATATTTCGGATATATTGAGTCAAAATAATTTCTTAACCCATTGCGTAAAATAGCATTTGGGTTCCCCGTAATATATGCGTCAAAGTAAACACATCGTAACTTATGGATTTCTCAATGTGATATCCCCCATCTTTCGAACGAAAGCCTTTTATAAACCAAGGCATTCTTGGAACGTTCTTCGAATGTCTTACAAACTGATCTCGTCTTAAATAGTTGTGCCGAAGAATTCTGACCGACTCTAGAAAAGATTTCATCAATCATGTCTCCGGGTAGGTCTCTTAAAATATTGGGTTGTCTATCCATTTTGTGTTTTTATACTGTAAAATAGACAAGAGTTAGATTCATAAAAAAAAATACTTATTAATACAAGCAATTTTTACATATATCATAAAGCATAAGCACACTATATTACATATATTACACCACACGAATACAACTATCTTATTCCGACTCGCTTGTTTCTTCTTCTTCGGTTTTGGTTCGTTTTGCCAAGTTTCTAGGGATATATGATGTTCCCCTAATACGAGCCATCGTTTTCCACATTGTTTTAGAAAAACCTGGTGGTTTAGAGGTTCCCGGGTCATTGTTACAACTTAAGGACTTCGGGGGTTGACGATACATATAAAGTTCATCGGGGTTGGAATTAAATTTCTCTATCTTTATGCCCTTTCCCTTATTATTTTCTTTTGCCTTTTTAAATTCAGTTGGGGTAATTTCTATAACATCATCGGAATTCTCGTCGGAATCCGATTCATCGGAGAATTGGTAATCCTCCCAATATTTTGCTTCCTTGGCGGAAACACCATTGACCATAATTAACCTTGGTCGGTTGGTTGAGGATTTTCTTTTACTTAACCGTTTTATTATTTCCCCCACCGGTTCTATTTCTTCATCCGGTTCCGATTCTTCTTCCGGTTCCGACTCTTCTTCCGGTTCCTCTTCGGGAACTTGTGAATCAGTCCACGAATCATTCCAATTTACATTTGACTCTTCATTATTATTAGGTGAGTCAATGGGACTTGTTCTAGAGGTAGACATCTATCACATAATATCAAACGCGTTAAGAGATTAATATATCACATAATATTCACATGTTAAAAATATATAGTTTCCAACAAAATTTGTTAAGCAATCATTTTTCAAGTAAACACTGTCGAAGTCCAGACTCACTAATGCATCCTAACAAACTCGATAAGACACACTAATGCAAAATTCTGGCTCTCTAAGACCAACGCTCGGATACCAACTGAAATGTCCCGTTCTTATTGATTAAAAACGTTCCATATTAATTGATTTCGTTGCGAGGTTTTGACCTCTATATGAGACGTTTTTCAAAGACTGCATTCATTTTAAAACAAACCATAACCTTTATTTCATCAATAAAGGTTTAAAAAGCTTTACGTAGATTATCAAATAATGATAATCTAAAATATCCTGTTTACACACGACCATTACATAATGGTTTACAATACAAATATGTTACAACAAAATAAGTTTCTTGAATGCAGTTTTTACACAATATCATACAAGCATGGACTCCAAATCTCGTCCTTATTTAAGTATGCGACAGCGGAAGCTCTTAATAATCACCTGAGAATAAACATGCTTAAAACGTCAACAAAAATGTTGGTGAGTTATAGGTTTAACCTATATATATCAAATCATAATAATAGACCACAAGATTTCATATTTCAATACATATCCCATACATAGAGATAAAAATCATTCATATGGTGAACACCTGGTAACCGACATTAACAAGATGCATATATAAGAATATCCCCATCATTCCGGGACACCCTTCGGATATGATAAAAATTTCGAAGTACTAAAGCATCCGGTACTTTGAATGGGGTTTGTTAGGCCCAATAGATCTATCTTTAGGATTCGCGTCAATTAGGGTGTCTGTTCCCTAATTCTTAGATTACCAGACTTAATAAAAAGGGGCATATTCGATTTTGATAATTCAACCATAGAATGTAGTTTCACGTACTTGTGTCTATTTTGTAAATCATTTATAAAACCTGCATGTATTCTCATCTCAAAAAAATATTAGATTTTAAAAGTGGGACTATAACTCACTTTCACAGATTTTTACTTCGTCGGGAAGTAAGACTTGGCCACTGGTTGATTCACGAACCTATAACAATATATACATATATATCAAAGTATGTTCAAAATATATTTACAACACTTTTAATATATTTTGATGTTTTAAGTTTATTAAGTCAGCTGTCCTCGTTAGTAACCTACAACTAGTTGTCCACAGTTAGATGTACAGAAATAAATCGATAAATATTATCTTGAATCAATCCACGACCCAGTGTATACGTATCTCAGTATTGATCACAACTCAAACTATATATATTTTGGAATCAACCTCAACCCTGTATAGCTAACTCCAACATTCACATATAGAGTGTCTATGGTTGTTCCGAAATATATATAGATGTGTCGACATGATAGGTCGAAACATTGTATACGTGTCTATGGTATCTCAAGATTACATAATATACAATACAAGTTGATTAAGTTATGGTTGGAATAGATTTGTTACCAATTTTCACGTAGCTAAAATGAGAAAAATTATCCAATCTTGTTTTACCCATAACTTCTTCATTTTAAATCCGTTTTGAGTGAATCAAATTGCTATGGTTTCATATTAAACTCTATTTTATGAATCTAAACAGAAAAAGTATAGGTTTATAGTCAGAAAAATAAGTTACAAGTCATTTTTGTAAAGGTAGTCATTTTAGTCGAAAGAACGACGTCTAGATGACCATTTTAGAAAACATACTTCCACTTTGAGTTTAACCATAATTTTTGAATATAGTTTCATGTTCATAATAAAAATCATTTTCTCAGAATAACAAATTTTAAATCAAAGTTTATCATAGTTTTTAATTAACTAACCCAAAACAGCCCGCGGTGTTACTACGACGGCGTAAATCCGATTTTACGGTGTTTTTCGTGTTTCCAGGTTTTAAATCATTAAGTTAGCATATCATATAGATATAGAACATGTGTTTAGTTGATTTTAAAAGTCAAGTTAGAAGAATTAACTTTTGTTTGCGAACAAGTTTAGAATTAACTAAACTATGTTCTAGTGATTACAAGTTTAAACCTTCGAATAAGATAGCTTTATATGTATGAATTGAATGATGTTATGAACATCATTACTACCTTAAGTTCCTTGGATAAACCTACTGGAAAAGAGAAAAATGGATCTAGCTTCAACGAATCCTTGGATGGCTCGAAGTTCTTGAAGCAGAATCATGACACGAAAACAAGTTCAAGTAAGATCATCACTTGAAATAAGATTGTTATAGTTATAGAAATTGAACCAAAGTTTGAATATGATTATTACCTTGTATTAGAATGATAACCTACTGTAAGAAACAAAGATTTCTTGAGGTTGGATGATCACCTTACAAGATTGGAAGTGAGCTAGCAAACTTGAAAGTATTCTTGATTTTATGTAACTAGAACTTGTAGAATATATGAAGAACACTTAGAACTTGAAGATAGAACTTGAGAGAGATCAATTAGATGAAGAAAATTGAAGAATGAAAGTGTTTGTAGGTGTTTTTGGTCGTTGGTGTATGGATTAGATATAAAGGATATGTAATTTTGTTTTCATGTAAATAAGTCATGAATGATTACTCATATTTTTGTAATTTTATGAGATATTTCATGCTAGTTGCCAAATGATGGTTCCCACATGTGTTAGGTGACTCACATGGGCTGCTAAGAGCTGATCATTGGAGTGTATATACCAATAGTACATACATCTAAAAGCTGTGTATTGTACGAGTACGAATACAGGTGCATACGAGTAGAATTGTTGATGAAACTGAACGAGGATGTAATTTTAAGCATTTTTGTTAAGTAGAAGTATTTTGATAAGTGTATTGAAGTCTTTCAAAAGTGTATAAATACATATTAAAACACTACATGTATATACATTTTAACTGAGTTGTTAAGTCATCGTTAGTCGTTACATGTAAGTGTTGTTTTGAAACCTTTAGGTTAACGATCTTGTTAAATGTTGTTAACCCAATGTTTATAATATCAAATGAGATTTTAAATTATTATATTATCATGATATTATCATGTATGAATATCATTAAATGTCTTTACAACGATAATCGTTACATATATGTCTCGTTTAAAAATCATTAAGTTAGTAGTCTTGTTTTTACATATGTAGTTCATTGTTAATATACTTAATGATATGTTTACTTATCATAGTATCATGTTAACTATATATATATATCCATATATATGTCATCATATAGTTTTTACAAGTTTTAACGTTCGTGAATCACCGGTCAACTTGGGTGGTCAATTGTCTATATGAAACATATTTCAATTAATCAATTCTTAACAAGTTTGATTGCTTAACATGTTGGAAACATTTAATCATGTAAATATCAATCTCAATTAATATATATAAACATGGAAAAGTTCGGGTCACTACAACTAACACCCATTTACCAATTAGCTAGGTGTGCTAGTAATTAACTAACCAATTAGGACTCATAAACATCAATTACCACTTTGAAACCCTAGGTTAGTTACCATTGAGTCTTCATGACTCAATCTTACCTAAGAACACCCAAAATCATCAAATATGCGTTTTATGTTCATCACTATCCCAAACACTAACCCTTACACAAATTTAAAACAAGGAAATCAAGATTAGAGCTTACCACTACAACCACAACGTAGCTAGTAAGTAGATGAACGACTTTAATACCCGCACTTTGGCCCGAGAACAACTTCTTCCTCTTGGATTTAAGCTTTCTCACTCAAGAAATCACACTCTCTCTCTAAAATTAAAGTGAAGAAGATAAGGTTGTTGAAAATGGAGTGAATGACACCCCAAGATCTGACCTACAGTCCTCAAACTCGTCCACAAGTGAAATTACCAAAAAGCCCATCAAAATATCTGATTAAAATAAGCAAAACCCGGCTACAGTGAGGAGTGCGCCACGCGCACCCCTATGTGTGCGCTGAGCGCACCCAGCCCAGATCACTCTATGACCTCCGTTTTAATATAAAAAGTCACCCACACTTCATGTACCATAATTACACTGCTGTACAATTATTATTAGGGCCTTACAACTCTCCCCCACTTGAATCGGAGCGCGTCCTCGCGATCCAAGCCGCATGACAAGAGGGAAGGTAAACCAACACGAATTCTTCGGGCTCCCAAGTAAACTCGGAACCTTTACTACGACGCCATTGAACTTTAAAAGTTCTCACTTCGTTATTTCTCAACCTTTTGACCTTCTCATAGAGTATGGAAATCGGCAACTCAATATATTCTAACTTATTGTTTAGCTCAATCTCGTCTAACGGTACCCAAGATGAATCATCCACAAGACACTTACGGAGATGGGAAACATGAAATGTATTATGGATCCCCGCAAACTCTTCGGGTAATTCCAAACGATACGCGATTTCACCAACACGAGCTAAAACCTTAAATGGCCCAATAAACCGAGGAGCTAACTTTCCCCGTTTTCTAAACTGAATAACACCTTTCCATGGCGAAACCTTAAGCATCACCATGTCACCTTCTTGAAATTCAATCATTCGCCTACGTTTGTCGGCATACGACTTTTGTCTATCTTGAGCCTTTTTCAAATGATCCCGAATCATATCAATCTTGCTATTCGTCTCTATAACCAAATCAGTACTCCCGATTTCTCTTTGACCCACTTCACCCCAACAAATTGGAGTTCGACACCTCCGCCCATAAAGCATCTCATAAGGTAGCATCCTAATACTAGTATGATAACTATTATTGTACGAGAATTCTACTAAAGGTAAGTGCTCATCCCAACTACCACCGAAATCAATAATACACGCCCGTAACATATCCTCCAATGTTTGATTCGTACGTTTGGTTTGACCGTCTGTTTGAGGATGATACGCCGTTCTCAATTTCAATTGTGTACCCATATCTTCGTGAAACTTTTCCCAAAAGCGAGATGTGAAACGGGTGTCTCGATCCAAAATAATAGATATACGAACCCCGTGTCTCGATATCACTTCCTTGATGAACAACTTTGCCAAGGTTTCCGACGATATCGCTTCCCGAATGGGAAGAAACAAAGCACTCTTCGTCAATCAATCAACTATCACCCAAATCGAATCGAATTGGGTTCTCGCCGTTTTACGTAACTTTGTGATGAAATCCATGGTAATGTGCTCCCATTTCCACTTCGGGATTTCTAACGGTTGTAACTTACCATACGGCTTTTGGTGTTCGGCTTTAACTTGCAAACACGTGACACATTGCTCAACGTACTTAACAACATCACGTTTCATGCCCGGCCACCAATAATCCTTTCTCAAATCGAGATACATTTTCGTCGCGCCCGGATGAATGGAATACTTTGACTTATGTGCTTCATCAAGTAGCACTCGTCGATAATCCCCCATCTTAGGCACCCACACTCTTCCTTGAAAAGACAACAAACCACGCGAACCCATAGTAATGAATTCCGATTGCCCCATAATTCGTTCCGCATGCTTGTTGTGAACGTAAGCCTCAATTTGAATCACACCAAGTTTTTCAAGAAAATCGTTAGTAATAATCATACGTAACAATCCTAATCGTAATGTCGGGTGGTGACTCTTTCGACTTAACGCATCCGCGACCACATTCGCCTTGCCCGGATGATAAAGTATTTCACAATCATAATCTTTCACCACATCCATCCATCTTCGTTGACGATAATTTAAATCTCTTTGATCAAAAAGATGTTTCAAAATCTTGTGATCCGAATAAATCGTACACTTGACACCATACAAGTAATGGCGCCAAATTTTTAACGCATGAACAACCGCCACCAACTCAAGATCATGAGTCAGATATCTCGTTTCGTGTTCCTTTAATTGCCGAGAGGCATAAGCAATGACTTTACCTCTTTGCATTAAAACACAACCGATCCCATTTAAAGACGCATCACAATAAACCGTCATGTCTTCTACACCTTCCGGCAAAACTAGCACCGGAGTTTGACATAACTTCTCTTTTAATAATTGAAAAGAAATCTCTTGCTCGTTTTCCCAATTAAATCTAGCGTTCTTTCTCGTCAATTTCGTCAATGGAGAAGCAATTTTAGAAAAATCTTGGATAAACCGACGATAATAATCGGCCAATCCGAGAAAACTTCAGATTTCCGTAGGCGTAGTAGGTCGTCCCAACTCTTTACCGTCTCAATCTTCCCCGGGTCTACTTGAATACCATTTTAGTTCACGATATGGCCAAGGAATTGAACTTCCCTTAGCCAAAATTCACATTTGGAGAATTTAGCGTACAACTTCTCCTTCCGCAACGTCTTTAACACACCCCTCAAATGATGTTCATGTTCCTTCATACTTTTTGAATAGACAAGTATGTCGTCAATGAACATAATTACCGACTTGTCCAACATAGGTTGGCACACTCGGTTCATAAGATCCATGAATGCCGCAGGTGCATTCGTAAGACCAAAAGGCATTACTACAAATTCAAAATGCCCATAACGAGTTCGAAAAGCCGTTTTCTCAATATCTTCCTCACGGACCCGCATTTGGTGATAGCCGGACCGTAGGTCGATTTTAGAGAAATACGTTGCACCTTGGATTTGGTCAAATAAATCATCAATCCTAGGCAATAGATAATGATTCTTGATCGTCACTTTATTCAACTCCCGATAATCGATGCACATCCTCATACTACCGTCCTTCTTCTTCACGAACAAAATCGGAGCGCCCCATGGCGAAGCACTCGGTCGGATAAAACCCTTTTCAAGTAGCTCTTAGGTTTGATTTAACAACTCTTGCATTTCCGTCGGCGCTAAGCGATAAGGAGTCTTAGCAATGGGGGTAGCCCCCGGAATCAACTCAATGCGAAATTCAACTTGTCGTTCCACCGGAACACCCGGTAACTCATCCGAAAAAACGTCTTCAAATTCATTTACCACCGGAATTTCATGAATGAGTGGTGGCTCATCACGAGTATCAACAACATGGGCAAGAAAAGCCATACCACCACTAACAAGGTGATGTTATGCGAGGTGTATATAAAATAGCTTATATTTTACTAGGAAAAACTATTAAATACGATACAATTTTACACAAGATATTTATTTATTTATAGAATGGATATACTTAAACCTTGCTACAACACTTATAGGCAGTGTACCTAATCGTACAGTAGTGTAGTTTTTAGTAAGTCCGGTTCGTTCCACAGGGAAATCTTTAAACAAAGCTCAACGCTATATTAGTTTACTTTTATAAAAATACAAATATATATATAAGTAATATTATTATTATAAAGGGGGGTTTTTACCGTTTAATGACCGGTTTGTCGATTTTAAAACTTTAGTCGCAGTTAAAACCAAATGTAAAATATTAAAAATAAATAAAAGACTTAAATTAAAGCGTAAAGTAAATAACGATAATGAAATTGTGAATAATAAAAGTGCGATAAAATAAACTTGCGATAATTAAAAAGTACGATAATTAAAAGTGCAATTAAATACAATAACAATAAAAATGCGATAATTAGAAGTGCAATTAAATATAAAATAAAGGAAATTAAATATGAAATAAAAGAATTATGCTTATTTAAACTTCCGTAATCATGATGTTTGACGTGTTGATTTTAGTTTTATACCCATGGGTTAATTGTCCTTTGTCCTGGATTATTTAATATGTCCGTCTGGTTTTTGTCCATAACAGTCCATCAGTCATAAATATAAAGTGCGAGTGCCCTCGTCAAATTATTCTTATACCCGAAGTTAAATATTCCAACTAATTGGGGATTCGAATTGTAACAAGGTTTTAATACTTTGTTTAATGAATACACCAGGTTATCGACTGCGTGTAAACCAAGGTTTTACTATTTTGTTAACAATTACACCAATTACCCTTGAATGTAATTTCACCCCTGTTTTAATTATTCTAGTGGCTATTAATCCATTCCTGTGTCCGGTTAAATGAACGATTATTCGTACATATAAATACTCCGCCCATCGTGTCCGATTGAGTGTATATGGTAATTTATAGGGACGCCCAATTGTAAATCTTTATATTAACATTAACAAACTTTCATTTAGTTAAACAAATATAAAGCCCATTAATAGCCCATAGTCTAATTTCCACAAGTGTCGTTCTTTTGTCCAAACCCCAATTATGGTACAAAGCCCAATTACCCAATTTTAGTAATTAGCCCAACATCATGATTACTTCGTTTTAAATAAGCATAATAATAACTTAGCTACGAGACATTAATGTAAAAAGGTTGAACATAACTTACAATGATTAAAAATAGCGTAGCGTTACACGGACAGAATTTCGACTTACACCCTTACAACATTCGCTAACATACCCTTATTATTAGAATTAAAATTAAATTTAAAATATAAATTATATATATATATATCGTTTACGTATGATAAGAGAAGAAAAAGATTATGAATTGCGATTAGAATTCGGTTGCTTTTATAGGAAAAGTCGAATTTTGGGGCTCCGCGACTCGCGGTAAAAACTTCTTCAAACTCCGCGAGTCGCGGAGAATGAAATTACAGCTCAGTCCCTTGGAGTCTTTCTCTGCCGACGGTTTTTATTTATAAATATAATATATATATAATTAATATAATTAATTATATATTATATTATATTTATATACATAGTTAACTTGTAATTTTTAGTCCGTTGCGTCGAGCGTTAAGAGTTGACTCTGGTCCTGGTTCCGGATTTTCGAACGTCCTTGCGTACAATTTAATATCTTGTACTTTGCGTTTTGAATCTTGTACTCTTGTATTTTCGAGACGTTTCTTATCAATAATTGGAACCTTTTTTATTGTCTTTTGTACTTTTGAGCTTTTTGGTCGTTTGCGTCTTCAATTCGTCGAATCTGTCTTTTGTCTTCACCTTTTATTATTTAAACGAATATCACTTGTAAATAGAACAATTGCAACTAAAAGCTTGTCTTTCTTGAGGAATAATGCTATGAAATATATGTTCGTTTTTAGCATTATCAAATATTCCCACACTTGAGCGTTGCTTGTCCTCAAGCAATATCGTCTTGAAATACTAGAATCACTTCTTTATTCTTCACACTTTGTACATCAGTGATTTCTATACGGTGGTATGAACAATGGTAGTAACGATATGGTTTACAGTCCCACATGACTATAAAAATTTAGATCCATTAAGGAAATTGGATCTTTATGAAAACATTTGATCTTTTGAAAATTAAATCTAGTTTTTACCCTAGATAAGTTTTCCGGGATAACCCTTTACCGGTGTTTGCAAAATATTTTTGTGGGTTTGGTGGGTTTCAGATTTGAAAATTTTAGCTCAAAACTTGCGGTTTTGTGTCACCCACTTGCTAACCTTGTATTTGGAAAGCAACACGTCCAGTTTACTTGTCCCGTATATTACCTTTCGGTAAACTACCGTCCGGTTGAAAGGAAAGCGTTGAACAAGCAACTGTTAAGGCAATGTCCCCTGACATGCTTTTAATTATGGTCTATAACGTGTCGGACGCAATTACTATCCTTGGTAGGAGCAATAGTAAAGCTCACCCTTATGATTTTTCGGTATGGCACAAGGTCCTGTCTTTGACCACTATGCAACCACCGTTCTTACGGTTGACACCCGTTTTGGTTCAGGTGACCTAATGAATTCCAGGTGAATTCCTAGGATTTTACGTTCAATGGTAATGAACGCATTGAAAATAGGGTTTTCAGAAAACAAATCGGTTTATAATTTTGATCAAAATATTTTCTCGTTCAAGCTCGAGTTTAGATATCATTGAATTCCATGAGTTTGAATTCTCAATCTTTAAGGTCAATCTCTAGGATTGAGTAATATCAGTCTTAAAAGCTGATTTTTAATCTTTAAGGAGATTATCCTTTCTGGGGATCTGATTCATTAGTCTTATCCAGCTAATTTGCATGGTGCCCCCCCATTGTACGAGATAAATCCTTCTCATGGTTAGGATAAATCTGACCACTTGGCGACCCTGTTTGATGCTGAGGTCCGTGGATTTCCAACTGATTTTAGTGATGACTTTTCTAGATTTTTCGTCAACCTACAGCTGGTCTGGACGACAACTTCATGACCTAAATCAAGAAGCGCGTGTCTTTTTCGGAAGACTTTACTTCCTTTTAATGATGGAATTGATTCATCGTGTAGATCCATCTTTTCTTTTCTTTCATTGGGCAAAACAGTTTAGTTTAGTCCAAAGCAAAAGTATTTTCAGTTATTTGTTACAGATATATGTGACATATGTTTAAGATAACTTGGTAAATTTTCCCACACTTGGCTTTTATTTTCCTTTTTATCGTCCTCTATTCCATTTTAAATGAATTTTAACATTTTAGTTTGTTTCTCAATTTATGTCCTTTCCGAGGTAACAATAATTTCGGTGTTAAAACCTAGTTTTATCGTTCATAAATATGTATAAACATGATTTTGAATTCATTTAATTGAAAATTTTGAAAAATTTTACTAGAATTGGGTAGTCAGTATATAAGACCAGGGCTGTTCTTTATTATCAGAGAGCACTAGATTCTAATACAACTACTGCTTTACTAGTATTTTTAATGGTAACCAAGTGTATAAAATAAAAATTTTAAAATCCGAAAGAATTTAACCCCTTCCCACACTTAAGATCTTGCAATGCCCTCATTTGCAAGAAATCAGTAACAATTTATTGAGGGTGATTTGTGTGAAAATGATTAAATTTTACCAAAGTTTCCAAATATATTGGCGTTTGTTTGCTGAATGATAAATGGTGCACATCATTTGTTCATTCCGTCTTGTTGTTATTTCACATATATTTTGCATCTTGTCGTCAAAATTAGTTGCTTTTGCTGAACTTAATGCCAGTCTTTGAAAATGCGTTGTTTTACCCTGTTGTGTACATAAGATAAACTGCAAACATATATACATATTTTTGAAGTTTGGTATATTACCCCACATTCAAAAATTATTAAAATCTAAGAATAAAAGTTAGATAATTATAAAAATGATTACAATATTAACAAAAGTATTAAACGTATCAATAATTACAAATTACAAAATAAAAAAAATAATAAGTAAACTAAGGATGATATTGGTACCAATAGGAGTTCCAGGCATAACCATAGGTGCTATAGAATGCTTCGGCAGGGTCATACGTAGGATATGGTGGCTGCATCTCTATAGACCAAGGAGGGAAGATGGGTTTCGGTGTAGGAATATAGTTTCTACCTATATGTTGGCAATGAGCTATGATTTGGTTCTGATGAACTTGCCAATCTTCAAATGCTCTCTGTCTAGCATTTTCGTATTCCTGAGAAGCTATAAACCTATGCATTTCTTGCATCTCATTCCCCCCTCCTACATTACCTTGCTGCTGGTTTCTCTCCACCTGTGGATGTCTACCATGGTATCGTACTGCGGCGTTATTTCGCCTCTTCAAAACTTTCACACCATGGTATACATTTAAACCTATAGTATCGCGGGGTTCCGGCTCTTCTAGTAATAATCCCCCCCGACTTATATCCACACCGAGATATTCACCAATCAAAGTAATAAAAATACCACCTCCTATTATGCTATGTGGTCGCATCCCCCGAACCATAGCTGATAAATAATAACCCACACAATATGGTATACTTACAGCGCTTTGTGGGTCTCGAATACACATATGGTAAAACAAATCTTGTTCATTTACCTTTTCTTTGTTTTTACCCCTTTGTGTAATCGAATTAGCTAAAAACCTATGTATCACTCTTAATTCGGCTCTATCTATATCCAAATAAGAGTAATTTCCCCCTTTGAAACGGTGATGGCTTGTCATTTGACTCCACACACCGTGTGTATCAAAATTTTCATCTATCTTTCTACCGTTTAGTATCAATCCTCTACAATCGGCAGACGCTAACTCCTCAGGCGTATATATACGTAAAGCCTGAGCCATGTCTAGTAAAGACATGTGGCGCATCGAACCGCCTAACAAAAATCTAATAAAAGAACGATCGGTTAAACTAGCTACCCGATCATTCAACTCTATACTACATAACAATTCTTCACACCATACTTTATATACAGGTCTACGTATGGTGAATAAACATACCCAGTCATTAAAAGAAGAATTACCATACCTCTGTACAAGTAATTCCCTAATTGGCCCGGCCAATTCTACAGCTTCTAAGGGTCCCCATTCTATGACCCTTGGTACCTCAACAACCTTAGAATGAAGAGTATGCAAACCCCTTTGATATTTTGGATAATCTATCCAAAGTCTGTCAAATCTCAGGTTCGGGTGCAACTCTTCCAAGTGCATATCGGAAAAGGTCATGACTAGATGAGGTATATCCTGCTTGTAGTAGTTATCCACCTCCTGTTGTTCCAAATTCTCAGCAGGAGCATTGCGGGCTTGGGATGAAGATTCACCCCTTTCATTCTGCAAAACACATCAAACACAATTTTTTGTGCATCCAAATATGCATTAGTGTCAGCAAAATCATCAATCAAAATAATTACAATGACATTATCAATTTATATCAAACTTAAGCTCATTTTCACATTTTTATCAAATCTACACTTTTTCAAATAAGCATATACGAAAATGTTCGCCAAGTTCATAAACATTCAACTCAAATAACATGTCAAAATAATCATTACTAGCAATTAAACAAGTCTCAAATGGCATTATCTTTCAAAAATCAAGTTCATGAATTTTAGACTTGAAAAAGTCCACTTTAATTCTCAAAATCATGTTTAGGCTCAAAGTTTGGATCATTTAACTACCTAGACATGTTACACTACTCAATTTAGCAACAATTCATGACAAAAATCGGCCATAACCTATTTATATCAAAAAGCCCCAAATTTGCTCAAGAACACAAACCCTAGATTACTCAAAATTTGAAGTTTAAGGCTTATAATCATGTTAAATAGCATCAATCTAGGTTATACAAGCATAATACATAAACAATTTAAGCATAATTACACTAAAAAGCATCAAAATCAAATTGGGGAAAAAATAGCTCAAGAACACCAAATTTCGAATTAAATGGTGTTTAGGTGTAGAAATTTACCGTTTTTCTTGAGTAATTCTTAGATAGCATCCTTCTCAACATGATTTTAGCAAAAAATTTGGTGATTAACGGTTAAAAATTGTGATTTTTGGGGGTGTTTTTCGGGTTTTTGGGGTTTTTGTTCGCTGTTCTTCGCAGTATTTTTGGGTGGGGGAGTGAACTGCTCTGTTTTTTACGTTTTATTTTTTTCTGGGAATTGGTCCCTCCGCGAGTCGCGGGGATTTACCCTCCAAACTCCGCGAGTCGCGGAGTTTGGTATATATTTTTTTTTTTTTATATAAACTTTAACTTATTAAAACAATTAAGTACTTAATTTTAAAATTTTGTTTCCCTTGTTATTTAGGACGAGGTCGTTTCGGATTGATGTCCTAGTCCGTCCTTCTACAAAATTTTAAAATTTGTCTTTTTGTAGCGATTGTTTTAAAAGCTAAGATTTTTGGTTTTTTAATGTTTTTGGCATACTTTAATTCAATAAGATTAAAAATAATGATAATAAAAGTTCTCGTCCCTCCCTCGGGTAAAGCAATTTCGGTTCAAAGACCTAGTCTTCAACTTACGACGAATTTTAAATGTCATATTCTTAACTTAATGAGATAAAGTAAATTTTTGTTTTTAAATTCACACAACTTAAATATAAAATTCAAAATTAATATTAAAAATTCACACCAAACTTAAAATTTGAAATGCATAAAATTAAAAATTCATATTTTAAAAATTAAAAGTTCACACTGATCTTAATTTAAAAAATTCATATTATAAATTCATACCAAACTTATATTAATTTTTCAAATATTTACAATTTTAAATATATTGTTTTTACAAAGTTTACAATATTAATTTAAGATTTAAATATTAATTTTAAAAACATGGTAAAAATAAATTTAAAAATCTTTTTGTCTTTTTATCCCACTTTAATCAATCAAATATTATCAAAAATATGCGCCCCTCTTTTCGGTAAAGTAATTTCGGTTCCAAGACCTAATTTAACTCATGACGAATTTTTGAAATATTTTGGGTTGATTGTTTAAAGATATTTATACCTTAAGAATAAACGTTAAATTTCGCAGTGATGTAATAAATTTTTGAATGATATCAATAATTCGGTCGCCAAACCTAATTTTATTTAATACCAATTTAATACTTTTTAGCGAACAAATTAGCTTTTATTATCAAAAGGTTAAAAATTAAAAAAAATAAAAATAAAAACTGTACAGACATACCTGTGAAATAGATTTCTTAGTTATATGATCTATCCCATTCATAAGATAGTCGGTTTAATTGGTTTTCCATGGCTACATAGGCGTAACCTCGAGCATTCAGTGTCTTTTCTTCTAAACATATGAACGGTCCGTCTCTGCATAAAGTAACAAATTCGGTATTTGAATAGGTTTGATTATTTGAACATTTACCTCCATGTGACCATTTTCCGCATTTGTGACATCGTTCTAGGTGTCGTGCTCTTCTTTTCGCTGCGGATTTTGATTTTCCTTTACCAAATTGTAACTTATTATCTTCGCATCTGGATTCTTTTCTAACTCCGTCCATTCTTTCTCTGATTACTGATACTAATTCACTCGGTAGTATGTCATTATTTCTTTTAGTGATCAAAGCGTGTAGCATTAGACCATGGTTTAGTTCACAGGCAGTCTTCATTTTGTAAAAACCTAAAAAAATAAAAATTCAGAATGGGGGGAGAAGACTAGTGTAACGACCCGGAAATTTCCGACCAAGTTTAAACCCTAATCTCTATAGGTTTCCGACACGATAAACAAAAACCTTAATGTTGAGTCTAGAAAGTCTGAAATCTTTATTTGGATAATCTGTTACCCTTTGATTAAGCCTGACGATTCACGAACATTTATGTGCATATACGATATATACTTATTAATTGATATAATAAAATCATTACAAGAAACATACAAATGTTATACTTATTACTTTTATTATCATTGTTAACATCAATATTATTAATATAACTATCATATTTAGTATTAATATTATTATAATTATTAAATTATAAATATTTATTAAATATAAAATTTAACAACAAATATCTGTTCTGTTAGACATCAAAATCATGATATTTTACTTTCTATAATCCGTGATTTATTGTTGTCCAGCATTGAGTGAGCTGTAAAGATAATATAGTTGATTTTTTTCTCTTTCTATTACATATACATACATGCATTAGTATGATAAACATTCACCATCAACTTCTCGATCCTCCTATTGTTATCACCTTCCCAACTTACTACTTAAGTCTCTTGTTAAACTTATGCAAAACACAAGCACACAACAACCAATCATCATCAAACAATTATAATTACTTGTATTCATTGATATTGTTTGAACCTTGACCAAAACAAGTTGCAACCCATCTTCATACTCTATTCTATTTCAACTAAAATTCTTTTATCTCTTTTCCGTTATGTTTCAACAACCCAATACAATTGGAACTCGTTATTTTTGTTTCTGGATCAAAACCCGTTTGTTACTATTGTTACTCGATTGTTTGTTGCTATTATTGAATGAAGAAAAACCCGTAAACAACCATCACCTTCGGACCTTTTACTGCTCGAACAATTTCATTGTTTTGCTTGTGTTTCATGTCGTCTAACCACCACCCGAGAACTAACCTACAAACTTCATCACCACTAAAACCCATCGGACCATCCACCACTTCACCACCTTACACCACCTGCTACAACCACAACCTCACCCATCCTTTCTCTCTCTCTCTCTCTAATTATCCCTCTCCTACTTCCGTTTACGATAACCACCCAATGAAAACAATCACCATCATTAAAATTTTGTTTTTCCCGTTGCCTTTCAAACTGTCGAACATCACCACCTCCAAACCCACTTGTACTCTCCTAATTCTTCTTCTTCGTGAGATCCACCTCAACTTCAAACCCCCACTAATTAACCACCACTTGATCAATAAAATACTACGTTTATTTTTTTTCTGTTTCTACTGCTACCGTCTGTTTGGTGTTAATAATGAAATCGTGAATGAAGGATGAGCGAAGATGATGTAACGAGGTTGATGAAAAACGATGATGATGATGATATTGTGTTTGTGTGTCAGGCGAAACACACCTTTCACCAAACCCTTGTTCCATTTAAATTGAAAATATTATATGGGTTTGATTAGTGGGAGACTTTTGCGTTTTTTTTTTTCCTGTGTTGTCAACAAAATAAGCAAATAAACCATAATCCCTATCAGATACATATAGCCTCTAATATATTTCGGGATCTTGATTTAATTATTGGGACACGTTTTTTTTTTTTTTTTCCTTCAACTCAGCCGTGATTTATGCGAATGGTGGGACAAGTTTTGGTGTAGAGGGCCGACATTCATGGGAGGATAAATTGGAGAATATAGAAGCCGTCAAACTTCTATAGTGTGGCTGGGTCAATGGAATTCGTTTTGCATTTTGGGCCGAGATTAAATATACAATTCTTAGTTGGGCCAGAAACTTGCTTGTTGGGTTGTATAAGAAGTTGGGCCGAGATGTTTTGATAGGGGAAACGTATCAGTCTTGAATGTTGAGGAAAGGAAAGTGGAAATGTAATAAAAAAAACGGGTTAAATAAAAACTAAATCGGAAATAAAACAGAAAAGTTAGAATGGTGTATTGGTTAAGGGTGATAGCGGGTATCGAGAGGTCACGGGTTTGAACCCTGTAGTGACCTATTTTTTTTTAGAATTCGTTTCTAAGAGGTAGTCTCATGTCTTCTTATTATTATCATTATTATTATTATTATTATTATTATTATTATTATTATTGTTATTATTATTATATGTATAATTATTATTAGGATTATTATTAGTACTATGATAAAAATAATAAAAGTTATCACTATTTTTACAAATATTAATTTTATATAATTAGAATTACTTCTTGGTTAAACGAATTGAAATACATAAATATATATATAATACATTTAACATAACAAAATATTTTTATTATATAAAGGAATATATGAAATATAAACATATATTATTAATATAAAAATAACATCATTAAAAAGTTATATATATATAAACTTAATCGATTATGAGTATGAGTATTAATATATATACACAAACGATATAGGTTCGTGAATCCGAGGCCAACCTTATACTTGAGCAATGATGTTATATGTATTTTTACTACAAAATACATTAGGTGAGTATATAGTTCCCTTTTAAACTCTAAATATTTTTGGGCTGAGAATACATGCGCTGTTTTTATAAATGATTTACGTTATGGACACAAGTGACTAAAATTACGTTCTACATGGGTTTGAATCAAAAATCCCCTAGCTTGGTAACTTTAACTATTGGTTTATGAACTGGTAGGCGCGAATCCTAAAGATAGATCTATCGGGTTTTACACCCCCACCCAGATGTTGTTCTAGTCACTACTAAACTAGAAGAACGGGTGTTTAGTACTTCGAGGTTAACGGAACGCACTTGATTCGGTGCACATATTATTATAACTCAGGGGTACACACTCTTGTTAAGGCTAGTTACCGGGTGCCCATAACTTATAGAATACTTTTATACACTTGCGAGTGTACAGATATTTTTAATTATTAAATCTTGTGGTCCATAGTTATAACGCTGCTAGCATCAAACCTATATATCTCACCAACATTATGTTGACTTTTTAAAGCATGTTTATTCTCAGGTACGAATTAAGTCTTCCGCTGTGCATAAACACATGTTAAGGACATTACTTGGAGTCGATCAACGTGATGGGATCAACTGTTAAAGATTCCGTCCGGGAGGAATAGTCGCGGACGTTTCAGTTGGTATCAGAGCGTTGGTCATAGCGAACCAGGCCTTGCATTAGTGTGTCTAACTGGTAGTTGTTAGGATACATTAGTGAGTCTGGACTTTGACCGTGTCTACATGTCAAAAATTTTTGCTTATTATTCTAGTCGGAAACCATCTGCTTATCATCCTTAGGGAATTGCCTGCTTATCATTCATAAGTCTAGACACATCTTACTTCACTTACTGCATTGATAGTGTATAGACAAAATTCATATCTTAGCGCATCCGTAGCCTTGCCTGACATATGCCGTAAATTCCTCCGTAGTCTACGAAATCTTTAGGACTATATATATAGATATTCTATATAGTTAGAATATCATCCGATATCTGAAAATCATTTCACATCAAAGATCTCTTCCATCCACCAAATTGCCCTTTTCAACCTGAAGCGCTTACCGGCGAACCTGTTCGAGAAACCATTTTCTCTCCCCTTTGACCGAATATCTCATCACTATTACATACCATCCCATATTTCGAATCCTATTCATTCGCTCGCTTCAACCGTCAATCATCCCGTAGTACTAGAAGAAGTTAACGAACTACGCGCTCGTGTGACGATTATGGAGAACATGGTGCGGAGGTTACAAACACCAGCAGCAGCACCAGCAGCATAAACCGTACCACCATCATCAACGCCGACAATACTCTTATCATCCCAACCACAATCACGTCATAAATCTCCACGTCACGATCTGTACCTCGGATATCAACATCACACGCATTCATATCATCATCTGTACTTCAAGTATAATCTTTGTTTTACATATCGTTCTACATCGATTGATTTCGTTCTACGTATTGTTCTACCTCATTTACCTTCATTCGACATGGAAATTATGTAATCTCTAATGTTTTAGAGATCATGTAATCAAGTGCTAACAATAAATCAATGAGTATAATATCTTATTGACTCATTAAATCCATGATTTCATTCGATGAAAATATATATGCAAGTATATTTTCATAAAGATTGTAATTAAAAATTCTTTTGTACAAACTTTTAATGATAAAAATATTTTAACGGGTGGGTAGTACCCGAGGAATATTTAGAATTCACATTAATAAGTTACACTGTACATTCTTCGAATCTGATTCAACAATCATTTACTATCCTACTTACAACTACAGATATACGTATCCGTTCACCACAGAATAACCATTTCTATTCAAATTTCATATTTGGATTTTGACCTATCAGAATCCAACAAGTGGCATAACGAAGAAAACATTGGACAAAAATAAAAAGTGTTAGAAACAAACGAATTAATTAATTGGAATTGTGATAGGATTTCACGCTAACTGTTCCGGCTAACTGTTCTCAGCTAACTGATTAACATTTAATTTATCGCAATTTACATTCTCGCAATTTTATTTATCGTCATTTAATTTCTGTTATTTACTTTTATGCACTATAAATAACGGGACACGTACGCAAGGTTTCAACTTATCATATCGACCCATCTATATATATATTTCGGAACAACCGTAGACACTCTATATGTGAAGGTGGGAGTTGGCTATACAGGGTTGGAGTTGATTCCAAAATATATATATGGTTTGAGTTGTGATCGACACTGAGATCGGTACACGGGTCACGATACGTATTAATTAATTTGAATATTATATATTTAATTTATATATGAATTTATTGGACCATTGGACAATCGGACTATTGGACTGCTAACTTTGGACGATTAAAAATGAATTAAAATATTGATTATAACATATGAAACTAAACAATTCTTCAAGTTTGCCACTTGATTTCATCTTAAACCTCATTGGTACCTCGACAATTACAATCCGCGTTCAAATCTTTTCATGATTCTTGAAAACACATCTATCGAGAAGTTGAACCAGCCGCACCTCGTCTACGGAAGAAAGATTTATGCATACATTATGCATCTGAAAAACTTTCGAAACCAAAATTTTAGTTAAAACATATCCACGTCGAATTCCTTATCATTTATTAGCAAAAACAACCACACAATTCCTTTTCAAGAAGCTGATTTTGTCACAGCTCCACTTCGATTTCTCAGTAAGACTACTTTTATTATAATCTCAAAATATACGTACCCTTTCGCCGTCGTTACTGGAGAACCTTTTATATTCCACCATACTACCATCAGCGTTAAATCATCTAAAAACACAAATCTCTTAAAATCACCTCGGTTTGAAAACCAATGACCCAAATTCGTTAACTTTGAAAATGCTGACGAAGCAGCATGTTGTAGATGATCTTAATGACCAAAAGTTGATGATAAAGAAGGAGGTGTTAGGAACACCCGATGGAAAATATGGTATTGAAAATCGGATTGAGCTAACCATGAAAGAGACCAAGGACAAATACAAGGACCAAACTCTGTATTTAAAGAATCCAGATGATTCTGTTTCTAATGAAATCTTTAGTGAACACCTTGTTTCCGAATCTAAACCCTTACGGGTCAATCTTCATCATCATCCTTCGACATTAGAAACTCCAAGATATTATCATATCTTTCATTATAAATATCCTCAATATTTCTGAAGATATTCTCACAGCTATCCTTATCTGAAATCATTTATTCCTCCGTAATATCTGCAAAGAAACTGTGTTAGTTTCTAAATTCTGAAATCTTCGAGTTTAAATATGAATGTTTTAAAGTAGTGTTGGGAATTGATGCATGAATTAGTATAATATAATGAAACTTGATCAACTTCATTATATTACAGTAAGTCATGTTAAGTTTCTAATGGAATATGATGATTCACAGTACCATCATCATGTGCCATGTTACACAGCACTTACATTCTATTCAATTCTGAAACGTATTAAGAACAAATCATCTTGATAGTTCTATTTTCCTGGATATTCTGGTAATTTGACAAATCAAAATCATGCCATTACCATTCCTTTCTGAGAACATTAGCCATGTTCATTCCAAATCTTATACCTACGAATTCCGAACCATTGCTCGCTTGGCTTAAGGACGGGAAGAGGAAATGAAAGAATGAAGCTCCAAAATAGAAACTAGAGTATAAATCGCAGCAAATAGGAGAAAGAGTAGAAGATGTGGGATATGGAAAAAGGGAACGAAGGGGGTGAATTTATAGAAAAATATTGACAGAGAAATCGAAACAGATTGCCACATTAAATCCAAGAAGATTCTGATCATCGAAGAACCAAATCTTATTACCTTCGCTCGTGCGCTTCATATGATCGAATCATTTTATTTATAATGATAAAACTCTATTATTACCTCATATTCGTCATGAAAACATTCCTATTGTTATTTATGACAACCTCTACCAAATTTCGGGGACGAAATTTCTTTAACGGGTGGGTACTGTAACGACCCGGAAATTTCCGACCAAGTTTAAACCCTAATCTCTATAGGTTTCCGACACGATAAACAAAAACCTTAATGTTGAGTCTAGAAAGTCTGAAATCTTTATTTGGATAATCTGTTACCCTTTGACCAAGCCTGACGATTCACGAACATTTATGTGCATATACGATATATACTTATTAATTGATATAATAAAATCATTACAAGAAACATACAAATGTTATACTTATTACTTTTATTATCATTGTTAACATCAATATTATTAATATAACTATCATATTTAGTATTATTATTATTATAATTATTAAATTATAAATATTTATTAAATATAAAATTTAACAACAAATATCTGTTCTGTTAGACATCAAAATCATGATATTTTACTTTCTATAATCCGTGATTTATTGTTGTCCAGCATTGAGTGAGCTGTAAAGATAATATAGTTGATTTTTTTCTCTTTCTATTACATATACATACATGCATTAGTATGATAAACATTCACCATCAACTTCTCGATCCTCCTATTGTTATCACCTTCCCAACTTACTACTTAAGTCTCTTGTTAAACTTATGCAAAACACAAGCACACAACAACCAATCATCATCAAACAATTATAATTACTTGTATTCATTGATATTGTTTGAACCTTGACCAAAACAAGTTGCAACCCATCTTCATACTCTATTCTATTTCAACTAAAATTCTTTTATCTCTTTTCCGTTATGTTTCAACAACCCAATACAATTGGAACTCGTTATTTTTGTTTCTGGATCAAAACCCGTTTGTTACTATTGTTACTCGATTGTTTGTTGCTATTATTGAATAAAGAAAAACCCGTAAACAACCATCACCTTCGGACCTTTTACTGCTCGAACAATTTCATTGTTTTGCTTGTGTTTCATGTCGTCTAACCACCACCCGAGAACTAACCTACAAACTTCATCACCACTAAAACCCATCGGACCATCCACCACTTCACCACCTTACACCACCTGCTACAACCACAACCTCACCCATCCTTTCTCTCTCTCTCTCTAATTATCCCTCTCCTACTTCCGTTTACGATAACCACCCAATGAAAACAATCACCATCATTAAAATTTTGTTTTTCCCGTTGCCTTTCAAATTGTCGAACATCACCACCTCCAAACCCACTTGTACTCTCCTAATTCTTCTTCTTCGTGAGATCCACCTCAACTTCAAACCCCCACTAATTAACCACCACTTGATCAATAAAATACTACGTTTATTTTTTTTCTGTTTCTACTGCTACCGTCTGTTTGGTGTTAATAATGAAATCGTGAATGAAGGATGAGCGAAGATGATGTAACGAGGTTGATGAAAAACGATGATGATGATATTGTGTTTGTGTGTCAGGCGAAACACACCTTTCACCAAACCCTTGTTCCATTTAAATTGAAAATATTATATGGGTTTGATTAGTGGGAGACTTTTGCGTTTTTTTTTTTCCTGTGTTGTCAACACAATAAGCAAATAAACCATAATCCCTATCAGATACATATAGCCTCTAATATATTTCGGGATCTTGATTTAATTATTGGGACACGTTTTTTTTTTTTTTTTCCTTCAACTCAGCCGTGATTTATGCGAATGGTGGGACAAGTTTTGGTGTAGAGGGCCGACATTCATGGGAGGATAAATTGGAGAATATAGAAGCCGTCAAACTTCTATAGTGTGGCTGGGTTAATGGAATTCGTTTTGCATTTTGGGCCGAGATTAAATATACAATTCTTAGTTGGGCCAGAAACTTGCTTGTTGGGTTGTATAAGAAGTTGGGCCGAGATGTTTTGATAGGGGAAACGTATCAGTCTTGAATGTTGAGGAAAGGAAAGTGGAAATGTAATAAAAAAAAACGGGTTAAATAAAAACTAAATCGGAAATAAAACAGAAAAGTTAGAATGGTGTATTGGTTAAGGGTGATAGCGGGTATCGAGAGGTCACGGGTTCGAACCCTGTAGTGACCTATTTTTTTTTAGAATTCGTTTCTAAGAGGTAGTCTCATGTCTTCTTATTATTATCATTATTATTATTATTATTATTATTATTATTGTTATTATTATTATATGTATAATTATTATTAGGATTATTATTAGTACTATGATAAAAATAATAAAAGTTATCACTATTTTTACAAATATTAATTTTATATAATTAGAATTACTTCTTGGTTAAACGAATTGAAATACATAAATATATATATAATACATTTAACATAACAAAATATTATTATTATATAAAGGAATATATGAAATATAAACATATATTATTAATATAAAAATAACATCATTAAAAAGTTATATATATATATAAACTTAATCGATTATGAGTATGAGTATTAATATATATACACAAATGATATAGGTTCGTGAATCCGAGGCCAACCTTATACTTGAGCAATGATGTTATATGTATTTTTACTACAAAATACATTAGGTGAGTATATATTTCCCTTTTAAACTCTAAATATTTTTGGGCTGAGAATACATGCGCTGTTTTTATAAATGATTTACGTTATGGACACAAGTGACTAAAATTACGTTCTACATGGGTTTGAATCAAAAATCCCCTAGCTTGGTAACTTTAACTATTGGTTTATGAACTGGTAGGCGCGAATCCTAAAGATAGATCTATCGGGTTTTACACCCCCACCCAGATGTTGTTCTAGTCACTACTAAACTAGAAGAACGGGTGTTTAGTACTTCGAGGTTAACGGAACACACTTGATTCGGTGCACATATTATTATAACTCAGGGGTACACACTCTTGTTAAGGCTAGTTACCGGGTGCCCATAACTTATAGAATACTTTTATACACTTGCGAGTGTACAGATATTTTTAATTATTAAATCTTGTGGTCCATAGTTATAACGCTGCTAGCATCAAACCTATATATCTCACCAACATTATGTTGACTTTTTAAAGCATGTTTATTCTCATGTACGAATTAAGTCTTCCGCTGTGCATAAACACATGTTAAGGACATTACTTGGAGTCGATCAACGTGATGGGATCAACTGTTAAAGATTCCATCCGGGAGGATTAGTCGCAGACGTTTCAGTTGGTATCAGAGCGTTGGTCATAGCGAACCAGGCCTTGCATTAGTGTGTCTAACTGGTAGTTGTTAGGATACATTAGTGAGTCTTGACTTTGACCGTGTCTACATGTCAAAAAGTTTTGCTTATTATTCTAGTCGGAAACCATCTGCTTATCATCCTTAGGGAATTGCCTGCTTATCATTCATAAGTCTAGACACATCTTACTGCACTTACTGCATTGATAGTGTATAGACAAAATTCATATCTTAGCGCATCCGTAGCCTTGCCTGACATATGCCGTAAATTCCTCCGTAGTCTACGAAATCTTTAGGACTATATATATAGATATTCTATATAGTTAGAATATCATCCGATATCTGAAAATCATTTCACATCAAAGATCTCTTCCATCTACCAAATTGCCCTTTTCAACCTGAAGCGCTTACCGGCGAACCTGTTCGAGAAACCATTTTCTCTCCCCTTTGACCGAATATCTCATCACTATTACATACCATCCCATATTTCGAATCCTATTCATTCGCTCGCTTCAACCGTCAATCATCCCGTAGTACTAGAAGAAGTTAACGAACTACGCGCTCGTGTGACGATTTTGGAGAACATGGTGCGGAGGTTACAAACACCAGCAGCAGCACCAGCAGCATAAACCGTACCACCATCATCAACGCCGACAATACTCTTATCATCCCAACCACAATCACGTCATAAATCTCCACGTCACGATCTGTACCTCGGATATCAACATCACACGCATTCATATCATCATCTGTACTTCAAGTATAATCTTTGTTTTACATATCGTTCTACATCGATTGATTTCGTTCTACGTATTGTTCTACCTCATTTACCTTCATTCGACATGGAAATTATGTAATCTCTAATGTTTTAGAGATCATGTAATCAAGTGCTAACAATAAATCAATGAGTATAATATCTTATTGACTCATTAAATCCATGATTTCATCCGATGAAAATATATATGCAAGTATATTTTCATAAAGATTGTAATTAAAAATTCTTTTGAACAAACTTTTAATGATAAAAATATTTTAACGGGTGGGTAGTACCCGAGGAATATTTAGAATTCACATTAATAAGTTACACTGTACATTCTTCGAATCTGATTCAACAATCATTTACTATCCTACTTACAACTACAGATATACGTATCCGTTCACCACAGAATAACCATTTCTATTCAAATTTCATATTTGGATTTTGACCTATCAGAATCCAACAAGTGGCATAACGAAGAAAACATTGGACAAAAATAAAAAGTGTTAGAAACAAACGAATTAATTAATTGGAATTGTGATAGGATTTCACGCTAACTGTTCCGGCTAACTGTTCCCAGCTAACTGATTAACATTTAATTTATCGCAATTTACATTCTCGCAATTTTATTTATCGTCATTTAATTTCTGTTATTTACTTTTATGCACTATAAATAACGGGACACGTACGCAAGGTTTCGACTTATCATATCGACCCATCTATATATATATTTCGGAACAACCGTAGACACTCTATATGTGAAGGTGGGAGTTGGCTATACAGGGTTGGAGTTGATTCCAAAATATATATATGGTTTGAGTTGTGATCGACACTGAGATCGGTACACGGGTCACGATACGTATTAATTAATTTGAATATTATATATTTAATTTATATATGAATTTATTGGACCATTGGACAATCGGACTATTGGACTGCTAACTTTGGACGATTAAAAATGAATTAAAATATTGATTATAACATATGAAACTAAACAATTCTTCAAGTTTGCCACTTGATTTCATCTTAAACCTCATTGGTACCTCGACAATTACAATCCGCGTTCAAATCTTTTCATGATTCTTGAAAATACATCGATCGAGAAGTTGAACCAGCCGCACCTCGTCTACGGAAGAAAGATTTATGCATACATTATGCATCTGAAAAACTTTCGAAACCAAAATTTTAGTTAAAACATATCCACGTCGAATTCCTTATCATTTATTAGCAAAAACAACCACACAATTCCTTTTCAAGAAGCTGATTTTGTCACAGCTCCACTTCGATTTCTCAGTAAGACTACTTTTATTATAATCTCAAAATATACGTACCCTTTCGCCGTCGTTACTGGAGAACCTTTTATATTCCACCATACTACCATCAGGGTTAAATCATCTAAAAACACAAATCTCTTAAAATCACCTCGGTTTGAAAACCAATGACCCAAATTCGTTAACTTTGAAAATGCTGACGAAGCAGCATGTTGTAGATGATCTTAATGACCAAAAGTTGATGATAAAGAAGGAGGTGTTAGGAACACCCGATGGAAAATATGGTATTGAAAATCGGATTGAGCTAACCATGAAAGAGACCAAGGACAAATACAAGGACCAAACTCTGTATTTAAAGAATCCAGATGATTCTGTTTCTAATGAAATCTTTAGTGAACACCTTGTTTCCGAATCTAAACCCTTACGGGTCAATCTTCATCATCATCCTTCGACATTAGAAACTCCAAGATATTATCATATCTTTCATTATAAATATCCTCAATATTTCTGAAGATATTCTCACAGCTATCCTTATCTGAAATCATTTATTCCTCCGTAATATCTGCAAAGAAACTGTGTTAGTTTCTAAATTCTGAAATCTTCGAGTTTAAATATGAATGTTTTAAAGTAGTGTTGGGAATTGATGCATGAATTAGTATAATATAATGAAACTTGATCAACTTCATTATATTACAGTAAGTCATGTTAAGTTTCTAATGGAATATGATGATTCACAGTACCGTCATCATGTGCCATGTTACACAGCACTTACATTCTATTCAATTCTGAAACGTATTAAGAACAAATCATCTTGATAGTTCTATTTTCCTGGATATTCTGGTAATTTGACAAATCAAAATCATGCCATTACCATTCCTTTCTGAGAACATTAGCCATGTTCATTCCAAATCTTATACCTACGAATTCCGAACCATTGCTCGCTTGGCTTAAGGACGGGAAGAGGAAATGAAAGAATGAAGCTCCAAAATAGAAACTAGAGTATAAATCGCAGCAAATAGGAGAAAGAGTAGAAGATGTGGGATATGGAAAAAGGGAACGAAGGGGGTGAATTTATAGAAAAATATTGACAGAGAAATCGAAACAGATTGCCACATTAAATCCAAGAAGATTCTGATCATCGAAGAACCAAATCTTATTACCTTCGCTCGTGCGCTTCATATGATCGAATCATTTTATTTATAATGATAAAACTCTATTATTACCTCATATTCGTCATGAAAACATTCCTATTGTTATTTATGACAACCTCTACCAAATTTCGGGGACGAAATTTCTTTAACGGGTGGGTACTGTAACGACCCGGAAATTTCCGACCAAGTTTAAACCCTAATCTCTATAGGTTTCCGACACGATAAACAAAAACCTTAATGTTGAGTCTAGAAAGTCTGAAATCTTTATTTGGATAATCTGTTACCCTTTGACCAAGCCTGACGATTCACGAACATTTATGTGCATATACGATATATACTTATTAATTGATATAATAAAATCATTACAAGAAACATACAAATGTTATACTTATTACTTTTATTATCATTGTTAACATCAATATTATTAATATAACTATCATATTTAGTATTATTATTATTATAATTATTAAATTATAAATATTTATTAAATATAAAATTTAACAACAAATATCTGTTCTGTTAGACATCAAAATCATGATATTTTACTTTCTATAATCCGTGATTTATTGTTGTCCAGCATTGAGTGAGCTGTAAAGATAATATAGTTGATTTTTTTCTCTTTCTATTACATATACATACATGCATTAGTATGATAAACATTCACCATCAACTTCTCGATCCTCCTATTGTTATCACCTTCCCAACTTACTACTTAAGTCTCTTGTTAAACTTATGCAAAACACAAGCACACAACAACCAATCATCATCAAACAATTATAATTACTTGTATTCATTGATATTGTTTGAACCTTGACCAAAACAAGTTGCAACCCATCTTCATACTCTATTCTATTTCAACTAAAATTCTTTTATCTCTTTTCCGTTATGTTTCAACAACCCAATACAATTGGAACTCGTTATTTTTGTTTCTGGATCAAAACCCGTTTGTTACTATTGTTACTCGATTGTTTGTTGCTATTATTGAATCAAGAAAAACCCGTAAACAACCATCACCTTCGGACCTTTTACTGCTCGAACAATTTCATTGTTTTGCTTGTGTTTCATGTCGTCTAACCACCACCCGAGAACTAACCTACAAACTTCATCACCACTAAAACCCATCGGACCATCCACCACTTCACCACCTTACACCACCTGCTACAACCACAACCTCACCCATCCTTTCTCTCTCTCTCTCTAATTATCCCTCTCCTACTTCCGTTTACGATAACCACCCAATGAAAACAATCACCATCATTAAAATTTTGTTTTTCCCGTTGCCTTTCAAACTGTCGAACATCACCACCTCCAAACCCACTTGTACTCTCCTAATTCTTCTTCTTCGTGAGATCCACCTCAACTTCAAACCCCCACTAATTAACCACCACTTGATCAATAAAATACTACGTTTATTTTTTTTCTGTTTCTACTGCTACCGTCTGTTTGGTGTTAATAATGAAATCGTGAATGAAGGATGAGCGAAGATGATGTAACGAGGTTGATGAAAAACGATGATGATGATATTGTGTTTGTGTGTCAGGCGAAACACACCTTTCACCAAACCCTTGTTCCATTTAAATTGAAAATATTATATGGGTTTGATTAGTGGGAGACTTTTGCGTTTTTTTTTTCCTGTGTTGTCAACACAATAAGCAAATAAACCATAATCCCTATCAGATACATATAGCCTCTAATATATTTCGGGATCTTGATTTAATTATTGGGACACGTTTTATTTTTTTATTTTTTCCTTCAACTCAGCGTTGATTTATGCGAATGGTGGGACAAGTTTTGGTGTAGAGGGCCGACATTCATGGGAGGATAAATTGGAGAATATAGAAGCCGTCAAACTTCTATAGTGTGGCTGGGTCAATGGAATTCGTTTTGCATTTTGGGCCGAGATTAAATATACAATTCTTAGTTGGGCCAGAAACTTGCTTGTTGGGTTGTATAAGAAGTTGGGCCGAGATGTTTTGATAGGGGAAACGTATCAGTCTTGAATGTTGAGGAAAGGAAAGTGGAAATGTAATAAAAAAAACGGGTTAAATAAAAACTAAATCGGAAATAAAACAGAAAAGTTAGAATGGTGTATTGGTTAAGGGTGATAGCGGGTATCGAGAGGTCACGGGTTCAAACCCTGTAGTGACCTATTTTTTTTTAGAATTCGTTTCTAAGAGGTAGTCTCATGTCTTCTTATTATTATCATTATTATTATTATTATTATTATTATTATTATTATTATTATTATTATTATTATTATTATTATTATTGTTATTATTATTATATGTATAATTATTATTAGGATTATTATTAGTACTATGATAAAAATAATAAAAGTTATCACTATTTTTACAAATATTAATTTTATATAATTAGAATTACTTCTTGGTTAAACGAATTGAAATACATAAATATATATATAATACATTTAACATAACAAAATATTTTTATTATATAAAGGAATATATGAAATATAAACATATATTATTAATATAAAAATAACATCATTAAAAAGTTATATATATATAAACTTAATCGATTATGAGTATGAGTATTAATATATATACACAAATGATATAGGTTCGTGAATCCGAGGCCAACCTTATACTTGAGCAATGATGTTATATGTATTTTTACTACAAAATACATTAGGTGAGTATATAGTTCCCTTTTAAACTCTAAATATTTTTGGGCTGAGAATACATGCGCTGTTTTTATAAATGATTTACGTTATGGACACAAGTGACTAAAATTACGTTCTACATGGGTTTGAATCAAAAATCCCCTAGCTTGGTAACTTTAACTATTGGTTTATGAACTGGTAGGCGCGAATCCTAAAGATAGATCTATCGGGTTTTACACCCCCACCCAGATGTTGTTCTAGTCACTACTAAACTAGAAGAACGGGTGTTTAGTACTTCGAGGTTAACGGAACGCACTTGATTCGGTGCACATATTATTATAACTCAGGGGTACACACTCTTGTTAAGGCTAGTTACCGGGTGCCCATAACTTATAGAATACTTTTATACACTTGCGAGTGTACAGATATTTTTAATTATTAAATCTTGTGGTCCATAGTTATAACGCTGCTAGCATCAAACCTATATATCTCACCAACATTATGTTGACTTTTTAAAGCATGTTTATTCTCAGGTACGAATTAAGTCTTCCGCTGTGCATAAACACATGTTAAGGACATTACTTGGAGTCGATCAACGTGATGGGATCAACTGTTAAAGATTCTGTCCGGGAGGATTAGTCGCGGACGTTTCAACTAGTTCTTTAGGGTCTGCTAGGGAAAGACCATTCGGGTTCCATTTTCGAGAACTACACGAAAACAGACAATCTAACTCTAACAGAAATACATATTATCCTTTAAAGACTTGATTCTCCCCACACTTAGTTAGCTGTGGTGTCGAAATTGTGATTAACTTCGTTGTCGACTTCCATCGGACCATGTATGTAATGTTTAACTCTGTGACCATTAACTTTAAATTCAATCCCATTTGAATTTATTAATTCTATCGTTCCGTATGGGAAAACTCTTTTGACTATGAATGGTCCAGACCATCTTGATTTCAATTTTCCAGGAAATAGCTTGAATCGTGAATTGAAAAGAAGAACTCTGTCTCCTTCTTTAAATTCTTTTGAACTTCTGATTCTTTTATCATGCCATTTCTTCGTTCTTTCTTTATAGATTAACGAATTTTCGTATGCTTCATGTCTTAATTCTTCTAATTCGTTTAGTTGACTTAATCGTAGACGTCCGGCTTCATGTAAATCAAGATTACATGTCTTCAAAGCCCAAAATGCTTTGTGTTCAATTTCTACTGGAAGATGACATGCTTTTCCATAAACAAGTCTAAAAGGTGTGGTTCCAATTGGAGTTTTGTAGGCTGTTCTAAAAGCCCAGAGTGCATCCTCCAATTTAATGGACCATTCCTTCGGATTTGATCCTACGGTTTTCTCTAGAATACGTTTTAAAGCTCGGTTGGTATTTTCAACTTGTCCACTTGTTTGTGGATGATATGCGGTGGAGATTTTATGAGTTACTCCATATCTTTTAAGAACTTTCTCAAGTTAATTATTACAGAAATGAGTACCCCGATCACTTATTAAAGCATTTGGTGTTCCAAACCTTGCAAAAAGACGTTTTAAAAAGTTGACTACAACTCGTGCATCGTTAGTTGGGATAGCTTGTGCTTCCGCCCATTTAGATACATAATCAATGGCTACGAGTATATATAGATTATTATGAGATTTTGGAAATGGACCCATAAAGTCAATACCCCAAATGTCAAATACTTCACATACTTGGATGACATTTTGTGGCATTTCATCACGTTGACTTATTTTTCCGGCCCTTTGACATGCATCACAGGATTTGCAAAGAAGGTATGCGTCTTTGTAAATTGTAGGCCAATAGAATCCAGCTTCATAAACTTTTCTTGCTGTTAGTTGAGGCCCATAATGCCCTCCTGTTGGTCCTGTGTGACAATGGTTTAATATTTTACTAGCTTCATCTCCAAATACACATCGGCGTATTATCCCATCGGGACAACTTTTAAACAGATGTGGATCTTCCCAGAAATAGTGTTTTATATCACTGAAGAATTTCTTTCATCTTTGGTACGATAATCCTTTTTCAAGGAATCCACAAACTAAGTAGTTTGCATAGTCTGCAAACCATGGGATTTTTTTATAATCTATCTTCAATAGATATTCATCAGGAAAGTTGTCTTGTATGGCTGATTCATTTAGAACTTCTAATTCGGGATTTTCAAGACGAGAAAGATGATCAGCGGCGAGATTTTCTGCTCCTCTTTTATCTCGGATTTCAATATCAAACTCTTGTAAGAGTAAGATCCAACGGATTAATCTTGGTTTAGCATCTTGTTTTGAAAATAGGTATCTAAGAGCAGAATGGTCGGTATAGACCACCGTTTTTGCTAGAACGAGATATGATCGAAATTTGTCAAAAGCAAAGACAATAGCAAGGAGTTCTTTTTCAGTAGTTGTATAGTTTGTTTGTGCTCCTTGTAACGTCTTACTAGCATAATATATAGGTTGAAATCGTTTTTCAATCCTTTGTCCTAAAACGGCTCCCATTGCAAAATCACTTGCATCGCACATTAGTTCAAATGGTAGATTCCAATTTGGTGTTATCATGATTGGTGCATTAGTGAGTTTCTCTTTAAGAATATTAAAAGATTTGATACACTCATCTGAAAAGATGAATGGAGCATCCTTTTCTAGGAGTTTATTCATAGGAGTGGCAATTTTAGAAAAATCTTTTATGAAACGTCGGTAAAAACCGGCATGCCCTAGAAAACTCCTAACTCCTCTAACATTGGTGGGATGTGGAAGTTTAGCAATTACATCTACTTTAGCTCTATCCACTTCAATTCCTTCTTTTGAAATTTTATGTCCAAGAACGATGCCTTCTTTAACCATGAAATGGCATTTCTCCCAATTAAGTACTAGATTTGATTTTTCGCATCTAATTAGCATTCGTTCTAGATTAACTAGACATGATTTAAATGTATCACCGAAGACTGAAAAGTCATCCATGAATACTTCCATGCATTCTTCTATCATGTCGTGAAAAATCGCCATCATACACCTTTGAAAGGTTGCAGGGGCGTTACAAAGTCCAAATGGCATGCGTTTGTAAGCAAAAGTACCATAAGGGCACGTGAATGTGGTTTTCTCTTGGTCTTCGGGTGCTATTGGAATTTGAAAATATCCGGAAAATCCATCTAGAAAACAATAGTAGCTATTTCCGGCTAATCTTTCCAACATTTGATCTATGAAAGGTAAGGGAAAGTGATGTTTTCTGGTGGCGTCATTTAATTTTCTATAATCAATACATACACGCCATCCTGTTACAGTCCTAGTAGGAATAAGCTCATTTTTCTCATTTGTAATGACAGTCATGCCACCCTTCTTAGGTACGCATTGAACTGGGCTTACCCATGGACTATCAGAAATTGGATATATCAAACCTGCATCTAGCAGTTTAATAATCTCTTTCTTAACTACATCTTGCATATTAGGATTTAGTCTTCGTTGGCGTTGCACATACGTTTTATGACCTTCTTCCATAAGGATTTTATGTGTGCAATACGAAGGACTTATTCCTTTAATATCATGAATCTTCCATGCAATGGCTGGTTTATGAGCTTTCAACACAGAAATGAGTTGTGATTTCTCATTTTCAGTAAGAGAAGACGATATTATTACAGGTAATTCAGATTCACCATGTAAATAAGTGTATTCCAAATGGTTTGGAAGTGGCTTTAACTCTAATTTCGGAGGTTCTTCTATCGATGATTTGTATCGATATCTGTCTTCTTCTTTTAGCATTTGAATTTCTTCTGTTGTTGGTTCATATCCATTAGCTATAAGTGTAGCTAACATTTCAACTTCATCAATTGGTTCATTACCTTCTCCTAAAGAACATTCTCCTGTTCCTTGTAATTCTGGAAATTCTTCTAATAATTCTGCATGTGCATCTATAGTTTGAATATAATAACATGTATCATCTGCAGATTGTGGTTGTTGCATTGCTCTATCAACTGAAAAGGTAACACTCTCATCCTCTATACTTAGGGTCAGTTTCTTACCGAACACGTCTATCATTGCTTTAGCCGTGTTTAAGAATGGTCTTCCTAATATGAGAGGAACTTGAGAATCTTCTTCCATGTCCAAAACAACAAAATCTACTGGAAATACTAAAGTACCAACTTTAACTAGCATGTTCTCCATTATCCCTCTAGGATATTTTATTGATCTATCGGCTAGTTGTATGCTTATTCTTGTTGGTTTCAATTCTCCAAGGTCTAGTTTAGTGTATAGTGAATACGGCATTAGATTTATACTAGCACCTAAGTCTGCCAATGCTTCTATTGAACTAAGACTACCCAGAAAACATGGAATTGTGAAACTTCCTGGATCAGATAATTTTTCTGGTATCTTATTCAACAACACTGCTGAACAATTAGCATTCATAGTAACAGCCGAGAGTTCTTCCATTTTCTTTCTATTTGAGATTAGATCTTTCAAGAATTTAGCATATCTAGGCATTCCTGAAATCACATCAATGAAAGGAAGATTTACATTTATCTGTTTAAACATATTCAAGAATTTGGATTGCTCGGCTTCAAGTTTTTCTTTCTTCATTTTACTCGGGTAAGGAAGTGGTGGTTGATATGGTTTAACATAAGGTTTATCCTTAACTTTGTTATCTTCATTAACCTTCTCAACTACCGGTTCTTTTTCCTTATCTTGATCAGGTTGTGGTTCTTGTGGAGTAGGAATAGTTTCATCAGAAGTTACAGGTATTTCAGGTGGTTTAAGTGTTGTACCACTTCTTGTGGTAATGGCTTTAGCTGTTTCATTTCGGGGGTTAGCATTTGTATCGCTTGGTAAACTTCCCGGTTTTCTTTCACCTATTAATCTTGCTAGGTTACTTACTTCTTGTTCCAGATTTTGAATAGAAGCTTGTTGATTTCTAAATGCTTGAGCATTTTGTTCATTGGTTTGTTTTTGAGATGTGAAAAACTGCGTTTGAGTTTCAACTAGCTTCGTCATCATATCTTCTAAATTCGGATTTTTATCATCGGTTTGTTGTGGTGGTTTGTTTTGAAAATTATGTCTTTGCTGATTGTAATTGTTATTAGATACTTGTTGATTGCTAGGACCTTGTTGGTTGTTGTATGGAATATTTCGGTTATAATTCTGGTTTTGATTGTAAATCGGTCTTGGCGGTTGATAATTATTCTGATAATTATTTCCAGGCCTTTGGTTTATGTATGAAATATTCTCTCTTTGTTCCATTGTTAATTCAATACTGAGACAATCTTTTGTCAAATGTGGTCCTCCACACTGCTCACAACTAATTCGTATTGAGTGAATATCCTTAGTCAACTTTTCCATTCGTCTCTCCACAGCATCTATCTTTGCGGAAATGGAATCTAAGTCATGGCTAGAATCGGCTCTAGCTGCTTTAGACGATCTAATGATATCTTTTTCTTGGTGCCACTCATGTGAGTGGGAAGCAGTATTATCAATAATTTTGTAAGCATCAGTTTCGGTTTTCTTCATAATAGAACCACCAGCTGCTATATCTATGTCTTTCCTTGTAGTGATGTCGCATCCTTGGTAGAATATTTGTACTATTTGACAGGTGTCTAAACCATGTTGCGGACATCCTCTTAATAACTTTCCATATCTTGTCCACGCCTCATATAGAGTTTCATTTGGTTTCTGTGTGAACGTAATAATTTCTGCTTGAAGTCTTACGGCTTTAGATGCAGGAAAGAATTGTTTAAGAAATTTGTCAACTAAAACGTCCCATGTATCGATCGCCCCTTCAGGTAACGATTCCAACCAATCTTTGGCTTCTCCCTTTAAAGTCCAGGGAAATAACATGAGATATATCTGTTCATCCTCCACTTCTCGGATTTTAAATAGTGTGCAGATCCTATTAAAGGTACGTAGATGTTCATTTGGATCTTCCTTCGGCGCACCACTAAATTGGCATTGATTAGTCACCATGTGTAGAATTTGTCCTTTGATTTCATAATCTGGCGCATTAATGTCTGGATGAGTAATTGCGTGACCTTGGCCAGTGCGTTTAGCTCTCATTCGGTCTTCCATACTTAAAGGTTCCAGATTCTCCATAATTGAATTTGTTGAATCGGTATCACTAGATGATTCTGATTTAATAGTTCGTTCCTCAACAATCTCTGTTTGAATGATTGGTGGTTCCGGAGGAAAGTTTAGTGGTTCAGGATCTACGAACCGTTCCTGAATATTTTCCGGATTCTCAATTGTGAGGTCGGGTTCAAAAAATGGATTATCGGAAATTTGAACTGAAGTACTTGGTCGACTGGATGACGATTCTAAAGAAAAATCAACGGCAGTTATATTTGCTACATGTCTTGATCTAGTTACAGGTGGTGAACGTACAAAAGGTGATGAACGTCTTGCTCGGTGCATTCACTGAATATCCTATTAGTTTTAAAAAGGAAGAAAAATTATAATAAGTTATCCAATTAATAGACTTTTCTGATTTTGCCCACGTTTCGAATAGCCAAAAGATGCAGCAGAGGGGCAGGATTCGTTTGGTCTCAATATAATTGAGGACTGTTTGGCTCCAATAACCCGGTCCACGTACAAATCCAACTATTACTACGAACCAGAAAATTTTGATGTCTATCAATTTAACCACTCAAAATAAATTTTCGTAATTTTAAGAAATTTAGATAAGAAGTAGAATAAAAATCTATGTCCTAAAACTAGAATAGCGAGAAATAAGAAAGAAAAAGAGTTCGTCGAAAAAGGTCGAAAAAGAAAAATGGTTGAAAAATAAAAGGTGACGGAAAAATAAAAGAAACTTATAAAAACTTAAAAATACTTGACTAACCTAACCTTATTACTACAACTAACTTAAAATTATAATCGCAAATTGAAATTACTAATTGGAATGATAATTGATACATAGTAAAAGGTGTCTAAAAATATTAAAGCTTACAAGAAAAACAAAATCCCAAATGGAAATAACTTAAAAAGAAACTAAAACTTAAAAAGGCGTCGCAAAATTCTAAAGCACCTAAATCTTAGTCTAAAGAAAAAGCACTTAAGGAATTCTACGGCAAAGCCTAAAAATCTAGGAGTAAAAATGACTATAGCAAAAACTAAGTTTAAAACTAAATATGAGCTAAAAATACAAAAGTTACGCTAAAACGATTAAAAAGGGACAAAATATAAAAATATACAAAAAGTTGTAAAAAGTACAATTTTTATAAAAATATTATTTTTATATTATTTATTTTATTAAACTATTAATTTTACAATTTAATAAAACTAATTTAAACTAAAAATACAAATTAATTAAAAAGTAAAAGTTAAAATAAGACTAATAATAATAATAATAATTATTAGGGTTAAATAATAATAATAATTAATTAATACCCGTAATTAATGCTGGATTAGGGTTTTTTGTCGCCTGTCAGAAAGTCTCCGCGAGTCGCGGCAATTAAAGCATCAAACCCCGCGAGTTGCGGGGTTCCAGAATTCAGCTGACAGGTTTAAATATTCGACGCGTTTTTTCTTTATTTTTTTTATTTTTATTTTCTGTTTTTTGTTTTTAAATAAATAAAAGATATTAAAATAAAACTTATATTTTTATAAACTAAAATAAAAATAAAGAAACTTATAAAACTTAAATATTTAACAAAATCTTAAAAATATTTATATTTTTGTTTTTCTTTTTATATTTTCGAATATTTAAAACGTATTTTTACAAAAGCGAATTTTAATAAAAGTAAACAAAAAAAATCCTTTTTTTTTTTATATTAGCGTTGCGCTTCCGGCGTTTAAGAGTGTTCCCCGGCAGCGGCGCCAAAAATACTTGATGTTATGCGAGGTGTATATAAAATAGCTTATATTTTACTAGGAAAAACTATTAAATACGATACAATTTTACACAAGATATTTATTTATTTATAGAATGGATATACTTAAACCTTGCTACAACACTTATAGGCAGTGTACCTAATCGTACAGTAGTGTAGTTTTTAGTAAGTCCGGTTCGTTCCACAGGGAAATCTTTAAACAAAGCTCAACGCTATATTAGTTTACTTTTATAAAAATACAAATATATATATAAGTAATATTATTATTATAAAGGGGGGTTTTTACCGTTTAATGACCGGTTTGTCGATTTTAAAACTTTAGTCGCAGTTAAAACCAAATGTAAAATATTAAAAATAAATAAAAGACTTAAATTAAAGCGTAAAGTAAATAACGATAATGAAATTGCGAATAATAAAAGTGCGATAAAATAAACTTGCGATAATTAAAAAGTACGATAATTAAAAGTGCAATTAAATACAATAACAATAAAAATGCGATAATTAGAAGTGCAATTAAATATAAAATAAAGGAAATTAAATATGAAATAAAAGAATTATGCTTATTTAAACTTCCGTAATCATGATGTTTGACGTGTTGATTTTAGTTTTATACCCATGGGTTAATTGTCCTTTGTCCTGGATTATTTAATATGTCCGTCTGGTTTTTGTCCATAACAGTCCATCAGTCATAAATATAAAGTGTGAGTGCCCTCATCAAATTATTCTTATACCCGAAGTTAAATATTCCAACTAATTGGGGATTCGAATTGTAACAAGGTTTTAATACTTTGTTTAATGAATACACCAGGTTATCGACTGCGTGTAAACCAAGGTTTTACTATTTTGTTAACAATTACACCAATTACCCTTGAATGTAATTTCACCCCTGTTTTAATTATTCTAGTGGCTATTAATCCATTCCCGTGTCCGGTTAAATGAACGATTATTCGTACATATAAATACCCCGCCCATCGTGTCCGATTGAGTGTATATGGTAATTTATAGGGACGCCCAATTGTAAATCTTTATATTAACATTAACAAACTTTCATTTAGTTAAACAAATATAAAGCCCATTAATAGCCCATAGTCTAATTTCCACAAGTGTCGTTCTTTTGTCCAAACCCCAATTATGGTACAAAGCCCAATTACCCAATTTTAGTAATTAGCCCAACATCATGATTACTTCGTTTTAAATAAGCATAATAATAACTTAGCTACGAGACATTAATGTAAAAAGGTTGAACATAACTTACAATGATTAAAAATAGCGTAGCGTTACACGGACAGAATTTCGACTTACACCCTTACAACATTCGCTAACATACCCTTATTATTAGAATTAAAATTAAATTTAAAATATAAATTATATATATATATATATATCGTTTACGTATGATAAGAGAAGAAAAAGATTATGAATTGCGATCAGAATTCGGTTGCTTTTATAGGAAAAGTCAAATTTTGGGGCTCCGCGACTCGCGGTAAAAACCTCTTCAAACTCCGCGAGTCGCGGAGAATGAAATTACAGCTCAGTCCCTTGGAGTCTTTCTCTGCTGACGGTTTTTATTTATAAATATAATATATATATATATAATTAATATAATTAATTATATATTATATTATATTTATATACATAGTTAACTTGTAATTTTTAGTCCGTTGCGTCGAGCGTTAAGAGTTGACTCTGGTCCCGGTTCCGGATTTTCGAACGTCCTTGCGTACAATTTAATATCTTGTACTTTGCGTTTTGAATCTTGTACTCTTGTATTTTCGAGACGTTTCTTATCAATAATTGGAACCTTTTTGATTGTCTTTTGTACTTTTGAGCTTTTTGGTCGTTTGCGTCTTCAATTCGTCGAATCTGTCTTTTGTCTTCACCTTTTATTATTTAAACGAATATCACTTGTAAATAGAACAATTGCAACTAAAAGCTTGTCTTTATTGAGGAATAATGCTATGAAATATATGTTCGTTTTTAGCATTATCACAAGGAAACGACGTGCCCATGCAAAAGTGCATGTCGGTACAAGTCTTCTACGCTTATCACCGTGAATAATTAACTCTCCCCCACTTGGGGTCTTCACACAAATAAATTTTTCATGGCATGCAATATCGGCTCTATTATGATCGAGCCAATCCATACCAACAACGATATCAAAATCACCCAAAGTCATCGGGATGAGATCAATTTTAAAGTTTTCGGCACCAAACACAACATCACAATTTTTACACACATCAACCACTAGCACCGTTTAGCCGTCCGCTATTTCGACTTCTACCGGACGACTTAACTTAGCTAACGGTCTATTAAGTTTAGGCACAAATTTTGGAGACACAAACGACAAATTTGCACCGCTATCAAATAGAATTCTTGCCGGAATAGAGTTAACCATAAAAGTACCTGAGACAACTTCGTTGGATTGCTTGGCTTCATCATTCGTCATCAAATAGTTGTGACCCCTAGCCATACCTGCCGCCTTCTCTAGACGCTTAACATTATCGTTTCACAAATCGGGACACTCCGGCTTCTTATGCCCTTCTTTACCGCAATTAAAACAAGTGAGCTTGTTTCCGGAAGATGGTTTCGGATAATCACGAGCCATATGACCCGCTTGCCCATAATTGTAGCACGTAAAAGAAAAACCACCGGAAGCGCCCTTCTTCACGCTATTGACACTTTCGGAACCCTTCTTGTTCTTGTTCTTCTTGTTTGAAAAGTTAGAATGACTAGAACCTTCAAACTTTCTTTTAGAAAAAGTGAAGTCACTTTTCCTTGGAACCTCCGGCTCAAAACCCCGAGCCAACTCAAATAACTCGTCAAAAGACTTAGTCGCTCCTCGACTAATCTTACCCTTGAACTCATCATTCATGGTATGGTAGAAATCTTTCATTACCTTGTGATCGTCACCAACATATTCCGGACAAAAACGAGTCTTTGCCAAGAAGGTAGACTTGAGAGTAACCAAGTCCATTGAACCTTGTTGTAAATTGTGCAACTCGTCCCTGATTCTATCACCATATAAGTTGATTCTATCACCACGTCAAACTCATACATTGCTCCTCACCATATAAGTTGATTTTATCATCCCACCATGTAACAACCCGACATCTTAAATCCCTTAGATGCGTACCAAAAAAAATATATATATATTTTCTATGTCAGTGCATCTGGGCGGCGTCCAGAATCCTGGACGGCGTCCAGCTCAGAAAGGTGGGACGGCGTCCAAAGTATGAGACGGCGTCCAGCTCAAAACAACTGGGACGGCGTCCAAGCAATTGGGACGGCGTCCCAATGGTCTTCCAGCTACTGATCACGGGTCCAACTCACACGAGTGGAAAACCCGCTTCCCGACACTTTCAAACGAAAACCTTTTTACCACAACTCAATATAAGTGAAACTAAGAGATTTTCATCATCAAATCAAGTTTTACGTCAACGGGCCCACATCGCCCATTTTACGAGTTTCGTTTCAAAATAAAAGTTTCGACCAAATATAAGTTTAAGTTCCAAACGACACTAGGGCATGGTGTTTGGGGTTAAACTACCCAATCTCGGTCGAACCCCAAAAGCTAACACCCAAAAGCATCCCCTAACAAAACAAGCGGGAGATCACTAATCCAATTGAACGCTCTTACCCTTGTCAACGCCCGAGCCTATAAAAAAGAGTAAACAACGAGAGGGTAAGCAAAGCTTAGTGAATGCAATAATTATACGAATACATATATAATTATACCTACTTGCATACACTTACACAACCGCAAACATGCTAGCAAACAACATTAGCTTATCATCGCAATAACAAGCTATAAATCACCAATACCCCCAAGCTAGCATAACAACCGCATATAAATATAACTCGAATAATATAATATGCTTACAACACAAATAACCATGGTTAACCAATAGTACAAGGGAACGGCGCTCGCGAAAACGCCATCGGTGTTCACAACATCCGTTAGGGCACTTAACACCTCGCACCACTAACCCCTAGGGTGGCACCTTAACACCTCGGCACTTCACCCCGAGTGGCATCTTAACACCTCGATGCTTCACTCATTATTTTACAGAGTGGTGTCTTAACACCTCGACACTACACTCCTAGGTGGCATCTTAACACCTCGATGCTACACCCGAGTGGCATCTTAACACCTCGATGCTACACTCTTCACGTGAAACGTGGTGTCTTAACACCTCGACACTACACATTTCACGCTACAACAAATAGATACATTATATACCTACGCATATAATTATTCCACTCGCCTCAAAGTCTTGTGAAAAGATACCCGAGCTTGTGAAACCTCAAAGTAACGTACCTATCACGTTATACATATTATTAAATGCAAACTCAAGTCGGTCAACCAATTCTTTCACCATTCCTAAGTCATTTTGACCCAAAGTGCAATCCCGACCCATTTTGCACCATTAACCCTAATAATGGGTCAACTTCACCAAAAACCCTAACCCTAGTCAAATATGGTCTTATTACATTTTTAAATCACCAATTTAACTCATTTTCACACATGCAAGACCACTTGGGTCATTAAAGACCCATTTGACCCATTTCAAGGTCAACACACCCATTTGGGTCATCCACAACTTAAATGACACCCACTAACATTAACTATAAGTGTACTAGTGATTTGCTAGGCCTTTAAGACCCATTTACCCCTTTCATGAAATGTCCCGTTCTTATTGATTAAAAACGTTCCATATTAATTGATTTCGTTGCGAGGTTTTGACCTCTATATGAGACGTTTTTCAAAGACTGCATTCATTTTTAAAACAAACCATAACCTTTATTTCATAGATAAAGGTTTTAAAAAACTTTACGTAGATTATAAAATAATGATAATCTAAAATATCCTGTTTACACACGACCATTACATAATGGTTTACAATACAAATATGTTACAACAAAATAAGTTTCTTGAATGCAGTTTTTACACAATATCATACAAGCATGGACTCCAAATCTCGTCCTTATTTAACTATGCGACAGCGGAAGCTCTTAATAATCACCTGAGAATAAACATGCTTAAAACGTCAACAAAAATGTTGGTGAGTTATAGGTTTAACCTATATATATCAAATCATAATAATAGACCACAAGATTTCATATTTCAATACACATCCCATACATAGAGATAAAAATCATTCATATGTTGAACACCTGGTAACCGAAATTAACAAGATGCATATATAAGAATATCCCCATCATTCTGGGACACCCTTCGGATATGATATAAATTTCGAAGTACTAAAGCATCCGGTACTTTGGATGGGGCTTGTTGGGCCCGATAGATCTATCTTTAGGATTCGCGTCAATTAGGGTGTCTGTTCCCTAATTCTTAGATTACCAGACTTAATAAAAAGGGGCATATTCGATTTCGATAATTCAACCATAGAATGTAGTTTCACGTACTTGTGTCTATTTTGTAAATCATTTATAAAACCTGCATGTATTCTCATCCCAAAAATATTAGATTTTAAAAGTGGGACTATAACTCACTTTCACAGATTTTTACTTCGTCAGGAAGTAAGACTTGGCCACTGGTTGATTCACGAACCTATAACAATATATACATATATATCAAAGTATGTTCAAAATATATTTACAACACTTTTAATATATTTTGATGTTTTAAGTTTATTAAGTCAGCTGTCCTCGTTAGTAACCTACAACTAGTTGTCCACAGTTAGATGTACAGAAATAAATCGATAAATATTATCTTGAATCAATCCACGACCCAGTGTATACGTATCTCAGTATTGATCACAACTCAAACTATATATATTTTGGAATCAACCTCAACCATGTATAGCTAACTCCAACATTCACATATAGAGTGTCTATGGTTGTTCCGAAATATATATAGATGTGTCGACATGATAGGTCGAAACATTGTATACGTGTCTATGGTATCTCAAGATTACATAATATACAATACAAGTTGATTAAGTTATGGTTGGAATAGATTTGTTACCAATTTTCACGTAGCTAAAATGAGAAAAATTATCCAATCTTGTTTTACCCATAACTTCTTCATTTTAAATCCGTTTTGAGTGAATCAAATTGCTATGGTTTCATATTGAACTCTATTTTATGAATCTAAACAGAAAAGTATAGGTTTATAGTCGGAAAAATAAGTTACAAGTCGTTTTTGTAAAGGTAGTCATTTCAGTCGAAAGAACGACGTCTAGATGACCATTTTAGAAAACATACTTCCACTTTGAGTTTAACCATAATTTTTGGATATAGTTTCATGTTCATAATAAAAATCATTTTCTCTGAATAACAACTTTTAAATCAAAGTTTATCATAGTTTTTAATTAACTAACCCAAAACAGCCCGCGGTGTTACTACGACGGCGTAAATCCGGTTTTACGGTGTTTTTCGTGTTTCCAGGTTTTAAATCATTAAGTTAGCATATCATATAGATATAGAACATGTGTTTAGTTGATTTTAAAAGTCAAGTTAGAAGGATTAACTTTTGTTTGCGAACAAGTTTAGAATTAACTAAACTATGTTCTAGTGATTACAAGTTTAAACCTTCGAATAAGATAGCTTTATATGTATGAATAGAATGATGTTATGAACATCATTACTACCTTAAGTTCCTTGGATAAACCTACTGGAAAAGAGAAAAATGGATCTAGCTTCAATGGATCCTTGGATGGCTCGAAGTTCTTGAAGCAGAATCATGACACGAAAACAAGTTCAAGTAAGATCATCACTTGAAATAAGATTGTTATAGTTATAGAAATTGAACTAAAGTTTGAATATGATTATTACCTTGTATTAGAATTATAACCTACTGTAAGAAACAAAGATTTCTTGAGGTTGGATGATCACCTTACAAGATTGGAAGTGAGCTAGCAAACTTGAAAGTATTCTTGATTTTATGAAACTAGAACTTTTGGAATTTATGAAGAACACTTAGAACTTGAAGATAGAACTTGAGAGAGATCAATTAGATGAAGAAAATTGAAGAATGAAAGTGTTTGTAGGTGTTTTTGGTCGTTGGTGTATGGATTAGATATAAAGGATATGTAATTTTGTTTTCATGTAAATAAGTCATGAATGATTACTCATATTTTTGTAATTTTATGAGATATTTCATGCTAGTTGCCAAATGATGGTTCCCACATGTGTTAGGTGACTCACATGGGCTGCTAAGAGCTGATAATTGGAGTGTATACACCAATAGTACATACATCTAAAAGCTGTGTATTGTACGAGTACGAATACGGGTGCATACGAGTAGAATTATTGATGAAACTGAACGAGGATGTAATTGTAAGCATTTTTGTTAAGTAGAAGTATTTTGATAAGTGTATTGAAGTCTTTCAAAAGTGTATAAATACATATTAAAACACTACATGTATATACATTTTAACTGAGTCGTTAAGTCATCGTTAGTCGTTACATGTAAGTGTTGTTTTGAAACCTTTAGGTTAACGATCTTGTTAAATGTTGTTAACCCAATGTTTATAATATCAAATGAGATTTTAAATTATTATATTATCATGATATTATCATGTATGAATATCTCTTAATATGATATATATACATTAAATGTCTTTACAACGATAATCGTTACATATATGTCTCGTTTAAAAATCATTAAGTTAGTAGTCTTGTTTTTACATATGTAGTTCATTGTTAATATACTTAATGATATGTTTACTTATCATAGTATCATGTTAACTATATATATATCCATATATATGTCATCATATAGTTTTTACAAGTTTTAACGTTCGTGAATCACCGGTCAACTTGGGTGGCCAATTGTCTATATGAAACATATTTCAATTAATCAAGTCTTAACAAGTTTGATTGCTTAACATGTTGGAAACATTTAATCATGTAAATATCAATCTCAATTAATATATATAAGCATGGAAAAGTTCGGGTCACTACAGTTCAAAACCCTAGGTTAGTCACCATTTGGGTCTTCATGACCCAAACTTACCCAAAACCCCCAAATTACTCACAAATGGGTTTTATGTGCAACACTAACCCAAACCCTAACCCTTAAACACATTAAACTAAGGTAATCAAGTTTAGGGCTTACCACCACAATCAAAATGAAGCTAACGAGGAGATGAACAACTTTAATGCTCGAGCTAGAACCCGAAACAAGCTTCTTCCTCTCCTATTTGAGCTTTCTCACACTTAAATGCACTCTCACTCTAGAATTGAAGTGGATGAGGTTTGGTGGTTGGAAATGGAGTAATGAAGCTCAACAAAACTGATCTAGGGCCTTTAATCCGTCCACAAGGTGAAATTACCAAAATGCCCATCTAAAATTTCTAAAAAACAAAAAGGCTTGTCTGCCAGCCATTCTGAACGGCATCCAGAAAGTTGGACGACGTCCAGGCCTTTAATCTGGGACGGCGTCCCGCCCATTTGGACGGCATCCCACCAGTCTGAGGAAACCGGATCTTACAACTCTCCCCCACTTGAACCGGATTGCGACCTCGCAATCCACGCCGCATGACAAGTAGGAAGATAAACCAAGACAAACTCTTCGGGCTCCCAAGTAAACTCGGAACCTATACTTCGACGCCATTGGACTTTAAAAGTCCTCACCTATTTATTTCTCAATTTCTTAACCTTTTCATCAAGTATAGCAACTGGCTCCTCAACATACTCTAACTTATTATTTAGCTCAATCTCGTCTAACGACACCCACGAAGAATCATCCGCAAGACACTTACGGAGATGGGAAACATGAAATGTATTATGGATCCCCGCAAGTTCTTCGGGTAATTCCAAACGATATGCAACTTTGCCAAAACGAGCTAAAACTTTGAATGGCCCAATAAACCGAGGAGCTAACTTTCCCCATTTTCGAAATCGAATAATACCCTTCCAAGGCGAAACCTTAAGCATCACCATATCACCTTCTTGAAATTCGATCGTTCGTCTACGTTTATCGGCATGCAACTTTTGTCTATCTTGAGCCTCCTTCAAATGTTCCCGAATAATATCAATCTTGTTATTCGTCTCCAAAGCCAAATCGGTACTCCCGATTTCCCTTTGACCCACTTCACCCCAACAAATTGGAGTTCGACACCTTCGCCCGTAAAGCATCTCATAAGGTGGCATCTCGATACTAGTATGATAACTATTATTGTACGAGAATTCCACCAAAGGCAAATGCTCGTCCCAACTACCACCGAAATCAATAATGCACGCCCGTAACATATCTTCCAAAGTTTGATTCGTACGTTCGGTTTGACCGTCCGTTTGAGGAAGATACGTCGTGCTCAATTTCAATTGCGTTCCCATATCTTCGTGAAACTTTTCCCAAAACCGAGATGTAAAACGGGTATCTCGATCCGAAATAATAGATATAGGAACCCCATGTCGCGAGACCACTTCCTTGATAAACAACTTAGCTAAGGCCTCCGAAGATGTTGCTTCTTTAATGGGAAGAAACAAAGCACTTTTCGTCAATCTATCAACTATTACCCAAATCGTGTCAAGTTGGGTTCTCGCCGTCTTAGGTAACTTTGTTATGAAATCCATGGTAATGTGCTCCCATTTCCATTTCGGGATTTCTAACGGTTGCAACTTACCATACGGCTTTTGGTGCTCGGCTTTAACTTGCAAACAAGTAACACATTGCTCAACATATTTAACAACATCACGCTTCATGCCCGGCCACCAATAATCTTTCTTTAAGTCAAGATACATTTTCGTCGCGCCCGGGTGAATGGAATATTTTGACTTATGTGCTTCATCAAATAGCACCCGTCGGTAATCACCCATCTTAGGCACCCACACCCTTCCTTGAAAAGACAACAACCCACGCGAACCCATAGTAATAAACTTCGATTGGCCCACGATTCGCTCCGTATGCTTGTTGTGAACGTAAGCCTCTATTTGAATCTCACCAAGCTTCACAAGAAAGTCATTAGTAATAATCAAACGTAACGATCCTACATGTATCGCCGGATGTTGACTCTTTCGACTCAACGCATCCGCAACAACGTTCACCTTACCCGGATGATAAAGTATCTCACAATCATAGTCTTTCACCACATCCATCCATCTACGTTGACGATAATTCAAATCTTGTTGAGTAAAAAGATGTTTTAAATTCTTGTGATCCGAATAAATCGTACATTTGACACCATACAAGTAGTGGCGCCAAATTTTCAACGCATGCACAACCGTCGCCAACTCAAGATCATGAGTCGGATATCTCGTTTCATGTTCCTTTAATTGTCGAGAGGCATAAGCGATGACTTTACCTCTTTGCATTAGAACACACCCGAGACCATTTAAGGAAGCATCACAATAAATCACCATATCTTCTCCCCCTTCCAGCAACACTAACACCGGAGCTTGACACAACTTCTCTTTTAACAATTGAAAAGCAATCTCTTGCTCGTTCTCCCAATTAAACCTAGCATTCTTTCTCGTCAACTTCGTCAATGGAGAAGCAATCTTAGAAAAGTCTTGGATAAACCGACGATAATAACCGGCCAATCCGAGAAAACTTCGAATTTCCGTAGGCGTAGTCGGTCGTCCCCAACTCTTCACCGTCTCGATCTTCCCCGGATCTACTTGAATACCGTTTTCATTCACAATATGACCAAGGAATTGAACTTCCCTTAGCCAAAATTCACATTTGGAGAACTTTGCATACAACTTCTCCTTTCGTAGCGTCTTCAATACTTCACGCAAATGACGTTCATGTTCGTTCATACTTTTCGAGTAGACTAGTATGTCGTCAATGAACACTATTACCGACTTATCCAATATAGGTTGGCACAATCGGTTCATAAGATCCATGAATGCCGCCGATGCATTCATAAGACTGAAAGGCATCACAACAAACTCAAAATGCCCATAACGCGTTCGAAAAGCCATTTTCTCAATGTCTTCCTCACGGACCCGCATTTGGTGATAGCCGGACCGTAGGTCGATTTTCGAGAAATACGTTACACCTTGAAGTTGATCAAACAAATCGTCAATCCTAGGTAACGGATAACGATTCTTAATCGTCACTTTATTCAACTCTCGGTAATCGATACACATCCGCATACTACCATCTTTCTTCTTCACAAATAACACCGGAGCACCCCATGGCGAAGCACTCGGTCAGATAAAACCCTTCTCAAGCAACTCTTGGGTTTGATTTAACAACTCTTGCATTTCCGTCATCGCTAAACGGTAAGGAGTTTTAGCAATGGGGGTAGCCCCCAGAACCAACTCAATGCGAAATTTAACTTGTCTTTCCGTCGGAACACCCGGTAACTCATCCGGAAAAACGTCTTCAAATTCATTAACCACCGGAATTTTACGAATGGGTGGTGGCTCATTACGAGTATCAACAACATGAGCAAGGAAAGCCATGCCACCGGTAACAACGAGATGACGTGCCAGTGCAAAAGTACATATCGGCACTGGTCTCCTTCGCTTATCACCATGAATAATCAACTCTCCCCCACTTGGGGTCTTCACACGAATAAACTTATCATGGCATGCAATATCGGCTCTATAACGATTGAGCCAATCCATACCAACGAAAATATCAAAATCGCCCAAGGTCATTGGAATGAGATCAATTTTAAAGGTTTCGGCACCGAAAACAACATCACAATATTCACACACATCAACCACTAGCACCGTCTTGCCCTCCGCTATTTCGACTTCTACCGGACGACTTAACTTAGCTAACGGTCTATCAAGTTTAGGCACAAATTTAGGAGACACAAACGACAAATTTGCACTGCTATCAAATAGAATTCTTGCCGGATTAGAATTAACCACGAAAGTACCTGAGACAACTTCGTTTGATTGCTTGGCTTCATCATTGGTCATCAAATAATTTCGACCCCTTGCCGTACCCGCCGCCTTCTCTAACCGCTTAACATTATCATTGCGCAAGTCGGGACACTCCGGCTTCTTATGCCCTTCTTTTCCTCAATTAAAACAAGTGATTTTGTTTCCGAAAAATGGTTTCGGACATTCACGAGCCATATGACCCGGTTGCCCACAATTGTAGCACGCATAAGAAAAACCACCGGTAGCACCCTTCTTCACGCTATTGACACTTTCAGAACCCTTCTTGTTCTTGTTCTTCTTGTTTGAAGAGTTAGAGTAACTAAAACCTTCAAACTTTCTCTTTGAAAAAGTGAAATCTCTCTTCCTCGGAACCTCCGGTTCAAAACCCCGAGCCAACTCAAATAGTTCTTCAAAAGTCTTAGCCATTCCCCGACTAATCTTACCCTTGTACTCATCATTCAAGGTACGGTAGAAATCCTTCATTAACTTGTGATCATCACCCACATATTCCGGGCAAAAACAAGTCTTTGCCAAGAAGGTAGACTTGAGTGTAACCAAGTCCATTGACCCTTGTTGCAGATGGTGCAACTCGTCCCGGATTCTATCGAGATCGGATGAAGTTCGGTATTCTTTGAAAAATTCTTTCTTGAACTCCTCCCATGTCAAGCCGATACATTGTTCTTCGCCATATAAGTTGATCTTATCGTCACACCACAACTTAGTTTCCTCCCTCAACATGCTTGAACCAAACCTTGTTTTCTTCTCAAGAGGGCATTCTGCGGTACGGAAAGCTCCCTCGATATCGGAGATCCAACATGTACTCTTCAAAGGATCTCGCACCCCATTAAACATCGGGGGTTGAGTGTCCTTGAAATTCTTATAATGGAAGTCCCGCCTTCCTTCGCCTCCTTCACCGCGAGGATAAAGGTTTCTAGCATCAAGGGCCTCTTCGATAGTGGCCTTCATTCGTTCATTTATCAAATCGTTCACCTACCCATCGACCGAATCTTGGAAGACCTTTCGGACGTCCGTAAGAAAATCCACTTTTAACTTTTTAAAGACGGCCTCAACCTTGGCCGAAAACTCGGCGTCCTCGCTTGTACTTCCGTTATCATGATCGGGTCCGTTTCTCGTCTTCATTCTATAAAACGAAAGAGGTTAAGCAACGAAATGAAAAGACACGACACATACGTACGTACATATATACCACACTATCCCATATCGCTCGACAATCATCGTACATTACTTGTTTGGCACGATTTGCGCCCGTAATAATGGTAGCTAATCATTACTACGCGAGCACGTCGCATTAACTTGCTAGTACAACGTCCATCTCACTCGATGCTCGCTAAACATACAAATCAAATAGCGCATGATTAGTTTGCATAAACCTATGCACTAACCAATCCCGATCCGAACCAAAGTCCTACAAGTCCCGCATAACGCACACACAAAAAGTCTAAGTCTAGGCGCCTATCTCAAGTCACCTAAATCCCTTAGACCATGCTCTGATACCACTTGTAACAACCCGACATCTTAAATCCCTTAGACGCGTACAAAAAAAAAATATATTTTCTATGTCAGTGCATCTGGGCGGCATCCAGAATCCTGGACGGCGTCCAGCTCAGAAAGGTGGGACGGCGTCCAGCTCAAAACAACTGGGACGGCGTCCAAGCAATTGGGACGGCGTCCCAATGGTCTTCCAGCTACTGATCACGGGTCCAACTCACACGAGCGAAAAACCCGCTTCCCGACACTTTCAAACGAAAACCTTTTTACCACAAGTCAATATAAGTGAAACTAAGAGATTTTCATCATCAAATCAAGTTTTACATCAACGGGCCCACATCGCCCATTTTACGAGTTTCGTTCCAAACTAAAAGTTTCGACCAAATATAAGTTTAAGTTCCAAACGATACTAGAGCATGGTGTTTGGGGTTAAACTACCCAATCTCGGTCGAACTCCAAAAGCTAACACCCAAAAGCATCCCCTAACAAAACAAGCGGGAGATCACTAATCCAATTGAACGCTCTTACCCTTGTCAACGCCCGAGCCTATAAAAAAGAGTAAACAACGAGAGGGTAAGCAAAGCTTAGTGAATGCAATAATTATACGAATACATATATAATTATACCTACTTGAATACACTTACACAACCGCAAACATGCTAGCAAACAACATTAGCTTATCGTCGCAATAACAAGCTATAAATCACCAATACCCCCAAGCTAGCATAACAACCGCATATAAATATAACTCGAATAATATAATATGCTTACAACACAAATAACCATGGTTAACCAATAGTACAAGGGAACGGCGCTCGCGAAAACGCCATCGGTGTTCACAACATCCGTTAGGGCACTTAACACCTCACACCACTAACCCCTAGGGTGGCACCTTAACACCTCGGACCTTCACCCCGAGTGGCATCTTAACACCTCGATGCTTCACTCATTATTTTACGGAGTGGTGTCTTAACACCTCGACACTACACTCCTAGGTGGCATCTTAACACCTCGATGCTACACCCGAGTTGCATCTTAACACCTCGATGCTACACTCTTCACGTGAAACGTGGTGTCTTAACACCTCGACAATACACATTTCACGCTACAACAAATAGATACATTATATACCTACGCATATAATTATTCCACTCACCTCAAAGTCTTGTGAAAAGATACTCGCGATTGCGAAACCTCAAAGTAACGTACCTATCACGTTATACATATTATTAAACGCAAACTCAAGTCGGTCAACCAATTCTTTCACCATTCCTAAGTCATTTTGACCCAAAGTGCAATCCCGACCCATTTTGCACCATTAACCCTAATAATGGGTCAACTTCACCAAAAACCCTAACCCTAGTCAAATATGGTCTTATTACATTTTTAAATCACCAATTTAACTCATTTTCACACATGCAATACCACTTAGGTCATTAAAGACCCATTTGACCCATTTCAAGGTCAACACACCCATTTGGGTCATCCACAACCCAAATGACACCCACTAACATTAACTATAAGTGTATTAGTGATTTGCTAGGCCTTTAAGACCCATTTACCCCTTTCAAAACCCTAGGTTAGTCACCATTTGGGTTTTCATGACCCAAACTTACCCAAAACCCCCAAATTACTCACAAATGGGTTTTATGTGCAACACTAACCCAAACCCTAACCCTTAAACACATTAAACTAAGGTAATCAAGTTTAGGGCTTACCACCACAATCAAAACGAAGCTATCGAGGAGATGAATAACTTTAATGCTCGAGCTAGAACCTGAAACAAGCTTCTTCCTCTTCTATTTGAGCTTTCTCACACTTAAATGCACTCTCACTCTAGAATTGAAGTGAATGAGGTTTGGTGGTTGGAAATGGAGTAATGAAGCTCAACAAAACTGATCTAGGGCCTTTAATTCGTCCACAAGGTCAAATTACCAAAATGCCCATCTAAAATTTCTAAAAAACAAAAAGGCTTGTCTGCCAGCCATTCTGGACGGCGTCCAGAAAGTTGGACGGCGTCCAGGCCTTTAATCTGGGACGGCATCCCGCCCATTTGGACGGCATCCCACCAGTCTGAGGAAACCGGATCTTACACACCACAACTTAGCTTCTTCCCGCAACATACTAGAACCATACCTCGCCTTCTTCTCGGGAGGACATTCCGCGGTACGCAAAGCTCCCTCGATATCGGAAATCCAACATGTGCTTTTCAATGGATCTCGTACCCCATTAAACATCGGGGGTTGAGCATCCTTGAAATTTTTGTAATGGAAGTCCCGCCTTCCATTCCCACCGTTACCATCATCCCCTTCACCACGAGGATGAATGTTTCTAGCTTCTAATGCCTCCTCGATCGCGGCATTCATTCGCTCATTTATCATTTTAGTTACTTGCCCATCAACCGACTCTTGGAAAACCTTTCGAACATCGTCAAAAAAATAATCCTTTTTAAGCCTTTTAAAGATGGCCTCAACCTTGGCCGTGAGTTCAACGTCCTCACTCGTACTTCCGTCATTGGTGTCGTGTCCATTTCTCATCTTCATTCTATAAAACGAAGTAAATTAAGCAACGAAACGAAAGGATTTAACACATATGTATATACGTATACACCACACTACTCCATCTTGCTCAACAATCGTCGTACATCGCTTGTTTGACACGATTTGAACCCGTAACAATGGTAGCTAATCATTGTTACGCGATCACGTCGCATTAATTCGCTAGTACAACGTCTATCTCGCTTGATGATTGCTAAAACAACACAAAACAGTTAGTGCAAGGTTAATTCACCTAAACACTAGCACTAGCAATTCCCGTTCCGACCCAAAGTCCTACAAGTCCCGCATAAAGTGCACACACAATAAAGTCTAAGTCTAGGCACCTATCTCAAGTCGCCTAAATCCCTTAGACCATGCTCTGATACCACTTGTAACAACCCAAACCAATAACCAACCGAACGCGCAAACCAAATTTTTTTTTTTTTACAACAGTGGAGTGCGCCACGCGCACCCCTCAGGGTGCGCGGCGCGCACAGGTCAAATTCAGTTCTGTCCGGTTTTGCAATTTTTCAAATAAAGATCTCCCACTTCCCGACATATTTAGACGAAACTCTTTTCACAACATGATATAATAGTTAAAACTCACACGATTCAATAATAAAATGAGTTTTACAAAATGGGGCCCACATCGACCGTTTTACGATTTTCGTACAAATCATGAGTTTCGACCACATTAGTTTAATTTCCAAACGACACTATGAGCATGGTGTTTGGGGTTAAACTACCCAAGTCTCGATCAAACTCCAAAAGCTATCACATCCCAAAAGGGTCCCCTAAACAACAAGCGGGATCTCTAATCCAATCGAATGCCCTTACCCTTGTCAACGCCGGAGCCTATAAAAATATAAACAACAAGAGGGTAAGCAAAGCTTAGTGAATGCAATAATTATACACATACATATATAATATACCTACTTGCAAACACTCATACACATACCGCATACATGCTAGCAACACAATTTGCTTATCATCAATACGAGGCTACCAACCTCCAATACCACAAGCTAGCATAACCATCGCATAAATATATATAACTCGAACAATATAATATGCTTTCGCTTACAACACAATAACCATGGTTAACCAATCGTACAAGGGAATGGCGCTTGCGAAAGGCCATCAGAGTTCATAACGTCCATTAGTGTACTTAGTATCTAGTATCACTAAACCCTAGGGTGGCACCTTAACACCTCGGTACTTCACCCCGAGTGGCATCTTAACACCTCGATGCTTCACTCTTTACTTTACAGAGTGGTGTCTTAACACCTCGACACTTCACTCCTAGGTGGCATCTTAACACCTCGATGCTTCACCCCGAGTGGCATCTTAACACCTCGATGCTTCACTCGTCAATTACTTAGAGTGGCATCTTAACACCTCAATGCTTTACTCGTCACGTGAAATGTGGTGTCTTAACACTTCGACACTTCAAAGCTCACGCTACAACAAATAAATACATTATATACCTACGCATATAATTATACCACTCACTTTAACGATTCGATGACGGTTTTATACTTTCGCAAGCTTCAAAGCAAAGTACCTAATATAATAAGTACTTCAATCAACACATAATCTAGTTGGACTAAATACCAACAATTCACTTATGTGCATTTAATGACTTAATGCATTAAATGCCCCATTTTCACCAAAACCGCCCTTAAGAGTCAAGACCACCATTAATCACTTAAAAGCTAGTGATTAAGGTCCAACCACACTAACTATAACATAATTAGGGTAATTCATAACCATAATCCCCAACTAGGTCAATCATTAACCCCTTTGATTCATTTAAAGTCAACACACCCATTTCGGGTCATCCACTAACCCGACTAACATCCATTTACCAATTAGCTAGGTGCGCTAGTAATTAACTAACCAATTAGGACTCATAAACATCAATTACCACTTTGAAACCCTAGGTTAGTTACCATTGAGTCTTCATGACTCAATCTTACCCAAGAACACCCAAAATCATCAAATATGGGTTTTATGTTCATCACTATCCCAAACACTAACCCTTAAACAAATTTAAAACAAGGAAATCAAGATTAGAGCTTACCACTACAACCACAACGTAGCTAGTGAGTAGATGAACGACTTTAATACCCGCACTTTGGCCCGAGAACAACTTCTTCCTCTTGGATTTAAGCTTTCTCACTCAAGAAATCACACACTCTCTCTAAAATTAAAGTGAAGAAGATAAGGTTGTTGAAAATGGAGTGAATGACACCCCAAGATCTGACCTACAGTCCTCAAACTCGTCCATAAGTGAAATTACCAAAAAGCCCATCAAAATATCTGATTAAAATAAGCAAAACCCGGCTACAGTGAGGAGTGCGCCAAGCGCACCCCTATGTGTGCGCTGAGAGCACCCAGTCCAGATCACTCTCTGACCTCTGTTTTAATATACAAAGTCACCCACACTTCATGTACCATAATTACACTGCTGTACAATTATTATTAGGGTCTTACAATTTCGTTTTGGTTAACCAATCCATACCAATGATTACATCAAAACTCCCTAGTTCTATAGGTATCAAGTCAATTTCAAACTATTTACCCATTAAGTTTAACGTACACCCCCGATAAAATTTGTCGGCACTCAATAGTTTACCGTTGGCTACTTCAATGGTATAAGTAGTATCTAGTGGAAGTGGTGGAGTGCTAAAAGAATGAGTCAAAGTCTTGGATATAAAACTCTTATCGGCACCCGAATCGAATAAGCAAGAGACATAGTAATTGTTGAGAAGAAACGTACCCGTGACTAGTTCATTGTCATCTCGGCCTTCCTCGGTGTTAATGTTGAAAGCTCGGCTGCGCGTATTGGGGTTATCTTTCTTCTTTGGGTATGCATTTCTATAATGACCTTGTTGGCCACATCCGTAACAAGTGACCGCCTTTGGTGCATTGGACCCCTTTTGAGCGACGGGGGCGACGTTTCTACAATCTTTGGCCATGTGACCAATTCCTTGGCACTGGTGGCAAACTAGCGTGCCACATTCACCAAAATGATGCTTGTGGCATTTGTTGCAAAAAGGTTTGGTTCCAGCATAACTTTTCTTGCCGTTGGAGGTGAGAGGCTTTTTGGTGAAGTTGTTGTTGCTTGATTGGGGGGATTCCCATTTTCTTTTGTTGTTACCCGACTTATCCTCGGCTTTAGGTGCCGGTACATCGATTTCGTCCACCGTTTCTATTAATTTGCTGGCCATCAAAGCTTCTTGATGATTAGTGGGTTTGGATGACATTACCCCGTGTTTGATGCTCTTTGGAAGACCATCCATGTAAAGTTCAACCCTTAAAGACTCGGGGTTCACAAGGTTTGGGCACATCAAGGATAGCTTGGCGAATCGTTGATTATAAGCCTTGAGGTCGTTTCCGACCGCTTTTAGATTCCTTAGCTCTTGTTCGAGCTTGCGAGTCTCTTCACGTGGGAAGTATTCGATGATCATCTTCTCCTTTAAGTCAGACCAAGAGAGTGCGTGGGCTTCTCGGTACCCACCTATTGTACATACGTGTTCCACCACGTGAGAGCGATACCGGCAAAAGTGTGGGTGGAATATTTGACCTTGTCTTGGTCCCTACAACCGCTTATGCTAAAGACGGCTTTCGTTTGTTCAAACCATCGGGTGAGCATAACCGGTCCCCCGGTCCCATCAAAAGTATGAGGTTTGCACCCCATGAAAGCTTTGTAGGAGCATCCCTCGTTTGAGTTACCGACTCCATTGTTGTTGTTGTTGTGGTTGTTGTTATTTTTGTTGTTGTTGGATGAGTGACCGGCCATGGCCGCATCCACGGCGGTGGCTATCATTCGTTGTAGAGCTTGTTCGGGCGTTTCATGGCGTGGTACACGGCGAGGAGGCATTGTTCCTTCAAAACACAAGAATATCGTTGATTAGTATTCTTAATAATACTAACCGTGATATGGAATGAGGATAAAGAGAAAATTTTCCTTGACTCGCCTTAAATTCTTTATATCATAATGTCGGAACGTTCATATGAGTCACCTTAATATAATCCCGAAAATTATATTACCCTAATTCATATGTGCATTCGACATTATTTCACTAAGTCAAGGTGGCGTGTCAATCAAATTAAACAATGTGAGATTAAGATGAAATAAGAGTAGATATGAGTAGAAACGTTTGAGTATAAATGCACAAGTAGTCAAGTAATTCCTACTTCAAGTCTATATGCCGGTTGTAGTCTAGACTCACTAATGTACCCTATGACTCGGGGTTGACACCAATGAACTCTAAATCCCTGCAACCAACGCTCCGATACCATCTGTAACGACAGATGGGGTAAAAACCCACCCAGTGCCTTTCCAGCTAACCGCTTGGTGACCACTGAGCGTACCTCAGACACTGATTTTACGGCCCGTATTTCTGCCAAACTGCCAACCCTCCTACAAAGGGACCGCAAGGGGTAAGAGCCAATGCTTCGTCACAGGTTACACTGTGAGAAACCCCTCTACGATTAACCCGCCAAAAAGCATAGTCTGTTCAGGGTGCCCGGCGTGACAGCCGGACGCGTGACTACCTTTACGGCTAAGGTTAAACCAGCTCTGATACCATCTGTAGCGACCCGACAACATCGTCATTGACGGCGCCATCTACTTGGGTCCCATTACGTGATCATACGTCTTTAATATGACTTTTGACCAAAATATGCTGCATTCATTTCAAATGTAAAGATGTTTCAAGTTTACAAAAGTAGTTCAACAACTAGTGACGTTACAACGTTTTACGTACAAATGAAACCTATGCGACACAGTTTAAATGTAAAGTCAAAAGATGCTTCATGTATGCATGTAAACTCAACATCCAAGCAAGTATCAAAATAGTGAGCAGAAGCATATAACACATATCATTCAAGGACCTGAGAAAAACATAGAAAATCTGTCAACGAAAATGTTGATGAAATCATAGGTTTAGTAAGTGCGTACGTAAGTAAGTTTGAAATGTCCCGTTCTTATTGATTAAAAACGTTCCATATTAATTGATTTCGTTGCGAGGTTTTGACCTCTATATGAGACGTTTTTCAAAGACTGCATTCATTTTAAAACAAACCATAACCTTTATTTCATCAATAAAGGTTTAAAAAGCTTTACGTAGATTATCAAATAATGATAATCTAAAATATCCTGTTTACACATGACCATTACATAATGGTTTACAATACAAATATGTTACAACAAAATAAGTTTCTTGAATGCAATTTTTACACAATATCATACAAGCATGGACTCCAAATCTCGTCCTTATTTAAGTATGCGACAGCGGAAGCTCTTAATAATCACCTGAGAATAAACATGCTTAAAACGTCAACAAAAATGTTGGTGAGTTATAGGTTTAACCTATATATATCAAATCATAATAATAGACCACAAGATTTCATATTTCAATACACATCCCATACATAGAGATAAAAATCATTCATATGGTGAACACCTGGTAACTGACATTAACAAGATGCATATATAAGAATATCCCCATCATTCCGGGACACCCTTCGGATATGATATAAATTTCGAAGTACTAAAGCATCCGGTACTTTGGATGGGGTTTGTTAGGCCCAATAGATCTATCTTTAGGATTCGCGTCAATTAGGGTGTCTGTTCCTTAATTCTTAGATTACCAGACTTAATAAAACGGGGCATATTCGATTTCGATAATTCAACCATAGAATGTAGTTTCACGTACTTGTGTCTATTTTGTAAATCATTTATAAAACCTGCATGTATTCTCATCCCAAAAATATTAGATTTTAAAAGTGGGACTATAACTCACTTTCACAAATTTTTACTTCGTCGGGAAGTAAGACTTGGCCACTGGTTGATTCACGAACCTATAATAATATATACATATATATCAAAGTATGTTCAAAATATATTTACAACACTTTTAATATATTTTGATGTTTTAAGTTTATTAAGTCAGCTGTCCTCGTTAGTAACCTACAACTAGTTGTCCACAGTTAGATGTACAGAAATAAATCGATAAATATTATCTTGAATCAATCCACGACCCAGTGTATACGTATCTCAGTATTGATCACAACTCAAACTATATATATTTTGGAATCAACCTCAACCCTGTATAGCTAACTCCAACATTCACATATAGAGTGTCTATGGTTGTTCCGAAATATATATAGATGTGTCGACATGATAGGTCGAAACATTGTATACGTGTCTATGGTATCTCAAGATTACATAATATACAATACAAGTTGATTAAGTTATGGTTGGAATAGATTTGTTACCAATTTTCACGTAGCTAAAATGAGAAAAATTATCCAATCTTGTTTTACCCATAACTTCTTCATTTTAAATCCGTTTTGAGTGAATCAAATTGCTATGGTTTCATATTGAACTCTATTTTATGAATCTAAACAGAAAAAGTATAGGTTTATAGTCAGAAAAATAAGTTACAAGTCATTTTTGTAAAGGTAGTCATTTCAGTCGAAAGAACGACGTCTAGATGACCATTTTAGAAAACATACTTCCACTTTGAGTTTAACCATAATTTTTGGATATAGTTTCATGTTCATAATAAAAATCATTTTCTCAGAATAACAACTTTTAAATCAAAGTTTATCATAGTTTTTAATTAACTAACCCAAAACAGCCCGCGGTGTTACTACGACGGCGTAAATCCGGTTTTACGGTGTTTTTCGTGTTTCCAGGTTTTATATCATTAAGTTAGCATATCATATAGATATAGAACATGTGTTTAGTTGATTTTAAAAGTCAAGTTAGAAGGATTAACTTTTGTTTGCGAACAAGTTTAGAATTAACTAAACTATGTTCTAGTGATTACGAGTTTAAACCTTCGAATAAGATAGCTTTATATGTATGAATCGAATGATGTTATGAACATCATTACTACCTTAAGTTCCTTGGATAAACCTACTGGAAAAGAGAAAAATGGATCTAGCTTCAACGGATCCTTGGATGGCTCGAAGTTCTTGAAGCAGAATCATGACACGAAAACAAGTTCAAGTAAGATCATCACTTGAAATAAGATTGTTATAGTTATAGAAATTGAACCAAAGTTTGAATATGATTATTACCTTGTATTAGAATGATAACCTACTGTAAGAAACAAAGATTTATTGAGGTTGGATGATCACCTTACAAGATTGGAAGTGAGCTAGCAAACTTGAAAGTATTCTTGATTTTATGTAACTATAACTTGTAGAATATATGAAGAACACTTAGAACTTGAAGATAGAACTTGAGAGAGATCAATTAGATGAAGAAAATTGAAGAATGAAAGTGTTTGTAGGTGTTTTTGGTCGTTGGTGTATGGATTAGATATAAAGGATATGTAATTTTGTTTTCATGTAAATAAGTCATGAATGATTACTCATATTTTTGTAATTTTATGAGATATTTCATGCTAGTTGCCAAATGATGGTTCCCACATGTGTTAGGTGACTCACATGGGCTGCTAAGAGCTGATCATTGGAGTGTATATATTAATAGTACATACATCTAAAAGCTGTGTATTGTACGAGTACGAATACGGGTGCATACGAGTAGAATTGTTGATGAAACTGAACGAGGATGTAATTGTAAGCATTTTTGTTAAGTAGAAGTATTTTGATAGGTGTATTGAAGTCTTTCAAAAGTGTATAAATACATATTAAAACACTGCATGTATATACATTTTAACTGAGTCGTTAAGTCATCGTTAGTCGTTACATGTAAATGTTGTTTTGAAACCTTTTGGTTAACGATCTTGTTGAATGTTGTTAACCTATTATTTATTATAACAAATGAGATGTTAAATTGTTATATTATCATGATATTATTATATATAATATATCTTAGTATGATATATATACAGTTAAATGTCGTTACAACGATAATCGTTACATATATGTCTCGTTTCGAAATCATTAAGTTAGTAGTCTTATTTTTACATATGTATTTCATTGTTAATACACTTAATAATATATTTACTTATTATTTAACATAATTAACCAAGTGTATCAATATCTTAATATGATTCATATGTACCTAGTAAGACGTTGTTATAACGATAATCGTTATATATATCGTTTTCGAGTTTCTTAAATTAATAGTCTCATTTTTATGTATATAACTCATTGTTAAAATACCTAATGAGATACATACTTATAATAAAATCATGTTAACTATATATATAACCATATATATGTCATCGTATAGTTTTTACAAGTTTTAACGTTCGTGAATCACCGGTCAACTTGGGTGGTCAATTGTCTATATGAAACCTATTTCAATTAATCAAGTCTTAACAAGTTTGATTGCTTAACATGTTGGAAACACTTAATCATGTAAATAACAATTTTATTTAATATATATATATATATATATATATATATATATATATATATATATATATATATATATATATATATATATATATATATATATATATATATATATATATATAAACATGGAAAAGTTCGGGTCACTACAAAGTTGAACCACAAGATTTATAACGTAAGAACATTCTAAAAGTTGTTATCACGAGCACCCAATTATCAATGCTTAACTAACGTTACCCCATCACAAATAGTGTTAGAACATACACTGTTTCTCGAAAATATATTTCATCCGCATAACGGTAGCGAACCGTCCGAATGAGGGTTTGTCAAACCCATATGGCCATACAACATAAGTTCTCGCTTACACCCGGAAAGTGTAACTAATGATAATCGAATTGAGGATTTTGTTCTAACTAGTACGTAGAATGTTTGTTTTCGTACTTGTGTTCACTTTGTTAATCGAAACGTTTATGTTTTTCTCATCCCAAATGTAAGTTTAAAAGAGTAAAAGTGGGACTATGATCTCACCTTGAGTGCACGAGTAATAAAGTACTTCACAAGTAAACGTGTGCAAGGACAATTGCTAGTCTTGACCTAAACAAGTAGGTTGTATCAATAACGGTAAACACGATTGGTCAAAGTTGTTCAATTAGTCCTATGGCTCGTTACGACTCGATTAATTAGCATGTGAATCAAATTTGTCAAGTTTCATGCCAAATACAAGTATAAGAGCAAGTTAGAATGATTGCATAAGTAATTGGTTAAGTTTGATCAAAAGTCAACTTTGGTCGGGTCAAAGTCAACGAAAAAGTCAACACATTCGGGTCGGGTCCCGAACTATTTTTCTGAGATTTTTAATCATATATAAGCATGTCAGAACAAGTTACATGTGAATCGGAGGTGTGTAGCATATTTAGAATTTAATGGTAAATGGTCAACCAAATCAGAACCTAGTAGTTCATCTGGACAGCGTCCAGATGTGAATGCCTGGACGGCGTCCAAGAATCTGGACGGCGTTGATGAAGTGCGAGGTGTATATAAAATAGTTTATAATTTTAGCAGAAAATACTATTAAATACGATACAATTTTACACAAGATATTTATTTATTTATAGAATGGATATACTTAAACCTTGCTACAACACTTATAGGCAGTGTACCTAATCGTACAGTAGTGTAGTTTTTAGTAAGTCCGGTTCGTTCCACAGGGAAATCTCTAAACAAAGCTCAACGCTATATTAGTTTACTTTTATAAAAATACAAATATATATATAAGTAATATTATTATTATAAAGGGGGGTTTTTACCGTTTAATGACCGGTTTGTCGATTTTAAAACTTTAGTCGCAGTTAAAACCTAATGTAAAATATTAAATAAATACAAGACTTTAAATTAAAGCGTAAAGTAAATAACGATAATGAAATTGCGAATAATAAAAATGCGATAAAATTAAATTGCGATAATTAAAAAGTACGATAATTAAAAGTGCGATAAAATAAAATAACAATAAATAAAAGTGCGATAATTAGAAGTGCAATTAAATATAAAATAAAGGAAATTAAATATGAAATAAAAGAATTATGCTTATTTAAACTTCCGTAATCATGATGTTTGACGTGTTGATTTTAGTTTTATGCCCATGGGTTAATTGTCCTTTGTCCTGGATTATTCAATATGTCCGTCTGGTTTTTGTCCATAACAGTCCATCAGTCATAAATATAAATTGCAAGTGTCCTTGTCAAATTATTATTATACCCGAAGATAAATATTCCAACTAATTGGGGATTCGAATTGTAACAAGGTTTTAATACTTTGTTTAATGAATACACCAGGTTATCGACTGCGTGTAAACCAAGGTTTTACTACTTTGTTAACAATTACACCAATTACCCTTGAATGTAATTTCACCCCTGTTTTAATTATTCTAGTGGCTATTAATCCATTCCCGTGTTCGGTTAAATGAA